>NW_027206102.1:1255000-2510000 GCF_024711535.1 Dipodomys merriami
TTAGGGTTAAGTTTGTGGTGAGGGTGAGGCTGAGGGTGAGGTTTATGGTTAGGGTTAGTGTTAGAGGTAGTGTTAGTGTGAGGTTTAGGGTGAGGGTTAGGGCTAGGGTTAGGATTAGGAATAGGGTTAAGGTGAGGGTGAGTTTGAGGATTAGGTTTAGGGTTAGGCTTAGGATTAGAGTTAGGGTGAGGGTCAGGGTGAGGGTTCGGTTTAGGTTGTGGGTTTGGGTTAGGGTTAGAGTGAGGTTTAGGTTTAGGGTTAGGCTTAGGCTTAGAGTTAGGGTATGGACTAGCGTGAGGGTGAGGGTTAGGGTTAGGATGAGGGTTAGGGTGAGATTTATGGTTAGGGTTAATGTTAGGGTTCGGCTTAGTGTTAGGCGGAGGGCTAGGGTGAAGTTGAGTGTTAGGGTTAGGGTGTGGTAGAAGTTACAGTTAGCGTTAGGGTGAGAGTTAGTGTGAGGTTTAGGGTAAGGGTTAGTGTTATGGTTAGGGGTAGGGTGAAGGTGAATGTGAGGCTTAAGTTGTCTTAGGCTAAGGCTTAGGCTTAGGCCGAGCATAAGTGTGAGGGTCAGGGTTAGGGTGTTAGGATTAATGTGAGACTGAGGGTGAGGTTTAGGGTTAAGATTAGGGTTAGGTTGAGGGCTAGAGTGAGGGTGAGGGTTAGTGTTAGCATTAGGGTGAGGTTAGGGTTAGGGTTAGGGTTAGGATTAGGATGAAGGATAGGGTGAGGGTTAGGGTTAATTTTAGGATTAGGGTGATGTTAAGTGTTATTGTGAGTATTAGGGTTAGGTTGAGGTTTAGGGTGACGGTGAGGGTTAGGGTTAGGGTTAGGCTGAAGGTGAAGGTGAGGTTTAGGGTTAGTGTTTGGGTTAGAGTGAGGATGAGGGTTAGGGTGAGGAGTACGGTTAGGGTAAGAGTGAGGGTGAGGGTTAGGTTTAGCTTTAGGGTTGGGTTAGGGTCAGGCTGAGGATGAGTGTGAGGGTTAGGGTTAGTTTTAGGATGATGGTTAGGGTTAGTGTTAGGGTGAGGGTGAGGGTGAGGTTTAGGGTTAGGATATTTGTTAGGCTGAGGGTGAGGGTGAGAGTGAGTGCTAGGGTTGTGGTTAGGGTGAGGATTAGGGTTAGTGTGATTTTTAGGGTGAGGGTGACTGTAACGGTTAGGGTGATGATTAGGGTGAAGTAAGGGTTATGGTTAGTGTTAGTGTTAGGGTTAGGGTTAGGGTTAGGGAGAGGTTTAGGGTTATGATTAGGTTGTGGGTAAGTGTTAGAGTGAGGGTTAGGATGAAGGTTAGGGTTAGTTTTAGGGTTAGAGTCAGGGTTATGGTTATGTTGAGGGTAAGGATTAGGGTGCGGTTTAGGGTGAGGGTGATGGTTAGGGTTAGGATGAGGGTTAGGGTTAGTGTGAGGGTTAGAGTTAGGGTTAGGGTTAGGTTGAGGGTAAGGCTTAGGGTTAGGTTTAGGGTGACCTTGAGGGTTAGTGTGAGGGTTATTGTTTGGTTTAGCGTAAGGTTTATGGTGAGGTCTAATGTGAGGTTGAGGGTTTTGTTGAGGGTGACGGTGAGGGTGAGCGTTTCGGTTAGGTAAGGGTTAAGGTTAGGGTTAGGGGGAGGATTAGGGGGAGGATCAGGGATAGGATGAAGTTTAGGGTTAGAGTGATGGTTAGAGTTAGTGTGAGGTTTAGGGTGAGGGTTAGGATTAGGGTGAGGTTTAGGGTTCGGTTTGCATTAGGGTTAGGGTGAGGGATAGGGTGTTTTTGACGATTAGGTGTAGGTTTAGAGTTAGTGTTAGGGTGATGGTTAGGGTTAGGGTTAGGGTTAGGATGAGGGTTAGGGTAAGGGGTAGGGTTAGGGTTAGGGTGAATAGTAGGATTAGGGTGACGGTTAGAGTAAGGGTAAGGGTTAGGGTTAGGGTGAAGTTAAGAATTAGGGTGAGGGTGAGGGTTAGTGTTAGGTTTAGGATGATGGTGAGGGTGAGGGTTAGGGTTAGGGCAATGGTTAGCTTTTGGTTTAGTTTGAGGATTAGGGTGAGGTTTTGGGTTAGGGTGACCGTTCGGTTTAGGCTGAGTGTTAGGTTTAGGGTTAGGGTAAGGCTTAGGGTTAGTGTGATGTTTAAGGTGAGGGTGAGGCTGAGGGTGAGGGTTCGGGGTCTCGTGAGGGTTAGGGTTTGGGTGAGGGTTAGGGTTAGGGTGAGGGTGATGTTGAGGTTGAAGTTTAGGGTGAGCATGAGGGGTAGGGGTAGGGTTAGGTTGAGTTTTAGGTTTAGGGTTAGTGTTAGGTGAGTGTTACAGGGAGGGATAGGGTTAGGGTGAGAGTTAGGATTACTGTGTGGGTTAGGGTTATGGTTAGGGTGAGGGTAAGGATTAGGGTTAGGTTTAGTGTGAGGGTGAGGATTAGGGTTAGGGTTAGGGTTATGGGGAGGGTGAGGGTGAGGGTTAGGGTTAGGTTTAGGGTTAAGTTTAGGGTGAGGGTTTCGGTGAGCGTTAGGTTTAGGGCAAGGGTGAGGGTAAGGTTTAAAGTGAGGGTTAGAGTGAGGGTGAGGGATAGGGTTAGGATTATTGTGAGTAATAGGGTGAGGGTTAGTGTTAGCGTGAGGGTGAGTGTTAGGATGAGCGTTTTGGTTAGTGTTAGGGTTAGTGTGAGGGTTAGGGTGAGGATGATGGTTAGGGTTAGGGTTAGTGGTGAGGGTGAGGGTTAGGGTTACGTTTAGGATTAGGGATAGGGAGAAGATTAGTGTTATGATTTGGGTGAGGGTTAGGCTGAGGGATAGGGTTAAGGTTAGATTTAGTGTGAGGATTCGTGTTAGGGTTAGGGTTAGGGTTAAGGTGAGGGTAAGGGTTAGGGTGAGGGTGAAGTTTAGGGTTAGCATTAGCGATAGGGTGAGGGTTAGGGTGTGGGTAAGGGTTTGGGTAATGGTTAGGGTGAGGGTGAGGGTGAGGTTTAGGGTTATGGTTTTTGTTAGGCTGAGGTTGAGGGTGAGGGTGAGTGTTAGGGTTGGGGTGAGGGTGAGGGTTAGGGTTAGTGTGATTGTTAGGGTGAGGGTGACTGTATCGGTTAGGGTGATGATTCGGGTGAAGTGAGGGTTAGGGTTAGGGATAGGGTTAGGGTGAGGGTTTGGGTTAGGGTGAGGGTTAGGTTTCACGTGAGGGTTAGTGTTAGCTTTAGGTTTAGGATGAGGGTTAGGGTTGGTGAGAGGGTTAGCGTGAGGGTGAGGGTTAGGATTAGCGTTAGGGTTAGGATGAGGGTGAGGGTTAGGGTTAGGTTAGGCTGAGGGTGAGGGTGAGGGTGAGGGTTAGAGTTGGTGTTTGTGTTAGTGCTAGTGTTAGGGTTAGGGTGAGGGTTACGCTGAGGGTTAGATTTTGGGTAAGTGTTAGAGTGAAGTTTAGAATGAGGGTGAGGTTAGGATTAGGGTGAGGGTAAGGGTTAGTGTGAGGGTTAGGGTGAGATTGAGGTTTAGTGTAAGCATAAGGGTTAGGGTGAGAGATAGGGATATGGTTAGGTTTAGGGTTAGGGTGAGGGTGAGGTTTAGGGTGAGGCTGAGGATGAGGTTGAGGGTTAGGATTAGTGTTAGGGTGAGGGTGTGGGTGAGGGTTAGGGTTAGGATTAGTGTTAGCGTTAGGGTTAGGCTGAGGGTGAGTTTGAGGGTGAAGTTGAGGGTTAGGTTTAGGTTTAAGGTGAGAGTTAGGGTTAGTGTGAGGGTTAGGGTGAGCGGGAAGGTTAGGGTTACGGTTAGGGTGAGTGTTAGTGTGAGGGTTACTGTTAGGGTTAGAGTTAGGTTAAGGTTAGGTTTAGGTTTAGGGTTAGGGTTAGGGTTATGTTGTGGGTAAGTGTTAGAGTGAGGGTTAAGATGAGGGTTAGGGTTATTTTGAGGGTTAGATTTAGGGTTAGGTTAGGGTGAGGGTAAGGTTTAGGGTGAGATTTAGTGTGAGGCTGAGGGCTAGGGTTAGGATGAGGTTTAGGGTTAGTGTTAGGGTTAGAGTTAGGGTTAGGGTTAGGGTAAGTTTAAGGCTTAGGGTTAGGTTTAGGGTGATAGTGAGGGTTAGTGTGAGGGTTATTGTTAGGTTTAGGGTAAGGTTTATCGTGAGGTCTAATGTGAGGTTGAGGGTTAGGGTGAGGGTGAGGTTGAGGGTGAGGGTTTCGGTTAGGTAAGGTTTAAGGTGAGAATTAGGGGGAGGGTCAGGGATAAGATGAAGTTTAGGTTTAGAGTGATGGTTAGGGTGAGAGTTAGGAGAGGTTTAGGGTTAGGGTTATGGTTAGGGTGAGGTTTAGGGTTGTGGTTTGCATTAGGGTTAGGGTGAGGTTTAGGTTTGAGGGTTGGGGTAGGGTTAGGGTTAGTGTTAGGGTGAGGGTGAGGGTTAGGGTTAGTGTGATTGTTAGGGTGAGGGTGACTGTATCGGTTAGGGTGATGATTCGGGTGAAGTGAGGGTTAGGGTTAGGGATACGGTTAGGGTGAGGGTTTGGGTTAGGGTGAGGGTTAGGTTTCACGTGAGGGTTAGTGTTAGCTTTAGGTTTAGGATGAGGGTTAGGGTTGGTGAGAGGGTTAGCGTGAGGGTGAGGGTTAGGATTAGCGTTAGGGTTAGGATGAGGGTGAGGGTTAGGGTTAGGTTAGGCTGAGGGTGAGGGTGAGGGTGAGGGTTAGAGTTGGTGTTTGTGTTAGTGCTAGTGTTAGGGTTAGGGTGAGGGTTACGCTGAGGGTTAGATTTTGGGTAAGTGTTAGAGTGAAGTTTAGAATGAGGGTGAGGTTAGGATTAGGGTGAGGGTAAGGGTTAGTGTGAGGGTTAGGGTGAGATTGAGGTTTAGTGTAAGCATAAGGGTTAGGGTGAGAGATAGGGATATGGTTAGGTTTAGGGTTAGGGTGAGGGTGAGGTTTAGGGTGAGGCTGAGGATGAGGTTGAGGGTTAGGATTAGTGTTAGGGTGAGGGTGTGGGTGAGGGTTAGGGTTAGGATTAGTGTTAGCGTTAGGGTTAGGCTGAGGGTGAGTTTGAGGGTGAAGTTGAGGGTTAGGTTTAGGTTTAAGGTGAGAGTTAGGGTTAGTGTGAGGGTTAGGGTGAGCGGGAAGATTAGGGTTACGGTTAGGGTGAGTGTTAGTGTGAGGGTTACTGTTAGGGTTAGAGTTAGGTTAAGGTTAGGTTTAGGTTTAGGGTTAGGGTTAGGGTTATGTTGTGGGTAAGTGTTAGAGTGAGGGTTAAGATGAGGGTTAGGGTTATTTTGAGGGTTAGATTTAGGGTTAGGTTAGGGTGAGGGTAAGGTTTAGGGTGAGATTTAGTGTGAGGCTGAGGGCTAGGGTTAGGATGAGGTTTAGGGTTAGTGTTAGGGTTAGAGTTAGGGTTAGGGTTAGGGTAAGTTTAAGGCTTAGGGTTAGGTTTAGGGTGATAGTGAGGGTTAGTGTGAGGGTTATTGTTAGGTTTAGGGTAAGGTTTATCGTGAGGTCTAATGTGAGGTTGAGGGTTAGGGTGAGGGTGAGGTTGAGGGTGAGGGTTTCGGTTAGGTAAGGTTTAAGGTGAGAATTAGGGGGAGGGTCAGGGATAAGATGAAGTTTAGGTTTAGAGTGATGGTTAGGGTGAGAGTTAGGAGAGGTTTAGGGTTAGGGTTATGGTTAGGGTGAGGTTTAGGGTTGTGGTTTGCATTAGGGTTAGGGTGAGGTTTAGGTTTGAGGGTTGGGGTAGGGTTAGGGTTAGTGTTAGGGTGAGGGTTAGGGTTAGGGTTAGGATGAGGGTTAGGGTAAGGGGTAGCATTAGGATTAGGGTGAATGTTAGGATTAGGGTGATGGTTAGAGTAAGGGTAAGGGTTAGCGTTAGGGTGAGGTTAAGGATTAGGGTGAGGGTGAGGGTTAGTGTTAAGTTTAGGGTGATGGTGAGGGTGAGGGTTAGGGTTAGGGTAATGTTTAGCGTTAGGGTTAGTTTGAGGATTAGGGTGAGGTTTTGGGTTAGGGTGACCGTTCGGTTTAGGCTGAGTGTTAGGTTTAGGGTTAGGGTGAGGCTAAGGGTTCGTGTGATGTTTAGGGTGAGGGTGAGGCTGAGGGTGATGTTTCTGGTTCTCGTGAGGATTAGGGTTTTGGTGAGGGTTAGGGTTAGGGTGAGGGTGATGGTGAGGTTGAAGTTTTGGGTGAGCATGAGGGTTAGGTTTAGGGTTAGGGTGAGGTTTAGGTTTAGGGTTAGTGTTAGGTGAGGGTTACAGGGAGGGATAGGTTTAGGGTTAGGG
This sequence comes from Dipodomys merriami, assembly GCF_024711535.1. Taxonomy (NCBI): domain Eukaryota; kingdom Metazoa; phylum Chordata; class Mammalia; order Rodentia; family Heteromyidae; genus Dipodomys; species Dipodomys merriami. The sequence continues at coordinate 1,261,196 of NW_027206102.1, forward strand.
TGAGAGTTAGGATTACTGTGTGGGTTAGGGTTATGGTTAGGGTGAGGGTAAGGATTAGGGTTAGGTTTAGTGTGAGGGTGAGGATTAGGGTTTGGGTTAGGGTTATGGGGAGGGTTAGGGTGAGTGTTAGGTTTAGGTTTAGGGTTAAGTTTAGGGTGAGGGTTACGGTGAGGTTTACGGTTAGGGCAAGGGTGAGGGTAAGGTTTAGAATGAGGGTTAGAGTGAGGGTGAGGGTTAGGGTTAGGGTTAGGGTGAGGGATAGGGTGAGGTTAGGGTTAGGTTTAGGGTGAGGGTTAGGGTGAGGGTAAGTGTTCGGGGGAGGTTTAGGGTGAGGATGAGTGTTAGGGTTAGGATGAGGGTTAGGGGTAGGGTGAGGGTTGGAGTTAGGGTGAGGGTTACTTTGAGGGTTTTTGTTAGTATTAGGGTTAGGTCTAGGGTGTGGTTTAGGGTGAGTGTGAGGGTTAGTGTTAGGGTAAGTGTTACGGTTTGGGTGAGGGTTAGTGTGAGGTTTAGGGTTAGGGTTAGAGTAAGTATTAGGGTGAGGGTTAGGATGAGAGTTAGGGTGAGGGTTAGGGTGAGGGTAAGAGTTCGGGTGAGGGTTAAGGTTAGGTTGAGGGTTAGTGTTAGGGTTAAGATGAGGTTTAGTGTGAGGGTGAGGATTAGGGTGAGGGTTAGGGTTAGGGTGAGGTTAGGGTGAGGGTTTTGGTTAGTGTTAGGGTTAGGGTTAGGGTGTGGGTTAGGGTGAGGGTGAGGCTTAGTGTTAGGGTAGGGGTTAGGGTTAAATGAGGGTTAGGGTTAGATTGAGGGTTAGAGTGAGGGCTAAGGTGAGGGTGAGGGTGAGGTTAGGGTTAGGGTGGGAATTGGGGTTAGGGATAGGGTTAGGGTTAGGGTAAAATTTACAGTGAGGGTTAGGGTTTGGGTTAGGGTGAATGTTAGGGTTAGGGGTAAAGTGAGGGATAGGTTTAGTGTGAGGCTTAGAGTTAGGTTTAGTGTTAGGGTTAACGTGAGGGTAAGGGTTATTGTGAGTGTTAGGGTGAGGGTGAGGTTTAAGGTAAGTGTGAGGTTTAGGGTGAGGTTTAGTGTTAGAAGTAGGTTTAGGGTTAGGTTGAGGTTTAGTGTGAGGGTTATGGTTAATGTCAGGGTTAGGGTTAGGTTGAGGGTTAGGGTTAGGATTAGGGTGAGGATTAGAATGAGGGTGAGGGTTAGGATAAGGGTGAGGCTTAGGGTGAGTGTGACGGTTAGGGTTAGGCTTAGGGATATTGTGAGGTTTAGGGTTAGGTTTAGGTTTAGGGTTAGGGAAAAGTTTACGGTGAGGGTTAGGGTTAGGTTTAGGTTTAGGGTTAGGGTGAATTTTAGGGTTAGGGGTAGGCTGAGAGATAGGTTTTTTGTGAGGTTTAGGGTCAGGATTAGAGTTAGGATTAAGGTCAGGGTAATTGTTAGGGTGAGGCTTAGGGTGAGGGTGAGGGTTAGGGTTAGCATTAGTGTTAGGGTGAGGGTTATGCTGAGGGTTAGGGTTAGGTTTAGGCTTAGGGGTTGGGTTAGGGTGATGGTGAGTGTTAGGGTTAATGTTAGGGTTAGGTTGAGAATTAGGGTGAAGTTTAGGGTTAATGTTAGGGATGGGGTTAGGGTGAGGGTTAGGGTTAGGGTTAGTGTGAGGGTTAGAGTAGGAGTTAGGGTTTGGTTTAGGGTGAGGTAAGTGTTAAGGTGAGGGTTAGGGTGAGGGTGATTGATAGGGTTAGTATAAGGTTTAGGGTGAGGATGAGCTTTACGATTAGCATTAGGGTTAGGGGAAGGTCTATGGTGAGGATTAGGGTTAGTGTTAAGGTGAGGGTGAGTTTGAGGGTTAGGGTGACAGTGAGAGATAGCGTTAGGGTTAGGGATAGAGTGAGGGTTAGGGTGAGGGTTAGGGTGAGGGTGAGGGTGAGGGTGTGGGTGAGGTTGAGGGTGAGGTTTTCGCTTACATAAATTTGAGGGTTAGGTTTAGGTTTAGGGTTAGGTTTAGGGTTAGGGTGAGGGTCAATATTAGGGTTGGGGATAGGATGAGTATTAGCGTGAGGGTTTGGTTAAGGTTTGGGTGAGGGTTAGGATTTGTGTGAGGGTTAGGTTAAGGGTTAGACTTAGGGTTGGGATGAGGGTAAGTGTGAGGGTGAGGTTTAGGGTGAGGGTGAGGTTTAGGGTTAGGGTTAGGGTTAAGGTGTGAGGGTGAGGGTTGGGGTTCGGGTTAGGGTGAATGTTAGGGTTAGGTTTAGGGTTAGGGTGTGGGTGAGTGTGAGTGTGAGGGTTAGGGTTAGAGTTACGGTGAGGGTTAGGGTTAGGATTATGGTTAGGGTTAGGGTTAGGTTGAGGATGAGGGTGAGGGTGAGAATGAGGATTTGGGTGAGGGTTAGGTTTAGAGTTAGGGATAGGATGAGGATTAGGGTAAGGGGTAGGGTTAGGTTTAGGGTGAGGGTTAGGGATAGTGTGAGGTTTAGGTTAAGGTTTAGGTTTAGAGTTAGGAGGAGGTTAAGGGTTAGGGTGAGAGTTAAGGTGAGGGTAAGGGTTAGGTTTAGGGTTAGGGTTGGAGTGAGGGTTAGGGTGAGGGTTATAGGGTTAAGGTTAGTGTGAGGGTTAGGGTGAGGGCTAGTGTTAGGGATAGGGTGAGGGTTAGGGTGAGTGTAAGAGTTCAGGTGAGGGTTAAGGTGAGGGTGAGAGTTAGGGTTAGGGTTAGGGTGAAGGGTAGGTTGAGGGGTAGGATTAGGGTTAGGGTTAGGGTGAGGTTTAGTCTGAGGGTTTTGTTTAGTGGTATGGTTAGTTTTAGGGTGAGGGTTAGGTTGAGGTTAAGGGTTTGGGTTAGGTTAAGTGTTAGGTTTAGGTTGAGGGTTGGGGTTAGGTTGAGGGTTATGGTGAGGGCTAGGGTGAGGGTGAGGGTTAGGGTTAGCGTTAGGGATAAGGTGATGTTTAGGGTTAGGGATAGGTTTAGGGTTAGGGTAAGGGTTAAGCTGAGGGTTAGGGTGAAGGTTAGTGTTAGGGTAGGGAGAATGTTTAGTGTTAGAGTGAGATGTAGGTTTCGTGTGAGGGGTAGAGTTAGGTTTAGCGTTTGAGATAAGGTAAGGGTAAATGTTAGGGTGAGTGTTAGGGTGAGGGTGAGGATTAGTGTGAGCATTAGGGTTAGGGTCAGAGTTAGGTTTAGCTTTAGGTTTAGGGTGAGTGTTAGGGTTAGTGTGAGAGTTAGGGTGAGGTTGAGGGTAAGGGTTAAGGTGAGGGTTAGGTTGAGGTTGAGAGTTAGTTTATGGGTGAGCTTTAGGTTGAGGGTTATGGTTAGGGTTAGGGTTAGTATTAGGTTGACGGATAGGGTGAGGGATAGGGTTAATACTAGGGTTAAGGTTAGGGTTAGGGTTAGTGTTAGGGTGAGGGTTAGGGTTAGGGTTAGGGTTAGGATGAGGGTTAGGGTAAGGGGTGGGTTTAGGGTTAGGGTGAATGTTAGGATTAGAGTGACGGTTAGGGTTAGGGTAAGGGTTAGGGTTAGCGTGAGGTTAAGGATTAGGGTGAGGGTGAACCTTATTGTTAGGTTTAGAGTGATGGTGAGGGTGAGGGTTAATGTTAGGGTGAGGGTGAGGCTGAGATTGAGGGTTAGGGTTAGTGTAATGGTTAGCGTTAGGGTTAGTTTGAGGTTTAGGATGAGTTTTTGTGTTAGGGTGACCTTTAGGTTTAGGCTGAGTGTTAGGTTTAGGGTTAGGGTGAGGGTTAAGGTTAGTGTGATGTTTAGGGTGAGGGTGAGGCTGAGGGTGAGGGTGAGGGTTCACGTGAGGGTTAGGGTTTAGGTGATGGTTAGGGTTAGGGTTAGGGTGATGTTGAGGTTGAGGGTTAGGTTGAGCATGAGGGGTAGGGTTAGGCTAAGGGTGAGGTTTTATTTTAGGGTTAGTGTTAGGTGAGGGTTACAGGGAGGGATAAGTTTAGGGTTAGGGTGAGAGTTAGGATTACTGTGTGGGTTAGGATTATGGTTAGGGTGAGATTAAGGATTAGGGTTAGATTTAGGTTGAGGGTGAGGATTAGGGTTAGGGTTATGGGGAGGGTTAGGGTGAGGTTTAGGGTTAGGTTTAGGCTTAAGTTATGGGTGAGGGTTATGGTGACCGTTAGCATTATGGCTAGGGTGAGGGTAAGGTTTAGAGTGAGGGTTAGAGTGAGGGTGAGGGTTAGGGTTAGGGTTAGGTTGAGTGATAGGGTAGGGTTAGGGTTATATTTAGGGTGAGGGTTAGGGTGAGGGTAAGTGTTCTGATGAGGTTTAGGGTGAGGATGAGTGTTAGGGTTAGGGTAGGGGTAGGGTGAAGGTTAGAGTTAGTGTGAGAATTAATGTCAGGATTTTGGTTAGTGTTAGGGTTAGGTCTAGGGTGAGGTTTAGGGTGAGGGTGAGGGTTAGTGTTAGGGTAAGTGTTACGGTTTGGGTGAGGGTTAGGGTGAGGGTTAGGGTTAGGGTTAGGTTTAGGATAAGGATTACGATGAGGGTTAGGATGAGAGATAGCGTGAGGGTTAGGGTGAGCGTAAGAATTCGGGTGAGGGTTAGTGTTAGGGTTAACGTGAGGTTAAGGATTAGGGTGAGGGTTAGAGTGAGGGTGAGGGTTAGGGTAAGTTTGAGGTTTAGGGTGAAGGTTAGGGACAGGGATATGGTTAGGGTTAGGTTGAGGTTTAGTGTGAGGGTTAGGGTTAATGTTAGGGTTAGGGTTAGGGTGAGGGTTAGATTTGGATTAGGGTGAGGATTAGAGTGAGGGTGAGAGTTAGGATGAGGGTTAGGCTTAGGGTGAGGGTGATGGTTAGGGTTAGGGTTAGGGATATTTTGAGGTTTAGGGTTAGGTTTAGGTTTAGGGTTAGGGAAAAGTTTACGGTGAGGGTTAGGGTGAGGGTTAGGGATAGGGTTAGGGTGAATGTTAGGGTTAGGGGTAGGCTGAGGGATATGTTTTTGAAGTTTAGGGTCAGGATTAGGGTTAGGGTTAAGGTTAGGGTAAGTGTTAGGGTGATGCTTAGGGTGAGGGTGAGGGTTAGGGTTAACATTAGTGTTAGGGTGAGTGTTATGGTGAGTGCAAGGGTTAGGACTAGGGTGAGGGTAAAGTTTAGAATGAGGGTTAGAGTAAGAGTGAGTGTTAGGATTAGGGTTAGGGTGAGGGATAGTGTGAAGGTTAGGGTTAAGGTGAGGGTGAGGGTTAGGTTGCGGGTTTTGGTTAGTGTTAGGACTAGTGTGAGGGTTAGGGTGAGGATGATGGTTAAGGTTAGGGTTAGTGTTAGGGTGAGGTCTAGGGTGAGGGTGAGGGTTAGGGTTAGGGTAAGGGTTAGGGATAAGGAGAGGATTAGTGTTATGATTTGGGTGAGGGTTAGGGTTAGGGTGAGGGTGAGGTTTAGGTTTAGGGTTTTTGTTAGGCTGAGGGTGAGGGTGAGGGTGAGTGTTAGGGTTGGGGTTAGGGTGAGGGTTATTGTTAGTGTGATTGTTAGGGTGAGGGTGACTGTAACGGTTAGGGTGATGATTAGGGTAAAGTGAGGATTAGGGTTAGGGATAGGGTTAGTTTGAGGGTTTGGGTTAGGGTGAGGGTTAGGTTTCATGTGAGGGTTAGGGTTAGGTTTAGGATGAGGTTTAGGGTTGGTGAGAGGGTGGGGGTGAGGGTGAGGGTTAGGGTGAGCGTTAGGTTTAGGATGAGGGTGAGGGATAGTGTTAGTTTAGGCTGAGGGTGAGGGTGAGGGTGAGGTTTAGGGTTGGTGTTAGTGTTAGTGTTAGGGTGAGGGTTAGCGTGAGCGTTAGGTTTTGGGTAAGTGTTAGAGTGAGGGTTAGAATGAGGGTGAGGTTAGGGTTAGGGTGAGGGTAAGGGTTAGTGTGAGGGTTAGGGTGAGGGTGAGGGTTAGGGTTAGCATTAGGATTAGGGTGAGCGATAGGGATAGGGTTAGGGTTAGGGTGAGGGTGAAGGTGAGGGTTAGGGTGAGGCTGAGGGTGAGATTGAGGGTTAGGTTTAGGGTTAGGGTGAGGGTGAGGGTGTGGGTGAGGGTTAGGGTTAGGATTAGTGTTAGCTTTAGGGTTAGGCTGAGGGTGAGCTTGAGGGTGAAGGTGAGGGTTAGGTTTAGGTTTAAGGTGAGGGTTAGGGTTAGTGTGAGGGTTAGGGTGATGGGGAGGTTTAGGGTTAGAGTTAGACTGAGTGTTAGTGTGAGGGTTAGGGTTAGTGTTAGGGTTAGGTTTAGGGTTAGGGTTAGGGTTAGGGTTAAGGTTAGGGTTAGGGCTAGGTTGTGGGTAAGTGTTAGAGTTAGGGTTAGGATGAGGGTAGGGTTAGTTTGAGGGTTAGATTTAGGGTGAGGTTTAGGGTGAGGGTAAGGATTAGGGTGAGGTTTAATGTGAGGGTGAGGGTTATGGTTAGGATGAGGGTTAGGGTTAGTGTGAGGATTAGAGTTAGGGTTAGGGTTAGGGTAAGGTTAAGGCTTAGGGTTAGGTTTAGGGTGACGGTGAGTGTTATTGTTGGGTTTATGGTTAGGTTTATGGTGAGGTCTAATGTGATGTTGAGGGTTAGGGTGAGTTTGAGAGTTTCAGTTAGCTAAGGGTTAAGATTAGGGTTAGGGTGAGGATTAGGGTGATTGTCAGGGATAGGATGAAGTTTAGGGTTAGAGTGATGGTTAGGGTTCATGTGAGGTTTAGGGTTAGGGTTAGGGTGAGGTTTAGGGTTCGGGTTTGCATTAGGGTTAGGATGAGGGTTAGGGTGTTTTTCAGGGTTAGGGTAGGGGTAGGGTTAGTGTTAGGGTGAGGGTTAGGGTTAGGGTTAGGGTTAGGATGAGTGTTAGGGTAAGTGGTAGGGATAGGTTTAGGGTGAATGGTAGGATTAGGGTGACGGTTAGGTAAGGGTAAGTGTTAGGGTTAGGGTGAGGTTAAGGATTAGGGTGAGGGTGAGGGTTAGTGTTATGTTTAGTGTGATGGTGAGGGTGAGGGTTAGGCTTAGTTTGAGGGATAGGATGAGGGTTTTGTTTAGTGTTAGGGTTAGCGTGCGGTTTAGGGTTAGTGTGAGGGTTAGGGTGAGGGTGAGGATGAGGGTAAGGGTTAGGGTGAGGGTGATGGTGAGGGTTAAAGTTCGGGTTAGGGCTAGGGTGAGGGTTACGGTGAGGGTTAGGGTTAATGTTATGATTAGTGTGAAGGTTAGGTTTATGGTGAGGGCGAGGATGAGGTTGAGGGATAGGGTGAGGATCAGGGAGAGTGTGAGGGTTTCGGTTATGTAAGGGTTAGGGTTAGGGTTAGAGTGAAGATTAGGGTGAGGTTTAGGGTTAGGATGAAGGTTAGGTTTAGGGTGAGCATTAGAGTTAGGGTTATGTATAGGGTGAGGCTTAGGGTGAGGGTGAGGTTTAGGGTTAGGTTGAGGTTTAAGTTTAGTGTGAGGGTTAGGATTAGAGTTAGGGTGAGGGTAAGGTTTAGGGTGAGGTTTAGGGTGAGGGTGATTGTTACGGGTAGCTTTAGCTTTAGGGTGAGGGTGAGGTTTCGGTTTTGCATTAGGTTTAGTTTGAGGGTTATGGTGAGGTTTAGGGTTAAGTTTAGGGTAAGGGTGAGTGTTAGGGTTAGGGTTATGATGAGTGTAACTGTTAGGGTGAGGTTTAGGGTTAGGTTTAGGTTTAGGGTTAGGGTGAGGGTTAGGGTTATGGTTAAGGTTATGGTGAGGGTTAAGGTGAGGGTTTGGGTTAGGGTGAGGGTGAGGGTGAGGGTTAGGGTTAGCCTTAGGTTGAGTGTGAGGGTTGGATTTAATGTGAGGTATAGGTGAGGGTGCAGTTAAGGGTTAATGTGAGGTTGAGGGTGAAGATTAGGTTTGGCGTTAGGGGTAGATGTAGGGTTAGTGTGAGGTTTAGGGTTAGTATTAGGGTTAGGGTTAGGATTAGGCTGAGGGTGAGGGTGAGGTTGAGGGTGCAGGTGAGATTTAGGGTTAGGGTTAGGGTTAGAGTTATGGTTAGGTTGAGCGCTAGGATGATGGTGAGGGTTAGGTTTAGCTTAAGTTTAGGGTGAGGGTTGAGTGTTAGGGTTAGGGTTAATGTGAGGGTGAGGGTTAAGGTTAGGTTGAGGTTTAGGGTTAGGGTGATGTTTAGGGTGAGGGTGAAGGTGAGAGTGAGGGTTCGGGTGAGGGTTAGGGTGAGGGTTATTGTTAGGTTTAAGGATAGGGTGAGCGTAAGGGTAACGATGACAGTTACGGTGAGGGTGAGGGTTAGGGTTACGTTTAGGGTTAGGGTGAGGGTTAGGGTGAGGGTTAGGGTTAGGTTAGGGTGAGAGTTAGGGTGAGGGTTAGGGTAAAGGTTAGGGTTAGGTTTAGGGTTTGGGTTAGGGTTAGGCTTAGGGTGAGGGGAAGGTGTAGGGTGCGGGTTAGAGAGAGGGTAATGGATAGGGTTATGGTGAGGGTAAGGGTTAGGCTGAGGCTTAGGTTGAGAGTGAGCATTTGTGTTAGAAACAGGGTTGAGTTGATGGTGAGGGTTAGCGTTAGGCTGAGGGGTAGTTTTAGGGTTAGGGTGAGGGTTAGGGTTAGGTTTAGGGTTAGGGTTAGTTTTAGGTTCATGGTTAGGATTAGGGTTATGCTGAGGTGAGGTTTAGGGTTAGGTTTAGGGTCAGTTTGAGGGTTAGGTAGAGGGTTAGGGTTAGGGTTAGTTTTAGGTTTAAGGTTAGGGTGAGTGTTAGGTTGAGGTTTAGGGTTAGTGTTAGAGTTAGGGTTAGGATTAGGGTTAGGGTGAGGGGGAGGGTGAGGGTTAGGGTGGGGGTTAGGCTTAGGCTCAGGCTTAGGGTTAGGCTGAGTGTGAGGGTGGGGTTAAGGATTAGAATTAAGGTGATGGTTAGTTTTAGGGTTACAGTGAGGGTTAGGATGAGGGTTATGGTTAGGATTAGGGTTAGGGTGAGAGCTAGGGTGAGGGTGTGGGTTAGGGTACGTTTTAGGCTTAGGCTTAGGTTTAGGCTGAGCCTTTGGTTGAGGATAAGGGTTAGGGTGAGGTTTAGTGTTAGAGTTAGGGTTAGAGTTAGGGTTAGGTTGAGGGTGAGGTTTAGGGGTAGAGTTAGGGTTAGGGTGAGGGTTAGGGTTAAGGTGAGGGTCAGGGTGGGTGTGATGGTAAGCGTAAAGTTGAGGGTTCGGCTGAGGGTGAGGGTTATGGTAAGTGTGAGAGTTAGGGTTAGGGTGAGGTTTAGGGTTAGGGTTAGAGTGAGAGTGAGGGTTAGATTGAGGATAAGTGTTAGGGTTAGTGTGAGGTTTAGGGTGAGGATGAGGGTTAGGGTTAGGCTGAGGGCTAAGGTGAGGTTGAGGTTTAGGGTTAGTGTTAGGGTGAAGTTTAGGGTTAGGGTGATGGTTAGAGTTAGTGTGAGGGTTACTGTTAGGGTTAGGGTTAGTGTTAGGGTGAAAGTGTTAGGGTGAGGGTTAGGTTTAGGGTGAGGGTTATGTTTAGGGTGAGGGTTAGGGTTAGGGTTAGGTTTATTGTTAGTGTTAGGGTTGGGGATAGGGTTACGGTGAGGGTGAGGGTGAGGTTTCGGGTTAGGGTTAGGATTAGGATTAGGTTTAGTGTTATGGTGAGTGTGTAAGGACGAGGGTTAGTGTTAGGGTGAGATTTAAGGTTAAGGTTAGGGTTCCGTTTAGCATGAGGGTTAGGGTTAGGGTGAGGGTTAGGGTTACGGTTAGGGTTAGGGTGAGGTTAAGTTTAGGGCTAGTGTGAGGGTTCGTGTTGGGGTTAGGGTTAGTGTTAGGGTGAGGATATGTGTTAGGGTCAGGTATTGGGTTAGGGTGAGGTTTATGGTTTGGTTGAGGGTTAAGATTAGGGTTAAGGTAATTGATAGGGTTAGGTTTAGGGTTAAGGTTACGGTGAGGGTGAGGGTGAGGGTTACGGTTATGGTTAGGGTGAGGTTTAGGGTTTGCATTAGGGTTAGAGTTAGGTTTTGGGTGGGGATGAGTTTTAGGGTTAGAGTTAGGGTTAGGGTGAGGGTTAGGTTGAGGGTTAGGGTTAGGGTTTGTGTTAGGGTTAGGGTTAGGGTGAGAGTTAGGTTTAGGGTTAGGGTGAGGGTGAGTGTTAGCATTAGGGTTAGGGTTAGGGTTAGGTTTAGGGTTAGGATTAGTGTTATTGTTAGGATTAGGGTTAGAGTTATGGTGAGGGTGAGGTTGAGGGTGAGGGTTAGGTCCAGGGTTGGGGTAAGGGTGAGGTATAGGGTTAGGTTTAGGGTTAGTTGGAGGGTTAGGTCAGGGTTAGGGTTAGGGTTAGTTTTAGGGTTAAGGTTAGGGTGAGGGTTAGGTGGAGGTTTAGGGTTAGTGTTAGAGTTAGTGTTAGGATAAGGTTTAGGGTGAGGGTGAGTGTGAGTGTTAGGTTTAGTGTTAGGCTTAGGCGTAGGGTTAGGCTGAGGGTGAGGGTGGGTGTGAGGCTTAGAGTTAGGGTGATGTTTAGGTTTAGGGTTAGGGTGAGTGTTAGGATGAGGGTTATGTTTAGGATTAGTGTTAGGGTGAGGGCTAGGGTGAGGGTGTGGGTTAGGGTAAGTGTTAGGCTTAGGCTTAGGGTTAGGCTGAGCGTTTGGTTGAGGATAAGTGTTAGGGTTAGAGTTAGGGTGAGGTTTAGTGTTAGTGTTAGGGTTAGAGTTAGGATTAGAGTGAGGGTGTGGTTTAGGGTTTAGGGGTAGGGGTAGGGTGAGGGTTAGGGTTAGGGTCAGGTTTAGGGTGGGGGTAACGGTAAGGGTAAATTTGAGGGTTAGACTGAGGGTGAGGGTTATGGTAAGGGTGAAGGTTAGGGTTAGGGTGAGGGTTAGGGTTAGGTTTAGAGTGAGGGTGAGGGTTAGATTGAGGGTAAGTGTTAGGGTGAGTTTGAGGTTCAGTGTGAGGATGAGGGTTAGGATTAGGGTGAGGGCTAAGTTGAGGTTGAGGTTTAGGGTTAGTGATAGGGTGAGGTTTAGGGTTAGGGTGATGGTTAGGGTTAGTGTGAGGGTTAGTGTTAGGGTTAGGGTTAGTGTTAGGGTGAGGGTATTAGGGTGAACTTAGGGTTATGGTGTGGGTTATGGTTAGGGTGAGGGTTAGGGTTAGGATTAGGGTTATTGTTAGCGTAAGGGTTAGTGTTACGGTTATGGTGAGAGTGAGGGTGAGGGTTAGGGTTAGGGTTAGGATTAGGATTAGGATTAGTGTTAGGGTGAGTGTAAGTGTTAGGATGAGGGTTAGGGTTAGGGTGAGGATTATGGTTAGGGTTAGGGTTAAGTTGAGCATGAAGATTAGGCTTAGGTTGAGGGTTCGTGTTAGGGTTCTGGTTAGGGTGAGGTTAGGGTTAGGGCTATTTTAAGGGTTAGTGGTGGGGTTAGGGTAAGTGTTATGTTGAGGTTTAGGGTTAGGGTGAGGATTATGGTTAGGGTGAGGTTTAGGGTTATTGTTAGTGTTAGGGTTAGGGTTAGATTTAGTGTTAGGGTGAGGGTGAGGGTGAGATTTAGGGTTAGAGTTAGGGTTAGGGTTAGGGTTAGGGTCCGGGCTAGGCTTAGGCTTAGGCTTAGGCCGAGCATGAGGGTGAGGGTTATGGTTCAGCTTAAGGTGAGTGTTAGGGTTATGATTAGTGTCAGGTTTAGGATGAGGTTTAGGGTTAGGGTGAGATTTAGGATGAGGGTTAGTGTGAGGCTGAGGGTTAGGGTTAGGGTAAGGGTTAGGTTTAGGCTTATGGGGAGGGTTAGGATGAGGGTTAGGATTAGGATTACGGTTAGGGTGAGGGCTAGGGTGAAGGTCAGGTTTAGGGTTAAGGTGAGGTTTAGGGTTAAGATTAGGGTTAGGGTTAGGGTGAGTGTGAAATTTAGACTTAGGGTTTGGCTGAGGGTGAGGGTGAGTCCCTGTGTCTCTTACTCCAATTAAGCAGCAAAAAGCCACCAGTGGATCTGTGGCTCAAGTCGTAGAGTACCAGACATGAACACAAAGACTAAAGGACAGTACCCAAGCTTGAAAACCCAGTACTTCCACCACACACAACCATTAAAAAAACAACAACATCCACAAATAGGAGAAGGGAGTTATTATATTCTCCGCTTATGACATGGCAGCTAAGATACAACAAGTCTATGTGATCTCTCCAAGTCACAAGTAGTGTAGTTGGAAATATGACCACCTGATTGGAAATCTGTATCTTTGCTGGTCTGTTCAGTTTGCACTGGACTTTGAGGATTAGGGTTAGGGTGAGGGTTAGGTTTAGGGTTATGGGGAGTGTTAGGATGATTGTTAGAGTTAGGATTAGGGTTAGGGTGAGAGCTAGGGTGAGGGTGAGGTTTAGGGTTAGGGTTAGGGTTAGGTTGAGGGTGAGTTTTAGGGTTAGAGTTAAGCTTAATGTGAGCCTGACGGTGAGGGTGAGGGTTAGGGTTAGGATTAGGATTAGGGTAAGGGTTAGTGTGACTGTTAGGGTTAGGGTTAGGGTTATGGTTTGGATTAGGCTTAGGGTTACACTGAGGGTGAGGGTGAGGTTGAGGGTGAGGGTAAGGGTTAGCGTGAGAGTTAGGGTAAGGGTTAGTGGGAGGGTTAGGATGAGGGTTAGGGTTAGGATTAGGTTTAGGGTGAGGGCTAGGGTGAGGGTGAGGTTTAGGGTTAGGGTTAGGGTGAGGGTGAGGATTAGGGTTAGAATTAGGGTGAGAGTTAGGATTCGGGTTAAGTTTATGTTTAGGGTGAGGTTTAGGGTAAGGGTTACGGTGAGGGTGAGGTTTAGGGTTAGGTTGAGGCTTAGGGTTAGGATTAGTGTTAGGGAGAGGGTGAGGGTGAGGGTTAGGTTAGTGTTAGGGTGAGGGTTAGGATGAGGGTTAGGATTAGGATTAGAGTGAGGGCTAGGCTGAGGGTGAGGTTTAGGGTTAGGGTTAGGGTCAGGTTTTGGGTTAGGGTTAGGGTTAGGGTGAGGGTGAGGTTTAGGTTTCGATTTAGGGTAAGGGTGAGGCTGAGGTTGAGGTTTAGGATTAGAGTTAGCGTTAGGGTGAGGGTTAAGGTGAGGGTGAGGGTTAGGCTTAGGTTTAGGATTAGGATTAGGGTAATGGTTATGGTGAGTGTGAGGTTTAGCGTTAGGGTTAGGCTTAGGCTTAGGGTTAGGCTGAGGGAGAGTGTGAGGGTGAGGGTTAGCTTTAGGTTGAGGGTTAGGTTTAAGGTTAGCTTGAGAGTTAGGGCTCAGGTTAAGTTTAGGCTTAGGGTGATGGTTAAGGTTAGGTTGAGTGTTAGGGTTAGGGTTAGGGTTAGGATTAGGTTTAGGGTGAGGGTGAGGGTTAGGATGAGGTTTAGGTTTAGGTTTAGGGTGAGGGCTAGGGTGAGGGTTAGGGTTAGGATAGGGTTAGGTTTAGGATTTGGGTTAGGGTGAGGGTGAGTGTGAGGGTTAGGGTTGGGTTAGGCTTAGGGTTTGGGTGAGGGTTAGGGTTAGGGTTTTGGTTAGGGTGAGGGTGAGACTGAGGATTAGGGTTAGGTTTATGTTTTGGTTTAGGGTTATGGTTTGTGTTAGGGTTAAGGTTAGGTTTAGGGTTTCGGTGAGGGTTGGGGTTACGTTTAGGTTTAGGGTTAAGTTATGGTTAGGGTGAGGGAGATGGTGGGGGTGAGGATTAGGGTTAGGGTTAGGGTTAGGGTCATTGTTAGTGTTATGGTTAGAGTTAAGTTTTCAGTGAGCGTGAGGCTGAGGGTGAGGGTTTTGGTTAGGGTTAGGGTTAGGGTTACTGTTATTGTTAGGGTTTGGGTTAGATTTACAATGAGGTTGAGAGTGAGAGTGAATGTTAGTGTTAGGGTGAGGTTTAGGATTAGGGTTAGGGTTAGGGTTACGGTGAGGGTTAGGTTTAGGGTTAGAGTTAGGGTTTGGGGTTGGGTTAGGGTGATGTTAGGGTTAGGGTTAGGGTTAGGGTAGCGTGAGTGTGAGGATTAGTTTGAGGGGTAGGCTAAGACTTAGGGTTAGGCTGAGCATCTGCGTGGGTGTGAGGATTAGGGTTAGGGTGATGGTTAGGGTTGGGGTTAGTGTTATTGTTAGTGTTAGTGTTAGAGTTATGGTGAGGGTGAGGGTGAGAGTGAGGGTTAGGTTTACGGTTAGGGTAGGGTTTAGGGTTAGGGATAAGGTAAGGTTTAGGATGGGGTTTAGGGTTAGGGTTAAGGTTAGGGTGAGGGTGAGGTTTAGGGTTAGATATAAGGTTAGGTGGAGGGGTAGGGTGAGGGTTAGGTATAGGGTTATTGTTAGGGTGAGGGTGAGGCTGAGAGTTAGGTTTAGGGTTAGGGTTAGGGTTAGGTTTAGAGTTACTGTGTGGGTGAGGGAGCCAGTGAGTGTGAGGGTTAGGGTTAGGTTTAGGGTTAGGCTTAGCATTAGGCTTAGGGTTAGGCTGAAGTTGAGGGTGAGGATGAGTGTTAGGGTTAGGTTGAGGGTTAGGGTTAGGGTTATGAGGAGGGTTAGGATGAGGGTTAGGGTTAGGATTAGGGTTAGGGTGAGGGCTAGGGTGAGTGTGATGTTTAGGGTTAGGGTTAGGGTGACGTTTAGTGTTAGGGTTAGGGTTTGGGTTAGGGTTAGAGTTACTGTGAGTGTGAGGGTGCGGGTGAGTTTGAGGGTGAGGGTGAGGGTGAGGGTTATGGTTAGGGTGAGGTTTAGGGTTAGTGTTAGGGTGAGAGGTAGGGTTCAGTTTAAGTTTAGGGTTAGGATGTGGTTTAGGGTTAGGGATAAGTTTAGGTTTAGGATTAGTGTTAGGGTGTGGGTGAGTGTGAGGTTTAGGGTTAGGGTTAGACTTAGAGTTAGGGTGCGGTTAGGGTTAAGGTTTGGATTAGGGTGAGGGTGAGGCTGAGAATTATGTTTAGGTTTAGGGTTAGATTTAGGGCTAGGTTTAGGGTTAGGGTTTGTGTTAAGTTTAGGGTTAGGTTTAGGCTTAGATTTAGGGTGAGGGTTAAGGATAGAGTTAGGCTTAGGATTAGGCTGAGGGTGAAGGTGGGGGTTAGGATTAGTGTTAGGGTTAGGGTTATTGTTAGTGTTATGGTTAGGGTTAAGTTTGCGGTGCGGGTGAGGCTGTGGGTGAGGGTTAGATTTAGGGTTAGGGTTAGTGTTATTGTTAGGGTTAGGTTTAGAGTTACCGTGAGGTTGAGGGTGAGGGTGAAGTTTAGGGTTAGGGTGAGGTTTAGGTTGAGCTTTAGGGTTAGGCTTAGAGTTAGGCTGAGGTTGAGGGTGTGGGTTCAGGTTAGGGTTAGGGTGATGGTTCGGGTTAGGGTTAGTGTTAAGGTTAGAGTTCCAGTGAGGTTGAGGGTGCTGGTGAGGGTTAGGGTTAGGGTTAGGGTGGGGTTCAGGATTAAGTTTAGGGTTAGTGTTAGGGTGAGGTTTAAGTTTAGAATTAGTGTTAGGGTGAGGGCTAGTGTGAGAGTGAGGGTTGGGGTTAGGGTTAGGGTGAGTTTTAGGATTAGGGCGAGGGTTACGATTAGTGTGAGGGTTAGGGTTAGTGTTAGGGTGAGGGTAAGTGTTAGGGTGAGGGTATGGGTTAGGGTGAGGGCTATGGTTAGGGTGAGGTTTAGGATTAGGGTTATTGTCAGGGTTAGGTTTAGGGTTAAGGTTACGGTGAGAGTGAGGGTGAGGGTTAGGGTTAGTGTTAGGGTGAGGTTTAGGGTTTGGGTTAGGGTGAGTGTTAGGGTTAGGATGAGGGTGAGGTTTAGGGTTAGAGTTAAGGTTAGGGTGATGGTTAGGTTGAGAGTTGGGATTAGTGTTAGGGTTGGGGTTAGGATGAGAGTTAATGGGTGTGTTAGGGTTAGGGTTAGGGTTAGGGATAGGATTAGGTTTAGGGTGAGGGTGATTGTGTGTATTAGGGTTAGGTTTAGGGTTAGGCTGAGGGTGAAGATGAGGGTGAGGGTTAGGTTTAGGGGAAGGGTTAGGATGAGGGTTATGGTTAGTTTTCGGGTTAGGGTAAGGGCTAGGGTGAGGGTGATGTTAAGGGTTAGCGTTAGGGTGAAGTTTAGGGTTAGGGTTAGGGTTAGGTTTAGGGTTAGTGTTAGGTTTAGGGTTAGGGTTAGGGTGAGGGTTAGGCTGAGGCTGAGTGTATGATTAGGGTTAGGATTAGGATTAGGGTTATGGTTTGAGTGAGTGTGAGTGTGAGGGTTAGGGTTATGGTTAGGGTTAGGCTGAGGGTTGGGGTGAGGGTGAGAGTTAGGGTTAGGGTGAGGGTTAGGGTGAGGGTTAGGCTTAGGCTTAGGTAGGCTGAGCATGAGGGTGAGGGTTAGGGTTCGGATTAGGATGAGGGTTAGGTTTATGCTTAGTTTCAGGTTTAGGATGAGGTTCAGGGTTAGGGTTAGGGTTAGGGTGAGGGTTAGGGTGAGGGTTAGGGTGAGGGTTAGGGTTAGGGATAGGGTTAGGTTTAGGATTAGGGTTAGGGTGAGGGTGAGTGTGAGGCTTATGGTTAGGTTTAGGTTTAGTCTGAGAGTTATGGTGAGGGATAGGGTTAGGGTTTGGTTTAGGGTGCAGGTGAGGTTGAGCATTAGGGTTAGGTTATGGGTTAAATTTAGGGTTAGGTTTAGGGATAGGGGTAGTGTTAAGGTTAGGGTTAGGGTTAGGGTTAGGCTGAGGGTGACTGTGTGAGTGAGGATTAGAGTTAGGGTTAGGGTTAGGCTTAGGGTTAGGGTTAATGTTAGTGTTATGGTTATGGTTAAGTTTGCGGTGAGGGTGAGGCTGAGGGTGAGGGTTAGGGTTAGGGTTAGTGTGAGGGTGAGTTTTAGGGTTATGGGGAGGGTTAGGATGAGGGTTAGGGTTAGGATTAGGGTCAGGGTGAGGGCTAGGGTGAGGGCGAGGTTTAGGGTTAGGGTTAGGGTGAGGTTTAGTGTTAGGTTTAGGGTTAGGGTGAGGGTGAGGTTTAAGGTTAGAGTTAGGTTTAAGGTGCGGGTGAGGGTGAGGGTAAGTTTTAGGGTTAGGATTACTGTGAGGATTAGGCTTAGGGTTAGGGTTAGTGTTATGATTTGTGTTAGGGTGAAGGCTAGGGTGAGGGAGAGGTTTCGGGTAAGGGTTTGGCTTAGGCTTAGGTTTAAGCTGAGCGTGAGGTTGAGCGTGAGGTTTAGGGTTAGTGTTAGTGTGAGGTTTAGTGTTAGGGTTAGATTTAGAGTTAGGATTAGGGTGAGGGTGAGGTTTAGGGGTAGAGTTAGTGTTTCGGTGAGGTTTAGGCATAGGATAAGGGTTAGGGTGGGGGTGACAGTAAGGGTAAGTTGAGGGTTAGGCTGAGGGTGAGGGTTACAGTAAGGGTGAGGTTTAGGGTTAGGTTGAGGGTTAGGGTTAGGGTTAGGTTGAGGGTGAGGGTTAGATTGAGGATTAGTGTTAGGGTTAGTGTGAGGTTTACTGTGAGGATGAGTGTTAGGTTTAGGGTTATGGCTAGGGTTAGGTTGAGGTTTAGGGTTAGTGTTAGGGTGAGGTTTAGGGTTTTGGTGATGTTTATGGTTATTGTGAGGTTTAGTGTTCGGGTTACGGTTAGTGTTAATGTGAGAGTAAGTGTTAGGGTGAGGGTTAGGTTTAGGGTGAGTGTAATGGTTAGGGTGAGGGTTAGGGTTAAGGTTACTGTGAGGGTGAGGGTTAGGGTTAGGGTTAGGTTTAATATTAGGGTTAGTGTTAGGGTGAGGGTAAGTGTTAGGATGAGGGTTAGGTTTAGGGTGAAGATTATGGTTAGGGTTAGGTTAAGTTGAGCATGAGGATTAGGCTTAGGTTTAGGGTTCGGGTTCGGGTTCTGGTTAGGGTGAGGTTAGGGTTAGTGTTATTGTGAGGGTGAGTGTTAGGGTTAGGGTTAGTGGTAGGGTGAGGGAAAGTGTTAGGGTGAGGTTTAGGGTTCGGGTGATGATTATGGTTAGGGTTAGGGTTAGGGTTATTGTTAGGGTTAGGGTTAGGGTTAGATTTAGTGTTAGGGTGACGGTGAGGGTGAGATTTAGGGTTAGAATTAGGGTAGGGTTTAGGGTTAGGGTTAGTGTGAGGGTTAGGGTTAGGCTTAGGCTTAGGCTTAGGCCGAGCATGAGGGTGAGGGTTAGGGTTCGGGTTAGGTTTCGGGTTAGGGTTTTGATTAGTGACAGGTTTAGGATGAGGTTTAGGGTTAGGGTTAGGGTTATGGTGAGGGTTAGGGTAAGGGTTAGGGTGATGGTTAGTGTTAGGGATAGGGTTAGGTTTAGGATTAGTATTAGGGTGAGGGTGAGTGTGATGCTTATGATTAGGTTTAGGTTTAGGCTGAGAGTTAGGGTGAGGGTTAGGGTTAGGGTTTGGTTTAGGGTGCAGTTGAGGTTGAGGATTAGGGTTAGGTTAAGGGTTAAATTTAGGGTTAGGTTTAGGGATAGGGGTAGTGTTAAGGTTAGGGTTAGGGTTACGGTTAGGCTGAGGGTGACTGTGGGGGTGAGGATTAGAGTTAGGGTTAGGCTTAAGGTTAGGGTTATTGTTAGTGTTATGGTTAGGGTGAAGTTTGCAGTGAGGGTGAGGCTGAGGGTAAGGGTTAGGGTTAGGGTTAGAGTGAGGGTGAGGTTTAGGGTTAGAGTTAGGGTTAGAGTTAGGGTGAGGTTTCGGGTTAGGGTTAGAGTTGTGGTTATGGTGAGGGTGAGGTTTAGGGTTAGAGTTAGGATTACGGTGAGGCTGAGGGTGAGTGTTAGGGATAGGGTTAGTGTTAGGTTTAGGGTTAGGGTTAAGGTGAGGGTTAGGGTGAGGGTGAGGGTTAGGGTTAAGTTTAGGATTAGGATTAGCGTTAGGGTTAGGGTGAGTGTGAGTGTTAGGTTTAGGGTTAGTATTAGGGTTAGGCTTAGGGTTTGGCTGAGGGTGAGGGTGAGTCCCTGTGTCTCTTACTCCAATTAAGCAGCAAAAAGCCACCAGTGTATCTGTGGCTCAAGTGGTAGAGTACCAGACATGAACACAAAGACTAAAGGACAGTACCCAAGCTTGAAAACCCAGTACTTCCACCACACACAACCATTAAAACAACAACAACGTCAACAAATAGGAGAAGGGAGTTATTATATTCTCCGCTTATGACATGGCAGCTAAGATACAACAAGTGTATATGATCTCTCCAAATCACAAGTAGTGTAGTTGGAAATATGACCACCTGATTGGAAATCTGTATCTTTGCTGGTCTGTTCAGTTTGCACTGGACTTTGAGGATTAGGGTTAGGGTGAGGGTTAGGGTTAGGGTTATGGGAAGGGTTAGGATGATTGTTAGAGTTAGGATTAGGGTTAGGGTGAGAGCTAGGGTGAGGGTGAGGTTTAGGGTTAGGGTTAGGGTTAGGGTGAGGGTCAGTTTTAGGGTTAGAGTTAGGCTTAATGTGAGGCTGAGGGTGAGGGTGAGGGTTAGGGTTAGGATTAAGTTTAAGATAAGGGTTAGGGTGAGTGTGAGTGTTAGGGTTATGGTTAGGATTAGGCTTAGGGTTACACTGAGGGTAAGGGTGAGGGTGAGGGTAAGGGTTAGGATTAGGGTTAGGGTGAGAGTGAGTGTGTGTGTTAGGGTTTGATTTAGAGTTAGGCTTAGGGTGAGGTTGAGGGTGATGGTTAGGGTTAGGGTGAGGGTTAGGGTAAGGGTTAGGGGGAGGGTTAGGATGAGGGTTAGTGTTAGGATTAGGGTTATGGTGAGGGCTAGGGTGAGGGTGAGGTTTAGGGTTAGGGTGAGTGTTAGGGTTAGGGTTATGGTTAGGGTGAGATTTAGAATTCGGGTTAAGTTTAGGTTTAGGGTGTGTGTTAGGTAAGGGTTACGGTGAGAGTGAGGGTGAGGGCTATGTATAGGTTGAGGCTTAAGGTTATTATTAGGGTTAGGGTGAGGGTGAGGATTAGGGTTAGTTTTAGGGTGAGGGTTAGGATGAGGGTTAGGATTAGGGTTAGGGTGAGGGCTACGATGAGCGTGAAGTTTAGGTTTAGGGTTAGGGTGAGGTTTACAGTTAGGGTTAGGGTTAGAATGAGGGTGAGGTTTAAGCTTAGAGTTAGGTAAGGGTGAGGCTGAGGTTGAGGGTTAGGGTTAGGGTTAGTGTTAATGTAAGGGTTAGGGTGAGGGTTAAGGTGAGGGTGAGGGGTCGGCTTAGGTTTAGGGTTAGGCTTAGGCTTATGATTAGGCTGAGGGAGAGGGTGAGTGTGAGGATTAGCTTTTGGTTGAGGGTTAGGGTTAGGGTTAGCTTGAGATTTAGGGTTCAGGTAAAGTTTAGGGTTAGGGTGAGGTTAGCGTTAGGGTTAGGGTGAGGATTAGGATTAGGGTTAGGGTGAGGGTTAGGATGAGGATTAGGGTTACAATTAGGGTTAGGTTGAGGGCTAGGGTGAGGGTGAGGATTAGGGTTAGTGTTAGGGTAAGGTTTAAGTTTAGGGTTAGGTTTAGGATGAGGGTTAGGATGAGGGTTAGGGTTATGGTGAGGTTGAGGATTAGTGTAAGGGTGAGGGTTAGGGTGAGGTTTAGGGTTAGAGTGAGGTTGAGTATTAGCGTTAGGATTAGGGTTAGGGTGAGGGTGAGTGTTAGCATTAGGGTTAGGGTTAGGGTTAGGTTTAGGGTTAGGATTAGTGTTATTGTTAGGGTTAGGGTTAGAGTTATGGTGAGCGTGAGGGTGAGGGTGAGGGTGAGGGTTAGGCTTAGGGTTAGGGTGAGTTTTAGGTTTAGGGTTAGGATTAGGGTTACGGTGAGGGTGAGGTTTATGGTTAGGTTTAGTGTTAGTTGGAGGGTTCGGTCAAATGTTCGGGTGAGGGTTAGTTTTAGGGTTAAGGTTAGGGTGAGGTTTAGGTGGAGGTTTAGGTTTTGTGTTAGATTAATGGTTAGGATTAGGGTTAGGGTGAGGGTGAGTGTGAGGGTTAGGGTTAGGCTTAGGCTTAGGATTAGGGTTAGGCTGAGGGTGAGGGTGGGGGTGAGGATTAGGGCTAGGGTGATGGTTAGGGTTAGGGTTAGGGTGAGGGTTAGGATGAGGGTTATGGTTAGGATTAGGGTTAGGGTGAGGGCTAGGATGAGGGTGTGGGTTAGGGTAAGTTTTAGGCATAGACTTAGGGTTAGGCTGAGCGTTTGGGTGAGGATAAGGGTTAGGATTAGGGTTAGGGTGAGGTTTTGTGTTAGGGGTAGGTTTAGAGTTAGGGTTAGGGTGTTGGTGAGGTTTAGGGTTAGAGTTAGGGTTAGGTTGAGTGTTATGGTGGGGGTGATGGTAAGGTTAAGGTGAGGGTTAGGCTGAAGTTGAGGTTTATGGTAAGGTTTAGTGTTAGGGTTAGGGTGAGGGTTAGGTTTAGGGTTAGAGTGAGGTTGAGGGTTAGAGTGAGGATAAGTGTTAGGGTTAGTGTGAGGTTTAGGGTGAGAATGACGGTCAGTGTTAGGGTGAGGGCTAAGGTGAGGGTTACGTTTAGGGTTAGTTTTAGGTTGAAGTTTAGGGTTACGGTTAGTGTTAGGGTTAGGGTGAGGGTGAGGTTTAGCGTTAGAGTTAGTGTTATGGTGAGGCTGAGGGTGAGGGTTAGGGTTAGTGTTAGTGTTAGGTTTAGGGTTAGGGTTAAGGTGAGGGTTAGGCTGAGGGTGAGGTTTAGGGTTAGGATTAGGATTAGGATTAGGGTTAGGGTTATGGTGAGTGTGAGGGTTAGGGTTAAGGTTAGGGTTTGGCTTAGGGTTAGGTTGAGGTTTAGGGTGAGAATGAGGGTTAGGGTTCGGTGATGGTAAGTGTTAGGGTTTTGGGGAGGGTTAGGATTTGTTTTAGGTTTAGGATTAGGTTTAGGGTGAGGGCTAGGGTGAGGGTCAGGTTTAGGGTTAGGGTTAGGGTGAGGTTTAGGGTTAGGGTTAGGTTTAGGGATAGGGTGAGGGTGCGGTTTAGGGTTAGAGTTAGGGTTAAGGTGAGGCTGATGGTGAGGGTTAGGGTTAAGGTTAGGATTAGGATTAGGGTAAGGTTTAGGGTGATTGTGAGTGTTAGGGTTAGGGTTCGGGTTTGGGTTAGGGTTACACTGAGGGTGAGGGTGAGGGTTAGGGTTAGGGTTAGTCTGAGGGTTAGTTTAAGGGATAGGGGCAGGGTTAGGATGAGGGTTAGGGTTAGGATTAGGGTTAGGGTGAGGGCTAGAGTGAGGGTGAGCTTTAGGGTTAGGGTTAGGGTGAAAGTTTGCGTTATGGTTAGGGGAGATTAGGATTCGGGTTAAGTTTAGGGTTAGGGTGAGGGTTAGGGAAGGGTTACTGTGAGGTTGATGGTTAGGGTTAGGTTGAGGTTTAGGGTTAAAATTAGGGTTAGGGTGAGGTTGAGGGTTAGGGTTAGATTGAGGGTTACGGTTAGGATTTGTTTTAGGGTGAGGGTGAGGGTTAGGGTTAGGGTTTAGCTTAGGCTTAGGGTTAAGCTGAGCGTGATGGTGAGTGTGAGGTTTAGGGTTAGGGTTAGTGTGAGGTTTAGTGTTAGGGTTAGGGTTAGAATTAGGGTTAGGGTGAGGGTGAGGTTTAGGAGTAGAGTTAATGTTAGGCTGAGTGTTAGGCTTAGGGTGAGGGTTGGGGTGGGGGTGACACTAAGGTTAAGGTGAGGTTTAGACTGAGGGTGAGGGTTACGGTAAGGGTGAGGGTTAGGGTTAGGTTGAGGGTTAGGGTTAGGGTTAGAGTTAGGGTTAGCTTGAGGGTGAGGTGTAGATTGAGGATTAGTGTTAGGGTTAGTGTGAGGTTTACCATGAGGATGAGTGTTAAGGTTAGGGTTAGAGCTAAGGTTAGGTTGAGGTTTAGGGTTAGTGTTAGGGTGAGGTATAGGGTTAGGGTGATGGTTAGGGTTAGTGTGAGGCTTAGTGTTTGGGTTACGGTTAGTTTTAAGGTGAGGGTAAGTGTTAGGGTGAGGGTTAGGTTTAGCGTGAGGGTAATGGTTAGGGAGAGGGTTAGGGTTAAAGTTAGGGTTTTTGTTAGGGTTAGGGTTAGGGTTACGGTTACTGTGAGGGTGAAGCTTAAGTTTAGGGTTAGGATTAGGATTAGGGTTCGTGTTAAGGTGAGGGTAAGTGTTAGGGTGAGGCTTAGGGTTATGCTGAGGGTAATAGGGTGAGGGTCAGGGTTAGGGTGAGGGTTACGTTGAGCGTGAGGTTAGGGTTAGGTTGAGCGTGAGGGTAGGGTTAGGTTGAGGGTTAAGTTTAGGGTTAGGTTTATGGTGAGTTTAGGGTTAGGGTAAGTGTGAGGGTTAGTTTTACGGTTGGGGTTAGTGATAGGGTGAGGGTTAGTGTTAGGGTTAGGGTTAGGGTTAGAGTTAGTGTTAGGGTCAGGGTGAGCTTTAGGGTTAGAGTTAGGGTTAGTGTTAGGGTGAGGGTTAGGTTGAGGGTTAGGGTTAGGCTTAGGTTTAGGCTTAGGCCGAGCATGAGGGTGAGGGTTAGGTTCGGGTTAGGGTTCGGGTTACGGTTATGGTTACTGTCAGGTTTAGGATGAGGTTTAGGGTTAGGGTTAAGGTTAGGGTAAGGGCTAGGTTGAGGGTTAGGGTGAGGTTTAGGGTGAGGGATAGGGTTAGGTTTAGGATTAGGGTTAGGGTGAGTGTGAGTGTGAGGCTTAGGGTTAGGGTTAGGGTTAGGCTTAGAGTTAGGTTGAGGGTTAGGGTTACGGTTTGTATTAGGGTGCAGTTGAGGCTGATGTTTAGGGTTAGGTTTAGGGTTAGATTTAGGGTTAGGTTTAGGGTTACAGTTAGTGTGAGTGTTATGTTGAGGGTTAGGCTTAGGGTTAGGGTTAGGCTTAGGGTTAGGCTGAGGGTGACTGGGGGTGAGGATTAGAGTTAGGTTTAGGGTTAGGCTTAGGGTTAGGGTTATTGTTAATGTTATGGTTAGGGTTTCGTTTGCAGTGAGGGTGAGGCTGAGGTTAAGTGTGAGGGTTAGGATTAAGTTTAGTGTTATTGTTAGGGTTAGGGCTAGAGTTACCATAACTTTGAGGGTGAGGTTCAAGATTAGGGTTAGGGTGAGTTTTAGGGTTAGGGATAGGGTTAGGATGAGGGTGAGGTTTAGGGTTAGGGTTAGGGTTAGAGTTAGGGTGAGGTTTCGGGTTAGGGTTAGGGTTGGGGTAATGGTGAGGGTGAGCTTTAGGGTTAGAGTTAGGGTTAGGATGAGGCTGAGGGTGAGGTTTAGGGTTAGGGTTAGTGTTAGGTTTAGTGTTAGGGTTAGGGTGAGGGTTAGGGTTAGGGTGAGGGTTAAGGATAAGTTTAGGATTAGGGTTAGGTTTAGGGTGCTTGTGAGGTTTAGGGTTAGGGTTAGGATTAGGTTTAGGCTTAGGGTTTGGCTGAGTGTGAGTGTGAGTGTTAGGGTTAAGGTTAGGGTGAGGGTTAGGGTTAGGGATATGGGGAGGTTTAGGATGAGGGTTAGGGTTAGGATTAGGGTTAGGGTGAGGGATAGGGTGAGGGTGAGGTTTAGGGTTAGGGTTAGAGTTGGGGTTATGTTGTGGGTGAGGTTTAGGGTTAGAGTTAGGGTTAGATTGAGGCTGAGGGTGAGGGTTAGGGTTAGGGTTAATGTTAGGTTTAGGGTTAGGGTTAGGGTGAGGGTTAGGGTGAGGTGAGGGTTCAGGTTAAGGTTAGGATTAGGGTTAGGGTTAGGGTGAGTGTGAGGTTTAGGGTTCGGGTTAGGATAAGGTTTAGGCTTAGGGTTAGGCTGAGTCATAGGTTGAGTGTGAGTGTTAGGGTTAGGGGGAGGGTTAGGGTAAGGATTAGGGGAAGGGTTAGGATGAGGGTTAGGTTTAGGATTAGGGTTACGGTGAGGGCTAGGATGAGGGTGAGGTTTAGGGTTAGGGTTAAGGTGATTGTTAGGGTTAGGGTTATGTTGAGATTTCTGATTCGGTTTAATTTCATGTTTAGGGTGATGGTTAAGGTAAGGGGTACGCTGAGGTTTAGGGTTAGGTTGAGGGTTAGGGTTAGGATTTGTGTTAGGTTGAGGGTTAGGGTTAGTTTTAGGGTGAGGTTTAGTATGAGGGTAAGGATTAGGGTTACGGTGAGGGCTAGGCTGAGGGTGAGGTTTAGGGTTAGTGTTAGGGTGAGGTTTACGGTTAGGGTTAGGGTTAGGTTTAGGGTGAGTGTGAGGTTCAGGGTTAGAGTTAGGGTAAGGGTGAGGCTGAGGTTGAGGGTTAGGGTTAGGTTTAGTTTTAGAGTTAGGGTTAGAGTGAGGTTAAGGTTGAGCGTGAGGGTTAGGCTTAGGGTTAGGATTAGGATTAGGGTAATGGTTAGGGTGAGTGTGAGGTTTAGGGTTAGGGTTAGGCTTAGGCTTATGTTTAGGGTAAGGGAGAGGGTGAAGGTGAGGGTTAGCTTTAGGTTGAGCGTTAGGGTTAGGGTTAGCTTGAGTGTTAGGGTTCAGGTTAAATTTAGGTTTAGTGTGAGGGTTAGGTTTAGGGTTATGGTGAGCGTGAGGGTTAGGGTTAGGTTGAGGGTTAGGGTTAGAGTTAAGATGAGGGTTAGGATTACGGTTAGGGTGAGGGTTAGCATGAGGATTAGGGTTACAATTATGGTTAGGTTGATGGTTAGGTTGAGGGTGAGGATTAGGGTTAGTGTTAGGGTGAGTGTAAGTGTTAGGATGAGGGTTAGATTTAGGGTGATATTTAGGATCAGGGTTAGGGTTACGGTGAGGGTGAAGGTTAGGGTTAGGATGAGGGTTAGGGTTAGGATTAGGGTTAGGTTGAGGGTGAATGTTAGCATTAAGGTTAGGGTTAGGGTTAGGTTTAGGGTTAGGATTAGTATTATTTTTAGGGTTAGGGTTAGAGTTATGGTGAGGGTGAGGGTGAGGATTAGGTTTAGGGTTAGGGTGAGTTTTAGGTTTAGGGTTAGGATTAGAGTTAGGGTGTGGGTGAGGTTTAGGTTTAGGTTTAGGGCTAGTTGGAGGGTTAGGTTGAGGATTCGGTTTAGGGTTAGTTTTAGGGTTAAGGTTAGGGTGAGGGTTAGGTTGAGGTTTAGGGTTAATGTTAGAGTTAGGGTTAGGATTAGGGTTAGGGTGAGGGTGAGTGTGAGGGATAGGCTTAGGCTTAGGCTTAGTGTTAGGCTGAGGGTGAGGGCGGGGGTGATTGTTAGGGTTATGGTAATCGTTAGGGTTAGGGTTAGGATGAGGGTTAGGATAAGGGTTAGGTTTCGGATTAGGGTTAGGTGAGGGCTAGGGTGAGGTTTTGGGTTAGGGTAAGTGTTAGGCTTAGACTTAGGGTTCGGGGGTGTGTTTGGTTGAGGATAAGGGTTAGGGATAGGTTTAGGGTGAGGTTTAGTGTTAGGGTTAGGGTTAGAGTTAGGGTTAGGGTGAGGGTGAGGTTTAGGGGTAGAGTTAGGGGTAGGGTTAGGGTTAGGTTTAGGGTCAGGGTGGGGGTGACAGTAAGGGTAAATTTGAGGGTTAGGCTGAGGGTGAGTTGTATAGTAAGGGTGAGGGTTAGGGTTAGGGTGAGGGTTAGGGTTAGGTTTACAGTGAGAGTGAGGGTTAGATTCAGGATAAGTTTTATGGTTAGTGTGAGGTTTAGGGTGAGGATGATGGTTAGGGTTAGGGTGAGGGCTAAGGTGAGGGTGAGGTTTAGGGTTAGTGTTAGGGTGAGGTTTAGTGTTAGGGTGATGGTTAGGGTTAGTGTGAGGGTTAGTGTTAGGGTTAGGCTTAGTGTTAGGGTGAAGGTGTTAGGGTGAGCTTAGGGTTATGGTGAGGGTTATGGTTAGGGTGAGGTTTAGGGTTAGGGTTAGGTTTATTGTTAGCGTTAGGGTTAGGGTTACTGTTACGGTGAGGTTGAGGGTGAGGGTTAGGGTTAGGGTTAGGATTAGGATAGGGTTAGTGTTAGGGTGAGTGTAAGTGTTAGGATGAGCGTTAGGGTTAAGTTCAGGGTTAGGGTCAAGGTTAGGGTTAGGGTTAGGATTACGGTTAGGTTGAGGATTAGGATGAGGTTTAGGTTTTATGAGTAGGGTTAGCTTGAGGGCTAGTTTGAGGGTGAGGATTAGGGTTAGTGTTAGGGTAACGTTTAAGGTTAGGGTTAGGTTTATGGTGAGGGCTAGGATGAGGGTAAGGGTTACGGTGAAGTTGATGGTTTGGGTTAGGTTGAGGGTTAGGATGAGGGTTAGGGTGAGGGTGAGTGTTAGCATTAAGGTTAGGGTTAGGGTTAGGTTTAGGGTTAGGATTAGTGTTATTGTTAGGGTTCGGGTCAGAGTTATTGTTAGGGTGAGGGTGAGGGTTAGGTTTAGGGTTAGGGTGAGGTTTAGTTTTTGGGTTAGGATTAGGGTTAGGGTGAGGGTGAGGTTTAGGGTTAGTTGGACGGTTAGGTCGAGGGTTAGGTTTAGGGTCAGTTTTAGGGTTAGGTTGAGGTTTAGGGTTAGTGTTAGAGTTAGGGTTAGGATTAGGGTTAGGGTGAGGGTGAATGTGAGGTTAAGGGTTAGGCTTAGGCTTAGCTTAGGGTTAGGCTGAGGGTGAGGATGGGGGTGAGGATTAGAGTTACGGTGATGGTTAGTGTTAGGGTTAGTGTGAGTGTTAGGATGAGGGTTAGGGTTTGGATTAGGGTTAGGATAAGGGCCAGGGTGAGGGTGTGGTTTAGGGTAAGTGTTAGGCTTACGCTTAGGGTTAGGCTGAGCCTTTGGTTGAGGATAAGGGTTTAGGGTTAGGGTTAGGTGAGGTTTAGTTTTAGGGTTAGGGTTAGAGTTAGGGTTAGGGTGAGGGTGAGGTTTAGGGGTAGAGTTAGGGTTAGGGTGAGGGTTAGGGTTAGGGTGAGTGTTAGGGTGGGTGTGACGGTAAGGGTAAAGTTGAGGGTTAGGCTGAGGATGAGGGTTATGATAAGGGTGATGGTTAGGGTTATGTTTAGGATGAGGGTTAGGGTGAGGTTTAGGTTTAGGGTGAGGGTTAGGGTGAGGTTTAGGTTTAGGGTGAGGGTTAGGGAGAAGGTGACAGTAAGGGTAAAGTTGAGGTTTAGGGTTAGGGTGAGGGTTAGTGTGAGCATTAGGGTTAGGGTTAGGGTGAGTGTGAGGCTTAGATTGAGCGTTTGGTTGAGGATAAGGTTTAGGTTTAGGGTGAGGTTTAGTGTTAGGGTTAGGGTTAGATTTAGGTTTCGAGTGAGGGTGAGGTTTAGGGGTAGAGTTAGGGTTAGGGTGAGGGTTAGGGTGGGGGTTACGGTAAGGGTAAAGTTGAGGGTTAGACTGAGGGTGTGGTATGGAAAGGGTGAGGGTTAGGGTTAGGGTGAGGGTTAGGGTTAGGTTTAGAGTGAGAGTGAGGGTTATATTGAGGATAAGTGTTAGGGTTAGTGTGAGGTTTAGGGTGAGGATGAGGGTTAGGGTTAGGGTGAGGGCTAAGGTGAGGGTCAGGTTTAGGGTTAGTGTTAGGGTGAGGTTTAGTGTTAGGGTGATGGTTAGGGTTAGTGTGAGGGTTAGTGGCAGGGATAGGGTTAGTTTTAGGGTGAGGGTGTTAGGGTGAGCTTAGGGTTATGGTGAAGGTTATGGTTAGGGTGAGGGTTAGGGTTCTGCTTAGGGTTATTGTTAGCATTAGGGTTAGGGTTATAGTTACGGTGAGCATGAGGGTGAGGGTTAGGATTGGGGATAGGATTAGGATTAGGGTTAGTGTTAGGGTGAGGGTAAGTGTTAGTATGAGGGTTAGGGGTAGGGTGAGGATTATGGTTAGGGTTAGGGTTAAGTTGAGCGTGAGGATTAGGCTTAGGTTGAGATTTCGGTTTAGGGTTGTGGTTAGGGTGAGTTTAGGGTTAGGGTTTTTGTGAGGGTTAGTGTTCCGATTAGGGTTAGTGGTAGGGTGAGGGCAAGTTTTAGGGTGAGTTTTAGGGTTAGAGTTATGATTATGGTTAGGGTGAGGATTATGGTTAGGGTGAGGGTTACGGTTATTGTTAGGGTTATGGTAGGTTTAGATTTAGGGTTAGGGTGAGTGTGAGGGTGAGATTTAGGGTTAGAGTTAGGGTTAGTGTTAGGGTTAGGGTTAGGGTGAGGGTTAGGGTTAGGCTTAGGCTGAGGTTAAGGCTTAGGCCGAGCATGAGGGTTCGGGTTAGGGTGAGGGTTAGGGTGATGTTTAGGGTTATGATTACTGTCAGGTTTACGATGAGGTTTTGGGTTAGCGTTAAGTTTAGGGTGAGTGTTAGGATGAGTGTTAGGTTGAGGGTTAGGGTTAGGGATAGGGTTAGGTTTAGGATTAGGGTTAGGGTGAGGTTGAGTGTGAGGCTTAGAGTTAGGTTTAGGTTTAGCCTGAGAGTTAGGGTGAGGGTTAGGGTTAGAGTTTGGTTTAGGGTGCAGTTGAGGTTGAGAATTAGGGTTAGGTTAAGGGTTAAATTTAGCGTTAGGTTTAGGGATAGGGTTAGTGTTAAGGTGAGAGATAGGGTTATGGTTAGGCTGAGGGTGACTGTGGGGGTGAGGATTAGAGTTAAGGTTAGGGTTAGGCTTAGGGTTAGGGTTAATGTTAGTGTTATGGTTAGGGTTAAGTTTGCGGTGAGGGTGAGGCTGAGGTTGAGGTTTAGTTTTAAGGTTAGGGTGAGGGTGAGGCTTAGGTTTAGAGTTAGGGTTAGGGTTAGGATTATTGTGAGGGTTAGGGATTGATTTGCGGTGAGGTTGAGGGTGAGGGTGAAGGTTAGGGTTATGGTGAGTTTTAGGGTTATGTTTAGGGTTAGGGTGAGGGTGAGGTTTAGGGTTAGAGTTAGGGTTAGGGTGAGGAATCGGGTTAGTTTTAGGGTTGAGGTTATGGTGAGGTTGAGGTTTACGGTTAGAGTTATGCTTAAGGTGAGGCTGAGGGTGAGGGTGAGAGTTAGGGTTAGGATTAGGATTAGGGTAAGGGTTAAGGTGAGTGTGAGGGTTAGGGTTAGAGTTAGTATTAGGCTTAGGGTTACACTGAGGGCGAGGGTGAGTGTGAGGGTAAGGGTTAGGATTAGGATTATCGTGAGGGCTAGGGTTAGGTTGAGGTTTAATGTTAGGGTTAGGGTGAGAGTAAGGCCTAGGGTTAGAGTGAGAGTAGCGTTCGGGTTAAGTTTAGGGTTAGGTTGAGGGTTAGGGTTATGGTTACAGTGAGGTTGAGGGTTAGGGTTAGGTTGAGGTTTAGTGTTAAGATTAGGCTTAGGGTGAGGGTCAGGGTTAGGGTTAGGGTAAGGGTTAAGGTGAGGGTGAGGTTTAGGGTTAGCTTGAGTGTTAGGGTTAGGATTTGTGTTAGGGTGAGGACTAGGGTGAGGGTGAGGGTTAGGTTAAGGTTTTGGCTTAGGCTTAGTGTTAAACTGAGCATGAGGGTGAGGGTTAGAATTAGGGTGAGATTTAGGGTTAGGGTTATGGGGAAGGTCAGGATGAGGGTTAGGGTTAGGATTAGGTTTAAGGTGAGGGCTAGGGTGAGGGTGATGTTTAGGGTGAGATTTAAGGTTAGGGTTAGGTTTAGGGTTCGGGTGAGGGTGAGGTTTAGGGTTAGATTTAGGGTTAAGTTGAGGCTGAGGTTTAGCATTAGGGTTAGGGTTAGGATTAGGATTAGGGTAAGGGTTAGGGTGATTGTGAGGGTTAGGGTTTGGGTGTGTTTTTGGCTTATTGTTACACTGAGGGTGAGGGTGAGGGTGAGGGTTAGGTTTAGGATTAAGGTTAGAGTGAGGGTGAGTGTGTGTGTTAGGGTTAGGTTTAGGTTTAGGCTTAGGTTTAGGCTGACGGTCAGGTTTAGATTGAGGTTTAGGGTTAGTGTGAGTGTTAGGTTAAGGGTTAGGGGGAGGGTTAGGATGAGGGTTAGGGTTAGGATTAGGATTAGGGTGAGGGCTAGGGTGAGGGTGAGTTTTAATGTTAGGGTTAAAGTCAGAGTTAGGGTTAGGGTAAGAGTAAGATTCTGGTTAAGTTTACGGTTAGGGTGAGGGTTAGGGTAAGGGTTACGGTGAGGTTGAGGGTTAGGATTAGGTTCAGGTTTAGGGTTAAGATTAGGGTTAGGGTGATGGTGAGTGTTCTGCTTAGGGTAAGGTTTACGGTGAGGGTGAGGGTGAGGGTTAGGGTTAGTGTTAGTGTTAGGTTTAGTGTTAGGGCTAGGGTTAGAGTTAGGATTAGGGTGAGGGTGAGGTTTATGTGTAGAGTTAGTGTTAAGGTGAGGGTTAGGCTTAGGGTGAGGGTTAGGTTGGGGGTGACAGTAAGGGTAAGGTGAGGATTAGGCTGAAGGTGAGGGTTACGATACGTGTAAGGTTTAGGGTTAGGGCGAGGGTTAGGTTTAGGGTTAGGGTGAGGGTGAGGGTTAGATTGAGGATTAGTGTTCGGGTTAGTGTGAGGTTTACTGTGAGGATGAGTATTAGGGTTAGGGCTAGGGTTGGGTTGAGGTTTAGGATTAGTGTTAGGGTGAGGTATAGGGTTAGGGTGATAGTTAGGGTTAGTGTGAGGCTTAGTGTTCGGGTTATGGTTAGTGTTAATGTGAGGGTAAGTGTTAGGGTGAGGGTTAGGTTTAGGGTGAGGGTAATGGTTACGGTTAGGGTTAGGGTTAGGGTTAGGGTTTTTGTTAGGGTTAGGGTTAGGATTATGGTTACTGTGAGGGTGAGGGTTAGGGTTAGGATTAGGGTTAAGGTTAGTGTTAGGGTGAGGGCAAGTTTTAGGGTGAGGGTCAGGGTTAGGTTTAGGGTTACGTTGAGCGTGAGGTTTAGGGTTATGTTGAGGGTTAGTGTTAGGGTTAGGGTTAGGGTGAGGCTAGGGTTAGGGTTATTGTGAGGGTTAGTTTTAGGGTTCAGGTTTGTGTTAGGGTGAGGGTAAGTGTTAGGGTGAGGTTTAGGGTTAGGGTGAGGATTATGTCTAGGGTGAGGGTTAGGGTTATTGTTAGGGTAAGGGTTAGGATTAGAGTTAGGGTTAGGGTGAGGGTGGGGTTTAGGGTTAGAGTTAGGGTTAGTTTTAGGGTTATTGTTAGTGTGAGGGTTAGGGTTATGGTTAGGCTTAGGCTTAGGCTTAGGCCGAGCATGAGGGTGAGGTTTAGGGTTCGGGTTAGTGTGAGGATTAGGGTTATGGTTAGTTTCAGGTATACGATGAGGTTTAGCGTTAGGTTGAGGGCTAGGGTGAGAGTTAAGTTGAGGGTAGGATTAGGGATAGAGTTAGGTTTAGGATTAGGGTTAGGGTGAGGTTGAGTGTGAGGCTTAGTTTTAGGGTTAGCCTTAGGCTTAGAGTTAAGGTTAGGCTTAGGGTTAGGGTTAGGCTGAGCAGGAGGTTGAGGGTGAGGGTTAGCGTTAGGGTGATGGTTAGGTTTTAGGTTAGGGTGATGGTTAGGATGAGGTTTAGGGTTAGGGTGAGGGTTAGGCTGAGGATGATGGTAAGGGTAAAGGTGAGGTTTAGGCTGAGGGTGAGGGTTAAGATAAGTTTGAGGATTAGAGTTACATTTAGGGCTAGGTTAATGTTTAGGTTTAGGGTTAGGGTGAGGGTTAAATTGACAATTAGTTTTAGGTGAGTGTGAGGTTTAGGGTGAGGATGTGGGTTAGGGTTAGGATGAGGGTAAGGTTTAGAATTAGGGTTAGGGTGAGGGCTAGGGTGAGGGTGAGGGTTGGGGTTAGGGTTAGGGTGAGGTTTAGGATTAGGGTGAGGGTTATGGTTAGTGTGAGGGTTAGTGTTAGGGTTAGGGTTAGTGTTAGGGTGAGGGTAAGTGTTAGCGTGAGGTTTTGGGTTAGGGTGAGCGTAATGGTTAGGGTGAGGTTTAGGGTTATTGTTAGGGTTAGTGTTAGAGTTATGGTTAGGGTGATGGTGAGATTTAGGTTTAGATTTAGGGTTAGGGTTAGGGTTAGGGTTAGGGAGAGTTAGGGTTAGGGTTAGGCTTAGGCTTACGCTTAGGCTTAGGCGGAGCATGAGGGTGAGGATTAGGTTTTGGGTTAAGCTTAGGGTTAAGGTTAGGGTTAGGGCTAGGGTTAGGGTGAGGGCTAGGGTGAGGATTTGTGTTAGGGTTAGAGTTAGGGTTACTGTGAGGGTTAGGGTTAGGGTAAGGCTTAGGGTTAGGCTGAGGGTTAGGCTGAGGTTGAGGGTGCTGGTTAGGATTAGGGTTAGGTATAGGGTTAGGCTTATGGTTAGGGTTATTGTAAGTGTTATGGTTATGGTTATTGTTGCCCTGAGGGTGAGGCTGAGGGTGAGGGTTAGGGTAAGTGTTAGGGTTAGTGTTATTGTTAGGGTTAGGGTTAGAGTTACGGTGAGGTTGAGGGTGAGAGTGAAGGTTAGGGTAAGGGTAAGGTTTAGGGTTAGGGTCATTGTTAGGGAGAGGTTGAGGTTTAGTGTTAGAGATAGGGTTAGGGGGAGGGTTAGGGTGAGGTTTAGGGTTAGGCTTAGTGATAGGGTGAGGGTGAGGGTGTGGGTGAGAATTAAGTTTAGGGTGATGGTTCACGTTAGGGTTAGGGTGAGGGTTAGGCTGAGGTTGAGGGTGGGGCTTAGGATTAGGGTTAGGTATAGGGTTAGGTTTAGGGTTAAAGTTATTGTAAGTGTTATGATTATGGTTAAGATTGCCGGGAGGGTGAGGCTGAGGGTTAGGGTTAGGGTAAGTGTTAGGGCTAGTGTTATTGTTACGGTTAGGGTTAGAGTTACGGTGAGGTTGAGGGTGAGAGTGAAGGTTAGGGTAAGGGTGAGGTTTAGGGTTAGGGTTATTGTTAGGGAGAGGTTGAGGTTTAGGGTTAGAGTTAGGGTTAGGAGGAGGGTTAGTGTGAAGTTTAGGGTTAGGCTTAGGGTTAGGCTGAGGGTGAGGGTGTGGGTGAGAATTAAGGTTAGGATGATAGTTCACGTTAGGGTTAAGGTGAGGGTGAGATTTAGGCTTAGAGTTAGGGTTTGTGTTAGCATTAGGGTGAGGGTTAGGGTTAGGGTTAGGCTTAGGCTTAGGCTTAGGCTGAGAATGAGGGTTAGGTTTAGGGTTCGGGTTACGGTGAGGGTTAGGGTTGTGTTTAGTGTCAGGTTTTGGATGAGGTTTAGGGTTAGGGTTAGGGTGAGTTTGAGGGCTAGGATGAGGGTGAGGGTTAGGGTTAGGATTAGGATTAGGCTTAGAGTTAGGGTGATGATTAGGGTTAGAGTTTGGGTTAGGGTGCAGGTGAGGCTGAGGATTAGGGTTAGGTTTAGGATTAGATTTAGGGTTAGGTTTAGAGTTAGTGTTAGTGTTAGTGTTAGTATTAGGTTAGGGTTAGGCTGAGGGTGAGGTTTAGGGCTAAGGTTAGGGTGAGGGTTAGGGTTAGGGTTAGGGTGAGATTTAGGATTCGGGTTAATTTTATGTTTAGGGTGAGGGTTAGGGTAAGGGTTACAGTGAGGGTGAGGGTTAGCATTAAGGATAGGGTTAGTTTGAGGATTAGGGTTAGGGTGACGGTGAGTGTGAGGGTTAAGTTTAAAGATATTGTTAGGCTGAGAGTTATGGTGAGGGTTAGGGTTAGGGTAAAGGTGAGGCTGAGTATTAGGTTTAGATGTAGGGTTAGGTTGAGGGTTAGGGTTAGTGTTTGGGTTAGGGTTAGGGTTACAGTGAGGGTTATGGTTAGGGTTAGGCTTAGGCTTTGGGTTAGGCTGAGGGTGAGAGTGGGGTGAGGATTAGAGTTAGGGTTAGGGTTAGGCTTAGGGTTAGGTTTATTTTTAGTGTTATGGTTAGGGATTAGTTTGTGGTGAGGCTGAGGCTGAGGGTGAGGGTTAGGGTTATGGTTATGGTTATGGTTAGTGTTATTGTTAGGGTTAGGTTTAGAGTTATGGGGAGGTTGAGGGCGAGGGTGAGTGTTAGGGTTTGGGTGAGGTTTAGGGTTAGGGTTAAGGTTAGGGTGAGGGTGAGGTTGAGGTTTAGGGTTAGAGTTATGCTTAGGGGAGGGTTAGGGTGAAGTTTAGTGTTAGGGTTAGCGTTAAGGTTAGGGTGTGGGTGAGGGTTAGGTTGAGGTTTATGGATAGGGTTAGGTTTAGGACTAGGGTTAGGGTGAGGGTGAGGGTGAGGGTTAGGGTGAGGCTTAGGCTTAGGCTTAGGGTTAGGCTGAGGGTGAGGATGGGGGTGACGATTAGGGTTATGGTGACAGTTAGAGTTAGGATTAGGGTGAGGGTTCGGATGAGGTTTAGGGTTAGGATTATGGTTAGGCTGAGTGCTAGGGTGAGTGGGAGGGTTAGGGGAAGGTTTAGGCTTAGGCTTAGGGTTAGGCTGAACGTGAGGTTGAGGGTGAAAGTTAGGGATAGTGTGATGGTTAGGTTTACGGTTAAGGTGACGGTTAGGATGAGGTTTAGGATTAGGGTGAGGGTTAGTCTGAGGATGATGGTAAGGGTAAAGGTGAGGTTTAGGCTGAGGGTGAGGCTTAAGATAAGTGTGAGCGTTAGGGTTAGGTTTAGGGCTAGGGTAAGGGTTAGGGTTAGGGTTAGGATGAGGGTTAAATTGAGGATTAGGTTTAGGGTGAGTGTGAGGTTTAGGGTGAGGATGAGGGTTAGGCTTAGGGTGAGGGTAAGGTTTAGAATTAGGGTTAAGGAGAGGGCTAGGGTGAGGGTGAGGGTTGGGGTTAGTGTTAGGGTGAGGTTTAGGATTATGGTGAGGGTTAGGGTTAGTGTGAGGGTTAGTGTTAGGGTTAGGGTTAGTGTTAGGGGGAGGGTAAGTGTTAGGTTGAGGGTTAGGGTTAGGGTGAGCATTATGGTTAGTGTGAGGTTTAGGGTTATTTTTAGGGTTAGGGTTAGGGTTATACTTAGGGTTAGGGTGAGGGTGAGATTTAGGTTTAGAGTTAGGTTTAGGGTTATGTTTAGGGTTAGGGAGGGTTAGGGTTATGGTTAGGCTTAGGCTTACACTTAGACTTAGGTGGAGCCTGAGGGTGAGGATTAGGTTTAGGGTTAGGCTTAGGGTTTGGGTTAGGTTTAGGGTCAGGGTTAGGATGAGGTTTAGGATTAGGATTAGGGTTAGGGTGATGGCTAGGGTGAGGGTTAGGGTGAGGGTTAGGGTTAGGGATAGGGTTAGGTTTAGGATTAGGGTTAGGGTGTGAGTGAGTGTGAGGATTAGGTTTAGGTTTAGGGTAAGACTGAGAGTTAGCCTGACTGTTAACATTAGGGTTTGGGTTAGGGTGAGTGTGAGTGTGAGGATTAGGTTTGGGTTTAGGGTTACATTTAGGGCTAGGTTTAGGGTTAGGGTTTGTTTTAGGGTTAGGGTTAGGGTTACGGAGAGGGTTAGGGTTAGGGTTAGGCTTAGGCTTAGGGTTAGGCTGAGGGTGAGCGTGGGGGTTAGGATTAGGGTTAGGGATAGGGTTAGGCTTAGGGTTAGTGTTATTGTTAGTGTTTGGTTATGGTTTAGTTTGCCGTGAGGGTGAGGCTGAGGGTGACGGTTAGGGTTAGGGTTAGGGCTAGTGTTATTTTTAGGGTTAGGGTTAGAGTTACGGTGAGGTTGAGGGTGAGGGTGAAGTTTATGGTTAGTTTGAGGTTTAGGGTTAGGGTTATTGTTAGGCAGAGGGTGAGGTTTAGTGTTAGAGTTAGGGTTAGGGGGAGGGTTAGGGTGAGGTTTAGGGTTAAGCTTAGGTTTAGGCTGAGGGTGAGGGTGTTGGTGAGGATTAGGGTTAGGGTGATGGTTCGGGTTAGGGTTATAGTGAGGGTTACATTGAGCGTGAGTGTTAGGTTTAGGTTGAGGGTTAGGTTTAGTA
This sequence comes from Dipodomys merriami, assembly GCF_024711535.1. Taxonomy (NCBI): domain Eukaryota; kingdom Metazoa; phylum Chordata; class Mammalia; order Rodentia; family Heteromyidae; genus Dipodomys; species Dipodomys merriami. The sequence goes on from NW_027206102.1 coordinate 1,297,491, forward strand.
TTAGACTGAGGTTATGGTTAGTGTTAGTATGAGGGTTAGTGTTAGGGTTAGGGTTAGTGGTAGCGTGAGGGTAAGTTTTAGGGTGAGGTTTAGCTTTAGGGTGAGGATTATGGTTAGGGTGAGGGTTAGGGTTATTGTTAGGGTTAGCGTTAGAGTTAGGGTTAGGTTGAGGGTGAGATTTAGGGTTAGGGTTAGGGTTAGTGTTAGGGTTAGGATGAGGGTTAGGGTTAGGCTTACGCTTAGGCTTAGGCTGAGCATGAGGGTGAGGGTTAGGTTTTGGGTTAAGATGAGGGTTACGGATATGGTTAGTGTCAGGTTTAGGATGAGGATTAGGGTTAGGGTTAGGGTGAGGGCTAGGGTGAGGGATAGGGTGAATGTTAGGGTTAGGGATAGGGTTAGGTTTAGGATTAGGGTTAGGGTGAGGGTAAGTGTGAGGCTTAGGGTTAGGGTTAGGATTACGCTTAGAGTTAGGGTGAGGGTTAGGGTTAGAGTTTGGGTTAGGGTGCAGGTGAGGCTGAGGATTAGGGTTAGGTTTAGGGTTAGATTTAGGGTTAGGTTTTGGTTTAGGGTTAGTGTTAGGGTTAGGGTTTGGTTTAGGTTAGGCTGAGGGTGACTGTGGAGGTGAGGATTAGAATTAGGGTTAGGGTTAGGCTTAGGATTAGGGTTATTGTTAGTGTTAGGGTTAGGGATAAGTGTGTTGTGAGGGTTAGGGTTAGGGTTAGGTTTAGGGTTAGTATTATTGTTAGGTTTAGGGCTAGATTTACGGTGAGGTTGAGGGTGAGGATGAAGGTTAGGGTTAGGGTGAGTTTTAGGGTTAGAGTTAGGGTTAGGGTGAGGGTGAGCATTAAGGTTAGAGTTAGGGTTAGGGTGAGGGTTAGTGTGAGGATTTGGGTTAGGGTTAGGGTGAGGGTGAGGCTTAGGTTGAGGTTAAGAATAGTGTTAAGTTTAGGATTAGAGTTAGAGTGAGTGTGAGTGTGAGGGTTCGGGTGAGGGTTAGGCTTAGGCTTAGTGTTAGGCTGAGGTTGAGGGTTAGGGTGAGGGTGAGGGTTAGGGTGAGGGTTAGGGTTAGGGTGAGGTTTAGGGTTAGGGTTAGGGTTAGGGTGAGTTAGTTTTAGGGTTAGGGTTATGATGAGGGTGAGGTTTAGAGTGAGGGTGAGGGCTAGGTTTTGGGTTATGGTGAGGTGTAGGTTTAGTGTGAGGGTTATGGTTAGGGTTAGATTTAGGGTGAAGTTTAGGGTAATGTTTAGGGTGAGGGTTATGGTGAGAGTGAGGGTTAGGGTTAGGGGTTGGGTTAGGCTTACGGTTAGGGTCAGGCTGAGGGTTAGGTTTAGGGTTAGGGTGAGGGTGAGTGTGAGCGTTAGGGTTAGGATTAGGGTATGGGATAGGTTTAGGGTGAGGGTTAGGTGTAGGGTGAGGGTGAGGGTGTGGGTGAGGTTGAGGGTTAGGGTTAGTAATAGAGTTAGGGTTAGGGTTAGGCTGAATGTGAGGGTGAGAGTGAGGGTGAGGGTTACGGTTAGGTTGAGGGTTAGGGTTAGTCTGAGGGTTTGTTTGAGTGTGAAATTTTGGCTTAGGGTTAGGATAAGATTGAGAGCTAGGGTGATGTTGAGGGTTAGGGTTAGCATTAGGTTTAGGGTGAGTGTTAGGGTTAGGGTTAGGGTGAGGGTTAGTGTGAGTGGTATCGCTAGGTTTAGGGTGAGAGCTAGGTTTAGTGTGAGGGTTAGGGTTAGGGTTAGAGTTAGGGTGAGGGTAATTGTTAGGGTGAGGTTTAGGGTGAGAGTGAGGGTTAGGGTTATCGTGAGTGTTAAGGTGAGGGTGAGGGTAAGGGTGAGGGTGAGGGTGAGGTTAATGTGAGCGTGAGTGTTAGGGTTAGGGTTAGGGTTATCGTTAGGATGAGGGTGAGGGTGTGGTTTAGGGTTAGGATTAGGATTAGGGTTGGGGTTAGACAGGTTGAGCTTGAACCTGAGGGTTAGGGTTAGGGTGAGGGTTAGGGTTAGCGTTAGGGTTAGGGTGAGGATTTGGGTTAGCTTTAGTGTGAGGGGTAGGTTTAGGTTAAGGGTGACGGTTAGGGTTAGTGTGAGGATTAGGTTGAAGGTGAGGGTTAGGGTGAGGGTGAGGATTATTATGAGGGTTAAGATTAGGTGTAGGGTGAGGGTTAAGGTTAGGGTGATATTTAGGGTGAGGGTGAGGGTTGGGTGAGGGTTCGGGTTCGGGTGAGTGTTCGGGTTAAGTTGTGGGTGAGGGTTAGGTTTAGGGTGAGGGTTGGGTGCCAGTGAGGATTAGGGTGAGGTTGAGGGTTAGGGTTTGGTTTAAGGTGAGGGTTAGAGTGAGGGTTAGGGTTAGGGTGAGGGTTAAGGTGAGTTGTAGGGTTAGGGTTATAGTGAGGGTTAGGGTTATTGTGAGGGTTAGGGTTAGATTTAGGGTTAGGGTTAGTGTGAGGATAACGGTTAGGGTGAGGGTGACGGTTAAGGTTAGCATTAGATTTAGGGTGAGGTTACGGTTAGGGTGAGTTTGAGGGTTAGGATTAGGGATATGGTGAGGGTTAGGTTTAGGCTAACGTTTAGAGTTTGGGTTAGGGTTAAGGTGAGGATGAGGCTGAGGTTTAGGATTAGGTTTAGGCTTAGGGTGAGGGTGATGGTGAGGCTTAGGTTTAGGATTAGAGTTAGGTTTAGGGTTATGCTTAGGTTGAGTTTGAGGGTAAGGTTGAGTTTTAGAGTGAGGGTGAGGGTGAGGGTTAGGGTGAGGTTTAGTGTTAGTGTGAAGATTAGGGTGAGGTTGAGGTTTAGGGTGAGGGTGAGGGTTCGCGTGAGGGTGAAGGTAAGGGTGTGTGTGAGGGTTAGGGTTAGGGTGATGGTTAGGGTGACGGTGAGGGTTAGTGTAAGTGTTAGGTTTAGGGTTAGGTTTAGCATTCCAGTGAGGGTTAGGGTTAGGTTTATTGTTAGGGTGAGGGTGAGGGTTAGGGTTAGGATGAGGGTTACGTTTAGGGTTAGGGTGAGTGTTAGAGTGAGGGTTAGGGGTAGAGTTATGGTGAGAGTAAGGATTAGGGTGAGGGTGAGGGTGAGAGTGAGGGTTAGGGTTAGCGTTCGCCTGAGGGCTAGGGTTGGGTGAGGGTGAGGGTTAGGGTGAGGGTTAGGTTTAGGGTTAGGGTTAGGTTAAGTGTGAGGGTTAGGGTTAGGTTTAGCGTTAGATTTAGGTTGAGGGTAAGGGTTAGGGTGAGGTTTAGGTTGAGGGTGAGGTGTAGGGTTAGCGTTAGTGTTAGGGCGAGGGTTAAGGTGAAAGTTAGGGTTTGGGTTAGGGTGAGGGTTAGTGTTAGGGTTAGGGTGAGGTTTAGGGATAGGGTGAGGGTTAGGGTTAGGGTTATGGTGAGGGTTAGGTTTAGGATTAGGGTGAGGGTGAGGGTTAGGGTTAGGGTGAGGGTGAGGGTTAGGTTGAGGGTTAGGGTGAGGGTGAGTGTTAGGCTTAGCATAAGGTATATGGTGAGTGTGAGTGTAAGAGGTGAGGGTGATGGTAAGAGTTAGCTTTAAGGTTATTCCGAGGGTGAGGGTGAGGCTGAGGATTAGGGTTAGGGTGAGGGTTAGGTTTACTGTGAGGGTTATGGTTAGGGTTAGCGTTAGGGGGAGGGTGAGGGTAAGGTTTGGCATGAGTGTTAGGGTGGGTGTGAGGTTTAGGGTTAGGGTTAGGGTTAGGTTGAGGTTTATGGTTAGCGTTAGGGTTAGGGTGTGTGTTAGGTTTAGGGATAGGGTTAGGATGAGGGTTAGGTTTAGGGTTAGGTGAGGGTTAGGTTTACTGTGAGGGTTATGGTTAGGGTTAGCGTTAGGGGGAGGGTGAGGGTAAGGTTTGGCATGAGTGTTAGGGTGGGTGTGAGGTTTAGGGTTAGGGTTAGGGTTAGGCTTACGGTTAGGGTGAGGCTGAGGGTTAGGTTTAGGCTGAAGGATAGGGTGACAGTGAGTGTTAGCGTGAGGGTGGGGGTTAGGTTTAGGTTTAGGGTGAGGGTTAGGTTTAGGGTGAGTGTTAGGTTGAGGGCTAGGTTTAGGGTTATGGTGAGGGTTAGGGTTAGTTTGAGGGTTAGGGTTAGAATTAGGCTTAGGTTGAGGTTGAGGGTAAGGGTCAGGTTAGGGTTAGGGTGAGGGTTAAGGTTAGGTTTACGGTGAGGGGTGATGGTTAGGATGAGGGTTACGGTTAATATTATGGTTAGGTGGAGGGCTTGCATGAGGGCGAGGGTTAGGGTGTGGGTGAGTGTGAGGGTGAGGGTTTAGGAAGTAAGGGTTAGGTAGTTTGGTTAGGGTTAAGGATAGGGTGAGGTTTAGGGTGAAGTTGAGGGTTAGGGTGAAGGTGAGGGATAGGGTGAAGGTTAGGATTAGGGTTAGGGTGAGGGTGAGGTTTAGGGTGAGGGTTAGGGTGAAAGTGAGGATTAGTGTGAGGTTGAGGGTTAGGGATAGGGTTAGGGTGAGGGTTAGGGTTAGGGTGAGTTGTGGGTTTAGGGTTAGGGTTAGGGTTAGGGTTATTGTGAGGGTTAGGGTTAGAATTAGGGTTAGGGTTAGTGTGAGGGTAATGGTTAGGGTGAGGGTTAGGATGAGGGTGAGGGTTAGGGTTAGTATTAGGTTTAGGGTGAGGGTTAGGGTTATAGTTAGGGTTAGGTTAGGGTGAGGTTGAGGGTTAGGGTGAGGGTGAGGATTAGGGTTAGGATGAGTGTTAGGGTGAGGCTGAGGGTTAGGGTTAGAATTAGGGTTAAGGTGAGGTCTAGGGTTAGGGTGAGGGTTAGGGTTACGGTGAGGGTGAGGTTTAGGGTTAGGGTTACTGTTAGTGTGAGGGTTAGGGTTAGGTCTAGGGTGAGGGATAGGTTTAGGGTTAGGGTGAGGGTAAGGATTAGGGTGAGGGTTAGGGTGAGGTTGAGGGTCTGGGTCAGGGTTAGTTTTAGGGTTAGGTTTAGGGTGAGGGTTAAAGTGAGGGTTAGGATTAGGGTGAGGGTGAGGGTTAGGTTTGGGGTAAGGGCTTGTGTGAGGGCGACGGTTAAGGTGAGGGTGAGGGTGAGGTTGAGGGTTATGGTCAGGATTAGGGTTAGGGTGAGGGCTTTCATGAGGTCGAGGATTAGGGTGAGGGTGAGGCTGAGGGTTTTGGTAGGTAAGTGTTAGGGTTAGGGATAGGGTGAGGATTAGCGTGAAGTTGAGGATTAGGGTGAGGGTGAGGGTTAGGATGAGGGTGAAGGTTAGGGTGAGGGTGATGGTTAGGGTGAGGGTTATGGTGAGGGCTAGCTTGAGGGTTAGGGTTAGGGTTACGGTGAAGATTACGGTGAGGTTTAGGTTGAGGTTTATGGTTAGGGTTAGTGTGAGCATAAGGATTAGTGTGAGGGTTAGGGTTAGGATTAGGTTTAGGGTGAGTTCTAGGGTGAGGGTTAGGGTTAGGTTTAGGGTTAGTGTGAGGGTTAGAGTGAGGGCTAGGTGTAGGGTTAGGGTAAGTGTAAGGGTTAGGTTGTGGGTTAGGGTGAGCGTGAGGATTATGGTGAGTGTGAGTGTTGTGGTGAGTGTTAGTGTGAGGGTTAGGGTCAGGGTTAGGGTAATGTATTAGGTGAGGCTGACGGTTAGGGTTAGGGTTAGGGTGAGCGTTAATGTGAGGGTGAGGGTTATGGGTAGGATTAGGGTTAGGGTGAGGGCTTGCGTGTGGGCGAGGGTTAGGGTGAGGGTGAGGGTGAGGGTTTCGTTAGGTAAGTGTTAGGGTTAGGGATAGGGTGAGGATTAGGGTCATGTTGAGGGTTAGGGTGAGGGTGAGGGTTAGGGTGAGGGTTAGGAATAGGGTTAGGGTGATTGTTAAGTTTGGGGTGATGTTTAGGTTGAGGGTGAGGGTTGGGTGAGGGTGAGGGTGAAAGTTAGCTGGTGGGTGAGGGTTAGGTTTAGGGTGAGCGTTAGGGTGATAGTGAGTGTTAGGGCGAGGGTGGGGGTTAGGTTTAGGGTTAGGGTGAGGGTTAGTGTTAGGGTGAGTGTTAGGGTGAGCGGTAGGTTTAGGGTTATGGTGTGTGTTAGGGTTAGTGTGATGGTTAGGGTTAGAGTTAGGGTTAGGGTTAGTGTGAGGATAAGGGTTAGGGTGATGGTTAGGGTGAAGGTGAGTGTTAGGGTTAGCGTTAGGTTTAGGGTGAGGGTGAGGGTTAAGGTTAGGGTTAGGGTTAGGGTGAGCTTGAGGGTTACGATTAGGGTTAGGGTGAGGCTTAGGGTTAGGCTAAGTTTTAGGGTTAGGTTTAGGGTTTATGTGAGCATGAGGCTGAGTTTTAGGGTTAGGGTTAGGGTTAGGGTGAGGGTGATGGTGAGGCTTAGGTTTAGGATTAGGGTTAGTTTTAGGGTTAGGCTTAGTGTGAGGGTGAGGGTAAGGGTGAGTTTTAGGGTGAGGTTCAGGGCGAGGGTTAGGGTTAGGGTGAGGTTTAGGTTTAGTGTGAAGTTTAGGGTGCGTTTGAAATTTAGGGTGAGGGTTCAGGTTCGGGTGAAGGTGAAGGTGAGGGTGTGGGTGAGGGTTAGGGTTAGTTTGAGGGTAATGGTTAGGGTGAGATTTAGCATGAGGGTGAGCGTTAGGGTTAGTGTTAGATTTAGGGTGAGGGTTAGGGTTAAGGTTAGGGTTAGGGTTAGGGTGAGTATGAGGGTTAGGATTAGGGATAGGATGAGGGTTAGGTTTAGGCTAAGGTTTAACGTTCGGGTTAGGGTTAAGGTGAGGGTGAGGCTGAGGGTTAAGTTTAGGTTTAGGGTTAGGGTGAGGGTAATGGTGAGGCTTAGTTTTAGGATTAGGGTTAGGTTTAGGGTTAAGCTTGGGGTGAATTTGAGGGTAAGGGTGAGTTTTAGGGTGAAGGTGAGGGTGAGGTTTAAGGTGAGTTTTAGTGTTAGTGTGAAGTTTAGGGTGAGGTTGAGGTTTAGGGTGTGGGTGAGGGTTCGGGTGAGGGTGAAGTTAAGGGTGTGTGTGAGGGTTAGGGTTAGGGTGACGGATAGGATGAGGTGGGGGTTAGTTTAAGTGTTAGGTTTAGGGTTAGGTTTAGCGTTCCAGTGAGGGTTAGGGTTAGTGTTAGCGCTAGGGTGAGGGTTAGGGTTAGGGTTAGGGTGAGGATTAGGTTGAGGGTTAGGGTGAGGGTGAGTGTTAGGTTTAGCATTAGGGATATAGTGAGTGTGAGTGTAAGAGGTGAGGGTGAGGGTAAGTCTTAGCGTTAAGGTTAGTCTGAGGGTGAGGGTGAGGCTGAGGTTTAGGTTTAGGGTGACGGTTAGGGTGAGGGTTAGTGTGAGGTGTATGTTTAGGGTCACGGTGAGCATTAGGGTTAGGGTCAGGTTTAGGGTTAGGGTAAGGTTAGGGTGTGTGTTTGGTTTAGGGTTAGGGTTAGGATGAGGGTGAGTGTTAGGGTTAGGTGAGGGTTAGGTTTAGTGTGAGGGTTATGGTTAGGGTTAGCTTTAGGGTGAGGGTGAGGGTAAATTTTAGGGTGAGTGTTAGTGTGAGAGTGAGGGTTAGGGTTTGGGTTAGGGTTAGGCTTACGTTAAGGTGAGGCTGAGGGTTAGGTTTAGGCTGAAGGATAGGGTGACAGTGAGTGTTAGCGTGAGGGTGGGGGTTAGGTTTAGGGTTATTGTGAGAGTTAGGGTTAGGGTGAGTGTTAGGGTGAGGGGAAGCGTTAGGGTTATTTTGAGGGTTAGGGTTAGTGTGAGGGTTAGGATTAGAATTAGGCTTAGGTTGAGGTTGAGGTTAAGGGTCAGGTTAGGTTGAGGGTGAGGGTTAGGGTTAGGGTTAGGTTTAGAGTGAGGGGTGAGGGTGAGAATGAGGTTTACAGTTAGTATTACGGTTAGGAGGATGGCTTGCTTTAGGGCGAGGGTTATGGTGTGGGTGAGGGTGAGGATGAGGCTTTAGGTAGGTAAGGGTTAGGTAGTTTGCTTAGGGTTAGGGACAGGGTGAGGATTAGGAAGAAGGTGAGGGTTAGGGTGTGGGTGAGGGTTAGGGTGAGGGTTAGGATTAGGGTTAGTGTGAGGGTTAAGGTTATGGTGATGTTTAGGGTGAGGGGGAGGGTTGGGTGAGTGTGAAGGTGAGGGTGAGGGTATGGGTTAGGGTGTTGGTGAGGGTTAGGTTTAGGGTGAGGGTTAGGGTGACAGTGAGGATTAATGTGAGGTTGAGGGTTAGGGTTAGTGTTAGAGTGAGGGTTAGGTTTAGGGTGAGGGTTAGGGTGAGGTGTAGGGTTAGGGTTATGGTGAGGGTTAGGGTTATTGTGAGGGTTAGTGTTAGAGTTAGGGTTAGGGTTAGTGTGAGAGTAATGCTTAGGGTGAGGGTTAGGATGAGGGTGAGGGTTAGGGTTAGTGTTAGGTTTAGGGTGAGGGTGAGGGTTACATTTAGGTTTAGGGTTAGGGTGAGTGTGAGGGTTAGGATTAGGGTTAGGGTGAGTGTTAGGGTTAGGCTAAGGGTTAGGGTTAGGGTTAAAGTGAGGGTGAGGCTGAGGATTAGGATTAGGTTTAAGGTTAGGGTGAGGGTAATGGTGAGGCTTAGGTTTAGGATTAGGGTTAGGTTTAGGGTTAAGCTTAGGGTGAGGGTGAGGGTAAGGGTGAGTTTTAGGGTGAGGGTGAGGGTTAGGGTGAGGTTTAGTGTTAGTGTGAAGTTTAGGGTGTCGTTGAGTTTTAGGGTGAGGGTGAGTGTTCAGTTGAGTGTGAAGGTAAGGGTGTGTGTGAGGGTTAGAGTTAGGGTGACGGTTAGGGTGACGGTGAAGTTTAGTGTAAGTGTTAGGTTTAGCATTACTTTTAGCATTCCCGTGAGTGTTAGGGTTAGGGTTAGCGTTAGGGTGAGGTTTAGGTTTAGCGTTAGGGTGAAGGTTACTTTTCGGGTTAGGGTGAGAATTAGAGAGAGGTTTAGGGTTAGGGTTAGGGTGAGAGTAAGGGTTAGGGTGAGGGTAAGGGTGAGATTGAGGGTTAGGGTTAGCGTTCGGGTGAGGGCTAGGGTTGGGTGAGGTTTAGGGTTAGGGTGAGGGTTAGGGTTAGTGTGAGGATTAGGTTGAAGGTGAGAGTTAGGGTGAGGGTGAGGGTTAGGATGAGGTTTAGGCTTAGTGTTAGGGTGAGGGTTAAGGTTAGGGTGATGTTTAGGGTGAGGGTTCGGTTTGGGTGAGGGTGAGGGTTCGGGTGAGGGTTCTAGTTAAGGTGTGGTTGAGGGTTAGGTTTAGGGTGAGGGTTGGGTGCCAGTGAGGATTAGTGTGAGGTTGATGGTTAGGGTGAGGGTTAGGGTTAGGGTGAGGGTTAGGGTGAGGGGTAGGGTTAGAGCTATGGTGAGGGGTAGGGTTATTTTGAGGATTAGGGTTAGAGTTAGGGCTAGGTTTAGTGTGAGGATAATGGTTACGGTGAGGGTGAGGGTTAAGGTTAGCATTAGGTTTAGGGTGAGGGTAAGGGTTACAGTGAAGGTTAGGGTTAGTTGAGTGTGAGGGTTAGGATTAGGGATAGGATGAGAGTTAGGTTTAAGCTAAGGTTTAGAGTTTGGGTTAGGGTTAAGGTGATAGTTGTCTGATGGTTAGAATTAGGTTTAGGGTTAGGGTGAGGATGATGGGGAGGCTTAGGTTTAGGATTAGGGATAGGTTTAGAGTGAGTGTTAGGGTAAGGGTGAGTTTTAGGGTGAGGGCGAGGTTTAGTGTTAGTGTGAAGTTTAGGGTGAGGTTGAGGTTTAGGGTGAGGGTGAGGGTTCAAGTGAGAGTGAAGGTAAGTATGTGTGTGAGGGTTAGGGTTAGGGTGACGGTTAGGATGACGGTGAGGGTTAGTGTAAGTGTTAGGTTTAGGGTTAGGTTTAGCGTTCCAGTGAGGGTTAGGGTTAGGGTTAGCGCTAGTGTGAGGGTTAGGGTGAGGTTTAAGTTTAGGGTTAGGGTGAGAGTTAGAGTGAGGGTTAGGGTGAGGGTTAGGGTGAGAGTAAGGATTAGGGTGAGGGTGAGGGTGGGAGTGAGGGTTAGGGTTAGGTGAGGGTGAGGGTTAGGGTGAGGGTTAGGGTTAGGGTTAGGGTTAGGGTAAGTGTGAGAATTAGGGTTAGGTTTAGCGTTAGATTTAGGGTGAGGGTAAGTGTTAGGGTGAGGTTTAGGTTGAGGGTGAGGTTTAGGGTTAGCATTAGTGTTAGGGTGAGGGTTAAGGTGTTTGTGTTAGGGTGAGGTTGACGGTGAGGTTTAATGTTAGGGTTAGGGTGATTTTTAGGGATAGGGTGAGGGTTAGGGTTAGGGTTAGGTTGTGGGTTAGGTTTAGGGTTAGGGTGAGGGTGAGGGTTAGGGTTATGGTGAGGATGAGGGTTAGGTTGAGGGTTAGGGTGAGAGTGAGTGTTCGGTTTAACATTAGGGATATGGTGAGTGTGAATATAAGAGGTGAGGTTGAGGGTAAGAGTTAGCGTTAAGGTTAGTCTGAGGGTGAGGGTGAGGCTGTGGTTTAGGGTTAGGATGAGGGTTAGGGTGAGGGTTAGTGTGAGGTGTATGTTAAGGGTCAGGGTGAGGGTTATGGTTAGGGTGAGGTTTAGGGTTAGGGTTAGGGTTAGGATGTGTGTTAGGTTTAGGTTTAGTGTTAGGATGAAGTTGAGGTTTAGGGTTAGGTGAGGGTTAGGTTTACTGTGAGGCTTATGGTTAGGGTTTGCTTTAGGGTGAGGGTGAGGGTAAGGTTTAGGTTGAGGGTTTGTGTGAGCATGAGGGTTAGGCTTAGGGTTAGGGTTAGGCTTACGGTTAGGGTGAGGCTGAGGGTTAGGTTTAGGGTGAAGGATAGGGTGACAGTGAGTGTTAGGTTGAGGGTGGGGGTTAGGTTTAGGGTTAGGGTGAGAGGGTTAGGGTGAGTGTTAGGGTGAGGGGTAGGGTTAGGGTTATGTTGAGGGTTAGGGTTAGTGTGAGGGTTAGGGTTAGAATTAGGCTTAGGTTGAGGTTGAGGTTAAGGGTCAGGTTAGGGTGAGGGTGAGGGTTAGGGTTAGGTTTAGAGTGAGGGGTGAGGGTGAGGGTGAGGGTTATGTTTTGTATTACGGCTAGGAGGAGGGCTTGCGTGAGGGCGAGGGTTAGGGTGTGGGTGAGGGTGAGGGTGAGGGTTTATGTAGGTAAGGGTTAGGTAGTTTGTTTAGGGTTAGGGATAGAGTGAGGGTAAGGGTGAGGGTGTCGGTTTGGTAAGGGTTAGGGTTAGGATGAGGGTTAGAGTTAGGGTGATGTTTAGGGTGAGGGTTAAGTTGTGGGTGAGGGTTAGGGTTAGGGAGACTGTTAGGGTGATAGTGAGGGTTACGCTGAGGGTGAGGGTTACGGTTAGTGTTATGTTGATGGTTAGGTTTAGGGTTAGGGTTAGGGTGAGGGTTAGAGTGAGAGGTAGGGTTAGGTTTAGTGTGAGGGTTAGGGTTTGGTTTACTGTGAGGGTTAGGGTCAGGGTTAGTGTTAGGGTTCGAAGTAAGTTTAAGGTTAGTGTTTGGGTTCGAGTTAGGGTTAGTGTGAGAGTTAGGGTCAGGGTTAGGGGTAGGGTTAGGTTGAGGATAATAATTAGTGTGAGGGTTATGGTGAGGGTGAGGGTTAGAGTTAGGGTGAGGGTAAGTGTTAGGATTAGGGGTTGGGTGAGGGCTAGCGTGAGGGTGAGGGTAAGCGTTAGCGTTAATGTTAGGGTTAGGGTGAGGCTTAGGGTCAGGGTTAGTGTTAGGGTTCGGGGTAAGTTTAAGGTTAGGGTTCGTGTTCGAGTTAGGGTTAGTGTGAGAGTTAGGGTCAGGGTTAGGGGTAGGGTTAGGTTGAGGATAATAGTTAGTGTGAGGGTTATGGTGAGGGTGAGGGTTAGAGTTAGGGTGAGGGTAAGTGTTAGGATTAGGGGTTGAGTGAGGGCTAGCGTGAGGGTGAGGGTAAGCGTTAGCGTTAATGTTAGGGTTAGGGTGAGGCTTAGGTTTAGGGTTAGGGTGAGGGATAGGTTTATTGTGAGGTTTATGGGTAGAGTTAGGGTTAGGGTTTGGGTGAGGGTAAGGGTTAGAGTGAGGGTGAGTGTTAGGATTAGGGGTAGTGTGAGGGCCAGGGTCAGGGTGAGGGTTAGGGTTAGGGTTAGGGTGAGGGGTAGGGTTAGGGTTAGGGTGAGGGGTAGGGTTAGGGTTAGGGTGAGGGTTAGGTTTAGGGTTAGGGTGAGGGTTAGGGTTAGGTTAGGATGAGGGTTAGAATGAGGGGTAGGGATAGTGTTAGGGTGAGGTTTAGGGTTAGTGTGAGGGTTAGGGTAAGATTTAGGGTTATGGTGATGATTAGGGTGAGTGTTAAGGTTAGGGTTACGGTTATGGTGAGCATTAGGTTGAGGATTAGGGTTAGGCTTAGGGTTTGGATGAGGGTTAGGGTGAGGCTAAGGCTTAGGCTGAGTGTTAGGGTGAGGCTAAGGGTTAGAGTGAGGTTTATGGTGAGGGTATGTTTAGGGTGAGGGTGAGGGCTAGGTTTAGTGTGATGGTTAGGGTTAGGGTTAGTGTTAGTGTTATGGTGAGGGTAAGGGTTAGGGTGAGGGATAGGGTGAGAGTGAGGATTAGAATTAGCCTTAGGGTGAGTGTGAGGATAAGGGTGAGTGTTAGGTTTAGGGTTGGGTTTAGTATGGGGGTGAGTGTTAGGTTGAGGGTTAGGGTTAGGGTGAGTGTTAGGGTGTGAGTGAGTGTTAGCGTTATCTTGAGTGTTAGGGTGAGGGTTAGCATGAGGGTTAGTGTTAGGGTTAGGTTTCAGGTTATGTTTAGGGTGCAGGTAAGCTGGAGGGTAAGGGTTATGGTGAGGTTTAGGGTTAGGATGAGGTTTAGGGTGAGGGTGAGGGTTAGGATTAGGGTTAGGGTGAGGGTTAGTGTTTGGGTAAGAGTTAGTGTTAGGGTGACAATGAGGGTGAGGTTGAGGGTTAGGGTTAGGATTAGGGTTAGGGTTAAGGTTAGCTTGGGGGATAGTGTTAGGTTTATGGTTAGGGTGAGTGTGAGGGTGAGGCTTAGGGTGAGCATGAGACTGAGGGTAAGGTTTAAGTTTAGGGTTAGGGATAGGGTTAGGGTGAGTGTGTGGTTTAGGGTTAGGGTGAGGGTTAGGGTTAGGGTGAGCAAGAATGTTAGGATTAGGGGTAGGGTGAGGGCTAGGTTTAGGGTTACTGTTAGGGTTAGGGTGAGGTTTAGGGTGAGGTGTAGGATTAGGGTTAAGGTGAGTGTTAGTTTTAGCATGATGGTTAGGGTTAGGGTTAGGGCTAGGTTGAGGGTAAGGTTTAGTGTGAGGTTTAGGCTCAGAGTGACGGATAGGTTTTGGGTTAGGGTTAGGGTGAGGGTGAGGGTTAGGGTTAGGGTGAGGGTGAGTGTGAGTGTGAGGTTTAGTGTTAGGTTTAGGTTGAGGGTTAGGGTTCGGGTTAGTGTTAGGATTAGGTTTAGGGTTAGGCTGAGGGTGAGTGTGAGGTTGAGGGTGAGGGTTATAGTGAGGGTAAGTGTTAAGATGAGGGTTAGTTTAAGGGTTAGGGTTAGGCTGAGGGTGAGGGTTCGGGTTCGGATTAGTGTTAGGGTTAGGGTTAGGCTGAGGATGAAGGTGAGGGTGACAGTTAGCATTAGGTTTAGGGTTAGGGTGCGGTTAGGGTGAGGGTGAGGGTTAGGGTGAGCGTGAGGGTGAGGGTGAGGGTTTCGGTTAGGTAAGGTTAGGGTTAGGCTGAGGGTTAGGGTAAGGGTTAGGGTTAGGGTGATGAGGGCTAGGGTTAGTGTGAGGGTTAAGGTGTGGGTGAGGGTTACGGGTAGGGTGAGTGTTAGGGTAACGGTGAATGTTACGGTGACGGTGAAGGTTAGGGTTAGGTTTAGGGAGAGGGTTAGGATTAGGGTTAGGGTTAGGGTGAGGGGTAGGATTAGGGTTAGGTTTAGATTGAAGTTTAGGGTTAGGGTTAGGGTGAGGGTAAGGTTTAGTGTGAGGGTTAGGGTGAGGGTGAGTGTTATGATTAGTGTTAGGGTGAGGGTGAGGTTTACGGTTAGTGTTAGTGTTAGGGGTTTGGTTAGGCTGAGGGTGAAGGTGAGGGTGAGGATTAGCATTAGGGTGAGGGTTAGGGTTATGGTTAGGGTGAGGGTGAGGGTTATGTTTAGTGTTAGGATTAGAGTTAGGTTTAGGTTTAGGTTGAGGGTGATGGTGAGGGTGAGGGTTAGGGTTAGGGTTAGGGTTAGGGTGAAGTTTAGGTTGAGGCCACGTTTGAGGGTGAAGTTTAGGGTGAGGGTGAGGGCTAGGGTTAGGGTTATTGTTAGCTTGAGGGTTAGCTTGAGGTTTAGGTTTAGGTTTAGGGGAAGGGTTATGGTGAGGGTTATTGTTAGGTTGAGGATTAGGGTGCGGTTGTGGATTAGGGTTAGGGTTAGGTTTAGGGTTAGGTTGAGGGTGAGTGTTAGGATTAGGGTTAGGGTGAAGGCTAGGGTGATGTTTAGGGTTACGGTTAGGATAAGTGTGAGGGGTAGTTTTAGGGTTAGGTTGAGGGTTAGGTTTAGTGTGAGCATTAGGGTTAGGTTTAGGGTGAGGGTGAGGGTTAGGGTTAGGGTTAGGGTTAGGTTTAGGATGAGGGTGAGGGTTAGTGTTAGGGTTAGGGTGATGGTTAAGGTGAGGGTTAGGGTGAGGTTTAGGGTTAATGTTAGGGTTACGGTGAGGGTTAGGCTGAGGCTAAGGTTTAGGGTGATTGTAAGGGTTATAATGAGGGTTAGGGTGAGAATGAGTTTTAGGGTTATCATGAGTGTTAGTGTGAGGGTTAGGGTGAGGGCTAGGGTTAGGGCTAGGGTGAGGTTGAGGTTAGGGTAGGGTGAGGGTGAGGGTGAGGTTGAGTGTGAGGGTTAGGTTTAGGGATAGCCTGAGAGTGAGGTTGAGGGTTAGGATTAGGGTTAGGTTGATATTTAGGGTGAGTGTGAGTGATAGGTTGAGGGTGAGTGTTAGGGTGACAGTGAGGGCTACGGTGTGGGTGAGCGTTAGGGTTAGGCTGAGGGTGATAGTTAGGGTTAGGGTTAGGGTTTCGGTTAGGGTGAGGGTAGGGTTAGAATTAGGGTGAGGGTTAGGGTTTGTGTGAGGGTTAGCGGTAGGCATAATGATAGGGTGAGGGTTAAGTTGAGTGTTAGTTTTAGGGTGAGGGTTAGGGTGAGGGTTAAGGTTAGGGTTACTGTGAGGGTTAGGGTCAGCGTTAGTGTTAGGGTTAGGGGTAGGTTTAAGGTTACATTGAGGGTTCTGGTTAGCGTTAGGTTTAGTGTGAGAGTTACGGTCAGGGTTAGGGTTAGGGTTAGGGTGAGGATAAGAGTTAGGGTGAGGGATAGGGTGAGGGTGAGTGTTAGGGTTAGGGTGAGGGTAAGTGTTAGGATTAGGGGTTGGGTGAGGGCTAGCGTGAGGATGAGGGTAAGGGTTAGGGTTAAGGTGAGGGTTACGGTGAGGGGTAGGTTTAGGGTTATGGTGAGGGTTAGGTTTAGTGTGAGGTTTAGGGTAAGGGTTAGGGGTAGGGTTAGGGTGAGGGTAAGGGTAGAGTGAGGTGATTGTTAGGATAAGGGGTAGTGTGAGGGCCAGGGTGAGGGTGAGGGTTAGGGTTCGGGTGAGGCATAGGGTTAAGGTTAGGGTGAGGGTTAGGGTTAGGGTTAGGGTGAGGGTTAGGGTTAGGTTTAGGATGAGGGTTAGAATGAGGCGTAGCGATAGGGTTAGGGTGAGGTTTAGGGTTAGTGTGAGTGTTAGGGTTAGATTTAGGGTTAGAGTGATGGTTAGTGTGAGGGTTAAAGTTAGGGTTACGGTTAGGGTGAGCATTAGGTTGAGGATGAGGTTTTGGTTTAGTGTTAGGATGAGGGTTATTGTGTGGGTTAGGGTGAGGTAAGGGTTGGGGTGAGGTTTACAGTGAGGGTAGGTTTAGCGTGAGGGTGAGGTTTAGGTTTATTGTGATGGTTAGGGTTAGGGTTAATGTTAGTGTTATGGTGAGGGTTAGGGTGAGAGTGAGGATTAGGGTTAGCCTTAGGGTGAGTGTGAGGGTAAGGGTGAGGGTTAGGGTTAGGGTTAGGTTTAGGATTAGGATGAGTGTTAGGGTGAGGGTTAGGGTTAGGGTGAGGGTTAGGGTTAAGGTTAGGGTGAGTGTTAGGGTGAGAGTGAGTGTTAGCGTTATCGTAAGGGTTATGTTGAGGGTTAGCGTGAGGGTTAGGGTTAGGGTTAGGTTTCGGGTTAGGGTTAGGGTGAGGTTTAGGGTTAGGATGAGGTTTAGGGAGAGGCTTAGGGTTAGTGTTAGGGTGAGGATTAGGGTGAGGGGTAGGGTTAGGGTGAGGGTGAAGGTTAGGTATAGTGTGAGGGTTAGGGTTAGGGTTAGGGTGAGGGTAAGGTTTAGGGTGAGGGTTAGGGTGAGAGTGAGGGTTAGGGTTAGCCTCAGGGTTAGTGTGAGGGTTAGCATGAGGGTTAGGATTACGGTTAAGGTTAGGTTTAGGATGAGGTTGAGGGTTAGGGTTAGGGTTAGGGTTAGGGTGAGGGTTAGGGTTAGGGTTAGGGTGAGGATGAGGGTTAGGATTAGGGTTAGGGTTAGGGTGAGGGCTAGCGTGAGGGTAATTGTTAGGGTCAGGGTTAGGGTGAGGGTAAGGGTGAGGGTTAGGGTTAGGATTAGCGTTAGGGTGAGATTTAGGGTTAGGGTTAGGGTTAGAGTGAGGGTTAGGGTTGCGATTAGTTTAGGGTTAGGGCTAGGTTCAGGGTGAGGGTTAGTGTTAGGGTTAGGGTGAGGTTTAGGGTTAGAGTGAGGGTGAGGGGTAGTGTTAGGGTTCGGGTTCGGTTAGGATGAGGGTTAGGGTTAGGGTGAGGGTTTGGGTTAGGTTTAGGGTGAGGGTGAGGTATAGGATTAGGGTTAGGTTTAGGGTAATTTTTAGGGTTAGAGTTATGGTTACGGTTACTGCTATGATGATGGTGAGAGTGAGGGTGAGGTTTAGGGTTAGGGTTAGGGTGAGTTTTAGGGTTAGGGTTATTCTTAAGGTTATGTTTAGGGTTAGGATTAGGAAGAGGCATAGGGTGATGGGTAGGGGTAGAGTTAGGGTGAGGTTTACGGTTAGTGTGAGGGTTAGGGGTAGGTTTCGATTTACGTTAGTATTAGTGTTAGGGTGAGGGTTAAGTTTAGGCATAGGGTTAGGTTGTGTGTGAGGGTGATGGTTAGCATTAGGATTAGGGTTAGGGTTAGGTGGAGGGTGAGGGTGAGTGTGAGGGTTAGATTTAGGGTGAGTGTGAGGTTTAGGGATAGGGTGAGTGTTAGGGTGAGGGTGAGGGTTTGGGTTAGGGATAGGGTTACGATGAGGGAGAGGGTTAGGGTTAGGGTTAGGGTTATTGTTAGGGTTATGGTTTTGGTTATGGTGAGGGTGAGGGTGAGGGTGATGGTTAGGCTAAGGCATAGGGAGAGGTTTAGGGTTAGGGTTAGGGTTAGGGTGAGGGTGAGGTTTAAGGTTAGAGATAGTGTTAGGGTGAGGGTTACGGTTAGGGTTAGTGTTAGTGTTAGAGTTAGGGTGAGGGTTACGGTGAGGTATAGGGTTAGGGTAAAGTTTAAGGTTAGGATTAGGACTAGGGTGACGGTGAGTTTGAGGGTTAGGGTTAGGGTTAGGCTTAGTGTTAGGCTGAGGTTGAGGGTGAGTGTGAGGGTTAGGTTTAGGGTGAGGGTGAGGTTTAGGTTTAGGTTTACAGTGAGAGTGAGGGTTAGGGTTAGGGTTAGGGTTGCAGTGAGGGTGAGCGTTAGGGTTTGGGTTAGGTTTCGGGTTAGGGTTAGGGTTATTGTTAGTGTTAGGTTTAGAGTTACGGTTACGGGGAAGTTGAGAGTGAGGTTTAGGGTTAGGGTTAGGGTGAGATTTAGGGTTAGGGTTAGGGTGAGATTTAGGTTTAGGGTTAGGGTGAGATTTAGGGTTAGGGTTAGGGTAAGGATTAGGGTTAGGGTTACAGTGAGGGTGAGGTTTAGGTTTAGGGTTAGAGTGAGGTTTAGGGTTAAGGTTATGGTTAGGATTAGGATGAGGCTTAGGGTGAGGGGTAGGGTTAGGGTTCTGTTGACGGTTAGGGTTATGGTTAGGGTTAGGGTTACAGTTAGTGTGAAGTTTAATGTTAGGATTAGGGTTAGGGTGAGGCCTAGGGTGAGGGTGAGGGTTAGGGTTAGGATTAGGGTTAGGGTGAGTGGTATGGTGAGGGGTATTGTTAGGGTTTGAGTGAGGGTAAATTTTAGTGTGAGGGTTAGGGTTAGGTTGATTGTAAGGTTAAGGTGTGGTTTAGGGTGACAGTGAGGGTGAGGCTTAGGTTTAGGGTTAGGTTTAGGGTTAGGGTGAGGATGAGGGTTAGGGTTATGATTAGGGTTAGGGTTAGGCTGAGGGTGAGGGTGAGGGTAAGAGTTAGGGTGAGGGTTAGTGTGAGGGTAAGGGTTAGGGTGAAGCTGAGGTTTAGCATTAGGTATAGGGTGAGGGTTAGAATTAGGGTTAGGGTGAGGGTGAGGGTGACGGTTAGTATTAAGTTTAGGGATACTGTTAGGCTGAGTGTGAGTGTGAGGGTTATAGTTATGGTGAGGGTTAGGGTTAGTGTGAGGGTGAGGGTGAGGGTTACGGTTAGGATTAGGGTTACGTTCAGTGTTTAGCTGAGGGTGAGGGTGAGGATGAGGGCTAGGGTTAGGGTGAGGATTAGGCTTAAGGTTACGGTGAGGGTTAGTGTTAGGGTGATGTTTATTGTGAGGGTGAGGGTTAGGGTGAGTGTTAGGGTGAGCGTGAGATTTAGGGTTAATGTTAGGTTGAGGGTTAGGTTTAGGGTTAGGATGAGGGTTACGAAGAGGGCTAGGTTTAGGGCTAGGGTGAGGGTTAGGCTTTGTGTGAGTGTTAGGGTTAGGTTTAGAGTTAGGGTGATGGTTAAGTGGATGGTTAAGGTGAGGGTTAGGGTGAGGGTTAGCATGAGTGTTAGTGATAGGCTTAGGATTAGGGTGAGGGTGAGGGCAAGGCTAAGGCTTAGGGTGAGGGTTAGGGTGAGGCTAAGGTTTAGGGTGAGGGTTAGGCTGAGGGGTAGGGTTAGGGTTACGGTGAGGGTTAGGTTTTGTGTGATTGTTAGGGTTAGGGTTAGGGTGAGCGTAAGAAAAAGGGTGTGGGTTAGGGTGATAGTGAGGGTTAGGGTTAGCCTTAGTCTTAGAGTGAGGTTTATGGTGAGAGTTAGGGTTAGGGTTAGGGTTACGGTTAGGGTTAGGCTGAGGGTGAGAGTGAGGATGATGGTGAGTGTGAGGGTTAGGGTTTGGGTTAGGCTTAGGCTTAGGATTAGGCCTAGGGTGTGGGTGAGGGTGAGGCTTAGATTTAGGGTGAGTGTTAGGTTTAGGGTTAGGGTGATTGTTAGGGTAAGGATTAGGGTTAGGATTAGGGTTAGGGTGAAGCCTAGGGTGAGGGTGAGTGTTAGGGTTAGGGTTAGGGTGAGGGTTTGGGTTAGCGTTAGGATTAAGGTTATTGTTTTGGTTAGGTTTAGGGTTAGTGTTAGGGTTAGGGATATGGTGAGAGTTAAGGTGAGGGTTAGGGTTAGGATTAGTTTTAGGCTGAGGTTGATGTTGAGGGTGAGGGTTAGGGTTAAGGTGAGGTTGAGGTTTAGGGTTAGGTTTACAGTGATGGTGAGGGTTAGGGTTTGGATTAGGGTTAGTGTGAGGGTGTGGGTTAGGATTAGGGTTATTGTTAGGGTTATGGTTAGGGTTACCTTTACGGTGAGGGTGAGGCTCAGGGTGAGGTTTAGGGTTAGGGTTACAGTGAGGTTGAGGGTTAGAGTTAGGGTTAGGGTTTCGTTGCGAGTGAGGGTTAGGGTTTGTGTTAGAGTTAGGGTTAGAGTTAATGTTATTCTTAGGGTTAGGGTTAGAGTTAAGGTTACGGTTAGGTTGACGGTGAGGGTTAGGGTTAGGGTTAGGGTTAGGGTGAAGGCTAGGGTGAGGGTGAGCGTCAGGGTTAGGGTTAGTGTTAGGTTTAGGGTTATTGTTAGGGTTAGGGTTAAAGTTATGGTTACGGTGAAGGTGAGAGTGAGGGTTAGGGTTAGGTTTAGGGTTAGGGTTACGGTTAGGATTAGTTTTAGGGTGAGTGTGAGTGTGGGGGTTAGGGTTAGGGTTATGCTTAGGCTTAGGGTTAGGCTGAGGGTTTGGTGAAGGTGAGGGTTAGGGTTAGGGTGAGGGTTAGGGTTACGATTAGGGTTAGGGTGAGGGCTAGGGTGAGGGTGAGGTTTAGGGTTAAGTATAGTGTTAAGGTTATGGTGAGGGTTACGGTTAGGATGAGTGTTAGGGTTAGAGTTAGATTTAGGGTGAGGGTGAGGGTTAGGATTAGGTTAAGGGTTATGGTTATTGTTAGGGTTATTGATATGGTTACGGTCACGTTGAGGTCGTGGATGAGTGTGAGGGTTAGTGTTAGCTTTAGGGTGAGGTTTAGGGTTAGTGTTATTGTTAAGGTTATGGGTAGGTTTAGGATGAGGCTTAGGGTGAGGGGTAGGTTTAGGTTAGGGTGAGGGTTAGGGTTATTGTGAGGGTTAGGGTTACATTTAGGGTTAGGGTGAGGATTAGGTCCAGGGTTAATGTTAGGGTGAGGGTGAGGTATAAGTTGAGGTTTAGGGTTAGGGTTAGGGATAGGGTGATGTTTAGGGTGAGGTAAGAGTTAGGGCGAGGATTAGGGTTAGGGTGAGTTTTAGAGTGAGGTTGACGGTTAGGGTTAGGGTTAACATTAGGGTAAGGTTAAGCGTTAGGATGAGGGTGAGTGTGAGGGGTATTTTTAGGGTTAGGGTAAGTGTAAGTTTTATTGTGAGGGTTAGGGTTCGGGTTAGGTTATGGGTAAGGGTTAAGGTGAGGTTTAGGGTGACAGTGAGGGTGAGGCTTAGGGTTGGGGTTAGGTTTAGTGTGAGGGTGAGGATGAGGGTTAGGTTTGGGATTAGGTTTAGGGTTAAGCTGAGGGTGAGGGTGAGGTTTTGGGTGAGGGTAAGGGTTAGGGTGAGGAGTAGTGTGAGGGTGATGGTTAGGCTGAGGGTGAGGGGTGAGGGTGAGGGTTAGGATCAGGGTTAGGGTTAGGGTTAGGGTTAAGCTAAGGGTGAGGTTGAGGGTGAGTATGAGGTTTAGGGTTAGGGTTGGGGTTTGGGTTAAGGTTAGGCTGAGGGTTAGGATGACGGATAGGGTTAGGGTTAGGGTGAGGATAAGCAATTAGGGTGAGGTTTAGGGTGAGAGTGAGGGTTAGGGTTATCATGAGCGTTAGGGTGAGTTTTAGGGTGAGGGTTAGGTTTTGGGTTAGGGTGATTGTGAGTGTTAGGGTGATTGTGAGTGTTAGGGTGAGGGTTAGGATGAGGGTGAGGGTGAGGGTGAGGGTGAGGGTGAGGGTGAGGCTTAGGTTTAGGGTTTGGTTTAGGGTGACGGTGTGGTTAAGGGTTAGGGTTAGGATTAGGGTTAGGTTTATGGTGAGGGTGAGGGTAAGGGTTAGGGTGAGGGTTAGTGTTAGTGTGAGTATTAGGCTGAGGGTGAGGTGTGAGGGTGAGTGTTAGGGTTAGGATTAGGTTTAGGGATACTGTTAGACTGAAGGTGAGGGTGAGGGTTAGGGTGATAGTGAAGGTTAGGTTTAGCCTTAATCTTAGTGTGAGGTTTATCGGGAGAGTTAGGGTTAGGGTTAGGGTCACGATTAGGCTGAGGGTGAGGGTTAGGATTAGGTTTAGGGATACTGTTAGGCTGAAGGTGAGGGTGAGGGTTAGGGTTAGTGTGAGGGTTCGCATTAGGGTTAGGGTGAGGGTGAGAACGAGGATTACGGTGAGGGTTAAGTTTAGGGTTATTGTTAAGCTGAGGGTGAGTGTGAGGATGAGGACTAGGGTTAGGTTTAGGGTTAGGCTTAAAGTGAGGATGAGGGTTAGTGTTAGGGTGATGATTTGGGTGAGGGTAAGGGTTAGGGTAAGGGTTATTGTGCGGGTGAGGTTATTGTTTAGGGTTAGGGTTAGGTTGAGGGTTAGGTTTCGGCTTTGTATGAGGGTTAGGATGAGGGCTAGGGTTAGGGTTAAGGTTAGGGTGAGGGTTAGGCTTAGTGTGAGGTTTAGGGTTAGGTTTATGGTTAGGATGATTGTTAGGGTGAGGGTGAGGGTGAGGGTTAGGGTGAGGGTTAGTGATAGTGTTAGAGTTAGGGTGAGGGTGAGGGCAAGGCTAAGGCTTAGGGTGAGGGTTAGGGTGAGGCTTAGGGTTACGGGGAAGGTTAGGGTGAGGGGTAGGGTGAGGGTTTGTGTCAGGGTTAGGGTTTCTGTGAGGGAGAGTGTTAGGGTTAGGGTTAGGGTTAGAGTTTGGGTTATTGTTAGGGTTAGGGTTAGGGTTACAGTGAGGGTGAGGGTGAGGTTGAGTTTTAGGCTAAGAGTTAGGAAGAGGTTTAAGGTTAGTGTTAGAGTTAGGATGAGGGTGTGATTTAGTTTTAGAGATAGGTTTAGGGTGAGGGTTAAGGTGAGGGTTACGGTTAAGGCTAGTGTTAGGGTTAGGGTTAAGGTGACGGTTAGGGTTAGGGTTAGTGTTAGGATTAGGGCTAGCGTGAGGGTGAGTTTGAGGGTTAGGGTTAGGGTTAAGTTTAGGCTTAGTGGTAAGCTGAGGTTGATGTTGAAAGTGAGGGTTAAGGGTAGTGTGAGGGTGAGGTTTAGGCTTAGGGTTACAGTGACGGTGAGGGTTAGGTTTAGGGTGAGGGTGAGGGTTAGGATTAGGGTTATGTTTAAGGTTATTTTCGGGTTAGGGTTAGGGTTACCTTTAAGGCGAGGGCGAGGCTGAGGATGAGGTTGAGGGTTAGGGTTAAGGTTATGGTTAGGGTTAAGGTGAGTTTTAGGTTTAGGGTTACAGTGAGGGTTTCTGTTAGGGTTAGGGATAGGGTTATTGTTAGGGTTAAGGTTAGAGTTACGGTTACAGTGAGGTTGAAGTTGTGGATTAGGGATAGGGATAGGGTGAGGTTTAGGTTTAGGGTTAGGGTTAGGGTGAGGTTTAGGGTTATTGTTAGGGTTAGGGTGAGGTTTTGTGTTAGGGTTACAGTGAGGGTTAGGTTTAGGGTTAGGGTTAGGTTGAGGGTGAAGGTTAGGTTTAGGGTTAGGGTTATGGTTATTGTTAGGGGTAGGTTTAGAGTTACGGTAATGGTGAGGGTGAGGGTGAGGTTTAGGGTGAGGTTTTGGGTGAGGTTTAGGGTGAGGTAAGAGTTAGGGTGAGTGTTAGGGTTAGGGTGAGGTTTAGGGTGAGGTTGAGGGTTGTGGTTAGAGTTAACATAAGGGTGAGGGTAAGTGTTGGGGTGAGGGTTAAGGTAAGGGAGAGGTTTAAGTTTAGGGTTAGTGTTAGGGTGAGGGTTAGGGTTAGGGTTAGGTTGAGGATTGGGGGAAGGTTAGGGTTAAGTTCAGGGTTAGGGTTAGGGCTAGGGTTAGTGTTAAGGTTAGTGTGAGGGTGAGTGTTAGGATTAGGGTTAGGGTGAAGTGTAAGTTGAGGGTGAGGTTGAGAGTTAGGGTTAGGGTTAGGGTTATTGTTAGGATTATGGTTAGAGTTAGAGTTACAGTGAGGTTGAGGGTGAGGGTTAGGGTTAGGGTTAGGTTTATGATTAGGTTGAGGGGTAGTGTTAGGGTTAGGGTGAGGGTAAGTTTTAGTGTGAGGGTTATGGTTAGGGTTAGGGTTAGGTTGAGGGTAAGGATTAGGGTGAGGGTTCGGGTCAGAGTGAGGGTGAGGCTTAGGGTTAAGGTTAGGTTTAGGGTGAGGGTGAGGTTGATGGTTAGGGTTAGGATTAGGGTTAGGGTTACACTGAGGGTGAGGGTGAGGATTAGGGTGAGGGTAAGGGTTAGGTTGAGGGTAGGGTTAGGGTTATTGTTAGGGTTAGGGTTAGGGTTATTGTTAGAGTTAGACTTAGAGTTACAGTTATAGGGAGGTTGAGGGTGAGGTTTAGGGTTAGTTTAAGAGTGAGGTTTAGGGTTAGGCTTAGGGTTAGGGTGAGGTTTAGGATTAGGGTTACAGTGAGGGTTAGGTTTAGGGTTATGGTTAGGCTGATGGTGAGGGTGAGGGTTAGGATTAGGGTTAGGTTTAGGGTTATTATTAGGGTTAGGATTAGGGTTACCTTTATGGTAACGGTGAGGCTGAGGGTGAGGTTAGGATTAATGTTATGTTGAGGTTTAGGTTTTGGTTCAGGGCTAGGGTTAGAGTGAGGGTTTGGGTTAGGGTTAGGGTTAATGTGAGGCTGAGGGTTAGCGTTAGGGTTAGGGTTATTTATAAGGTTAGGGTTAGAGTTACGGTTACTGTGATGGTGAGGGTGAGGGTTAGGGTTAGGGTTACGATGAGGTTTAGAGTGAGGTAAGAGTTAGGGTGAGGTTTAGGTTGTGGTTGAGGTTTAGGGTTAGGGTTAACGTTAGGGTGAGGTTAAAGGTTAGGGTGAGGGTTAGGGTAAGGGTGAGGTTTAAGTTTAGGGTTAGTGTTAGGGTGAGGGTTTGGGTTAAGGTTAGTGTGAGGGTGAGTGTTAGGATTAGGGTAAGGCTGAGGGTGAGGGTGAGGTTGAGGGTTAGGGTAACAGTGAGGGTTAGGCTTAGGGTGATGTTTAGGGTGAGGGTGAGGGTTAAGGTAAGGTTTAGGGTTAGGGTTAGTGGTAGGGTGAGGTTTATGGTGAGGTAAGAGTTAGGGTGAGGGTTAGGTTTAGGGTTAGGGTGAGGTTTAGGGTGAGGTTGAGGGTTAGGGTTAACATTAGGGTGAGGTTAAGGGTTAGGGTGAGGGTTAGGGTGAGGGTGAGGGTTTAGATTACTGTTAAAGTTAGGGTAAGGGTTAGCGTTAGGGTTAGGTTGAGGTTTAGGGGGAAGTTTAGGTTTAGGTTTAGGGTTGGAGTTAGGGTTAAGATTAGTGTGAGGGTGAGTGTTAGGATTAGGGTTAGGGTGAGGGGTAGGTTGAGGGTGAGGGTTAGGTTTAGGTTTAGGGTTAGGGTGAGGGGTTTGGGTTACGTTTAGTTTTAGGATGAGGGTTAGGCTGAGGGTTAAGGCTAGGGTTAGGGTGAGGGATAGTGTTAGTGTGAGGGTTATGGATAAGGTTAAGGATAGTGTGAGTATAAGGTTTAGGGTGAGGGTTAGGGTGAGGGTGAGGTTTAGGTTTAGGATTAGGGTGAGGGCTATGGTGAGGCTGAGGGTTAGATTTAGGGTTAGGGTGAGGTTTAGGTTTAGGGTTAGGGTTAGGGTTAGGTTGATGGTTAGGTTTAGTTTGAGGGTTAGGGTTAGGGTGAGGTTAAGGCTAAGGGTGAGGGTTAGGGTGAGAGTGAGGGTTAGGGTTACTCTTAGGTTTAGTGTGAGTTTTCGGGTGAGGGTTAGGGTTAGGTAAACGGTGAGTGTTAGGATTAGGGGTAGGGTGAGCTCTAGGGTGAGGGTGAGGGTTAGGGTTAGGTTTAGGGTGAGGGTTAGGTTCAGGGGTATTTTAAGGGTTAGAGTGAGGGTTAGGTTTAGTGTGAATGTTAGGGTTAGAGTTGGGTTTATGGTGAGGGTAAGCGTTAGGGTGAGGTTTAGGGTGAGAGTGAGGGTTAGGTTAGACTCAGGGTAAGTGTGAGGGTTAGGGTGAGGGTTAGGGTTAGGTTTAGGGTTAAGTTTAGTGTGAAGGTGAGGGTTAGGTTTAGGGTTAGGGTGAGGTTTAGGGTTAGGGTGAGGTTTGGGGTTAGTGTGAGGGTTAGGTTTTTGGCTAGGGTTATGGTTAGGGTTAGGTTTAGGTTGAAGGTAAGCATTAGCGTGAGGTTTAAGGTGCGGTTTATGGTTAGGGTTAGGGTTACGGTGTGTGAGGATCTGGGTTAAGGTTAGGGTGAGGGTTAGGGACAGAGTGAGGTTTAGGAATAAGTTTAGGATTAGGGTGATGGTGAGGGTGACATTTAGGGTTACGGTTAGGTTTAGAGACAAGGTGAGGGTGAGGGTTAGCATTAGCATTAGTTTTAGGGTAAGGGTTAGGTTGAGGGTGAGGGTAAGGGTGAGGGTGAGGGTTAGGTTTAGGGTGAGTGTTCGTGTTAGGGTTCGGGTGAGGGTTTGGGTTAGGTTTAGGGTTCGGATGAGGGTTAGGCTGTGGGGTAGGGTTAGGTTTCGTGTGAGGGTTATGGTTAGGGTGAGGGTTAGGGATAGGGTTAACGTTAGGGTGAGGTTAAGGTTTAGGGTGAGGGTTAGGGTGAGGGTGAGCGTTACGGTTATGGTTAGTGTGAGGCTAGAGTGAGGATGAGGGTTAGGTTTAGATTTAGGGTGAGGTTTAGGTTAGGGTTAGGGTTAAGGATAGGGTAAGGGTGAGGTGTAGCGCTAGGGTTAATGTGAGGGTTAGGTTTAGTTTGAGGGTTAGGGTTAGGGTGAGGGTTGGGGTGAGTTTACGGCTTAGGGTGAGGTTTAGGGTGAGAGTGAGGGTTAGGGTTAGGGTTAGGTTGAGGGTGAGGGTTAGGCTGAAGGTGAGGGGTGAGGGTGAGGGTTAGGATTAGGGTTATTGTTAGGGTAAGGCTGAGGGTGAGGGTGAGGGTTAGCATTAGTGTTAGGGTTAGGGTTAGGTTTGGGGTTAGGGTGAAGCTGAGGACTAGGGTTAGGGTGAGGGTTAGGCTAAAGGTTAGGGTGATGGTTAAGGTGAGGGTGATGTTTAGGGTGAGCAAGAGGGTTAGGGTGAGGGTTAGGAAGCGGGTGAGGTTTAGGGTTAGGGTTAGGTTGAGTATTAGGTTTAGGGATAGGATGAGGGTTAGGATGAGGGCTAGGCTTAGGGTTAGGGTGAGAGTTAGGCTTAGTGTGAGGGTTAGGGTTAGGTTTAGGGTTAGGGTGATGGTTAGGTTGAGGGTTAGGGTGAGGGTTAGTGATAGGGTTAGGGTGAGGGTGAGGGTTTGGGTAAGGCAAAGGCTTAGGGTGAGGGTTAGGGTAAGGCTAAGTGTTAGGGTGAGGTGTAGGGTTAGGGTTAGGGTGATGGTTAGGTTTAGTGTGAGGGTTAGGGTGAGGTTTAGGGATAGGGTTAGGATTAGGGTTAGGTTTAGGGTTGGAGTGAGAGTAAGGTTTAGGGTCAGGGTTAGGTTGAGGGTGAGGGTTAGTGTTAAATTACGGTTAGGGTTAGGTTGAGGGTGATGGTGAGGCTGAGGGTGAGGGTGAGGGTTCAGTTGGGTTTGTGTTAGGGTTAGGGTGAGGGTGATGGTGAGGTTTAGGGTTAGGGTTAGGGTTAAGGTTACGGTGAGGATGAGGTGAGGGTGAGGGTTAGGGTTAGGGTTAGGGTTAGGTTTACGTTTAGGGTTAGGATTAGGGTTAGGGTGAGGGTGAGGGAGAGGGTTAGGATGAGGGGTAGGGTGAGGTTTATGGGTAGGGTTAGGGTGAGCATTATGGTTAGTGTGAGTGTTAGGGTTAGGGTTAGGGTTAGGTTGAGGGTTAGGGTTACTGTGGAGGTTAGGGCTAGGGTGAGGGTTAGGGTAAGGCATAGGAATAGGTTGAGGGTGAGAGTGAGGGTTAGCATTAGGATTAGGGTTAGGGTGAGGGTGAGGGTGAGGGTAAGGTTGACGGAGAGTGTGAGGGTTAGGGTTAGGGTTAGGCTTAGGTTTAGGGTGAGGGTGAGTGTTCGGGTTAGGGTTAGGGTTAGGGTTAGGCTTATGGTTAGACTGAGGGTGAGGGTGAAGGTGAGGGTTACATTTAGGGTGAGTGTTAGGTTTAGGGTTAGGGTGAGGGTTAGGGTTAGGATTAGGGTTAGGTTTACGGTTCGGGTTAGGGTTATGGTTAGGGTGAGTGTGAGGGTTTGGGTGAGGGTTAGGGTGAGGATTAGGGATAGGGTTAGGTTTAGTGATAGGTTTAGGATTAGGGTTATGGTGAAGGTGAGAATTAGGGTTATGGTTATATTAAGAGCCAGGGTGAGGGTGAGTGTTAGGGTTAGGATTAGGTTTAGGGTAAGGGTTAGGTTGAAGGTGAGGGTGAGGATGAGTGTTAGGGTTAGGGTTAGGCTTAGGTTTAGGGTGAGTGTTAGTGTTAGGGTTAGGGCGAGAGTTTGGGTTAGGTTTAGGATTAGGATGAGGGTTAGGCTGAGCAGTAGGGTTAGGGTTATGGTGAGGGTTAGGGTTACTGTTGGGGTTAGTGTTAGTTTTAAGATTAGGGGTGGGTAAGGTTCAGAGTGAGGGTTAGGGTGAGGGTGAGGGTTAGGGTTAG
The DNA here is from genome assembly GCF_024711535.1 of Dipodomys merriami. Taxonomy (NCBI): domain Eukaryota; kingdom Metazoa; phylum Chordata; class Mammalia; order Rodentia; family Heteromyidae; genus Dipodomys; species Dipodomys merriami. The sequence continues at coordinate 1,325,476 of NW_027206102.1, forward strand.
GGTTAGTGTGAGGGCTAGGGTGAGACTGAGGATTAGGTTTAGGGTTAGGTTGAGGTTTAGGGTTAGGGTCAGGGATAGGTTGAGAGTTAATTTTAGCCTTAGGGTGCGTGTGAGGGTAAAGGTTGGGGTTAGGGTTAGGGTTAGGTTTAGGATGAGGGTGAGTGTTAGGGTTAGGGTGAGGGTTAGTGTTAGTGTGAGGGTTAGGGTTAGGTTTAGGTTTAGGGTTAGGGTGAGGGTAAGGGTTAGGGTGAATGTTAGGGTTATCAGGAGTATTAGGGTGAGGGTTTGGGTGAGGGTTAGGATTAGGGTTAGGTTGAGGGTGAGGGTTAGGCTGAGTGTGAGGGGTGAGGGTGAGTTTTAGGATTAGGGTTACAGTTAGGGATAGGCTGAGGGTGTGGATGAGTGTGAGGGTGAGTGTTAGCATTAGGTTTAGGGTGAAGTTTAGGGTTAGGGTTATTGTGTGGGTGAGTGTGAAGGTTAGGATTAGGGTTAGGGATACTGTTAGGCTGAGGGTGAGGGTGAGGGTTTGGGTTAGGGTGAGAGTTAGGGTGAGGGTGAGGGTTTGGGTGAGGGTTAGCGTTTGGGTGATATTTAGGGTGAGGGTGAGGGTTAGGGTGATGGTTAGGGTGCAGGTGAGGGTTAAGATGAGAACTAGGGTTAGGGTTAGGCTGAGGGTTACGTTTAGTCTGAGGGTTAGGGTTAAGTTTAGGGTTAGGGTGATGGTTAGGGTGAGGGTTATGGTGAGGGTTAGTGATAGGGTTAGGCTGAGGGTGAGGGTTGGAGCAAGGCTAAGGCTTACGGTGAGGGTTAGGGTAAGGCTAAGGGATAGTGTGAGGGTGAGGGTGAGTGTTAGGGTTAGGGTTAGGGTGAGGTTTGGGGTTAGGGTTAGGGTTAGGGTTAGGAAGAGTGTTAGCATGAGGGGTAGGGTTAGGTTTAGGGTGATGATTAGGTTTAGTATGAGGGTTAGTGTTAGGGTTAAATTTAGGGTTAGGACGAAATTTAGGTTGAGGATTAGGGTTTGGGTTAGGGTTAGGTTGAGGGTGAGGTTTAGGATTAGGGTAAGGGGTAGCATGGAGTTTAGGGTTAGGGTGAGTGTTATGTTTGGGGTAGGGTTAGGTAGAGGTTGAGGGTGAGGGTTAGGGTTAGGGTTAGTGTGAGATTTCGGGTAAGGGTTAGGGTTAGTGTTAGGTTTAGGTTTAAGGTTAGGTTGAGGGATAGGGTTAGGGTGATGGTTAAGGTTAGGGTTAGGGTGAGGGTGAGGGTTAGGATTAGGATTAGGTTTAGGGTTATTGTTATGGTAACGGATAAGTTTATGGTTATGATTAGGGTGAGAGTGAGGGTGAGGTTTAGGGTTAGGGTTAGAGTGAAGGTTAGGATTAAGGTTAGGGTCAGGGTTACAATGAGAGGTAGGGTGAGGCGTATGGTTAGGGTTAGGGTTCGGGTTACGTTTAGTGTGAGGGTTATGGTTAGTGTTAGGGTTACGCTTAGGTTGAGGGTTAGGGTTCGGGTGGATGTTAGGGTTAGGGTGAGGGTTAGGGTTAGGCATAGGGTTTGATTGAGGGTGAGGGTGAGGGTTAGCTTTATCATTAGGGTTAGGGTTAGGCTGAGGGTAAGGGTGAGTTTGAGGGTGAGTATAAGGGTTAGGGTTTGAGTTAGGGTTAGGCTTCGGTTTAGGGTTAGGGTTAGGGTGAGGGGTAGTGTTAGAGTTAGGGTAAGGGTTTGGTTTAGTTTGAGGGTTAGATGTAGGGTGAGGGTTGGTGTGAGTTTAAGGCTTTAGGTGCGGTTTAGGGTGAGAGTGAGGGTTAGGGTTAGCCTTAGGGTGAGTGTGAGGGTAAGGGTGCGGCTTTGGGTTAGGGTTAGATTTAGGATAAGTGTGAGTGTTAGGGTGAGGTTTAGGGTTAGGGTGAGCGTTAGGGTTATTGTCAGGGTTTAGGTTAGGTTTAGGGTTAGGGTTAGGGTGAGGGTAAGGGTTAGGGTGAGTGTTAGTATGAGAGTGAGTCAGGGTTATCGTGAGTGTTAGGGTGAGTGTTAACATGAGGGTTAAGGTTGGGGTTAGGTTCAGGGTGAGGATTAGGTTCAGGGTGCGGCGTGAGAGTGACGGTGAGGGTGAGGCTTAGCATTAGGGTAAGGGTGAGGTTTATGTTTAGGGTTAGTGTGAGGGTGAGTGTGAGGGTTAGGATTAAGGTTAGGGATACTGTTAGGCTGAGGGTGAGGGTGAGGGTGAGTGTTAGGGTTAGGGTTAGGGTGAGGGTGAGGGTTAGGGTTAGGGTTAGGGTTAAGGTGAGGGTAAGGGTGAGAATTACACTTAGGATTAGGGTTGCGTTTAGTGTAAAGCTGAGGGTCAGGGTTTGGGTGAGCGCTAGGTTTAGGGTGAGGGTTAGGCTTAAGGTTAGGGTGGTGGTTAGGGTTAGGGTTAGGTTTCGGTTTAGGATGAGGGTGTGGGTTAGGGTTAGTGTTACGGTGAGGGATAAACTTCGCATTAGGGTTAGGGTGAGGTTTAGGGTTAGTGTTAGGTTTGGCTTTAGGATGAGGGTGAGGATTAGGTTCAGGGTTAGGGTGAGGGTTAGGATTAGTGTGAGGGTTAGGGTTAGGGTTAGGGTTAGGGTGAGGGTAAGATTTAGGTTGAAGGTTAGAGTGAGAATGAGGGTTGGGGTTATCGTGAGTGTTAGGGTGAGGGTTAGAGTGAGTGTTAGGGTAGGGTTACGGTGAGGTTTAGCGGGAGGGTAAGGATTAGGGTGTGGGTTAGGGTTAGTGTGATGTTCAGGGTGAGGGTTAGGTTGAGGGTTAGTGTAAGCGTTAGGTTTAGGGTGACGGTAAGAATAAGAGTGAGGGATAGGTTGATATTGAGGGTTAGGTTTAGGCTTAGTCTTAGTGTGAGGTTTATATGGAGCCTTAGGTTTATCGTTAGGGTTAGGCTGAGGGTGAGTGTGAGGGTTAGGGTTAGGGTTAGACTTAGGATCAGGCGCAGGGTGAGGGTGAGGGTTAGGGTTAGGGTTTTCGTGAGGTTTAGGGTTAGGGTTAGGGGTAGGGTTCGGTGAGGGTTTGGGTAAGGGTTAGGTTTATGGTTATTGTTAGGGTTAGGGTTAGATTTACGGTAATGGTGAGGGTGAGCGTGAGGGTTAGGGTTAGGTTTAGGGTGAGGTTGAGGCTGAGGTAAGAGTTAGGGTGAGGGTTAGGATTAGGGTGAGGTTTAGGGTGAGGTTGAGATTTAGGGTTAGAGTTAAGGTTAGGGTGAGGTTTAGTGTTAGGGTGTGGGTTAGGGTAACGGAGAGGTTTAAATTTAGGGTTAGTGTTAGGATGAGGTTTAGGTTTAGGGTTAGGTTGAAGGTTAGGGGGAAGGTTAGGGATAGGTTTAGGGTTAGGGTTAGGGCTAGGGTTAGGGTTAAGGTTAGTGTGAGGGTGAGTGTTAGGATTAGGGTTAGGATGACGGGTAGGGTGAGATTTAGGGTTAGGCTTAGTGTTAGGGTTATTGTTAAGGTTAGGGTCAGAGTTAGGGTTAAAGTGAGGTTGAGGGTGAGGGTTAGGGTTAGGGTTAGGGTGAGGTTTAGGGTTATGGTTAGGATTAGGGTTAGGTTGAGGGTAGGGTGAGGGGTAGGTTTAGGGTTAGGGTGAGGGTAAGTTTTAGTGTGAAGGTTAGGGTTAGGGTTAGGTTGAGGGTAAGGGTTAGGGTGAGGGTTAGTGTCAGAGTGAGGGTGAGGATTAGGGTTAAGGTTAGGTTTATTGTGAGGTTAAGGTTGAGGGTTAGGGTAGGATTAGGGTTCGGGTTACAATGAGAGTGAGGGTGAGGGTTAGGGTGAGCGTAAGGGTTATGGTGAGGGTTAGTGTGAGGATGAGGAGTGAGGGTGAGGTTTAGGATTAGGGTTAGGGTTAGAGTTAGGCTGAGGGTGAAGGTGAGGGTGAGGTTGAGGTTTAGGGTTAGCGTTAGGGTTAGGGTGAGGGTTAAGGTTAAGGTTAGGATGAGGGTTAGGATTATGGGTAGGGTTAGGGTTAGGGTGAGTGTTAGGGTGAGGATAAGCATTAGGGTGAGGTTTAGGGTGAGAATGAGGGTTAGGGTTATCATGAGCGTTAGGGTGAATTTTAGTGTGAATGTTAGGTTTTGGGTTAGGGTGATTGTGAGTGTTAGGGTTAGGGTGAGGGTTAGGGTGAGGGTGAGGATGAGGGTGAGTGTGAGGGCGAGGCTTTGGGTTAGGATTAGGTTTAGGGTGAGGTTGAGGTTGAAGGTTAGGGCTAGGACTAGGGTTAGGGTTACACTGAGGATGAGGGTGAGGGTTAGGGTGAGGGTAAGGGTTAGGGTGAGGGTTACAGTGATGGTGAGGGTTAGGCTGATTGTGAGGGGTGAGTTTGAGGGTGAGTGTGAGGGTTAGGATTAGGTTTAGGGATACTTTTAGGCTGAGGGTGAGGGTGAGGTTTAGGGTTACGGTTAGGGTGAGTGTAAGAGTAATAGTGGGGGTTAGGGTGATAGTGAGAGTTAGGTTTAGCCTTAATCTTAGTGTGAGGTTTATGGTGAGAATGAGGGTTAAGGTTACGGCTAGGCTGAGGCTGAGAGTGAGTATGAGGTTTAGGGTTAGGTTTAGGGATAGGGTTAGGGTGAGGGTTAGGGTGAGGGTGAGGGTGAGGGTTAGCATTAGGCTTAGGGTGAGGTTTAGGGTTAGGGTTAGGGTTAGGGTGAGGGTGAGTGTGAGGGTTAGGATTAGGTTTAGGGATACTCTTAAGCTGAGGGTGAGGGTGAGGGTTAGGGTTAGGTTGAGGGTTAGCATTAGGGTTAGGTTGAGGGTGAGGGTGTGTATTACGGTTAGGATTAAGGTTAGGTTTAGTGTTAAGCTGAGGGTGAGGGTGAGGATGAGGGCTAATGTTAGGGTGAGGGTTAGGCTTAAGGTTAGGTTGAGGGTTAGTGTTAGGGTGATGTTTAGGGTGAGCGGGATTGTTAGGGTGGGGGTTAGGCTGCGGGTGTGGTTTAGGGTTAGGGTTAGGTTGAGGGTTAGGTTTAGGCTTCGGATGAAGGTTAGGATGAGGTGTAGGGTTAGGGTTAGGATGAGGGCTAGGGTTAGGGTTAGGGTGAGGGTTAGGCTTAGTGTGAGGGTTAGGGTTAGGCTTAGTGTGAGGGTTAGGGTTAGGGTGAGGGTTAGTGGTAGTGTTAGAGTTAGGGTGAGGGTGAGGTCAAGCCTAAGGCTTAGGGTGAGGGTTAGGGTGAGGCTAAGGGTTATGGGGAGGGTTTGGGTGAGGGGAAGTATTAGGGTCAGGGTGAGGTTTAGGTTTAGTGTGAGGGTTAGGGTAAGGGTTAGGGTGAGGGTAAGAGTAAGAGTGAGGGTTAGGGTGATAGTGACGGTTAGGTTTAGCCTTAGTCTTAGTGTGAGGTTTATGGTGAGCGTTAGGGTTAGGGTTAGGTTTAGGGTTAGGGTTAGGCTGAGGGTGAGTGTGAGGTTTAGGGTTAGGGTTAGGCTTAGGATTAGGCGGAGGGTGAGGGTGAGGGTGAGGATTAGATTTAGGGTTAGTGTTAGGTTTAGGGTTAGGGTGAGGGTTAGGGTGAGGATTAGGGTGAGTATTAGGGTTAGGGTGAAGGCTAGGGTGAGGGTGATGGAGAGGGTTAGGGTTAGGGTTAGGGTTAGAATTAGGGCTATTGTTAGGGTTAGGGTTAGGGTTACAGTGAGGGTGAGAGTGAGGTTGATTGTTAGGCTAAGGCTTAGGGAAAGGTTTATGGTTAGGTTTAGGGTTAGGGTGAGGGTGAGGTTTAGGTTTGGAGATAGGTTTAGGGTGAGGATTATGGTGAGGGTTACTGTTAAGGCTAGTGTTAGGGTGAGGGTTAGGGTGAAGGTTAGGGTTAGGGTTAGTGTTAGGATTAGGGCTAGCTTGAGTGTGAGTTTGAAGGTTAGGGTCAGGGTTAGCGTTAGGCTTAGTGCTAGGCTGAGGTTGATGTTGAAAGTGATGCTTAAGGTTAGGGTGAGGGTGATGTTTAGGCTTAGGGTACAGTGACAGTGAGGGTTAGGGTTAGGGTTAGGGTGAGGGTGAGGGCTAGGGTTAGGGTGAGGATTAGGTTAAAGGTTGGGGTGAGGGATAAGTTGAGGGTGATGTTTAGGGTGAGGGTTAGGGTGAGGTTTAGGGTGCGGGTGAGGTTTAGGGTTAGGGTTAGTTTGAGGGTTACGTTTAGGGATAGGATGAGGGCTAGGGTTAGGGTTAGGGTGAGGGTTAGGCTGAGTGTGAGGATTAGGGTTAAGTTTAGGGTTAGGGTGATGGTTAGGGTGAGGGTTAGTGATAGGGTTAGGGTCAGGGTGAGGGTTAGGGCAAGGCGAAGGCTTAGGGTGAAGGTTAGTGTAAGGCTAATGGTTAAGGTGAGGGGTAGGGTTAGGGTTAAGGTGAGGGCTAAGTTTAGTGTGAGGTTTAGGGTGAGGGTTAGGGTTAGGGTTAGTATGAGGGTTAGGTTTAGGGTTGGAGTGAGAGTAAGGGTCAGGGTCAGGTTTAGGTTGAGGGAGAGGGTTAGGGTTAAATTAGGGTTAGGGTGAGGTTGAGGGTGATGGTGAGGATGAAGGTGAGGGTGAGGGTTCGGTTGAGGTTTCAGGTCAGGGTTAGGGTGAGGGTGATGGTGAGGTTTAGGGTTAGGCTTAGGGTTATGGTGAAGGTGAGGTGAGGGTGAGGGTTAGAGTTAGGGTGAGGTTTAGGGTTAGAGTTAGGGTTAGATTTAGGGTGAGGGTGAGGGTTAGGGTTAGAATGAGGGGTAGCGTGAGGGGTAGGTGTAGGGGTAGGGTGAGGGTTACGGTTAGTGTGAGGGTTAGGGTTAGGGTGAGGGTTACGGTTTAGAATTAGGGTTACAGTTAGGGTTAGGCTGAGGGTGAGGGTTCACATTAGTTTTAGGGTGAGGTTTAGGGTTAGGGTTAGGGTGAGGGTGATTGTTAGGGTTAGGATTAGGGTTAGTGATACTGTTAGGCTGAGGGTGAGGGTGAGGGTTAGGGTTAGGGTGAGGGTTAATGTGCAGGTGAGGGTTATGGTGAGGGTTAGTGATAGGGTTAGGGTGAGGGTGAGGCTTAGAGCAAGGCTAAGGCTTAGTGTGAGGGTTAGGGTAAGGCTAAGGGTTAGGGTGAGGGTGAGGGATAGGGTGAGGGTTAGGTTTAGTGTGAGGGTTAGTGTGAGGGTTATGGTTAGGGTTAGGATGAGGTTTAGGTTTAGGGTTGGAGTGAGAGTAAGGGTTAGGGTCAGGTTTAGGTTGAGGGTGAGGGTTAGGGTTAAATTAGGGTTAAGGTGAGGTTGAGGGTGATGGTGAGGATGAGGGTGAGTGTTCCAGTTCGGTTGAGGGTTCGGGTCAGGGTTAGGGTGAGGGTGGTGGTGAGGTTTAGGTTTAGGGTAAGGGTTAAAGTGAAGGTGAGGTGAGGGTGAGGGTTATGGTTAGGGTTAGGGTGAGGTTTAGGGTTGGAGTTAGGGTTAGGGTTATGGTGAGGGTGAGAGTTAGGGGTAGAATGAGGGGTAGGGTGAGGGGTAGGTGTAGGGGTAGGGTGTGGGTTATGGTTAGTGTGAGGGTTTGGATTACTGTTACAGTTAGGGTTAGGCTGAGGGTGAGGGTGAGGGTTAGCATTAGGTTTAGGGTGAGGTTTAGGGTTTGGGTTAGGGTGAGGGTGATTGTGAGGTTTAGGATTAGGGTTAAGGATACTGTTAGGCTGAGGGTGAGGGTGAGGGTTAGGGTTAGGGTGAGGGTTAGAGTGAGGGTGAGGGTTAGCGTTTGGGTTATATTTAGGGTGAGGGTGAGGGTTAGGGTGAGGGTTAGTGTGCGGGTGAGGGTTAGGATGAGCACTAGGGTTACAGTTAGTGTGAGTGTTAGGCTTAGTGTGAGGGTTAGGGTTACGTTTAGGGTTAGGGTGATGGTTAGGGTGAGGGTTATGGTGAGGGTTATTGATAGGGTTAGAGTGAGGGTGAGGGTTAGAGCAAGGCTAAGGCTTAGGGTGAGGGTTAGGGTAAGGTTAAGGTTTAGGGTGAGGGTGAGCGTGAGTGTGAGGGTTAGGGTTAGGGTGAGGTTCGGGGTTAGGGTTAAAGTTAGGGTTAGGATGAGTGTTAGCGTGAGGGGTAGGGTTAGGTTTAGGGTGAGGGTTAGGTTTAGCATGAGGGTTAGTGTTAGGGTAAGGGTTAGGGTTAGGCGAAGTTTAGGTTCAGGGTTAGGGTTTGGGTTAGGGTGAGGTTGAGGGTGAGGTTAAGGGTGAGGTTTAGTTTTAGTGTGAGGGTTAGTATTGAGGTTACGGCTAGGGTGAGTGTTAGGGTTACGGGTACTGTTAGGTCGAGGTTGAGGGTGAGGGTGAGGGTTAGGGTTAGAGTCTGATTTCGGGTTAGGGTTAGGGTTAGTGTTAGTGTTAGGTTTAGGGTTACAGTTAGGTTGAGGGATAGGGTTAGGGGGATGGTTAAGGTTAGGGTTAAGGTGAGGGTGAGGGTTAGGATTAGGGTTAGGTTTAGGGTTATTGTTAGGGTTAGGTTTAAGTTTAAGGTTACGATTAGGGTGATAGTGAGCATGAGGTTTAGGTTTAGGGTTAGAGTGAGGGTTAGCCTTAGTGTTAGGATTAAGGTTAGGGTCAGGGTTAGGATGAGGGGTAGGGTGAGGTGTAGGTGTAGGGTTAGGGTGAGGGTTATGGTTAGTGTGAGGGTTATGGTTAGTGTTAGGGTTAGGGTTAGGTTGTGGGTTAGGGTTTGGGTGGATGTTACTGTTAGGGTGTAGGTTAGGGTTAGGCGTAGGGTTTGGTTGGGGGTGAGGGTGAGGTTTAGCTTTAGGATTAGGGTTAGGGTTAGGCTGAGGGTGAGGTTGAGTGTGAGGGTTAGGGTTAGGGTTAGTGTTAGGTTTGGTTTAGGGTGAGGGTGAATGTGAGGGTTAGGGTTAGGGTTAGGGTTAGGCTTATGTTTAGGCTGAGGGTGAGGGTGAGGGTGAGGGTGAGGTTGAGGGTTAGATTTAGGCTGAGCGTTAGGTTTAGGGTTAGGGATTGAGGTTAGGTTGAGGGTTAGGGTTAGGATTAGGGTTAGATTTAGGTTGCGGGTTAGGGTTTTGGTTAGGGTTAGGTTTAAGGTGAGGGTGAGGGTTTGGGTTAGGTTTAGGGTGAGGGTTAGGGATAGGGTGAGGTTTAGGGATAGGTTTAGGTTAGGATTTTGGTGAGAGTGAGAGTTAGGGTTAAGGTTATGTTTAGAGACAGGTTGAGGGTGAGGTTTAGGTTTAGGATTAGGGTTAGGGTACAGGTTAGGTTGAAGTTGAGGGTGAGGATGAGGGTTAGGGTTAGGGTTAGGCTTAGATTTAGGGTGAGTGTTAGTGTTAGGGTTAGGGTGAGAGTTTGGGTTAAGTTTAGGATTAGTATGAGGGTTAGGCTGAGGAGTAGGGTTAGGGTTATGGTGAGGGTTAGGGTTAGTGTTGGGGTTAGTGATACATTTAAGGTTAGGGTGAGGGCAAGGGTTAGGGGGAGGGTGAGGGTTAGGGTGAGGGTTAGCGTTTGTGTGATATTTAGGGTGAGGGTGAGGATTATTGTGCGGGTGAGGTTTAGGAAGATAACTATGGTTAGGGTTAGGTTGAAGTTTAGGCTTAGTGTGAGGGTTAGGGTTAGGTTTAGGGTTAGGGTGAGGGTTAGTGATAGGGTTAGGGTGAGGGTGAGGGTTAGAGCAAGGCTAAGGCTTAGGGTGAGGTTTATGGTAAGGCTAAGTGTTAGGGTGAGAATGAGGGTGAGGGGTAGGGTTAGGGTGAGGTTCAGAGTTCGGGTTAAGGTTAGGGTTAGGATGAGGGTTAGAGTGAGGTATGGTTAGGTTTAGGTTTAGTATGAGGGTTAGTGTTAGGGTTAGGGTTAGGTTTAGGCGAAGTTTCAGTTGAGGGTTAGGGTTTGGGTTAGGTTTAGGTTGAGGGTGAGGTTTAGGGTGACGTTTAGTGTTAGGGTGAGGGTTAGGATGGAGGTTAGGGTTAGGGTGAGTGTTAGGGTTAAGGGTAGGGTTAGGTCGAGGTTGAGGGTGAGGGTTAGGGTTAGAGTTAGGGTGAGATTTCGGTTTAGGGATAGGGTTAGGATTAGTGTTAGGTTTAGGTTTAAGTTTAGGTTGAGGGCTAGGGTTAGGGTGATGGTTAAGGTTAGGGTGAGGGTGAGGGTGAGGGTTAGGATTAGGGTTAGGTTTAGGGTTATTGTTAGGGTTAGGGTTAAGGTTATGGTTACGATTAGGGTGAGAATGAGGGTGAGGTTTAGGGTTAGGGTTAGAGTGAGGGTTAGGGTTAGGGTTAGGATTAAGGTTAGGGTCAGGGTTACAATGAGGGGTAGGGTTAGGGGTAGGGGTAGGGTTCGGGTGATGGTTACGGTTAGTGTGAGGGTTATGGTTAGTGTTAGGGTTAGGGTTAGGTTGTGGGTTAGGGTTTTGGTGGATGTTACTGTTAGGGTGTGGGTTAGGGTTAGGCATAGGGTTTTTTTGTGGGTGAGGGTGAGGTTTAGCTTTAGGATTAGGGTTAGGGTTAGGCTGAGGGTAAGGGTGAGGTTGAGGGTGAGTATGAGGTTTAGGGTTAGAGTTAGGGCTAGGCTTCGGTTTAGGGTTAGTGTTAGGGTGAGGGGTAGGGTTAGAGTTAGGGAAAGGGTTTGGTTTAGTTTGAGGGTTAGATTTAGGGTGAGGGTTGGTGTGCGGTTAAGGCTTTGGGTGAGGTTTAAGGTGAGAGTGAGGGTTAGGGTTACCTTAGGGTGAGTGTGAGGGTAAGGGTGCGGATTTAGGTTAGGGTTAGCTTTAGGATGAGTGTGAGTGTTAGGGTGAGGGTTAGGGTTAGGGTGAGCATTAGGGTTATTTTCAGGTTAGGGTTAGGTTCAGGGTTAGGGTTAGGATGAGGGTAAGGGTTAGGGTGAGTGTTAGTATGAGAGTGAGTCAGGGTTATCATGAGTGTTAAGGTGAGGATTAGCATGAGGGATAGTGTATGGGTGTGGTTCAGGGTGAGGATTAGGCTGAGGGTGAGGGGTCAGGGTGAGGGTGAGGGTGAGGTTTAGCATTAGGTTTAGGGTGAGGTTTAGGTTTAGGGTTAGGGTGAGGGTGATTGTGAGGGTTAGGATTAGAGTTAGGGATACTGTTAGGCTGAGGGTGAGGGGGAGGGTTAGGGTTAGGGTGAGGGTGAGGTTTAGTGTTTGGGTGATATTTAGGGTGAGGGTGAGGGTTAGGGTGAGGGTTAGTGTGCGGGTGAGGGTTAGGGTGAGAACTAGGGTTAGGGTTAGGGTGAGGGTTAGGCTTAGTGTGAGGGTTAGGTTTAGGTTTAGGGTTAGGGTGATGGTTAGGGTGAGTGTTATGGTGAGGGTTAGTGATAGGGTTAGGGTGAGGGTGAGGGTTAGAGCAAGGCTAAGGCTTAGGGTGAGGGTTAGGTTGAGGTTGAGGGTTAGGGTTAGGGTTAGGATGAGGGTTAGCGTGAGGGGGAGGTTTAGGTTTAGGGTGAGGGTTAGGTTTAGTATGAGGGTTAATGATACGGTTAGGGTTAGGGTTATTGCGAAGTTTAGGTTCAGGGTTAGGGTTTGGGTTAGGGTTAGGTTGAGGTTGAGGTTTAGGGTGAGGTTTAGGGTTAGGGTGAGTGTTAGGATGGAGGTTAGGTTTAGGGTGAGTGTTAGCATTAGGGGTAGGGTTAAGTCGAGGTTGAGGGTGAGGGTTAGGTTTAGGGTTAGTGTGAGATTTCGGGTTAGGGTTAGGGTTAGTGTTAGTGTTAGGTTTAGGGTTATGGTTAGGTTGAGGGATAGGGTTAGGGTGATGGTTAAGGTTAGGGTGAGGGTGAGGGTGAGGGTTAGGATTAGGGTTAGGTTTAGGGTTATTGTTAGGGTTAGGATTAAGTTTAAGGTTACGATTAGGGTGAGAGTGAAGGAGAGGTTTAGGTTTAAGTTTAGAGTTAGGGTTAGGGTTAGGGTTAGGATTAAGGTTAGGGTCAGGGTTAGGATTAGGGGTAGGGTGAGGGGTAGGTGTAGGGTTATGGTGAGGGTTACGGTTAGTGTGAGGGTTATGGTTAATGTTAGGGTTAGGGTTAGGTTGAGGGTTAGGATTCGGGTGGATGTTAGGGTTAGGGTGAGGGTTATGGTTAGGCATAGGGTTTGGTTGAGGTTGAAGGTGAGGGTTAGCTTTAGGATTAGGGTTAGGGTTAGGCTGAGGGTGAGTGTGAGTGTGAGGGTTAGGGTTAGGGTTAGGGTTAGGCTTTGGTTTAGGGTGAGGATGAGTGTGAGTGTTAGGGTTAGCGTTAGGGTTAGGCTTATGGTTAGTCTGAGGTGACGGTGAGGGTGAGGATGAGGTTGAGGGTTAGATTTAGGCTGAGTGTTAGGTTTAGGGTTAGGGATTGGGTTAAGTTGAGGGTTAGGGTTAGGATTAGGGTTAGATTTAGGTTGTGGTTTAGGGTTATGGTTATGGTTAGGGGTAGGGTTATGGTGAGGATTAGGGATAGGGTGAGGTTTAGGGATAGGTTTAGGGTTAGGGTTATGGTGAGAGTGAGAATTAGGGTTAAGGTTATGTTTAGAGACAGGTTGAGGTTGAGGTTAGGTTTAGGATTAGGGTTTGGGTAAGGATTAGGTTGAAGTTGAGGGTGAGAGTGAGGGTTAGGTTTAGGGTTAGGCTTAGTTTTAGTGTGAGTGTTAGTGTTAGGGTTAGGGTGAGAGTTTGTTTTAGGTTTAGGATTAGTAGGAGTGTTAGGTTGAGCAGTAGGGTTAGAGTTATGGTGAGGTTTATGGTTAGTGTTGGGGTTAGTGATAGGTTTAAGGTTAGGGTGAGGGCAAGGTTTAGGGTGAGAGTTAGGGTGAGGGTGAGGTTTAGGGTTAGGGTTAGTGTGAGGGCTAGGGTGAATCTGAGGGTTAGGTTTAGGGTTAGGGTGAGGTTTAGGGTTAGAGTGAGGGTTAGGTTGAGTGTTAGTGTTAGCCTTAGGGTGCGTGTGAGGGTATAGGTTGTGCTTAGGGTTAGGGTAAGGTCTAGGATGAGGGTGAGTGTTAGGGTGAGTGTTAGGGTTAAGGTGAGGGTTAGTGTTAGTGTGAGGGTTAGGGTTAGGTTTAGGTTTAGGGTTAGGGTGAGGGTAAGGGTTAGGGTCTGTGTTAGGGTTATCATGAGTGTTAGGGTGAGGGTTTGGGTGAGGGTTAGGATTGGGGATAGGTTGAGGGTGAGGGTTAGGCTGAGGGTGAGGGGTGAGGGTGAGGGTTAGGATTAGGGTTCCGGTTAGGGTTAGGCTGAGGGTGAGGGTGAGGGTGAGGGTTAGCATTAGGTTTAGGGTGAGGTTTAGGGTTAGGGTTAGGGTGAGGGTGAGTGTGAGGGTTAGGATTAGGGTTAGGGATACTGTTAGGCTGAGGGTGAGGGTGAGGATTAGGGTTAGGGTTATGGTTAGGGTGCGGGTTAGGGTTATTGTCAGGGTTCGGGTTAGGTTTAGGGTTAGGGTTATGGTGAAGGTAAGGGTTAGTGTTAGTATTACTATGAGAGTGAGTCAGGGTTATCGTGAGTGTCAGGGTGAGGGTTAGCGTGAGGGTTAGGGTTAGGGTTAGGTTCAGGGTGAGGAATAGGCTGAGGGTGAGGGGTGAGGGTGATGGTGACGGTTTGGATTAGGGTTAGGGATACTGTTAGGCTGAGGGTGAGGGTGAGTGTTAGGGTTAGGGTGAGGGTTAGGGTTAGGGTTAGGGTGAGGGTGATGGCGAGAATTACGGTTAGGATTAGGGTTAGGTTTAGTGTTAAGCTGAGGGTTAGGGTTTGGGTGAGCGATAGTGTTAGGGTGAGGGTTAGGCTTAAGGTTAGGGTGAGGGTTAGGGTTAGGGTGATATTTAGGGTGAGGGTGAGGTTTAGGGTGAGGGTTAGGGTTCGGTTTAGGATGAGGGTGTGGGTTAGGGTTAGGGTTACGGTGAGGGTTAAGCTTAGCATTAGGGTTAGGGTGAGGGTTAGGGTTAGTGTTAGAGTTAGTTTTAGGGTGAGGGTGAGGTTGACATTTAGGATTAGGGTTATGTTTACAGTTAGGTTGAGGGTGTGGGTCAGGTTCAGGGTTAGGATTAGGATTAGGATTAGATTTAGGGTTCGGTTTAAGGTGAGGTGAGGGTGAGGGTTAGGGTAAGGGGGAGGGTTAGGCTTAGGGTGATGTTTACGGTGAGGTTGAGGGTTAGGGTGAGGGTATGGGTGAGGGTTAGGATAAGGGGGAGGGTTAGGTTTAGGGGGAGTGTTAGGGTGAGGGTGAGCATTAGGGTTAGGTTTAGGGTGACGGTGAGCTTTAGGGTTTGGGTCTGGGTGAGGTTTATGGTTGTGGTTAGAGTGAGGGTAAGGTTTAGAGTGAGGGTTAGGGTGAGATTGAGGGTTAGGGTTAACGTGAGGATTAGGGTGATGGTTAGGGTGAGGGTTAGGGTTGGGGTTAAGGTTTGGTTTAGTGTGAGGGTGAGTGTTACAGTTAGGGTGAGGGTGAGAGTGAGGGTTAGGGTTAGATTTAGGGTGAGGTTGAGGGTGAGGGTTAGATTTAGGATTAGGGTTACCGTTTGGTTTAGGTTGAGGTTGAGGTTTAGGTTTAGGGTTAGGATGAGGGTAAGGTTTAGGGAGAGGGTTAGGGTGAGGGTGAGGGTTCGGCTGAGGGTGAGGTTGAGGGTGAGGTTTAGGATTAGAGTTAGGCTTAGGGTTAGGATGAGGGTGAGGGTGAGGGTGAGGTTTAGGGTTAGGGTTAGGTTGAGGGCTAGGTTGGTGGTGAGGGTTAGGGTGAGAGTGAGGGTGAGGGTTTCGGTTAGGTAGGGGTGAGGGTTAATGTGAGGATTAGGGTGAGGGTGAGGGTAAGTGTGAGGGTTAGGTTTAGGGTGAGATTGAGGGTTAGGGTTAAGGTGACGTTAGGGTTTGGGTGATATTTAACTTGAGGGTGAGTGTTAGGGTGAGGGTGAGGGTTCGCGTGAGGTTGAGGGTTAAGGTGTGGGTGAGGGTTAGGCTTAGGGTGAGTGTTAGGGTGATGGTGAGGGTTACGGTGAGGGTGAGGGTGAGGGTTAGGTTTAGGGTGAGTGTTAGGTTTAGGGTTAGGGTTAGGGTGAGTTGTAGGTTTATGGTTAGAGTGAGGGTTAGGGTTATTTTGATTGTTAGGGTTAGGGTTAGGGTTAGCGTTAGGGTGAGGATATGGGTTAGGGTGAGGGTTAGGGTGAGGGGTAGTGTTAGGTAGCGATTGAGGGTTAGGTTTAAGGTGAGGTTTAGGGTTAGGGTTAGTGTTAGGGTGAGTGTGAGAGTGAGGGTTAGTGTTAGGGGTAGGGATAGGTTTAGGGTGATGGTGATGGAGAGGGTTAGGTTACGGATTAGGGGTATGGTTAGGATTAAGCTTAGGGTGAGGGTTCCGGTGAGGTTGAGGGTTGTGTGGGTGACGGTTAGGCTTAGTGTGAGTGTTAGGGTGATGGTGAAGTTAACGGTGAGGATGAGGGTTAGGGTTAGGCTTAGGTTGAGGTTTAGGTTTATGGTTAGGGTTAGGGTGAGTGTTAGGTTGAGGTGTAGGTTTATGGTTAGAGTGAGGGTTAGGGTTATTGTGATTGTTAAGGTTAGGGTTAGGGTTAGCGTTAGGGTGAGGATAAGGGTGAGGGTGAGTGTTAGGATTAGGTAGTGGTTGAGGGTTAGGTTTAAGGTGAGGATTAGGGTTAGGGTTAGTGTTAGTGTGAGGGTGAGGGTGAGGGTTAGTGTTAGGGGTAGGGAAAGGTTTAGGGTGAGGGTGATGGAGAGTGTTAGGTTAAGGATTAGGGGTAGGGTTAGGGTTAGGTTTCGGGTGAGGGTGAGGGTGAGGGTGAGGTTTAGAGTGAGTGTTAGGGTTAGGGTTAAGGTGAAGGTTAGGGTTAGGGTGATGTTTAGGGTGAGGGTGAGTTTTAGGCTGACGGTGAGGTTTAGGCTGAGGGTGAGGGTTAGGTTTAGTGTTAGTATTAGGGTAAGTTTTAGGGTTAGGGTTGGGTGAAGTTTAGGGTTAGGGTTAGGGTGAGGATTAGTGTGAGGATTAGGGTTAGGGTTAGGGTTAGGATTAGCTTTTGAGTAATCATTAGGGTGAGGTTTAGGGTGAGGGTTAGGGTCAGGCTTAGTGTTCGTGTTAGGGTGAGGATGAGGGTTTAGGTGTGGTTTAGGGTGAATTTTAGGGATAGGGTGACGTTTAGGGATAAGTTTAGGGTTAGGGAGACGGTGAGGTTGAGGGTTAGAGTTAGCATTAGGCTTAGGCTTAGTGTTAGGGTGAGGGTTAGGGTTAGAATTAGGGTTGGGGGAAAGTGAGGGTGAGGGGGAGGGTTAGGGTTAGGGTGAGGGTTAGGGTTAAGGTGTGGGTTAGGGTTACTGTTAGGGTGAGGGTTAATGTGTGATTTAGGGTGAGGGTGAGGGTAAGAATGAGGGTTAGGGTTAGGATTAGGGTTGGTTTGAGGGCTAGAGTGAGACTGAGGGTTAGCGTTAGGGTTATTGTGAGGGTTAGGGTTAAGGTGAGGGTGAGGGTGAGGGTTAGGGTTAGGTTTGTTGTGAGGTTTAGGGTTAGGGTTAGGGTTAAGATTAGTGTTAGGTTTATGGTTAGGTTGAGGGGTAGGGTGTCAGGTAGCATTAGGTTTAGTGTGATGGGTTATTGTGAGGGTTAGGGTTAACCTTAGGGTTTGGGTTAGGGTGAGGGTTAGGTTTAGGGTGGAGGTTAGGGTTGGGGTGAGAGTAAGGGTTAGGGGCAGTGTTAGATTGAGGGTGATGGTGAGGATGAGGGTGAGGGTGAGGTTTCAGTTGAGGGTTTGGATTATGATTAGGGTGAGTGTGAGCATGAAATTTAGGGTTAGGTTTAGGGTTACGGTGAGTGTGAGGTGAGGGTGAGGATTAGGTTTAGGGTTAGGATTTGGATGAGGTTTAGGTTTAGGGTTAGGGTAAGGGTGAGGGTGAGGGTTAGGGTTAGAGTTAAGGTTAGGGTGAGGGATAGGGTTAGGGTTAGTGTTAGTGTTAGGGTTAGGGTGAGGTTTATGATGAGGGTTAGGTTTAGGGTTAAGATTAGGGTTCGGGTGTGAGGGTTACGGTGAGGGTTAGGGTTAGTCTTATGGTTAGTCTGAGGGTTAGGTTTAGGGTGAGGTTTAGGGTTAAGTTTAGGGTGAGTGCTAGGTGATGGTGAGGGTTGAGGTTTAGGGTTAGGCTTAGGTTTAGGCTTAGGGTGAGGATTAGGTTTAGGGTGGAGGTTCGGGTTGGGGTGAGTGTAAGGGTAAGGGGCAGGGTTAGGTTGAGGGTGAGGGTAAGGGTTAGGGTTACATTAGGGTGAGGGTTAGGCTGAGCGTAAGGGTGAGGGTGAGGTCTAGGGCTAGGGTGAGGGTTAGGCTTAAGGTTAGCATGAGGCTTAGGGTTAGAGTGATGTTTATGATGAGGGTGAGGGTTAGGGTGAGGGCTAGGGTGCGGGTGAGGTTGAGGGTTAGTGTTAGGGTGAGTGTTACGTTTAGGGTTAGGATGAGGGTTAGCATGAGGGCTAGGGTTAGGGTGAGGGTTAGGCTTAGTGTGAGGGTTAGTGTTAGGTTTAGGGTTAGGGTGATGGTTAGGGTGAGGGTTAGGGTTAGGGTTAAGGTGAGGGTTAGGTCAAGGCTAAGGCTTAGAGTGAAGGTTAGGGTAAGGCTAAGGGCTAGGGTGAGGTTAGGTTTAGGGTTAGGGTGAGGTTCAGGTTTAGGGTTATAGTTATGGTTAGGGTTAGGATGAGGGTTAGCGTGAGGGGTAGGGTGAGTGGTAGGGTGAGGGTTAGGTTTGGTGTAAGTGTTAGTGTTAGGGGTAGGGTGAGGGTTAGGTTGAGAGTTAGGGTTTGGATTAGGGTTAGGTTGAGGGTGAGGTTTAGGGTGAGGTTTAGGATTAGGGTTAGGGTTAGGGTGAGGGTTAGGATGGAGGTTAGGGTTAGGGTGAGGGTTAGGGTTAGGGGTAGGTTTAGGTTGAGGGTCAGAGTGAGGGTTAGGATTACAATTAGGGTTAGGGTGAGGGCTATGGTGAAGGTGAGGATTAGGGTTAGGTTTAGGGTGAGGATTAGGGTTATGGTGAGAGTAAGAGTGATGGTTAGGGTTAGGGTCAGAGTGAGGGTTAAGGTTAGAATTAGTGTTAGGTGACAGCTAGGTTGAGGGTGAGGGTTAGGGTTAGGTTTAGGGTGAGATTTCGGGTTAGGGTTAGGGGGAGGGTTAGTCTTAGGTTTAGGGTTATGGTTAGGTTGAGGGTTAGAGTTAGGGTGAGGTTTAGGGTTAAGGTTAGGGTGAGGTTGAGGGTTAGGATTGGGGTTAGGTTTAGTGTTAAGCAGAGGGTGAGGGTGAGGGTGAGGGCTAGGGTTAGTGTGAGGGTTAGGCTTAAGGTTAGGGTGAGGGTTAGGGTTACGGTGATGTTCAGGGTGAAGGTGAGGTTTAGGGTGAGGGTTAGGTTTAGGGTTAGAATGAGGGTTACGATAAGAGCTAGGGTTAGGGTTAGGTTGAGGCTTAGGCTTAGTGTGAGGGTTAGGGTTAGGTTTAGGGTTAGGGTGATGTTTAGGGTGAGGGTGAGGGTGAGGGTTAGTGATAGGGTTAGGGTTAAGGTGAGGGTGAGGGCAAGGCTAAGGCTTAGGGTGAGGGTTACCTAAGGCTAAGGGTTAGGGTGAGGGGTAGGGTTAGGGTTAGGGTGAAGGTTAGGTTTAGTTTGAGGTTTAGGGTTAGGGTTAAGTTTAGGGTGAGGGTAAGAGTTAGGGTGAGTATTAGGGTGATAGTGCAGTTTAGGGTTAGCCTTACTCTTAGTGTGAGGGTGATGGTGAGGGATAGGGTTAGGGTTAGGTTTAGGTTTAGGATGAGGGTGAGGGTTAGGTTCAGGGATAGGGTGAGGGTTAGGGTTAGTGTGGGTGTTAGGGTTAGGGTTAGGGTGAGGGTGAGGGTAAGTTTTAGGGTGAAGGTTAGGGTGAAATTGAGGGTTGGGGTTATCGTGAGTGTTAGGGTGAGGGTTAGGGTGAGGGTTAGGGTTAGGTTTAGGGTGAGGGTTAGCGGCAGGGTAAGGATTAGGGTGTGGGTTAGGGTTAGGGTGAGGTGTAGGGTGAGGCTGAGGGTTAGGTTTAGGGTTAGGTTGAAGTTAAGGGTTAGGGTGAGGGTTAGGGTGAAGGTTAGGCTTAGTATTATGGTTAGCGTGAGGGTTAGAGTGAGTGTTAGGGTTAGGGTTAGAGTTAGGTTTAGGGTGAGGTTGACGGTGAGGGTTAGGATTAGGGTTACATTTAAGGTTAGGTTGAGGGTGTGGGTGAGGGTGAGGGTAAGGGTTAGGATTAGGGTTAGGTTTAGGTTTAGGCTGAGGGTGAGATTGAGGGTGAGGGTTAGGGTGAGGGTATGAGTGAGGGTGAGACTGAGTGTTAGGATTTGGGTGAGGGCGAGGTTTAAGGTTCGGGTTATGGTGAGGGTGAACATTAGGGTTAGGTTTAGGGTGACGGTGAGAGTTAGTGTTTGGGTCTGGATGAGGTTCAGGGTTATTGTTAGGGTGAGGGTAAAGGTTAGGGTGAGGGTTAGGGTGAGAGTGAGGGTTAGGGTTATCCTGAGGGTTAGGGTGATGGTTAGGTTGAGGGTTAGGGTTGGGTTTAAGGTTTGGTTGAGGGTGAGGGTTAGGTTTAGGGTTAGTGTTAGGGTGAGGGTGAGGTTTAGGGTTAGGTTTAGTGTGAAGGTTAGCTTAAGGGTTACGGATAGGGTGAGGGTGTGTGTGAGGGTTAGGGTTAGGTTTAGGTTTAGGGTGAGGGTGAGGGTGAGGGTTAGGTTTAGGATTAGGGTTAGGGTTAGGTTTAGGCTGAGGGTGAGGTTTAGGTTTAGGGTTAATGTTAATGTTAAGATTAGACTGAGTGTGAGGTTGAGGGTAAGAATTAGGGTTAGGGTGAGGATTAGGGTTAGGGTTATGGTGAGCGTGAGGGTTAGGGTTAGGTGATGTTTAGCATGAGGGTGATGGTTAGGATGAGGGTGAGCGTTCCCTTGAGACTGAGGGTTAGATTTTGGGTGAGGGTGAGGGTGAGGTTGAGGGTTAGGGTTAGGGTGAGGGTTAGGGTGAGGGTGAGGGTGAGGGTCAAACTGAGGGTTAGGGTGTGGGTGAGGGTTATGTTTAGGGTGAGGGTTAGGGTGACGGTGAGGTTTAGGGTGCGGGTGAGTGTTAGGATTATGTTTAGGATTAGGGTTTGATTGAGGGTTAGGGTGAGGGTAAGGGTTGGGGTTAGGGTTAGGGTTAGTTTAGGGTCAGAGTGAGAGTGAGGGGTCGGATTAGTTTAAGGGTTAGGCTGAGGGTGAGTGTGAGGGTTAGGGTGAGGGTGAGGGTTAGGCTTAGTTTGAGGGTTATTGTGAGGGTGAGGGTTAGGGTGAGGGTTAATGTTAGGGTTAGGCTTAGCGTGAGGGTTAGGGTGAGAGTAAGGTTTTGGGTGAGGGTTAGGGTGAGGGTGGGTTTTAGAGTTAGGTTTAGAGTTAGGGTGAGGGTTAGGGTTAGGGTTAGGGTGAGGGTTAGTGTGCGGGTTAGGATTAGTCTTAGGGTTAGGGATAGGATTAAGTAAAGGTTTAGAGTGAGGGTTAGAGTGAGAATGAGTGTTAGGGTTACCGTGAGTGTTAGGGTCACGGTTAGTGTGAGGGTTAGGGTTAGGGTAATGTTTGGGTTTAGTGTGAGGGTGAGGGTTAGGGTTGGGTTCAGGTGAGGGTTAAAGTTATGGTTAGGGTTAGCGTGTGGGTTAGAATTAGGGTTAGGTTTAAGTTTAGGTTTAGGGTTACGGTTAATATTAGTATTAGGGTGAGGGTGAGGGTGAGGTTTAGGATTAGGGTTAAGTTAGGTTTAGGTTCAGGGTTAGTCTTAGGGTTACGGTTAGGGTTATGGTTATGGTGAGGGTGACGGTTAGGGTTACGTTTGGGGTGAGGTTTAGGGTTAGGGTTAGGGTTAAGATTAGTGTTAGGTTTAGGGTTAGAATGAGGGGTAGGATGAGGGGTAGGGTTAGGTTTAGGGTGAAGGTTAGGTTTATTGTGAGGTTTAGGGATAGCGTTAGGGTTAGGGATAGGGTGAGGGTTAGGTTTAGGGTGGAGGTTAGGGTTGGGGTGAGAGTAAGGGTTAGGGGCAGTTTTAGGTTGAGGGTGATGGTGAGGATGAGGGTGAGTGTGAGATTTCGGATGAAGGTTTGGGTTAGGGTTAGGGTGAGTGTGAGGGTGATATTTAGGGTTAGGTTTAGGGTTACGGTGAGTGTGAGATGAGGGTGAGGGTTAGGGTTAGGGTTAGGGTTTAGGTGAGGTTTGGGTTTAGGGTTAGGGTAAGGGTGAGGGTGAGGGTTAGGGTTAGAGTTAAGGTTAGGGTGAGGGATTGGGTTAGGGTTAGTGTTAGTGTTAGGGTTAGGGTGAGGTTTATGATGAGGGTTAGGGTTAGGGTTACGATTAGGTTTAGGATGAGGGTGAGTGTGAGTGTGAGGGTGTGGGTTAGGGTTAGTCTTAATGTTAATCTGAAGGTTAAGTTTAGGGTGAGGGTTAGAGTTAGGGTGAGGGCTAGGTGATGGTGAGGGTTAGGGTTAGAGTTAGGGTGAAGTTTCGGGTTAGGCTTAGGGTTAGGCTTAGAGTGAGGATTAGGTTTAGGGTGGAGTTTAGGGTTGGGGTGAGTGTAAGGGTAAGGGGCAGGTTTAGGTTGAGGATGAGGGTGAGGGTGAGGGTTAAATTTGGGTAAGTGTTAGGCTGAGAGTAAGGTTGAGGGTGACGTCTAGTTTTAGGGTGAGGGTTAGGCTTAAGGTTAGGGTGAGGGTTAAGGTTAGGGTGATGTTTAGGGTGAGGGTGAGGGTTAGGGTGAGGTTTAGGGTGCAGGTGAGGTTGAGGGTTACTGTTAGGGTGAGGGTTAGGGTTAGGATGAGGATGAGGGTTAGGATGAGGGCTAGGGTTAGGGTGAGGGTTAGGCTTAGTGTGAGGGTTAGGGTTAGGTTTAGGGTTAGGGTGAGGTTTAGTGATAGGGTTAGGGTTAGGGTGAGTGTTAAGCCAAGGCTAAGGCTTGGAGTGAGGGTTAGGGTAAGGCTAAGGGTTAGGGTGAGGGTGAGGGTGACGGTTAGGTTTAGGGTTAGTGTGAGGTTCAGTGTTATGGTTATGGTTAGGGTTAGGGTTAGGATGAGGATTAGCGAGAGGGTTTAGTGTTAGGGTTAGGGTGAGGGTTAGGTTTAGTGTGAGTTTTAGACTTAGGTTCAGGGTTAGGTTGCGGCTTAGGTTGAGGGTTAGGGTTTGGGTTAGGGTTAGGTTGAGGGTGAGGTTTAGGGTGAGGTTTAGGATTAGGGTTAGGGTTTGGGTGAGGGTTAGGATGGAGGTTAGGGTTAGGGTGAGGGTTAGGGTTAGGGGTAGTGTTAGGTTGAGGGTGAGGGGTACGGTTATGTTTAGGGTTAGGGTGAGGGCTAGGGTGAAGGTGAGGATTAGGGTTAGGTTTAGTGTGAGGGTTAGGTATAGGATTAGGGTTATGATGAGAGTAAGGGTGAGGGTTAGGGTTAGGGACTGAGTGAGGGTTAGGGTTAGAATTAGTGTTAGGTGAGGGCTAGGTTGAGGGTGAGGTTTAGGGTTAGGGTTAGGTTGAGATTTCGGGTTAGGTTTAGGGTGAAGTTTAGTGTTAGGTTTAGGGTTACTGTTAGGTTGAGGGTTAGGGTTAGGGTGAGGGTTAGGGTTAGGGTTATGGTGAGGGTGAGTGTTAGGATTAGTGTTAGGTTTAGTGTTAATCGGAGGGTGAGGGTGAGGGTGAGGGCTAGTGTTAGGGTGAGGGTTAGGCTTAAGGTTAAGTTGAGGGTTAGGTTTAGGGTGATGTTTAGGGTGAAGTTGAGGGTTAGCGTGAGGTTTATGGTGCAGGTGAGGTTTAGGGTTAGTGTTAGGGTGAGGGTTAGGTTTAGGGTTAGGATGAGGCTTAGGATGAGTGCTAGGGTTAGGGTGAGGTATAGGCTTAGTGTGAGGGTTAGGGTTAGGTTTAGGGTTAGGGTGAGGGTTAGGGTTTGGGTTAAGGTTAGGGTGAGGGTTGGGCTTAGTGTGAGGATTAGGGTTAGGTTTAGGTTTAGGGTGAGGGTTAGGGTGAGGGTTAGGGTTAATCAGGGTTAATCTGAAGGTTAAGTTTAGTGTGAGGGATAGGGTTAGGTTTAGGGTGAGGTCTAGATGATGGTGAGGTTTATGGTTAGGTTTAGGGTGAAGTTTAGGGTTAGGCTTAGGGTTAGGCTTAGGGTGAGAATTAGGTTTAGGGTAGAGGTTAGGGTTGGGGTGATTGTAAGGGTAAGGGGCAGGGTTAGGTTGAGGATGAGGGTGAGGGTTAGGGTTAAATTAGGTTAAGGGTTAGGCTGAGGGTCAGGGTGAGGGTGAGGTCTAGGGCTAGTGTGAGGGTTAGGGTTAAGGTTAGGGCGAGGGTTAGGGTTAGGGTGATGTTTAGGGTGAGGGTGAGGGTTAGGGTGAGGGTTAGGGTGCGGGTGAGGTTGAGGGTTACTGTTAGGGTGAGGGTTAGGGTTAGGGTTAGAATGAGGGCTAGGGTTAGGGTGAGGTTTAGGCTTAGTGTGAGGGTTAGGGTTAGGTTTAGGGTTAGGGTGAGGGTTAGGGTGAGGGTTAGTAATAGGGTTATGGTTAGGATGAGGGTTAGGGCAAGGCTAAGGCTTAGGGTGAGGGTTAGGGTAAGGCTAAGTGTTAGGGTGAGGGTGAGGGTTAGGTTTAGGGTTAGGGTGAGGTTCAGTGTTATGGTTATGGTTATGGTTAGGGTTAGGGTGAGGGTTAGTGAGAGGGTTTTAGGGTTTTAGTTTTAGGGTGAGGGTTAGGTTTAGTGTGAGTGTTAGTGTTAGGGTTAGGGTTAGGTTGAGCGTTAGGTTGAGAGTTAGGATTTGGGTTAAGGTTAAGTTGAGGGTGAGGTTTCGGGTGAGGTTTAGGATTAGGGTTAGGTTTAGGGTGAGGGTTATGATGGAGGTTAGGGTTAGGGTGAGGGTTAGGGTTAGGGGTAGGGTTAGGTTGAGGGTGAGGGGTATGGTTACGTTTAGGGTTGTGTGAGGGCTAGGGAGAAGATGAGGATTAGGGTTAGGCTTAGGGTGAGGGTTAGGTTGAAGGTTAGGGATAGGATTAGTGTTATGGTGAGAGTAAGGGTGAGGGTTAGGGTTAGGGTCAGAGTGAGGGTTAGGGTTAGAATTAGTGTTAGGTGAGGGCTAGGTTGAGGGTGAGGTTTAGGGTTAGGGTTAGGTTGAGATTTCGGGTTAGGGTTAGGGTGAAGTTTAGTGTTAGGTTTAGGGTTACTGTTAGGTTGAGGTTTAGGGTTAGGGTGAGGTTTAGGGTTAGGGTTAGGGTGAGGTTGAGGGTGAGGGCTAGGGTTAGGGTGAGGGTTAGGCTAAAGGTTAAGTTGAGGGTTAGGGGTGAAGTTGAGGGATAGCGTGAGGGTTAGGGTGCAGGTGAGGTTTAGGGTTAGTGTTAGGGTTAGGGTTAGGTTCAGGGTTAGGATGAGGCTTAGGATGAGGACTAGGGTTAGGTTTAGGGTGAAGGTGGGGCTTAGTGTGAGGGTTAGGGTTAGGTTTAGTGTTAGGCTGAGGGTGAGGTTGAGGGTGAGGTTTAAGTTGAGTGTATGGGTGAGGGCGAGACTGAGGGTTAGGGTTTGGGTGAGGGTGAGGGTTAGGGTGAGGGTGAGTGTTAGGGTTAGGTTTAGGGTGACGGTGAGGGTTAGTTTTTGGGTCTGAGTGAGGTTTAGGGTTAGGGTTAGGGTGAGGGTAATGGTTAGGGTGAGGGTTAGGGTGAGAGTGAGGGTTAGGGTTATTGTGAGGGTTAGGGTGATGGTTAGGTTGAGGGTTAGGGTTGGCTTTAGTGTTTTGTTTAGGGTGAGGGTTAGGGTTAGGGTTAGGTTTAGGGTTATGGTGAGGCTTATGGTTAGGTTTAGGGTGAAGGTTAGCTTAAGTGTTACAGATAGGGTGAAGTTGAGGGTGAGGGTTAGGGTTAAGTTTAGGTTTAGGTTGAGGGTGAGTGTTAGAGTTAGGTTTACTATTAGGGTTATGTGTAGGTTTAGGCTGAGGGTGAGGTTTAGGGTTAGGGTTAGGGTGAGGGTAAGGTTTAGGGAGAGCATTAGGGTGAGGGTGAGGGTTAGGCTGAGGGTGAGTGTGAGGGTGAGGCTTAGGATTAGAGTTAGGCTTAGGGTTAGGATGAGCTTGACGGGTTAGGGTGAGGGTTAGGGTTAGGTTTAGGGTGAGGGCTAGGGTGAGGGTGAGGGTTAGGGTGAGGGTGAGGGTGAGGGTGAGAGTTAGGTTTAGTGTGAGCCTTAGTCTGAGGGTAAGGGTTAGGGTGAGGGTAAGTGTTATGGTGAGGGTTAGGGTGAGAGAGAGGGTTAGGTTTAGCATGCGTGTTAGGGTGATGGTTAGAGTTAGGATTAGGGTTAGGGTTAGGGTTAGCCTGAGGGTGAAGTTGAGGGAGAGGTTGATCTTGAGATTTAGGGTTTGGGTTAGGGTTAGGGATAGTGTAAGGGCTAGCGTGAGTGTGAGTGTTAATGTGAGTGTGAGGGTGAGGGTGAGGGTTAGGGTTAGGGTTAGGCTGAGTGTGAGTGTGAGAGTGAGGGTCAGTTTTAGTGTTAGGGTTAGGGTTAGTCTGTGGGCTAGGGTGAGGTTGAGGAATAGGGTGAGTGTGAGGGTGAGTGTGAGGGTTAGGGTTAGGGTATTCGCTAGAGTTGGGTTTAGGGTAGGGTGAGGTTAGGGTGAGGGTGAGGGTTAGGGTGAGAATTAGGGTTAGGGTGAGCGTTAGTGTTAGGGTTAGGGTGAGGGTTAGTTTTAGGGTGATGTTTAGGGTGAGGGTGAGTGTTAGGGTTAGGGTGAGGGTGAGGGTGAGGGTTAGGCTTAGGTTTAGGGTTATGGTGAGGGTGAGGGTTATGGTTAGGGTTAAGTTGAGGGAGAGGGTGAGGTTCAGTGGTAGGATTAGGGTTATGGTTAGCCTGAGGGTGAGGGTGAGGCTGAGGGTTAGGTTTAGGGTGAGGTTTAGTGTTCGGGTTATGATGAGGGTGAGGGTTAGGGTCAGGTGATGTTTAGGGTGAGGGTGAGGGTTAGGATGAGGGTGAGAGTGAGGGTGAGACTGAGGGTTAGATTGTGGGTGAGGGTGAGGGTGTGGTTGAGGGTTAGGGTTAGGGTGAGTGTTAGGGTGAGGGTGATGGTTCGGGTGAGACCGAGGGTTAGGGTGTGGATGAGCGTTAGATTTAGGGTGAAGGTTAGGGTGACAGTGAGGTTTAGGGTGCGTGAGAGGGGTAGGATTAGTTTTAGGTTTAGACTGAGTGTGTGGGTGAGGTTTAGGGTGAGGGTGAGGGTTAGGCTTAGGGTGAGGGTTATTGTGATGGTGAGGGTTAGGGTGAGGGTTAGGCTTAGGGTTAGGTTTAGCATGAAGGTTAGGGTGAGAGTAAGGTTTTGGATGAGGTTTAGGGTGAGGGTGGGTTTTAGAGTTAGAGTTAAAGTTAGGATGAGGTTAGGGTTAGGGTTAGGGTTAGGGTTCGGGTGACGGTTAAGGTCATGCTTAGGGTTAGGGTGAGGGTTAGAATTAGGGTTAGGGTTAGGTTTAGGTTTAGGGTTACTGTTATTGTTAGGGTTAGGGTGAGGGGGAGGTTTAGGCTAAGGGTGAGGGATAAGTTTAGGTTTAGGGTTAGTGTTATGGTTAGGATTAAGGTTATGGTTACTGTGAGAATGAGGTTGAGGGTTAGGGTTAGGTTAGGGATGAGGTTTAGGGTTAGGGTTAGGGTTAAGATTAGGGTTAGGTTTAGGGTTAGGATGAAGTGTAGGGTGAGGGTTAGGGTTAGGTTTAGGATGAGGGTTAGGGTTATTGTGAGGGTTAGGGTTAGCGTTAGGGTTAGGGTTAGGGTGACGGTTAGGTTTAGGGTGGAAGTTAGGGTTGGGGTGAGAGTAAGGTTTAGGGGCAAGGTTTGGTTGAGGGTCAGGGTTAGGGTTAAATTAGGGTTAGGGTGAGGTTGAGGGTGAGGGTGAGTTTTAGGGTTAGGGTTAGGTTTAGGGTGGGGGCTAGTGTGAGGGTGAAGGTTATGGCGAGTGTGAGGGTTAGGCTTAGGGTAAGGGCTAGGGTTAGGTTCAGGGTTCGGGAGAGGGTTATCGTTATGGTGAAGTTTAGGGTTAGGATTAGGGTCATGGTTAGCATTAGGTTTAGGATTAGTGTGAGAGTTAGGCTGAGGTTAAGGTTTAGGGTGAGGGTAAGTCTTAGGGTGAGGGTTAGGGTGAGAATGAGGGTTAGGGTTAGCGTGAGTGTTAGGGTGAGTGTTAGGTTTAGGGTGAGGGTGACGGTGAGGGTTAGGGTTAGGGTTAGGTTGAGGGTGAGGGTGAGGTTTAGGGGTAGGATTAGAGTTAGGGTTAGGGTTAGGCTGAGGGTGAGGTTGGGGGTGAGGGTTAGGGTTAGGGTGAGATTTAGGGCTAGTGTTATGATGACGGTGAGGGTTAGGTTTAGGTGATGTTTAGGGTGAGGGTTAGGATGAGGGTGAGGGTTTGGTTGAGACTGAGGTTTAGATTTTGGGTGAGGGTGAGGGTGAGGTTGAGAGTTAGGGTTAGGGTGAGGGTTAGGGTGAGGGTTCGGGTTCGGGTGAGACTGCGGTTTAGGGTGTGAGTGAGGGTTAGCTATAGGGTGAGGGTTAGGTTTAGGATGAGGGTGAGGGTTAGGTTTAGGATAAGGGCTAGGGTGGGGTTAGGGTGAGGTTGCGGGTGATTGGTAGGATTAGTTTCAGGGTTAGGCTGAGGGTGAGGCTGAGGGTTAGGGTGAGGTTGAGGGTTAGGTTTAGGGTGAGGGTTATTGTGACGGTGAGGGTTAGGGTGAGGGTTAGGTTTAGGGTTAGGTTTAGCGTGAGGGTTAGGGTTTGAGTAAGGTTTTGTTTGAAGGTTATGGTGAGGGTGGGTTTTAGAGTTAGGGTTAGCGATAGGGTGAGGGTTACGGCGACGGTTAGGGTTAGGGTGAGGGTTAGTGTGAGGGTGAGGGTTCGGGTCAGACTGAGGTTTAGGGTGTGGGTGAGGGTTATGTTTAGGGTGAGGGTTAGGGTGACGGTGAGATATAGGTTGCTGGTGAGTATTAGGATTAGGTTTAGGGTTAGGGTGAGGTTTAGGGTGAGGGTGAGGGTGAGGGTTAGGTTGAGGTTAGGGTCAGTGTGCGGGTGAGGGGTAGGATTAGTTTTAGGGTTAGGCTGAGGGTGAGTGTGAGGGTTAGAGTGAGGGTTAGAGTTAGGCTTAGGGTGAGGGTTTTTGTGACGGTGAGGGTTAGGGTGAGGGTTAGGGTTAGGGTTAGGTTTGGCATGAGGGTTAGGTTTTGAGTCAGGTGTTGGGTGAGGGTTATGTTGAGGGTGCATTTTAGAGTTAGGGTTAGCATTAGGGTGAGAGTTACGGTGATGGTTAGGGTTAGGGATAGGGTTAGGGTGAGGGTTAATGTGCTGGTTAGGCTTAGGCTTAGGGTTAGGGTTAGGATTAAGTTAAGGTTTAGGGTGAACGTTAGGGTGAGTGTGAGGGTTAGGGTTACCGTGAGTGGTAGGGTGAGGGTTAGGGTTAGGGTTAGGTTTAGGGTTAGGGTGAGTGTGAGGGTTAGGGTTAGGGTTCAGGTGAGGGTTAAGGTTATGGTTAGGGTTACGGTTATTGTTATTGTTAAGGTGAGGGTGAGGGTGAGGTTTAGGATTAGGGTTAGGTTAGGTTTAGGTTTAGGGATAGTGTTAGGGTTAGGGTTAGCGTTACGGTTAAGGCGAGGATGAGGGTGAGGTTGAGGGTGAGGGTTAGGGTTAGGTTTGGGGTGAGGTTTAGGGTTAGGGTTATGGTTAAGATTAGGGTTAGGTTTAGGGTTAGTATGAGAGGTAGGGTGAGGGATAGGGTTAGGTTTAGGGTGAGGGTTAGGGTTATTGTGAGGGTTAGGGTTAGCGTTAGGGTTAGGGTTACGATGAGGGTTAAGTTTAGGGTGGAGGTTAGGGTTGGGGTTAGAGAAAGGGTTATGGGCAGGGTTAGGTTGAGTGTGATCGTGAGGATGAGCGTGAGGGTTAGGATTACTGTTTGGGTTTGGGCTAGGTTGAGGGTGAGGTTTAGGATTAAGTTTAGAGTTACCGTGAATGTGAGGTGAGTGTGAGGGTTAGGGTTAGGATTAGGGTGAGGTTTAGGGTTAGGGTTAGGGTAAGGGTGAGGGTGAGGGTTAGGGTTAGAGTTAAGTTTAGGGTGAGGGATAGGGTTAGGGTTAGTGTTAGGGTTAGGGTGAGGGTGAGGGTTATGATGAGGGTTAGGGTTAGGGTTAGGGTTAGGGTTAAGATTAGGGTTAGGGTGGGGGTGAGTGTGAGGGTTAGGGTGAGGGTTAGGGTTAGTCTTAGGGTTACGCTGAGGGTTAGGTTTAGGGTGAGGGTTAGGGTTAGGGTTAGGTTGAGGGCCAGGTGATGGTGAGGGTTAGGGTTAGGGTGAAGTTTAGGGTTAGGCTTAGGGTTAGTGTGGAGGTTAGAGTTGGGGGGAGGTTAAGGTTTAGGGGCAGGGTTAGATTGAGGGTGAGCGTGAGTGTTACAGTTAAATTAGGGTTAGGGTTAGGCTGAGGGTGAGGGTGAGGCTTAGTGTTAGGGTGAGGGATAGGGTTAGGGATAGGGTGAGGAAGAGGGTTAGCATTATGGTAAGGTTTAGGTTTATTGTTATGCTTAGGGTTAGGGTTAGGGTGAGGTATAGTGAGGGTGAAGGTTAGGGTAAAGGGTAGGGTGAGGTTTAGGATGAGGGTGAGTGTTAGGGTGAGAGTGAGTGTTAGGGTTTGGTTTAGGGCTAGGGTTAGGGTTAATGTGAGGGTTAGGGTTAGGGTTAGGTTTAGGGTTAGGGTTAGGCAAAGGTTTAGGGTGAGTGTTAGGATGAGAGTGAGTGTTAGAGTTATCGTGAGTGTTAGTGTGAGGGTTAGGGTTAGGGTTAGGTTGAGGGTGAGGGTTAGGCTGAGTGTGAGGGGTGAGGGTGAGGGTTAGGCTGAGGGTGAGGGGTGAGGATGAGGGTTAGGATTAGGGTTACTGTTAGGGTTAGGATGAGGGTGAGTATGAGAGTGATGGTTAGCATTAGGGTTAGGGTGAGGGTGAGGGCTAGGGTGTGGGTGAGCGTTAAGCTAAAGATTAGGGTGAGGGTGAAGTTGAGGGTGATGTTCAGGGTGAGGGTGAGGGTTAAGGTGAGGGTTAGGTTGCGGGTGAGGTTTAGGGTTAGGGTTAGGTTGAGGGTTAGGTTTAGGGATAGGATGAGGGTTAGGATGAGGGCTAGGGTTAGGGTTAGGGTGAGGGTTAGGCTGAGTGTGAGGGTTAGGGTGATGGTTAGGCTGAGGTTTAGGTTGAGCTTTAGTGATAGGTTTCGTGTTAGGGTGAGTGTTAGGGCAAGGCTAAGGCTTAGGGTGAAGGTTAGGGTAAGGCTAAGTGTTAGGGTGAGGGTTAGGGTTAGGAATAGGTTGAGTGTTAGGTTTAGTGTGAGGGTTAGTGTGAAGATTAGGGTTAGGTTTAGGATGAGGGTTTGGTTTAGGGTTGGAGTGAGAGTAAGGGTTAGGGTCAGGGTTAGGTTGAGGGTAAGGTTTACGGTTAAATTAGGGTTAGGTTTAGGTTGAGGGTGGTGGTGAGGATGAGGGTTCGGGTGAGGGTTCGGTTGAGGGTTCGGGTTCGGGTTAGGGTGAGGGTGATGGTGAGGTTTAGGGTTAGGGTTAGGGTTAGCATTACGGTGAGGGTGAGGTGAGGGTGAGGCTTAGGGTTAGGGTTAGGGTGAGGTTTACGGTTAGGGTTAGGGTTAGAGTTAGGGTGAGGGTGAGGGTTAGGGTAAGGCATAGGTTTAGGTTGAGGCTGAGGGTTAGGGTTAACATTAGGATTACGGTTAGGGTTACGGTGAGGGTGAGGTTGAGGATGAGGGTGAGTGTGAGGGTTAAGGTTAGTGTTAGGGTTAGACTTAGGTATAGAGTAAGGGTGAGTGTGAGGATTAGGGTTAGGGTTTTGGTTAGGCTTAATGTTAGGCTGAGGGTGAGGGTTAGATTTAGTGTAAGTGTTAGGTTTAGGGTTAGGTTTAGGATTAGGGTGAGGGTTAGGGTTAGGATTAGGGTTGGGTTTAGGGTGCGGGTTAGGGTTATGGTTAGGGTTAGCGTTAGGGTGAGGGTGAGGGTTTCGCTTAGGGTTAGGTTGAGGATTAGCGCTAAGGTGAGGTTTAAGGATAGGGTTAGGGTTAGGGTTACAGTGAGGGTGAGAGTTAGGGTTAAGGTTAAGTTTAGAGACAGGGTGAGGGTGAGGGTTAGGGTTAGGATTAGGTTTAGGGAAAGGGTTACGTTGAAGGTGAGGGTGAGGGTTAGGGTTAAGGTTAGGGTTAGGCTTAGGTTTAGGGTGAGTGTTTGTGTTAGGGTTAGGGTGAGAGTTTGGGTTAGGTTTAGGTTTAGGATGAGGGTTAGGCTGAGGAGTAGGGTTAGGGTTATGGTGAGGGTTAGGGTTAGTGTGAGGGTTAGGGTTAGCTTAGGGTGAGCTTTAGGTTAAGGTAAGGGTGAGGGTTGGGTTTAGGGTGATGGTGAGGCTGAGGCTTAGGTTTAGGGTTAGTGTGAGCTCTAGGGTGAGGATGAGGGTTAGGTTTAAGGTTAGGCTGAGGTTTAGGGTTAGTGTTAGGGTGAGGGGTAGGGTTAGGTTTAGTGTGAGGGTTAGGTTTAGTTTGAGGTTTAGGGTTAGGTTGAGGGTTGTGTGAGTTTAAGGCTTAGGGTGAGGTTTAGGGTGAGAGTGAGGGTTAGGGATAGCTTTAGGGTGAGTGTGAAGGAAAGGGTGCGGCTTAGTGTTAGATTTAGGTTTAGGATTAGGGTGAGTGTTATGGTGAGGTTTAGCGATCAGTTGAGGGTTAGGTTTAATGTGAGGGTTAGGGTAACGTTTAGGTTTAGGGTTAGGGTGAGGGTAAGGGTTAGGGTGAGTGTTAGCGTTATCGTGAGTGTTAGGGTGAGGGTTTGGCTTTGGGTTAGGATTAGGTTTAGGTTGAGGGTGAGGGTTAGGCTGAGGGAGAGGGGTGAGTGTGAGTGTTAGGATTAGGATTATGGTTATGGTTAGGCTGATGGTGAGGGAGAGGATTAGCATTAGGTTTAGGGTGAGTGTTAGGGTTAGGGTTAGTGTGAGGGTGAGTGTGAGGGTTAGGATTAGGGTTAGGGTTACTGTTAGGCTGAGGGTGAGTGTGACGGTAAGGTTTAGGGCGAGGGTTAGGGTTAGGTTTAGGGTTCGGGTGAGGGCTAGATTTACGGTTAGGATTAGGTTTAGGTTTAGTTTTAACTGGAGGGTGAGGGTGAGGGTGAGTGTGTAGGGTTAGGGTGAGGGTTAGCATTAACGTTATGGTGAGGTTAGGGTTAGGGTGATGTTTAGCGTGAGGGTGATGGTTAGGGAGAGGGTTAATGTGCGGATGACGCTTAGGGTTAGTGTTAGGGGGATGGTTAGTTTTAGGGATAGGATGATGGTTAGCATGAGAGCTAGGGTTAGGGTTAGGGTGAGGGGTAGCCTTAGTGTGAGGATTAGGGTTAGGTTTAGGGTTAGGGTGATGATTAGGGTGAGGGTTAGGGTGAGGGTTAGTGATAGGGTTATTATTAGCGTGAGGGTTAGAACAAGGCTAAGGCTTAGAGTGAGGGTTAGGGTAAGGCAAAGGGTTAGGTTGAGGGTGAGGGTTCGGTTTAGTGTTAGGGTGAGGTTCATGGTTAGGTTTAGGGTTAGGGTTAGGATCAGGGTTAGCGTGAGGGTTAGGGTTAGGTTTAGGGTGAGGGTTAGGTTTAGTATCAGGGTTAGAGTTATGATTATGGTTAGGGTGAGGGCTAGGGTGAACTTGAGGATTAGGTTTAGGGGTAGGGTGAGGGTTAGGGTTAGGATTATGGTTATGGTGAGAGATAGGTTTAGGGTTAGGGTTAGGGTCAGAGTGAGGTTTACGGTTAGGATTAGTGTTAGGTGAGGGCTAGGTAGAGGATTAGGGTTAGGCTTAGGGTTAGGTTGAGATTTCCAGTTAGGTTGAGGGTGAGGGTTAGTGTTAGGTTTAGGGTTACGGTTAGAATGAGGGTTAGGGTTAGGGTGAGGGTTAGGGTTAGGGTGAGGGTGAGGGTTAGCATTAGGGTTAGGTTTAGGGTTATTGTTAGGGTTAGGGTTAGGTTTAAGGTTATGGTTACCATTAGGTTGAGAGTGAGGGTAAGGTTTAGGTTTAGGGTTAGTGTGAGGTTATGGTTAGGGTTAGGATAAATGTTAGGGTCAGGGTTAGTATGAGGGATAGGGCGAGAGGTAGGGGTAGGGTTAGGGTGAAGGTTACGGTTAGTCTGAGGGTTATGGTTAGTGTTAGGGTTAGGTTTAGGATGAGGGTTAGCGTCAGGGTGCATGTTCGGGTTAGGGTGAGGGTTAGGGTTAGGCATAGGGTTTGGTTTTGTGTGAGAGTGAGGGTTAGCGTTAGGATTAGGGTTAGGGTTAGGCTGAGGGTGAGGGTGAAGATGAGGGTGAGTATGAGGGTTAGAGTTAGAGTTAGGGTTAGGTTTAGGGTTAGGGTAGGGGTTTGGTTTAGTTGGAGGGTTAGGGTTAGGGTGAGGGTTGGGGTGAGGTTAAGGCTTTAGATGAGGTTTATAGTGAGAGTGAGGGTTAGGTTTAGCCTTAGGGCGAGTGTGAGGGTAAGGGTACGGGTTAGGGTTAGGTTTAGGTTTAGGATGAGGGTGATTGTTAGGGTGAGGGTTAGGGTTAGGGTGAGGGTTAGGGTTAATTTGAACGTTAGGGTTAGGTTTAGGGTTAGGGTTAGGGTGAGGGTAAGGGTTAGGGTGATTGTTAGGGTGAGAGTGAGTGTAATGGTTATCATGAGTGTTAGGGTGAGAATTAGCATGAGGGTTAGGTTTAGGGTTAGGTTGAGGGTGAGGGTTAGGCTGAGGGTGAGGGGTGAGGGTGACAGTGAGGGTGAGGGTTAGCATTAGGTTTAGGGTGAGGGTTATGGTTAGGGTTACGGTGAGGGTGAGTGGGAGGGTTAGGATTAGGTTTAGGGATACTGTTTGGCTGAGGGTGACGGTGAGGGTTAGGGTTAGGGTGAGGGTTAGGGTTAGGGTGAGGGTGAGGGTGAGGGCCAGAATTACCGTGAGGATTAGGGTTAGGTTTAGTGTTAAGCTGAGGGTCATGAATTGGGTGAGCACTAGGGTTAGGTTGAGGGGTAGGCTTAAGTTTAGTGTGAGGGTTAGGGTTAGGGTGATATTTAGCGTGAGGGTGAGTGTTAGGGTGCTGGTGAGGTTTACGGTTAGTGTGAGTGTGAGAATTAGGTTTAGTGTTAGGTTGAGGGTTAAGCTTAGTGTGAGAGTTAGGATTAGGGTTAGGGTGATTGTTACGGAGAGGGTTAGGTTGAGAGTTAGTGATACGGTTAGTGTTACGGTGAGGGTTAGGGTAAGGCTAAGGCTTAGGGTGAGGGTTAGGGTAAGGATAAGAGTTAGGGTGAGGGTTAGGGTTAGGGTTAGGGTGAAGTTTAGGTTTAGTGTGAGGGTTATGGTTAGGGTTAGGGTTAGGTTGAGGGTAAGAGTTCGGGTGAGGTTTAGGGTGATAGTGATGGTTACGGTTAGCTTTATTCTTATTGTGAGGGTTATGGTGAGGGTTAGGGTTATGGTTATGGTTCGATTTAGGATGAGGGTGTGGGTTAGGGTTACTGTTAGGTTGAGGGTTAAGCTTAGCATTAGGGTTAGGGTGAGGTTTAGGGTGAGTGTTAGGGTTAGGGTCTGGGTCTGGGTGACGTTTAGGTTTAGGGTTAGGGTGAGGGTAAAGGTTAGGGTGAGGGTTAGGTTGAGAGTGAGGGTTAGGGTTATCGTGAGATTTAGGGTGATGGTTAGGGTGAGGGTTAAGGTTGGGGTTAGGGTTTGGTTTAGGGTGAGGGTGAGGTTTACAGTTAGGGTGAGGGTGAGGGTTAGGGTTAGGGTTAGGTTTGGGGTGAGGGTGAGGGTGAGGGTTAGGTTTAGGGTTAAGGTTAGGGTTAGGTTTAGGTTGAGGGTGAGGTTTAGGTTTAGGGTTAGGGTGAGAGTAAGATTTAGCGAGAGGGTTAGGGTGAGGGTGAGGGTTAGGATTAGATTTAGGCTTAGGGTTAGGATGAGTGTGAGGGTGAGGGTGAGGGTTAGGGTTAGGGTGAGGGCTAGGGTGAGGGTGAGGGTTAGGGTTAGGTTGAGGGTGAGGGTTTCAGTTAGGTAGGGGTGAGGGTTAATTTGAGGATTAGGGTGAGGGTGAGGGTCAGGGTGAGGGTTAGGTTTAGGGTGAGGGTTAGGGTTAGGGTTAAGGTGAGGGTTAGGGTTCGGGTGATGTTTAGGTTGAGGGTGAGTGTTAGGGTGAGGGTGAGGGTTCGCGTGAGGTTGAGGGTTAAGTTGTGGGTGAGGGTTAGGCTTAGGGTGAATGATAGGGTGATGGTGATGGTTATGGTGAGGGTGAGGGTTAGGGTTAGGGTTAGGGTGAGGATTAGGTTTAGGGTTAGGCTTAGGATGAGTGTTACATTGAGGGGTAGGTTTATGGTTAGAGTGAGGGTTACGGTTATTGTGATTGTTAGGGTTAGGGTGAGGGTTAGGATTAGGTTGTGGTTGAGGGTTAGGTTTAAGGTGAGGTTTAGGGATAGGTTTAGGGTTCGTGTTAGGGTGAGGGTGAGGGTGAGGGTTAGTGTTAGGGGTAGGAATAGGTTTAGGGTGAAGGTGATGGAGATGGTTAGGTTAAGGATTAGGGGTAGGGTTATGGTTAGGCTTAGGGTGAGGGTGAGTGTGAGGGTGAGGTTTAGGGTGAGTGTTAGTGTTAGGGTTAGGGTGAAGTTTAGGGTTAGGGTGAGGATTAGTGTGAGGATTAGGGTTAGGGTTAGGGTTAGGGTTAGGTTGAGGGTAATCATTAGGGTGAGGTTTAGGGTGAGGGTTAGGGTTAGGATCAGGGTTAGTGTTAGTGTTATGGTGAGGATGAGGGTTTGGGTTAGGGTTAGGGTGAAGGTTAGGGATAGGGTGAGGTTAAGGGATAAGTTTAGGGTTAGGATGACGGTGAGGGTGAGGGTTAGAGTTAGCATTAGGCTTAGGCTTAGGGTGAGGGTGAGGGTTAGGCTTAGAATTAGGGTTAGGGGGAAAGTGAGGGTGAGGGTGTGGGTTAGGGTGTGGGTTAGGGTTAGTGTTAGGGTGAGGGTTAGAGTGTGATTTAGGGTGAGGGTGAGGGTAAGGATGAGGGTTAGGGTTAGGATTAGGGTTGGTTTGAGGGCTTGGGTGAGGGTAAGGTTTAGCCTAAGGCTGAGGTTTAGGGTTAGGGTTAGGGTTAGGGTCATGGTTAGTGTTAGGGTTAGGGTGAGAGTTAAGTTTAGTTTGAGTGTTAGGCTGAGGGTAAGGGTTAGTGTGAGGGTCAGTGTTAGGGTGAGGCTTAGCGTGAGAGTGAGGGTTAGGTTTAGCGTGAGTGTTAGGGTGAGGGTTAGGTTTAGGATTAGGTTTAGGGATAGGGTTAGCCTGAGGATGAGGTTGAGGGTGAGGGTGATGTTGAGGTTTAGGGTTTGGCTTAAGGTTAGTGTTAGTGTGTGGGCTAGGGTGAGGGTAAGGGTTAGGGTGAGTGTGAGGGTGAGGGTGAGGGTTAGGGTTAGGATTAGGGTTAGGGTTTGTGTTAGGCTTAGTTTGAGTGTTTGGGTGAGGGTGAGGTTTAGGTTTAGGGTGAGGGCTAGGGTTAGGATTAGGGTTAGGGTGAGTGTGAGGGTGAATATGAGGGTTAGGGTTAGGGTAAGGGCTAGGGTTAGGGTTAGGTTTAGGGTTAGGTTAGGTTTAGGGTTAGGGATAGGGTCAGGGTTAGTGTTAGGGTTAGGGTGAGGATGAGGGTTTGGGTTAGGGTTAGGGTGAAGGTTAGGGAAAGGGTGAGGTTAGGGATAGGTTTAGGGTTAGGGTGATGGTGAGGGTGGGGGTTAGAGTTAGCATTAGTCTTAGGCTTAGGGTTAGGGTGAGGTTTAGGGTTAGAATTAGGGTTATTGGGAAGGTGAGGGTTTAGGGTCAGGGTTAGGGTTAGGGTTAGGGTGAGGTTTAGGGTTAGGGTGTGTGTAAGGGTTAATGTTAGGGTGAGGGTGGGTGTATGTTTTAGGGTGAGGGTGAGTGTAAGAACGAGGGTTACAGTTGGGTTTAGGGTTGGTTTGAGGGCTAGGGTGCGGGTGAGTTTTAGGGTTAGGGTGAGGTTTAGGCGTAGGGTTAGGGTCATGGTTAGCGTTAAGGTTAAGCTGAGATTTAGGTTTAGTGTGAGCGTTAGGCTGAGGGTAAGGGTTAGGGTGAGGGTAAGTGTTAGGGTGAGGGTTAGGGTGAGAGTGAGGGTTAGGGTTAGCGTGAGTGATAGGGTGAGGGTTAGGGTTAGGGTAAGGGCTAGGTTTAGGTTTAGGGTTAGGGTGAGGTTAGGGTGAGGGTGAGGGTTAGGCTGAGAGTTAAGGTTTGGGTGAGCGTTAGGGTTAGGGTTAGGGTGAGGGTTAGTTTTAGGGTGATGTTTTGGGTTAGGTTTCGGGTTAGGGTGAGGGTGAGGTTTCGGGATAGGTTGAGGGTGAGGGTGATAGTGAGGGTTAGGGTTAGCCTTAGTCTTATTGTGAGGGTTATGGTGAGGGTTAGGTTTAAGGTTAGGTTTTGGTTTAGGATGAGGGTGTGGGTTAGGTTTGGTGTTAGGTTGAGGGTTAAGCTTAGCATTAGGGTTAAGGTGAGGTTTAGGGTGAGGATTAGGGTTAGCGTTAGAGTTAGTTTTAGGGTGAGGGTGAGGTTGAGGGTTAGGATTAGGGATATGTTGACAGTTAGGATGAGGGTGTGGTTGAGGTTGAGGGTTAGGGTTAGGATTAGGGTTAGGTTTAGGGTTAGGCTAAGGGTGAGGGGGAGGGTTAGGATAAGGGGGAGGTTTAGGCTTAGTGTGATGTTTAGGCTGAGGGTGAGGGTTAGGGTGTGGGTATGGGTGAGAGTAAGACTGAGGGTTAGGGTTTGGGTGATTTTGAGGTTTAGGGTGAGCATTAGGGTTAGGTTTAGGGTGACGTTGAGCGTTAAGGTTTGGGTCTGGGCGAGGTTTAGGGTTAGGGTT
Source organism: Dipodomys merriami (assembly GCF_024711535.1). Classification (NCBI taxonomy): domain Eukaryota; kingdom Metazoa; phylum Chordata; class Mammalia; order Rodentia; family Heteromyidae; genus Dipodomys; species Dipodomys merriami. The sequence goes on from NW_027206102.1 coordinate 1,363,273, forward strand.
AGGGTAAGGGTAAGGGTTAGGGTGAGAGTTAGGGTGAGAGTGAGGGTTAGGGTTATCGTGAGGTTTAGGGTGAAGGTTAGGGTGAGCGTTAAGGCTGGGGTTAGGGTTTGGTTTAGGGTGTAGATGAGGGTTACTGTTAGGGTGATGGTGAGGGTGAGGGTTAGGGTTAGGTTTAGGGTGAGGGTGAGGGTGAGGTGAGGCTTAGGTTGAGGTTAAGGTTTAGGGAAAGGGTTAGGGTGAGGTTAAGGGTTAGCTTCAAGGTGAGGGTGAGGGTGAGGGTTAGGATTAGAGTTAGGCTTAGGGTTAGGATGAGTATGAGGGTGAGGATGAGGGTTAGGGTTAGGGTTAGGGTGAGGGCTAGGGGGAGGGTGAGGGTGAGGGTTAGGGTGAGGCTGAGGGTGAGGGTTTCGGTTAGGTAGGGGTGATGGTTAATGTGAGATTTAGGGTGAGGTTGAGGGTGAGGTTGAGGGTTAGGCTTAAGGTGAGGGTTAGAGTTAGGGTTAAGGTTAGGGTTCGGGTTCGGGTGATGTTTAGGTTGAGGGTGAGAGTTAGGGTGAGGGTGAGGGTTCGCGTGAGATTGAGGGTTAAGGTGTGGGTGAGGGTTAGGCTTAGGGTGAGTGATAGGGTCATGGTGATGGTTATGGTGAGGGTGAGGGTTAGGGTTAGTGTTAGGGTGAGGATTAGGTTTAGGGTTAGGCTTAGGATGAGTGTTACGTTGAGGGGTAGGTTTATGGTTAGAGTGAGGGTTAGGGTTATTGTGATTGTTAGGGTTATGGTGAGGGTTAGGATTAGGTTGTGGTTGAGGGTTAGGTTTAAGGTGAGGTTTAGGGTTAGGTTTAGGGTTTGTGTTAGGGTGAGGGTGAGGGTGAGGGTTACTGTTAAGTGTAGGGATAGGTTTAGGGTGAAGGTGATGGAGAAAGTTAGGTTAAGGATTAGGGGTAGTGTTAGGGTTATGCTTAGTGTGAGGGTGAGGGTGAGGGTGAGGTTTAGGGTGAGTGTTATGGTTAGGGTTAGGGTGAACTTTAGGGTTAGGGTGATGTTTAGGGTGAGGGTGAGTGTTAGTCTGAACATGATATTTAGGCTGAGGTTGAGGATTAGATTTATGGTTAGTATTAGGGTGAGTGTTAGGGTTAGGGTTAAGGATAGGGTGAGGATTAGGGTGAAGTTTAGGGTTAGGGTTAGGGTGAGGATTAGTGTGAGGGTTAGGGTTAGGTTTAGGTTTAGGGTTAGGGTGAGGGTGAGGGTTAGGGTTAGGGTTCAGGGGAGGGTTAAGGTTATGGTTATGGTTAGGGTGAGGGTTAGAATTAGGTTTAGGGTTAAGCTTAGGTTTAGTGTTACGGTTAATGTTAGTGTTAGGGTGAGGGTGAGGGTTAGGATTAGGGTTATATTTTGGGTGTGGTTTAGGGTTAGGGTTAGGGTTAAGTTTAGTGTTAGGTTTAGGGTTATTATGAGAGGTAGTGTGAGTATTAGGGTTAGGTTTAGGGTGAGGGTTAGGGTTATTGTGAGGGTTAGGGTTAGCGTTAGGGTTAGGGTTAGGGTGAGGGTTAGGTTTAGGGTGGAGGTTAGGGTTGGGGTAAGATTAAGGGTTAGGGGTAGGTTTTGGTTGAGGGTGATGGTGAGGATGAGGGTGAGCGTGAGGTTTCCGTTGAGGGTTTGGGTTAGAATTAGGGTGAGGTTGAGGGTGAAATTTAGTGTATAGGGTTAGGGTTTCGGTGAGTGTGAGGTCAGGGTAAGGGTTAGTGTTAGGGTTAGGGTTTGGTTGAGGTTTAGGTTTTGGGATAGGGTAAGGGTGAGGGTGAGGGTTAGGGTTAGAGTTAAGGTTAGGGTGAGGGATAGGTTTAGGGTTAGTGTTAGGATTAGGGTTAGGGTGAGGTTTATGATGAGGTTTAGGGTTAAGTTTAGGCTTAGGGTTAAGATTAGGGTTAGGGTGAGGGTGAGTTTGAGGGTTAGGGTGAGGGTTAGGGTTAGTCTTAGGGTTAATCTGAGGGTCAGGTTGAGGGTGAGGATTAGGGTTAGGGTTAGGGCGAGGGTTAGGTGATGGTGAGGGTTAGGGTTAGGGTTAGGGTGAGATTTAGGGTTAGGCTTAGGGTGAGCATGAAGTTTAGGGTGGAGGTTAGGGTTGGGGTGAGGGTAAGGGTTAGGCACAGGGTTAGGTTGAGGGTGAGGGTGAGGGTTACGGTTAAATTATGGTTAGGGTTAGGATGAGGGTAAGGTTGAGATGGAGGGCTAGGGTTAGGGTGAGGGTTAGGCATAAGGTTATTGTGAAGGTTACGGTTGGGTGATGTTTAGGGTGAGGTTTAGGGTTAGGGTGAGGGTTAGGGTGCGGGTGAGGTTTAGGGTTAGTGTTAGGGTGAGGGTTAGGTTTAGGGTTAGGATGAGGTTTAGGATGGGGGCTAAGGTTAGGGTGAGGGTTAGGCTTAGTGTGAGGGTTAGGGTTAGGTTAAGGTTTAGGGTGATGGTTAGGGTGAGGGTTACCGTGAGGGATAGGGTGAGGGTTAGTGATAGGCTTAGGGTTAGGGTGAGGGTTTGGGCAAGGCTAAAGCTTAGGGTGAGGGTTAGGGTAAGGCTAAGGTTTAGGGTGAGGGTGAGGGTGATTTTTAGGTTTAGGGTTAGGGTGAGGTTCAGGGTTAGGGTTATGGTTATGGTTAGGGTTAGGATGAGGCTTAGCGTGAGGGGTAGGGTTAGGGCTAGGGTGAGGTTTAGGTTTAGTGTGAGTGTTAGGGTTAGGGTTAGGGTTAGGGTTAGGGTGAGGGTTAGGTTGAGGGTTAGGGTTTGGGTTAGGGGTATGTTGAGGGTGAGGTTTAAGGTGAGGTTTAGTGTTAGTGTGAGGGTTAGGGTGAGGGCTAGGGTTGGGGGTAGGGTTAAGTTGAGGGTGAGGGTGAGGGTTAGTGTTATGATTAGGGTTAGGGTGAGGGCTAGGGTGAAGGTGAGGATTAGGGTTAGGTTTACAGTGAGTGTTAGGGTGAGGGTTAGGGTTAGGATTAGGGTTATGGTGAGAGTTAGGATTAGGTTTAGTGTTAGGTTCAGAGTGAAGGTTAGGGTTAGAATTAGTTTTAGGTGACGGCTAGGTTAAGGGTGAGGGTTAGGGTTAGGGTTAGGGTGAGATTTCAGGTTAGGGTTAGGGTGAGGGTTTTTGTTCTCTTTAGGGTTACGGTTAGGTAGAGGGATAGGATGAGGACTAGGTTTAGGGTTATTGTTAGGGTTAGGATTAGGTTTAAGTTTACCTTTACAATGTGGGTGAGAGTGAGGGTGAGGTTTAGGGTTAGGGTTAGGATGAGGTTTAGGGTTAGGGTTAGGGTTAAGGTTAGGGTTAGGGTTAGCTTTAGGATGAGGGTTAGGGTGAGGGGCAGCGGTAGGGTTAGGGTGATGGTTAGGGTTATTGTTAGGGTTAGGGTTAGGGTGGAGTTTAGGTTTATGATGAGTGTTAGGTTTAGGCATAGGTTTAGGTTGAGGGTGAGGTTGAGGGTTAGTGGTAGAATTAGGTTTAGGGTTAGGCTGAGGGTGAGGGTGAGAATGAGGGTGTGTGTGAGGGTTAGGGTTAGGTTTAGGCTTAGGCTTAGGGTTAGGCGGAGGGTGAGGGTGAGAGTGAGGGTTAGGTTTAGGGTTGGGGTTGGGGTTAGGTTTAGTATTAGGGTTAGGGTGAGGGTGAGGAAGAGGGTCAGGGTTAGGATTAGGGTTAGGGTGAGGGTGAGTGTGAGGGTTATGGTTAGGGTTAGTATTAGACTTATGTTTAGGCTGAGGGTGAGGGTGAGGGTGAGGGTTAGATTTAGCATGAATTTTAGGTTTAGTGTTAGGTTGAAGTTTAGGGTTAGCTTTAGGGTTAGGGCTAGGGTGAGGGGTAGGGTTAGGGTTAGCATGAGGGTTAGGTTTAGTTTGAGGTTTAGGATTAGGGTGAGGTTTGGGGTGAGGTTAAGGCTAAGGGTGAGGTTTAGTGTGAGAGTGAGGGTTAGGGATATCCTTAGGGTGAGTTTGAGTGTAAGGGTGCGGGTTTGGGTTAGGGTTAGCTTTAGGATGAGGGTGAGTGTTAGGGTGAGGGTGAGTGTTAGGGTGAGGGTTAGGGTTAGTGTGAGGGTTAGGGTTAGGTTTAGGTTTAGGTTACCGGTGAGGGTAAGTGTTAGGGTAAGTGTTAGGGTGAGAGTGAGTGTTTGGGTTTTCGTGAGTGTTAGGGCGAGGGTTTGGTGAGGGTTATGGTTATGGTTAGGTTGAGGGTGAGGGTTAATCTAAGGGTGAAGGGTAAGGGTGAGGGTTAGCATTAGGGTTACTATTAGGGTTAGGCTGAGGGTGAGGATGAGGGTGATTGTGAGGGTTAGCATTAGGGTTAGGGTAAGGGTTAGGTTTAGGGTTAGGATGAGGTTTAGGATGAGGGCTAAGGTTAGGGTTATGGTGAGGGTTAGGCTTAGGGTGAGGGTTAGGGTTAGGTTAAGGGTTAGGGTGATGGTTAGGGTGAGGGTTACCGTGAGGGTTAGGGTGAGGGTTAGTGATAGTGTTAGGGTTAGGGTGAGAGTGAGGGCAAGGCTAAGGCTTAGGGTGAGGGTTAGGGTAAGGCTAAGGGTTAGGGTGAGCGGTAGGGTTAGGGTTAGGGTGAGGTTTAGATTTAGTGTGAGGGTTAGGGTTAGGGTTAGTTTTAGGGTGAGCGTAATATTTAGGGTCAGGGTTAGGGTGATAGTGAAGTTTAGGGTTAGCCTTAGTCTTAATGTGAGGGTTATGGTGAGGGTTAGGGTTAGGGTTAGGTTTAGGTTTAAGATGAGGTTGAGGGTTAGTTTAGGGTTAGGGTGAGGGTTAGGGTTAGTGTGAGGATTAGGGTTAGGGTAAGGGTGAGGGTAAGGTTTAGGGTGAAGGGTAGTGCAAGATTGAGGGTTGGGGTTATTGTGAGTGTTAGGGTGAGGGTTAGGCTGAGTGTTAGGGTTAGGGTTAGGGTGAGGGTTAGCGGGAGGGTAAGGATTATGTTGTGGATTAGGGTTAGGGTGAGGTTCAGGGTGAGGGTGAGGGTTAGGGTTAGGTTGAAGTTAAGGGTTAGGGTGAGAGTTAGGTGAGGGTTAGTCTTAGCATTAGGGTTAGGGTGAGGGTTAGAGTGAGGGTTAGGGTTAGGGTTAGAGTTAGGTTTAGGGTGAGGGTGAGGGTTAGGATTAGGGTTATGTTTCAGGTTATGTTGAGGGTGAGGGTGAGGGTGAGGTTTAGGGTTATGATTAGGGTTAGGTTTAGGGTTAGGCTGAGGGTGAGGTTGAGGGTGAGGGTTAGGGTGAGGGTATGGGTGAGGGTGAGCCTGAGTGTTAGGATTTGGGTGAGGGTGAGGTTTAGGGTGAGGGTTAGGTTGAGGGTGAGTGTTAGGGTTTGGTTTAGGGTGACGGTGAGAGTTAGGGTTTTGGTCTGGTGAGGTTTAGGGTTAGGGTGAGGGTGAGGGTAAGGGTTAGGGTGAGGGTTACGGTGAGAGTGAGGCTTAGGGTTATCGTGAGGGTTCGGGTGATGGATTGGTTGAGGGTTAGGTTGGGTTTTAGGCTTTGGTTTAGGGTGAGGGTGAGGGTTAAGTTTAGGGTTAGGGTTAGGTTGAGGGTTAGGGTTAGCTTAAGGGTTACGGATAGTGTGATGGTGAGGGTGAGGGTTAGGGTTAGGTTTAGGTTCATGTTGAGGGTGAGGGTGAGGGTTAGATTTAGGATTAGGGTTAGGGTTAGGTTTAGCCAGAGAGTGAGGGTTAGGGTTAGGGTTAGGGTGAGGGTTAGCGTGAGGGTGAGGGTTAGGGTTAGGGTTATCTTTAGGGTGAGCTTAGGTGAGGGTGCGGGTGAGGAGTAGGATTAGTTTTAGGGTTAGGCTGAGGGTGAGGGTGAGGGTTAGGGTGATTTTGAGGGTTAGGCTTAGGGTGAGGCTTGTTGTGAGTGTGAGGGTTAGGGTGAGAGTTAGGGTTATGGTTAGGTTTAGCGTGAGGGTTATGGGGAGAGTAAGGTTTTGGGTGAGGTTTAGGGTGAGGGTGGGTTTTAGAGTTAGGGTTAGATTTAGGGTGAGGGTTATAGTGAGGGTTAGGGTTAGGTTGGGGTGAGGGGCAGTTTGAGGGGTACGGTTAAGGTTAGTGTGAGCGTTAGGTTTAGAGTGAGGGTTATGGTTAGGGTTAGGGTGAGGGTAAGGGTTAGGTTTCGGGTGAGGGTGAGTGTGAGGGTTAGGGTTAGGGTTAGGTTTAAGGTACGGTTTAGCGTGAGAGTGAGGTTTAGGGTTAGGATTAGGGTTAGGTTTATGCTGAGGGTGAGGGTGAAGGTTAGGTTGAGGGTAAGGTTTAAGGTGAAGGATCGTGTGAGGGTGAGGGTTAGGCTGAGGGTGAGGATTAGGATTAGGGTTAGGGTTAGGGTTAAGCTGATGGTGAGGGTGAGGGTGAGGGTCAGGTTTAGAATTAGAGTTAGGGTTAGGTTGAAGGTTAGGATTAAAATTAGGATGAGGGTTAGGGTTAGGGTTAAGATTAGTGTGAGGGTGAGTTTTAGGATTAGTGTTAGGGTGAGTGCTAGGGTAAGGGTGAGGTTTAGGTTCATGGTTAGGGTTAGGGTGAGGGGTAGGGTGAGGGGTAGGGTTAGGGTTAGGGTGAGGGTAAGTTTTAGTGTGAGGGTTAGAGTTAGGGTTAGTTTAAGGGTAAGGGTTAGGGTGAGGGTTAGGGCGAGAGTGATGGTGAGGCTTACGGTTAGGGTTAGGTTTAGTGTGAGGTTGAGAATGTGGGTTAGGTTTAGGATTAGGGTTAGTGTTATGCTGAGGGTGAGGGTGAGGGTTAGGGTGAGGGTAAGGGTTAGGTTAAGGGTTAGTGTGAGGGTGAGGTTTACGCTGAGGGTGAGGGGTGAGGGTGAGTGTTAGGATTAGGGTTAGGGTTAGGGTTAAGCTGAGGGTGAGGGTGAGGGTGAGGTTTAGACTTAGAATCAGGGTTAGGGTGATGGTTAGGTTTAAAATTAGGATGAGGGATAGGATGAGGGTTAGGGTTAGGTTTAAGGTGAGGGTTAGGGTGAGGATAAGAATTAGGTTGAAGTTTAGGGTGAGAGTGAGGGTTAGGGTTATCATGAGTATTAGGGTGAGTTTTAGGGTGAGGGTTAGGGTTTTAAGGTTATTGTGAGTGTGAGTGTTAGGGTTAGGGTTAGGGTGAGGGTTAGGTTTAGGGATAGGATTAAGCTGAGGTTAGGGTGAGGGTAAAGGTGAGGGTGAGTGTTAGGTTTAGGGATAGGGTTAGGCTGAGGGTTAGAGTGAGGGTGAAGGTGAGGTTTAGGGTTAGGGTGAGGGTGAGGTTGAGGGTGAGGGTTAGCATTAGGGATAGGGTGAAGGTTAGGATTAGGTTAGGGTGACAGTGAGTTTGAGGGTTAGGATTAGGGTTAGGAATATTGTTAGGCTGAGGGAGAAGGTGAAGGTTATGGTTAGGGTGAGGGTTAGGGTTAGGGTTAGGTTTACTGTGAGGGTGAGGGTTAGGGTTAGGATTAGGGTTAGGTTTAGTGTTAAGCTAAGGGTGAGGGTGAGGGTGAGGTCTAAGGTTAGTGTGACGGTTAGGTTTAGGGTGATGTTTAGGGTGAGGGTGAGGGTTAGGGTGAGGGTGAGGGTGAGTATTAGGGTTAGCGTGAATGTTAGGGTTAGGGTTAGGGTGAGGTTTAGTGTGAGGGTTAGGATTAGGGGTAGGGATACTCTTAGGCTGAGGGTGAGGATGAGGGTTAGGGTTAGGGTGAGGGTGAGGGTGAGGGTTACAATTTAGATTAGGGTTAGGTTTAGTGTTAAGCTGAGGGTGAGGGTGAGGGTGAGGGCTAGGGTTAGGGTGAGGGTTAGGCTTAAGGTTAGGGTGAGGCTTAGGGTTAGGGTGAGGGATAGGGTGCAGGTGAGGCTTAGGGTTCAGGTTAGGATGAGGGTTAGGTTTAGGTTTAGGAAGACTGTTAGTATGAGGGCTAGGCTTAGGGTTAGCGTGAGGGTTAGGCTTAATGTGAGGGTTAGGGTTAGGTTTAGGGTTAGGGTGATGGTTAGGGTGAGGGTTACGGTGAGATTTAGGGTGAGGGTTAATGATAGTGTTAGGGTTAGGGTGAAGGTTGGACCAAGGCTAAGGCTTAGGGTGAGGTTAGGGTGAGGGTTAGGGTGAGGGGTAGCGTTAGTGATAGGGTTACTGTGAGGGGTAGGGTTAGGTTTAGGGTTAGGGTGAGGGTTAGGTTGAGGGTTATGTTTTGGGTTAGGGTTAGGTTGAGGGTGAGGGTTCAGGTGAGGTTTAGGTTTATGGTTAGGGTTAGAGTTACGGTTATGTTGTGGTTGAGGGTGAGGGTAAGGATTACGATAAGGTTGAGGTTTAGGTTAGGGTTAGGGTTAGGATGAGGTTTAGGGTTAGGTTTAGGGTTAGGCTGAGGTTTAGGGTTAGGGTTACATTGAGGATTAGGGTTAAGGTTAGGGATAGGTTTAGGTTTATATTGAGGGTGAGCTTCAGGGTTAGGATTAGGGATAGCTTTAGGGTTATTTTTACAATTAGGTTTAGGGTTACCTTTACGGTGAGGGTGAGTCTGAAGGTGAGGTTAGGCTTAGGGTTTGGGTGAGGTTTAGGGGTAGGGTTAGGGTGAGAGTTTGGGTTAGGGTTAGGGTTAGGGTTATGGTGAGGGTGATGGTTAGGGTTAGCATTAGTGTTAGGGTTAGGGTTAGGGTTATTGTTAGGGTTAGGGTTAGACTTAAGGTTACGGTGAGGGTGAGGGTGAGGGTTAGGGTTAGGGTTAGGGTGAGGTTTAGAGTGAGGTAAGAGTTAGGGTGAGGGTTAGGGTTATGGTGAGGTTTAGGGTGACGTTGTGGTTTAGGGTTAGGGTTAACGTTAGGGTGAGATAAGAGTCAGGGTGAAGTTTAGGTTGAGGGTGAGGGTTAAGGTTAACGTTAGTGTTAGGGTGATGGTTAGGGTTAGGGTTAGGTTCAGGGTTAGGGTTAGGATTAGTGTTAGGATTATGCTGAGGGTGAGGGTGAGGGTTAGGTTGAGGGTAAGAGTTAGGTTGAGGGTTATTGTGAGGGTGAGGTTTATGATTAGAGTTACGGATAGGGTTATGCTGAAGGTTAGGGTGAGGGGTGCGGGTCAGGGTTAGGATTAGCGTTAGGGTTAGGTTTAAGCTGAGGGTGAGGGTGAGGGTGAAGTTTAGAGTTAGAGTTAGGGTTAAGGTTAGGTTTAGGGTGAGGGTTAGGGTGAGGATAAGTATTAGGTTGAGGTTTAGGGTGAGAGTGAGGGTTAGGTTTATCATGAGTTTTAGGGTGAGGGTTAGGGTTTTAGGGTTTTTGTGAGTGTGAGTGTTAGGGTTAGGGTTAGGGTGAGGGTTAGGTTTAGGGATAGGGTTAGGGTGAGGGTTATGGTTAGGGTGAGTGTGAGGGTGAGGGTGAGGCCTTGGGTTAGGTTAGGTTTAGGGTGAGGTTGAGGTTGAGGGTTAGGGTTAGGCTGAGGTTTAGGGTGAGTGTGAAGGTGAGGTTTAGGGTTAGGGTGATGGTGATGGTTAGGGTGAGGTTGAGGGTGAGGGAGATGGTTAGCATTAGGGTTAGGGTGAAGCTTAGGGTTATGGTAGGGTGAGGGTGAGTGTGAGGGTTAGGTTTAGGGTTAGGTATACTGTTAGGCTGAGGGAGAATTTGAAGGTTATGGTTAGGGTGAGTTTTAGGGTTAGGTTTAATGTGAGGGTGAATGTTACGGTTAGGATTATGGTTAGGTTTAGTGATAAGCTGAGGGTGAAGGTGAGGGCTAAGGTTAGGGTGTGGGTTAGGCTTATGGTTAGGGTGAGGTTTAGGGTTGGGGTGAGGGTGAGGGTTAGGGTGAGGGTGAGGGTTAGGGTGAGGGTGAGGGTTAGTATTAGGGTTAGCGTGAGTGTTAGGGTTAGGGTTAGGGTGAGGTTTAATGTGAGAGTTAGGATTAGGGGTAGGGATACTGTTAGGCTGAGGGTGAGGATGAGGGTTAGGGTTACGGTGAGGATTAGGGTTAGGGTTAGGGTGAGGGTGTGGGTGAGGGTGACAGTTTAGATTAGAGTTAGGTTTAGTGTTAAGCTGAGGGTGAGGGTGAGGGTGAAGGCTACGGTTTGGGTGAGGGTTAGGCTTAAGTTTAGGGTGAGGGTTAGGGTTAGGGTGATATTTAGGGTGAGGGTTAGGGTTAGGGTGAGGGATAGGGTGCAGTTGAGGCTTAGGGTTCGGGTTAGGAAGAGTGTTAGGATGAGTGCTAGGGTTAGGGTTAGGGTGAGGGTTAGGCTTAATGTGAGGGTTAGGGTGAGGCTAAGTGTTAGGGTGAGGCTAAGTGATAGGGTGAGGGTTAGAGTGAGGGGTAGGGTTAGGTGAGGGGTAGGGTTAGGGTAAGTGTGAAGGTTAGGTTTTGTGTGAGGGTTAAGGTTAAAGTTAGGGTGAGGGTAAAAGTTAGGGTGAGGGTTGGGGAGATAGTGAGGGTTAGGGTTAGCCTTAGTCTTAGTGTGAGGGTTATGGTGAGGCTTAAGGTTAGGGTTCGGGTTAGGGTTAGGCTATGGGTGAGGGTGAAGATGAGGGTAAGTGTTAGGGTTAGGGTTAGGGTTAGGCTTATGGTTAGGCGTTCGGTGAGGATGAGGGTGAGGTTTAAATTTAGGGTGAGTGTTAGGTTTAAGGTTAAGATGAGGGTTACGGTTAGGGTTGGGTTTAGGATTAGGGATAGGATGAAGGCTAGGGTGAGCGTGAGGTTTAGTGTTAGGTTTAAGGTGAGGTTTATGGTTATGGTAAGGTTTAGGATTAGTGTGTGGTTTTGGGTTAGGGTTAGGGTTATGGGGAGGGAGAGGGTTAGGGTTAGGGTTAGGGTTATTGTTAGGGTTAGGGTTAGGGTTAAGGTGAGGGTGAGGGTGAAGGTAATTTTTAGGCTAAGGGTTAGGGAGAGGTTTAGGGTTAGGGTTAGGGTTAGAGTTAGGGTGAGGGTTCGGTTTAGAGTGAGGGTTAGGTTTAGGGTTAGGGTTAGGATTAGCGCGACGGAGAGGATGAGTTTGTGGGTTAGGTTTAGGTTTAGGTTTAGGGTTAGGCTTAGTGTTAGGCTGAGGTTGAGGGTGAGGGGGAGGGTTAGGGTTAGGGTGAGGGTGATGTTTAGGGTTACTGTTACAGTGAGGGTGAGGGTTAGGTTTAGGGTTATGGTTAGGGTGAGTGTGAGGGTTAGGATTAGGGTTAGGTTTAGGGTTATTGTTACTGTTAGGGTTAGGGTTACCTTTAGGGTGAGGGTGAGACAGAGGGTTAGGTTTAGTGTTAGGGTTACAGTGAGGGTGAGGGTTATGGTTAGGATTAGTGTTACGGTGAGGTTGAGGGTTAGGGTTAGGTTTAGGGTTAGGGTTAGGGTTATTTTCAATGTTTGAGTTAGAGTTACAGTTACGGTTACGGTGAGGTTGAAGGTGAGTGTTTCAGTTAGGGTTAGGGTTAGGGTGAGTTTTAGGTTAAGGTTAGGGTTAGGGTGAGGTTTAGGTTTAGGGTTAGGGTTAGGGTGAGGTTTAGGGTTAGGGTTAGAGTGAGGGTTAGGGTTAGGGCTAGGGTTATGGTGAGGGTGAGGGTGAGGGTTAGGATTGGGGTTAGTTTTAGGGTTATTGTTAGGGTTAGTGTTAGGGTTACCTTTACGGTGAGGGTGAGGCAGAGGGTGAGGTTAGGGTTTGGGTGAGGTTTAGGGTTAGGGTTGTGGGTAGTGTTAGGGTGAGGGTTTGTGTTAGGGTTACGGTTACGGTGAGGGTGAGGGTTAGGGTTAGTTTTAGGGTTAGGATTAGGGTTATTTTTAGTATTAGGGTTAGAGGTACTGTTTCGGTGAGGGTGCGTGTGAGCGTTAGGGTTAGGGTTAGGGTGAGGTTTAGGATGGGCTTAGAGTTAGGCTGAGGGTTAGGGTTAGGGTGAGGTTTAGGGTGAGGTTGAGGGTTAGGGTTAGGGTTAACGTTAGGGTGAGGTTAAAAGGGTGAGGGTTAGGGTAAGGTTGAGGGTTAAATTTAGTGTTAGTGTTAGTGTGAGTGTTTGGGTTAGGGTTAGGTTGAGGTTTTGGGGGAAGGTTAAGGTTAGGTTTATGGTTAGGGTGAGGGTTACGTTTAAGGTTAATGTGAGGACGAGTGTTAGGTTTAGGGTTAGGGTGAGGGCTAGTGTGAGGGTGAGGGTTAGGGTGAGGGCTAGTGTGAGAGTGAGGGTTAGGGTTAGGGTTAGGGTTAGTGTGAGGGGTAGGGTGAGGGATAAGGTTAGGGTTAGGGTGAGGGTAAGTTTTAGTGTGAGGTTTATGGTTAGGGTTAGGGTTAGCTTGAAGGTCAGGTTTAAGGTGAGGGTTAGGGTGAGAGTGAGGGTGAAGCTTAGGGTTAGAGTTAGGTTTAGGGTGAGGGTGAGGTTGATGTTTAGGGTTAGGATTAGGGTTAGGGTTAAGCTCAGGGAGAGGGGGAGGGTTATGGTGAGGTTAAGGGTTAGGGTGAGGGTTAGTGTGAGGGTGAGGGTTTGGCTGAGGGTGAAGCGTGAGTGTGATGGATAGAATTAGTGTGAGGGTGAGGGGGAGGGGGAGCTGGAGGGGGAGGTTTAGTTTTAGGGTTAGGGTTAGGGTGCAGGTTAGTGTTAAGGTTAGGATGAGCGTTAAGTTGAGATTTTGGGTGAGGATTCGGGTGAGGATAAGCATCAGGGTGAGGATTAGGGTGAGAGTGAAGGTTAAGGTTATTATGAGTGTTAGAGTGAGTGTTAGGGTTAGGATTAGGTTTAGGGTGAGTGTGAGTGTTAGGGTTAGGGTTAGGGTGAGTGTTAGGTTTAGGTATAGGGTTAGGATGAGGGTTAGGGTTAGGGTAAGGGTGAGGGTGAGGGTGAGGCTTAGGTTTAAGGTTAGGTTCAGGTTGAGGGTGAGTTTGAGGGTTAGGGTGAGGGTTATGCTGAGTGTGAGGGTGAGGGTTAGGGTGAGGGTTAGGGTTAGGGTGAGGTTTAGTGTGACGGTGAAGGTTAGGTTTAGGTTAGGTTGAGGGTTAGAGGGAAGGCTAGGGTGAGGGTTAGGGTTAGTGTTAGGGTTAACGTTCGTGTGAGTGTAAGTGTTAGGATTAGGATTAGGGTGAGGGCTAGGGTGAGTGTGAAGTTTAGTGTTAGGGTTAGTGTGAGAGGTAGTTAGGGTTAGTGTGAGGGTAAGTTTTAGTGTGAGAGTTAGGGTTAGGCTTAGGGTTAGGTTGAGGGTAATGGTTAGGGTGAGGATTAGGGTGAGTGTGAGGTTGAGGCTTAGGGTTAGGGTTAGGTTAAGGGTGAGGGTGAGGTTGAGGTTTAGGGTTAAGATTAGGGTTAGGGTTATGCTGAGGGTTAGGGTGAGGGATAGGGAGAGTGTAAGGGTTAAGGTGAGGTTTAGGCTGAGTTTCAGTGGTGAGTGTGAGGGTTAGGATTAGGGTTAGGGTTAGGGTTAGGCTGAGGGTGAGAATTAGGTTGAGGGTGAGGTTTAGGTTTAGGGTTAGGGTTATGGTCAAGGTTAGGATGAGGGTTAGGATGAGCGTTAGGGTGAGGATTAGGGTGAGGATAAGCTTTAGGGTGTGGTTTAGGGTGAGAGTGAAGTTTAAGGTTATCAGGAGTGTTAGGGTGAGTGTTAGGGTGAGGGTTAGGATTAGGGTGATGGTGAGTGTGAGAGTTAGGGTTAGAGTTAGGGTTAGGGTGTGGGTTAGGGTTAAGGATAGGGTTAGGGTGAGGGTTAGGATTAGGGTAAGGGTGAGGGTGAGGGGGAGGGGAGGCTTAGAATTAGGGTTAGGTTTAGGATGAGGGTGAGGTTGAGGGTTAGGGTTAGGGTTATGCTTAGGCTGAGGGTAAGGGTCATGGTGAGTGTAAGGGTTAGGGTGAGGGTTAGTGTGAGGGTGAGGGTGAGGTTGAGGGTGAGGTTTAGGGTTAGGTTTAGGGTTAGGGTGAGGGTGAGGGTTAGGGTGAGTGTGAGGGTGAGGGTTAGCATTAGGGTTAGGGTGAGGGTTATGGTTAGGTTAAGGAGAGGGTTAGGATTAGGGTTAGGGATACTTTTACACTGAGGGTGTGGGTGAGGTTTACGGTTAGGGTGAGGGTTAGGATTAGGGTTAGGATGAGTGTGAGGGTGAGGGTTAATGTTAGGATTAGGGTTTGGTTTAGTGCTATGCTGAGGCTGAGGGTGAGGGTGAGGGCTAGGGTTAGGGTGAGGGTTAGGCTTAAGGTTAGTGTGAGGGTTAGGGTTAGGGTGATGTTTAGGGTGAGGGTTAGGGTTAATGTGAGGGTTAGGGTGAGGGTGAGGTTTAGGGTTAGGTTTAGGTTGAGGGTTAGGTTTAGGGTTAGGATGAGTTTTAGGATGAGGGCTAGAGTTAGGGTTAGGGTGATGCTTAGGTTGAGGGTTAGCATGAGGGTTAGGGTGAGGGTTAGGGTGAGGGTTAGTGATAGATTTAGGGTTAGGGTGATGGTAAGGGCAAGGCTAAGTCTTACGGTGAGTGTCAGGGTGAGACTAAGGGTTAGGGTGAGGGTTATGGTGAGGGGTATGTTTAGGGTTAGGGTGAGGGTTAGGTTTAATATTAGGGTTAGGGTTAGAGTTAGGGTGAGGGTAAGAGATAGGGTGAGGGTTGGTGTGATAGTGAGGGTTAGGGTTAGCCTTTGTCTTAGTGTGAGGGTTATGGTGAGGATTAAGTTTAGTGTTAGGGTTAGGGTTAGGCTGAGGTTTAGGGTGAGGATGAGGGTGAGTGTGAGGATTAGGGTTAGGGTGAGGGTTAGGTTTAGGTTAGGCGTAGGGTGAGGGTGTGTGTGAGGGTTAGATTAAGGGTGAGTGTTAGGTTTAGATTTAGGGTGAGGTTTAGCGTTACTATTAGGGTTAGGTTGAAGGCTAGGGTGAGGGTGAGGCTGAGGGTTAGGGTTAGTGTTAAGGTTAGTGTTAGGTTTAGGGTTAGGGTGATGGTTAGCTTTAGGGTTAGGGATAGGTTTAGGGGTAGGTTGAGGTTGAGTTTGAGGGTTAGGGTTAGGGTTAGTCTTAGTGTTAGGCTGAGGTTGAGGATGAGGGTGAAGGTTAAGGTTAGGGTGAGGGTTAGGTTTAGGGTGAGGGTTACAATGAAGGTGAGGGTTTGGGTTAGGGTTGAGGTTAGGGTGAGTGTGACGGTTAGGATTAGGTTTAGGTTTAGGGTTATTTTTAGGGTTAGGGTTAGGGTTATGTTTACCTTTGTGGTTAGGTTGAGACTGAGGTTCAGGTTTAGGGTTAGGGTTAGGGTTACAGTGAGGGTTTGGTGTATGGTTAGGGTTAGGGTTACGGTGAGGGTGAGGGTTATGGTTAGGTTTAGGGTTAGGGTTAGGGTTAATTTTAGAATTAGGGTTAGAGTTACAGTTATGGTGAGGTTGAGTTTGAGTGTTAGTGTTAGGGTTAGGGTTAGGGTGAGGTTTAGGGTTAGGGTTAGGGTTAGGGTGAGGTTTAGGTTTAGGATTAGGGTAAGGGTGAGGTTTAGGGTTAGGGTTACAGTGAGGGTTAGGGTTACGGTTATGGTTATGGTGAGGGTGAGGGTGATGGTTAGGATTAGGTTTAGGTTTAGGGTTATTGTTAGGGCTAGTGTTATGGTTATCTTTACGGTGAGGGTGAGGCTGAGGGTGAGGTTACGGTTAGGGTTTTGGTGAGGTTTAGAGTTAGGGTTAGAGGTAGGGTTAGGGTGAGGTTTTGAGTTAGTGTTAGGGTGAGGTTTACGGTGAGGGTTAGGGTTAGGGTTACGGTTAAGGTGAGGGACAGATTGACGGTTAGGGAGAGGTTTGGGTTGAGGTTAGAGTTAGGGTTAGGGTTAACGTTAGGGTGAGGTGAAAAGTTAGGGTGAGGGTTAGAGTAAGGGTGAGGTTTAAGTTTAGTGTTAGTGTTAGCGTGAGGGTTAGGGTTAGGGTTAGGTTGAGGGTTTGGGGGAAGGTTAGGTTTAGTGTTAGGTGTAGGATTAGTGTTAGGTTTAAGGTTAGTGTGAGGGTGAGTGTTAGGATTAGGGTTAGGGTGAGGGCTAGTGTGAGGGTTAGGGTTAGGGTTAGGGTTAGCGTGAGGGGTAGGGTGAGGTGTAGGGTTAGGGTAAGGGTAAGTTTTAGTTTGAGTGTTAGGGTCAGTGTTTGGGTTAGGTTGAGGGTAAGGATTAAGGTGAGGGTTAGGGTGAGAATGAGGGTGAGGCTTGGGGTTAGGGTTAGGTTTAGGGTGAGGTTGAGTTTGAGGATTAGGGTTAGGATTAGGGTTATGGTTAAGCTGATGGGGCGGGGGAGGGCTAGTGTGAGGGTAAGGGTTAGTGTGAAGGTTAGTGTGAGGCTGAGGGTTAGGCTGAGTGTGAGGGGTGAGTGTGAGGGTTAGAATTAGGGTGAGGGTTAATGTTAGGCTGAGGGTGAGGGTGAGGGTGAGGGTTAGGTTTAGGGTTAGGGTTAGGGTTAGATTGAGGGTTAGGGTTAAGGTTAGGATGAGGGTTAGGTTGAGGGTTATGGTTAGGGTTAGGGTGAGGATAAGCTTTAGGGTGAGGTTTAGGGTGATAATGAGGGTTAAGGTTGTCATGAGTGTTGAGGTGAGTTTTAGGGTGAGGGTTAGGTTAGGGTTAGGGTTAGGGTGAGTGTGAGTGTTAGGGTTAGGGTTAGGGTGAGGGTTAGGGTTAGGTATAGCGTTAGAGTGAGGGTTAGGGTGAGGGTGAGTGTGAGCTTGAAGGTGAGGTTGAGGCTTAGGGTAAGGGTTAGGTTTAGGGTGAGGTTGAGTTTGAGGGTTAGGGTTAGGGTTATGCTGAGTGTGAGGGTGAGCGTTAGGGTGAGGTTTAGGGTTTGGGTGAGGTTTAGTGTGAGGGTGAAGGTTAGGCTCAGGGTGAGGGGTGAGGGTTACGGTTAGTGTTAGGGTTAACGTTATGGTGATGTTAAGGGTTAGGGTGAGGGTGAGGGTTAAGGTTATGGTTAGTGTTAGGGTGAGGGTTAGGGTTAGGTTAGTTTGAGGGTTAGAGGGAAGGCTAGGGTTAGGGTTAAGGTTAGGGTTAAGGTTAGTGTGAGGGTGAGTGTTAGGATTAGGATTAGGTTGAAGCCTAGGATGAGGGTGAGGTTTAGGGTTAGAGTTAGGGTTAGGGTGAGGGGTAGGTGGAGCGGTAGTTTTATTGTTAGGGTGATGGTAAGTTTTAGTTTGAGAGTTAGGTTTAGGGTTAGTGATAGGTTGAGGGTAAGGATTAGGGTGAGGTTTAGGGTGAGAGCGAGGGTGAGGATTATGTTTAGGTTTAGGTTCAGTGTGAGGGTGAGGTTGAAGGTTAGGGTTAGGATTAGGGTTAGTGTTACGCTGAGGGTGAGTGTGAGGATTAGGATGAGGGTAAGGGTTGGGTCGAGGTTTAGGCTGAGGGTGAGAGGTGAGTGTGAGGGTTAGGATTAGGGTTAGGGTTACGTTTAGGCTGAGGGGGAGGGGGAGGGTGAGTTTTAGGGTAAGGGTTAGGGTTAGGGTGAGGGTTAGGGTTAAGTTTAGGATGACGGTTAGGATGAGGGTTAGGGTGAGGGTTAGGGTTAGGATTAGCATTAGGGTGAGGTTTAGGGTGAGAGTGAGGTTTAGGGTTATCATGAGTGTTAGGGTGAGTGTTAGGGTGAGGGTTAGGATTAGGGAGAGTGTGAGTGTTAGGGTTAGGGGTAGGGTGAGGGTTAGGGTTAGGGATAGGGTTAGGGTGAGGTTTAGGGTTAGGGGGAGGGGGAGGGGGAGGGCGAGGGGGAGAGGGAGGGTGAGGCTTAAAATTAGGGTTAGTTTTAGGGTGAGGTTTAGGTTGAGGGTTAGGGTTAGTGATATGCTGAGGATGAAGGTGAGAGTTAGGGTTAGGGTAAGGGTTAGGGTGAGGGTTAGTGTGAGAGTGAGTGTTAGGCTGAGGATGAGGGGTGAGGGTGAGGGTGAAGATTAGGGTTAGGGATAGGGTGAGGTTTACGGTTAAGGTTAGGTTTAGGGTTAGGGTGTGGTTTTGGGTTAGGTTTAGGATTTCGGTGAGCGAGAGGGTTAGCTTTAGGGTTAGGGTTAGGGTTAGGGTTAGGGTTAGGGTTAGGATTAGTGTGAGTGTTAGGGTTAGGGTTAGGGTGAGGTTGAGGCTTAGTTTTAGGGTTAGGTTTAGGGTGAAAGTGAGTTTGAGGGTTAGTGTTAGGATTTAGGGTAACCCTGAGGGTGAGGGTGAGGGTTAGGGTGAGGGTAAGTGTTAGGGTGAGGGTTATTGTGAGGGTGAGGGTTAGGCTGAGGGTTAGGGTTGATGGTGAGGGTTAGGATTAAGGTTCTGGTTAGGGTTAGGCTGAGGGTGAGGGTGAGGGTTAGTGTGAGGGTGAGGGTTAGGCTGAGGGTGAGACTGAGGTTGAGGGTTAGCATTAGGGTTAGGGTGAGGGTTAGGGTTTGGGTTAGTGTGAGGGTGAGTGTGAGGGTTAGGATTAGGATTAGGGATACTTTTAGGCTGAGGATGAGTGTGGGTGTTAGGTTTAGGTTGAGGTTTAGGGTTAGGGTTAGGGTGACGTTGAGGCCGAGGGTTATAGTTAGGATTAGGGTCAGGTTTAGTGTTAAACTGAGGGTGAGGTTGAGGGTGAGGGCTAGGGTTAGGGTGAGGGTTAGTGTGAGGCTTATATTGAGGGTTAGTGTGAGGGTTAGTGATAGGTTTAGGATTAGGGTGAGGGTTAGGGCAAGGCTAAGGCTTAAGGTGAGGGTTAGGGAGAGTCTAAGTGTTAGGGTGAGGGTGAGCGTGAGGGTGAGGTGTAGGGTTAGTGAGGGTGAGGATTACGTATAGTGTGAGGGTTAGGGTTAGGGTTAGGGTGAGTTTAAGATTAAGGGTAAGGGTTAGGGTGATAGGGAGGGTTAGTGTTAGACTTAGTCCAAGTGTGAGGGTTATGGTGAGGCTTAGGTTTAGGGTTAGGTTTAGGTTTAAGATGAGGGTGAGGGTAAGGTTTAGGTAAGAGTGAGGGTTAGTTTTAGTGTGAGGTTTAGGGTTCGGTTTGGGGTGAGGGTAAGGGTTAGGGTGAAGGTTATGGTGAGAATGAGGGTTAGAGTTATCGTATGTGTTAGGGTGAAGGTTATAGTGATCTTTAGGGTTAGGGTTAGGGTTAGCTTTAGGGTGAGGGTTAGCGGCAGGGTAAGTATTAGGGTGAGGGTTAGGGTGAGCATTAGGCTTAGCATTATGGTTAGGGTGAGGGTTAGTTTTAGGGTTAGTGTTAGGGTTAGTGTGAGGCTGAGGGTTAGGGTTAGGATTAGGGTTAGGGTTATGGTTAGGTTGAGGTTGAGGGTAAGGGTGAGTGTTAGGGTTAGGATTAGGCTTAGGTTTATGTTTAGGCTTAAGTTGAGGGTTAGGGTGAGGGTTAGTGTTAGTGTAAGGGTTAGGCTTAGGGTGAGGTTTAGGGATTGGGCGAGCGTTAGAGTGAGGGTATGCATGAGGGTGAGACTGAGGATTAGGGTGTGGGTGTGGGTTAGGTTTAGGGTGAGGGTTAGGGTGACAGTGAGCGTTAGCGTGAAGGTTAGGGTGAGAGCGAGGGTTCAGGTTTTCTTGAGGGATAGGGTGAGGGTTAGGGTTGGGGTTAGGGTTTGGTTTAGGGTGAGGGTGAGGTTTAGGTTTAGGATTAGGGTGAAGTTTAGGATGAGGGTTAAGGTTAGGATTAGGGTTAGGTTGAGGGCTAGGGTGAGGGTGAGCGTTAGGGTTAAGGTGAGGGTTAGGTTTAGGGTTAGGGTGAGGGTTAGGTTGAGGGCTAGGTTTTGGGTTAGGGTTAGGTTGAAGGTGAGGTTTAGCGTGAGGTTTAGGGTTAGGGTTAGGGTTAGGGTGAGAGTTAGGATGGAGGTTAGGGTTAGGGTGAGGTTTAGGGTTAGGAGTAGGTTTAGGTTGAGGGTTAGGGTTAGGATTAGGTTTAGGGTGAGAGCTAAGGTGAGGGTGAGGTTATGGTTAGGGTAGGGTGAGGGTTAGGGTGAGAGTTAGCTTTAGGATTAGTGTTAGGGTGAGAGTTAGGGTTACTGTTAGGGTTAAGGTTAGAGTGAGGGTTAGGGTTAGGATTAGTTTTAGCGTTAGGGCTAGGTTGAGGGTATGGGTTAGTGTTAGGTTTAGGGTGAGGTTTAGGGTTAGGGTTAGGGTTAGTGTTAGGGTTAGGTTTACGGTTATGTTGAGGGTTAGGGTTAGGGTGAGATTTAGGGTTAGGGTTAGGTTTAGTGTTAGGGTTAGGGTTACGGTTATGTTGAGGGTTAGGGTTAGGGTGAGGGTTAGGGTGAGGGTTAGGGTTTGGGTGAGGTTTAGGTTTAGTGTTACAATGAAGGTGAGGGTTAGCGTTAGGGTTAGGGTTAGGGTGAGGGTGAGGGTTAGGGTTAGGGTTAGGGTGAGGGTTAGGTTGAGGGTTAGGGTTTGGGTTAGGGTTAGGTTGAGGGTGAGGTTTAGGGTGAGGTTTAGGGATAGGGTTAGGGTTAGGGTGAGAATTAGGATGGAGGTTAGGTTTAGGGTGAGGGTTAGGGTTAGGTGTAGGTTTAGGTTGAGTGTGAGGTTGAGGGTTAGGGTTAGGATTAGGGTTAGGGTGAGAGCTAGGGTGAGGGTGAGGATTATGGTTAGGGTAGGGTGAGGGTTAGGGTGAATGTTAGCTTTAGGATTAGGGTTAGGGAGAGAGTTAGGGTTAGTGTTAGGGTTAGGGTTAGAGTGAGGGTTTGGGTTAGGATTAGTTTTAGGATTAGGGCTAGGATAAGGGTATGGATTAGTGTTAGGGTTAGGGTGAGTTTTAGGGTTAGGGTTAATGTGATGGTTAGTGTTAGGTTTACGGTTATGTTGAGGGTTAGGGTTAGGGTGAGGGTGCGGGTTAGTGTTAGTCTTAGGGTAAGGGTGAGGGTTAGGAATAGGGTTAGGTTTAGGATTATTGTTAGGGTAAGGGTTATACTTACAGTTACGTTTATGAAGAGAGTGAGAACCTAAACGTCACGTTTAGGGTTAGGTTTAGTGTTTGGGTGAGATTTAGGGTTAGGGTTACAATGAGGTTGAGAGTTAGGATTAGGGTTAGGGTTAGGGTTAGGGTGAGGGTTAGGATTAGGGTTAGGTTTAGGGTTATTGTTAGGGTTAGGTTTAGGGTTAACTTTACGGTGAGTATGAGGCTAAGGCTGAGTTTAGGGTTTGGGTTTGGGTGAGGTTTAGGTTTAGGGTTAGGGGTAGTGTTAGGTTTAGGGTTAGTGTTATTGTTACGCTAGGGTTAGAGTTACGGTTATGGTGAGGGTGAGGGTGAGGGTTCGGTTTAGGGTAAGTTTAGGGTGAGGTTTACGTTTAGGGTTAGAGTTAAGGTTAGGTTTAGGCTTAGGGTGACGGTGAGGTTTAGGGTTACAGTTAGGGTTAGTGTTAGGGTTAGGGTGAGGGTTACGGTTAGGATTAGTTTTAGGGTTAGGGTTAGATTGAGTTTGAGTGTGAGGGTTAGAGTTAGGATTAAGCTTAGGGTTAGGTTTAGGCTGAGGGTGAGGGTGAGCATTAGAGTTAGTTTAGGATGAGTGTTAGGGGTACGATTATGGTTAGTGTGAGGGCTAGGTTGATGGTGAGGGTTAGGGTAGGGTTAGGGTGCGGTTTAGGGTTAACTATAGGGTTAGGGTTACGGTGAGCGTTAGGGTTAAAGTAAGGTTTACGGTTAGGGTGAGGTGTACGGTTAGGGTTAGTGTTATGGTTATGGTTAGGGTTAGGGTGAGGGTGAGGGTTAGGATTAGGTTAAGGTTTATGGTTATTTTTAGTGTTAGGGTTAGGGTTACAGGTACAGTGAGGGTGAGGATGAGTGTGAGGGTTAGTGTTAGGGTTAGGGTGAGGTTTAGGGTTAGGGTTATTGTTAGGGTTATGGTTAGGGTTAGAATGAGGCTTAGGGTGAGGGGTACGTTTAGGGTTACGGTGAGTGTTAGGGTTACTGTGAGGGTTAGGGTTAGGTTTAGGGTTAGGGTGATGGTTAGGTTGAGGGTTAGGGTTTAGGTGAGTGTTAGGGTGAGAGTGAGGGTTAAGTTGAGGTTTCCCGTTAGGGTTAGCTTAGGGTGAAGTTTAGGGTGACGTAAGAGTTAGGGTGAAGGTTAGGTTTCAGGTGAGGTTGAGGGTTAGGGTTAGGGTTAACGTTATGGTGAGATTAAGTGTTAGGTTGAGGGTTAAGGTGAGGGTGAGGGTTAAGGTTTGGGTTCGTGTTAGAGTGAGGGTTTGGGTTAGGGATAGGTTGAGGGTTAAATGGGAAAGTTAAGGTTAAGTTTAGGATTAGGTTGATGGTTAAGGTTAGGGTTAAGGTAAGTGTGAGGGTGAGTGTTACGTTTAGGGTTCGGGTGAGGGCTAGGATGAGGGTGAGGTTTAGGGTTAGGCTGAGGGTAATTTAGTGTGAGGGTTAGGGTTAGCGTTAGGTTTAGGTTGAGGGTAAGAGTTAGGGTGAGAGTTAGGTTGAGAGTGAGGGTGAAGCCTAGGGTTAGGGTTAGGTTTAGAGTGAGGTTGAGGATGAGGGTTAGGGTTAGGATTAGGGTTAGGTTTACGCTGAGGGTGAGGGTGAGGGTTAGGATGAGGGTAAGGTTTAGGGTGAGGGTTAGTATGCGGATGAGGATTAGGCTGAGGGTGAGGGTTGAGGGTGAGGGTTAGGATTAGAGTTAGGGTTAGGGTTAGGGTGAGAGTCAGGGTGAGCGTGAGGTTTAGGTTTAGGGTTAGGTTTAGGGTGAGGGTTAGGGTTAAGGTTAGGATTAGGGTTAGAATGAGAGTTAGGGTTAGGTTTAGGGTGAGGGTTAGGGTGAGGATAAGCATTAGGTTGAGATTTAGGGTGAGAGTGAGGGTTAGGGTTATCATGAGTGTTAGGGTGAGTTTTAGGGTGAGGGTTAGGGTTTTAGTGTTAGGGTGAGTGTGAGTGTTAGGGATAGGGTTAGGGTTAGGGTGAGGGTTAGGTTTAGGATAGTTTTAGGGTGAGGGTTAAGGTTAGGGTGAGTGTGAGAGTGAGTGTGAGTGTGAGGCTTAGTGCTAGGTTTAGGTTTAGGGTGAGTGTGATGTTGAGCGTTAGGGTTAGGATTAGGGTTAGGGTTATGCTGAGGGTGAACGTGACGGTTAGGGTGAGTGTAAGGGTTAGGGTGAGGGTTAATATGAGGGTGAGTTTTAGGCTGAGGGTGAAGGGTGAAGGTGAGGGTAAGGATTAGGGTTACGGTTAGGTTAAGCTGAGGGTGAGTGTGAGGGTGAGGGTGACATTTAGGCTTAGGTTTAGGGTTAGGGTGAGGGTGAGTGTGAAAGTGAGAGTGAGCATAAGGGATTGGGTGAGGGTTAGGGTTAGGGTTAGGTTGAGGGTGTGTTTGACGGTTAGGGTTAGCATTAGGTTTAGTGTTAAGCTGAGGGTGAGGTTGAGGGCAAGGTTTAGGGTAAAGGTTAGGCTTAAAGTTAGTGTGAGGGTTAGGGTTAGGTTGATGTTTAGGGTGAGGCTGAGGGTTAGGGTTAGGGGTAGGGTGAGGGGTAGGGTTAGTGTCTGGGTGAGGGTGAGGTTTAGTGTTAGGGTTAGGGTTAGGGTGAGGGGTATGGTGAGGGGTATGGTTAGGGTCACGTTGAGGGTAAGTTTTAGTGTGCGGGATGGGTTTAGGGTTAGTGTTAGGTTGAGGGTAAATGTTAGGGTGAGGGTTAGGATTAAGTTTAGGGTTAGTGTTAGGCAGAGGGTGACGGTGAGGGTGAGGGTGAGGTTTAGGGTTAGGGTTAGGATTAGGGTGAGGTTTAGGGTTGGGGAGAGGGTTAGGGTGAGGGTTAGGTTTAAGGTGAGGGTGAGGGTGAGGGTGAGGCTTAGGGTTAGGGTTAGGTTTAGGGTGAGGGTCAGGTTGACAGTTAGGGTTAGGATTAGGGTAAGGTTTATGCTGAGCGGGAGTGTGAGGGTTGTGGTGAGGGTAAGGGTTAGGGGGAGGGTTAATGTGAGGGTCAAGTTTAGGCTGATGGTGAGAGGTGAGGGTGAGGGTTAGGATTAGGCTTACAGTTAGGGTTAGTCTGAGTGTGAGTGTGAGGGTGAGGGTGAGGTTTAGGGTTAGGTTTAGGGTTAGGGTGAGGGTGAGTTTGAGGGTAAGCATTAGTGTTAGGGTGAGGTTTCGTGTTAGGGTTAGGGTGAGCATGAGTGTGAGGGTTATGATTAGGGGTAGGGATATTGTTATGCTGAGGGTGAGGGTGAGGGTTAGGGTTAGGTGAGGGTTAGGTTTAGGGTTAGGTTGAGGGTGAAGGCGAGGGTTACGGTTAGGATTAGGGTTAGGTTTAGTGTTAAGCTGAGGGTGAGGCTGAGGGTGAGGTCTAGGGTTAGAGTGAGGTTTGACTTAAGTTTAGGGTGAGGGTTAGGGATAGGGTTATGTTTAGGGTGAGGGTGAGGGTTAGGGTGAGGTTTAGGGTTATGGTTAAGGTTAGACTTAGGGTTAGGGGAAGGGTGAGGGTGAGGGTCAGATTTAGGGTGATTGTTAGGTTTAGGTTTAGGGTGAGGTTTAGGGTTAGGATTAGGGTTAGGATGAAGGCTAGGATGAGGGTGAGGTTTAAGGTGAGGGTGAGGTTTAGGGTTAGAGTTAGTGTTAAGGTGAGGGTTAGGGTTAAGATTAGGATGAGGGTTAGGGTTAGGGTTAGGGTGAGGATATGCATTAGGGTGAGTTTTAGGGTGAGAGTGAGGTTTAGGGTTATCATGAGTGTTATGGTGAATTTTAGGGTGAGGGTTAGGGTTTTAGGGTTAGGGTGAGTGTGAGTGTTAAGGTTAGGTTTAGGGTTAGGGTTAGGGTAAGTGTTAGGGATAGGGTTAGGGTGAGAGTGAGGGTTAGGGTTATGGTGAGGGTGAGGGTGAGGGTGAGGCCTAGGGTTAGTTTTAGGTTTAGGGTGAGGGTGAGGTTGAGGGTTAGGGTTAGGATTGGAGTTAGGGTTATGCTGAGGGTAAGGTTGAAGGTAAGGGTTAGGGTGAGGGTGAGGGTGATGTGAGGGTTAGGCTTAGGGTGAGGTGTGAGGTTGAGGTTTAGGATTAGGATTACGGTTATGGTTAGGCTGAGGGTGAGGGTGAGTATGAGGGTGAGGCCTAGGGTTAGGATTAGTTTTAGGGTGCGGGTGAGGGTTAGATGTAGGGTGAGTGTTAGGTTTAGGTTAGGGTGAGGGTTAGGGTGAGGGTTAGGGTTAGGATTGGGGTTAGGGTGAGGGTGAGGGTGAGGGTTAGCATTAGGGTTAGGGTGAGGGTTAGGGTTAGGATGAGGGTGAGGGTGAGGGTTAGGGATAGGTTTAGGTTTAGGTTTAGGGTTATTGTTAGGGTTAGGGTTAGAGTTACGGTTACGGTGGGGGTGAGGGTGAGGTTTAGGGTGAGGGTAAGGTTTAGGGTGAGGTTTAGGGTTAGGGTTAGGGTTAGGGTTAACTTTAGGGATAGGGTGAGTGTGAGGTTTAGGGTTACGGTTAGGGTTTTTTTAGGGATAAGGTTAGGGTTAGGTTTAGGGTTAGTGTTAGTTTTAGGATTAGAAATAGAATTAGTGTGAGTGTGACTATTAGGGTTAGGGTTATGTTTAGGCTTAGGGTTAGGCTGAGGGTGAGGGTGAGGTTTAAGATTAAGGTGAGGGTTAGATTTAGGATGAGGTTTAAGGTTAGGATTAGGGTTAGGGTGAGGGCTAGGGGGATGGTGAGGGTTAGAGTTAGGGTTAGGGTGAGGTTTAGGTTTAAGTATAATGCTAGGGTTAGGGCGAGGG
The DNA here is from genome assembly GCF_024711535.1 of Dipodomys merriami. Taxonomy (NCBI): domain Eukaryota; kingdom Metazoa; phylum Chordata; class Mammalia; order Rodentia; family Heteromyidae; genus Dipodomys; species Dipodomys merriami. Next base: position 1,388,765 of record NW_027206102.1, read on the forward strand.
TTTGGGTTAGGGTAAGGTTTACGGTTAGAGTGAGGGTTAGTTTTAGGATGAGGGTTAGGGTTAGGTTTAGGGTTAGGGTGAGGGTGAGGGTTAGGATTAGGTTAAGGGTTATGTTTATTATTAGGGTTAGGGTTACAGTTAAGATGAGGGTGAGGATGAGTGTGAGGATTAGTGTTAGGGTTAGGGTGAGGTTTAGGGTTAGGGTTATGGTTAGGGTTAGGATTAGGCTTAGGGTGAGGCGTAGGTTTAGGGTTAGGGTGAGGGTTAAGTTTACTGTGAGGGTTAGGGTTAGGTTTAGGGTTAGGGTGAGGGCTAGGTTTTTTGTTTTGTTAGATTATGTGTTAGGGTTAGGGTGAGGGTGAGGGTTAAGGTGAGGTTTAGGGTTAGGGTTAGCATTAGGGTTAGAATTAAGGTTAAGGTGAGGTTGAGGGTGAGGGATAGGGTGAGGTTTAGGATTAGGGTGAGGTTAAGGGTTAGGGTTAGGCTTCGGGTTAGGCTTCGGGTTATGGTGAGGGTGAGCGTGAGGGTTTGGATTAGGGTCAACTTTTGGGTTATTGTTAGGGTTAGGGTTACCTTTACGGTGAGGGTGAGGTTAGGGTTAGGGTTTAGGTGAGGTTTAGGGTTAGGGTTAGGGGTAGGGTTAGGGTGAGGGATTGGGTTAGGTTTAGGGTTTTGGTGAGGGTGACGGTTAGGTTTATGGTTAGGGTTATTGTTAGGGTTAGGGTTAGGCTTACAGTTACAGTGATGGTGAGGGTGAGGGTCAGGTTTAGGTTTAGGGTGAGGTTTGGTGTGAGGTAAGAGTTATTGTGAGGGTGAGGTTTAGGGTGAGGTTGAGGGTTAGAGTTAGGGTTAACGTTAAGGTGAGGTTAAGAGTTAGGGTGAGGTTTAGGGTGAGGATGAGGGTTAAGGTTATGGTTAGTGTTAAGGTGAGGGTTAGGGTTAGGGTTATGTTGAGGATTAGGGGGAAGTTTAGAGTTAGGTTTAGGGTTAAGGTTAGTGTAAGGGTGAGTGTTAGGATTAGGGTTAGGGTGTGGGGTAGGGTTAAGATTAGGATGAGGGATAGGATGAGGGTTAGGGTTAGGGTTAGGGTGAGGGTTAGGGTGAGGATAAGCATTAGGGTGAGGTTTAGGGTGAGAGTGAGGGTTAGGGTTTTCATGAGTGTTACGGTGAGTTTTAAGGTGAGGGTTAGGGTTTTAAGGTTAGGGTGAGTGTGAATGTTAGGGTTAGGGTTAGGGTTACTGTGACGGTTAGGGTTAGGGATAGGGTTAGGGTGAGGGTTAGGGTTACGGTGAGGGTGATTGTGAGGGTGAGGCCTAGGGTTAGGGTTAGGTTTAGGGTGAGGGTGAGGTTGAGGGCTAGGGTTAGGATTAGGGTTATGGTTAAGCTCAGGGTTCGAGTGAGGGTTACAGTGAGGTTAAGGGTTAGGGTGAGGGTGAGTATGAGGGTGAGTGTTAGGCTGAGATTAAGGGGTGAGTGTGAGGGTTAGGATTAGGGTTAAGGTTAGGGTTATACTGAGGGATAGGGTGAGGGTGAGTGTGAGGATTAGTGTGAGGTTTGGGGTTAGGGTGAGGATGAGAGTTAGGGTGAGGGTGAGGGTGAGAGTTAGGGTTTTGGTGAGGGGTAGTATTAGGGTTAGGGTGAGGGTGAGGATGAGAGTTAGTGTTAGGGTTAGGGTGAGGATTAGGGTTAGGTTAGGGTGAGGGTGAGTGTGAGGGTTAGGATTAGGGTTACGGATACTGGTAAGCTGAGGGAGAAGTTGAGGGTTAGTGTTAAGGTGAGGGTTAGTGTTAGGGTTAGGGTGAGTCTGAGGGTTAGGATTAGGATTAGGGTTAGCGTTAAGGTTAGGTTGCAGTTGAGGGTGAGGGTGAGGGTTTGGGTTAGGATTAGGGTTAGGTTTAGGGTTAGGCTGAGGGTGAGGGTGAGGGTGAGAGTTAGGCTAAGGGTGAGGGTTAGGCTTAGGGTGATGTTTAGGGTGAGGGTGATGGTTAGGGTGAGGGAATGGGTGAGGGTGAGACTGAGGTTTAGGGTGCGGGTGTGGGTTAGGTTTTAGGTGAGGGTTAGGGTAATGGTGAGCGTTAGGGTTAGGTTTAGGGTGAAGGTGAGCGTTATGGTTAGGGTTAGGGTGAGGGATAGGGTGAGAATGAGGGTTAGGTTTTTCGTGAGGGTTAGGGTGTGTGATAGGGTGAGGGTTAGGTTAAGGGTTACGCTTAGGGTGACGGTGAGGGTGAGGGTGAGGTTGGGTGTTAGGTTTAGGATTAGAGTTAGGGTTAGGTTTAGGCTGAGGGTGAGGTTTAGGGTTAGGGTTAGGGTGATGTTAAGTTTTAGGGAGAGGTTTAGGGTGAGGGTGAAGTTTAGTTTTAGTGTTAGGTTTCGGGTTAGGGTTCGGGTGATGTTTAGGCTGAGGGTGAGTGTTAGGGTGAGGGTTCGGTTCGGGTGAGGGTTAAGATGTGGGTGAGGGTTAGGCTTAGGGTGAGTGTTAGGGTGACGGTGAGGGTTAAGTTGAGGGTGAGGCTTAAGGTTAGGGCTAAGGTGAGGGTTAGGTTTAGGGTTAGGGTTAGGGTGAGTGTTAGGTTGAGGGGTAGGTTTATGGTTAGAATGAGGGTTAGGGTTATTTTGATTGTTAGGGTTAGCTTTAGGGTGAGGATAAGGGTTAGGGTGAGGGTTAGGGTTAGGTTGCGGTTGAGGGTTAGGTTTAGGGTGAGGGTTAGGGTTAGGGTTAGAGGTAGGGTTAGGGTGAGGGTGAGGGTTAGTGTTAGGGTTAGGGATAGGTTTAGGGTGAGGGTTATCATGAGGGTTAGGGAAAGGTTTAGGGGTAGGGTTAGGGTTAGGTTTAGGGTGAGTGTGAGGGTGATGGTGAGGTTTAGGGTGTGTTAGGGTTAGGGTTAAGGTGAAGGTTAGGGTTAGGTTGATGTTTACGGTGACTGAGTGTTAGGCTGATGTTGAGGGGTAGGCTGAGGGTGAGGTTTATGTTGAGGTTTAGCATTAGGGTGAGTGTTAGGGTTAGGGTTAGGCATAGGGTTATTGTGAGGATTAGGGTTAGGGTTAGGTTTAGGGTTAGGTTGAGGGTAAGCATTAGGGTGAGGTTTAGCGTGAGGGTTAGGGTTAGGGTTAGGGTGAGGGTCAGGGTTTGGGTTAGGGTTAAGGTGAGGGTTAGTGATAGGGTGAGGTTTAGCGATAGGTTTAGGGTTAGGGTGACAGTTAGGATTAGAGACAGGGTGAGGGTGAGGGTTAGGGTTAGGATTAGGGTTAGGGTAAAAGTTAGGTTGAGGGTGAGGGTTAGGGTGAGAGTGAGGTTTAGGTTAGTTTTAGAGTTTCTTTGAGGGTTAGCGTGAGGGTTTGGGTTAGGTTTAGGGTTAGAATTAGTGTGAGTGTGAGGGTTAGGTTTAGGGTTAGGGTGAGGGTGAGGGTTAGGGTGAGGGTTGGGGTTAGTGGGAGGTTTATTCTTAGGGCTAGGGTTATGGTTAGGGTGAGGGTAAAGGTTAGGGTTAGGGTTAGTTTGAGGGTTAGAGTTACAGTTAGGGTTAGGGTTATTGTTAGCATTAATTTGAGGGTGAGGGTAAGGGTTACGGGTAGGTTAGGTTTTGAGTGATGGTGAGGGTCAGGGTGAGGGTTCGATTTAGGTTTAGGTTTTGGATGAGGGTGAGGTTGCAGGTTATGATTAGGGTTAGGGTGAGGTTTAGGGTGAGGGTGAGGGTTTGAGTGAGGGTGAGGCTTAGAGTTAGCATTAGGATTAGGCTTAGGGTTAGTGTGAGGGTTAGGGTTAAATTTAGGGCTAGGGTGAGGTTGAGGGTGAGCGTGAGGGGTAGGGTTAGGGTTAGGGTGAGGGTTAGGGTTAGTGTTAGTGTGAGGGTGAGAGTGAGAGTTATGTTTAGGGTGAGGGTAAGGGTGAGGGTTATGGTTAGGATTAGGGTTGGTTTGAGGGCTAGGTTGATGGTGAGGATTAGGTTTAGGGTGAGGTTTAGGTTTAGGCTTAGGGTTAGGGTGATGTTTAGCGTTAGGGTTAGGGTGAGGGTTAGGATTAGTGTGAGTGTTAGGCTTAGGGTAAGGGTTAGGGTGAGGGTAAGTGTTAGGGTGAGGGTTAGATTCAGAGTGAGGGTTAGGGTTATCGTGAGTGTTAGGGTGAGGGTTAGGGTTAGGATTAGGGTTAGGGTTAGCCTGAGGGTGAGGTTGAGGGTGAGGGTGATGTTGAGGTGTAGGGTTTTGTTTGGGTTAGGGTTAGTGTGAGGGCTATGGTGAGGGTGAGGGTTAGGGTGAGTGTGAGGGTGAGCGTGAGGGTTAGGGTTGGGGTTAGTGGGATGGATAGGCTTAGGGCTAGTGTTATGGTTAGGGTGAGGGTAAAGGTTAGGGTGGGGGTTAGAGTGAATGTGAGGGTTACTATCATCGTGTTAGGGTGAGGGTTACGGTTAGGTTTAGGGTTAGGGTTAGGTTGAGGTTTAGAGTTACAGTTAGGTTTAGGGTTATCGTTAGGGTTAAAGTGAGGGTGAGGGTAAGGGTTACGGTTAGAGTTAGGTTTTGAGTGAGGGTGAGGGTGAGGGTGAGGGTTCGGTTTAGGTTTAGGTTTTGGGTTAGGGTGAGGTTGCGGGTTATGATTAGGGTTAGGGTGAGGGTTAGGGTGAGGGTGAGGGTTTGGGTGAGGGTGAGGCTTAGAGTTAGCATTAGGATTAGGCTTAGGCTTAGGGTGAGGGTTAGGGTTAAGTTTAGGGCTAAGGTGAGGATGAGGTTGAGGGTGAAGGTTAGGGTTAGGGTTAGGGTGAGCATTAGGGTTAGCTTGTGGGTTAGGGTTAGTGTTAGGGTGAGGGTGATAGTGAGATTTACGGTTAGGGTGAGGGTAAGTGTGAGGGTTAGGGTTAGGATTAGGGTTGGTTTGAGGGCTAGGGTGATGGTGATGATTAGGTTTAGGGTGAGGTTTAGGGTTAGGCTTAGGGTTTTGGTGATGGCTAGCGTTAGGGTTAGGGTGAGGGTTAGGTTTAGTGTGAGCGTTAGGCTTAGGGTAAGGTTTAGGTTGAGGGTAAGTGTTAGGGTGAGGTTTAGGGTGAGAGTGAGGGTTAGGGTTAGTGTGAGTGTTAGGGTTAGGGTTAGGATTAAGGTTAGGGTTAGGGTTAGCCTGAGGGAGAGGGGGAGGGGGAGGGTGATGTTGATGTTTAGGGTTTGGGTTAGGGTTAGGGTTAGAGTGAGGGCTATGGTGAGGATGAGGTTTAGGGTGAATGTGAGTGTGAGGGTTAAGGTTAGGATTAGGTTTAGGGTTAGGTTTAGTCTGAGTGTGAGGGTGAGGGTGAGGTTTACGGTTAGTGTTAGGTTTAGGCTGAGGGCTAGTTTGAGGGTGAGGGTTAGGTTGAGTGTGAGGGTGAGTGTGATGGTTAGGGTTAGAGTAAGGGCTAGGTTTAGGGTTATGGTTAAGGTGAGGTTGGGGTGAGGGTGAGGGTTAGGGGGAGAGTTAGGGTTAGGCTGAGGGTTAGGGTTAGAGTTAGGGTGAGGGTTAGTTTAAGATGATGTGGAGAGTGAGGGTGAGGTTTAGGGGTAGGATTAGGGTTAGGGTGAGGCTGAGGGTTAGGGTGAGTGTGAGGGTTAAGGTTAGGGTGAGGTTTAGGTTTAGGGTTATGGTGAGGGTGAAGGTTAGGCTTAGGTGATGTTTAGGGTGAGGGTGAGGTTTAGGATGAGGGTGAGATTTCGGGTGAGACTGAGGATTAGGGTTTGGGTGTGGGTGAGGGTGAGGTTGAGGGTTAGGGTTAGGGTGAGTTTTAGGGTGAGGGTGAGGGTTTGGTTGAGTCTGAGGTTTAGGGTGTGGGTGAGGGTTAGGTTTATGTTTAGGGTTAGACTGACGGTGAGGTTTAGGGTGCGGCTGAGGGTTAGGATTAGTTTTAGGGTTAGGATTAGGGTTAGAGTGAGGGTTAGGGTGAGGGTGAAGTTTAGGTTTAGGGTTAGGGTTCGGATGAGGTTAGGCTGAGAGTGCGGGTGAGGGATAGGATTCGGTTTAGGGTTAGGCTGAGGGTGAGTGTGAAGTTTAGAGTTAGGGTTAGGGTTAGGCTTAGGGTGAGGGTTATTGTGAGGGCTAGGGTTAGAGTGAGGGTTAGGGTTAGGGTTAGCGTGAGAGTTAGTGTGAGAATGAGGGTTAGGGTTAGCCTTAGAGTTAGTGTGAGGGTTAGGGTGACAGTTAGGGTTAGTTTTAGGTTGAGGCTGAGTGTGAGGATGAGGGTAAGTGTTAGGGTTAGGGTGAGGGTTAGGTTTAGTGTGCGGGTTAGGGTTAGGGTTAGAGTTAGGGTTAGGGTAAGGTTTAGGGTGAGGGTTAGGGTGAAATTGAGGGTTAGGGTTACCGTGAGTGTTAGAGTCAGTGTTAGGGTGAGGGGTAGGGTTAGGGTTAGATTAAGGGTTAGGGTGAGGTTGAGGGTTTTGGTTAGGGTTCGGGTGAGGTTTAAGGTTATGGTTTGGTTAGGCTGAGTGTTAGAATTAGGGTTAGGTTTAGGTTTAGGATTAGGATTAGGGTCATTGTTAAGGTTAGGGTGAGTTTGAGGGTGAGTTTAAGGACTAGGATTAGGGTTAGGTTTAGGTTTAGGGTTAGTGTTAGGGTTAGGGTTAGGGTTATGGTTATGGTGAGCGTGAGGTTGAGGGTGAGGGTGAGGGTTAGGATTGGGGTGAGGTTTAGGGTTAGGGTTAGGGTTAAGATTAGGGTTAGGTTTAGGGTTAGGGTGAGGTGTAGGGTGATGGGTAGCGTGAGGGGTATGATTACGTTTATGGTGAGGGTTAGGGTTAGTGTGAGGGTTAGGGTTAGCGTTAGGGTTAGGGTTAGGGTGAGGGTTAAGTTTAGGGTGGAGGTTTGGGTTGGGGTGAGAGTAAGTGTTAGGGCTAGGGTTAGGTTGAGGGTGAAGGTTAGGGTTAAATTAGGGTTAGGGTTAGGCTGAGGGTGATGGTGAGGATGAGGGTTAGGTTGAGGGTTCGGTTGATGGTTTGGGTTTGGGTTAGGGTGAGGTTGAGGGTGAAGTTTAGGGTTAGGGTTTCGGTTAGGATTGCGGTGAGGGTGAGGTAAGGGTGAGGTTTAGGGTTAGGGTGAGGGTGGGGTTTAGAGTTAGAGTTAGAGTTTGGGTGAGGGTTTTGGTGAGGGTTAGGGTTAGGGTTACTGTTAGTGTTAGGGTTAGGTGAAGGTTAGGATGAATGTTTGGGTTAGGGTTAGGAAAAGGTTCAGGTTTAGGGTTAGGGTGAGGGTGAGTGTAAGCATTAAGGTTAGGGTTAGTCTTAGCCTTAGGGTTAGGATGAGGTTGAGGGTGAGTGTGAGGCTTAGGGTTACGATGAGGATGAGGTTTAGGGTTAGAGTTAGTGTTAGGGTGAGGTTTAGGCTGAGGGTTAGTGTTAGGGTAAGTGTTAGGTTTAGGGTTAGGGTGAGGTTTAGGGTGAGGGTTAGGGTTTGGGTTAGGGTTAGGATTAGGGTTAGGGTGAGGGTTAGGGTTAGGGTTAGGGTGAGGCTGAAGTTTAGGGTTAGGGTTAAGGTTAGGTTGAGGTTGAGGTTGAGGGTGAGGGTTAGGGTTAGGATTACGTTTAGGATTAGGGTTAGGCTGAGGGTGATGGTTAGGGTGAGAGTTAGGGTAAGGGTGAGGGTTAGGCTTAGGCTGATGTTTAGGGTGAGGGTGAGGATTAGCGTGAGGGTATGGGTGAGGGTGAGACTGAGGTTTAGGGTGTGGGTGTGGGTTAGGTTTTAAGTGAGGGTTAGGGTGATGGTGAGCGTTAGGGTTAGGTTTAGGGTGAAGGTGAGCGTTATGGTTAAGGTTAGGTTGAGGGTAAGGGTTAGGGTGAGGGTTAGGCTGAGAGTGATGGTTAGGGTTTTCGTGATGGTTAGGGTGAGGGATAGGGTGAGAGTGAGGGTTAGGGTTTTCGTGAGGGTTAGGATGAGGGATAGGGTGAGGGTTAGGTTAAGGGTTACGGTTAGGGTGACGGTGAGTGTGAGGGTTATGGTTAGGTTTAAGTTTAGGGTGAGGGTGAGGGTGAGGGTTAGGTTTAGGATTAGGGTTAGGGTTAGGTTTAGGCTGAGGGTGAGGTTGAGGGTGAGGGTTATTGTTACAGTGAGGGTGAGGTATAGGGTTAGATTTAGCGTTAGGGTGAGTGTTACTGTGTTAGTGTTAGTGTTACAATTAGGGTTTGGCTGAGGGTGAGTGTGAGGGTTAGGCTTAAGCTTAGGCTTAGGCTTAGGCTTAGGTCGAGCGTGACGTTGAGGGTTAGGGTGAGGGTTACGGTTAGGGTTATGGTGAGGGTGAGGATGAAGTTTAGGGTTAGGATTAGGGTTAGGGTGAGCGCTAGGGTGAGGGTTATTGTGAGGTTTAGAGTTATAGTGAGTTTTAGGGTTAATGTGAGGGTTAGTGTTAGGGTTAGGGTTAGTGTAAGAGTGAGGGTAAGTTTTAGGGTGAGGGTTAGGGATAGGATTAGTGTTAGGGTGAGTGTTAAGGTTAGGGTTAGGGTGAGGGTTACGGTTAGGGTTATGGTGAGGGTGAGGATGAGGTTTAGGGTTAGGATTAGGGTTAGGGTGAGCGCTAGGGTGAGGGTTAGTGTGAGGTTTAGAGTTATGGTGAGTTTTAGGGTTAGTGTGAGGGTTAGTGTTAGGGTTAGGGTTAGTGTAAGAGTGAGGGTAAGTTTTAGGGTGAGGGTTAGGCATAGGATTAGTGTTAGGGTGAGTGTTAAGGTTAGGGTTAGGGTGAGGGTTAGAGTGAGGGTTAGGTTTAGGATTAGGGTTAGGTTGAGGGCTTCGGTGAGGGTGAGGGTTAGGGTTAGGGTTATGGTGAGGTTCAGGGTTAGGGTCAGGGTGAGGGTTAGGGTTAGGTTTAGGTTTAGGGTTAGGGTTAGGGTGAGAGTGAGGTTTAGGTTTAGAGTTAGTGTTAGGGTGAGGGTTAGGGTTAGGGTTATTTTTAGTGTTATTGTTAGGATTAGGGTGAGGGTTAGGGTGAGTGTTAGGTTTAGGGTTAGGGTTTGGATTAGGATTAGGGTATGGGTTAGGGTGAGGGTGAGTGTGAGGGTTTGGGTTAGGCTTAGGCTTAGGCTTAGGGTTAGGTTGAGGGTGAGGGTTAGGGTGAGGGTTAGGGTTAGGGTCAGCATGAGGTTTAGGGTTAGAGTTAGCATTAGGGTGAGGTTTAGTGTAAGGGTTAGTGTTAGGGTTAGTGTTAGGGTGAGGATGAGGTTTGGTGTTAGAGTTAGGCTTAGGGTTAGGGTGAGGGTTAGCTTTAAGATGAGGGTTAAGTTTAGCGTGGAGGTTGGGTTAGGGTGAGGGTTAGGGTTAGGGGTAGGGTTAGGATGAGGGTGAGGGTGAGGGTTATGGTTAGGATAAGGTTTAGGGTTAGGCTGAGGCTGAGGGTTCGGGTGAGGGTTAGGTTAGGGTGAGGGTTAGGGTTAGGATTAGGGTGAGAGTTTGGGTGAGGGTTAGGGTTAGGATTAGGGTTAGGGAGAGGGCTAGGGTGAGGGTGAGGATTAGGGTTATGGTTAGGGTGAGGGTTATTTTCAGGTTGAGGGTTTGCATTAAGGTGAGGGTTAGGCTTAGGGTGGAGATTAGGGTTAGGATGAGGGTTAGGGTTAGGGGTAGGGTTAGGATGAGGGTGAGAGTGAGGGTTATGCTTAGGTTTAGGTTTATGTTTAGTTTGAGGGTGAATGTGAGTGTGAGGGTTAAGGTTAGTGTCAGGATTAGGGTTAGGATTAGTGTGAGAGTTTGGGTGATTGTTAGGGTTAGTATTAGCGTTAGGGTGAGAGCTAGGGTGAGGGTGGGATTAGGGTTATGTTTAGGGTGAGGGTTAAGGTGAAGGTTAGGGATAGGATTAGTGTTAGGGATAGGTGTTATTGTTAGGGGTTAGGCTTCGGGTTAAGGGTATGGTGATGTTGAGGCTGAGGATGAGGTTTAGGGTTAGGGTTAGGGATAGGGTTAGGGTGAGGGTGAGCTTTAGGGTTAGAGTTAGGGTTAGGGTGAGGGTTAGGGTGAGGGTTAGGGTTAGGGTTAGTGTTAGGGTTAGGGTTTGGTGAAGGATAGGGTGAGAGTGAGGGTTAGGGTTAGTGTTAGGCTTAGGCTTAGTGTTAGGGTGAGGTTGAGTGTAAGGTTTAGGGTTAGGGTTAGGGTTAGGGTTAGGCTTAGTGTTAGGCTGAGGGTGAGGGTGAGGGTGAGGGTTAGGATGAGGGTGAGGTTTAGGGTTAGAGTTAGCATTAGCGTGAGGGATAGTATGAGGGTTAGTGTTAGGGTTAGTGTTCCAGTTAGGGTTAGGGTGAGGGTGAGTGTGAGGGTTAGGGTTAGGCTTAGGCTTAGGCTTAGGCTTAGGCTTAGTCCAAGCTTGGGGGTGAGGGTAGGGTTAGAGTTAGGGTGAGGGTTATTTTAGGGTTAGGGTTACGGTTACGGTTACGGTGAGGGTGAGGCTGAGGGTTAGGATTAGGGTTAGGATGAGGTTTAGGTTTAGGGTTAGGGTTAGAGTTAGGGTTAGGGTGAGAGTGAGCTTTAGAGTTAGAGTTAGGGTTAGTGTTAGTGTTAGGGTTAGGGTTAGGGTTAGGGTTAGGGTGAGTGTTTGGGTTGGGTTAGGGTGAGGTTTATATGAGGTTTAGGGTTAGGATTAGGGTTAGGGTGAGGGCAAGGGTGAGGGTGAGGGTTAGGGTTAGGGTTAGGGTTAGGTTTAGTGTTATGGTGAGGGTTAGGGTTAGGGCTCCAGTGAGGGTGAGGGTTAGGGTTAGGATTAGGGTGACTGTGAGGTTCAGGGATAGGGGTAGGTTTAGGCGTAGTGTGAGGGTGAGTGTTATCGTGAGTTTGAGGGTTAGGGTTAGGGTGAGCGTTAGAGTTAGGATTAGGGTTAGGGTGATGGCAAGGTTGAGGGTGAGAGTTAGCGTTAGGTTTAGGGTGAGGTTTAGGGTGAGAGTGAGGGTTAGGGTGCCATTTAGATTTAGTGTGAGGGTTAGGGTGAGGGTTGGTTTTAGGGTTAATGTTAGGGTGAGGGTTAGGTTTAGTGTCAGGGTACAGGTTGAGGTTACGGTTAGGGTGAGGGTTAGGGTGAGAGTTAGGGTGAGGGTGACGGTTAGGGTTAGGGTTAGGTTGAGGGTTAGGCTGAGGGTTAGGCTGAGGGTAAGGGTTAGGTTGAGGTTTAGGGTGAGGGTGAGCGTTAGGGTTAGGTTTAGGTTTAGGGTGAAATTTAGGCTGAGTGTTAGGTTTAGGGTGAGGATTAGCGTTAGGATTAGGATAATGGTTAGGGTTAGGGTGACGATTAGGGTTTGGATTAGGGTTAAGGTTAGGGTTAGGCTGAGGTTGAGGGTGAAGGCGAGGGTTAGGTTTAGGGTTAGGTTTAGTTTAGGGTTACGATGAGGGTTAGGGTAAGGAGTAGGGTTATGGTTAGGGTGAGGGTTAGGGTTAGTGTGCGGGTTAGGCTTAGCATTAGGGTGAGTGTAAGGGTTAGTGTGACGGTTAGTTTGAGGTTGAGGGATAGGGTTAGGGTTAGGGTTAGGGTGAGGGTTAGAATTTGGGTTAGGGTGAGGGTGACTGTTAGCGTGAGGGTTAGGGTTAGGGTGAGGGTAAGGGTTAGGATGGTGGTTAGGGAGAGGGTGAGGGTCAGCGTTACAGTTAGTTTTATGGTTTGGGTGAGGGTTAGGGTGAGACTCAGTGATAGGTATAGGTTGAGGGTTAAGGTTACGGTGAGGGTTAGGGTTAGGTTTGAGGTAGGGTGAGGGTGAGGGTGAGGATTAGGATTAGAGTGAGGTTTAGGGTGAGGATTAGGCTGAGGTTAATGGTTAGGGTGAAGGTAAGGATGAGGGTGAGGTTTAGGGTTAGGGTTAGGGTTAGGGTTAGGGGTAGCGTGAGTGTCAGGGTTAGGGTTGGGGTTAGGTTTCGGTTGAGGATTTCGTTTATGCCAAGGTTTGTGTTAGGTTGAGGATTAGGGTGAGGGTGAGGCTGAGGGTGAGGGTGAGTGTTTGGGTGAGGGTGAGGGTTAGGGTGTGGCTGAGGGTTAGGGGTAGGGTGAGGTTTAGGTAACAGTTAGCATTAGGGTGAGGGTGAGGTTAGGTTTAGGTTTAGGGTGACGGTGAGGGTTAGGGTTAGGGTGAGGGTTAGGGTGAGGGATAGGGTTTGGGTGAGTGTCAGGTTTAGTATGAGGGTTAGGGTGAGGGTGAGCATTAGGGTTAAGGTTAGGGTGAGGGTTAGGGTTAGGGTTAGGGTTAGTGTGAGGGTTAGGGTTAGGGATAGGGTTAGGTTTTGGATGAGGGTTAGGTTTATTGTGAGGGTTAGGTTTACGGTTAGGGTTAGAGTTAGGTTGAGGATAAGGGTTAGGATGAGGGTTAGTTTGAGGCTTAGGTTCAGGGTTAGCGTTAAAGTTAGGGTGAGGGCTAGTGTTGGGTTCGGGTTAGCGTGAGGTTTACGGTGTGGGTGAGGGTTAGGTTGAGGGTGAGGGTTTGGGTGAGTGTGAAGGTTAGGGTGTGGTTGCGGGTTTGGGTTAGGGTGACGGTTAGGGTTAGGGTGAGGGTGAGTGTTAGGGTTAGGGTTAGGGTATGTGTTAGGATGAGGGATAGCGTAAGGTTAGGTTGAGGCTTAAGTTTAGTGTGAGTTTTAGGGTTACAATTAGGGTTAGGGTGAGGTTAAGGTTTAGGGTGAGGGTTAGTTGGAGTGTGAGGGTCAGAGTTAGCTTTAGGGTTAGGGTGAGGGTTAGGGTTACGGTTAGGTTTAAGGTGAGGGTGAGAGTTAGGGTTAGTGTTATGGTGAGGGTTAGGGTGAAGGTTAGGGTTAGGTTTAGGGTTAGGTTGAAGGTGAGGGAAAGGGTTAGGTTTAAGACTAGGGGTAGGGTTAGGATTTGGCTGAGGGTGAGGGATAGGGTAAGGTTAGGGTGAGGGTTAGGTTTCGTGTGCAGGTTAGGGTTAGGTTAAGGGTTAGGGTGAGGGGTAGGGTTAGGGTTATGTTTAGGGTGAGGGTGAGGGTTACGGTGATGTTGAGGGTGAGGGTGAGTGTGAGCATTAGGTTGTGGGTGAGGGTTCTGCTTATGGTTAGCATTAGGGTGACAGTGAAGGTTAGGCATAGGTTTATGGTTTGAGTTATGGTGAGGGTTAGGGTTAGGGTGATGTTTGGGTGAGGGTGAGGGTTAGGGTGAGCGTGAAGGTTTGGGTTATAGTGAGGGTTAGGGTGTGGGTGAGTGTTAGGTTTAGGGTTAGGGTGAGGTTGAGGGAACGTGTTAGGTTTAGGACTAGGGTTAGGGTTAGGGTTTGGCTTAGGGTGAGGGAAGGAGTGAGGGTGAGGGTTAGGGTGAGGGTTAAGGTTAGGATGATGGTTAGGTTTAGTGTGAAGATTAGATTTAGGGTTAGGGTTAGATTTAGGGTGAGGATAAGGGTTAGGGTAAGGGTTAGTTTCAGAGTGAGTGTTAGTTTTAGGATTAGGGTGAGTGTGAGGGTTAATATTAGGGTTAGGATTAGGGTTAAGGTGCGTGTGAGGGTTAGGGATAGGCTAAATGTTAGGGTTAGGGTGAAGGTGAGAGAGAGGGTTAGGTTTTGGATTAGTTTTAGGGTTAGGGTTAGGCTTAGGATGAGGGTGAGGGTGAGGTTGAGGGTTAAGTTGAGGGTTAGGTTTAGGGTTAATGTGAGGGTTAGTGTTAAGGTTATGTTTAGGGTGAGGATGAGGGTTAACTGTTAGGGTTAGGATGAGGGTTCAGGTGAGGGTGAGGGTTAAGGTGTGGGTGAGCTTTAGGGTTTGGGTGAGGGTTAGGGTGACAGTGAGGAATAGTGTTATGGTGAGGCTTCGGTTGAGGTTGAGTGTTAAGGTGTGGGTGAGGGTTAGTGTTAGGGTGAGGGTTAGTGTTACGGTGAGGGTTAAGGTGAGGGTAAGGGTTAGGGTGAGGGTTAGGTTGAGGCTGAAGACTAGGGTTAGCATTAAGGGTAAGGTGAGGGTGAGGGTTATGGTTAGGTTTAAGGTGAGGACTTGGGTGGGGGTGAGCGTTAGGGTTAGGCTTAAAGATAGGGTGAGGATTAGATTTAGGGTAAAGGTTAGGGTGAGCGTTAGGCTGAGGGTAGGATTAGGGTTAGAGTGAAGGTTTGGTTTAGTGTGAGGGATAGGCTTAGGCTTGGGGTTAGTGTTAGGGTGACGGTAAGTGTTAGGGTGAGGGTTAGTGTGAGGGTGAGGGTTAGAGTTAGTACTAGGGTTAGGGTTAGGGTGAGGGTTAGGCTTAGGTTTAGGGTTAGGGTAAGGTTGAGGGTGAGAGTTAGGGTTAGGTTTAGGGTGAGGGTTAGGTTTATGGTTAGGCTGAGGGTGAGGGTGAGGGTTAGGGTTAGGGTTAGGGCTAGGAAGAGGATGATGGTCCGGATTAGGGTTAGGATCATTGTTAGGGTTCGGCTGAGGTTGAGCCTGTGTGTGAGGGTTAGGTTTAGGTTTAGGGTTAGGTTAGGATGAGGGATAGGGTGAGGGGTAGGGTTAGGGTTAGTGTGAGGGTTAGGGTTAGTGTGAGGGTTAGGGTTAGAGTTAGGGTTAGTGTGAGGGTGACGGTTAGGTTTAGGTTTAGGGTTAGGAAGAGGGGTACTGTGAGGATTAGGGTTAGGCTTAGGGTTAGAGTGAGGATCAGGGTTAGGTTAGGGTTCGGGTGAGGGTAAGGCTTAGAGTGAGCTTTAGGGTTAGGGTAAGCGTTAGAGTGATGGTTATGCTTACTGTGAGGTTTTGGGTTAGGGTTAGGGTTAGGGTGAGTGTGAGAGTGAGGGTTAGTGTTAGGATTAGGGTTAGGGTTAGGGTGAGGGTTAGGGTTAGGTTGAGGGTTAGGGTGAGGGTGAGGGTTAGGGTAGGTTGAGGGTTAAGGTTATGATTAGGGTTAGGATAAGGGCTAGGTTGAGGGTGAGGGTTAGGGTTAGGTTTAGGATTAGGGTGAGGTTTAGGTTTAGGGTGAGGTGTAAGGTTAGGGTTAGGGTGAGTGTTAGCTTGAGGGTTAGGATTAGGGTTAGGGTGAGGGTTAGGTTTACTGTGAGGGTTAGGGTTAGGGTTAGGTTTAGGAAGAGGGTGAGGTTTAGGTTTAGGGTGAGGTGTAAGGTTAGGGTTAGGGTGAGTGTTAGCTTGAGGTTTAGGATTAGAGTTAGGGTGAGGGTTAAGTTTAGTGTGAGGGTTAGGGTTAGGGTTAGGTTTAGGATGAGGGTAAGCGTTAAGGTGAGGTTTAGGGTGAGAGTGAGGGTTAGGTTTAGCGTGACTGTTAGTGTGAGGGTTAGGGTGAGGGTTAGTGTTAGGGTTAGGTTGAAGGTGAGGGTGAGGCTGAGGGTTAGGATTAGGGTTAGGGTTATGATGAGGGTTAGTGTGAGGGTTAGGGTTAGGGTGAAAGTGAGGGTGAGGGTTAGGGTTAGTTTGAGGGTTAGGGTTAGGATTGGGGTTATGGTGACGGCTAGGTTGAGGTTGAGTGTTAGGGTTAGGCTTAGGATTAGGGTGAGGGATAGGTTTAGTTTGAGGGTTAGGGTAGGGTTAGGGTTAGGGTGAGGGTGAGTGTTAGTGTTACGGTTAGTTTTAGGGTGAGGTGTAGGGTGAGGGTTAGGGTTACGGTTAGGTTTAGAGTTCGATTGAGGTTTTCGGTTAGCTAAGGATTTGGGTTAGGGTGAGGATTAGGTTGATGGTGAAGGTTAGGGTTATGGTGAGTGGTAGGGTTGGGGTTAGGGTTAATTTGAGGGTGAGGGTTAGTTTTGGGGTTAGGGTTAGGGTTATTGTAGTGGTTAGGATTTGGGTTAGGTTGAGGGTTAGTGTGAGGTTTAGGGTTAGGTTTAGGGCTAGAGTTTGAGTGAGGTTGAGTATTAGTTTTAGGATTCGGGTTAGGGTTAGGTTTAGGCTGAGGGTGAGGGTGTGGGTGAGGGTTAGGTTTAGTTTTAGGGTTAGGTTAGTGTTAGGATGAGGGTTAGGGTGAGGGGTAGGGTTAGGGTTAGGTTGAGGGTTTTGGTTAGTATGAGGGTTAGGGTTATAGTTAATGTAAGCCTGAGGGTGAGGGTAAGGGTTAGGTTTAGGGTTAGTGTGAGAGTTAATGTGAGACTGCGGTTTAGGGTTTGGGTTAGGGTTAGGGTTAGGGTTAGGGTGAGGGTTTCAGTTAGATAAGTGTTAGTGTTAGGGAGAGGATTAGGGTGAGGGTGAGGGTTAGGGTGAGGGATAGGATTAGTGTGAGGTTTAGGCTTAGTATTAGGGTGAGGGTTTGGATTAGGGTGAGGTTTAGGTTGAGGGTGAGGGTTAGGGTTAGGATGAGCATTGCTGTTAGGTTTAGGGTGGGTGTTAGTGTGAGGGGCAGGGTTAGAGTTAGCGTGAGGGTTAGATTTAGTGTGAGGGTTAGGGTTACAGTGAGGGTTACAGGTTGGGGTGAGGGTTAGGGTTAGCTTTAGTGTGAGGGTAAGGGTTAGGGTGAGGGTGAGGGTTAGGGTGAGGAAGAGGGTTAGGGTTAGTGTGAGGGTTAGGGTTAGTGATAGGGTTATGCTTAGGGTGAGGGTAAGTGTTAGGGTTAGAGTGAGGGTGAAGTTTAGGGTTAGGGTTATGGTTAGGGTTAGGTTGAGGGTTAAGGTGAGGGCTAGGGTTAGGGTTAGGGTGAGGGCTAGGTTTAGTGTGAGGGTTAGGGTTGGGGTTAGGTTGAGGCATAGGGTTAGGGTGAGGGTGAGGGTAAGCGTTAGTGAGAGGGAGAGGATTAGGATGAGGGTGAGCTTTAGGGTTAGTGTGAGCGTTAGGTTCAGGGATAGTGTTTGGTTAGGTTGAGGGTAAGGTTAGGGTGAGGGATAGGGTGATGGTGAGAGTGAGGGTGATGGTTATGGTTAGGGTTAGGGTGAGCCTGAGGGTTCGGGTTCGGATTAGAGTTACGGTTAGATTTAGGCTGAGGCTGAGGGTGAGGGTGAGGGTGACAATTATGTTTAGGGTTAGGGTGAGGGGTAGGTTTAGTTTGAGGGTTAGGGTGAGGCTGAGTTTAAGGGTTAGGGTGAGCGTTAGGGTGAGGGTGAGGGTTATGTTTAGGATTAAGGTTAGGGTGAGGGTTAGGGTGAGGGTTAGGGTTATTGTTAGGGTGAGGGTTAGGGCGAAGATTAGGGTGAGGGTGAGGTTTAGGGTTAGGATTAGGGTTAGTGTGAGGGCTAGGGTGAGGTTGAGGGATAGTCTTAGAATTAAGGTTAGTTTAGGGTGAGAGTAAGGGTTAGAGTTAGGGTGAGTGTTAGGGTAAGATTTAGGGTTAGGGTGATGGTTAGGGTGAGGGTTAGTTTTAGATTTAGGGTTAGCATGCGGGTTAGGGTGAGGGGTAGGGTTAGGGTTAGGGTGAGGGTGAGCTTTAGGGTAAGTGTGACGGTTAGGGATAGGGTTAGGTTTAGGTTGAGTGTTAGGGTTAGTGTTAGGGTGAGGGTTAGGGTGAGGGTTAGAGTTAGGGTGAGGGTGAGGTTTAGGGTTAATGTGAGTATTAGGGTGAGGGTTAGGGTGAGTGTTAGTTTAGGGTTAGGGTGATGGTGAGGGTTAGGGTTAGGGTTAGTGTGAGGGTTAGGTTTAGGGTTAGGGTGAGGGTTAGAGTTAGGCTGAGGGTGAGGGTTAGGGTGAGGGTTACGTTCAGGGTTAGGGTTAGTGTGAGGTGTAGGGTGAGGGCTTTATTTAGGGTGATGATGAGGGTTAGGGTGAGGTTGAGGTTTCAGATGAGGGTGAGGGTTCGGGTGGGGTTGAGGGTTAGAGTTAGGGTGAGGGTTAGGTTTAGGGTTAGGGTAAGGGTTAGCTTGAGTGATAGGGTTAGGTTTAGGGTGAGAGATAGGGTTAGGGTGAGGTTTAGGGTTAGTGTGAGGGTTAGGGTGAGTGTGCAGGTTAGGGTTAGGGTGAGGGTTAGGTTTAGGGTGAGGGTTAGTGTTAGGGTTAGTGTGAGTGTGAGGGAGAGTGTGAGGGTTAGGTTTAGGATTTGAGTTAGAGTTAGGATGAGGGTGCGGGTTACTGTTAGGATTAGGGTTAGGTTTAGGCTGAGGGTGAGGGTGAGTGTGAGGGTTAGGGTGAGAGTGAGGGTTAGGTTCAGGTTTAGGGTTACGTTTAGAGTGAGGGTTAGGGTTAGGCTTACAGTTAGGATGAGGGTTAGGGTGAGGGATCGTGTTAATGTGAGGGTGAGGTTTAGTGTTCGTGTGAGGGTTATGTTTAGGGATAGGGTTAGGGTTAGGGTGAGTGTACGGGTTCGGGTTAAGGTGAGGTTAAGGGTGAGGCTGAGGGTTAGAGTTAGTGTGAGGGTTAGGTTTTGGGATAGGGTTAGGGTTATGGAGGAAGTAAGGGTTACAGTTAGGTTGAGGGTGAGATTCAGGATTAGGGTTTGGGTTAGGCATAGGGTTAGGGTAAGATGGAGGGTTAGGTTAAGGGTTCGGGTTAAGGTTAGGGTTAGGTTTACTGTGAGGGTAAGGGTTAGGGTGAGGTTTAGGGTTAATGTGAGGATTAGGGCTAGCCTTAGGGTTAGGGTGAGGGTTACGTTTAGGGGTTTAGGGTTAGGTTTAGAGTAAGGCTTAGGGGTAGGGTTAGGGTGAGGGTTAGGTTTAGAGTGAGGGTGAGGGTTAGGGTGAGTGTTAGAGTACGGGTATTGGTTAGGGTTATTGTGAGGGTTATTGTGAGGCTGAGGGTTATGGTTAGGGTGAGGGTAAGGTTTAGAGTGAGGGTTACGGTGAGGATTAGGGTTAGGGTTAGGGTGAGGGTTATGATTAGTGTGAGGGTAAAGGTTTAGTTGAGGGTTAGGATTAGGGTTAGGATGAGGGCTAGATTGAGGATGAGGGTTAGGTTCAGGGTTAGGGTGAGTGATAGGGTTAGGGTTAAGGTTAGGGTGAGGGTGAGGGATAGGGTTCGGGTTAGGGTGAGGGTTAGAGTTAGGCTGAGGGTATGGGTTAGGGTGAGGTTGACGTTTAGGTTTAGGGTTAGGGTGCGGGTTTGGATTAGGTGATGGTTAGGGTGAGGGTGAGGTTAAGGGTTAGGGTGAGGGTTATGGTGAGGTTTAGTGTTAGGGTTGGGGTTAGGGTGAGGGTTAGGTTGAGGGTTTGGGTTAATGTGAGGGTGAGGGCGAAGTTGAGGGTTACGGTGAGGGTGAGTGTTAGGGTTAGGGTTAGGGTGAGGCTGACGGTGAGGCTTCGGATTAGCGTTAGGGTTAGAGTTAGTCTGAGGTTGAGGGTGAGTTTGAGGGTGATGTTTATGCTTAGGGTTAGGTTGAGGGTTAGGGTTAGTGTTAGGGTTTGGGTGATGCTGAGGTTAAGGGTTAGGGTGAGGGTGAGGGTTAGTTTAGTATTAGGGTTAGGGTGAGGTTAGGGTTAGGCTTAAAGTTAGGGTTAGGTTGAGTTTTAGGGTGAGGGAAAGGGTGTTGGTGAGGTTTAGGGTTCGGGTGAGGATTAGAGTTAGGATTAGGTTAGGGTCAAGGTTATGTGAGTGTGAGGGTAACATTTAAGGTGAGGGTTAGGTTTAGGGTGAGGGTTAGGGAGAGAATTAGGGTTAGGGTGAGGGCTAGCTTAAGGGTGAGAGTTAGGTTTAGAGTTATGGTGAGTGTTAGGGTAAGGGTTAGGATGAGGGTAATGGTGAGGTGTAGGCTTAGGGTTAGGGTAAGGGTTAGGTTTAGTGTGAAGGTTAGGGTTAAGGTGAGGGTTAGTGTGAGAATGAGCGTTAGGGTTACCGTGAGTGTTAGGGTGAGGGTGAGGTTTAGGGTTAGGGTTAGTGTGATGGTTAGGTTTAGGGTTAGTGTGAGGGTTAGGGTTAGGGATAGTGTTAGGGTTAGGTTGAGGGTAAGGGTTAGGGTTAGGGCGAGGGTGAGCTTTAGGGTGAAGGAGCGGGTTAGGGATAGTGTTAGGGTTAGGGTGAGGGTTAGGGTTAGGGTGAGGGTTAGGGTGAGGGTTAGCGTTAGGGTTAGGGTGACGGATAGGTTGAGTGTGAGGTTTAGGGTTGGGGTTAGGTTTACCGTGATGGTAAGGGTTAGGGTGAGGGTTATGGTGAGGGTTCGGTTTAGGGTTAACTTTAGGGTGAGTTTGAGGGTGAGGGTTACGGTTAGGGTTAGGGTTAGGGTGAGTGTGACATCGAGGCTGAGGATTAGGGTGAGGGTGAGGATGAGGCTTTAGGATTATCGTTAGGCTTAGAGTTAGGCTGAGGGTGAGGGTGAGGGTGAGTTTGACGTTTATGTTTAGGTTTAGGTTGAGGGTTAGGGTGAGGGTGAGGGTTGTGTTTAGGATTAGGGTTAGGGTGAGGGTTAGGGATAGGCTTAGGGTTAGGTTTAGGGTTATGGTTAGGGGTGAGGGTTAGGGTTAGGGTGAGGGTGAGTGTTAGGGTGAGGATTAGAGTGAGGGTAATTGTGACGGTGAGGGTTACGGTTAGGGTGAGTGTTAGGCTGAAGATGAGGGTGTGGGTTAGGTTTAGGGTTAGGGTGAGGGCTAGTTTGAGGGTGAGAGTTAGGTTTAGGGTAATGGTAAGTGTTAGGGTAAGGGTTAGGATGAGGGTAATGGTGATGGGTAGGGTTAGGGTTAGAGTAAGTGTTAGGTGTAGTGTGAGGGTTAGGGTTAAGGTGAGGGTTAGAGTGAGAATGAACGTTAGGGTTACCGTGAGTGTTAGGGTGAGGGTGAGGGTTAGGTTTAGGGTTAGTTTGATGGTTAGTTTTCGGGTTAGTGTGAGGGTTAGGGTTAGGGATAGTGTTAGGTTTAGGGTGAGGGTAAGGGTTAGGGTTAGGGTGAGGTTGAGGTTTAGGGTGAAGGAGAGGGTTAGGGATATTGTTAGGGTTAGATTGAGGGTAACGTTTAGTGTTAGGGTGAGGGTTAAGGTTAGGGTTAGGGTGAAAGTTAAGGTGAGGGTAGGGTTATGGTTAGGGTGAGGGCTAGGTTTAGTGTTAGGTTTAGGGCTATGGTTAGGTTTAGGGACACGATTAGGGTTAGGGTTAGAGTAAGGGTTAGGGTGAGTGTGAGGGTTAGGGTGAGGGTGAGGGATAGGGTTAGTGTGAGGGTAAGGGTTAGGGATAGGGTTAGGGTTAAGGTTTTGGTAATGATTAGATTTAGGGTGAGGGTGAGGTTTAGGGTTAGGGTGAGGGTAAGGGATAGGGTTAGGGTTAGATTGAGGGTTAGGTTGAGGGTTACTGTTAGGGTTAGGGTGAGGGTAAGGGATAGGGTTAGGGTTAGGTTGAGGGTTAGGTTGAGGGTTACGGTTAGGGTTATGGTGAGGGTTAGCGTTAGGGTTAGGGTGACAGATAGGGTGAGGGTGAGGTTTAGGGTTGGGGTTAGGTTTATGGTGAGGGTAAGTGTTAGGGTGAGGTTTAGGGTGAGTGTGAGGGTTAGGGTTAGCATTACAGTTAGGGTGAGGGTACGGTTTTGGGTTAGCTTTAGGGTGAGGTTGAGGGTGAGGGTTAGGGTTAGGGTTAGGGTTAGGGTGAGTGTGACTGTGAGGCTGAGTGTTAGGGTGAGGTTGAGGGTGAGGGCTCGGATTAGCGTTAGGCTTAGAGTTAGGCTAAGGGTGAAGGTGAGGGTGAGTGTGACGTTTATGTTTAGGTTTAGGGTGAGGGTTAGGGTGAGAGTGAGCATTGTGTTTAGTATTAGCGTTAGGGTGAGGGTTAGGGTTAGGCTTAGGATTAGGTTTAGGGTTATGGTTAGGGTGAAGGTTAGGGTTATGTTGAGGGTGAGAGTTAGGTTGAGGGTGAGAGTTAGGTTTAGGATTATGATAAGGGTTAGAGTTACGGTTAGGATGAGGGTAATGTTGAGGGGTAGGGATAGGGTTAGATTGAGGGTTAAGTTTAGTGTGAGGGCTATGTTTAGGGTGAGGGTTAGGGTGAGAATGAGTGTTAGGGTTACCGTGAGTGTTAGGTTGAGGTTTAGGGAGTGGGTTAGGGTTAGGGTTAGGATAAGGATGAGGTTTAGGGATAGGGTTAGTTTGAGGGTTAGGGTTATGGATAGGGTGAGGGTTAGATTTAGGCTGAGGGTGAGGTTTAGGGTGAGGGTGACGTTTAGTGTTAGGGTTAGGGTTAGGGTTCGGGTTAGTGTGAGGGTTAGGGTGAGGGTGAGGTTAAGGGTTAGGTTAAGGGTTAGGTTGAGGGTTAGTGTTTAGGCTTAGGGTGATGGTTAGGGTGAGGGTTAGGTTGAGGGTTAGGGTTAGGGATAGTGTTTCTGTGAGGGTTAGGGTGAGGTTTAGGGATATGGTTAGGGTGAGGTTTAGGGTGAGGGTGAGGGTTAGGGTGAGTGTTAGTGTTATGTGAGGGTTAACGTTAGGATTAGGTTTAGGGTGAGTGCTCTGGTGAGGGTGAGGGATAGGCTTAGGGTTAGGTTTATCTATAGGGTTAAGGTGAGGGTTAGGGTTAGGGTTAGGGTGAGGGTTAGGGTTAGGGTTAGGGTTAGGGTGAGGGCTAGGTTGAAGGTGATGGTTAAGTTTAGGATTAGGGTGAGGGTTAGGATTAGTGTAAGGTTTAGGGTGAGGGTGAGTTTAAGGGTTAGGATGAGGGTTAGGGTGAGGTTTAGTGTTATGGTTAGGGTTAGGGTGAGCGTTAGGATAAGGGTTAGGTTGAGAGTTAGGGTTAGTGTCAGGGATAGGGATAGGGTGAGTGTTAGGGTGAGGTTTAGGGTTAGAGTGTGGATGAGGTTTAGGGTGAAGTTTAGATTTAGGGTTCGAGTTAGGGTTATTTTGAGGGTGATTGTGAGGTTTAGGGTGAGGGTTAGAGTTAGGGTTAGGTTGAGTATGAGAGTTAGGGTTAGTGTTATGGTGAGGGTTATGGATAGGGTTATGGTTAGGGTGAGGGTTAGAGTTAAGCCGAGGGTGTGGGTTAGGGTTAGGATGAAGTTTATATTTAGGGTTAAGGTGAGGGTTAGGATAAGTGTGTCGGTTAGGGTGAGGTTTAGTCTTAGTGTTAGGGTGAGGGTGAGGGTTAGCGTGAGGGGTAGGTTGAGGGTTAGGGTTGGTGTCAGGGATAGGGATAGGGTGAGGGTTAGGGTGAGGGTTAGAGTTAGGGTTAGGGTGAGGTTTAGTTTGAGGTTGAGGGTTAGGATTGGGGTGAGGGTTAGGGTTAGTGTGAGGGTTAGTGTTAGGATTAGGGTTAGGGTGAGAGCTAGGGTGAGGATAAGGGTTAGGCTTAGGGTTAGGGTGAGGGTAAGGGTTAGGGTTAGTGTGAGGGTTAGGTTGAGGTTGAGGGTTAGGGTTAGAGTTAGGTTTACGGTGAGGGTAAGTGTTAGGGTGAGTTTTCGGGTGAGTGTGAGGGTTAGGGCTAGCATTAGTGTTAAGCTGAGGGTTAAGTTTAGAGTTAGGTTTAGGGTGAGGTTGAGGGTGAGGGTTAGGGTTAGGGTTAGGGTGAGTTTTAGGGTTAGGGTGAGGGCTAGGGATAGGTTTAGGGTGAGGCTGAGGGCGAGGTTGAGGGTTATGGTGAGGGTAAGGGTGAGGGTGAGGTTTAGGATTAGGGTTAGTGTGAGGCTGAGGGTGAGGGTTCGGATTAGAGTTAGGTTTAGAGTTAGGATGAGTATGAGGTTTAGGGTGAGGGTTAGGGTTAGTGTAAGGGTTAGCTTGGGGCTGAGCTTAAGTTTTAGTGTGAGTGTTAGGGTGAGGTTGAGGGTTAGGTTTAGGAATAGGGTGAGCGTGAAGTTTAGGGTGAGGGTTAGAGTTAGGCTTAGGGTTAGGTTTAGGGAGAGGGTTAGGGTGAGGTTTACGGTTAGATTGAGTGTGAGGTTTAGGGTGAGGGTTAGAGTTAGGGTTTGGGTTAGGGTTCTTGTGAAGGTTATTGTGAGGGTGAGGGTTATGGTTTGGGTGAGGGTAAGGGTTAGGGTGAGGGTTAGGGTTAGGATTAGGGTTAGCATGAGGGCTAGGTTGAGGTTGAGGGTTATGTTTAGGGTTAGGGTGAGGTTTAGTGTTAGGTTTAGCATTATTGTGAGGGTTAGGGTGATGATTAGGTTGAGTGTTAGGGCTTGTGTCAGGGATAGGGATAGGGTGAGGTTTAGAGTGAGGATTAGGTTGAGGTTTAGGGTTAGGGTGAGGGTTAGGGTTAGGATTAGTGTTACGGTGAGGGTTAGGGTGAAGGTCTGGGTTAGGTTTTTGGTTACGGTGAGCATTAGGGTTAGGGTTAGGGTGAGGGTTAATTTGAGGGATAAGGTTAGGTTTACTGTGAGGGTTAGGATTACTGTGAGGTTTACGGTTAGGGTTAGGGTTAGGGTTAGAGTGAGGGTAAGGGTTAGGGTGAGGGTGAGTGTTAGGGTGAGGATGAGGGTTAGGGTTAGTGTGAGTGTTAAGGTTAGGGATAGTGTTAGGGTTAGGGTGAGGGTAAGGGTTAGTGTTAGGGTGATGATGAGGCTTAGGGTGAGCTAGAGGTTTAGGGATAGGTTTAGGGTTAGGGTGAGGGATAGGATTAAGGTGAGGGTGAGGGTTAGGATTAAGGTGAGGGTTAAGGTGAGTGTAGGTTTATGGTTTGGGTGAGGGCTAGTTTTAGTGTGAGCTTTAGATTTAGAGTTAGGTCTAGGGATAGGATTAGGTTTAGGGTGATGGTAAGGGTTAGGGTGAAGAAGAGGATTAGGGTGAGGGTGAGGGTTAGGGTTAGTGTGAGGATTAGTGTTAGGGAAATGGTTAGGGTTAGTGGGAGCGTAAGGATTAGGGTTAGGGTGAGTGTGAGGTTTAGGGTTAGTGTGAGCATTAGGGTTAGGGACAGGTTTATGGTTAGGGTGTGGGTAAGATTTAGGGTCAGGGTGAGGGTGAGGTTTAGGGTGAGGTTGAGGGTTAGTGATAGGATTAGGGTTAGGTTGAGAGATAGGTTGAGGGTTATGGTTAGGTTTAGGGTGAGGGTTAGGGTGAGGGTTAGCGTTAGGTTTAGGGTGACCGATAGGGTTAGGGTGAGGGTTAGGGTTGGGGTTAGGTTTACGGTTAGGGTAAGGGTTAAGGTGAGGTTTAGGGTGAGTGTGAAGTTTAGGGTTAGTTTTATAGTTACGGTGAGGGTTAGGGTGAGGGTTAGGTTTAGGGTTACCTTTAGGGTGAGGGTGAGGTTTAGGGTTAGGGTTAGGGTTAGGGAGAGGGTGAGGGCGAGGCTGAGGGTTAGGTTGAGGGTGAGGGTGAGGGTGAGGGTTCAGATTAGCTTAGGGTTAGAGTTAGGCTGAGGGTGAGGGTGAGGTTGAGGGTGACGATTATGTTTAGGTTTAGGGAGAGGGTTAGGGTGAGGCTGAGGTTAAGGGTTAGGGTGAGGGTTAGGGTGAGGGTGAGGGTTGTGTTTAGGATTAGGGTTAGGCGGAGTTTTAGGGTTTGGTTTAGGGGTAGGTTTACGGTGAGAGTTAGGGTGAGGGTTAGGGTTATGGTGAGGGTGAGTGTTAGGGTGAGGATTAGTGTTAGGGTTAGGGTTAGTGTTAGGGTGAGCGTTATTGTGATGGTGAGGGTTATGTTTAGGGTGAGGGTTAGGGTGAGGGTGAAGATTAGGGTTATGGTGAGGGCTAGGTTGAGGGTGAGAGTTAGGTTTAGGGTTATGGTGAGGGTTAGGGTTTCGGTTAGGATGAGGGTAATGGTGAGGGGTAGGGTTAGGGTTAGTGTGAGGGTTAGGTTTAGTGTGAGGGTTAGGGTGAGGGTGAGGTTAAGGGTTAGGGTTAGGTTCAGTGTTAGTGCTAGGCTGAGTGTGAAGGTGAGGGTGAGGGTGAGGGTTAGTTTGAGGGTTAGGTTGACATCTAGGTTAATGTGGAGTGTTAGGGTGAGTGTGAGGGTGAGGTTGAGGGTTTCGGTTAGATAAAGGTTAAGGATAGTGTGAGGATTAGGATGATCTTGAGGTTTAGGGTTAGGGTTAGTGTTAGGGTGAGGGATAGGGTTAGGCTTAGGGTGATTGTTAGGGTGAGAGTGCGGGTTAGGTTTAGGGTTAGGGTGAGGGCTAGGGTAAGGGTGAGGGTTAGGGTGAGGGTGAGGGTGAGGTTGTGGGTTTTAGTTAGGTAAGAGTTAAGGTTAGGTTTAGGGTTATTGTGAGGGTTCGGGTTTGGGTGAGGGTCAGGTTTAGGGTTAGGATTAGGGTGAGGTTTAGGATGAATTTTAGGGTTAGGATGAGGGTTAACTTGAGGGGTAGGGGTAAGGTTTTGGTGAGGGTTAGGGTTAGTGTGAGGGTTAGTGTTAGGGATAGGTTTAGGTTAGCGTGAGGGTAAGGATTAAGGTGAGGGTGAGGGTTAGGGTAAGGGTGAGGGTTAGGGATAGGGTTAGGGTTAGGGTGAGGGATAGGTTGAGGTTTAGGGTTAGGGTTAGCATTAAGGTGAGGGTTAGGTTGAGGGTTAGGGTTAGGGTTATGGTTAGGGGTACGGTTACTTTTAGGGTGAGGGTGAGGCTTAGGATTAGGTTAACGGTGAGGTTAAGTGTTAGGGTGAGTTTTAGGGTGAGTGTGAGGGTTAGGGTTAGCATTAGGGAGGGGGTGAGGTTTAGGGTGAGGGTTAGGGTTAGGGTTAGTGTGAGGGTGAGGGTGAGAATTAGGGTTAGGTTTCGGGTGAGGTTTCGGGTCATTTTGAGGGTTAGGATTAGGGATAGGTTGAGGTTGAGGGCAAGCGTTAGGGTTAGGGTGAGGGTGAAGGTGAGGGTTAGGGTTAGGGTTAGTGTTAGGGTCAGGGTTAGGGTCAGGGTTAGGATTAACATTAGGTTTAGGGTTAGGCTGAGTGTGAGGCTGTGGGTGAGGGTGATGGTAATGCTTAGGGTTAGGGTGAGGGTTAGGGTTAGTGTGAGGATTAGAGTGAGGCTCAGTTTAAGGGTTAGGGTGATGCTGAGGGTTTGGTTTAAGATTAGGGTTAGGGTGAGGGTTAGGATGAGGTTTAGGCTTAGGCTTAAAATTATGGTTACGATGAGGTTTAGGGTGAGGGTAAGGGTGATGGTGAGGTTTAGGGTTGGGGTGAGGATTAGAGTTAGGGTTAGGGTTAGGGTTAGGGTGAGGGTTATTTTGAGGTTGAGGGTAACGTTTAGGGTTAAAGTAGAATAATGATTATTGGTAGGGTGAGGGCTAGGTTGAGGGTGAGAGTTATTTTTAGTGTTTTGGTGAGGGTTAAGGTTAGGGTTAGGATGAGGTTTAGGTTTAAAGTGAGGGTTAGTGTTAGGGTGAGGGTTGGTGTGAGAATGAGCGTTAAGTTTACCATGAGTGTTAGGGTGAGGGTGAGGGTGAGGGTTAGGGTTAGTGTGAGGGTTAGGTTTAGGGTTAGGGTGAGGGTTAGATTTAGGCTGAGTGTGAGGGTTAGGGTGAGAGTGACATTTAGGGTTAGGGTTAGGATGAGGGTGAGGTTAAGTGTTAAGGTGAGGTTGAGGGTTAGTGTTAGATTGAGGGTTAAGGTTAGTGTCAGGGTTAGGTATAGGGTTAGTTTTAGGGTAAGGGAAAGGGTTAGGGTTAGGGTGAGGGTTAGGGTTAGGGTTAGGGTGAGGGTTAACTTGAGGGTAGGGTTATAGTTCGGGTGAGGGCAAGGTTTCCTGTGAGGTTTAGGGCTAGGGATAGGTTTAGGGATAGGATTAGGGTTAGGGAGCGGATAAGGGTTAGGGTGAGGGTGAGGGTTAGGGTGAGGGTGAGGGTTAGGGTTAGTGTGAGGGTTTGGGTTAGGGATAGGGTAAAGGTGAGGTTAAGGATCAGGGTTAGGGTGAGGGTGAGGTTTAGGGTGAGGGTGAGTGTTAGAGATAGGTTTAGGGTTAGGTTGAGGGTTACCATTAGGGTTAGGGTGAGGGTTAGCATTAGGGTTAGGCTGCTGGATACTGTGAGTGTGAGGGTTAGGGTTGGGGTTAGGTTTACGTTTAGCTTTAGGGTGAGGGAGAGGGTTAGGGTTAGATTAGGGATAGGGCTAGGGTGAGGGTTAGAGTTAGGCTGAGGGTGAGGGTTAGGGTGAGGGTGACGTTTAGGGTTAGGGTTAGGGTGAGGGTTAGGTTTAGTGTGAGAGTTAGGTTGAGGGTTAGGTTGAGGGTTAGGGTTACGGATAGTGTTTGGGTGAGGGTTAGGGTGAGGGTTAGGGTTATGGTTAGGGTAAGGTTTAGAGTGAGGGTGAGGGTGAGGATTAGGGTGAGTTTTAATGTTAGGGTGAGGGTTCAAGTTAGGATTAGGGTTAGGGTGAGGGCTCTGGTGAGGGTGAGGGTTAGGCTTAGGATTATGTTTAGATTTAGGGTGAAGGTGAGGGGTAGGGTTAGGGTTAGGGTCAGGGCTAGGTTTAGTGTGAGGGTTAGGGTTAGGTTTAGGGTGAGGGTTAGGGTTAGGGTTACAGTTAAGTTTAGGGTTAGGTTTACAGTTAGGGTTAGGGTTAGGGTTAGGATTATTGTTAGAGTTAGGGTGAGGGTGACGTTGAGGGTGAGGGAGAGGGTGAGGGCTAGGATTAGTGTTAGGGTTAGAGTTAGGCTGAGGATGAGGTTGAGGGTGAGTTTGATGTGTAACGTTAGGGTGAGGGCCAGGATTAGGGTTAGGTTTAGATTTAGGCTGTGGGTGAGGGTGAGGGTGACAGTGAGGTTTAGGTTCAGAATGAGGGTGAGGGTTAGGATGAGGGTTAGGGTAAGTGTGAGGTTTAGGGTGAGGGTGAGTTTAAGAGATAGGTTGAGGGTTAGGGTGAGGGTGAGGGTTAGGTGTAGGGTTAGAGTGAGGGTAAGGGTTAGGGTTAGGGTTAGGTTGAAGTTTAGGTTGAGGGTTAGGCTTAGGGTTAGGGATACGATTAGTGTGAGGGTTAGGGTGAGGGTTAGTGTTTGGGTGAGGTTTAGGGTGAGGGTGAGGGTTAGGGTTATTGTGAGGGTTAGGTTTATGTGATGGTTATGGTTAGGATTAGGGTTAGGGTGAGGGCTATGGTGTGGTTGATGGTTAAGGGTAGGGTTAGGGTTAGGGTGAGGTTTAGGTTTAGGTTTAGGGTTAGGGTGAAGGTTAGGGATAGGTTTAGGGTTAAGGTGAGCGTGAGAGTTAGGATGAGGGTGTGGGTTAGTGTGAGGGTGACGTTTAGGTTTAGGGTTAGGGTGAGGGTTAGGCTTAGTGTGAGGGTTAGGGTGAGGCTGAGGTTAAGGGTTAGGTTGAGGTTAGGGTGAGGGTGAGGGTTTTGTTTAGGATTAGGGTTACGGTGAAGGTTAGGGTTAGGCTTAGGGTTAGGTTTAGGGTGAGGGTTAAGGTGAGGGTTAGGGTTATGGTGAGGGTGAGTGTTAGGGTGAGGATTAGTTTTAGGTTTAGGGTTAGGGTTAGGGTGAGGGTTATTGTGACGGTGAGGGTTACGGTTAGGGTGAGGGTTAGAGTGAGGGTGAGGGTTAGGATTAGGGTTAGGGTGAGGGCTAGGTTGAGGGTGAGAGTTAGGTTTAGGGTCATGGTGAGGGTTAGGGCTACGGTTAGGATGAGGGTAATGGTGAGGTGTAGGGTTAGGGTTAAATTGAGGGTTAGGTTTAGTGTGAGGGTTAGGTTTAGGTTGAGGGTTAGGGTGAGAATGAGTGTTACGGTTACCGTGAGTGTTAGGGTGAGGGTTAGGGTGTGGGTTAGTGTTAGGGTTAGGGTTCGGGTAAAGGTGAGGGATCGGGTTAGGCTTAGTGTGAGGGTTTGGGTTAGGTTTAGGGTTAGGATTAGGGTGAGGGTAAGTGTTAGGGTGAGGGTTAGGGTGAGGGTGAGGGTTAGGATTAGGGTTAGGCTTAAATTGAGGGCTAGGGTGAGGGTGACGTTTAGGGTTAGGGTTAGGGTTATGATTAGGTTTAGTGTTAATTTCAGGGCTAGGGTGAGGATGAGGCTTAGGGTGAGGGTTAAGGTGAGGGTGAGGGGTTCAGTTAATTTATTGTTAGGGTTAGGGTGAGGATTTGTTTGAGGTTGAGGGTTAGTGTGAGGGTTAGGGTTAAGGTGAGGGTTAGAGGTAGGGTTAGGGTGAGGGGTAGGGTGACGGTGAGGGTGGCGGTTAGGGTGAGGGTTAAGGTTAAGATGAGGGTAAGGGTTAGGGTTAGGGGGAGGGTTAGGGTTCGTGTGAGGGTTAGTGTTAGTTTTACTGTTAGGGTTAGGGTGAGAATAAGGGTTAGGGTGAGGGTTAGTGTGAGGGTGAGCGTTAGGGTTAGGGTGAGGGTTAAGTTTAGGATTAGTGTGGGGGTTAGGGTGAGGGTGAGGCTTAGGGTTATGGTGAGGGTTAGGTTTAGTGTGAGGGTTAGGGTTAGGGTTAGGGTTAGGTTGAGGGTAAGGTTTAGGGTGACGGTCAGGGTGAGGTTAAGGTTTAGGGTTAGGATTAGGGTTAGAGTTAAGGTTAGGCTGAGGGTGAGGGTGAGGGTAAGGGTGAGGGTTAGGGTTAGGTTTAGGGTGAGGGTTAGTGTTAGGGTTTTATTTAGGGTGAGGATGAGTGTTAGGATGTGGTTGAGGTTTCAGGTGAGGGTGAGGGTTAGGGTGGGGGTGAGTGTTAGTGTTAGGGTGAGGGTTATGTTTAGGGTTAGGGTAAGGGTTAGCTTGAAGGGTAGGGTTAGGGTTAGGGTGAGAGTTAGGATTAGGGTGAGGGTTAGGGTTAGGGTGAGGGTTAGGGTTAGGGTAACAGTGAGGGTGAGGGAGAGTATGAGGGTTAGGATTAGGGTTAGAGTTAGAGTTAGGATGAGGGTGAGGGTTAGGGTTAGGTTTAGTGTTAGGGTTAGGCTGAGGGTGAGGGTGAGTGTGAGGGTTAGGGTTAGGTTTAGGTTTAGGGTTATTGTTAGAGTGAGGGTTAGGGTTAGGCTTAAGGTTAGGATGAGGGTTAGGGTGAGTGGTCGGGTTAATGTGAGGGTGAGGTTAAGTGGTAGTGTGAGGGTTAGATTTAGGGATATGGTTAGGGATAGTGTGAGGGTACGGGTTCGGGTTCTGGTCAGGGTTAGGCTGAGGGTTAGCGTTCTTGTAAGGGTTAGGGTTTGGGATAGGGTTAGGGTTTTAGAAAGGGTAACGGTTAGGGTTAGGGTGAATGTGAGGTTTAGGATGAGGGTGAAGGTTAGGCATAGGGTTAGGGTTAGGTTCAGGGTTAGGTTGAAGGTTAGGGTTAGGGTTAGGTTTACGGTGAGTTTAAGGGTTAGGGCGAGGTTTAGGGTGAGTATGAGGGTTAGGGCTAGCATTAGGGTTAGGGAGAGGGTTACGTTTAAGATTAGGGTTAGGGTGAGGGTGAGGGTGAGGTTTAGGGTAAGGGTTAGGGTGAGGTTTAGGGTTATGTTTAGGGTTACGGTGAGGTTGAGTGCGAGGGTGAAGATTAGGTTGAGGGTCAGTATGAGGGTGAGGTTTAGGGTTAGGGTTAGCGTGAGGCTGAAGGTGAGGGTTCGGATTAGGGTTAGCGTTAGATTTAGGCTGAGGGTGAGGGTTAGGGTGAGGGTTAGGGTTAGTGTAAGGGTTAGGTTGAGGCTGAGATTAAGGGTTAGGATGATGGTGAGGGTTAGGGTTAGGGTTAGGGTGAGCGTGAGGATTAGGGTGAGGGTTAGAGTTAGGCTTAGGTTTAGGTTTAGGGTGAGGGTTAGTGTTAGAGTGAGGGTGAGGGTTAGTGTGAGGGTTAGGGTTAGGGTTCCTGTGAGGGTTATTGTGAGGGTTATTGTGAGGATGAGGGTTATGGTAAGGGTGAGGGTAAGGGTTAGTGTGAGGTTTAGGGTTAGGATTAGATATAGGTAGAGGGCTAGGTTGATTGTGAGGGTTAGGTTTAGGGTTAGGGTTAGGGTTAGGGTGAGGGTTAAGTTGAGGGTTAGGGTTAGGTTTAGGGTGAGGGCTAAGATTACTCTGAGGGTTAGGGTTAGGGTAAAGTTTAGGGTGAGGGTTAGGGTTAAGTTGAGGGAGAGGGTTAGGGATAGGTTTAGGGTTAGTGTGAGGGTAAGGGTTAGGGTTAGGGTGCGGGTTACTGTTAGGGTTAGGGTGAGGGTTAATTTGAGGGTAGGGTTATGGTTAGGGTGAGGGCTAGGTTTAGTGTGAAGTTTAGGGCTAGGGTTATGTTTACGGAAAAGATTAGTGTTAGGGTGAGGGTAAAGGTTAGGGTAATGGTGAGGGTTAGAGTGAGGGTGAGGGTTAGGGTTAGTGTGAGGGTCAGGGTTAAGGATAGGATTAGGGTTAGGGTGAGGGTAAGGATTATGGTTAGGGTTAAGGTGAGGTTTATGGTGAGGATTAGCCTTAAGGTTAGGGTGACGGATAGGGTGAGGGTGAGGGTTAGGGTTGGGGTTAGGTTTACGGTGAGGGTAAGGGTTAGGGTGAGGTTTAGGCTGTGTGAGGGTTAGGGTTAGCATTACAGTTAGAGTGAGGGTTAGGGTGAGGGTTAGGTTTAGGGTTAGCTTTAGGGTGAGGGTGAGGGTGAAGGTTAGGGTCAAGATGAGGGCGAGGGTGAGGGTTAGGTTGAGGGTGAGGGTGAGGTTGAGGGTTCAGATTAGCATTAGGGTTAGAGTTAGGCTGAGGGTGAGGGTGAGGGTGATGTTTAGGTTTAGGTTTAGGGTGAGGTTTAGGGGTAGAGTGAGGGTGAGGGTGAAGTTGATGGTGACCTTTATGTTTAGGTTTAGGGTGAGGGTTAGGAGTAGTGTGAGGGTTAGTATGAGGCTGAGGTTAAGGGTAAGGGTGAGAGTTCGGGTTAGGGTTTTATTTAGGGTGAGGATGAGGGTTAGGGTGAGGTTGGGGTTTCATTTGAGGGTGAGGGTTAGGGTGGGGTGAGGGTTAGGGTTAGGGTGAGGGTTAGGACGACGGTGAGGGTAATGGTGAGGATGAGAATTAGGGTTAGTGTTCAGGTGAAGGTTAGGTTTAGGGTTACATCTAGAGTAAAGGTTAGGGTTAGGCTTAGGGTAGGATGAGGGTTAGGGTGAGGGGTCGGGTTAGGGTGAGATTGAGGTTTAATGTTAGTGTGAGGGTTAGGTTTAGGGATAGGGTTAAGGTTAGGGTGAGGGTACTGGTTCGGCTTCGGGTGAGGATTAGTGTGAGGATGACTGTTAGCGTTAGTGTGAGTGTTAGGGTTTGGGATAGGGTTAGGGTTATGGAGAGGGTAAGGTTTACGGTTAGGGTGAGGTTAAGGTTTAGGATGAGGGTGATTGTTAGGCATAGGGTTAGGGTTAGGTTGAGGGTGAGGGTTAGCGTTAGGTTAGGTTTACGGTGAGGGTAAGGGATAGGGTGAGGTTTAGGGTGAGTGTGAGGATTAGGGCTAGCATTAGGGTGAATGTGAGGGTTAGGTTTAGGGTTAGGGTTAGGGTGAGGGTGAGGGTTAGGGTCAGGGTTAGGGTGAGGGTTTGTGTGAGTGTTAGGATTAGGTTTAGGATTAGGTTTAGGGTTAGGATGAGGGTTAGGATGAGGGTGAGGCTGAGGGAGAGGGTTAGGGTTAAGGTGAGGGATAGGGTTAGGGTTAGGGTGAGGTTGAGGGCGAGGGTGAGGTTTAGCGTGAGGGTCAGGGTGAGGGTGAGTTTTAGGGTTATGGTTAGGGTCATGGTTAACGTTAGAGTTAGGGTGAGGGTTAGGGTTAGGGTTAGGATGAGATTTAGGGTGAGGGTTAGGGTGAGGTTTAGGGTGAGAGTTAGGGTTAGGGTGAGGTTTAGGGTTAGGGTTAGGGTAAGGGTGAGGGTTAGAGTGAGGTTGAGGTTTAGGGTTAGGGTTAGTGTGAGGGCTAAGTTTTCGGTTAGAGTTATGGTCAGGGTGAGGGTGAGGTTTTGGATTAGGGTTAGGGTTAGAGTGAGGGCTAGGGTGAGGGTTAGGGTGAGGGTGAGGGTGAGGGATAAGCTTAGGGTGAGGGTTAGAGTGAGAGCTAGGGTGAGGGTGAGCGTTAGGTTTAGGGTTAGGCTGAGGTTTAGGGTTAGGGTGATGTTTACGTTGAGGGTGAGTGTTAGGTGGAGGGTGAGGATGAGTGTTTGGTTAAGGGTTTGAGTTAGGTTTAGGGTGAGGGTGAGGGTGATGGTGAGCATTAGGGTTAGGGTTAGGGTTAGGCTTAGGGTTAGGGTGAGGGTGAGGGAGAGGCTTAGGTTTAGGATTAGGCATATGGTTAGGGTTAAGCTTAGGTTGAGGTTGAGGGTGAGGGTTAGGGTGAGGGTTAGGTTTAGGGTGATGGTTAGGGTTAGGGTTAGGGTTAGGGTTATTGTTAGGGTTAGGGTTAGGGTGAGGTTGAGGATGAGGGTGAGGATGAGGGTTAAGATTATGGTTAGCTTTAGCGGGAGGGTGAGGGTGAGGGTTAGGGTTAGGATTAGGGTTAGGTTTAGGCTGAGGGTGAGGATGAGGGTGAGAATGAGGGGTAAGTTTAGGTTTAGAGTTAGGGTTAGGATGAGGGTTAGCATTAGTGTGAGGGTTAGGGTGAGCATGAGGGTGACGGTGAGGCTTAGGGTGAGGGTGAAGGTGAGTGTGAAAGTTAGGCTTAGGGTTCGGTTTAGGGTTAGGTTGAGTGTGAGGATGAGGGTTAGGCTTAGGATTAGAGTTAGGTTTAGAGTTATGCTGAGGGTGAAGTTGAAGACGACGGTGAAGATTAGGGTTAGGGTTAGGGTAAGGGTTAGGATTAGTGTGAGGGTCTGGGTGGTTGAGGTTAAGGTTTAGGGTGAGGGTAAGGGTGAGGGTGAGGGTTTGGGTTAGGGTTATGGTGAGGGTTTGGGTGAGTGTTAGGATTAGGTTTAGGATTAGGTTTAGGTTTAGGACGAGGGTGAGGCTGAGGGTGAGGGTTAGGGTTAGGGTGAGGGTTAGGATTAGGATTAGGGTTAGGATTAGGGTTAGGGTGACGGTGAGGGTTAAAGTTAGGGTTAAGGTGAGGGTTCGGGTGAGGGGTAGGGTTAGGGTTGGAGTTTGGGTTAGGTTTAGTGTGAGCATTAGTGTTAAGGTTAGGGTTAGGATTAGGGTGAGGGTAAGGGTTAGGGTGAGGGTTAGGGTGATAGTGAGGGTTAGGCTTACCGTGAGTGTTAGGGTGAGGATGAGTGTGAGGGTTAGTGTTAGGGTTAGGGTTAGGATTAGGGTTAGGGTGGGGGTAAGGGTTAGGGTTAGGGTTAAGTTTACTGTTAGTGTGAGGGTTAGAGTTAGGGTTAGGGTGAGGGTTAGGGTTAGGTTTAGGGTTAGGCTTTTTGTTAGGGCTAGGGTTAGGGTGAGGGTGAAGGTGAGGGTAAGGGTTGGGGTTAGGATTATGTTTAGGGTGACGGTGAGGGTGAGGTTTAGGGTTAGGGTTAGGCTGAGGGTGAGGGTGAGGGTTAGGGTTAGGATTAGGGTTAGGTTGAGGGTTAGGGTTAGTGTGAGGGTTAGGCTTAGGGTTAGGATGAGGTAAATGTTAAGTTGAGGGTTAGGGTGAGGGTGAGGTCTAGGGTTAGGTCTAGTGTTAGGATTAGGGTGAGGGTGAGCGTGACGGTTAGGGTGAGGGTTAGGGTTAGGGTGATGTTTTGGTTTAGTGTTACAGTGAGGGTGAGGGTGAGTGTGAGGTTTAGGGTAAAGGTTAGAGTTAGGGTGAGGCCTTGGGTGAGGGTGACGGTTCGGGATAAGGTTAGGGAGAGGATTAGGTTTAGGTTTATGGTGAGGGTTAGGGTGAGGGATAGGGTTAGGTTTAGGGTGAGTATTAGGTTTATTGTGCGTATTATGGTTAGGTTTAGAGTTAGGGTTGGGGTAAGGGTAAGGGTTAGGTTGAGGGTTAGGGTGAGGGTGATGGTAATTGTTAGTATTAGGGTTAGGGTTAGGGTTATGGTGAGGATTAGGTTGATGTTTATTGTTGGGGTTAGGGTTAGGGTAAGTGTAAGGGTTAGGGTGAGGTTTAGGGTTAGGGTTAGGGTTAGGGTGAGGGTTAGAATGAGGGTTAGGGTTACGGTGATTATTAAGGTAACAGTCATGGTGAGGGTGATAGTTAGGGTTAGGGTTAGTGAGGGCTAAATTTTGGGTTAGGTTTATGGTCAGGGTGAGGGAGAAGGTTAGGATTAGGGTTAGGGTTAGGGTGAGGGCTAGGGTGCTGGTGAGGGTGAGGGGGAGTGTTAGGCTTAGGGTTAGGGTTATGGTGAGAGCTAGGGTGATGGTGAGGGCGAGGGTGAGGGTGAGTGTTTTGGTTAGATAAGGGTTATGTTTCAGGTGAGGATTAGTTGAGGATTATAGTTTGGGTGAGGGTTAGGGTTAGGTTGAAGTATAGGGATAGGGGTAGGGTGAGGGTTAGGGTTAGGGTGATGTGTTGGATTAGGTTGAGGGTTAGGGTGATGGTAAGGGTGAGGGTTAGGGTATGGGTGAGTGTTAAGGTTAGGGTGAGGGTTATGGTACCGGTGAGGGTTAGGGTGAGGGTGAGGTTAAGGGTTAGGATTAGGGTGAGGGTAAGGGTTAGGGTTAGGGTTAGAGTTAGGGTGAGGGTTAGGGTTAGGGTTAGGTTTAGGGTTAGTGTGAGGGTTAGGGTTAGGGGGAGGATAAGGTAAGAACAAGAACCCTAAACCTAAACCTTACCCTAAATTTAACCATCCCACTAACCCTAACCCTCACCCTAACTCTCACCCTCACCCTCACCCTAAGCCAAAGCCTAAGCCTAACCCTTATAGTAAACCTAACACTCTCACTCACACTCAGCCTAATCCTAAGCCTAACCCTAACCCTCACCCTCACCCTAACACTTACCGTACCTCTAACCCTAACCCTCAACCTAACCCTCACCCAAATCCTAAACCTAACCCTAGCCCTCAATCTAACCCTAACCCTAAACCCTAACACTATCTCTAACCCTCACCCTCACCCTAACCCTCACCCTCACCGAAACCTAAACCTATCCCTAACACTAACCCTCACACTAAACCTAACTCTCACCCTCATCCTAACCCTCACCCTCACCCTAACCCTCACCCTAACCCTTATACCACCCTAACACAATCATAACCCTCACATTAAACATAACCCTCCGCCTAACCCTAACCCTAACCATCACCTGAACAGTAACCCTCACCATAAACCTCACCCTCACCCTCACCCTAACCCTCACTCTAACACTAACCCTAACCCTCACTTTAACCATTACCCTCACCCTAATCTCCACATTAACTCTAATCCTTACCTAACCAAAACCCTCACCCTCAATCTCATCCTCACCCTAACCTTCACTATAACTCTAGCCCTCACTGTAACCCTAAACCTAAACTTAACCCTCACCCTCACCCTCAGCCTCATTCTCAGCCTAACCCTAACCCTAATCCTAATCCTAACCCTAACACTATCCCTCACCCTTACCCTCAACTTAAACCTAAACCTAACCCTCACCCTCACCCTAACCCTAACCCTCACCCTCAACCTGGCCATCAACCAAACCCTAAACCTTAACCTAAACCTCACCCTAACCTTCACCCTAACCCTAACCCTAACCCTATCCCTCACCCTAACTGTAAAGCTCACCCTAACCCTAACCCTCAACTGAGCTCTCACCCTAAGCCTAAGACTAACCCTAAAACACAAATTCATCCTCACCCAAATCCTCAGCCTAAAACTAAGCCTAACAGTAATCCTAACACTAAACCTCATGCTCAACCTAAACCTCAACCTAACCCTTACCCGCACCCTAACCCTATCCTTCACAATAAACCTAACACTCACCCTAACCCTAAACCTACACCTCACGCTAACCCTCACACTAAACCTAACCCCAACAATCACCGTAACCCTAACCGTAATCCTAACCCTCACACTAACCCTCACACTAACCCTAAAACTCACCCTAACCCTAACTCTAACCTTAATACTCACCCTCCCTCAACATCACCCTCAGGCTAACCCTAACCCTAATCCTAACCCTAACCCTCACCATAACTCTCACACTAAAACTAACCCTAACCCTCAACCTCACCCTCACAATCAGCCTAACTCTAACGCTAACTCTAATCTTAACCCAAACCATAACCATCACACTAAACCTAACAAAGAACCTAAACCTAACCCTACCCCTCACCTTAACCCTCACCCTAACCTAACCCTAACCCTCACCCTAACCCTATCCCTAACCCTCACAAACAACCTAGCCCTCACCCTAACCCTAATCCTAACCCTAACCCTCACATAAATCTAACCCTCACCATAACCCTTACCCTCACCCTCACCCTCAATATCACCCTAACCCTAACCCTCACCATAACCCTTACCCTCACCCTCACCCTCAACATCACCCTAACCCTAACCCTCACCCTAACGCTCACCCTAATCCTATCCCTAACCCTAACCCTAAACCTAAACCTAAAACTCAGCCTAACCCTAACCCTAACCCTAACCCTCATCTTCACCCTAACCCTACACCTAACCCTCACCCTCACCTTAACCCTCAATCTAACTCTTAACCTCACACTCACCCTAAACCTCACACTAACCCTAAACCTCACCCGAACCCTAACCCTAAAACTCAACATCACCATCACCCTAAACCTCAGCCTAACTCTAACCCTAACCCTAATCCTAGCCCTCACCCTCAACCTCACCCTCAACCTCACCCTCACACTCACCCTCACCCTAACTCTAACAATGAACCTAACCCTAACCCTAACCCTAACCCTAACTCTAACCCTAACCCTAACCCGAAGCATAACCCTAACCGTAACCCTCACCCTAACCCTAACCCTAACCCTAACCCTCACACTAAACCTATCCCTCAACCTAACCCTAACCGTACCCCTCACAAACCTAAGTGTAAACCTAACCCTAAGCCTAAACCTCACCCTTACCAGAGCCCTAACCCTAACCCTAATCCTAACTTTAACCCTCACCCTAATACTAGCACTCACCCTAACCCTCACCCTCACCCTAACCATAACCCTAACCCTCACCATAACCCTCACCCAAAACCTGTCCCTAACCCTAACCCTAAACCTCAACCTAACCCTCACCCTTATCCTTACCCTAAGCCTAAACCTAACACTAAAACTCAAACTAACCCTTACCCAAACCCTTAAACTCACCACCAGCCTAACCCTCACACTAAACCTAACCCTCACCCTAACCCTATCCCTAAA
The DNA here is from genome assembly GCF_024711535.1 of Dipodomys merriami. Taxonomy (NCBI): domain Eukaryota; kingdom Metazoa; phylum Chordata; class Mammalia; order Rodentia; family Heteromyidae; genus Dipodomys; species Dipodomys merriami. Next base: position 1,427,421 of record NW_027206102.1, read on the forward strand.
GGTCACCCTCACCCTAACCCCAACCCTCAGCCTAACTCTAACACTCACCCTATCCCTAACCCTAATCTTCACACTAACCATAACCCTCACACTTACCCTATCCCTAAACCTAACCCTCACCCTCAAACTCACCCTAAAGCTAACCCTAAACCTAAACCTCACCCTAACCTTCAACCTAACCGTAATGCTAACCCTAACCATCATACTCACCCTAAACCTCACACTAACCCTTAACCTCAACGAAAACCTAACCCCAACCCTAACCCTCACACTCAGCCTATCCGTCACCCTAACCCTAACGATAACCCTCACCCTAACCCTCACCCTAACTCTAACCCTAACCCTCAAACTAACCCTCAACCTAACCCTAAACCTAACCCTCACCCTCACAAAAACCTCACCCTCACCCTAACCCCAATCCTTACCCTCACCCTAACCCTAACCCTATCCTTAAACCTAAACCTCACACTAACCCTAACGCTCACCCTCACCCTAACCCTCACCCTCTCCCTAAAGCTAACCCTATCTATCCTATCCCTAAAGCTAACCCTAGCTCTGAACCTCACACTAAACTTAGCCCTCACCCTCACCATAACCCTACCCTCACCTTAACCCTCACCCTAACCCTAACCCTAAACCTCACCCTAACCCTAAACCTTACACTCACCCTAAGCCTAACCCTATCCCTAACCCTCACCCTCACTCTAAACCTCACCCTCAACCTAACCCTAACCCTTACCCACACCCTAACCCTAACACTATACCTAAACCTAATCCTCACACTAACCCTCACCCTCACCCTCACCATAAACCTCACCCTAACCCTCACCGTAACCCTCACTCTAACCCTAACCCTAACACTAAACCTGACCCTAAACCTCAACCTAACCCTTAACCTCACCCTCACCCTAACCCTCACACTAATCCTAACCCTGACCCTAATCCTAAACCTAAAAGTCTCCCTCACCCTAACCCACACCCTCATCCTAACTCTCACCCTCAACCTAACCCTAATCTTACCCCTAACCCTCACCCTAACCCTAACACTCACCCTCAGCCTAGCCCTCACCATAACCCTAATCCGAACCCTAACCCTAACCCTAACCCTCATCCTAACCCTAATCCTCACACTAACCCTAGCACTAATCTTCAATCTAACCCTCACCTTCAACCTAACCCTAACCCTAACCCTACCCTAACCCTCACCTTAACCCTAACCCTCACCCTTACAGTAACCCTCACCCTCAGCGTAACCCTCAACTTTACCCTTACTGTCACCCTCACCCTAACTCTCACCCTAACACTAATCCTCATCCTAACCCTCACCCTAAACATAACCCTAACTATTACCCTAACCGTAACCCTCACCTTCAGCCTCAGCCTCAGCCTAAACCTAAGCCTAACCCTAATCCTAACCCTAACCCTCATCCTAACCCTCAACTTAACCATAACCCTATCCATCACTCTAAAACTAATCCTCATCCCCACCCTAACCCTAACCCTATCCCTAAAACTTGCCCTAACCCTAACCCTAACCCTCACCCACACCGTAATTCTAACCCTAACCCTAACAATAACACTAACCCTAAATCTAACCCTAACCCTTACCCTCACCGTAACCCTAACCCTAACCCAAATCCTTACCCTAACCCTAACCCTAACCCAAAACCAAATCCTCACCCTAACCCTAAGCCTAACCCTCACCATCAGCCTCACCCTCAACTTAAACTTAACCCTACCATAACATTCACAATAATCCTAACCCAACCCTAATCCTTACCCTCACCCTCACCCTAACCCTAAAACTAACGCTCACACTACACTTAACCCTCACCCTCAACGTAACCCTAACCATAATCCTAACCCTAAACCTCACCCTAAAGCTAACCCTAACCCTCACACTCACTCTAGCCCTCACCCTAACCCTAATCCTAACTATAAATCACATCCTAACCCTCACCCTAACCCTAAAACCCTACCCCTCACCCTAACCCTAACCCTCACCCTCACCCTCACTCTGGGCCTAAGCCTAAGACTAACCCTAACAATCACATTCACCCTCACCCTCACCCTAACTGTAATATTAACCCTAACCCTAACCCTCAAACTAACCCTCACCCTCACCCTAGCCCATACCCTAACCCTAAGCCTCAGCGTAACCTTCACCCTAACCCTCACTCTAACCCTAACCCCAACCATCACCTTAAACCTCACCCTAACCCTCACCCTAACTCTAATCCTAACCCTAACCCTCACTCTCACCCTCACCTTAACCCTAATCCTAATCCTAACCCTAACCCTAACCCTCACCCTTACCCTAAACATTACCCTAACCCTAACCCTAACACTAACCCTAACTGTAACCCTAACCCTAACCATAATGCTCACCCTCACCCTCACCCTCACCTCAAACTTAACCCTAACCATAACACTAATGATAACCCTAAATCTAACCTATAAAACTAACCCTAAACCTAATCAAACACCCTCACTCTCTCCCTAACCCAAACCCTAACCCTAACACTCACCCTAACTCTAACCCTAACCCTAACCCTAATCCTAATCTTAACCGAACCCCAACCCTAACCCTCACCCTAAATCTCACTCTAACCCTCACCCTAACCCTACCCCTCAGCCTAACACTAACCCTAACCATCAACCTCATGCTTGGCCTAACCCTAAGCCTAAGCCTAAGCCTAAACTTAACCCTAACCCTAACCCTCACACTAACCCTCACCCTAACCATAACCCTAACACTAACCCTAAATCTAACCCTAAACCTCTCCCTCACCCTCACTGTAACAGTAACCCTAACCCTAACCCTAACAATAACCCTAACCCAAACCCTTACCCTAAACATAATCCTCAACCTAATCCTAACCCTCACCCTAACACTTACCCTCACCCTAACACTAACCCTCACACTAAGCCTAAACATCACCCTAACCCTAAACGTCACCCTCACCATAACCCTAACCCTAACCCTCACCCTAACCCTAACCCTCACCCTTACCATAACCCTCACCCTCAACCTAACACTCCCCTTTACCCTTACTGTCACCCTCACCCTAACCCTCACCCTAACCCTAATACTCAACCCTCACCCTAAACGTAACCCAAACCATCACCCTAGCCCTAACCCTCACCCTCACTCTCAGCCTCAGCGTAAACCTAAGCCTAAGCCTACCTCTAACCTTAGCCCTCACCCTCACCCTAGCCCATACCCTACCCCTAACCCTAATCTTAACCCTCACCCTAACCCTCACTCTAACCCTAACCCCAACCGTCACCCTAAACCCAACCCTCACCCTCACCCTAACTCTAATCCTAACCCTAACCCTAACCCGAACTCTCACACTCACCCTCACCTTAACCCTAATCCTAATCCTAACCCTAACCCTAACCCTCACCCCCACCTTAAACCTCACCCTAACCCCAACCCTAACACTAACCCTAACCCTAAACCTCACCCTAAACTTAACTCTAACCCTAAATCTCACACTCACAATAACCCTAACCCCAACCCTAAACTTCAACCTAACCCTAAACCTCACCCTAACACTTATCTCAACCCTAACCCTAATCCTCCGCCTATCCCTAACCCTAACCCTCACCATCACCCTAGCCCTCACACTAAGCCTAACGCTAAACCTACCTCTCACCCGAACCCTAAACCTAAACCTAACCCTAACCTGCACCCTAAGCCTAACCCTAACCCTCACCTAACACTAACCCTCACCCTAACCCTCATCCTAAACCTAACCCTAACCTTCACCCTAACCCTAACCCTAACTCTAACCCTCACACTCACCCTAGCCCTCACACTAACCCAACCCTAACCCTACCCCTCACCCTAACTCTCAACCTAAACCTAACCCTAAACCTCACCCTAAGCCTAAGCCTCACCATCACCCTTACTCTCACCTAACCCTCACCCTAACCCTACCCCTCACCCTAACCCTCAACCTAAACCTAACCCTAAACCTCACCCTAAGCCTAACCCTCACCATCACCCTCACCCTCACCATAACCCTAACCCTAACACTAAATCTCACCCTAAACTTAACCCTCACCCTAAACCTAACCCTCACCCTCACCCTAACCATAACACTCAACCTAAACATCACCCTAACCCTAATGCTAATTCTAACCCTTACACTCATGCTAACTCTCACCCAAACCCTTACCCTCACCCTAACTCTCACCCTCACCCTAACCCTAACCCTCAACCTCACTCTAAACCTAACCCACATCCTCAATCTAACCCTTAGCCTCACCCTAATCCACACCCTATCCCTAAACCTATCGCTACCCCTAACCCTCACCCTAAGCCTAAAACTATCCCTAAACCTACCCTCATGCTATCCCTCACTCTAACCCTTACTCTCACCCTAAACCTAACCCTCACCCTAACCCTAAACGAACCCCTCACCCTAACCATCATCCTAACCCTAACACTAACCCAAACCCTCACCCTCATCCTAACCCTAACCCTAAAGCTCACCCTAAACCTAACCCTCACCAGCATCCTGAGGCTCAACCTCAGTCTATTCCTAACCCTAACCCTAACCCTAACTGTAAACTTCACCATAACACTCACCCAAATCCTTACCCAACACTAACCCTCACATTAGCCCTAACCCTCACCCTAACCCTAACCATACCTCTCAAGCTAACCCTCACCCTAACCCTAACCCTCACGCTAACATTATTCCTTACCTAACACAAACCCTTACCCTCACAGTAACCCTCACCCAAACACTCACCCTAAACATAGCTTTCATCCTAACCCTAACCCTAATCCTCACCCTAACCCTAAACCTCACCCGAAAATTTACCCTCACTCTAACCCTCACCCTAACCCTAACCCTCACCCTAAATGTAACCCTCACCCTAACCCGCACCCTCACCTAATCCTCACCCTAACCATAACCCTTACCTAACCGTAAACCTCATCCTCACCCTCACCCTCACCTTAACCCTCACCCTCACCCTAGCCCTCACAATATCCCTAACCCTAACCCTAACCTCACCTTCAACTTCACCCTCACCAATACTCTAAAACAAACCCTAGACCACACTGTAACCCTAACCTCCAACCTAACCCTAACCCTCAACCTCACCCTCACCCTCAGGCTAACCGTAATTCTAATCCTAACCCTAAACCTCACCCTCACTCTAAACCTAACCCTACCACTAACCCTAACCCTCACCCTAACCCTAACCTCCACCCTAACCCTAATCCTGACACTAACCGTAAACCTAACCCTAACCCTCAACCTAACCCTAACCCACACCCTAACCCTTACCCTCACCCTAACACTAACCCTCACACTATACCTAACCCTCACCCTAATCCTAACCCTCACCCTAACCCTAACCCTAACCCTAACTCTCACTTTCACCCTAGCCCTCACCATAACCCTAACCCTAACCCTTACCATCAACTAAACCTAACCCACACTCTAACTCTGTCCCTACCCCTCATTCTAGACCTCACCCTAACCCTAAACCTCACCCTCAGCCTAATCCTAACCCTAACCCTCACATAATACTCACCCTTACAGTAACCCTCACCCTCACTCTAATCCTCACTGTCAACCTTACCCTTACCCTCACCCTAACCCTCACCCTAACCCTAACCCTCAAACTCACCCTAAAACTCACCCTAACCCTAAAGCTCACCCTAAACCTTATTGTCACCCTAACCGCCACCCTCACCCTAACCCTAACCCAAACCCTAACCCACAACCTAACCCTCACCGTAACGCTAACACTAAACCTAAACTTCACCCTCACCATAACCCTAACCCTAACCCTAACCCTCACCCTAACCCTCAGCCTAACCCTTACCCTCACCGTAACCCTAAACCTAGCCCTCAAACTAACTCTAATACACATCCTAAGCCTAAACCTAAACCTAACCGTACCCCTCATCCTCACCTTCACCCTGACCCTCACCCTCAGCCTAACCCAAACCCTAATCGTAACCTTAAACCTCCCCCTCCCCCTTTCCCTAAACCTAACCCTAAACTTAAACCTCACCTTCACCCTCATCCTCAATCTCACCCTAACCCTAAACCTAACAATAACCCTAACCCTAACATTAACCCTAACCTCACCCTAACACTCACCCTCACTAAACCCTAAGCTTAAACCTAACCCTATCCCTAATCCTTTATCTAACCCTCTCCCTCAACCTCACCATAACCCTAACCCTAACCTTAACCCTAACCCTCACCATAACCCTCACCCTTACCCTAAACCTAACACAAACACTCAACCGAACCATCATCCTCACCCTCCACCTAACCCTCACCCTCACCCTAAACATCAACCTAACCCTAATCAACACCCTAGCCCTAAACCTAACCCTCACCCTTAAACTAACCCTCACCCTCACCCTCACCCTCAGCCTAACCCTAAATCTAATCCTAACCCTAAACCTCACCCACACTCTAAACGTAACCCTACACCTCACCCTAACCCTCACCCTAACCCTAACTTCCACCCTAACCCTAATCCTGACACTAAACCTAAACCTAACCCTCACCCTAACCCTAACCCTCACAATAACCCTTACCCTCACCTAACCACTCACCCTAACCCTCACACTAAACTTAAACCTCACCCTAACCATAAACCTCATCCTATCCCTAACCCTAACCCTAACTCTCACTCGCAACCCAGCCCTCACCATAACCCTATCCCTAACCCTCAACCTCACCCTAAACCTCACCTTAACCCTGACCCTCACCCTAAACCTTACCGACACCCTAACCGTCACCCTAATCCTAACCGTAAACCTCACCCTAACCCTCACCCTCACCATCACTTCCAGCCTAACCCTAACCCGAACACTAATCCTAACCCTAACCCCCACCCTTATTCTCAACCTAACCCTAACCCTAACCCTAACACTCTCCCTAACCCTAACATCCACCCTAACCCTAATCCTGACTATAACCCTAACCCTAACCCTCTCCCTAACCCTAACCCTCACCCTAAACCTTACCCTCACCCTAACACTCATCCTAACCCTAACACTAAACCTAACCATACCCCTCATCCTCACCCTCACCCTCACCCTCAGTCTAACCCTAAACCTAATCCTAATCCTAACCCTCACCCTCACACTAAACCTAACCCTAATCTTAACCCTCACCCTCACCCTCAACCTCATCCTCAACCTCACCCTAACCCTAACAATAAACCTAACCCTAAACCTAACCATCACCCTAAACCTAACCCTAACCCTAATCCTAACCCTCACCCTAATCCTAACCCTTAAACTCACCTTCACCCTAACCCTCACCGGTACCTTAATCCTCACCCTAAACCTAAACCTAACCCTCACCTAAACCCTAACCCTCACCTGTGAAGGCTATGGTGAGGCTGAGTGTAAGGGTTTGGGTTAGGGTGAGGGTTAGGTTTAGGTATAGCGTGAGGGTTAGTTTGAGGGGTTGGGTTAGGGTTAGGGAGAGGGTTAGGTTTAGTGTGAGGGTTAGGGTTACAGTTTGGGTTAGGGTGAAGGTGAGGGTAAGGGTTAGTGTGAGGGTTTGGGGGAGGGTGAGGATTAGGGTTAGGATTAGGGTTAAGGTTAGGGTTAGGCTGGGGGTGAAGGTGAGGGTGAAGGTGAGGGTTAGGTTGATGGTTAGGTTGAGGGCTAGGTTAATGTGGAGGGTTAGGGTGAGTGTGAGGGTGAGGTTGTGGGTTTCGTTTAGGTAAGTGTTAGGTATAGGGTGAGGATTAGGGTGAGATTGAGGGTTAGGGTGAGGGTTAGGGTTTGGGTGAGGGTTAGGGTTAGAGTTTTCTTTAGGGTGAGGATGACGGTTAGGGTGAGGGTGAGTATTAGGGTGAGGGTGCGGGTTAGGTTTAGGGTTAGGGTGAGGGCTAGGGTAAGGTTGAGGATTAGGGTGATGGTTAGGGTGAGGATGATTGTTAGGGTTTGGTTTAGGGTTAGGGTGAGGGTTAGTGTGAGGGTGAGGGTGAGGGTGAGGTTTAGGGTTAGGGTGAGGGTTAGGTTTAGGTTTAGGTTTAGGCTGAGGCTTAGGATGAGTTTTAGGGTTAGGATGAGGGTTAGGGTGAGAGTTAGGGTTAGGGTTAGGGTGAGGGTTAGGGTTAGTGTGAGGGTTAATGTTAGGGATATTTTTAGGATAGGGTGAGCGTAAGGATTAGGTTGAGGGTGAGGGTTAGTGTAAGGGTGAAGGTTAGGTATAGGGTTAGGGTTAGGGTGAGGGTTAGGTTGAGGTGTAGGGTTAGGGTTATGATTAGAGTGAGGGTTAGGTTGAGGGTTAGGGTTATGGTTAGGGGTACATTAAGGGTTAGGGTGAGGGTGAGGGTAAGAGTTAGGGTTAGGTTTACGGTCTGGGTATGGGTTAAGGGTGAGTTTTAGGGTGAATGTGAGGGATAAGGTTAGCATTAGGGTGAGGGTGAGGGTTAGGGTGAGGGTTAGGGTAAGGGTTAGGGTGAGGGTAATGGTAAGGATTAGGGTTAGGGTGGGGTGAGGTTTAGGGTTATGGTGAGGTTTAGGGTTAGGGATAGGGTGAGGGTGAGGGCGAGCGTTGGGGTTATGGTGAGGGTGAAGTTGAGGGTTATGGTTAGGGTTAGGGTTAGGGTGATGGTTAGGGTGAGGGTTAGGATTAGCATTAGGGTTAGAGTTAGGCTGAGTGGGAGACTGAGGGTGAGGGTGATGTTTATGTTTAGGGTTAGGGTGAGGGTTTTGGTTAGTGTGCGGGTTAGGGTGAGGCTGAGGTTAACGGTTAGGGTGAGGGTGGGGGTTTGGTTTAGGATTAGTGTTAGAGTGAGGTTTAGGGTTAGGCTTAAAGTTAGGGTTAGGGTGAGGTTTAGGGTGAGGGTAAGGGTGATGGTGAGATTTAGGGTTGGTGTGAGGATTAGAGTTAGGGTTAGGGTTAGGGTGAGGGTTATTGTGAGGGTGAGGGTAATGGTTAGGGTGAGGGTTAGGGTTAGGGTGAGGGTTAGGGTAACGATTAGCGTTAGGGTGAGGGCTAGGTTGAGGGTGAGAGTTAGGTTTAGTGTTATGGTGAGGATTAGGGTTAGGGTTAGGATGAGGGTAACGGTGAGGAGTAGGGTTAGGGTTAGGGTGAGGGTTAGGTTTAGTGTGAGGGTTAGGTTTAGGGTGAGGGTTAGTGTGAGAATGAGCATTAGGGTTAACGTGAGTGTTAGGGTGAGTGTGAGGGTTAGGGTTAGAATTAGTGTGAGGGTTAGGTTTAGGGTTAGGGTTGTGAGGTTTAGAGTTAGGCTGAGGGTGACGGTTAGGGTGAGGGTGATATTTAATGTTAGGGTTAGGGTGAGGGTTAGGGTTAATTTGAGGGTTAGGGTGAGGGTGAGATTAAGGGTGAGGGTGAGGGTGAGGGTTAGGGTTAGATTGAGGGTTAGGTTTAGGGTTAGGTTGAGGGTTAGGGTTTGTGTCAGGGATAGTGATAGGGTGAGGGTTAGTGTGAATTTTAGGGTTAGGTATAGTGTTAGGGTTAGGGTGAGGGTAAGGGTTAGGGTTACAGTGAGGGTGAGGGTTAGGGTGACGGAGAGGGTTAGGGATAGGGTTAGGGTTAGGGTGAGGGTAAGGATTAGTTTTAGGGTGAGGGTGAGGTATAGGGTGAGGGTGAGGGTGAGGTTTAGGGATAGGGTTAGGGTTAGGTTGAGGGTTAGGTTGAGGGTTACGGTTAGGGTTAGGGTGACGGATAGGGTGAGGGTGAGGGTGAGGGTTGGGTTAGGTTTATGGTGAGGGTAAGGGTTAGGGTGAGGTTTAGGGTGAGGGTTAGGTTTAGGGTTAGCTTTACGGTGAGGGTGAGAGTTAGGTTTAGTGTTAGGGTAAGGGTAAGGATGAGGGTTAGGGTTCAGGTTAGTGTGAGGATTAGGGTTAGGGATAGGATGAGGGTTAGATTTAGGCTGAGGGTGAGTATTTGGGGGAGGGTGAAGTTTAGTATTAGGGTAAGGGTGAGGATTATGTTTAGTGTGAGGGTTTGGGTGAGGGTGAGGTTAAGGGTTAGGGTAAAGGTTAAGGATAGGGTTTGGGTGAGGTTTAGGGTGAGGATTAAGTTTATGGTTAGTGTGAGGTTTATGGTGAGGGTGAGGGTTAGGGCTAGCTAAAGTGTTAGTGTTAGAGTGAGGGTTAAATTTAGGATTAGGGTTAGGGTGAGGGCTCTGGTGAGGGTGAGGGTAAGGCTAAGGGTTAGGTTTAGATTTAGGGTTAAGGTGAGGTGTAGGTTTAGGGTTACGGTGAGGGCTAGGATTAGTGTGAGGGTTAGGATTAGGGTTAGGTTGAGTGTTAGGGTTATGGTTAGGGTTAGGTTTAGGGTTAGAGTTAGGGTTAGGTATAGGGTTATTGTTAGAATTAGGGTGAGGGTGAGGGTGATGCTGAGCTTGAGGATGATGGTGAGGGTGAGTGCTAGGATTAGGGTTAGTTTTAGCGTTAGGCTGAGGGTGAGGGTGAGGGTGAGGTTGATGTTAAACATCAAACTTAAAGGTTAGGGTGAGGGCCAGGATTAGGGTTAGGTTTATCTTTAGGCTGAGGGTGAGGGTTAGGGTTAGGATGAGGTTTAGCGTTGGGGTTAGGGTGAGGGTTAGGGTTAGTGTGAGGTTTAGGGTGAGGGTGAGATTAAGAGTTATGGTGAGGGTTAGGGTGAGGGTGATGGTTAGGTGTAGGGTTAGGGTGAGGGTGAGGGTTAGGGTTAGGGTTAGGTTGAGGTTCAGGTGAAGGGTTAGGGTTAGGGATAGGTTTAGGGTGAGGGTTGGGGTGAGGGTTAGGGTGAGGTTTAGGTTGAAGGTGAGGGTTAGGGTGAGGGTGAGGGTGAGGGTTATGGTGAGGGTTATGGTTCAGGTCAGGGTTAGGGTTTGGGTAACGGGGAGTGTTAGGGTTAGTGTGAGTGTTAGTGGTAGGTTTAGGGTGAGGATAAGGGTTAGGGTGAGGGTGAGGATAAGGGAGAGGTTTAGGCTTAGGGTTAGTGCTAAGGTGAGAGTTAGGGGTAGTTTGAGAGTTAGGGTTAAGGTTAGGGTCAGGGTCAGGGTAAGTGTGAGCGTGAGTGTTAGGGTTAGGTTTAGGATTAGAGTGAGGGTGAGGGTTTGGGTTAGATTTAGGGTGAGCATTACGGTTAGGGTGAGTGTTAGGATTAGGTTTACGGTGAACATGAGGTTGAGGGTGAAGTTGAGTGTGAGGGTTAGGTTTAGGGTTAGTGTGAGGGCTATGGTGAGGCTGAGGGTAAGGGTTTGGGTTAGGGTGAGGGTTAGGTTTAGGTATAGGGTGAGCGTTAGTTTGAGGGGTAGGGTTAGGGTTAGGTTGAGGGTTAGGTTTGGTGTGAGGATTAGGGTTACAGTTTGGGTTAGGGTTAGGGTGAGCGTAAGGGTTAGTTTGATGGTTAGGGTGAAGGTGAGGATTATGGTTAGGATTAGCGTTAGGGTTAGGGTTAGGCTGAATGTGAAGGTGAGGGGGAGGGTGAGAGTTAGGGTGAGGGTTAGGTTGAGGGCTAGGTTAATGTGGAGGGTTAGGGTGAGTGTGAGTGTGAGGTTGTGGGTTTCGTTTAGGTAAGTGTTAGGTATAGGGTGAGGATTAGGATGAGCTTGAGGGTTAGGGTTAGGGATAGGGTTAGGGTGAGGGTTAGGGTTACAGTTAGTCTGAGTGTTAGGGTGAGGGTGCGGGTTAGGTTTAGTTTTAGGGTGAGGGCTAGGGTAAGGGTGAGGTTTATGGTCAGGGTGAGGGTGAGGTTGTGGGTTTTGGTTAGGTAAGGGTTAATGTTAGGTTTAGGGTTCTGGTGAGGGTAAGGGTTTGGGTGAGGGTGAGGTTTAGGGTTAGGATTGGTTTGAGGGTTCTGCTGATGGTGATTGTTAAGGTTAGTGTTAGGTTTAGGGTGAGGGTTAGGGTGAGGGTAAGGTTTAGGGTTAGGGTGAGGGTTAGGTTTAGGTTTAGGTTTAGGGTGAGTCTTAGGATGAGTTTTAGGGTTAGGATGAGGGTTAGGGTGAGAGGTAAGGTTAGGGTTAGGGTGAGGGTTAGGGTTAGTGTGAGGGTTAGTGTTAGGGATAGGTTTAGGAAAGGGTGAGGTTAAGGATTACGGTGAGGGTGAGGGTTAGGGTAAGGGTGAGGGTTAGGGATAGGGTTAGGGTTAGTGTGAAGTTTAGGTTGAGATTTAGGTTTAGGTTTAGGTTTAGGGTGAGGGTTAGGTTGAGTTTTAGGGTTAAGGATATGGTTAGGGGTAAGCTAAGGTTTAGGGTGAGGGTGAGGGTGAGGGTTAGGGTTAGGTTTATGTTGAGGGTCGGGGTGAAGATGAGTTTTAGGGTGAGTGTGAGGGTTAGGGTTAGCATTAGAGTGAGGGTGAGGCTTAGGGTGAGGGTTAGGTTTAGGGTTAGTTTGAGGGAGAGTGTGAGGATTAGGGTTAGGGTTAGGATGAGTTTTAGGGTTATGGTGAGGGTTAAGGTTAGGGATAGGTTGAGGGTGAGGGCTAGTGTTAGGGTTAGGGTGAGGGTGAAGGTGAGGGTTAGGCTTAGGGTTATGGTTAGGTTGAGGGTTAGGGTCAGGGTTAGGATTAGCATTAGAGTTAGTGTTAGGCTGTGTGTGTGTGAGGGTGAGGGTGATGTTTATGCTTAGGTTTAGGGTGAGGGTTAGGGTTAGTGTGAGGAATAGGGTAAGGCTGAGGTTAAGGGTTAGGGTGAGGCTGAGGGTTTGGTTTTGGATTAGGGTTAGGGTGGGGGTTAACATGTGGGTTAGGGTGAGCGTAAGGGTTAGGCTTAAAGTTAGGTTCTGGGTGAGGTTTAGGGTGAGGGTAAGGGTGATGGTGAGGTTTAGAGTTGGCGTGAGGATTAGAGTTATGGTTAGGGTTAGGGTGAGGGTTATTGTGAGAGTGAAGGTAAAGGTTAGGTTCAGGGTTAGTGTTAGGGTGAGGGTTATGGTAATGATTAGAATTAGGTTGAGGGCTAGGTTGAGGGTGAGAGTTAGGTTTAGTGTTATGGTGAGGGTTAGGGTTAGGGTTAGGATGAGGGTAACAGTGAGGGGTAGGGTTAGGTTAAGCTGAGGGTTAGATTTATTGTCAGTGTTAGGGTGAGGGTGAGGGTTTGAGTTAGGGTTAGTGTGAGGGCTAGGTTTAGGTTTAGGGTGAGTGTTTGAGTTAGGCTGACGGTGAGGGTTAGGGTGAGGGTGACATTTAGGGTTAGGGTTAGGGTGAGGGTTAGGGTTAGTGTGAGGGTTAGGGTAAGAGTGATGTTAAGGGTTAGAGTGAGGGTGAGGTTTAGAGTTAGATTGAGGGTTTGGGTTAGGGTGAGTGTTAGGCTGAGGGTTAGGCTAGTGTCAGGGATAGGGATAGGTTTACGGTTAGTGTGAGGGTTAGGGTTAGGTATCGTGTTCGGGTTAGGGTGAGGCTAAGGGTTAGGTTGAGGGTCAGGGTGAGGTTTAGGGTGAGGTAGAGGGTTAGGGATAGGGTTAGGGTTAGGGTGAGTGTAAGGGTGAGGGTTAGGTTGAAAGATAGGGTTAGGTTTAAGTGTGAGGGTTAAGGTGAGGGTAGGGTTATGGTTAGGGTGAGGGCTAGGTTTAGTGTGAGGTTTATGCCTAGGGTTAGGTTTAGGGACAGGATTAGGGTTATGGAGAAGGTAAGGCTTAGGGTGAGGGTGAGGGTTTGGGTGACGGTGAGGGTTAGGGTTAGTGTGAGGGTTAGGGATAGGGTTAGGGTTAGGGTGTGGGGAAGGATCAGGGTTAGCGTGAGGGTGAGGTTTACGGTGAGGGTGAGAGTTAGGGATAGGGTTAGGGTTAGGTTGAGGGTTAGGTTGAGGTTTACGGTTAGGGTTAGGGTGAGGGTTAGCGTTAGGGTTAAGGTGACGGATAGGGTTAGGGTGTGGGTTAGGATTGGGGTTAGGTTTATGTTGAGGGTAAGGGTTAGGGTGAGGTTTAGGGTGTGTGTGAGGGTTAGGGATAGCATTATGGTTAGGGTGAGGGTTAGGGTGAAGGTTAGGTTTAGGGTTAGCATTAGGGTGAGGGTGAGTGTTAGGATTAGGGTTAGGGTAAGGGTGAGGGTTAGGGTAAGGTTTAGTGTGAGGATTAGGGTTAGGGATAGAGTGAGGGTTAGAGTTAGGCTGAGGGTGAGGGTTAGGGTGAGGGTGACGTTTAGGGTTAGGGTTAGGGTGAGGGTTAGGTTTAGTGTGAGGGTTAGGGTGAGGGTGAGGTTAAGGGCTAGGTTAAGGGTTAGGTTGAGGGTTAGTTTTAGGGTTAGGCTTAGGGTGAGGATTAGGATGAGTGTGAGGGATAGTGTTTGGGTGAAGGTTAGGGTGAGGCTTAGGGTTATGGTTAGGGTGAGGTTTAGGGTTAGGGTGAGGGTTACAGTTAGGATTAGGGTTAGGGTGAGGGCTCTGTTGAGGTTGAGGGTTAGGCTTATGGTTAGGTTTAGATTTAGGGTTAATGTGAGGGGTAGGGTTAGAGTTAGGGTGAGGGCTAGGTTTAGTGTGAGCGTTAAGGTTAGCGTGAGGGTTAGGGTTAGGGTTACCGTTAGGGTAAGGGTTAGAGTTAGGGTTAGGTTTAGGGTTAGTTTTATTGTTAGAGTTAGGGTGAGGGTGAGGGTGAGGGTGAGGTTGAGGGTGAGGGTGAGGGTGAGGGTAAGTCTAAGATTAGGCTTAGTGTTAGAGTTAGGCTGAGGATGAGGGTGATGGTGAAATTGATGTTTAAGTTTAGGGTGAGGGCCACGATTAGGGTTAGGTTTAGATTTAGGCTGAGGGTGAGGGTGAGGGTGAGGTTTAGGGTTAGGGTTAGGGTGAGGGTTAGGGTTAGTGTGAGGTTTACGGTGAGGGTGAGGTTAAGAGTTATAGTGAGGGTTAGGTTGAGGGTGATGTCTAGGTGTAGGGTTAGGGTGAGGGTGAGGGTTAGGTTTAGGGTTAGGTTGAGGTTTAGGTTGAGGGTTAGGCTTATAGTTATGGATAGGATTAGGGTGAGGTTTAGGGTGAGGGTTAGGGTTAGGGTGAGGTTTAGGGTGAGGGTGATGGTTAGGGTTATGGTGAGGATTAGGTTTATGTGATGGTTAGGGATAGGATTACATTTAGGGTGAGGGCTAGGGTGTGGGTGAGGTTTAGTGGTAGGATTAGGGTGAGTGTGAAGGTTAAGGTTAGGGTTAGGGTGAGGGTTAGGGATAGGGTTAGGGTTAGGGTGAGGGTGAGAGTTAGGATGAGGGTGTGGGTTAGGGTGAGGATGACGTTTAGTTTTAGGGTTAGGGTGAGGGTTAGGGTTAGTGTGAGGGTTAGGGTGAGGCTGAGGTTAAGGGTTAGGGTGAGGGTGAGGGTTGTGTTTAGGATTAGGGTTAGGGTGATGGTTAGGGTTAGGCTTAGGGTTACGTTTAGGGTGAGGGTTAGGGTAACGGTTAGGGTTATGGTTAGGGTGAGTGTTAGGGTGAGGATTAGAGTTAGGGTTAGGGTTAGGGTGAGGGTTTTTGTGACGGTGAGGGTTACGGTTAGGGTGAGGGTTAGGGTTAGTGTGAGGGTTTAGGTGAGGCTGAGGTTAAGTGTTAGGTTGAGGGTGAGGGTTGTGTTTAGGATTAGGGTTAGGATGATGGTTAGGGTTAGGCTTAGGGTTAGGTTTAGGGATAGTGTTGGGTTAGGGTTAGGGTTAGGGATATGGTGAGGTTTATGGTTAGGGTTAGGGTTAGGGTTAGGGTTAGACTGAGGTTGAGGGTCTGGATGCCGGTGAGGGTTAGGTTTAGGAGGAGCATTAGGGTTAGGGTTAGGATTAGGGTGAGGGTTTGGGTTAGGGTTAGGGTTAGGATGAGGGTTAGGGTGAGGGGTACGGTTAGGGTTAGGTTGAGGGTTAGGTTTAGGGTGATAGTAAGGGTTAGGTTGAGGGTTAGGATGAGGGTTAGTTTTAGGGATAATTTTAGTGTTAGGGTGGGGGTTAGAGTAAGGTTGAGGTTTAGGGTTAGGGTGAGGTTTAGGGTTAGGGTTGGGGTAAGGGTGAGAGTTAGGGTGAGGGTAAGGTTTAGGGTGAGGGTTATGATGAGTGTAAGGGTTAGAATTAGCATTAGGGTTAGGGTTAGGGTTATTGTTAGAGTGAGGGTGAGGGTGAGGGTTAGGGTTAGGGTGAGGGTTAAGTTTAAGTGGAGGGTTAGGTTTAGGGTTAGGGTTAGGGTGAGTGTGAGGGTGATGGTGAGGGTTAGGCTTAGGGTGAGGTTTAGGGTTAGGTTTAAGTGGAGGGCTAGGGTGAGGGGTAGGGTTAGGGTTGGGTTAGTGTGAGGGCTAGGGTGAATGTGAGGGTTAGGGTAAGGGTTAGGATTAGGGTGAAGGTTACAGTTAGGTTTAGGGTGAGGGTTAGGGTGAGGGTTAGTGTTAGGGTGAGGGGTAGGGTTAGGCTTAGGGTACAGATTAGTGTTAGGTTTAGGTTTAGGGTTCGGGTGAGAGGTAGGGTTAGTGTTAGGCTTAGTGTGAGGGCTAGGGTGAGGGTGAGTGTTAGGGTTAGGGATAGGGTGAGGATTAGGGTTAGGGTAAGTGTTAGCATGAGTTTTAGGGTTAGGGTGATGTTTAGGGTTAGGGTTAGGGTTAGTCTGATGGTGAGATTTAGGGTTAGAGTTAGGGTTAGGGTGAGGGTTAGGGTTAGGGTTAGTGTTAGGATTAGGGTTAGGGTGAGGTTTAGGGTGGGGATGAGGGTTAAAGATAGGATTAGGATTAGGGTTAAGGTGAGGGTAGGTGTGAGGGTTAGGGTTAGCATTAGGATTAGAGTTAGGTTGAGGGTGAGGATTAGGGTTAGGGTGAGGGTTGGGGTTAGGGTTAGAGTGATGGTGAGGGTTAGGGTGAGGATTAGGGTTATGGTTAGTGTTAGGGTTATGGCTGGGCTTAGGTATAGGCTTAGTGTTAGGCGGATGGTGAGGGTGAGAGTGAGGGTTAGGTTTAGGGTGAGGGTGAGGTTTAGGGTTAGATTTATCATTATGGTGAGAGTTAGTGTGAGGTTTAGGGTTAGTGTTAAGGTTAGGGTTAGGGTGAGGGTGAGGGTTAGGTTTAGGGTGAGGTTTATGGTTAGGGTTAGGGTTAGGGTTAGAGTGAGGTTTTGGATTAGTGTTAGGGTTATGGTGAGGGTGAGGGTTAGTGTTAGGGTTAGGGTTAGTGTTATTTTTGGGTTAGGGTTAAAGTTACGGTGAGGGTGAGGGTGAGGGTTAGGGTTAGGTTTAGGCTGAGGTTTATGGGTAGGGTTAGGGTTAGGGTGAGGGTGAGGTTTGGGGTGAGGTTTAGGGTTAGGGTTATTTTTAGGGTTAGGTTTAGGGTAATGGTACGGTGAGGGTGAGGGTGAGGTTAAATTTTAGAGTTAGGGTTAGTGTTAGGGTTATGGTTAGGGTGAGGGTTATTATGAGGGTTAGGGTTAGGGTTATGATTAGGCTTAGGCTTAGGGTTAGGCCGAGCATGAGGTTGAGGGTTAGGGTTAGTTTTAGGGTGAGGGTTAGGGTTAGGGTGAGGTTTAGAATGAGATTTAGGTTTAGGGTTAGGGTTAGGGTTAGGTTTAGGGTTAGGATTAGGGTTAGGGTTAGCTTTAGGGTTAGGGATAGGGTTTGAGTGAGGGTTAGGTTTAGGGTTATTGTTAGTGTTATGGTTAGGGTTAAGTTTGCGGTGAGGGTGAGGCAGAGGTTGAGCCGTATGGTTAGGGTTAGGGTTACGGTTAGGGTTAGTGTTAGGGTTAATGTTAGGGTTAGGGTTAGGGTGATGTTTAGGTAAGGGTGAGGGTTAGGGTTAGGGTTAGGATTAGGATTAGATTTAAGATGAGGGTGAGTGTGAGGGTTAGCGTTAGGGTTAGGGTTAGGATTGCGCTAGGGTGAGGGTTATGGTTAGGGTGAGGGTTGGGGTTATGGTTAGAGTGAGGGTTGGGGTGAAGGTTAGCTTGAGGCTTAGGGTTAGGGTATGGGCTAGGGTGAGGGTGAGGTTAGGGTTAGGCTTAGCGTGAGGGTTAGGGTTAGGGTTAGTGTTATGGTTTGGTTTGGGTTTAGGTTTAGGCTTAGTGTTAGGTGGCGGGTGCAGGTGAGGGTGAGGGTTAGGGTAAGGGTGAGGGTGAGGTTTAGCGTTAGAGTTAGAGTTAGGGTGAGGTTTAGTGTGAGGGTTAGGGTTAGGGTTAGGGTTAGTGTTATGGTTAGGGTTAGGGTGAGGGTGAGTGTTAGGGTTAGGGTTAGTCTTAGGTTTAGGCCCAGCGTGAGAGTGAGGTTGAGGGTTAGGCTTAGGGTGAGGGTTAGGATGTGGTTTATGGTTAGGATTAGGGTTAGGGTGGGGGCTAGAGTGAGGGTGAGTGTTAGCGTCAGCGTTAGGGTGAGGTTTAGTGTTAGGGTTAGGGTTAGGGTTATGTTGAGGGTGAGGGTTAGGTTTAAGGTAAGGGTTAGTGTTAGGGTTAGGGTGAGGGTGAGGGTAAGTATTAGGGTTAAGGTGAGGGTTATTGTTAGTGTTATATTTAGGGTTCGGTTTAAGTTGAGGGTGAGGCTGAGGGTGAGGTTTAGGGTTTCGGTTAAGGTGAGGTTTAGGGTTAGGGTTAGGGTTAGGGTGAAGGTAAGTATTTGGCTTAGATTTAGGGTTAAGGTGAGTGTGAGGTTGAGGGTGAGGTTTAAGGTTAGGGTTATTGTTAGGGTTAAGGTTAGAATTACGGGGAGGGTGAAGGTGAGTGTGCAGGTTAGGGTTAGGGTTAGGGTTTTGTTTAGGGTGAGTTTGGGGGTGAGGTTTAGGGTTAGGGTTAGGGTTAGTTTTAGGATTAGGGTTATGGTGAGGGTGAGTGTGAGGGTTAGGGTTAGGGTTAGGTTTAGGCTTAGGTTTAGGCTGAGGGTGATGGTGGGGATGCAGATTAGGTTTAGAGTGATGGATAGAGTTATGGTTAGGTTGAGGGTTAGGATGAGGGTTAGGGTTAGGATTAGGGTTAGGCTTAGGTTTAGGCTGAGGCTGAGGGTGAGTTTGAGGGTTAGGGTTAGGGTGATAGTTAGGGTTATGATTAGGGTGAGGGTTAGGATGAGGATTAGGGTTAGGGTGACGGTTAGGCTGAGGGTGACAGTAAGTGTAAATTTTAGGGTTAGGCTGAGGGTGAGGGTTACGGTAAGGGTGAGGGTTAGGGTTATGGTGAGGGTTAGGATGAGGGTTAGGTTTAGGGTTAGGGTGAGGGTGAGGGTTAGATTGAGGAATATTGCTAGGGTTAGTGTGAGGATTAGGGTGAGGATGAGGGTTAGGGTTAGGGTTAGGCTTAGGATTAGGTTTAGGGTGAGGGCTAGGGTGAGGTTGAGTGTTAGGGTTAGGGTGAGGGTTAGGGTTAGTGATAGGGTGAGGAAGAGTGGTAGCATTAATTTATGGGTTAGGTTTATTGTTATTGTTAGGGTTAGGGTTACAATGAGGTTGAAGTTGAAGGTTAGGTTTCGGTTTAGTGTTAGGGTGAGGTTCAGGGTTAGAGTTAGTCTTAGGGTTAGGGTTAGGGTGAGGGTTAGGGTAAGCTTTTGGGTTAGATTGAGGGTGAGGGTTAATGTGAGTGTTAGAGTTAGGGTTCGGGTTATGGTTATTGTGAGGGTTATTTTGAGGGTGAGGGTTACGTTTAGGGTGAGGGTAAGGGTTAGGGTGAGGGTTAGGCTTAGGGTTAGGGTTAGAGCAAGCTTGAGGGGGAGGGCTAGGTTTAGGATTAGGGTGAGGGTTAGGTTTAGGGTTAGAATAAATGTTACGGTGAGGGTTAGAGTGAGGGTTACGGTTAGGGTGAGGGTGAGGGTTAAGGTTAGGATTAGGGTGAGGGTTAGGGATAGGGTTAGGGTTAGGGTGAGGGTGACAGTTAGGATGAGGGTGTTTATTAGGGTGATTGTTAGGGTGAGAGTTACGTTGAGGTTTAGGTTGAGGTTTAGTGTGGGGGTGAGGGTTAGTGTGAGGGTTAGTGTTAGGTCTAGTGTTAGGGTTAGGGTGAGGGTAAGGGTTAGGGTTAAGTTAAGGGTGAGGTTTAGGGTGAGGGAGAGGTTTAGGGATAGGGTTAGGGTTAGGTTGAGGGTAAGGGTTAGGGTTAGGGTGAGGGTTAGGGTTAAGTTGAGGGTTAAGGTGAAGGTTGGGTTATGGTGAGGGTGAGGGTTGGTTTTGTGAGTTTTAGGGGTAGGGTTAGGTTTAGGGATAAGATTAGGGTTAGGAAGAGGGTAAGGGTTAGGGTGAGTGTGAGGGTTAGGGTGAGGGTGAGGGTTAGGGTTAGTGTGAGGATTAGGGATAGTCTTAGGGTTAGGGTGAAGGAAAGGATTAGGGTTAGGTAAGGGTGAGGTTTAGGGTCAGGCTGATGGTGAGGGTTAGGGTTAGGTTTAGGTTGAGGGTTAGGTTGAGGGTTACGGTTAGTTTTAGGGTGAGGGTTAGCGTTAGGGTTAGGGTGACGGATAGGTTGAGGGTGAGGGTTGTGGTTGGGGTTAGGTTTACGGTGAGGGTAAGGCTAAGGTTCAGGTTTAGGGTGTGTGTGAGGGTTAGGGTTAGCATTACGGTTAGGGTGAGGGTTAAGTTTAGGGTTAGGGTGAGGGTGAGGGTTAGGGTTAGTGTGAGGATTAGGGTAGGGATAGGGTGAGGGTTAGAGTTAGGCTGAGGGTGAGGTTTAGGGTGAAGGTGATATTTAGGGTTAGGTTTAGGATGAGGGTTAGGTTTTTTGTGAAGGTTAGGTTGATGGTGAGGTTAAGGGTTAGGGTAAGGTTTAGGTTGAGGATTAGTGTTAGGGTTAGGCTTAGGGTAAGGTTTAGGGTGAGGGTTAGGTTGAGGGTTAGGGGTAGGGTTAGGAGTAGTGTTTGGGTGAGGGTTATGGTGAGTGTTACGGTTATGGTTAGGGTGAGGTTTAGGGTGAGGTTGAGGGTGAGGGTTAGGTTGAGGGTTAGGGGTAGGGTTAGGAGTAGTGTTTGGGTGAGGGTTATGGTGAGTGTTACGGTTATGGTTAGGGTGAGGTTTAGGGTGAGGTTGAGGGTGAGGGTTAGGGTGAGTGTTAGTATTAGGGTGAGGGTTAAAATTAGGATTAGGGTCATGGTTACGGCTCTGGTAAAGGCTTAGGCTTAGGGTTAGGTTTAGATCTAGGGTTAAGGTGAGGGGTAGGGTTAGGGTTAGGTTGAGGGCTAGGTTTAGTGTGAGGGTTAGGGTTAGGGTTAGGGTTAGGGTTAGTGTTATGGTTACGGTTAGGGTTTAGGGTTAGGTTAGGGTTAGGGTTTGAGTTAGGGTTAGAGTTAGGGTTAGGGATAGGGTTATTGTTAGATTTAGCATGAGGGTGAGTGTGAGGGTTAGGTTAGGGTTAGGGTTAGTGTGAGGGTGAGTGTGAGGATTAGGCTTAGGGTTAGGGTGAGGTTTAGGGATATGGTGAGGTTTAGGGTTAGGGACATGGTGAGGGTGAGGGCGAACGTTGGGATTAGGGTGAGGGTGAGGGTGAGGGCTAGGATGAGGGTTAGGGTTAGAGTTAGTCTGAGGTTGACGGTGAGGGTGAGGTTGATGTTTAAGGTTAGGGTGAGGGCCAGGATTAGGGTTAAGTTTAGATTTAGGCTGTGGGTGAGGGTTAGGGTGACGTTGAGTTTTAGGGTTAGGGTTAGGCTGAGGTTTAGGGTTAGTGTGAGGTTTAGGGTGAGGGTGAGATTAAGAGTTAGGGTGAGGGTGAGGGTTAGGTGTAGGTTTAGGGTGAGGGTGAGTGTTAGGTTGATGTTTAGGTTTAGGTTTAGGGTTAGGGTTAGGGATAGGATTAGGGTATGCGTTAGGGTGAGGGTTAGGGTTAGTGTGATGTTGAGGTTGAGGGTGAGGGTAAGGGTTATGGTGCGGGTTAGTTTTATGTGAGGGTTAGGGTTAGATTTGGGTTATGGTGAGGGCTAGGGTGTGGGTGAGGGTTAGGGATAGGGTTAGGGTGAGGGTTAGGGTTAGGATAATGTGAGGGTTAAGGTGAGGGGTAGGTTTAGGGTTCGGTTCTGAGTTAGGTGAGGGTAATGGTTAAAGTGAGGGTTAAGGTTCAGGTGAGGGTTAGGGTTAGGAGGAGGGTTAGGGTTAGTGTGAGGGTTAAGGTTAGGGTGAGTATAAGGGTTAGGGTGAGGGTTATGGTGAGGGTGAACGTTAGGCTGAGGGTGAGGGTTAGGTTTAGTATGAGGGTTAGTGTTAGAGATAGGGTTAGGTTAGGATGAGGGTGAGGGTTAGGGTATTGGTTAGGTAAAGATTAGGGTTAGTGTGGGGATAATTGTGATGGTGAGGGTTAGGCTCATGGTAATGGTTAAAGTGAGGATGAGGGTGAGGGTTAGGGTGAGGGATAGAGTTAGGGTTAGGGTTAGGGTGAGGCCTATTGTGACGGTGAGGGTTACGGTTATGGTGAGGGTTAGGGTGTGGGTGAGGGTTAGGATTAGTGTTAGAGTGAGGGCTATGTTGAGGGTGAGACTTAGGTTTAGGGTTATTGTGATAAGGGTTAGAGTTACGGTTAGGATGAGGATAATGGTGAGGGGTAGGGGTAGGCTTAACTTGAGGGTTAGGTTTAGTGTGAGGAATAGGTTTGGGGTGAGGGCTAGGGTGAGAATGAGTGTTAGGGTTATGGTTAGGGTAAGGGTGAGGGTTAAGGTTAGGGTTCGTGTGAGGATTAGGGTTAGGGATAGGGTGAGTGTTAGAGTTAGGCTGAGGGTGAGGGTTAGGGTGAGGGTGAGGTTTAGGGTTAGGGTTAGGGTTAGGGTGAGGGTTAGGTTTAGTGTTAGGGTTAGGGTGATGGTGAGTTTAAGGGTTTAGGGTTAGGGTTAGGGTTAGGGTTAGGGTTAGTGTTAGAATTAGGGTGAGGGTTAGTGTTAGGGTTAGGGTTAGGGTTAAGCTTAGAGTTAGGGTTAGGGTGAGGGTGAGGTTTAGGGTTAGAGTCAGGATTAGGGTGAGGGTTAGGTTGAGGGTTAGGGTTAGGGTTAGTGTTAAGTTTAGGGTTAGGGTGAGAGTTAGGGGGAGGGATAGGGTAAGGGTTAGTTTTAGGATTAGTGTTAGGGTGAGGGTAAGTGTGTGGGTTAGGGTTAGGTTTAGGTTTAGGCTGAGAGTTAGGCTGAGGGAGAGTGTGTGTGTTAGTGTTAGGTTTAGGCTTAGGCTTAGGGTTAGGCTGAGGGTGAGGGAGGGGATTAGAAATAGGTTTTTTGTGATGGTTAGGGTTAATGTTAGGGTGAGGTTTAGGATGAGGGTTAGGGATAGGATTAGGTGTAGGGTTAGGGCTAGGGTGAGGGTGAGGGTGAGGGTTAGGGTTAGGGATAGGGTTAGATTGAGGATTAAGGCTAGGGTCAGGGTGAGTGTGAGGTTTAGGTTTCAGGTTAGGCTTAGGCTTAGGGTTAGGCTGAGGGTGAGTGTTAGGGTGAGGGTGAGGGTTAGGGTTAGGGTGAGGTTTAGGATGAGGTATAGGGTTAGGATTCGCGTTAGGGTTAGGGCTAGGGTGAGGGTTAAGGTTAGGGTTAGGTTTAGGTTTAGGGTGAGGATTAGGGTTAGGATTACCGTGAGGGTGAGGGTTAGGGTTAGGTTGAGGGTTAGGGTTAGGGATAGGGTGAGGTTTAGGGTTAGGTTTAGGGTGAGGGTTAGGATGAGGGTTATGGTTTGGATTAGGGTTAGGGTGGGGGCGAGGGTGAGCGTGAGGGTTAGGGTTAGGGTTAGTTTTAGGCTTAGGGTTAGGCTGATGGTAAGGGTGGGGGTGAGGAATAGGTCTTGGTTGATGGTTAGGGTTAGGGTGAGGGTGAGGGTTAGGATGAGGGTTAGGGTTAGGATTAGGTTTAGGGTTAGGGTTAGGGTTACTGTGAGAGGTAGGGTTAGGCTTAGGCTTAGGCTTAGTGTTAGGCTGAGGTTCAGGGTTAGGGTGAGGGTTAATGTTAGGGTGATGGATAGGTTTATGGTTAGGGTGAGTGTTAGGATGAGGGTTAGGGATAGGGTGAGGTTTAGGGTTAGGGTTAGGGTGAGGGTTAGGATGAGGGTTATGTTTTGGATTAGGGTTAGGGTGGGGGCGAGGGTGAGTGTGAGGGTTAGGGTTAGGGTTAGTTTTAGGCTTAGGGTTAGGCTGATGGTAAGGGTGGGGGTGAGGAATAGGTCTTGGTTGATGGTTAGGGTTAGGGTGAGGGTGAGGGTTAGGATGAGGGTTAGGGTTAGGATTAGGTTTAGGGTTAGGGTTAGGGTTACTGTGAGAGGTAGGGTTAGGCTTAGGCTTAGGCTTAGTTTTAGGCTGAGGTTCAGGGTTAGGGTGAGGGTTAATGTTAGGGTGATGGATAGGTTTATGGTTAGGGTGAGTGTTAGGATGAGGGTTAGGGTTAGGGTAAGGGTTAGGGTTAGGGTTAGATTGAGCATTAATTTTAGGGTTAGTGTGAGGTTTAGGGTGAGGATGAGGGTTAGGGTTAGTGTAAGGGCTAGGTTGAGGGTGAGGGTTAGGGTTAGTGTTAGGGTGAGGTTTAGGGTTAGGATGAGAGTTAGGGTTATTGTAAGGGCTATGTTGAGGGTGAGGGTTAGGGTTAGTGTTAGGGTGAGGTTTATGGTTCGGATGAGTGTTAGGGTTAGTGTGAGCGTTAGTGTTAGGGTTAGGGTTAGTTTTAGGGTGAGGGTTAGGGTTAGGGTGAGGGTTATGGTTAGGTTGAGTGTTAGGGTTAGGGTGGGGGTTATTGTTAGTGTGAGGGCTAGAGTGAGGGTGAGTGTTAGGGTGAAGTTGAGGGTTAGGCTGAGGGTCTTGGTTAGGCATTGGTTAGGGTTAGGATGAGGATCAGGTGAGGTTTAAGGTGAGGGTTAGCTTGAGCGTTAGGGTGTGTGTGAGCGTTAGGGTTAGGGTGAGGGTTCGGGTGATATGAGGTTTAGGGTGACGTTGAAGGTTAGGGTTAGGGTTAGGTGAGGGTTATGGTTATGGTGAGGGTGAGGGTGAGGGTTAGGATTAGGTTTAGGTTTAGGGTGAGGTTTAGGGTGAGGGTGACGTTTAAGGTTAGGGTTAGGTTTGTGGTGTGGGTAAGTGATAGCATGAGGGTTAGGGTGTGTGTTAGAGTTAGCATTAGGGTTAGGGTTAGGGTTACGGTGACGGTGAGGGTGAGGGTTAGGGTGAGGGTTAGGGTTAGAGTGAGGCTTAGGGTGAGGGGTAGGGTTAGGTTTAGGGTTAGGTTTAGGGTTAGGGTTAGATTGAGGATTAGGTTTAGGGTTCATGTGAGGTTTAGGGTGAGGATGAGGGTTAGGGTTAGGATGAGGATTAGGGTCAGAATTAGGGTTAGGGTGAGGGTTAGGGTAAGGATGAGGGTTAGGGTGAGGGTGATTGTAAGGGTAAAGTTGTGGGTTAGGCTGAGAGTGAGGGTTATGATAAAGGTGAGGGTTAGGGTTAGGGAGAGTGTTTGGTTAAGTGTTCGGGTTAGGGTTAGGGTGAGGGTTAGATTGAGGATTAGGGTTAGGGTTAGTGTGAGGTTTGGGGTGAGGATGAGGGTTATGGTTAGGTTGAGGGTTAGGGTTAGAATTAGTGTTAGAGTGAGGGCTAGGGTGAGGGTGAAGTTTAGGGTTAGGGTTAGGGTGAGGTTTCGGGTTAGTGTGAGTGTTAGTTTTAGAGTTAGGGTTAGTGTTAGGGTGAGGGTAAGTGTTAGGGTTAGGTTTGGGGTGAGGGTTAGTGTTAGGGTTATTGTTAGGGTTAGGATTAGGATTAGGGTTAGGATGAGGGTGAGTGTCTGGGTTAGGGTTAGGTTTAGGTTTAGGCTTAGGGTTTAGGCTGAGCGTGTGTTTGAGCTTGATGGTTAGGGTTAGGGTGATGGTTAGGGTTAGGGTTAGGGAGAGGGTTAGGATGAGGGTTAGGATGAAGGTGAGTTTTAGGGTTATGTTTAGGGTGAGGTTTAGGGTTAGGGTTAGGGTTAGGGTTAGGTTGAGGTTTCAGTATAGATTTAGGGTTAGGGTGAGGGTTAGGGTTAAGTTTAGTGTTAGGTTTAGGGTTAGGGTGAGGGTTATTGTTAGGGTGAGGGTTAGGGTTAGGGCTGGGATTAGGATTAGGGTTAAGGTGAGGGTGAGTGTGAGGGTTAGTGTTAGGGTTAGAGTTAGGCTTAGGTTTAGGATGAAGGTTAGGGTGAGGGTGAGGGTGAGGTTTAGGGTTAGAGTTAGGGTTAGGGTGAGGGTTAGTGTGAGGGTTAGTGGAAGGATTGGTGTTAGGGTTAGGTTGAGGTTTAGGGTTAGGGATAAGGTTAGATTTAGGACTAGGGTTAGGGTGAAGGTGAGTGTGAGTGTTAGGGTTAGGCTTAGGCTTAGGCTTAGGGTTAGGCTGAGGGTGAGGGTGAGGGTTAGGGTTAGAGTTAGGATGAGGTTTAGGATGAGGTATATGGTTAGGATTCGGGTTAGGGTGAGGGCTAGGGTGAGGGTGAGGTTTGCGGTAAGGTTAATTTAGGCTTAGGGATAGGATTTGAATGAGGTTGACGGTGAGGGTTAGGGTTAGGGTTAGTGTGAGGTTTAGTGTTAGGGTTAGGGTTAGAGTTAGGGGTAGATTGAGGTTGAGGTTTAGGGGTAGAGTTAGGGTTAGGGTGAGGGTTTGGTTTAGGGTGAGGGTTCGGGTGGGGGTGACTGTAAATGGAAAGGTGAGTGTTAGGCTGAGGTTGAGGGTTATGGTAAGGGTGAAGGTTAGCGTTAGGGTGAGGGTTAGGGTTAGGGTTAGTGTTAGGGTGGGGGATGGATTGAGTATTAGTGTTAGGGTTAGATTGAGGTTTAGGTTGAGGATGAGGTTTAGGGTTAGGGTGAGGAATAGGGTGAGGGTGAGGTTTAGGGTTAGTGTAAGGGTTAGGTTTAGGGTTAGGGTGATGTTTAGGGTTAGTGTGATGGTTAGTGTTAGGTTTAGGGTTAGTGTTAGGGTGAGGGTAAGTTTTAAGGTGAGGGTTAGGGTTAGGGTTAGGGTGACGTTTATGTTTAGGGTGAGGGTTAGGGTTAGTGTTATTTTTAGAGTTAGGGTTAGGGTTTCGGTTACAGTGAGGGTGAGGGTGACCGTTAGGGTTAGGGTTAGGATGAGGTTTAGGGATAGGTTTAGGGTTAGGGGTAGTGTCAGTGTGAGGTTTACCATTAGATTACGTGTTAGGGTGAGGCTGAGGGTGAGTTTTAGGGTTAGGATTATTGTTAGGTTTAGGCTTAAGGTTATGGTTAGGTTGAGGGTGAGGTTTAGGGTTAGAGTTAGGCTTAAGGTGAGGCTGAGGGTGAGTGTTAGGATTAGGATTAGGATTAGGGTAAATGTTAGGGTGTGTGTGAGGGTTAGGGTTAGGGTTAGGATTATGCTTAGGGTAACACTGAAGGTGAGGGATAGGGTGAGGGTAAGGGTTAGGATTAGGGTTAGGGTTAGGGTGAGGGTGACTGTGTGTGTTAGTGTTAGGTTTAGGTTTAGGCTTAGGGCTAGGGTGAGGGTGAGGTTCAGGGTGTGGTTTAGGGTTAGGATAAGGGTTAGGGTAAGGGTTAGGGGGAGGGTTTGGATGAAGGTTAGTGTTAGGATTAGGGTTAAGGTGAGGGCTAGGGTGAGGGTGAGGTTTAGGTTTAGGTTTAGGCTGAGGTTTAGGGTTAGGGTTAAAGTTAGGGTGAGGTTGAGTTTTAGGGTTAGAGTTCGGGATAAGGTGAGGCTGTGGGTGAAGTTTAGGGTTACGGTTAGCGTTAGGGTTAGGGTTAGTGTGAGGGTTAGGGTGAGGGTGAGGGTTAGGGTAAGGGGTATGATTAGGATTAGGGTTAGGGTGAGGGTGAGGGTATGTGAGTGTTAGGGTTAAGGTTAGGCTTAGGCTTAGGGTTAGGCTGAGGGTGAGGGTGGGGGTGAGGATTAGGGTTAGGGTGATGGTTAGGGTTAGGGTGATGGTTAGGGTTAGGGTTAAGGTGAGGGTTAGGATGAGGGTTAGGATTCATATTAGGGATAGGGTGAGGTCTAGGGTGAGGGTGAGGGTTAGGGTAATGTTTTGGCTTAGGCTTATGGTTAGGCTAAGCATGAGGTTGTGGGTGAGTGTTAGGTTTAGGGTTACGGTGATGGTTAGGTTTATGGTTAGTGTGAGGGTTAGGATGAGGTTTAGTGTTAGGGTTAGGATGATGGTAATGGTAAATGTGAGGTTGAGGCTGAGGGTGAGGGTTAAGATAAGGGTGAAGGTTAGGGTTAGGTTTAGGGTTAGGGTTAGGGTTACGGTGAGGGTTAGATTGAGGATTAGGTTTAGGGTTTGGGTTAGTGTGAGGTTTAGGGTGAGCATGAGGTTTACGGTTAGGATGAGGGTGAGGGTTAGAATTAGGGTTAGGGTGAGGGCTAAGGTGAGGGTGAGGGTTAGAGTTAGGGTTAGGGTTAGGGTTAGGTTTAGGATTAGGGTGAGGGTTAGGGTTAGTGTGAGGATTATAGTTAGGGTTACGGTTACTGTTAGGGTGAGGGTAAGTGTTAGTGTTAGGGTTAGGGTCACGGTTATTTTTAGGGTAAGGGTTAGGGTTAGGTTTTTGGTTATTGTTAAGGTTACAGGGAGCTTAAATCTTAGTGTGAGGCTGAGAGTTAGGGTTAGGGTGAGGTGAGGTTTAGGGGTAGAGTTAGCGTTAGCGTGAGGGTTAGGGTTAGGGTGAGGGTAAAGGTGAGGGTTAGGCTGAGGGTGAGAGTTTCGGTAAGGGTGAGGGTTATGATTAGTGTTCGGGTGAGGTTTAGGATTAGGGTGAGGGTTAGGGTTAGTGTGAGGATTAGTGTTAGGATTAGGGTTAGTGTAAGGGTGAGGGTAAATATTAGGGTGAGGATTAGGTTTTTGTTGAGGGTTATGATTAGGGTGAGGGTTAGGTTTAGGGTTAAGGTTAGGGTTATTGTTAGAGTTAGGGTTACGGTTATGGTGAGGGTGATGTTGAGGAGGTTTAGGTTTAGGGTTAGGGTTAGATTTAGGATTACGGTGAGGGTGAGGTTTAGGTTTAGTGTTATGGTTAGAGACAGGGCGAGGGTGAGGGTGAGGGTTAGGGTTAGGATTAGGGTTAGGGTGAGGGTTAGAATGAAGTTTAGGGTTAGGATTAGGTTTAGGGTGATGGCTAGGGTGAGGGTTCAGGTGAGGGTTAGGGTTAAGGATAGGGTTAGGGTTAGGGTTAATGTGAGGGTGAGGCTGAGGAGAAGGGTTAGGGTGAGGTTTAGGTTTAGGGTTTGGTTTAGGGTTAGTGTTAGTGTTAGGGTTAGGGTTAGTGTTAAGGTGAGGGTTAGGGTTAGGATTAAGGTTAGTGTTAGGGTTAGGTTGAGGGTGAGTGTGGGGTGAGGATTAGGGTTAGGATTATGTTTAGGATTATTGTTACTGTCATGGTTAGGGTTAAGTTTGTGATGAGGGTGAGGCTGACAGTGAGGGTTCTGGTTATGGTTAGGGTTAAGATTATTCTTATTGTTAGGGTTAGGGTTAGAATTATGGTGAGGTTGAGGTTGAGGGTGAGGGTGAGGGTTAGGGTTAGGGTGAGGTTTAGGATTAAGGTTAGGGTTAGGGTTAGGTGAGGGTGAGGTTTGGGGTTAGAGTTAGGGTTAGGGGGAGGGTTAGGGTGAGGTTTAGGGTTAGGGTTAGTGTTAGGGTTAGGTTTGAGGGTGAGGGTGAGGGTTAGGCTGAGGGTTAGGATTAGGATTAGTGTAAGGGTTAGGTTGAGTGTGGGGGTTAGGTTTAGGGTAAGGCTTAGTCTTTGGGTTAGGCTGAGGGTGAAGGTGAGGGTGAGGTTAGGGTTAAGGTGAGGGTTAGGGTGTGGGTTAGGGTTAAGGATAGGGTTAGGTTTAGGGTTAATGTTAGTTTGAGGCTGAGGATTAGGGTTAGGTTTAGGTTTAGGTTTAGGGTTTGGTTTAGGGTTAGTGTTATTGTTAGTGTTAAGGTGAGGGTTAGGGCTAGTATTAAGATTAGTGTTAGGGTTAGGCTGAGGGTGATTGTGGGGGTGAGGATTATGGTTAGGGTTAGGGTTAGGATTATTGTTACTGTTATGGTTGGTGTTAAGTTTGTGATGAGGGTGAGGCTGACAGTGAGGGTTCTGGTCATGGTTAGGGTTAAGATTATTCTTATTGTTAGGGTTAGGGTTAGAGTTATGGTGAGGTTGAGGTTGAGGGTGAGGGTTAGGGTTAGGGAGAGGTTTAGTGTTAGGGTTATGGTTAGGGTTAGGGTTAGGTGAGGGTGAGGTTTGGGGTTAGAGTTAGGGTTAGGGGGAGGGTTAGGGTGAGGTTTAGGGTTAGGGTTAGTGTTAGGGTTAGGTTGAGGGTGAGGGTGAGGGTTAGGCTGAGGGTTAGGATTAGGATTAGTGTAAGGGTTAGGTTGAGTGTGGGGGTTAGGTTTAGGGTAAGGCTTAGTCTTTGGGTTAGGCTGAGGGTGAAGGTGAGGGTGAGGTTAGGGTTAAGGTGAGGGTTAGGGTGTGGGTTAGGGTTAAGGATAGGGTTAGGTTTAGGGTTAATGTTAGTTTGAGGCTGAGGATTAGGGTTAGGTTTAGGTTTAGGTTTAGGGTTTGGTTTAGGGTTAGTGTTATTGTTAGTGTTAAGGTGAAGGTTAGGGCTAGGATTAAGATTAGTGTTAGGGTTAGGCTGAGGGTGATTGTGGGGGTGAGGATTATGGTTAGGGTTAGGGTTAGGATTATTGTTACTGTTATGGTTGGTGTTAAGTTTGTGATGAGGGTGAGGCTGACAGTGAGGGTTCTGGTCATGGTTAGGGTTAAGATTATTCTTATTGTTAGGGTTAGGGTTAGAGTTATGGTGAGGTTGAGGTTGAGGGTGAGGGTTAGGGTTAGGGAGAGGTTTAGTGTTAGGGTTATGGTTAGGGTTAGGGTTAGGTGAGGGTGAGGTTTGGGGTTAGAGTTAGGGTTAAGGGGAGGGTTAGGGTGAGGATTAGGATTAGGGTTAGTGTTAGGGTTAGGGTGAGGGTGAGGGTGAGGGTTAGGCTGAGGGTTAGGATTAGGATTAGTGTAAGGGTTAGGTTGAGTGTGAGGGTTAGGCTTAGGGTTAGGCTTAGTCTTAGGGTTAGGCTGAGGGTAAAGGTGAGGGTGATTTTAGGGTTAGGGTGAGTGGTAGGGTTAGGATTAGGGTTAGGGTGAGGGCTAGGGTGAGGGTGAGGGTTAGGGTTAGTGTTAGGGTAAGGTTTAGAATTAGGGTGAGGTTTAGGGTGAGGGTTAGGATGAGGGTTAGGGTTACAGTGAGGTTGAGGGTTAGGGTTAGGTTGAGGGTTAGGGTTAGGATTAGGATTAGAATGAGGGTGAGTGATAGGATTAGGGTTAGGGTTAGGGTTATGTTTAGGTTTAGGATTAGTATTATGGTTAGGGTTAGGGTTAGAGTTATGGGGAGGGTGAGGGTGAGGGTGAGGGTGAGGGATACGTTTAGGTTTAGGGTTACGGCTAGGATTAGGGTTAGGACGACGGTGAGGTTTAGGGTTAGATTTGGGGTTAGTTGGAGGGTTAATGTTAGGGTTAGAGTTAGGTTTAAGGTTAAGATGAGGGTTAGGTTGAGGTTTAGGGTTAGGGTTAGGGTTAGGGTTAGGATTAGTTTTAAGGTGAGGGTGAGTGTGAGGGTTAGGGTTAGGGTTAGGCTTAGGCTTAGGGTTAGGCTGAGGTTGAGGGTGGGTGTGATGATTAGGGTTAGGGTTATGGTTAGGGTTAGGGTTAGGGTGAGAGTTAGGATGAGGGTTAGGTTTAGGATTAGGGTTAGGGTGAGAGTGAGGGTTAGGTTTAGTGTTAGGGTAAGGTTTAGAATTAGGGTTAGGGTTATGGTGAGGGTCAGGATGATGGTTAGGGTTACAGTGAGGTTGAGGGTTAGGGTAAGGTTGAGGGTTAGGTTTAGTATTAGGATTGGAATAAGGGTGAGTGGTAGGATTAGGGTTAGGGTTAGGGTTAGGTTTAGGTTTAGGATTAGTATTATGGTTAGGGTTAGGTTTAGACTTAGGCTGAGGGTGAGGGTGAGGGTTAGGGTTAGTGTTAGGGTGAGGGTTAGGATGATGGTT
The DNA here is from genome assembly GCF_024711535.1 of Dipodomys merriami. Taxonomy (NCBI): domain Eukaryota; kingdom Metazoa; phylum Chordata; class Mammalia; order Rodentia; family Heteromyidae; genus Dipodomys; species Dipodomys merriami. Next base: position 1,459,211 of record NW_027206102.1, read on the forward strand.
AGGGTTAGGATTAAGATTAGGGTGAGGGCGAGGGTGAGGGTGAGGTTTAGTTTTAGGGTTAGGGTGAGGTTTAGCGTTAGGGTTAGGGTTAGTGTTACGGTTCGAGGTAAGTTAAAGGTTAGGGTGAGGGGAAGGATTAGGGTTAAGGTCAGACTGAGGGTTAAGGTTAGGGTTAGGGTGAGGGTTAGGATGAGGATTAGGGTTAGGATTAGGATTAGGGTGAGGGCTATGGTGAGGGTGAGAGTTAGGGTTAGTGTTTGGGTGAGGTTTAGGCTTAGGGTTACGGTTAGTATTTGGGTTAAGTTGTGGGCTAGTTTTAGGGTTAGATTTAGGTTTAGGGGGAGGGTTAGGTTGAGGTTGAGGGTTAGGGTTAGTGTTAGGGTTAAGGTTAGGGTAAGGGTGAGTGTGAGGGTTAGGGTTAGGGTTAGGCTTAGGCTTAGGGTTAGACTGAGGGTGAGTGTAGGGGTGAGGATTAGGGTTAGGGTTATGTTTATGCTTAGGGTTAGGGTGAGGGTTAGGTTTCGGATTAGGGTTAGGGTGAGGGCTAGGGTGAGGGTGAAGGTTAGGATAAGGTTTAAGCTTAAGCTTAGGGATAGGATGAGCATGAGGTTGAGGGTGAGTGTTAGGTTTAGGGTGATGGTTAGGTTTATTGTTAGGGTAAGTGTTAGGATGAGGTTTAGGTTTAGGGTGAGGGTTAGGGTGAGGATGATGGTAAGGGTAAAGGTGAGGTTTAGGCTGAGGGTGAGGGTTAAGATAAGGGTGAGGGTTAGGATTAGGTTTAGGGTGAGGGCTAGGGTGAGGGTTAGGGTGAGGGTTAGGGTTAAGGATAGGGTAAGGTTTAGGATTTGGGTTAGGGTGAGTGAGTGTGAGTGTTAGGGTTAGGGTTAGGGTTAGTCTTAGGGTTAGGTGAGGGTTAGGGTTAGGGATTGGGTTAGAGTGAGTGTGAGGGTGAGGATTAGGGTTATGTTTAGTGTTAGGTTTAGGGTTTGGTTTAGGGTTAGGTTTAGGGTTAGGTTTAGGGTTAGGGTTACAGTGAGGGTTAGGGTTAGGGATAGGGTTAGTGATAGGGTAAGGCTGAGGGTGATGGTGGGGGTGAGGATTAGGGTTAGGGTTAGGGTTAGGGTTATTGTTAGTGTTATGGTTAGTGTTAAGTTTGTGGTGAGGGTGTGGCTAACGGCGAGGGTTATGGTTATGGTTATGGTCATGGTAGAGTGTTAGTCTTATTGTTAGGGTTAGGGTTATAGTTACTGTGAGGTTGAGGGTGAGGGTGAGGGTTAGGGTTAGTGTTAGGGTTAGATTTAGGGTGAGATTTAGGGATAGGCTTAGGTTTGCGATTAGGTTTAGGATTAGGGTGAGTGTGAAGGTTAGGGTGAGGGTTAGGCTTAGACTTAGGGTTCGGCTGAGGATGAGGGTGGGGGTGAGGATTAGGGATAAGGTTAGTGTTATTGTTAGTTTTAGGGTTAGAATTCCCTTGAGGTTGAGGGTGAGGGTTAGGGTTACGTTTAGGGTGGGGATTAGGGTTAGTTTAGGGTTAGGGTGAGGGTGAGGTTTAGGGTTAGACATAGGTTTAGGGGGAGGGCTAGTGTGAGGGTTATGGTTAGTGTTAGGATTAGGGTTAGGTTTAAGGTTAGCATTAGGGTTAAATTTAGAGTTATGGTGAGGGTGAGTGTGCAGGTGAGTGTGAGGGTGAGGGTTAGGATTAGGATTAGGGTTGGGGTGAGGGCTAGGGTGAGGGTGAGTGTTAGGGTTAGGTTTAGAATTAGGGTTAGGGTTAGGGTGAGGGTTAGTATGAGGGTTAGGGTTTCAGTGAGTTAGAGGGTTAGGGTTAGGTTGAGGGTTAGGGTTAGGATTAGGAATAGAGTGAGGGTGAATTGTAGGATTAGGGTTAGGGTTAGGTTTAAATTTAGGATTAGTATTATAGTTAGGGTTAGGATTAGCGTTATGGTGAGGGTGAGGGTGAGGGTGAGGGTGAGGGTGAGGGTGAGGGATACGGTTAGGTTTAGGGTGTGGTTTAGGGTTAGGGTAGGATTAGGTTTAGGATGACGGTGAGGTTTAGGGTTAGATTTAGGGTTACTTGGAGGGTTAATGTTAGGGTTGGTGTTAGGTTTAAGGTTAGGGTGAGGGTTAGGTTGAGGTTTAGGGTTAGGGTTAGGGTTAGGATTAGTTTTAAGGTGAGGGTGAGTGTTAGGGTTAGGGTTAGGGTTAGGGTTAGGCTTAGGCTTAGGGTTAGGCTGAGGGTGAGGGTGTGGGTGAGGATTAGGGTTAGGGTTAGGGTTAGGTTTAGGGTTAGAGTGAGAGTTAGGATGAGGGTTATTGTTAAGATAAGTGTTTGGGTGAAGGCTAGGGTGAGGGTGAGGGTTAGGGTAAGGGTTAAGCTTAGGCTTAGGGTTAGGCTGAGCATGAGGTTGAGGCGGAGGTTTAGGGTTAGGGTTAGGGTGAGGTTTAGTGTTAGGGTTAGTGTTAGAGTTAGGGTTAGGTTGAGGGTGAAGTTTAGGGGTAGAGTTAGGGTTAGGGTCAGGGTTAGGGTTAGGGTGAGTGTTAGGGTGGGCATGATGGTAAGGGTAAAGATGATGGTTAGGCTGAGTGTGAGGTTTACGGTAAGGGTGAGGGTTAGGGTTAGGGTGATTGATAGGGTTAGGGTTAGGGTGAGGGTGAGGGTTAGATTGAGGATTAGTGTTAGGGTTAGTGTGAGGTCTTGGGTAAGTTTGAGGGTTAGGGTTAGGGTGAGGGCTAGGGTGAGGTTGAGGTTTAGGATTAGTATTAGGGTGAGGTTTAGGCTTAGGGGGATGGTTAGATTTAGTGTTATGGTGAGGTTTAGTGTTAGGGTTAGGGTTAGGATTAATTTTACAGTTAGGCTTAAGGTGAGTGTTAGGGTGAGGGTGAGGGTTAGGGTTAGGGTTAGGATTAGGTTTAGGATTAGTGTTAGGGTGAGTGTGAGGGTTAGGGTTAGGCTTAGGCTTAGGGTTATGGTGAGGGCTAAGGTGAGGGTGAGGGTTAGGGTTAGTGTTTGGGTGAGGTTTAGGGTTAGGGTTAGGGATTGGGTGAGGGTTTGAATTAGGGTTAGTGTTAGGGTGAGTGTGAGGGTTAGGGTTAGGCTTAGGCTTAGGGTTAGGCTGAGGGTGAGGATGAGGGCGAGGGTTAGGGTTAGGGTGAGGGTTAGGGTTAGGGTTAGGGTGAGAATTAGGTTTCCGGTTAAGTTTTGGGTTAGGGTGAGGTTTATGGTAAGGGGTACTGTGAGGGTGAGGGTTAGGGTTAGGTTGAGGGTTAGGGTTAGGTTTAGAGTTAGGGTGAGGGTGAGGGTTAGGGTTAGTGTTACGGTGGGGGTTAGGATGAGTGTTAGGGTTAGGATTCGGATTAGGGTGAGTGCTAGTGTGAGGGTGAGGGTTAGGGTTAGGGTTAGGTTGAGGTTTAGGGTTAGTCTCAGGGTTAGTGTTACTGTTCGGGTTACGTTTCGGGTTAGGGTGAGGGTTAGGGTTAGTGTTACGGTCAGCCTGTGGGTTAAGGTTAGGGTTAGGGTGAGGGTTAGGATGAGGATTAGGGTTAGGATTATGATTAGGGTGAGGGCTTGGGTGAGGGTGAGGGTTAGGGTTAGTATTTGGGTGAGGTTTAGGTTTAGGTTTAAGGTTTGAGTGAGGGTTAGGATGAGGGATAGAGTTACGGTGAGGGTGAGTAATAGGGTTAGGTTGAGGTTTAGGGTTAGTATTTGGGTTAGGGTGAGGGTTAGTTTTAGGGTTAGATTTAGGGTTAGGGGGAGGGTGAGGTTGAGGTTTAGGGTTAGGGTTAGGATTAGTGTTAGGGTTAAGGTTAGGGTGAGGGTGAGTGTGAGGGTTAGGTTTAGGGTTAGGCTTAGGCTTACGGTTAGGCTGAGGGTGAGGAGTAGGGTTAGGGTTATGGTTAGGGTTAGGGTTAGGGTGAGGGTTAGGGTTAGGATTAGGGTTAGGGTGAGGGCTAGGGTGAGGGTGAGGGTTAGGATAAGGTTTAAGCTTAGGCTTAGGGTTAGGCTGAGCGTGAGGGTGAGGGTGAGTGTTAGGGTTAGGGTGATGGTTAAGTTTACGGTTAGGGTGAGTGTTAGGATGAGGTTTAGGTTTAGGGTGAAGGTTAGGGTGAGGATGATGGTAAGTGTAAAGGTGAGGTTTAGGCTGAGGTTGAGGGTTAAGATAATGATGAAGGTTAGGATTAGGTTTAGGGTGAGGGCTAGGGTGAGGTTTAGGGTTAGGGACCGAGTAAGGTTTAGGATTTGGGTTAGGGTGAGTGAGTGTGAGTGTTAGGCTGAAGGTTAGGGTTAGGCTTAGGTTTAGGTGAGGGTTAGGTTTAGGATTTGGGTTAGATTGAGGGTGAGGGTGAGGATTAGAGTTAGGTTTAGGGTTAGGTTTAGGGTTAGGATGGGTTTAGGTTTAGGGTGAAGGTTAGGGTGAGGATGATGGTAAGTGTAAAGGTGAGGTTTAGGCTGAGGTTGAGGGTTAAGATAATGATGAAGGTTAGGATTAGGTTTAGGGTGAGGGCTAGGGTGAGGTTTAGGGTTAGGGACAGAGTAAGGTTTAGGATTTGGGTTAGGGTGAGTGAGTGTGAGTGTTAGGCTGAAGGTTAGGGTTAGGCTTAGGTTTAGGTGAGAGTTAGGTTTAGGATTTGGGTTAGAGTGAGGGTGAGGGTGAGGATTAGAGTTAGGTTTAGGGTTAGGTTTAGGGTTAGGGTTAGTGTTAGTGTTAGGGTTAGGGTTAGGTTTACAGTGAGGGTTAGGGTTAGGGATAGGGTTAGTGTTAGGGTTAGGCTGAGGGTGATGGTTGGGGTGAGATTAGGGTTAGGGTTAGGGTTAGGGTTATTGTTAGTGTTATGGTTAGTGTTAAGTTTGTGGTGAGCGTGAGGCTAACGGTGAGGGTTATGGTTATGGTTATGGTTATGGTTATGGTTAGTGTTAGTCTTATTGTAAGGGTTAGGGTTAGAGTTACTGTGAGGTTGAGGGTGAGGGTGAGGGTTAGTGTTAGTGTTAAGGATAGATTTAGGGTGAGGTTTAGGGATAGGTTTACGTTTAGGATTAGGGTTAGGAATAGGGTCAATGTGAGGGTTAGGGTGAGGGTTAGGCTTAGGCTTAGGGTTGGGCTGAGGATGAGGGTGGGGATGAGGATTAGGGTTAGGGATAGTGTTATTGTTAGGGTTAGGGTTAGAGTTACCTTGAGGTTGAGGGTGAGGGTTTGGGTTAGGGTTAGGGTGGGGATTAGGTTTAGGGTTAGGGTTAGGGAAAGGTTGAGGGTGAGGTTTAGGGTTAGATATAGGTTTAGGGGGAGGGTTAGGGGGAGGGTTAGGGTTAGGTTTAGTGTTAGGGGTTGGGTGAGGTTTAGGGTTAGGGTTAGGGTTAAGTTTAGAGTTACGGTGAGGGTGAGTGTGCGGGTGAGTGTGAGGATTAGGGTTAGGTTTAGGGTTAGGCTTAGGGTTGGGCTTAGGGTTAGGCTGAGGGTGAGGTTTAGGGTTAGGGTGAGGGTTAGTGTGAGGGTTATGGTGAGGGTTAGATTGAGGGTAGGGTTAGGTTTAGGGTTAGGGTGAGGGCTAGGGTGAGGGTGAGGTTTAGGTTTAGGTTAAGGGTTATGTTTTGGGTTAGGGTTAGGGTTAGGGTTAGGGTGTGGATGAGGTTTAGGGTAAGAGTTAGGGTTAAGGTGAGGCTGAAGGTGAGGGTTAGGGTTAGGGTTAGGAATAGGATTATGATAAGGTTTGGGTGAGTGTGAGGTTTAGGGTTAAGCTTAGTGTTAGGCTTAGGGTTACACTGAGTGTTAGGGTGAGGGTGAGCGTTAGGGTTAGGGTGAGGTTTAGGGTTAGGGTTAGGTTGAGTGTTAGTGTTCAGGTTATGTTTAGGGTTAGGGTGAGGGTTAGGGTTACGGTTAAGTTTTGCGTGAGGCTTAGGGTTAGGTTGAGGGTTAGGGTTAGTGTTAGGGTTAGGGTGAGGTTTAGGGTTAGGATTAGGGAGAGGTTTAGGATGAGGATTAGAATTAGGATTAGGGTTAGGGTGATGGCTATGGTGAGGGTGAGGGTTAGAGTTAGTGTTAGGGTGAATTTTAGGGTTAGGATGAGTGTTAGGATGAGGGTTAGTGTTACGATAAGGGTGAGGGTTAGGGTTAGGGTGAGGGTTACTGTTAGGATTAGGTTTAGGGTGAGGGTGAGGGTTAGGATTAGGGTTAGGGTTAGGGTTATTGTTACAGTTAGGGTTAGGTTTATGGTTACTGAGAGGGTGAAGGTGAGGGTTAGGGTTAGGGTTAGGCTGAGGTTTTTAGTGTTAGGGTTAGGGTTAGACTTAGGGTTAGGGTGAGGTTAGGGTTAGGGTTAGTGTGAGGTTTAGTGTTAGTGTTAGGGTTAGGGTGAGGCTGAGGATGAGGGTTAGGGTTAGGGTTGGTGTTAGAGTTAGGGTTACAATGAGGGTTAGAGTGAGGGTGAGGGTTAGGCTTAGTGTTAGGATTAGGATTAGGGTAAGGGTTAGTGTGAGTTTGAGGATTAGGGTTAGGTTTATGCTGAGTGTGAGGATGAGGGGGAGGGTTAGGGTTAGAGTGAGGGTTAGGGTTAGGGTTTGGGTGAGAGTTAGGGTTCGGATTAAGTTTAGTGTTAGAGTGAGGGTTAGGGTTATGTTGAGGTTTAGGGTTAGGCGTAGGATTAGGGTGAGGTTTAGGGTTAGGGTTAGGGTTAGGGTGAGTGTTAGGATGAGGATTAGGGTTAGGATTAGGGTTAGGGTGAGGGCTAGGGTGAGGGTGAGGTTTAGGGTTAGTGTTTGGGTGAGGTTTAGGGTTAGGTTTAGGGTTTGGGTGAGGGTTATTATGAAGGTTAGAGTTACAGTGAGGGTGAGGGTTAGGGTTAGGTTGAGGGTTAGGGTTAGGATTTTGGTTAGAGTGAGGGTTAGTTTAAGGGTTAGATTTAGGGTTAGGGGGAGTGTTAAGTCCAGGGTTAGGGTTACTGTTAGGGTTAGTGTTAGGGTTATGTTTAGGGTGAGGGTTAGGTTGAGGTTTAGGGTTAGGGTTAGGGTTAGAGTTAGGATTAGGGTTAGGGTGAGGGTGAGTCTGAGGGTTAGGGTTAGGGTTAGGGTTAGGCTTAGGGTTAGGCTGAGGGTGAGGGTGGGGTTGAGAATTAGGGTTAGGTTTATGGTTATGGTTAGGGTTAGGGTGAGGGTTAGGATGAGGGTTAGGGTTAGGATTAGAGTTAGGGTGAGAGCTAAGATGAGGGTGAGGGTTAGGATAAGGTTTAAGCTTAGGCTTAGGTTTAGGCTGAGCGTGAGTTTGAGGGTGAGGGTTAGGGTTAGGGTGATGTTTAGGTTTATAGTTAGGGTGAGTGTTAGCATGAGGTTTAGGTTTAGGGTGAGGGTAAGGGTGAGGATGATGTTAAGGGTAAAGGTGAAGTTTATACTGAGGGTGAGGGTTAAGATAAGGGTGAGTGTTAGAGTTAGGTTTAGGGGTAAGGTAAAGTTTAGTGTTAGATTTAGGTTGAGGGTTAGATTGAGCATTAGGGTTAGGGTTAGGGTTTGTGTGAGGTTTAGGGTGAGGATGACAGTTAGGGTTACGGTGGGGTTGAGGGTTAGAATTAGGGTTAGGGTGAGGTTTATTGTGAGGGTTAGGGTTAGAGTTAGGGTTAGGGTTAGGGTTTGGTTTAGGATTAGGGTGTGGGTTAGGATTAGTGTGAGGGTTAGGGTTAGGGTTAGTGTTAGAGTGAGGATAAGGGTTAGGGTGAGGGTTAGGTTTATGGTGAGGGTTATGGTAAGGATGAGGGTTAGGTTTAGTGTTAGGGTGAGGTTTAGTGTTAGGTTTAGGGTTAGAGTTAGGGTTAGGGTGAGGGTGAAGTTTATTGGTAGAGTTAGGTTTAGGGTGAGGTTTAGGGTTAGGGTGAGGGTTAGGGTGAGGGTTAGGGTGGGGGTGACGTTAAGGGTAAAGTTGAGGGTTAGGCTGAGGGTGAGGGTTACGGTAAGGGTGAGGGTTAGGATTAGGGTTAGGCTGAGGTTGAGAGTTAGATTGAGTATTAGTATTAGGGTTAGTGTGAGGTTTATGGTGAGGTTGAGGGTTAGGGTTCGGGTGAGGGCTAGGGTTCGGGTGAGGGTTAGGGTTGGTGTTAGAGTCAGGTTTAGGGTTAGGGTGATGTTTGGGTTAGTGTGAGCGTTAGTGTTAGCTTTACCGTTAGTGTTAGGGTGAGGGAAAGTGTTAGGGTGAGAGTTAGGGTTAGGGTGAGGTTTATGTTTAGGATGACTTTGAGTGTTAGGGTTATCTTTAGGATGAGGTTAAGTTTATTGTTAGGGTTACAGTTAGGGTTATGGTGTGGGTGAGGTTTAATGTTAGAGTTACGGTAGTGTTAGGGTTTGGGTTAGGGTGAGAGATAGGGTTAGGCATAGGCTTAGGCTTAGGCTTAGGCTTAGGCCGAGCATGAGGGTAATGGTTAGGGTTCGGGTTAGGGTTTGGGTTCGGGTTCGGGTTAGGTTGAGAGTTAGGATGAGGTTTAGGGTTAGGATTAGGTTTAGGGTGAGGTCTAGGGTGAGGGTTAGGGTGAGGGTTAGTGTTAGGGATAGGGTTAGGTTTAGGATTTGAGTTAGGGTGAGGGTTAGTTGAGGGTTAGGGTTAGGTTTAGTGTTAGGGTGATGTTTAGGATTAGGGTTAGAGTTAGTGTTATGGTTACGGTTAAGTTTGTGGTGAGGTTGAGGCTTAGGGTGAGGGTTATGGTTCTGGTTAGGGTTAGGGTTAGTGTTAGGGCTAGTGTTATTGTTAGGGTTAGGGTTAGAGTTACGGTGAGGTTGAGGGTGAGGGTGAGAATTAGGGTTAGGGTGAGGTTTATGGTTAGGGTTAGGGTTAGGGTTAGAGTGAGGGTGAGTTTTAGTGTTAGAGTTAGGGTTAGAGTGGAGGGTTAGGGTGAGGTTGAAGGCTAGGTTTAGTGTTAGGTTTAGGGTGAGGGTGAGGTTTAGGTTGAGGTTTAGGGATAGGGTTAGGTTTAGGATTATGGTTAGGGTGAGGGTGAGTGTGAGGGTTAGGGTGAGGGTTAGGATTAGGCTTAGGTTTAGGCTGAGGGTGAGGGTGGGGGTAAAGATTAAGGTTAGGGTGATGATTAGGGATAGGGTTAGTGTTAGGGTTAGGGTTAGAGTTACAGAGAGGGTGAGGGTGGAGGTGAGGGTTAGCGTTAGGGTTAGGGTGGGGTTTAAGGTTAGGGTTAGGGTTAGGGTGAGTGTGATGTTTAGGGTTAGATATAGGGTTAGGGGGAGGGTAAGGATGATGGTTAGGGTTTGGGTTAGTGTTAGTGTTAGGGTGAGGGTGAGGGTTAGGTTTAGGTTTAGGGTTATTCTTAGGGTTAGGCTGAGGGTGATGGTGAGGTTGATTGTTAGGGTTAGGGTGAGTTTTAGGGTTAGGTTTATGGGGAGGATTATGATGAGGGTTAGGCTTAGGTTTAGGGTTAGGGTGAGGATTAGGGTTACAGAAGGGTGAGAGTTAGCTTAGATTGAGGGTTAGGGTTAGGATTAGGGTTAGGGTGAGGGTGAGTTTTAGGATTAGGGTTGGGGTTAGGGTTATTATTAGGGTTATGGTTATGGTTATGGTTATGGTGAGGGTGAGGCTTAGGGTTAAGGTTAGGGTGCGGTTTTTAGTGCTAGGGTTAGGTTTAGAGTTAGGGTTAGGGTGAGGGTGAGGTTTAGGGGTAGAGTTAGGGTTAGGGTGAAGGTTAGGTTGAGGGTTAGGGTTAGGGTGAGGGTTAAGTTGGGGGTGACGATGAGGGTAAAGATGAGTGTTAGGCCTAGGGTGAGGGTTATGTTAAGAGTGTTGGTTAGGGTTAGGGTGAGGGTGAGGGTTAGATTAAGGATTAGTGTTAGGGGTAGTATGAGGTTTAGGGTGAGGATGAGGGTTAGTGTTAGGGTGAGGGCTAGGTTGAGGGTGAGGTTTAGGGTTAGTGTTAGGTCGAGGTTAGGGTTAGGGTGAGAGTTCTTGTTAGGTTTAGGGTTAGGGTTAGGATTAGGGTTAGGTTTAGTGTTAAGATTAGGGGTAGGGTTAGGGTAGGGTTAAGGTTAGGGTTAGGGTTATTGTTAGGGTTAGGGTTAGGATGAGGTTTAGATTTAGGGTTAGGATTAAAATTATGCTTAGGGTAAGGGTGAGGTTTAGGGTTAGAGTTAGGGTTAGTATTAGGGTAAGGGTTATGGTGAGGTTTTGGGTTAGGGTTAGGCTTAGGCTTTGGTTTAGGCTTAGGCCCAGTATATGGGTGAGTGTTCGGGTTAGTGTTAGGGTGAGGGTGAAGGTTAGGGTTAGGGTGAGGGTTAGTGTTAGAGTTAGGGATAAGGTGAGTGTTAGGGTGAGGGTGAGGGTAGGCTTAGGGTTAGGGTTAGAAATAGGGTAAGGGTTAGAGTTAATGTGAGGGTTAGGGTAAGGGTTCGGGTTAGGATTAGGGTTTCGCTGATGGAGAGGGTGAGCATGAGGGTTAGGGTTAGTGTCAGGTTTAGTGTTAGATTTAGGGTTAGGCTTAGGGTTTCGCTGAGGGAGAGGGTGAACATGAGGGTTAGAGTTAGGGTGAGGTTTAGGAGTAGAGTTAGGGTAGGGTGAGGGTTAGGGTTAGGGTGAGGGTGAGGTTTAGGGGTAGAGTTAGGGTTAGGGTGAGGTTGAGGGTGAGGGTTAGCTTTATAGTGAGGGTTACAGTTAGGTTTAGGGTGAGTGTGATGGTTAGATTGAGGATTAGTGTTCAGTTAGTGTGATGTTTAGGGTGAGGATGAGGGTTAGGGTTAGGGTGAGGTTTAGGGTTAGGATTAGGGTGAGGTTTAGGGTTAGGGTGATGGTTAGGTTTAGTGTGAGTGTTTGTGTTAGGTTTAGGTTTAGTGTTAGGGTGAGGATTAGTGTTAGGGCGGGGGTTAGTGTTATGGTGAGGCTTATGGAAATGGTGAGAGTTAGGGTTAGGGTTATTGTTAGGGTTAGGTTTAGGGTTACAGTTACGGTGAGGGTGAAGGAGAGGGCTAGGGTAGGGTTAGGATGAGATTTTGGTTTAGACTTAGGGTTAAAGTTAGGGTTAGGGTAAGAGTGAGGTTTACAGTTAGTGTTAGGCTTAGTGTTAGGGTTAGGGTTAGGGTGAGGGTAAGGGTTCGGGTTAGGCTTAGGCTTAGGCTTAGGCTTAGGACGAGCATGAAGGTTAGGGTTAGGGTTAGGGTGAGGGTTAGGGTTACGGTTAGGGTGAGGGTTACCATGAGGTTTAGGGTTAGGATTAGGGTTAGGGTGAAGGCTAGGGTGAGGCTTAGGGTGAGGGTTAGGGTTAAGGATATTGTTAGGTTTAGGATTAGTGTTAGGGTGAGGGTGAGTGTGAGGGTTAGGGTTAGGGTTAGGTTAGGCTTAGGGTTAGGGGGACCGTTAAAGTTAGGGTTAGGGTTAGGGTGTAGGTAAGGCTGAGGATTAGGGTTAGGTTTAGGGTTTGGGTTAGGGTTATTGTTATTGTTAGGGTTAGGGTTAGAGTTAAGCTGAGGGTGAGGGTGAGGGTGAGGGTTAAGATTAGGGTTAGATTGGGGTTTAGGGTTAGGGTTAGGGTTAGGGTTAGTTTGAGGGTGAGTTTTAGGTTTAGATATAGGTTTAGAGGGAGGGTTAGGGGGAGGGTTAGGGTGAGGGTCAGTGTTAGGGTTAGAGTGAAGGTGAGGGTTAGGTTGAGGTTTAGGGTTATGGTTAGGGTTAGGATTAGTGTGATGGTTAGTTTTAGGGTTAGGGTTAGTGTTAGGGTGAGGGTAAGTGTTAGGGTGAGGGTTTGTGTTAGGGTGAGGTTTATGGTTAGGGTGAGGGTTAGGATTAGGGTTAGGTTTTCTGTTAGGGTTAGGTTTAGTGTTTGGGTTGCTGTGAGGGTGAGGGTGAGGGTTAGGTTTAGGTTTAGTGTAAGGTTTAGGGTTTGGGTTAGGGTTAGAGTTAGGTTTAGGTTGAGTGTGATGTTTGGGGTTAGACTTAGGGTTAGGGTGAGGTTTAGGTTGAGGTTTAGGGTTAGGGATATTTTTAGGGTTAGGTTTAGGTTGAGTGTTAGGTAGAGGGTTAGGGTTAGGGATAGGGTTAGGAATAGGGTTAGCGTGAGGGTGAGTGTAAGGGTTAGGATGAGGTTTAGGTTTAGGTTTAGGGTTAGGCTGAGGGTGAGGTTGAGGGAGAGGGTTAGGGTTAGGTTGAGCATGAGGGTTAGAGTTAGTGGGAGGGTTAGGATGAGGGTTATGGTTAGGATAAGGGTTAGGGTGAGGGCTAGGTTGTGGGTGAGGTTTAGAGTTAGATTTAGAGTTAGGATTAGGGTCAGGATTAGGGTGAGGGTGAGGGCGAGGTTTAGGGTTATTGTTAGGGTTAGGGTGAGGCTAAGGGTGAGGGTTAGGGTTAGGGTTAGTGTTAGGTTTAGGGTTAATGTGAGGGATAGGTTTAGGGTGGGGGTTACGATGAGGATTAGGGTTAGCATTAGGGTTAGGGTGAGAGTGAGTGTTAAGATTAGGGTTAGGCTTAGGGTTAGGGTTAGGTTTAGAGTTAGGATTAGTGTTATTGTTATGGTTAGGGTTAGATTTATGGTGAGGGTGAGGGTGAGGGTGAGGGTTAGGGTGGGTTTATGGTTAGGGTTAGGATTAGGGTTAGGTTGAGGGTGAGGTTTTGGTTTAGATTTAGAGTTAGGGGTAGGTTAGGTCAAGGTTTAGAGTTAGGGTTAGTGTTAGGGTTAATGTTCGGGTGAGGGTTAGGTTACGGTTTAGGGTTAGGATTAGTGTTAGATTTCGGATTAGGGTTTAGCTCATGGCTAGGGTGAGGGTGAGGGTTAGGGTAAGGCTTAGGCTTAGGGTTAGGCTGAGCATGAGGTTGAGGGTGAGGATTAGGGTTAGGGTCCTCGGTAGTTTTACGCTTTGGGTGAGGATTAGGATGAGATTTAGTGTTAGGTTGAGGGTTAGTTTTATTATGATGGTAAGGGTAAAGGTGAGGTTTAGGCTGAGGGTGAGGGTTAAGATAAGGGTGAGGTTTAGTGTTAAGTTTAGAGTTAGGGTAAGGTTTAGGGTTAGGGTTAGGGTGAGGGTTAGATTGAGGATTCGGTTTAGGGTTAGCGGGAGGTTTAGGGTGAGGATGAGGGTTAGTGATAGGGTGAGGGTGAGGGTTAGAATTAGGGTTATGGTGAGGGCTAGAGTGAGGTTGAGGGTTAGGGTTAGGTTTAGGGTGAGTGTAGGGTGAGGGTTAGGGTTAGGTTTAAGATTAGTGATAGGGACAGGTTTAGGATTAGGTTTAGGTTGAGGGTGAGTGTGAGGGTAAGGGTTAGCGTTAGGATTAGCCTTAAGGTTAGGGTGAGGATTAGGGTTAGGGTTTGGGTTAGGGTGAGGTTGAGGCTTGGGATTAGGGTGAGGTTTAGGGTTAGAGTTAGGGTTAGGTTTAGGGTTAGGTTTAGGGTTAGGGTTAAGGTTAGGGTTAGGGTTAAAATGAGGGTTAGGTTTAGGGTTAGGGTTAGGCTTAGGGTTAGGCTGAGGGTGATGGTGGGGGTGAGGATTAGGGTTACGGATAGTTTTAGGGTTATCGTTAGTGCTATGGTTAGGGTTAAGTTTGCCGAGAGGGTGAGGCTGAGGGTGAGGGTTATGGTTAGGGTTAGGTTTAGGGTTAGTGTTATTGTTAGGGTTAGGGTTAGAGTTACGGTTAGGTTGAGCGTGAGAGTGAGGGTTAGGGTTACGGTGAGGTTTAGAGTTAGGGATAGGGTTAGGGTTAGGGTATGGGGGAGGTTTAGGGTTAGAGTTAGGGTTACTTTTAGTGTGATAGTTAGTGTTAGGGTTAGGGTTAGTGTTAGGGTGAGGGTAAGTGTTAGGGTGAGGTTTTGGGTTACGGTGAGGGTTATCGTTAGGGTGAGGGTTAGGGTTATGGTTATTGTTAGCGTTAGGGATATGTTTACGGTGAGGGTGAGGGTGAGGTTTAGGGTTAGGGTTAGTGTTAAGGTCAGGGTGAGGGTGAGGGTTAGGTTGAGGTTTAGGGATAGTGTTAGGTTTAGGGTTAGGTTTTGGGTGAGGGTGAATGTGAGGGTTAGGGTGAGGGTTAGGCTTATATTTCGAGTTAGGCTGAGGGTGAGGGTTGTGGTGAGGATTGGGTTTAGGTTGATGATTAGGGTTAGGATTAGTGTTATTGTTAGGTGTAGGGTGAGGTTGAGCATTAGGTTGAGGTTTAGGTTTAGGGTTAGGGTTAGGATTAGTGTGAGGGTTAGTGTTAGTGTTAGGGTTAGTGTTGGGGTGAGGGTAAGTGTTAGGGTGAGATTTTGGTTTACAGTGAGGGTTATTATTAGGGTGAGGGTTAGGGTTATGGTTATTGTTAGGGATAGGGATACGGTTACAGTGAGGGTGAGGGTGAAGTTAGGGTTAGGTTTGGTACGAGGTTTAGGTTTAGGGTTAGGTTAGATTTAGGGTTAGGGTTTGGGTTACGGTTAGGGTGAGGTTTATGGTAAGGGTTCGGGTAATGGTTAGGGTGAGCGTTAGATTGAGGATTAGGTTTAGGGTTAGTGTGAGGTTTAGGGTGTGGATGAGGATTAGGGTTATGCTGAGGGTGAGGGTTAAGATAAGGGTGAGGGTTAGGGTTACGGTGAGGGTTAGGGTAAGGGTTCGGTTTATGGTTAGTGTGAGGGTTAGATTGAGGATTAGGGTTAGTGTTAGTGTGAGGTTTAGGGTGTGGATGAGGATTAGGGATAGGGTGATGGTGAGGGTTAGAATTAGGGTTAGTGTGAGGGCTAGGTTGAGGGTTAGGGTTAGGGTGAGGTTTAGAATTAGGGTGAGGTTTAGGGTTAGTGTGAGGGTTAGTGTTAGGGTTAGGATTAGTGTTAGGGTGAGGGTAAGTAGTAGGTTGAGAGTCAGGGTTAGGGTGAGGGTTATTTTTAGGGTTAGGGTTAGGGTTACGTTTACTGTGAGGGTGAGTGTGAGGGTTAGGGTTAGGGTGAGCTTTAGTGTTAGGGTTATGGTTAGAATTAGGGTTAATGTGAGGGTGAGGTTTAGGGGCAGAGTTATGTTTAGGGTCGGGGTTAGGGTGAGGATGAGGGTTAGGGTGAAGTTTAGGGTGGGGTTGACGGTAAGGGTAAAGGTGAAGGTTAGGCCATGTGTAAGGGTTACAGTAAGGGAGAGGGTTAGGTTTAGGGTGAGGATTAGGGTAAGGGTTACGGTGAGGGTGTGGGTTAGATTGAGGATTAGTGTTAGGGTTAGTGTGAGGTTTAGGGTGAGGATGAGGCTGAGAGTTAGGGTGAGGGCTAGGGTGAGGGTGAGGGTTAGGTTTAGTGTTAGGGTGAGGTTTAAGTTTAGGGTGATGGTTAGGGTTAATGTGAGGGTTAGGGTGAGTGTTAGGGTTAGGGTGAGTGTTAGGGTTAGGGTTAGGGTTATGGTTACAGTGAAGGTAAGGGTGAGGGTTAGGGTTGGGCCTAGGATGAGGTTTAGGTTTAGGGTTTGGGTTAGAGTTAGGGTTAGGGTTAGGATGAGGTTTAGGGTTAGGATTAGGGTACAGGTGAGGGCTAGGGTGAGGGTTAGGGTCAGGGCTAGGAATAGTGATAGGGTTAGGTTTAGGATGAGGGTTAGGGTGAGTGTGAGTGTGAGAGTTAGGGTTAGGGTTAAGCTTAGGCTTAGGCTTAGGGTGAGAGTGAGGGTTAGGGTTAGGGTTTGGGTTAGGGTGAGGATGTGGCTGTTTATTAGGATTAGTTTGAGGATTAGGGTTAGGGTTAGGTTTAGGGTTACGGTGAGGGTTAGGGTTAGGCCTAGGTTAGGCTTAGGGTTAGGCTGAGGGTGAGGGTGGGCGTGAGGATTAGGGTTAGGCCTAGGGTTAAAATTCTGGTTATTGTTAGTGTTTTGGTTTGGGTTAAGTTTGAGTTGAGGGTGAGGCTGAGGGTGAGGGTTATTGCTAAGGTTAGGATTAGGCTTAGGGTTAGGCTGAGGGTGAGGTTGGGAGTGAGGAATAGGTTTTGGGTGATGGTTAGTTTTAGGGTTAGGGTGAGGGTTAGGATGAGGGTTAGGGTTAGGATTAGGTTTAGGGTGAGGGCTACGGTGAGGGTGAGGGTTAGGGTTAGGCTTAGGCTTAGGCTTCGGGTTAGGCTGAGGGTGAGGTTGAGGGTGAGGTTTAGGGTTAGGGTGATGGACTGGGTTAGGGTTAGGGTGAGTTTTAGGATGAGGGTTACGGTTAGGATGAGGATTAGGGTGAGCGTGACGGTAAGAGTAAACGTGAGGGTTAGGCTGAGTGTGAGTGTTCCCCAAACGGTGAGAGTTAGGATTAGGGTGAGGGTTAGGGATAGGGTTAGGGTGAGAGTTAGGATGAGGGTGAGGTTTAAGGTTAGGTTTAGGGTGAGGGATAGCGTTAGGGTGATGTTTAGGTTTAGTGTTAGGGTGAGGTTTAGGGTTAGGGTTAGGTTTAGGATCAGTGTGAGTTTGAGGTTTAGGGTTAGAGATAAGGTTAGGGTGAGGGTTAGGGTGAGGGTTAGGGTTAGGGTTAGGTTTAGGGTTGGGTTTTGGGTGAAGGTTAGGGTGAGGGTGTGTGTTAGGGTTAGGGTTGGGGTGAGGGTTTGGGTTAGGATTAGGGTTAGGGTGAGGGCTGGGGTGAGGGTGAGGTTTAGGATTCGGTTTAGGGAGAGGGTGAGTGTGAGGGTTAGGTTTAGGGTTAGGGTGAGGTTGAGGATGAGGATGAGGGTTAGGGTTTGGGTGAGTGTTAGGGTTAGGGTTAGGGTGAGAGTTAGGTTTTGGGTTAAGTTTAGGGTTAGGCTCTGTGTTAGGTTGAAGGTGTCGGTAAGGTTAACGGTGAGGGTAAGTCTGAGGGTGAGGGTTATGGTAAGGATGAGGGTTAGGGTGAGGGTGAGGGTTATGGTTAGGGTTAGAGTTAGGTTTCACCTGAGGGTGAGGGTGAGGATTAGGCTTAGGGTTAGGGTGAGGTTTAAGGTTAGAGTTATGGTTAGGGTGAGGTTTAGTGTGCAGGTTAGAGTTAGGATTGGTGTTAGGGTTGGGTTAGGGTTAAGGTTAGGGTGAAGGTTAGGGTTAGGGATAGGGTTTCATTTAGGATTATGGTTAGGGTGTGGGTGAGGGTGAGGTTTAGGGTTAGGGTTAGGCTTAGGCTTAGAGTTAGGCTGAGGGTGAGGGTGAGGGTTAGGTTCAGGGTGAGGGTTAGGGTTAGGCTTAGGGTGAGAGTTCGGATAAGGTATAGGGTTAGGATTCGGGTTAGGTTGAGGGCTAGGGTGAGGGTTAAATTTAGGGTTAGGTTTAGTGTGAGGTTTAGGGTTTGGGTTAGGTTTAGGGTTATGGTGAGGGTTCTGGTTAGGGTTACTGTAAGGGTGAGGGTTAGGGTTAGGTTGAGGTTTAGGGTTAGGGTTAGGCTGAGGGTTAGGTTGGGGGTGAGGAATAGGTTTTGGGTGATGGTTAGCGTTTGGGTTAGGGTGAGGGTTAGGATGAGAGTTAGGGTTAGGATTAGGTTTAGGGTGAGGGCTAGGGTGAGGGTGAGGATTAGGGTTAGGGTGAGGTTTAGGCTTAGGGTTATGCTGAGGGTGAGGTTGAGGTTGAGGGTTAGTGTTAGGTTGATGGATAGGTTTAGGTTTAGGGCGAGTGTTAGGATGAGGGTTAGGGTTAGGGTGAGGGTTAGGGTGAGCCTGATGGTAAGAGTAAAGGTGAGGGTTAGGCTGAGGGTGAGTGTTCCTCTAACGTTGACGGTTAGGATTAGGATGAGGGTTAGGATAAGGGTTAGGGTGAGGGTTAGGGTGAGTGTGAGGGTTAGATTGAAGATTAGGTTTAGGGTAAGTGTGAGGTTTAGGGTGAGGATGAGGGTTAGGATTAGGGTGAGGGTTAGGGTTAAAATTAGGGTTAGGGTGAGGGCTACGGTGAGGTTGAGGTTTAGGGTTAGGGTGAGGTTTAGGTTTAGGGTGAGTGTTAGGGTTACTGTTAGGGTTAGGTTTAGAGTTAGGGTTAGGGTAAGGGTGAGGGTAATTGTTAGAGTGAGGGTTAGGTTTAGGGTGAGGTTTATGGTTAGGGTTTTTGTTAGGTTTAGGGTTAGGGTTACAGTGAGGGTGAGGGTGAGGGTTAGGGTTAGTGTGAGGTTTAGGTTTAGGGTTAGGGTTTAAATTATGTTTAGGTTGAAGGTGAGGTTTAGGGTTAGAGTTAGGGTTAGGGTGAGGGTTAGGATGAGGGTTAGGGTTAAGGTTAATTTTAGTTTTGTGGTTAGGGTGAAGGTTAGGGTGAAGGGTAGGGTTAGGTTTATGATTATGATTAGGGTTAGGGTGAGGGTGAGTGTGTGGGTTAGGGTTAGGTTTAGGGTTAGGATTAGGGTTAGGCTGAGGGTTAGGTTGAGGGTGAGGGTTATTGTTAGAATGAGGATTAGAGTTAGGTTTAGTTTGAGGGTTAGGATGAGGGTTAGGTTTAAGATTAGGGTTAGTGTGAGGGCTAGGGTGAGGTTGAGATTTAGGGTTCGGGTTAAGTTGAGGTTTAGGGTTAGGGTTAGGGTTAGGGTCAGGGTGAGTTTGAGGTTTAGGTTTAGAGATAGGGTTAGGGTGAGAGTTCGGATTAGTGTTAGTGTTAGGGTTAGGTTTAAGTTGAGGGTTAGTGTTAGGGTGTGTGTTAGGGTTAGAGTTAGGTTTAGGATTAGGGTTAGGGAGGAGGTGAGTTTGAGGTTTAGGGTTAGGGTTAGGTTTAGGGTTAGGCTTAGGGTTAGGCTGAGGTTTAGGATGAGGGTGAGTGTTAGGGTTAGGGTGAGGGTTAGGGTTAGGGTGAGGGATAGGATAAGGGTTAGGGTTAGATTAAGGGTGAGGGTGAGGGTTACGGTTAGTGTTATGGTTAGGGTTAGTGTGAGGTGTAGGGTGAGGATGAGGGTTAGGGTTAGGGTGAGGGTTAGGATTAGAATGAGGGTTATGGTGAGCATTAGGTTTAGGGCTAGGTTTCGGATGAGGTTTACGGTTATGGTGAGGGTTAGAGTTAGTGGGAGGTTTAGTGTTAGTGTGAGGGTAAGTGTTAGGTTTAGGGTTAGGGTTAGGGTGAGGGTTATGTTTAGGGTGAGGTTTAGGGTTATGGTAAGGGTGAGGGTGAGGGTTAGGGTTAGGGTGAGGTTTAGGGTTAGGTTTAGGGTTAGAGTTAGGGTTAGGGTGAGGGTGAGGTTTAGTGTTAAATTTAGGGTTCAGTTGAGGTTTAGGATGAGGGTTAGGGTTAGGGTTAGTTTTAGGTTTAGGGATAGGTTGAGGTTTAGGGTTAGGTTTATGATTAGTATTAGGGTTAGGGTGATGGTGAGTTTGTGGGTCAGGGTTAGGTTTAGGGTTAGGCTTAGGGTTAGGCTGAGGGTTATGTTGAGGTTGAGGATTAGTGTTAGGGTTAGGGTTAGGGTTAGGGTGAGGGTTAGGATGATGGTTAGGTTTAGGATTAGGGTTAGGGTGAGGGTTAGGGTGAGGGTGAGGTTTATAGTTAGTGTTTGGGTGAGGTTTAGGGTTAGGGTTAGGGTTAGGATCAGTGTGAGTTTGAGGTTTAGGTTTAGATATAGGGTTAGGTTGAGGTTTACAGTGAGGGTTAGGGTTAGGGTTAGGGTTAGGGTGAAGGTTAGGATGAGGGTGTGTGTTAGGTTTAGGGTTAGGGTGAGGGTTAGGTTTTGGATTAGGGTTAGGGTGAGGGCTGTGGTGAGGGTGAAGTTTAGGAATAGGGTTAGCGAGAGGGTGTGTGTTAGGTTTAGGGGTAGGGTGAGGGTTAGGTTTTGGATTAGGTTTAGGGTGAGGGCTGGGGTGAGGGTGAGGTTTAGGAATAGGGTTAGGGAGAGGGTGAGTGTGAGGGTTAGGGTTTGGGTGAGTGTTATTGTTAGGGTTAGTTTGAGAGTTAGGTTTCGGGTTAAGTTTAGGGTTAGGGTGAGTGTTAGGTTGAGGGTGTCGGTAAGGTTAAAGGTTAGACTTAGTCTGAGGGTCAGGGTTACCGTAAGGGTGAGGGTTATGGTTAGGGTGAGTGTTATGGTTAGGGTTAGAGTTAGGGTTCAGCTGAGAGTGAGGGTGAGGTTTAGGATTAGGGTGTGGATGAGGTTTAGGTTTAGAGTTAGGGTTGGGGTGAGGGTTACGGTGAGGGTTAGGGTTATGGATAGGGTTACATTTTGGATTATGGTTAGGGTGTGCGTGAGGGTGAGGGTTAGGGTTAGGCTTAGGCTTAGGCTTAGGGTTAGGCTGAGGGTAAGGGTGAGCTTTAGGGTTAGGGTGAGGGTTGGGTTTAGGGTTAGGGTGAGGGTTAGGATGAGGTATAGGGTTAGGATTCGGGTTAGGTTGAGGGCTAGGTTGAGGGTTAAGGTTAAGATTAGGTTTAGTGTGAGGTTTAGGGTTTGGGTTAGGTTTAGGGTTAAGGTGCGGTTTAGGGTTAGGGTTACTGTATGGGTGAGGGTTAGGGTTAGGTTGAGGGTTAGGGTTAGGGTTAGGCTGAGGGTTAGGTTGGGGGTGAGGAATAGGTTTTGGGTGATGGTTAGCGTTTGGGTTAGGGTGAGGGTTAGGATGAGGGTTAGGGTTAGGATTAGGTTTAGGTTGATAGCTAGGGTGAGGGTGATGATTAGGGTTAGGTTTAGGCTTAGGCTTAGGGTTAGGCTGAGGGTGAGGGTAAGTGTGAGGGTTAGTGTTAGTTGGATGAATAGGGTTAGGGTTAGGGTGAGTGTTAGGATGACAGTTAGGGTTAGGGTGAGGGTTAGAGTGAGAGTGATGGTAAGAGTAAAGGTGAAGGTTAGGCTGAGGGTGAGTGTTCCCCTAAGGTTGAGGGTTAGGATTAGGGTGAGTGTTAGGTTAAGGGTTAAGGTGAGGGTTAGGGTGAGGGGGAGGGTTAGGGTTAGGGTTAGGGTGAGGGCTACGGTGAGGGTTAGGGTTAGTGTGAGGTTTAGGGTGAGGGTGAGGATGACGGTAAGTGTAAAGGTGAGGGTTAGGATAGGCTGAGGCTGAGGGTTAAGATAAGGGTGAGTGTTAGGCTTAGAGTGAGGGTTAGGGTAAGGGTTCGGGTTAGGGTTAGGGTGAGGGTTAGATTGAGGATTAGGGTTAGGGTTAATGTGAGGTTTAGGGTGAGGATGAGGGTTAGGGTTAGGTTGAGGGTTAGGGTTAGAATTATGGTTAGGGTGAGGGCTAGGGTGAGGTTTAGGTTTAGAGTTAGGGTTAAGGTGAGGTTTAGGGTTAGGGTGAGGGTGAGGTTAAGGTTCAGGTTGAGGGTTAGGCTGAGGGTAAGGGTTAGGGTTAGAGTTAGGTTTAGGGTGAGGGTTAGGGTGACGGTGAGGGTGACGGTAAGGGTGAGGTTTAGGTTTGGGATTAGGGTTAGGGTGAGTGTTAGGGTGAGGAGTAGTGTTAGGGTTAGGGTGAGGATTAGGGATAGTGTGAGGGTTAGGGTTAGAGTGACAGTAAGGCTTAGGGTGAGGGTTAGGGTTAGGGTGAGGGTTATCATTAGGGTTAGGTTGAGGGTTAGTGTTAGGTTGGAGGTTAGGGTTAGGGTGAGGGTTAGGGTGAGTGTTAGGGTTAGGGTGAGTGATAGGATTAGGGTTAGGGTGAGGGTTAGGCTTAGGGTGATGTGTAGAATGAGGGTAAGGCCTAGGGGGAGGGTGAGAGTAAGGGTTAGGGTATGGGTGAGGGTTAAACTTAGGGTTAGGGTTAAGGTAATGCTGAGGGTTAGGGTGAAGGTGAAGTTAAGGGTTAGGATTAGGGTGAGGGTTAGGGGTAGTTTTAGGGTTCTAGTTAGGGTGAGAGGTAGGATGAGGGGTAGGTTTAGAGTTAAGGTTAGAGTTAGTGTGAGGGTTAGGGTTAGGGTGAGGATAAGGTAAGGGTGAGGTTTGGGGTGAGGGTGAGGGTTCGGGTTACTGAATGTGAGCGTTAGGGTTATGGTTATGGTGAGGGTTAGTGTTAGGGTTATGTTTTGGGTGAGGGTGAGTATTTGAGGATGAGGGTTCTGGAGAGTGTGAGGGTTAGGGTTTCAGTGAGGGTTAGGGTTAAGGTGAGTGTTAGGGTGACGGTTTGTGCGAGGTTTAGGGTTGGGGTTAGGGTTAGAGTGAGGGGTAAGGTGAGGGGTAGGGTTATGCTTAGGGTTAGGTTTAGGGTTACTGTGAGGGTTAGGGTTAGGGTGAGGTTTTGGGTTACTGTGAGGGTTCAAGTTAGGGTTAGGCTTAGTGTTAGGGTGAAGTAAGGGTTTGGTTGAGGGTTAGGGTTAGGGTGAGGGTTAGGGTTAATGTGAGGGTCAGGGTTAGGGTGAGAGTTAGGGTTAGGTTGAGGGTTAGGGTGAGGTTGAGGGTGACGGTAAGGCTTAGGGTTAGGGTTAGGGTGAGGGTGAGTGTGAGGGTTAAAGTTAGGCTTAGGGTTAGGCTGAGGTTGAGGGTGAGGGTGAGACTGTGGGTTAGGGTGTGGGTGAGGGTTAGGTTTAATGTAAGTTTAAGGGTGAAAGTGAGTGATAGGGTGCAGGTGAGGGTTAGAGTTAGGGTTAGGGTTAGTATCAGGGTTAGGTTTAGGGTTAGGTTGTGAGTTAGGATGAGGGGTAGGGTTAGGGTTAGGGTTAGGGTTAGGGATAGGCTGAGGGTGAGGTTGAGGGTGAGGGTTAGTGTTAATTTGAGCGTTAGGGTTGGGAATAGGGTGAGGGTTAGGATGAAGGTTAGGGTGAGGGTAAGGTTTAGCTTGAGGGTTAGGGTGAGTGTGAGGGTTAGGGTTAGTGTTAGTGTTAGGGTGAGGGTAAGTGTTAGTGTTAGGTTTAGGTTTACGGTGAGGGTGAGGGTTAGGTTTAGGTTGAGGGTTAGGGTTAGGGTTAGGGTGAGGGTGAGGGTGAGGTTTAGGATAAAGGTTAGGGTTAGTGTTATTTTTAGGGTTATGGTTAGGTTTATGGTTACGTTGAGGATGAGGGTTAGGGTTAGGGTGAGGTTTAGGTTTAGGTTTAGGTTTAGGGTTAGGGTTAGGATGAGGATTAAGGTGAGTGTTAGGGTTAAAGTTTGAGTGAGGGTTAGGGTTATTGTGAAGGTTAGGGTTAGGGTTAGGGCTAAGGTGAGGGTTAGGGTGAGGGTAATGTAAAGGTAAGGGTGAGGTTTTTGATGAGGGTGAGGGTTACGGTAAGGGTGACGGTTAGTGTTAGGGTGAGGGTTAGGGTTAGCAATAGGGTTAGTGTGAGGGCTAAGGTGAGGGTGAGGGTTAGGGTTAGGGTTAGATTTAGGGTGAGGGTTAGGCTTAGGCTGAGGGTTAGGGTTAGTGGGAGGGTTGGTGTTAGGGTTAGGCTTAGTGTTAGGGTGAGCGTAAGGGTTAAGGTGAAGGTTAAGGTTAGGGTGAGGGTTAGGGTTAGGGTGAGGGTCAGGGTTAGGGTTAGGGTTAGGCTGAGGGTTAGGTGAGGGTTAGGGTTAGTGTTAGGGTAAGGGTTAGTGTTAGGGTGGGGGTTAGTGTTAGTGTTAGAGTTAGGGTTAGTTAGGGTTAGGGTTAGGGTTAGGTTGAGGGTGACGGTGAGGGTGAGGGTTAGGGTTAGGTTTAGGTTTATCGTGTGGGTAAGTGATAGCGTTAGGGTTAGGGTGAGTGTTAGAATTAGCATTAGGGTTGGAGTGAAGGTTAGAGTGAGGGTTAGGTTCAGGGTTAAGGTGAGCTTGAGGGTGAGGTTTAGGGTTAGGCTGAGTTTTAGGGTTAGGGTGAGGGTTAGGGTTAGTGTTAGCGTGACGGTAATGGTGAGGGTGATGGTTAGGGTTAGAGTTAGGGTGAGGGTTAGGTTTAGTTTGAGATTTAGGGTGAGGATGAGGTTAAGGCTTAGGGTGAGTTTTAGGTTAAGG
Organism: Dipodomys merriami; assembly: GCF_024711535.1. Lineage (NCBI taxonomy): Eukaryota > Metazoa > Chordata > Mammalia > Rodentia > Heteromyidae > Dipodomys > Dipodomys merriami. Next base: position 1,482,859 of record NW_027206102.1, read on the forward strand.
GTGAGGGTTAGGGTTAGGGTTAGGGTTAGTGTGAGAGTTAGGCTTGGGGTTATGTTTAGGATTAATGTGAGGGTAAGAATTAGGGTGATGGTTAGGGTGAGGGTGAATTTTAGGGTTAGGAATAGTGATAGGATTAGTGTTACGCTGAGCATGAGGGTGAGGGTGAGGGTTAGGGTTAGGGTTAGAGTGAGGGTGATGGTAAGGGTAAAGGTCAGGGTTAGGCTGAGGGTGAGGGTTAAGATAAGGGTGAGTGTTAGGGTTAGAGTGATGGTTAGGGTAAGGATTCGGGTTAGGGTTAGGGTGAGGGTTAGATTGAGGATTAGGGTTAGGGTTAATGTGAGGTTTAGGGTGAGGATGAAGGTTAGGGTTAGGTTAAGTGTTAGGGTTAGAATTATGGTTAAGGTGAGGGCTAGGGTGAGGTTTAGGGTTAGGGTTAGGTTTAGGGTGAGGTTTAGGGTTAGCGTGAGGGTGAGGTGAAGGTTCAGGTTGAGGGTTAGGCTGAAGGTAAGGGTTAGGGTTAGAGTTAGGTTTAGGGTGAGGTTAAGGGTGAGGGTTAGGGTGACGGTAAGGGTGAGGGTTAGGTTTGGGGTTAGGGTTAGGGTGAGGGTTAGGGTGAGGGGTAGTGTTAGGGTTAGGGTGAGGATTAGGGATAGTGTGAGGGTTAGGGTTAGAGTGACAGTAAGGCTTAGGGTGAGGGTTAGGGTTAGGGTGAGGGTTAACGTTAGGTTTAATTTGAGAGTTAGTGTTAGGTTGGAGGTTAGGGTTAGGGTGAGTGTTAGGGTGAGTGTTAGGGTTAGGCTGAGTGATAGTACTAGGGTTAGTGTGAGGATTAGGGTTAGGGTGATGTGTAGAATGAGGGTGAGGTTTAGGGTGAGGGTGACAGTTAGGATTAGGGTATGGGTTAAGTTTAGGGTGAGGGTTAAGGTAATGCTGAGGGTTAGGGTGAGGGTGAGGTTAAGGGTTAAGATTAGGGTGATGGTGAGTGTTAGGGTTAGGGTTATAGTTAGGATGAGGGGTAGGGTGAGGGGTAGGGTTAGAGTTAAGTTTAGAGTTAGTGTGAGGGGTAGGGTTAGGGTGAGGATAAGGTAAGGGTGAGGGTTGGGGTGAGGGTGAGGGTTAGGGTTACTCTTAGTGTGAGGGTTAGGTTTACGGTTATGGTGAGGGTTAGGGTTAGGCTTATGTTTAGGGTGAGGGTGGGCGTTAGAGTGAGGATGAGGGTTCTGGAGAGTGTGACGGTTAGGGTTTCGTTGAGGGTTAGGGTTAGGGTGAGGTTTAGGGTTAGGGTTAAGGTTAGGTTTAGGGTGAGGGTGAGGTTTGGGGTTAGAGGTAGGGTTAGGGGGACTGTTAGGGTGACGTTTAGAGTTAGGGTTAGGGTTAGGGTTATGGTTAGGGTGAGGATGAGGTTGAGGTTTACGGTTAGGGTGAGTGTCAGAGTTAGGGTTAGGATGAGGGTTAGGGTGAGTGTGAGGGTTAGGCCGAGGTTTAGGTTTAGGGTAAGGGTTAGGGTGAGTGTGAGGGTTAGGGTTAGGGTTAGGCTTAGTCTTAGGGTTAGGCTAAGGGTGAAGCTGAGGGTGAGGGTTAGTGTCAGCGATAGGGTTAGGATTAGGGTTAGGATTAGGGTTAGCTTGACGGCTTGGGTGAGGGTGAGGGTTAGGGTTAGTGTTATGGTAAGGTTTAGGATTAGGGTTAGGGTTAGGGTGAGGGTTAGGATGAGGGTTAGGTTTACAGTGAGGGTGAGGTTAGGTTTAGGTTTAGGATTAGTGTTATTGTTACGGTTAGCGTTAGAGTTATGGTGAGGGTGAGTGTGAGGGTGAGGTATAGGGTTAGGTTTAGGGTGAGGATTAGGGTTAGGGCTAGGATTAGGGTTAGGACGACGATGAGGTTTAGGGTTAGATTTAGGGTTAGGTGGAGGGTTAATGTTTGGGTTAGTGTTCATTTTAAGGTTAGGGTGAGGGTTAGGTTGAGGTTTAGGGTCAGGGTTAGGGTTAGGATTAAGTTTAAGGTGAGGGTGAGGGTGAGGGTCAGGGTTAGGCTTAGGCTTAAGGATAGGCTCAGGGTGAGGGTGGGGGTGAGGATTAGGGTTAGTGTTATGGTTATGGTTAGGTTTAGGGGGAGAGTTAGGATGAGGGTTAGGGTTAGGATTAGGGTTAGGTTAAGGGCTAGGGTGAGGTTTAGGGTTAGGGTTAGGGTTAGGATTAATTTTAGGTTTGGGCTTAAGGTGAGTGTTATGGTGAGGGTGAGGGTTAAGTTAGGGTTAGGGTTAGGATTAGGGTTAGTGTTAGGGTGAGTGTGAGGGTTAGGGTTAGGGTTAGGCTTAGGGTTAGGTTGAGGGCTAGGGTGAGGGGGAGGTTTAGGGTTAGTGTTTGGATGAGGTTTAGGGTTAGGGTTAGGGTTTGGGTGAGGGTTAGGATTATGGTTATTGTTAGGGTTAGTGTGAGGGTTAGGGTTAGGCTTAGGCTTAGGTTTAGGCTGAGCGTGAGGGTGATGGTGAGGGTTAGGTTTAGGTTGAGGGTTAGGGTTAGGGTTAGCTTTAGAGCTAGGGTTCGGTTTAAGTTTAGGGTTAGCGTGAGGGTTAGAGTAAGGTTTACAGTGAGGGTGTGGTTTAGGGTTAGGTTGAGGGTTAGGGTTAGGTTTAGAGTTAGGGTGAGGGTGATGGTGAGTGTTAGGGTTAGTGTTAGGGTGAGGGTTAGGATGAGGGTTAGGGTTAGGATTAGGATTAGTGTGAGGGCTAGGGTGAGGTTGAGGTTTAGGGTTAGGGTTAGGGTGAGGTTTAGGGTTAGGGTTAGGGTTAGTGTTAGGGTTTGTGTTACGTTTCGGTTTAGCGTGAGGTTTAGGGTTAGGGTTACGGTCAGCCTGAGGGTTAAGGTTAGGGTTAGAATGAGGTTTTGGATGATTATTAGGGTTAGGATTAGGGTTAGGTTGAGGGCTAGGGTGAGGGTGAGGGTTAGGGTTAGTGTTTGGATGAGGTTTAGGTTTAGGGTTAGGGTTTGGGTGAGGGTTAGGATGTGGGTTAGAGTTACGGTGAGGGTGAGGGTTTGGGTTAGGTTGAGGGTTAGGGTTAGGATTTGGGTTAGGGTGAGGCGTTAGTTTTAGGGTTAGATTTACGGTTAGGGGGAGGGTTAGGTTGAGGTTTAGGCTTAGGGTTATGGTTAGTGTTAGGGTTAAGGTTAGGGTGAGGGTGAGTGTGAGGGTTAGGGTTAGGGTTAGGATTAGGCTTACGGTTAGGCTCAGGGTGAGGGTGGGGGTGAGTATTAGGGTTAGGGTTATGGTTAGGGTTATGGTTAGTGTGAGGGTTAGGGTTAGGGTTAGGTTGAGGGTGAGGTTTAGGGGTAGAGTTAGGGTTAGAATCAGGGTTTAGGTCAGGCTGAGGGTTAGGGTGGGGGTGATGGTAATGGTAAAGTTGAGGTTAAGGATGAAGGTGAGGATTAAGGTAAGGGTTAGTGTTAGGGTGATGGTTAGGGTTAGGGTTAGGGTGAGGGTGAGGTTTAGACTGAGGATTAGTGTTAGGGTTATTGTGAGGTTTAGGGTGAGTGTGAGTTTTAGGGTTAGGGATAGGGATAGGGTGAGGTTGAGGTTTGGGGTTAGTTTTAGGGTGAGGTTTAGGGTTAGGGTGATGGTTAGGGTTAATGTTAGGGTGAGGTTTAGGTTTAGGGTTAAGGTTAGGGTGATGGCTAGGGTGAGGGTGAGGGTTAGGATTAGGGTGATGGTTAGGTTTATGGTTAGGGTGAGTGTTAAGATGAGGCTTAGGTTTAGGGTGAGGGTTAGGTTGAGAATGATGGTAAGAGTAAATGTGAGGTTTAGGCGGAGGGTGAGGGTTAAGATAAGGGTGAGAGTTAGGATTAGGTTTAGTGTGAGGGCTAGGTTGAGGGTTATGCTGAGTTTTAAGCTTAGGGATAGGGTTAGGTTTAGGATTTGGGTTAGGGTGAGTGAGTGTGAGCATTAGGGTTAGTGTTAGGGTTAGGCTTAGGGATAGGGGAGGGTTAGGGTTAGGGTTTGGGTTAGAGTGAGGGTGAGGGTGAGGATTAGGGTTAGGTTTAGGGTTTGGTTTAGGGTTAGGGTTAGTGTTAGGGTTTGGGTTAGGGTTAGGGTTACGGTGAGGGTTAGGGTTAGTGTTAGGGTTAGGCTGAGGGTGATGGTGGGGGTGAGGATTAGGGTTAAGATTAGTGTTATTGTTTGGGTTAGGGTTAGAGTTACCTTGAGGTTGAGGGTGAGGGTTAGGGTTAGGGTTAGGGTGGGGTTTGGGTTAGGGTTAGGGTTAGGGTTAGGGTGAGGTTGAGGTTTAGGGGTAGATATAGGTTTAGGGGGAGGTTTAAGGTGAGGGTTAGGGTTAGGGTGAGAGTTACGGTTAGGGTGAAGTTTAGGGTTAGGGTTATGTTTAAGTTTAGACTTATGGTGAGGGTGAGTGTGCGGATGAGTGTGAGGGTTAGGGATAGGTTAGGGTTAGGCTTAGGGTTAGGCTTAGGTTTAGGTTGAGGGTGAGGTTTAGGGTTAGGGTGAGTGTTAGTGTTAGGATTACGGTGAGGGTTAGATTGAGGGTAGGGATAGGATTAGGGTTAGGGTGAGGTCTAGGGTGAGGGTGATGTTTAGGATTAGGGTTAGGGTGATGGCTATGGTGAGGGTGTGTTTTAGGGTTAGGGTTTGGCTGAGGTTTAGTGTTAGGATTAGGGTTAGGGTTGGGGTGTGGGTGAGGTTTCGGTTAAGGTTAGGGTTAAGTTGAGGCTGAGGGTGAGGGTTAGTGTTAGGGTTAGGCATATTATTAGTTTAAGGTTTAGGGTGAGTGTGAGTGTTAGGGTTAGGTTTAGTGTTAGTCTTAGGGTTACACTGAGGGTGAGGGTGAGAGGGTGAGAGTTAGTGTTCATGTTAAGTTTAGGGTGAGGGTGAGGGTGAGGGTTAGGGTTACATTGAGCGTGAGGTTTAGGGTTAGATTGAGGGTTAGGGTTTGGGTTAGGGTTAGTGTTAGGGTGAGGTTTAGCATGAGGATTAGCGTTAGGATTAGGGTTAGGGTGAGGGCTAGGGTGAGGGTGAGGGTTAGGGTTAGTGTTAGGGTGAGGTTTAGGTTTAGGGTGAGGATTAGGATGAGGGTTAGGTTTACGGTAAGGGTGAGGGTTAGGGTTAGGGTGAGGGTTAGGGTTAGGATTTGCCTTAGGGTGAGGGTTAGTTTTAGGGTTAAATTTAGGGTTAGGGTGAGGGTTAAGTTGAGGTTAAGGGTTAGGGTTAAGGTTAGTGTTAGGGCTAAGGTTAGGGTGAGACTTAGTGTTCTGGTTAAGTTTAGGGTGAGGGTGAGGGTTAGGTTGAGGGTTAGGGTTAGGGTGAGGGTTAGGGTGAGGTTTAGGGTGAGGATTAGGGTGAGGATTAGGGTTAGGGTGAGGGCTAGGTTGAGGGATAGTGTGAGGTTGTGTTTTAGGGTTAGTGTTAGGGTGAGTTTTAGGGTTAGGGTGAGGGTTAGGATGAGGGTTAGTGTTACGGTAAGGGTGAGGGTTAGGGTTAGGGTGAGGGTTAGGGTTAAGATTAGGTTAAGGGTCAGGGTGAGGGCTAGGATTAGGGTTAGGGTTAGGGTTATTGTTAGGTTAAGGGTTGGGGTTACGGTTACTGAGAGGGTGAGGGTGAGGGTGAGGGTTAGGGGTAAAGTGAGGTTTTTAATTTTAGGGTTAGGGTGACTTAGGGTTAGGTTGAGGTTAGGGTTAGGGTTAGTGTGAGGTTTAGTATTAGGGTTAGGGTTAGGGTGAGGCTGAGGAGGAGTGTTAGGGTTAGGGTTAGTGTTAGAGTTAGGGTTACATTGAGGGTTAGAGTGAGGTTGAGGTTTAGGCTTAGTGTTAGGATTAATATTAGGGTAAGGGTTAGGGTGAGTTTGAGGGTCAGGGTTAGGTTTAGGCTTAGGGTTAGGCTGATGGTGAGGATGAGGGTGAGGGTGAGGGTTAGGGTTAGGGTTTGGGTGATAGTTAGTGTTCGGGTTAAATTTATGGTTAGGGTGAATGTTAGGGTTAGGGTTATGGTGAGCGTGAGGGTTAGGGTTAGGTTGAGGATTAGGGTTAGGCTTAGGATTAGGGTGAGGGTTATGGTTAGGGTTAGGGTGAGGGTTAGGATGAGGATTAGGGTTAGGATTAGGGTTAGGGTGAGGACTAGGGTGAGGGTGAGGTTTAGGGTTAGATTTTGGGTGAGGTTTAGGGTTAGGGTTAGAGTTTGGCTGAGGGTTATGATGAGGGTTAGAGTTATGGTGAGGTTGATGATTAGGGTTAGGTTGAGGGTTAGGGTTAGGGTTTGGGTTAGAGTGAGGGTTAGTTTCAGGGTTATATTTAGGGTTAGTGGGAGGGTTAGGTCCAGGGTTAGGGTTAGGGTTAGGGTTAGTGTTAGGGTATAGTTTAGGGTGAGGGTTAGGTTGAGGTTTAGGGTTAGGGTTAAGGTTAGAGTTAGGATTAGGGTTAGGGTGAGGGTTAGTTTGAGGGTTAGGGTTAGCGTTAGGGTTAGGGTGAGGGTTAGGGTTAGGGTTAGGGTTATTGTTAGTGTTATGGTTATGGTTAAATTTGAAGTGAGGGTGAGGCGGAGGGTGAGGGTTATGGTTCGGGTTTGGGTTAGGGTTAGTGTTAGGGTTAGTGTTATTGTTAGGGTTAGGGTTAGCGTTAGGGTGAGGTTGAGGGTGAAGGAGAGGATTAGGGTTAAGGTGAGGTTTAAGTTTAGGGTTAGGGTTAGGGTTAGGGTGAGGGTGAGGGTTAGATTGTGGATTAGTGTTAGGGTTAGTGTGAGGTTTAGAGTGAAGATGAGTGTTAGGGTTAGGGTGAGGGCTAGGGTGAGGTTGAGGATTAGGGTTAGTGTTAGGGTAATGTTAGGGTTAGGGTGAGGGTTATGGTTAGGGTTAGGGTTAGGGTTAGGTTTAGTGTTAGTGTTAGGGGTAGGGTTGGGGTATGTTTAAGGTTAGGGTTAGGGTTATTATTAGGGTTAGGTATAGGATGAGGTCTAGGTTTAGGGTTAGGGTTAGGCTTAGGGTTTCGCTGAGGGAGAGGATGAGCATGAGGGTTAGGGTTAGGGATTTTTTTAGGGTTAGGGTTTGGTCGAGGGTTAGTGTTATTGTTATTTTTAGTGTTATAGTTGCGGTGAGGTTGTGGGTGAGGGTGAGGGTTAGGGTTCGGGTGAGGTTTAGCGTTAGGGTTAGGGTGAGGGTGAGGTTTAGTGTTAGAGTTAGGGTTAGGGCGACGGTTAGGGTGAGGTTTTGGGTGAGGGTTAGTGTTAGAGTTAGGGATAGGGTGAGTGTTATGGTGAGGGTGAGGCTTAGGCTTAGGGTTTGGATTAGGAGTAGGGTAAGGTTTAGAGTTAGTGTGAGGGTTAGGGTTAGGGTTCTGGTTAGGCTTAGGCTTCCGCTGAGGGAGATGGTGAGAATGAGGGTTAGGGTTAGGGTCAGGTTTAGGTTTAGGGTTAGGGTTAGGCTTAGGGTTTCGCTGAGGGAGAGGGTGAGCATGAGGGTTAGGGTTAGGGTGAGGTTTAGGAGTAGAGTTAAGGTAGTGTGAGGATTAGGGTGAGGGTTAGGTTTAAGGTGAGTGTGAGGCTTTGGGTTAGAGTTAGGGTTGGGGTGAGTTTTAGGGTGAGGGTTAGGTTTAGAGTGAGGGTTAGGGTTAGGGTTAGGATGAGAGTGATGGTTAGATTGAGGATTAGTGTTCGGTTAGTGTGAGGTTTATGGTGAGGATGAGGGTTAGGGTTAGGATGAGGGTTAGGGTTAGGATTAGGGTGAGGTTAAGGGTTAGCGTGTTGGTTAGGGTTAGTGTGAGTGTTTGTGTTATGTGTAGGTTTAGTGTTAGGGTGAAGGTAAGTGTTAGGGTGAGGGTTAGTGTTATGGTGAGGGTTATTTTAAGGGTGAGGATTAGGGTTAGGCTTATTCTTAGGGTTAGGTTTAGGGTTACGGTTACGGTGAGGGTGAGTGTTAGGATTAGGAAGAGGTTTTGGTTTAGAGTTAGGGTTAAAGTTAGGGTTAGGGTGAGAGTGAGGTTTACGGATAATGTTAGGGTTAGTGTTAGGGTTAGGGTTAAGGTGAGGGTTAGGGTTCGGGTTAGGCTTAGGCTTAGGCTTAGGCTTAGGATGAGCATGAGGGTGAGGGTTAGGGTTAGGGTTAAGGTGAGGGTTAGGGTTAGGGTTAGGGTGAGAGTTACCATGAGGTTTAGGGTTACGATTAGGGTTAGGCTAAAGGCTAGGGTGAGGCTTAGGGTGAGGGTTAGGGTTAGGGATAGTGTTAGGTTTAGGATTAGGGTTAGGGTGAGGGTGAGTGTGAGGGTTAGGGTTAGGTTAGGCTTAAGGTTAGGGTGAACATTAGAGTTAGGGTTAGTTTTCGGGTGAGGGTATGGCTGAGGATTAGGGTTAGGGTTAGGGTTATTGTTATTGTTAGGGTTAGGGTTAGAGTTAAGGTGAGGGTGAGGGTGAGGTTGAGTGTTAGGATTAGGGTTAGATTGGGGTTTAGGGTTAGGGTTAAGGTTAATGTTAGTGTGAGGGTGAGTTTTAGGATTAGATATAGGTTTAGGGGGAGGGCTAGGGGGAGGGTTAGGGTGAGGGTCAGTGTTAGGATTAGAGTGAGGGTGATGGTTAGGTTGAGGTTTAGGGTTAAGTTAGGGTTAGGATTAGTGTGATGGTTAGTGTTAGGGTTAGGGTTAGTTTTAGGGTGAGTGTAAGTGTTAGGGTGATGGTTTGGGTTAGGGTGAGGTTTATGGTTAGGGTGAGGGTTAGGATTAGTGTTAGGGTTACTGTTAGGTTTAGGTTTAGGGTTTGGGTTGCGGTGAGGGTGAGGGTGAAGATCAGGTTTACGGTTAGTGTGAGGTTTAGGGTTTGGGTGTGGGTCAGAGTTAGGTTTTGGGTGAGGGTGTGGTTTAGTGTTAGACTTAGGGTTAGCGGGAGGTTTAGATTGAGGATTAGGGTTAGTGTTAGTTTTAGGGTTAGGTTTAGGTTGAGAGTTAGGGAAAGTGTTAGGGTTATGGATAGGGTTAGGAATAGGGTTAGGGTGAGGTTTAGGTTTAGATTTAGGTTTAGGGGTAGGGTTATTTCAAGGGTTAGGATTAGGGTTAGTGTTAGGGTTAAGGTTAGGGTGAGGGTTAGGTTGAGGGTTAGGTTTAGGGTTAGTGTTAGGGTTGGGATAAGGCTTAGGGTGAGGGTGAGTGTGAGGGTTAGGGTTAGGGTTAGGCTTAGGCTTAGGGTTAGGCTGAGGGTGAGTTTGGGTGATGATTAGGGTGAGGGTGATGGTTAGGGTTTGGGTTACGGTGAGGAATAGAATATGGTTTATGGTTCGGATTAGGGTTAGGGTGAGGGCTAGGGTGAGGGTGAGGGTTAGGCTACGGCTTAGGCTTAGGTTTAGGCTGAGCGTGAGTTTGAGGGTGAGGGTTAGGGTTATGGTCCTGGGTAGGTTTACGGTTAGGGTGAGGGTTAACATGAGATTTAGTGTTAGGGTGAGGGTTAGGGTGATTATGATGGTAAGGGTAAAGGTGAGATTTAGGCTGAGGGTGAGGGTTAAGATAAGTGTGAGGGTTTGGTTAAGTTTAGGGTTAGGTTAAGGTTTAGGGTTAGGGTTAGGGTTTGGGTTAGATTGAGGATTCAGTTTAGGGTTAGTGTGAGGTTTAGGGTGAGGATGAGGGTTAGTGTTAGGGTGAGGGTGAGGGTTAGAATTAGGGTTAGGGTGAGGGCTAGGGTTAGGGTGAGGGTTAGGGTTAGGGTTAGGATGAGGGCTAGGGTGAGGGTTAGGTTGAGGTTTAGGGTTAGTGATAGGGATAGGTTAAGGATTAGGGTTAGGGTGAGGGTGAGGGTGAGGGTGAGGGTTAGGTTTAGGTTTAGGCTTAGGGTTTGTGTTATTGTTAGGGTTAGGGTTAGAATTACGGTTAGGTTGAGGGTGAGGGTGAGGGTTAGGGTAGGGTGAGGTTTAGGGTTAGGTTTAGGGTTAGGGTTAGGATTAGGGTTAGGGTATGGGTGAGGTTTAGGGTTAGAGTTAGGGTTAGGGGGAGGGTTAAGGTGAGGTTTAGGGTTAGGGTTAGTGTTACTGTCAGGGTGAGGGTGAGGGTTAGGTTGAGGTTTAGGGATAGAGTTAGGTTTAGGTTTAGGGTTTGGGTGAGGGTGAGTGTGAGGGATAGGGTCAGGGTTAGGTTTAGACTTAGGGTTACGCTGAGACTTAGGGTTAGGCTGAGGGTGAGGGTTAGGTTTAGGATTGGGGTTAGGTTGATGGTTAGGGTTATGGTTAGTGTTATTGTTAGGGTAAGGGTGAGAGTGAGGGTTAGGTTGAGGTTTAGGGTTAGGGTTAGGGTTAGGGTTAGTGTGAGGGTTAGTGTTAGGTTTAGGGTTAGTGTTAGTGTGAGGGTCAGCGTTATGGTGAGGCTTTGGGTTACGGTGAGGGTTATGGTTAGGCTGAGGGTTAGGGATATGTTTATTGTTAGGGTTATGGTTACACTTTCGGTGAGGGTGAGGGTTAGGGTTAGGTTTAGGATGAGGTTTAGGGTTAGGGTTAGGGTTAGAGTTAGGGATAGTGTTAGGGTTAGGGTTAGGGTGAGGTTTAGGGTAAAGATTCGGTTTATGGTTAGGGTGAGGCTTATATTGAGGATTAATGTTAGGCTTAGTGTGAGGTTTAGGGTGAGGATTAGTATTAGGGTTAGGCTGAGGGTGAGTGTTAAGATAAGGGTGAGGGTTCGGGTTAGGGTGAGGGTTAGGGTAAGGTTTTGGGTTATGGTTAGGGTGAGGGTTAGATTGAGGATTAGGGTTATGGTTAGTGTGAGGTTTAGGGTGAGGATGAGGATTAGGGTTAGGGTTAGGGTGAGGGTTAGAATTAGCGTTAGGGTGAGGGTCAGGGTTAGGGTTAGGGTTAGGGTTAGAGTGAGGTTTAGGGTTAGTGTGAGGGCTAGGGTTAGTGTGAGGGTTAGTGTTAGGGTTAGGGTTAGTGTTAGGGTGAGGGTAAGTTTTAGGTTCAGGGTTAGGTTTAGGGTGAGGGTTATTGTTAGGGTTAGGGTTAGGGTTTCGGTTACTGTGAGAGTGAGGGGGATGGTTAGGGTTAGGGTGAGCTTAAGTGTTAGGGTTATGGTTAGAATTAGGATTAGTGTGAGGGTGAGGTTTAGCGGTAGAATTATGTTTAGCGTGAGGTTTAGGGTGAGGTTTAGGGTCAGGGTGAAGTTTAGGGTGGGGGTGATGGTAAGGGTAAAGGTGAGTGTTAGGCCAAGGGTGAGGGTTACGGTAAGGGTGAGGGTTAGTGTTAGGGTGAGGGTTAGGGTAAGTGTTAGGGTGAGGGTCAGGGTTAGATTGAGGATTAGTGTTAGGGTTAGTGTGAGGTTTAGGGTGAGGATGAGGGTTAGGCTTAGGGTGAGGGCTAGGAAGAGGGTGAGGGTTAAGGTTAGTGTTAGGGTGAGGTTTAGGGTTAGGGTGATGGTTAGGGTTAGTGTGAGGGTTAGTGTTAGGGTTAGGGTGAGTGTTAGGGTTAGGGTTATTGTTAGGGTTAGGGTTAGGGTTACAGTTCGGTGAAGGTAAGTGTGAGCTTTAGGGTTGGGGTGAGGATGAGGTTTAGGTTTAGGTTTTGGGTTAGAGTTAGGGTTAGGGCTAGGGTGAGGGTGAGGTTTAGGGTTGGGGTTAGGATGAGGTTTAGGTTTAGGGTTTGGTTTAGAGTTACGGTTAGGGTTAGGGTGAGGGTGAGCTTTAGGGTTAGAGTTAGGATTAGTGTTAGGGTTAGGTTTAGGGTGAGGGTTAGGTTTAGGCTTAGAGTGAGGGTTAGGATGAGGTTTAGGGTTAGGATTAGTGTTAGGGTGAGGGCTATGCTGAGTGTTAGTGTGAGGGTTAGGGTTAAGGATAGGGTTATGTTTAGGATTAGGGTTAGGGTGAGTGTGAGTGTGAGCATTAGGTTTAGACTTTTGGTTAGGGTGACGGTTAGGGCTAGGGTTTGGGTTAGGGTGAGGGTGTGGCTGATTATTAGGGTTAGGTTTAGGATTAGGGTTAGGGTTAGGGTTAGGTTTACGGTGAGGGTTAGGGTTAAGCCTAGGTTAGGCTTAGTGTTAGGCTGAGGGTGAGGGTGGGGGTGAGGATTACTTTTAGGGATAGTGTTAAAATTCGGGTTATTGTTAGTGTTTTGGTTTGGGTTAAGTTTGTGGTGAGGGTGAGGCTGAGGTTGAGGGTCAAGTTTAGGGTTAGGTTTAGTGTGAGGTTTAGGGTTTGGGTTAGTTTTAGGGTTAGGGTGAGGGTTAGGGTTAGGGTTACTGTATGGGTGAGGGTTAGGGTTAGGTTGAGGGTTAGGGGTAGGGTTAGGCTGAGGGTTAGTTTGGGGGTGAGGAATAGGTTTTGGGTTATGGTTAGTGTTTGGGTTAGGATGAGGGTTAGGATGAGGATTAGGGTAAGGATTAGGTTTAGGGTGAGGGCTAGGGTGAGGGTGAGGTTTAGGGTTAGGCTCAGGCTTAGGCTTAGGGTTAGGCTGAGTGTGAGGGTGAGGGTGAGGGTTAGTGTTAGGTTGATGGATACGATTAGGGTTAGGGTGAGTGTTAGGATGAGGGTTAGGGTTAGGGTGAGGGTTAGGGTGAGCGAGATGGTAAGGGTTAAGTTGAGGGTTAGGCTGAGTGTGAGTGTTCCCCTCAGGGTGAGGGTTACTATTAGTGTGAGGGTTAGGATAAGGGTTATGCTGAGGGCTAGGGTGAGGGTGAGGGTTAGGGGTAGGGTGACGTTTAGGGTTAGGGTGAGAGTTAGGGTTACTGTTAGGGTTAGTGTTAGAGTTAGGTTTAGGGTAAGCTTGAGGGTAAGTGTTAGGGTGAGTGTTAGGTTTAGGTTGAGGGTCATGTTTAGGGTGAGGGTTAGGTTTAGTTTTAGGGTTATTTTTAGGTTTCGGGTTAGGGTTACAGTGAGGGTGAGGGTGAGGGTTATGGTTAGGGTGAGGTTTAGGGTTAGGGTTAGGGTTTGAATTAGGGTTAGGTTGAGTATGAGGTTTAGGTTTAGAGTAAGGGTTAGGGTGAGGCTGAGGGTGAGGGTGTGGGTTAGGGTAAGGATTATGTTTAGGATTAGGCTAAGTTTTATTGTAAGGGTTAGGGTTATGGTTACAGTTAAGGTAAGGGTTAGGGTTAAGGTGAAGGTTAGGGTGAGGGTTAGGTTTAGGTTTAGGGTGAGGGTTAGGTGAGGGTGAGGGTTAGGGTTAGGTTGAGGGTTAGGTTTCGGGTTAGGGTTAGGGTTAGGATTAGGGTTAGGCTGAGGGCTAGGGTGAGGTTTAGGTTTAGTGTTAGGGTTAGGCTTAGTGTTAGGTTGAGGGTAAAGATTAGATTGAGGGTTAGGGATAGGTTTAGGTTTAGGGTGATGTTAAGGGTTAGAGTGAGGGTTAGGGTCAGGGTGAGTGTTAGGGTTAGCATTATCATTAGTGTGAGGGTTATTGTGAGGGTTAGGGTAAGGTTAGGGTGAGATTTAGGGTTAGGGTGAGGGTTAGGTAGAGTGTGAGGGTAAGGGTAAGTGTGAGGGTTAGGGTGAGTGTAAGGATTATGGTAAGGGTGTGGGTTAGGGTGAGGGTTAGGTTTAGGTTTACATTAAGGGTGAGGGTTAGGGTGAGTGTTAGGTTTGGGGTTAGGGTTAGGGTGACGGTGAGATTGAGGTTTGGAATCAGGGTGAGGGTTAGGTTTAGTGTGAGGTTAAGGATTAGGATTAGGGTTAGGGTGAGGGATAGGGTGAGGGTGAGGGTTAGGGTTAGGGATAGGGTTAGGGTGAGGGTTAGGGTTAGGCTGAGGATTAAGGTTAGTGTAACGCTTAGTTTTAGTGTTAGGGTTAGTGTTAAGGTGAGCATAAATTTTAGGGTTAGCATTAGGGTTAAGTTGAGGGTGAGGGTTAGGTTAAGGGTGAGGGCTAGGTTTAGGGTGTGGGTGAAGGTGAGGGTTAGGATAAGGGTTAGGATTAGGGTTATTTTTTGGTGTAGGGTTAGGTTTATGGTTACGTTGATGGTGAGGCTGAGGGTGAGGGTTAGGGTTAGGGTGATGTTTAGGGTTTGGGTTAGGTTTAGGTTTAGGGTTAGGATGAGATTTATGGTGAGGGGTAGGGTTAAGTTTAGGTTTAGGGTAAGGATTTGTGTGAAAGTTAGGGTTAGGGTGAGGGTTAGGTTGAGGATTAAGGTTTGGATTAGTGTTAGGGTGAGAGTGAGTGTTAGGGTGAGTTTAAGGGTTAGCTTAGGGTTAGGGTTATGGTGAGGGTTAGTGTGAGGGTAAGGGTTAGGTTGAGGGTTAGGCTTAGTGTGAGGTTTAGGGTGAGGTTGAGGGTTAGGGTTAGGATTAGGGTGAGGTTAAGGTTTAGGGTGAGGTTTAGGGTGAGGGTGAGTGTTAGGGTTAGCATTAGGGTTAGGGTGAGTTTTAGTGTGAGTGTTTTGGTTAGTTAGGGGAGGTTTTGGGTTAGTGTGAGGGTTAAGATCAGGGTAAGGTCAGGGTAAGTGTGAGGTTTTTGGTGAGGGTTACGGAAAGGGAGATGTTTAGGGTTAGGTTGAGGATTAGGGTTAGGGTTAGGAAAAGGGTTAGTGTGAGGGGTAAGGTGAGGGTGAGGATTAGGATTAGGGTTAGGTTTATTTTAAAGGTGACATTTAGACTGAGGGTTAGGGTTAGTGTGAGGGTTGGTATTAGGGTTAGGCTTAGTGTTAGGGTGAGGTTAAGGATTACGGTGAGGGTTAGGTTTAGGGTGTGCGTTAGGTTTAGGGTGAGGGTTAGGGTTAGGGTTAGGGTAAGTGTAAGGGTTAGGTTTAGGGCTAGTTTTAGGGTTATTCAGGGTTTTGGTGAGGTTTAGGGTTAGGGATAGTGTAAGGGTTAGGGTTAGGGTTAGTTTGAGGATTAGGTTGAGGGTTAGCGTGAGGGTTAGGGTTAGTGTGAGGGTTAGGGTTAGGCTGAGGGTGAGGGTAAGGGTGAGAGATAGGGTTAGGGTTAGTGTTACAGTTATGATGAGGGTGAGGGTTAGGGTTAGGATTAGGGTTAGGGAGAGGCTTTGGGTTAGGTTTACGGTTAAGATGAGTTTTAGGGTGAGGGGTAAGTTTAGGTTTAGGGTTAAGTTTAGGTTAAGGTGAGGGTGAGGATAAGGTTTAGGCTGAGGGTTAGGGTGAGGGTTAGGGTTAGGAATAGGGTTAGGGATAGGGTGACTGTTAGCTTGAGGGTTAGGTTTAGGGTTAGGGTTAAGGTTTCGTTTGAGGGTTAGGGTTCAGTTTAGGGGTAGGTTAAGGGTTTCGTGTTTAGGTTAGGGTTAGGGTTAGGGTGAGGATCAAGGTGAGGGTGAGGGTTAGGGTTAGGTTTAGGTTAATGGTGTGTTTAAGTGATATCATGAGGTTTAGGGTGAGTGTTAGAGTTATTACTAGGTTTTGGGTGAGGGTGAGGGCGAGGGTTAGGGTTAGGGTTAGGGTGAGTTTTAGGGTTAGGGTGAGGGTTAGGGTTAGGGTTAGCATGAGGGTGAGGGTGACGGTGAGGGTTAGGGTTAGTGTTAGGTTGAGGGTTAGGTTTAGTGTGAGGTTTAGGGTGAGGATGAGGTTAAGGGTTAGGGTGAGGGTTAAAGTAAAGGTGAGGGTTAGGTTTAGGGTTAGTATTCGGATGAGGGTTAGGCTGAGGGTTAGGTTTAGGTTTAGGGTTAGGGTGAGGGTGAGGGTTAGGGTTAGGGTTAGGGTGAGGGGAAGGGTTAGGGTAAGGGTTAGGGTGAGGGCTAGGGTGCGTATTAGGGTTAGGGTGAGGTTTAGGGTTAGGGTGAGGCTTAGGGTTAGGGTTACTTTGAGGTTGGTATGAAGGTGAAGTTTAGGATGAGGGATAGGATTAGGTTGAGGGTTAGGGTTAGCCTTAGGGTGAGGGTTAGGGTTAGGTTTAGGTTGAGGTTTGGGGTGAGGGGTAGGTTTAGGTTTAGGGTTAGGGTTAGGTTTAGTGAGAGGGTTACAGTTAGGGTTAGGGTGAGTGTGAGGTTAAGGGTTATGGTGAGGGTTATGATGAGGTTGATCGTTAGGGTTAGGATTAGGGGTAGGGTTAGGGTAAGTCTGAGCATGAGGGTGTGGGTGCGGTCAGGTTTACGGTTAGGGTTACGTTTAGGGTGAGGGCTAGGGTTAGGGTGAGGATTAGGTGAGGGTGAGGGTGAGGGTGAGAGTGAGCTTTCTGGTTAGGGTGTGGGTGAGTGAGGGTTAGGGTGAGGGTTCAGGTGATGGTGAGAGTTAGGGTAGGGTTGAGAGTTAGGGTTAGGTTAAGCGTTAGAGTTAGGTTTAGGGTTAGAGTTAAGGTGAGGGTTCGGGTGAGGGGTACTGTTAAGGTTAGGGTGATCATTAGGGTTAATGTGATGGTTAGGGTTAGGGTGAGGATAAAGTAAGGGTGACGGTTAGGGTGAGGGTGAGGGTTAGGGTTACTGTTAGGATGAGGGTTAGGCTTAGCTTTAGTGTTAATGTGAGGGTGAGGGTGAGGGTTAGTGTTAGGCTTAGGGTTAAGGTGAGGGTGAGGGTGAGGATGAGGTTTAGCTTGAGGGTTAGGGTTAGGGTGAGGGTTAGTTTTAGGGTTAGGGTTATTGTTAGGGTTAGGTTTAGGGTCAGGGTGAGGATGAGGGTGAGGGTGAGGGTGTGGGTTAGTGTTAGGGTTAGGTTTAGGGTGAGGGTGAGGGTTAGAGTTAGGGTGAGGGGTAGGGATAAAGTTAGGGTGAGGGTTAGGGTTAGTGTGAAGGTTAGGGTTAGGGTTAGGGTTAGGGTTAGGGTGAGGGATAGGTTGAGGGTTAAGGTTTGGATTAGGGTTAGGGTGATACTGTGGGTTAGGGTGAGGTTAAGGGTTAGCTTAGGGTTAGGGTTAGGGTGAGGGTTAGGGTGTGGGTAAGGGTTAGGTTGAGAGTTAGGCTTAGGGTGGGGTTTAGGGTGAGATTGAGGGTTAGGGTTAGGGTTAGGGTTAGGGTGAGGTTAAGGTTTAGGGTGAGTTTTAGTGTGAGGGTGAATGTTAGGGTTAGCTTTAGGGTTAGGGTGAGGTTTAGTGTGAGTGTTTTGGTTAGGTTAGGGTGAGGTTTTGGGTTAGTGTGAGGGTAAGGGTGAGGGAAAGGTAAGGGTAAGGGTGAGGTTTTTGGTGAAGGTGAGGGTTACAGAAAGGGAGAGGGTTAGGGTTAGGGTGAGGGTTAGGTTTAGGGTTAGGAAAAGAGTTAGTGTGAGGGATAAGTGAGGGTGAGGATTAGGGTTAGGGTTAGGTTTAGGTTGAGGGTTAGGTTTAGGCTGAGCGTTAGGGTTAGTGTGAGGGTTGGTGATAGGGTTAGGCTCAGTGATAGGGTCAGGGTAAGGTTTAGGGTGAGGGTTAGATTTAGGGTGAGGTTTAGGGTTAGGGTGAGGGTTAGGGTTAGCGTTAGGGTAAGGGTAAGGGTTAGGGTGAGGTCTAGGTTTAGGGTTATTGAGAGTTTTGGTGAGGTTTAGCGTTAGTTTTAGTTTAAGGGTTAGGGTTATGGTTAGTGTGAGGATTAGGTTGAGGGTTATCATGAGGGTTAGTTTTAGTGTGAGGGTTAGGGTAAGGCTGAGGGTGAGGGTGAGGTTGAGAGTTAGGGTTAGGGTTAGGGTTAGAGTTATGATGAGGGTGAGGGTTAGGTTTAGGATTAGGGTTAGTGAGAGGTTTTGGGTTAGGTTAAGGATTAGGATGAGGGTTAGGGTGAGGGCTAAGGTTAGGTTTAGGGTGAGGTTAGATTTATTGTGAGGTTTAGAATTAGGTTTAGGGTTAGGGTGACGGTGAGGATAATAAGGTTTAGGTTGAGGGTTAGGGTGAGGATAGGGTTAGTGATAGGGTTAGGGTTAGGGTGACTGTTAGCTTGAGGGTTAGGTTTAGGGTTAGGGTTAAGGTTTCTGGTGAGGGTTAGGGTTCAGTTTAGGTTTAGGTTAAGGGTTTCGTGTTTGGGTTAGGGTTAGGGTTAGGGTGAGGTTTAGGGTGAGGGTGAGGGTTAGGTTTAGGTTTATGGTGTGGGTAAGTGATAGTGTGAAGGTTAGGGTGAGTGTTAGAGTTAGCAGTAGGGTTGGGGTGAGGATGAGGGTTAGGGTTAGGGTTAGCGTGTTTTAGGTTTAGGGTGAGGGTTAGGGTTAGGGTGAGCATTAAGGTTAATGTGAGGGTTATGTTTAGGGTGAGGATAAAGTAAGGGTGAGGGTTAGGGTGAGGGTGAGGGTTAGTGTTACTGTTAGGCTGAGGTTTAGTTTTAGGTTTAGTGTTAAGGTGAGGGTAAGTGTGAGGGTTAGGGTTAGGGTTAGGGTTAAGTTGAGGTTGAGGGTGAGGGGCAGGGCTAGCCGTGAGGGTTAGGGTTAGGGTGAGGGTTAGGTTTAAGTTTAAGGTTAGGGTTATTGTTAGGGTAAGTGTTAGGGAGAAGATGAGGATAAGGGTGAGTGTGAAGTTTAGGGTTAGGATTAGGGTTAGAGTGAGCCTCTGGGTGAGGGTGAGGGTGAGGGTTAGGGTCAGGGTTAGGCTAATGGTTGGGGTGAGGCTTAGGTTTAGGGTGATGTTTAAGGTGAGGGTGAGGGTAAGGGTGAGGGTGAGGGTTTGGTTGAGCGTTTGGATTAGTGTTAGGGTGAGTTTGAGTGTTAGGTTGAGTGTTAGGGTTAGGTTTAGGGTGAGGGTGAGTGTGAGGGTTAGGGTTAGGGTTAATGTTAGGCTTAGGTTAAACTGAGGGTGAGGGAGAGTGTGAGGGTTAGGGTTAAGGTGAGTGTGAGGTTTAGGTTTAGGGTTAGTGTGAGGTGTAAGGTGAGGGTTAGGGTTAGAATTAGGGTTAGGTTTAGAATTAGAGTTCGGGTTAGGCTGAGTGTGAGTGTGAGGGTTAGGGTTAGGGTTAGGCTTATGCTTAGGTTTAGGCTGAAGTTGAGGGTGAGGGTAAGACTGAGAGTTAAGGTGTGTGCTAGGGTTAGGTTTAATGTAAGGGTTAGGGTTTAAGTGAGTGGTAGGGTGCGGTTGAGGGTTAATGTTATGGTTAGAGTTAGGGTCAGGTTTAGATTAAGGGTTAGGTTGAGACTTAGGATGATGGGTAGGGTTAGGGTTAGGGTGAGGTTTAGGGTTAGTTTGATGGTTAGGGTTAGGGATAGGGTGAGGGTTAGGATGAGGGTTAGGGTGAGGGTAAGGTTTAGGGTGAGGGTTAGTGTGAGTGTCAGGGTTAGGGTTAAGGTTAGTGTTAGGGTGAGGGTGAGGTTTAGGTTTACTGTTAGGGTTTGGGATAGGGTTAGGTTTAGGGTTCGGGAGACGGTTATGAAGAGGGTTAGGATGAGGGTTAGGGTTAGGGTGAGGGTTAGGTTTAGGGTGAGGATAAGTGTGAGGTTGAGGTTTAGGGTTAGGGTTAGGGCTAGTGGTAGGATGAGGGTTATTGTTAGTGTTAGGATTAGGTTTAGAGAGAGGGTTAGGATGAGGGTTAGGGTAAAGGTTAGGGTTAGGGTTAAAGTTTAGGGTGAGGGTTAGGGTCAGGATGAGGGTTAGGGAGAGTGTGAGGGTTAGAGTTAGCATTAGGTTTAGGGTTAGGTTTAGGGTGAGGTATAGGGTTAGGATTAGGTTTAGGGTGAATGCTAGGGTGTCGGTGAGGGTTAGGGTTAGGGTGAAGGTGAGGGTTAGGTTTAGGGTTAAGCTGAGGGTTTGGGTGAGGTATAGGGTTAGGAGTAGTGTTAGGTTTAGAGTTAGGTGACTGATAGGGTTAGGTTTAGGGTGAGGGTTATTGTGAGGATGAGGGTGAGTGTTAGGGTGAGGGTGAGGATTTGGGAAAGTATGAGGTTTAGGGTTTGGGTGAGGGTTAGGGTTGGGTGAGTGTTAGGGTGACAGTGAGGGTTAGGGTTAGGGTTGGGTTTAGGGTTAGGGTGAGGGGTACGGTGAGGGGTAGGGTTAGGGTTAGGGTGAGGGATAGGGTTAGTGTGAGGGTTAGGGTTAGGGTGAGGTTTAGGGTTACATTGAGGGTTCATGTTAGGTTTAGGCTCAGTGTTAGGGTGAGGGTAAGTTTTAGGTTGAGGATTAGGTTTAGGGTGAGGTTTAGGGTTAGTATGAGGGTTAGGGCTAGATTGAGGTTAAGGGTGGGGGTTAGGGTTAGGGTGATGTTTAGGGTGAGGGTGAGTGTTAGGGTGAGGGTGAGGGTTCACTTGAGGGTTTTGGTTAGGGTTAGGGTGAGGTTGAGGGTGAGGGTGAGACTTTGGGTTAGGTTTAGCGTGACAGTGAGTGTGAGGATTAGGGATAGTGTTAGGCTTAGGTTTAGGGTTAGGCTGAGGGTGACTGTGAGCATGATGGTTAGGGTTAGGGTAAGGCTTAGGGTTAGGGTGAGGGTTAGCGTTAAGGTTAGGGTTAGGTTTAGTTTGGAGGTTAGGTTTAGGGTGAGAGTTAGCATTAGGGGTAGGGTTAGGTTGAGGGGGAGGGTGAGGTTTAGGTTTAGGATGAGCCTGTGGGTGAGGGTGAGGTTTAGGGTTAGGGTGAGGGTTAGGCTAAGGTTTAGGGTGAGGGTTAGTTTTAGGTGATGTTTAGGTTGAGGGTTTTGGTTAGGGTTAGGGTGAGTGAGAGGGTTAGGATTAGTGTTTGGGTTAGGTTTAAGGTGAGGGTGAGTGTGAGCGTTAGGTTTAGGGTTATTGGTAGGCTTAGGTTTAAGCTGAGGGTGAGGGTGAGTGTGAGGGTTAGGGTTATGTTGAGTGTGAGCATTAGGGTTAGGTTTTGTGTGAGGTTGAGAATGAGAGTTAGGGTGAGGGTTAGGGTTTGGGTTAGGGTGAGGGTTAGATGAGGTTGAGGGTTAGGGTTAGGGTGTGGGTTAGGGTTAGGGTGTGGGTGAGTGTTAGCGTTAGGGTGAGCGTTAGGGTTTGAATGCGGATTAGGGTGAGGGTTAGGGTTAGGGTGATGTTTAGGGTGAGGTTGAGGGTTGGTTTTAGGATTTGCGTTAGGTTTAGGGTGAGGTTGAGGGTGAGGATGAGGCTTAGGGTTAGAGTTAGGGTGAGGGTGACTGTGAGGGTTAGGGTTAGGGTTAGGCTTTAGGCTCAGTGTTAGGCTGAGGTTGAGGTTGAGGGTGATGGTTAGGGTTATGGTGAGAGTTAGGGTTAGAGTTAGGGTGAGGGATAGGGATAGTGTGAGGGTTAAGGTTAGCGTGGCCCTTAGGGTTACTGTGAGGGTTCATGTTAGGTTTAGGCTTAGTGTTAGGGTGAGGGTAAGTGTTAGGTTGAGTGTTAGGTTTAGGGTGAGGTTTAGGGTTAGTATGAGAGTTAGGGATAGTGTGAGGGTAAGGTTCAGGGTTAGGGTTAGGGTGATGTTTAGGGTGAGGGTGAGGGTTAGGGTGAGGGTGAGGGTGAGGATTCAGTTGAGGGTTTAGGTTAGGGTTAGGGTTTGGTTGAGACTTAGGGTTAGGTTTAGGGTCAGGGGGAGTGTGAGGTTTAGGGTTAGGGTTAGGCTTAGGTTTAGGGTTAGGCTGAGTCTGACTGTGAGCTTCAGGGTAAGGGTTACAGTGAGCATTAGTGTTAGGCTTAGGGTCCGGGTAAGGGTTGGGGTGAGTGTTAGGGTTTGGGTGAGATTTAGCATTAGGTTTAGGGTTTGGGTTAGGTTGGAGGTTAGTGTTAGAGTGAGGGTTAGCATTAGGGGTAGGGTTAGGTTGAGGGTAAGGGTGAGGGTTTGGGTTAGGATTAGGTTTAAAGTGAGCCTGAGTGTGAGGGTCAGGGTGAGGGTTAGGGTTAGGGTGAGGGTTAGGCTAAGGGTTCGGGTGAGTGTTAGGTTTAGGGTGATGTTTAGGTTGAGGGTGAGGGTTAGAGTTAGGGTGAGGGTGAGGCTTCGGTTGAGGGTTTGGGTTAGGGTTAGGTTGAGGTTGAGGGTGAGTGAGAGGGTTAAGTTAAGGGTTAGGATTAGGTTTAGGGTGAGGGTGAGTGTGGGAGTTAGGGTTAGTTTTATTGTTAGGCTTAGGTTTAAGCTGAGGGTGAGGGTGATTGTCAGGGTTAGGGTTATGTTGAGTGAGAGCATTAGGGTTAGTTTTAGGGTGAGGTTGTGGTTGAGGGTTAGGGCGAGGCTTAGGGTTTGAGTCAGGGTGAGGGTTAGATGAGGGTGAGGGTTAGAGTTAGGGTGAGGGTTAGGGTTAGGGTGAGGGTGAGGTTTAGCTTTAGGGTGAGGGTAGGGTTATCGTGTGGATTAGGGTTAGTGTTAGGGTTATGGTTATGGTGAGGGCAAGGGTTGATTTGAGGGTTTGCGTTAGGTTTAGAGTGAGGTTGAGTGTGAGGGTGAGGCTTAGGGTTAGGGTTAGGTTGAGGGTGACACTGAGGGTTTGGGTTAGGGTTAGGCTTTAGGCTGAGGGTTAGGCTGAGGGTGAGGGTGAGGGTTAGGGTTAGGGTGAGGGTTAGGGTTAGGGTTAATGATAGGGTGATATTTAGGGTGAGTGTTAGTGTGAGAGTTAGTGTTGGGTTTAGGCTTAGTGTTAGAGTGAGTGTAAGGGTTAGGTTGAGGGTTAGGGTTAGCGATAGGTTGAGGGTTGGGATGAGGGGTAGGGTGAGGGTAAGGTTTACTGTGAGGGTTATGGTGAGTGTGAGGGTTAGGGTTAGGGATAGGGTTAGAGTGAGGGTGAGGTTTAGGGTTACGGTAAGGGTTACGGTTAGGGTTAGGTTGAGGGTTAGGGAAAGGGTGAGGATGAGTGTTAGGGTGAGGGTTCGGGTTAGGGTTCGTGTTAGGGTTATGGTGAGGGTGGGGGTGAGGGTGAGAATGAAGGTTAGGGTTAGATTTAGGATGAGGGTGAGGATTAGGGTTAGGAGTAGGGTTAGGGTTATGTTTAGGCTGAGGATGAGCCTGAGGGTGTGGGTGAGGATTAGGGTTAGGTTGAGTGTTAGAGTTAGGGTTAGGGTGAGGGTTTGGGTAAGTGTTCAGTTTAGGATGAGAATTAGTTTGAGGGGTACAGTTAAGGTTAGGATGAGCGTTAGGTTTAGCGTTAGGGTTAGGGATAGGGTTGGTTTACGGTGAGGTTTAGGATGAACGTTAGGGTTAGGTTTAGGTTTTTAGTGAGGGTTAGGGTGCAGGTTATGGTTAGAGTTAGGGTTAGGGTGAGGGTTAGGGTCAGGGTGAGGGTTATTGTTAGGGTTAGATTTCCGGTGAGAGTAAGAGTTAGCGTGAGGTTAAGGGTGAGTGTGAGGGTTGGAGTTAGCATTAGGGTTAGGGTGAGGTTTAGGGTGAGGGTTAGGGTTAGGTTTAGGTTTAGGGTGAGGTGAGGGTGAGGGTGATTGTGAGGTTTATGGTTAGGGTGAGAGATAGGTTTAGCGTGAGGATTAGGGTTAGGGTTTGGGTGAGGGTTAGCATGAGGGTGACAGTGAGGCTTAGGTTTTGGGTGAGGGTGAGTGTGAGGGTTAGGCTAAGGGTTAGGGTTAGGGTTAGTGTGAGGGTGAAGTTGAGGGTTAGTGTTAGGAATCGCGTTAGGTTTAAAGTTAGGCTGAGGGTGAGCGTGACGGTGAGAGTGACGGTTAGAGTTAGGGTTAGCGTGAGGGTTAGGGTTAGTGTGAGGGTTAGGGTGAGGGTAAGGCTAAAGGTTAGGGAGAGGGTCAGGGTTAGGTTTAGGGTTTGGGTGAGGGTTAGGGTGAGGTTTAGGGTTAGGGTTATGGTTAGGGTTAAGGTGAGGGTGAGGGTGAGGGTTAGTGTGAGGGTTAGTGTTAGGGTGAGGGTTATTGTGAGTGTTATGGTTAAGGTGAGGTTGCGGGTTAGGTGAGGTTTAGCATTAGGGTCAGGGTTAGGATATGAGTTAGGCTGAGGGTAAGTGTTGGGGGGAGGGTTAGGGTGAGGGTGAGGTTTAAGATGAGGTTTAGGGGTAGTGTTAGGGTTAGAGTTAGGGAGAGTTTAAGGGTTAGGTTGAGGGTTAGTGTGAGGGTGAGTGTTAGTGTTAGCATTAGGGTTAGTGTGAGGGTTAGGGTGAGTGTTAGGGTTAGGTTAGGGTCAGGGATAAGTTTAGGGTGAGGGTTAGGGTTGGGTTAGGGTGAGGGTTAGATGCGGGTTAGGGTTAGGGTTAGGTTGAGGGTTAGGTTTAGGGTGAGGGTTATGGTTAGGATTAGGGTTAGGGTGAGGGCTAGGGTGAGGGTGAGGGTTAGGGTTAGGGTGAGGCTTAGGGTTAGGTTGAGGGTTAGGTTTAGTGTGAGGGTTAGGGTGAGGGTAAGGTTAGAGGTTAGGGTGAGGTTGAGTGTTAGAGTTACGGTTAGGGTGAGGGTTAGGGTGAGGTTTAGGTTTATGTTTATGGTTAGGGTTAGCATGAGGGTGAGCGTGAGGGTGACAGTGAGGCTTAGGGTGAGTGTGAGGGTGAGTGTGAGTGTTAGGCTTAGGGTTAATGTGAGGGTGAAGGTGAAGGTTAATGTTAGGAGTAGGGTTAGGTTTACATTTAGGCTGAGGGTGGTCGTCAGGGTGAGGGTGACTGTTAGGGTTAGGGTTAGGTTGAGGTTTAGGGTTACTGTGAGGGTTAGGGTGAGGGTAAGGTTAAAGGTTAGGGTGGATTAGGCTTAGGGTTAGGGTGAGGGTTAGGTTGAGGATGAGGGTGAGTGTTAGGGTGAGTGGTAGGGTGAGGTGTAGGGTTAGGGTTATGGTTAGGGTGAGGGTTAGGGTTAGTGTGAGGCTTAGGGTTAAGGTGAGGTTTAGGGTTATTGTGAGGGTTCATATTAGGTTTAGGCTTAGTGTTAGGGTGAGGGTACGGGGTAGGTTGAGGGTTAGGTTTAGGGTGAGGTTTAGGGTTAGAGTGAGGGTTAGGGCTAGGGTGAGGGTTAGGGTGAGCGTTCGGGTTGGGTGATGTTTAGGGTGTGGGTGAGGGTTAGGGTGAGTGTGAGAGTGAGGGTGAGTGTTCAGTTGAGGGTTTGAGTTAGGGTTAGGGCGAGGTTGATGATGAGGGTGAGACTTAGGGTTAGGTTTAGTGTGAGGGTGAGTGTGAGGGTTAGCGATAGGGTTAGGCTTAGGTTTAGAGTTATGCTGAGGGTGACTGTGAGCGTGAGGGTTATGGTTAGGATGAGGGTTAGTGTTAGGGTGAAGGTAAGGGTTGGGGTGAGTGTTAGGGGTAGGGTGAGGGTTATCGTTAGGTTTAGGGTGAGGGTTAGGGTTAGGTTAGAGGTTAGGGTTAGGGTGAGGGTTAGCGTTAGGGTTAGGGTTAGGGTTAGGTTGGAGGTTAGGGATAGGATGTGGGTTAGCATTAGGGGTAGGGGTAGGGGTTGGTTGAGGGTGAGGTTGAGGGTTAGGGTTAGGGTTTGGGTTAGGATTAGGATGAGGGTTAGCGTGAGGAGTATGGTTAGGGTTAGAGTGAGGGTGAGGGTTAGGTTTAGCTTTAGGGTTAGGGTTAGGGTTAGGCTGAGGGTGAGGGTGAGGGTTAGGGTTAGGGTTAGGATGAGGGTTAGGGTTAGGGTTAGGGTGAGGGTGAGGGTGAGGTTTAGGGTTATGGTTTTTTTTTTAGGCTGAGGGTGATGGTGAGGATAAGGGTTAAGGTGAGGGTTAGGTTGAGGTTGAGGGTGAGGGTAAGGGTGAGCTTTAGGGTGAGTGTTAGGGTTAGGGTTAGGGTTAGGATTAGGTTGTGGGATAGGGTGAGGGTTAGGGTTAATATTAGGGTTAGGGTTAGGTTTAGTGTTAGGGTTAGGTTTAGGGTTAGGGTTAGGGTTAGGGTTAGGTTGTGGGTAAGTGTTGGAGTGAGGGTTAGGATGAGGGTTAAGGTTAGTTTGAGGGTTAGAGTTAGGGTTAGCTTAGGGTGAGGGTAAGGATTAGGGTGAGCTTTAGGGTGAGGGTGAGGGTTATTGTTAGGATGAGGGTTACGGATAGTGTGAGGGTTAGAGTTAGGGTTAGGGTTAGGGTGAGGCTAAAGCTTAGGGTTAGGTTTAGGTTGACGGTGAGGGTTAGTGTGAGGTTATTGTTAGGTTTAAGGTTTAAGGTGTAAGGTTTATGGTGAGGTCTAATGTGAGGTTGAGGGTTAGGGTGAGGGTGAGGTGAGGGTGAGTGTTCCGGTTAGGTAAGGGTTAAGATTAGGGTTAGGGTGAGGATTAGGGTGAGATTCAGGGATAGGATGAAGTTTAGGGTTAGAGTGATGGTTAGGGTTAGTGTGAGGTTTAGGGATAGGGTTAGGGTTAGGGTGAGGTTTAGGGTTCAGGTTTCCATTAGGGTTAGGGTCAGGGTTAGGGTGTTTTTGAGGGTTAGCGGTAGGGTTAGGGTTAGTGTTAGGGTGAGGGTTAGGGTTAGGGTTAGGATGAGGGTTAGGGTAAGCGGTAGAGTTAGGGTTAATGTTAGGATTAGGGTGAGGGTTAGGGTGAGGTTAAGGATTAGGGTGAGGGTGATGGTTAGTGTTATGTATAGGGTGATGGTGAGGGTGAGGGTTAGGTTTAGGGTGAGGGTGAGGCTGAGGGTGAGGGTTAGGGTTAGGGTAATGGTTAGTGTTAGGGTTAGTTTGAGGTTTTGGGTTAAGGTGACCATTAGGTTTAGACTGAGTGTTAAGTTTAGGGTTATGGTGAGGGTTAGGGTTAGTGGGATGTTTAGGGTGAGGGTGAGGCTGAGGGTGAGAGTTCGGGTTTTCGTGAGGGTTAGGGTTTGGGTGAGGGTTAAGGTTAGGCTGAGGGTTAGTGTGAGGTTGAAGGTTAGGGTGAGCATGAGGGGTAGTGATAGGGTTAGGGTGAGGTTTAGGTTTAGGGTTAGTGTTAGGTGAGGGTTACAGGAAGGGATAGGGTTAGGGTTAGGGTAAGAGTTAGGATTACTGTGTGGGTTAGGGTTATGGTTAGAGTGAGGGTAAGGTTTAGGGTTAGGTTTAGGGTGAGGGTGAGGATTAGGGTTAGGTTTAGGGTTATGGGGAGAGTTAGGGTGAATGTTAGGGTTAGGTTTAGGGTTAAGTTTAAGGTGAGGGTTTCAGTGAGGGTTAGGGTTAGGGCTAGGGTGAGGGTAAGGTTTAGAGTGAGGGTGAGGGTTAGGGTGAAGGTTAGGGTGTGGGATAGGGTGAAGGTTACGGTTAGGTTTAGGGTGAGGGTAAGTGTTAAGGTGAGGGTTAGGGTGAGGTTGAGTGTTAGGGTTAGGGTTAGGGGTA
This sequence comes from Dipodomys merriami, assembly GCF_024711535.1. NCBI lineage: Eukaryota > Metazoa > Chordata > Mammalia > Rodentia > Heteromyidae > Dipodomys > Dipodomys merriami. Next base: position 1,509,745 of record NW_027206102.1, read on the forward strand.
GGGTGAGGGTTAGAGTTATGGTGAGGGTTAGTGTGAGGGTTTTGGTTAGTGTTAGAGTTAGGTCTAGGGTAAGTTTTAGGGTAAGGTTGAGGGTTAGTGTTAGGGTAAGTGTTACAGTAAGGGTAAGGGTTAGGGTTAGGGTAAGGTTTAGGGTGAGGGTTAGGGTGAGTGATAGGGTGAGGGTTAGTTTGAGGGTATGAGTTATGGTGAGGTTTAGGGTGAGGGTGCGGTTTAGTGTTAGGGTTAAGATGAGGTTTAGTGTGAGGGTGAGGATTAGTGTTAGGGTTAGGGTTAGGGTGAGGTTAGGGTGAGGGTTTTGGTTAGTGTTAGGGATAGGGTGTGGGTTAGGATGAGGGTGCGGGTAAGTATTAGGGCAGGGTTTAGGGTTACGGTGAGGCTTAGGGTATGATTGAGGGTTAGAGCGAGCGCTAGGGTGAAGGTGAGGGTTAGCGTTAGGGTTAGGGTGAGAATTGGGGTTAGGGATAGGATTAGGGTTAGGGTAAAATTTACAGTGAGGGCTAGGGTGAGGGTTAGGCTTAGGGTTAGGGTGAATGTTAGGGTTAGGGTGAAGGTGAGGGATAGGTTTAGTGTGAGGTTTAGGTTTAGGTTTAGTTTTAGGGTTAACCTGAGGGTAAGGGTCAGGGTGAGGGTTAGGGTGACGGTTATAGTTAGGGTTAGGGATAGGATGAGGTTTAGGGTTAGGGAAAAGTTTACGGTGAGGGTTAGGGTGAGGGTTATGGTTAGGGTTAGGGTGAATGTTAGGGTTAGGGGTAGGCTGAGTGATAGGTTTTTTTGTGAGGTTTAGGGTCAGGATTAGGGTTAGGGTTAAGGTGAGTATAAGGGTTAGGGTGAGGCTTAGGGTGAGGGTGATGGTTAGGATTAGCATTACTGTTAGGGTGAGGGTTAGGGTTAGGTTTAGTGTTAGGGATTGGGTTAGGGTGATGGTGAGGGTTAGGTTTAATATTAGGGTTAGGGAAAGGGTGAGGGTTAGGGTTAGGGTTAGTGTGAGGTTTAAAGTTAGAGTTAGGGTTAGATTTAGGGTGAGGGTAAGTGTTAAGGTGAGGGTTAGGGTGAGGGTGATAGATAGGGTTAGAATAAGGTTTAGGGTGAGGTTGAGGTTTATGATTAGCATTAGAGTTAGGGTGAGGGTTCGGGTGACTATTAGGGTTAGGGTTAGGGTGAGTGTGAGTGTGAGGGTTAGGGTGAGAGTGAGGGATAGGGTTGGGTTAGGGATAGAGTGAGGGTTAGGGTGAGGGCTAGGCTGAGGGTGAGGGTTAGGGTGTGGGTTAGGTTGAGGGTGAGGTTTTCTCTTACATAATTTTTAGGGTTAGGTTTAGGGTTAGGGTTAGGTTTAGGGTTAGGGTGAGGGTTAATATTAGGGTTAGGGATAGGATGAGTATTAGCGTGAGGGTTCAGTTAGGGGTTGGGTGAGTGTTAGGATTAGTGTGAGGGTTAGGGTAAGGGTTAGGCTTAGGGTTGGGGTGAGGGTAAGTGTTAGGGTGATGTTTAGGGTGAGGGTGAGGATTAGGGTTAGGGTTAGGGTTAAAGTGTGAGTTAGGGTGAGGGTTAGGGTTAGGGTTCGGGTGAATGTTAGCGTTAGGGTTAGTGTTAGGGTGTGGGTGAGTGTGAGGTTGAGGGTTAGGGTTAGGGTTAGGGTTAGGGTGATGGTTAGGGTTAGGATTATGGTTAGGGTTAGGGTTAGGTTGAGGATGAGGGTGAGGGTGAGGGTTAGTATTTGGGTGAGGGTTAGGTTTAGATTTAGGGATAGGATGAGGTTTAGGGTAAGGGGTGGGGTTAGGTTTACGGTGAGGGTTAGGTTTAGTGTGAGGTTTAGGTTAATGGTTAGGTTTAGAGTTAGAATTGGGTTAAGGGTTAGGGTGAGAGTTAGGGTGAGGGTAAGGGTTAGGTTTAGGGTTAGAGTTGGGGTGAGGGTTAAGGTGAGGCTTATAGGGTTTGGGTTTGGGTTAGGGTGAGGGTGAGTGTTAGGGTCAGGGATAGGGTGAGGGTTAGGTTGAGGGTTAGTGTAAGGGGTAGGGTTAGGGTTAGGGTGAATGTTAGGATTAGGGTGACGGTTAGGGCAAGGGTAAGGCTTAGGGTTATGGTGAGGGTTAGGTTTAGGTTTAAGGTTAGGGTGAGAGTGAGGGTTAGGGTTAGGGTTAGGGTTAGGGTGAGGTTTAGGGTTAGGGTTAGGGTTAGTGTAAGGGATAGATTTAGGGTGAAGGTTAGGGTTAGGGTTAGGATTAGGGTTAGGGTGAGGCTTAGGGTTAGGTTTAGGATGAAGGTTAGGGTTAGTTTTAGGGTGAGGTTTAGGTTTAGGGTGAGGTCTACGATGAGGATGGGGTTAGGATGAGCGTGAGGGTGAGGTTGAGGGTTTTGGTTAGGTAAGGGTTAGGGTTAGGGTTAGGGTGAGGATTAGGGTGAGGGTGAGGTTTAGCTTGAGGGTTATGGTTAGGGTGAGGGTTAGCATGAGGCTGAGGTTTAGGTTGAGGTTTAGGGTCAGGGTGAGCGTGAGGGTTCAGCTGAGGTTCAGGGTTCGGGTGTCGGCTAGGGTTAAGTTTAGGGTGAGGATTAGGGTGACGGTGAGAGTTAGGATTAAGGTTAGGGTGAGGGTTAGGTTTAGGGTGAGGCTTAGGATGAGGTGTAGGTTTAGGGTTAGGGTTAGGGTTAGGGTTAGGGTTAGGTTTAGGGTGAAGGTTAGTGTTAGTTTGAGGGTTAGGGTGAAGGTGAGTTTGAGGTTGATGGTTAGGGTGAGGGTGATGGTGATGGTGAGGGTTAGGGTTAGGATTCGGGTTAGGTTTAGGGTGAGAGTTAGGGTTAGGGTTTGGGTTAGGGTGAGGGTGAGGGTGAGGGTGAGGGTTAGTGTTAGGGTTAGGGTGAGGGTTAGTGTGAGTGTTAGTTTTAGGGTTAGGGTAAGGGTTAGGTTTAGGTTGAGCGTTAGTTTTAGGTTTAGGTTTAGGGTGAGGGTGATGCTGAGGATTAAGGTTAGGGTTAGTGTGAGGATAAGGGTTAGGGTGAGGATTAGGGTGAGGGTTTAGGTTAGAATAAGGTTTAGGGTGAGGGTTAGGATTAGGGTTAGGGTTATGGTAAGGGTTAGGGTTAGGGTAAGGGTTAGGGTGAGGCTTAGGTTTAGCGTTATGGTTAGGGTGAGGGTTAAGCTTAGGGTTAGGGTTAGGGGAAGGGTTAGGGTTAAGTTTAAGGTTAGGTTATGTTTAGGGTTAGTGTGAGGGTTAGGGTTAGGGTGGTGTTTAGGGAGACGGTGAGGGTTAGGGTGAGGGTGAGATTGAGCGTGAGGTTTAGTGTGAGGGTGAGGGTGAGTGGCAGCATGACGGTGAGGGTTAGGGTTAGGGTTAGGTTTAGGGTGAGGATTATGGTGAGGGTGAGGGTTAGGGTTAGGTTGAGGGTTAGGGTTAGGTTTAGGGTTAGGGTGAAGGTTAGGGTGAGAGTTAGGTTTAGGGTTAGGATGAGGGTTAGGCTTACTGTGAGGGTTACGATTAGGGTTTGGGTTAGTGTGAGGATAACGTTTAGGGTGAGTGTTAGGTTGAGACTGAGGGTTAGGGTTAGCGTTAGGGTTAGGGTGAGGGTTAGGGTGGGGGTTAGGGTTCTTGTTAGGGTTGGGTGAGGGTTAGGTTGAGCGTAAGGATTAGGGTGAGGGTTAGTTTGATGGGGAGGGATAGGGTAATGGTGAGGGTAAGGGTTAGGGTTAGGGTGAGAGTGAGGCTTAGGTTAAGTGTAAGGGTTAGGGTCAGGGTTAGGTTAAGGGTGAGCGTTAGGGTTAGCATTGGGGTTAGCGTTAGGATGATTGTTAGGTTTGGGGTTAGGGTGCAGGTTAGTGTTAGGGTTAGAGTGAGGGTAAGGGTCAGGTTTAGGGTTAGGATTAGGTTTAGTGTTAGGGTGAGGCTGAGGGTGAGGGTGAGTGTGAGTGTGAAGTTTAAGGTTAGGGTTAGGTTTAGGGTGAGGGTGATGTTTTTGTTTAGGAAAGGTTAAGGTTAGGTTTAGGGTGAGGATTAGGGTGGGGTGAGGTTTAATTTGAGGGTTATGGTTAGGGTGAGGGTTAGGGTTAGGTTTAGGCTGAGGGTTAGGGTTACGGTGATGTTTAGTGTGACGGTGAAGGTGAGAGTGAGGGTTCGGGTGAGGGTTAGGGTTACGGTAAGGGTTAGGGTTAGGGTTACGGTTAGGATTAGGGTGAGGGTAAGGGTTTTATTGACATTTAGGTTGAGGGTGAGTGTTAGGGTTAGGTTTAGGCTTAGGGTGAGGGTTAGGTTGAGGGTTAGGGTTAGGGTTAGGGTGAGGGTTAGGGTGAGGATTAGGGTGAAGTTTAGGGTTAGGATTAGGGTTTGGCTTAGGGTGAGAAGGGGTTGGGTGAGGGTTAGGGAGAGGGTGAGGGATAGGTTATTGTGAGGGTAAGGTTTATGCTGAGGCTTAGGTTGAGAATGAGCATTTGTGTTAGCACAGGGTTGGGTTGAGCATGAGGGTTAGGGTTAGCCTGAGGGGTAATTTTAGGGTTAGGGTTAGGGTTAGGGTGAGGTTAAGGTTTAGGGTGTGGGTGAAGTGAGGGTTAGGGTTAGCCTTAGGGCGAGGGTGAGTGTTTGGGTTAGGGTTAGGGTGAATGTGAGTGTGAGGGTTAGGTTTAGGATTATGGTTAGGGTTACAGTTAGCTGAGGTTGAGGATATGAGTGAGAGTGAGGGCTAGGTTTAGGGTTAGAGAAAGGGTTAGGGTTAGGTTTAGGGTTAGTATTAGAGTTAGGGTTAGGATTAGGCTGAGGTTGAGTGTGAGGGTGAGGGTGAAGGTGAAGTTTTAGTTTTAGGGTTAGAGTTACGGTTAGGTTGAGCACTAGGATGAGGGTGAATGTTAGGATTAGCATTAGGGTGAGGGTGAGGCTTAGGGTGAGGGTTGAGTGTTAGGTTTAGTGTTAGGGTGAGGGAGAGGGTTAGGGTTAGTGTGAGGATGAGGGTCTGGGTTAGGTTTAGGGTTAGGGTTACATTTAGGGTTAGGGTGATGGTGAGGGTTAGAATTAAGTTTAGGGTTAGGGTTAGAGTTAGGTGAGAGTGAGGGTGAGGCTTAGGGTTTGGGTTAGAATTATAGTGAGGGTGAGCAGGAGGGTTAGAGTTAGGATTAGGAATATAATTATGGTTTAGGATAGGGTGAGGGTGAGGGTGAGGCTTAGGGTTAGGATTAGGGTTAGTTTTAGTGTGAGGAACAGGGTGAGGGTGAGGGTTAGGGTGAGGGTGAGAAGGAGGGTGAGGTTTAGGGTGAGCTTTAGGGTTAGGGTTAGGGTGAGGGTTAGGGTTAGGGTTAAGTTATGGCTGAGGTTTAGGTATAGGGCAAGTGTTAGTGTTACGGTGAGGGTGAGGGTTAGGGTTAGGGTGAGGTTTAGGGTTAGAGTTAGGGTTAGTGTAAGGTTTAGAGTTAGGGTGAAGGGTAGGATTAGGGTTAGGATTAGGGTTAGGATGAGGGTGAGGGTGAGGGTTATGGTTAGGGTTAGGTTTAGGGTGAGGGTTAGGGTTAGGGTAAAGCTTAGGGTTGGGGTTAGCATAAGGGTGAGTGTGAGGGTGATGATTAGGGTTAGGTTTAGGGTGAAGGTGAGGGTTAGGGTTAGGGTTAGGGTTAGGGTGAGGGTGAGGGTTAGGGTTAGGATTAGGTTTAGGGTTAGGTTTAGGATGAGGGATAGGATGAGGGTTAGAGGTAGGGTTAGTGTGAGGGTTACGGTTACGGTTAGGGTGAGGGTAAGGTTTAGGGTGAGGGTTAGATTGAGTTTGAGGGTTAAGGTTAAGGTGAGGTTTAGGGTGAGTTTTAGGATTAATGTAAGGTTTAGGGTTAGGGTGAGGGTAAGGGTTATAGTGAGAGTTATTGTGAGGGTGAGCGTTAGGGTTAGGGTTAGGGTAAGGGTTAGGGTGAGCGTTAGGGTGAGGGTTTGCGTTCGGGTTAACATTAGGGTTAGGTGGAGGGTGAGGGTAAGGGTGTAGGTTAGGGTTAGGGTTAGGGATAGGGTGAGGATTAGGTTTAGTGTGAGGGTGAGGTTCTGGGTTAGGGTTAGGTTTATGGTTAGATTTAGGATGAGGGTGATGTTGAGGGTTAGATTTAAGATTAGCGTTAGGGTTATGTTTAGGGTTAGGGTGAGGGTGAGGGTGAGGCTTAGGGTTATGGTTAGGGTGAGGTTTAGGTTTAGGGTGAAGGCTATGGTGAGTGTGAGGGTTAAAGTGAGTGTGACGGTGAGGGTGAGGGTTTTGGTTAGGTAAGGGTTAGGGTTAGGTTTAGGGTGAGGATTAGGGTGAGAGTGAGGTTTAGGTTGATTGTTAGGATTAGGGTGAGGGTTAGGGTGAGGCTAAGGGTAAAGGTGATTATTCGGGTTCGGGTGAGGGTGAGGGTTTGGGTGAGGTTGAGGGTTCTTGTGTGGGTTAGGGTTAGGTTTAGGGTGAGGGATAGGGTGACATTGAGGGTTAGGGAGAGGGTGAGGTTTAGGATTAGGGTTAGGGTGAGGGTTAGGATTAGGGTTCGGGTTAGGGTGAGGGGTAGGGTTATGTTTAGGGAGAAGTTTAGGGTTATGGTGAGGGTTTGGGTTAGTTTGAGGGTTAGGGTGAAGGTGAGTTTGAGGTTGAGGGTTAGGTTGAAGGTGATGGTGACAGTGAGGGTTAGATTTAGGATTCGGGTTAAGGTTAAGGTGAGGGTTAGGGTTATGGTTAGGGTTAGGGTGAGGGTGAGTGTGAGGCTTAGTGTTTGGGTTAAGGTTAGGTTTATGTTTAGGGTGAGGGCTACGGTGAGGGTGAGTGTTAGGGTGAGTGTGAAGGTGATGTTGAGGGTTATGGTTAAGGTGAGTATTAGGGTTAGGTTTAGGGTGAGGCTTATTGTTAGGGTGATGTTTAGGGTGAGGGTGAATGTGAGAGTGAGGCGGGTGAGGGTTAGGGTTAGGGTGAAGGTTAAGGTTAGGGTTAGCATTAGGGTTAGGGTGAGACTTAGGGTGAGGGTTTAGTGTTAGGGTTAGGGTGAGGGTGAGGGTGAGGTTTTCGGTTAGGGTGGGGGTTAGAGTTACAGTGAGGGTGAGGGTGAGGGTGAAGGTTAGGATTAGGGTTAGCGTTAGCAATAGTATGAGGATGAGGTTCAGGATTAGTGTGTTTTTGAGGGTTAGGGATACCGTTAGGGTTAGTGTTAGGGTGAGGGTTAGGGTTAGGGTTAGGGTTAGGATGAGGGTTAGGGTAAGGGGTAGGGTTAGGGTTAGGCTGAATGTTAGGATTAGGGTGAGAGTTATGGTAAGGGAAAGGGTTAGGGTTAGGGTGAGGTTAAGGATTAGAATGAGTGTGAGGGTTAGGTTTAGTGTTAGGGTTAGGGTGGGGTTTAGGGTTATGGTTAGGTTTAGGGTGAGGGTTAGGGTGACGGTGAGCTTTAGGGTGAGGGTGATGGTTAGGATAAGGGTTTGGGTGAGGTTTAGGGTTAGAGTGAGAATTAGGGTGAGGGGTAGGTTTAAGGTTAGGGAGAGGGTTAGGGTTTGTGTGAGGTTTAGGGGTAGGGTTAGAGTTAGGTTTAGTATGAGGATAAAAGTTAGGGTTAGCGTTAGGGTAAGGGTTAGGTTTAGGGTGAGGGTCAGGGTTAGGGTTTGGGTGAGGGTGAGTTTTAGGGTGAGCGGTAGGTTTAGAGTTAGGGTACGGTTTAGGGTTAGGTTGAGGGTTACGTTTAGGGTTAGGGTGAGGGTTTGGCTGAGGGTTAGGTTTAGTGTGAGGATAAGGGTTAGGGTGAGGATTAGGGTTAGGGTTAGAGTTAGGGTAAGGGTTAGGTTTAGGCTTAGGGTTAGGGTTAAGGTTAGGGTGAGTGTGAGGCTTAGGGATAGGGTTAGGGTGAAGGTTAGGGTTAGGTTGATTTTTAGGGTGTCAGTGAGTGTTAGGGTGAGAGTGAGGTTCAGCGTGAGGGTTAGGGTTAGGGTGAGGGTGAATGTGAGGGTGACGGTTAGGGTTAAGTTTAGGGTGAGGGTAAGGTTTAGGGTTAGGATTAGGGTTAGTGTAAGGGTTAGGCTGAGCGAGAGGGTGAGGTTGAGGGTGAGGGTGAGGGTTAGGGTGAGTGTTAGGGTTAGACTGAGGGTTAGGGTGAGGGTGAGTTTGAGGGTCAGGGTGAGGTTGAGGGTGAGGTTGAGGGTGAGAGTTAGGATTAGGGTTCCGGTTAGGGTGAGGGTGAGGGTGAGGGTGAGGTTTAGGGTTAGGTTTAGGGTTAGTGTTATTGTCAGGGTTATTGTTATGGTTTGGATTAGGGTGAGAATGAGGGTGAGTGTTAGCATGAGGATTAGAGTTAGGGTTATGGTTAGGGTGAGGGTGAGGGTGAGGGTTAGGTTTAGGGTTAGGGTTAGGGTTAGGATGAGGGTTAGGCTGAGGGTTAGAGTTAGGGTTAGTGTGAGGCTTAGGGTTAGGGTTACGGTTAGGGTGAGGGCAAGGGTTAGGCTGAGGTTTAGGTTGAGTTTGAGGGTTGATGTTAGGGTGAGGTTTAGGGTGAGTTTTAGTGTTAATGTTAGGCTTAGGGTTAGGGTGAGGGTAAGGGTTATAGTGAGAGTTATTTTGAGGGTGAGGGTTAGGGTTAGGGTGAGGGTTAGGGTAAGGGTTTGGGTTCGGGTTAGCATTAGCGTTAGGTTGAGGGTGAGTGTTAGGGTGAGGCTTAGGGTTAGGGTGAGGGATAGGGTTAGTTTAAGGGTTAGTGTGAGTGTTTGGGTGAGGGTTTGGTTTAGGTTTAGGGTTAGGGTGAGGGATAGGATGAGGGTAAGATTTAGGGTGAGGATTAGGGTGAGGTTGAGTATTAGGGTTAGCATTAGCCTTAGTGTGATGGTTAGGGTTAGGTGTGGCATTAGGGTTAGTGTTAGGATTAGGTTGAGTTTTAGGATTAGGGTTAAGGTGAGGGTGATGTTTAGGGTTAGCATTAGGTTTATCGTTAGGGTTAGAGTGAGGGTGAGAGTGATGGTTAAGTTTAGGATTAGGTTTAGTGTTAAGGTGAGGCTGAGGTTGAGGATGAGGTTGATGATGAGGGTTGGGTTAGGGTTAGGCTTAGGGTGAGGGCTAGGCTGAGGGAGAGGGTGAGGGTGAGGGTTAGGGTGAGGGTGGTTTTTTAAGTTAGGAAAGTGTTACGGTTAGGTTTAGGGTGAGGATTAGGCTGAGGGTGAGGTTGAAGGTGAGGTTTAGGGTTAAGGTGAGGGTTAGGGTTAGAGTTAGGCTGAGGGTTAGGGTTAGGATTAGGGTTAGGGTTAGGCTGAGGGTGAGAGTGAGGGTGAGGGTGAGGGTTAGGTTGTAGGTGAGGGTTAGGCTTAGGGTGAGGGTTAGGGTGACGGTGTGGGTTAGGTTGAGGGTTAGGATTAGTGTGAGGGTTAGGATTAGGGTTAGTGTGAGGAAAAGGGTTAGGGTGAGGATTAGGATGAGTGTAAGAGTTAGTGTAAGGTTTAGCCTTAGGGTTAGGGTGAGGTATAGGGTTAGAGTTCCGGTTAGGGTTAGGATGAGGTTTATGGTTTGGGTGAGTGTTAGGGTTACAGTTAGGGTGAGTGTGAGGGTGAGGTTTCGGGTTCGGGTTCGGGTTAGGGTATGGATTAGGGTTAATTTTATGGTGAGGGTAAGGGTTAGGGTGAGGTTTTAGGGTGAGGTTTAGGATTACGGTGAGGGTTAGGGTGACGTTGAGGGTTAGGGTGACAGTGAGGGTTAGAGAGGGTGAGGTTTAGGTTTAGTGTTAGCGTTAGGGCGATGGTTAGGGTCAAGGTTTGGATTTGGGTGACGGTTAAAGTGAGGATTAGTGTTAGGTTTAGGTTTAGGGTTAGTGTCAGGATTTGGGTTACTGTTAGGTTTATACTGAGATTAAGGTTTAAGGTGAGTGTTAGGCTGATGGGTAGGTTTAAGGTAAGGGTGAGGGAGAGGGTGAGGGTAAGGATTAGGGTGAGGGTTAGGGTGAGGGTGAGGCTCAGGGTTAGCATTAGTGTTAGGGTTTGTGTTAGAGTGAGGGGTAGGGTTAGGGTTCAGGTGAGGATGAGGGTTAGGGTTAGCATTAGGTTTAGGGTTAGGGTGAGGATGAGGGATAGGGCTAGTTTTAGGGTGAGTGTGAGGGTGAGGGTTAGGGTTAGGGGTAGGGTGAGGGTTAAGGTTAAGGTGTGGGTTCCAGTTAGGATGAGGGTGAGGCTAAGGATTAGGGTGAGGTTTAGGGTGTGAGTGAGGGTTAGGGTTTGAATTAGAGTTAGAGTTAGGGTTAGGGTGAGGGTGAGGGTGAGGTTTATGGTTAGGTTTAGGGTTAGGGTTTGGATGAGGGTCAGGATGAGGGTGAGGGTTAGTTTTAAGGATAGGGTTAGGGTTAGGGATAGGATTAGTGTAAGGGTGAGTGCTAGCGTGAGGGTGAGGGTTAGGGTTTGGTTAGGGTGAGGGTAATTGTTAGGGTGAGGGAGAGTGTGAGGGTTAGGTTTAGGGTGAGGGTGAGGGTTAGGTTTAGTGTGAGGGAGGGGGTTAGGGTTACGGTTAGTGTTAGGGTAAGGTTAAGGGTTACAGTGAGGGTTAGAGTGAGAGTGAGGTTTAGGTTTAGCGTGAGTGTGAGGGTGAGGGTCAGAGTGAGGGTTCGTATTAGAGTTAGGATTACAGTTGGGGTGAGGGTGAGGGTTATGTTTAGCGTTAGGGTGAGGGTTAGGTTTAGGGTGATGTTTAGGGTGAGGGTGAGTGTAAGGGTGAGGGTGATGGTTCGGGTGAGGTTGAGGATTAGGGTGTGGATGAGGGTTAGGGTGAGGGTGAGGGTTAGGGTTAGGTTTAGGCTGTGGGTTAGGGTTAGGATTAGGGTGAGAGATAGGGTCAGGGTTAGGGTGAGGTTTAGAGTTAGTGTGAGGTTTAGGGTTAGGTTTAGGGTAAGTGTGAGGATAAGTGTTATGGTGAGGGATAGGGTTATTGTTAGGGTTAGGGTTAGGGTGAGGGTTATTGTTATGGTTAGGGTTAGGGTTAGGATGAGGGTTAGGGTTAGGGTAAGGGTTAGGGTTGGTGTTAGGGTAATGGTGAGTGTGAGGGTGATGGTTAGGGTTAGGTTTAGGGTGAAGTTGAGGGTTCGGTTTAGGATTAGATTTAGGGTTAGGCTTAAGGTGAGGGTGAGCGTGAGGGTGAGGGTTAGGGAGAGGTTTAGCGTTAGGTTTAGGGTTAGGGTGAGAGTGAAGATTAGGTTGAGGTGAGGGTTCGGGTTTGGGTGAGGGTTAGGGTGATGGTGAGGGTCAGGGTGAGGGTGAGGTTTAGGTTTAGTGTTAGCTTTAGAGTGAGGGTTAGGATCAGGGATAGGATTAGAGTGAGTGTTAAGGTGAGGGTTAGGGTTAGGGTTAGGGTGAGCGTGAGGAGTAGGTTTAGGTTTAGGGTGAGGGTGAGGGTGAGGGTGAGGGTTAGGGTTTATGGTTCGGGTTAGGGTAAGGGTTAGGATTATGGTAAGTGTGAGGGCTATGGTGAGGATGAGGGTTAGGGTTAAGTTTAGGGTGATGGTTAGGGTTACGGTGAGGGATAGGGTTAGGGTTAGTGTGAGGGTGAGGGTTAGTTTTCGTGTGAGGGTTAGGGTTTGTGTTAGGTTTAGGGTAAGATTAAGTTTTAGGATGAGGTTTAGGGTAAGAGTGAGGGTTAGGGTTAGCGTGAGTTTAAGGGTGAGGGTTAGGGTTATTGTTAGGGTTAGGGTGAAGGTGAGGGTTATGTTTAGGGTTAGGGTGAGGATTAGGGTTAGGGTGATGTTTAGGGTGAGGGTGAGGGTTAGGGTGAGATTGAGGTTTCATGTGAGGGTGAAGGTTAGGGTGAGAGTGAGGTTTAGGGTTAGGGTTAGATTTAGGGTGTAGGTTAGGGTTAGGGTTAGGGTTAGGATGATGGTTAAGTTTGCATTTAGGGTAAGGGTGAGGGTGACGGTTAGGATGAGGGTTAGGTTTAGGGTGAGTGTGAGGGTTAGGTTTAGGATTAGTGTTAGTATGATGGTGAGGGTGAAGTTTACAGTTAGTGTTAGCTTTCGGGCGAGGGTGAGGTTTAGGTTTAGGATTAGGGTTAGGGTTAGGTTTCGGCTTAGGGTGAGAGTAAGGGTGAGGGTGAGATTTAGGGTGTTGTTGAGGATTAGGTTTAGGGTGAGGTTTAGTGTGACGGTGAGCATTAGGTGAGAGTGAGATTTAGGTTTAGTGTTAGAGATAGGCTGAGGGTTAAGATCAGGGTCAGGATTAAGGTGAGGGTTAGGGTTAGGGTTATGTTTAGGTTTAGAGTTAGTGTGAGGATTAGGTTAAGGGTGAGAGTAAGCGTTAGGGTGAGGGTTAGACTGAGGGTGAGGGATAGTTTTAGTGTTAGTGTTAGGGTGAGCATGTGGGTGAGGGTTAGGTTTAGGGTTAAGTTTAGGGTGAGGATTAGGGTGAGGGCAAGTGTTAGGGTTAGGTTTAGGTTGAGGGTGAGGGATAGGGTTGTGGTGAGGTGAGGGTGAGGGTGAGTGTGAGGGTTAGGGTTAGGGTTAGCTTTAGGGTGAGGGTGAGGTTTAGGTTTAGGGTGAGGGTGAGGGTTTAGTTTAGGTAAGGGTTAGGGTAAGATTACGGTGAGAATTTGGATGAGGTTGAGGGTTAAGGTGAGCGTTAGGGTTAGGGTGAGCGTTAGGGTTAGGATTAGGGTGAGGGTTATTGTTAGGGTGATGTTTAGGGTGAGGGTGAGGGTAAAGGTTTGGGGGAGGGGGAGGGTTAGGTTTAGGGTTAGTGTGAGTGTTATAGTTAGGGTTAGGGTTAGGGTGATGGTGAGGGTTAGGGTTAGGGTGAGTGTGAGGTTGAGGGTGGGGGTGAGGCTTAGGGTTAGGGTGAGGGTTAGTGTTAGGGTTAGGGTTAGGGTGAGGGTGAGCGTTAGGGTGAGAGTGAGGGTTCGGGTGAGGTGGAGGGGGAGTGGGAGCGTTATGGTTAGGGTTCTGGTTGGAGTTATGGTGAGAGTGTGGATGAGGGTTAGGTTTAGGATAAGGGTTAGGGTTAGACTGAGGGTGAGTGTGAGTGTGAGGGTGAGGGTGAGGGTTAGCGTTAGGGTGAGGGTTAGGGTTAATGTTAGGGTAGGGTTAGCATGAGCGATAGGGTTAGTGTTAGGTTTAGGATGAGGGTTAGGCTGTGGGGTAGGGTTAGCGTTAGGGTGAGGGTTAGGGTTAGTGTGACTTTTAGGGTTAAGTTTAGGGTCAGGGTTAGGATTAGGGTTAGGGTGAAGGTTAGGGTTTGGGTTAGGGTGAGGGTGAGGTTTAGGGTTAGGGATAGGGTTAGGGTGAGGTTCGGGTGAGGGCTAGGGTGAGTGGGAGGGTTAGGATTAGGGTTAGGGATAGGGTGAGAATTAGGTTTAGAATTAGGGTTAGGGTTTGGGGTAGGGTTAGGGTGAGGGCTAGGGTGAGTGTGAGGGTTAAGGATAGGTTTAGGGATAGGGTGAGGATTAGGGTTAGGGTTTGGGTTAGGGTGAGGTTTAGGCTGATGTGTAGGGTTATAGTTAGGATGAGGGTTAGGTTTAGTGGGAGTGTTAGGGTTAGTTTTAGGGTTAAGGTTAGTGTGAGGTTTCGGGTGAGGGTTCGGGATAAGGTGTGGGTGACAGTTAGGGTTAGTGTGAGGACTAGGTTTAGGTTTAGGGGTACTGTTAGGGTTAGGGTTAGGGTGAGGGTAAGGGTTAGATTTAGGGTGATTGTGAGGGTAAGGGTTAGGGTTAGTGTTAAAGTTAGGGTGAGGGTTCGGGTTAGTGTGAGGGTTAGGGTTAGGGTTAGGGTGAGGGTGAGGGTTAGGATTAGAGTTAGGGTTAGGATTAGGTTTAGGGTGAGGTTGAGGTTTAGTGTTAGGGTGAGGGTTAGATTTATTGTTAGGGTTAGGGTTCGGTTGAGGATGAGGGTGAGGTTGAGGGGTAGGGTTAGGTTAGAGTGAGGATGAGGTTGATGTTTAGTGTTAGGGTTAGGGTGAGTGTGAGGTCTAGGGTGAGGGTGAGGGCTAGGGTGAGGGTGAGGTTGAGGGTGTCGTTTACTTCAGGGTTAGGGTTAAGCTGAGATTATCGTTAGGGTGAGGGTTATGGTTAGGGTTAGGGTGTGGGTTAAGGTTAAGGTGATGTTTAGGGTGAGGGTTAGGGTGAGAGTCAGGGTGAGGTTTACGGTTTGTGTTAGGATTTGGGTTAATGTGAGGGTGAGGTTTAGGGTTAGAGTTAGGGTTATGGGGAGGGTGAAATTGAAGGTCAGGTTTAGGGTTAGTGTTAGTGCTAGGGTTAGCATAAGGGTTAGGTTGAGATTTAGGGTTAGGGTTAGGGTTAGGGATAGGATGAGCATTAGGCTGAGGGTTAGGGTTAAGGTTAGTGTGAGGGTTAGGGTTAGGTTATGGTTAGGGTTAGGGGTCGGTTAGGGTGAAGGTTAGTTTTAGGTTTAGGGTTAGGATAAGGTTTAGGGTGAGGGTTATGGTTATGGTTAGTGTGAGGGTTAGATTTAGGGTTAGGGTTAGGGTGTGGACTATGGTGAGGGTGAGGGTTAGGGTGAGGGTTAGGATTAGGGTCAGGTGTAGGTTGAGTGTTAGGATTAGGGTAAGGACTAGGGTTATGCTGAGGGTGAGAGTGAGGTTGAGGGTGAGGGTTAGGGTTAGAGTGAGAATTAAAGTGAGGGGAAGGGGGAGGGGGAGAGTTTGGTTTAGGGTTAGATTTAGTTTTAGAGTGAGGGTTAGGATTAGGGTAGCACTAGCTTTAGGCTGAGGGTGAGGGTGAGCTTGAGGTTGAGGTTGAGGTTTAGGGTTAGAGTGAGGGTTAGGTTTAGTGGTAGGTTTAGGGTGACAGTTAGGGTTAGGGTTAGGGTTAGGATGAGTGTTAGGCTTAGGGTAAGGTTTAGGGGTAGTGTGAGGTTTAGTGTGAGGGTTAGGTTTAGGGTTAGGGTTAGGGTGTGGGCTAGGGTGAGGGTGAGGTTTAGGGTGAGAGTGAGGTTGAGGGTTTAGTTTAGGTAAGGCTTAAGGTAAGGTTAGGTTGAGGATTAGGGTGAGGTTGAGGGTTAAGTTGAGGTTTAGGGTTAGGGTGGATGTTAGGGTTACTGTGTGATTTAGGGTTACGCTTAGGGTGAGGTTGAGGGTAAGTTTTTTGGTGAGGGTTATGGTGAGCTTGAGGGTTAGTATTAGAGTTAAGGTTAGGATTAGGGTGAGGGTGAGGGTGAGAGTTAGTGATAGGGTGAGGGTTAGGGATGGGGTGAGGGTTAGGGTTAGGTTTAGGGTTGGGGTGAGGATGAGGGTGAGGGTGAGGGTTAGGGTTATGGTTAGGGGTAGGGTGAGGTTTAGGCTGAGGTTTAGGGTGAGGGTGAGGGTGAGGTTGTGGGTTAGAGTTAGGGTTAGGGTGAGGTTGAGGGTGAGAGTTAGGGTGAGGGTGAGAGTGAGGTTAGTTTAGGATTACTGTTAGAGTTAGGGTGAGGCTGACGGTGAGAGGGAAAGTGAGGGTGAATGTTAGGGTTAGGGCTAGGGTTAGGGTTAAGTTTAGTGTGAGGGTTAATGTGATGGTGAGGGTCAGCGTGAGGGTGAGGGTTAGAATGAGGGTGAGGGTGTGCTTGAGGGTTAGGGTGAGGATTAGGCTTAGGGTGAGTTTAAGGGTTAGGGTTAGGGTTAGAGTTATTGTTACGGTTAGTGTTAGGGTTAGGATGAGGGTAAGGGTTATTGTTAGGGTTAGGGTTAGGTGTAGGGTGAGGGTGGGGTTAAGGGTTAGGGTTAGGATTAGGGTTAATGTTAGGGTAAGCCTGAGGGGGAAGAGGAGGTTGAGGTTGAGGGTTATGGTTAAGTTTAGGGTTAGGGTGAGGGCTTGGGTGAGGGTGAGGGTTAGGCTGAGGTTGACGGTGAGGGTTTTGATTAGGTAAAGTTTAGGGTTAGGGTGAGGATTAGGGTGAGGGTGAGGATTAAGCTGAGGTTAGGTTCAGGGTGAGGGTTATTGTTAGGGTTAGGGTGAGGGTTAAGGTTTGGGTGAGGTTTAGGGTTAGGGTGATGTTTAGGGTGAGGGTTAGGTTTAGGTTGAGGGTGAGGTTTAGGATTAGGAATAGGATTAGGGTTATGGATAAACTGAGGGTGAGGGTCAGGGTGACGGTGAAGGCATTGGTCAGGTTAAGCTTTAGGGTTAGAGTGAGGGTTATGGTTAGTGTGCGGGTTATGGTTATGGTTAGGGTGAGGTTAAATTTTAGGGTGAGGGTAAGGTTAGGGTGAGGGTTAGGGTCAGTGTGAGGGTTTGGATTAGGTTTGTGTTAGGGTTAGGGTGAGGGTTAGGTTTTGCGTGATGTTTAGAGTGAGGGTGAGGGTTAGGGTGAGGGTTAGTGTTAGGGGTAGGGTTAGGGATAGGTTGAGGGTTAGGGTTAGCATTAGGGTTAGGGTGAGGAGTAGGGAGAGGGGTAGGGTTAGGTTTAGGGTGAGGTTTAGGGTGAGTGTGAAGGTTAGGTTGAGGGTGAGGGTGAGGGTTAGGGTTAGGGTGTGGGTTAGATTTAGGGTGAGTTTGAGGGTGAGGGTTAGGTTTAGGATTAGGGTGAGGGTTAGGGTTAAGTTGAGGATTAGGGATAGTGTTAGGGTTAGGGTGAGGGTGAGTGTTAGGGTTAGGTTTAGGGTTAGAGTTAGGGTGAGGGTGAGCAGTAGGATTAGGTTAGGATTAGGGTTAGGCTGAGGGTGATGCTGAGGGTGAGGGTGAGGGTTAGGTTTAGGGTGAGGTTTAGGTTAGTGTTAGGGTTAGGGTTATGGTGAGGGTTAAGATTAGGGTAAGGGTTAGGATGAGGGTTATGCTGAGGGTTAGGGTTAGGGTTAGGGTGAGATTTAGGGCTAGGTTTAGGGTTAGGATAAGGGTTAGCCTGAGGGTTAGTGTTAGGGTTAGTGTGAGGGTTAGGAGTAGGGTTAGGGTGAGGGTAAAGTTTAGGGTGACGGTTAGGGTGAATGTGAGGGTTAGGGTTAGGGTGACGGTTAGGGTGAAGGTTAGGTTTAGGGTTTGGCTTAGGGTGAAGGTTATGGTGTGGGTAGGTTTTAGGGTGATGGTTAGGGTGAGGGTGAGGGTTAGGGTTATCATTAAGGTTATGGTGAGGGTGAGGGTTAGGGTGAGGGTTTGGGTTAAGTTTTAAGACAGGGTGCGGACTAGGTTTAGGGTTAGGTTTAGTGTGAGTGTTAGGAGGAAGGGTAGCCTTAGGGTTAGGGTGAGGGTTAGGTTTAGTGTGAGGGTTAGGGTTAGGGTTAGGGTGATGGTAAGGGTTAGGGTGAGGGATAGGGTGAGGGTGAGTTTTACGGTTAGCATTAGATTTAGCTTTAGGGTTAGGAAGAGTGTTAGGGTTAGGTTTAGGGTTAGGGTGAAAGTGAGGGTGAAGGTTAGTGTTAGGGTGAGGCTTAGGGTTAGGGTTAGGGTGAGGGTGAGGGTTAGGGTGAGGGTAAGTATCAGGGTGAGGGTTAGGTTGAGTCTGAGGTTTAGGGTTAGCATTAGGGTTAGGGTGAGGGTGAGGGTTAGGGTGAAGTTTTGGGTTAAGTTTAAGGATAGGGTGAGGATAAGTGTTAGGGTTAGGTTGAGGGTTAGGGTTAGGGTGAGGGGTAACATTAGAATTTGGGTGAGGGTTAGGTTTAGTCCGAGGGTTAGGGTTAGGGTTAGGGTGATGGTAAGAGTTAGTGTTACGGTTAGGGTGAGTGTGAGGTAGGGTGAGGGTTAGGGTTAGGGTGAGGGTTAGGGATAGGTTTAGGGTTAGGGTGAGGGTTAGGGTTATGTTTAGATTTAGAGTTAGGGTGTGGGTAAGGCTTAGGGTGAGGGTTAGGGTGAGGTTGAGGGTTAGGGTTAGGTTCAGTATTAGGGTTAGGGTTAGTGTGAGGGTTCCTGATAGGGTTAGGGTTATTGTGAGGTTTAGAGTTAGGGCTAAGGTGAGGGTTAGTCTGACAGGTAGGGTTACGGTTAGGGTGAGGGTTAGGCTTAATGTGAGGATTAGGGTTAGGGTGAGCGTTAGGGTTAGGTTTAGGGTTAGGGTGAGTATGATTGTGAGGGGGAGGGTTAGGTGGAGGATTAGGGTTAGGGTGAGGGTGAGGGTGAGGGTTAGTGTTAGGATGAGGGTTAGGGTTAGGGTTAGGGTGAGGATGAGGGTGAAGGTTAGGCTTAAGGTTATTGTGAGGGTTAGGGTTACGGTGACGGTTATGGTTAGGGTGAGGGATAGGGTTAGGTTTAGGGTGATGTTTAGTGTGAGGGTGAGGGTTAGGGAGAGGGAGAGAATTAGGGTTAGGGTAAGCTTTAGGAATTGGGTTAGGGTGAGGGTAAGGTTTACTGTGAGTGTGAGAGTGAGGGTGAGATTTAGGGTTAGCGAGAGGTTTAGGGTTAGGGTTAGGTTTAGGTTTAGTTTGAGGGTTTAGGTTAGGATGAGGGTTAGGGTTAGGTTAAGGTTAGTATAAAGTATAGGGTGAGGGTTAGGGTTACAGTTAGTGTGATTGTTAGGTTTAGGGTTAGGGTTTGGGTTAGGTTGAGGGTAAAGTTTAGGGTGAGGGTTAGGGTGAGGCTGAGAGCTAGGGTTAGGGTGAGGGTTAGGTTGAGGGTTAGGATTAGGGTTATGGTTAGGGTAAGGCTGAGGGGGAAGGTTGAGGGTGAGGGTTAGGGTTAAAGTTAGGGATAGGGTAAGGATTTGGGTTACAGTTAGATTTAGGGTTAGGGTTAGGCTGAGGGGTAGGGTTAGGGTTAGGGTTGAGTGTTAGGTTTAGTGGGAGGTTTAGGTTTAGGGTTAGTGTGAGGATTAGGTTTAGTGTGTTGGTTAGGGTTAGGGTTAGGCTGAGGGTAAGGGTTACTGTGAGGGTGAGGTTTAGGGTTAGCATTAGGTTTAAGATTAGGGTTAAGATGAGTGTTAGGGTTAGGGAGAGGGTGAGGGTGAGAGTTAGGGTTAGGATGAGGGTTAGGGTTAGTGTGAGGGTTAAGTTTAGGTTTAGGGTGAGGGTTAGGGTTAGGGTAAGGGTTAGGGTGAGGGTTAGAGTGAGGTTTAGGGTTAGGGTTAGGGTATTATTTATTGTGAGGGTGAGTGTTCGGGTGAGGGTGGGTGTTCGGGTGAGGGTGAGGGTTCTTGTGAGGGTGAGGATTAGGGTATGGTTGAGGGATAGGGTTAGGTGAGAGTCAGGGTGAGGTGTAGGGATAGAGTTAGGGTGAGGATTAGGGTTAGTGTGAAGGTTAGGGTTACGGTTAAGGTTAGTGTGAGGATAAGATTTAGGTTGTGGGTTAGTGTGAGGGTGAGCGTTAGGGTTAGCGTTAGGGTTAGGGTGAGGGTTAGTATGAGGTTTAGGGTTAGGGTGAGGGTTAGGATTAGGTTTAGTGTGAGGGTGAGGGATAGGGTGATGTTTAGGGTGAGATTGAGGATTAATGTGAGGCAGAGGGTGAGGGTGAGGGTTAGGGTGCGGGTTCAGGTGAGGGTGAGGGTGAGGGTGAGGGTTAGGTTTAGGTTTAGGGTGAGGGTGAGGATTAGGGTTAGGATTAGGGTTATGGTTGCTGAGGGTGATAATGAAATTGAGGGTGAGGGTTAGGTTTAGGGTTAGGGTGAGGTTTCAGGTTAGTGTGAGGGTTAGTGTGATGGTGAGCATCAGGGTGAGGGTGAGTGTTAGAATGAGGGTGAGGGTGAGGGTGAGGGTTAGGGTTAGGATTAGGTTAGGGTGAGTTTTAGCGTTAGGGTTAGGGTTATTGTTAGGTTTAGGGTTAGGGTAAGGTGAGAGTGAGTGTGAGTGTTAGCATTGGGGTTAGGGTTAGGGTTAGGGTGAAGGTGTGGTTGAGGGTTAGGATTAGGATTACGGTTAGGGTTAGGTGAAGGCGGAAGGGGCGGTTGAGTGTGAGGTTTAGGGTTAGGGTTTGGGTGAGGGTTACTGTTAGGTTTAGTGTTAGTATAAGGGTTAGCCTGAGGGTAAGGGTTAGGGTTAGTGTGAGTGTTAGGTTTAGGGTTAGGGTTTGGGTTAGGTTGAGAGTAAAGGTTAAGGTGAAGGTTAGGGAGAGGGTGAGGTTTATTGTTATGGTGAGTGTTCAGGTGAGGGTTAGGGTTATGGTTAGGTTTAGCGTGAGGTGTAGAGTGAATGTTAGGTTTAGGTTTAGGGTGAGGGTGAGGTTTAGGGAGAGGGTGAGGTTTAGGGTGAGGGTGAGGCTTAGGTTTAGGATGAGGGTTAGGGTTAGGGTGAGGGTTCGGGTTAGGTTTAGGGTGAGGGTTAGGGTCAGGGTAATTGTTAGGGTGAGGGTTAGGGTTATGGTTAGGTTTAGTGTGAGGGTCAGGGTGAGGGTTAAAGGGAGGTTGAAGATTAGTGTTAGCATTAGGTTTAGGATGAGGGTGAGGGTTAGGGTTAAGGTTAGGGATAGGGTGAGGATTAGGGTTAGGTATACAGAGAGGGTTAGGCTGAGGATTAGGGTTAGGTTTAGGGTGAGGGTTGGTTTAGTGTGAGGATTAGTTTTAGATTTAGGGTGAGGGTAAGTGTTTGGGTGAGGGTTAGGGAGAGGGTTAGGGTGAGTTTTAGGTTTAGGGTTTGGGTTAGGTTAATTCTTAGGTTTAGGGTTAGGGTTAGGGTGAGGCTGATGGTGAGGGTTAGCGTTAGGGTTAGGGTTAGGGTGAGGGTGGGATTGAAGGTTAGGGTTAGGATTAGGGTTAGGGTTAGTGTAATGCTGAGGGGGAAGGGGAGGTTGAGGGTGAGGGTAAGGGTCTGGTTTAGGGTTAAGGTGAGAGCTAGGTTGAGGGTCAGGTTTAGGGTGAGGGTGAGGGTGAGGGTTTCGTTTAGGTAAGTGTTAGGGTTAGGGTGAGGATTAGGGTGAGGGTGAAGGTCAAACTGAGGTTAGGTTTAGGGTGAGGGTTTGGGTTAGGGTTAGGGTGAGGGTTAGGGTTAGGGTGATGGTTTGTGTCAGGGTGAAGTTTAGGGTAAAGGTGAGAGCTAGGGAGAGGGTGAGGGTGAGGGTGAGCTTTAGGGTTAGGGTTAGGTTTAGGGTGAGTGTGAGGGTGAGATTTAGGATTAGGAATAGGGTTAGGGTTAGGGTTAGGCTGAGGGGGAGCGTCAGGGTGAGGGTGAAGGTTAAGTTTAGTGTTAGGGTTAGGGTTAGGGTGAGGGTAAGTTTTAGGGTGAGTTTAAGGGTGAGAGTTAGGGTTAGTGTCAGGGTTAGGGTGAGGGTTAGGGTTTGGGTGATGTTTAGGGTGAGGTGGAGGGTTAGGGTGAGGATGAGGGTTCGTTTGAGAGTGAGGGTTCGCGTGAGGTGTCGGGTTAGGTTGTGGGTGAGGATTAGGGTTAGGCTGAAGGTTAGCATTGGGTTTAGGGTTAGTGTGACTGTGAGGGTGAGGGGTAGGGTAAGAGTTAGGTTGAGGGTTAGGGTTAGGGTTAGGGTGATGGTTAGGAGGAGGGGTAATGTTAGGTTTAGGTTGAAGTTTAGGGTGAGTGTGAGGGTTAGTGTTGGGGTAGGTTTAGGTTGAGGGTTAGGGTTAGGTTAGCATTAGGGTGAAGTTTAGGGTTAGGGTGAGAGTTTTGGTTAGGGTGAGTTTGAGGGTGAGGGTTAGGTTTAGGATTAGGATTAGGGTTAGGGTTAGGGTGAGTGTTAGGATGAGGGTGAGGGTTAGTATGTGGGTGAGGGTTAGGTTTAGGGTGAGTATTAGTTTTAGGCTTAGGGTTAAGGTTATGATGAGGGTAAGGGTTAGGGTGATGTTTAGTGTGAGGATGAGGGTTAGGGTTATTGTTAGGGTTAGGGTGAGGTTTAGGGATAGGGTTAGTGTTAGGGTAAGGGTGAGGTTTAGGGTCAGGTTTAGGGTTAAGGTGAGGGTTAGGGATAGTTTTAGGTTAGGGTGAGGCTGAGGCTGAGTGTTAGGTTTAGGTTTAGGTTTACAGTTAGTGTGAGTGTTAGTTTGAGGGTTAGGATTAGGGTTAGGGTTAGGGTTAGATTGAGGGTTAGGCTGAGGGTTAGGGTTAGGGTAAAGGTTAGGTTTAGGTTTAGGGTTAGGGTGAGGGTTAGGGTGTGGGTAAGTGTTAGAGTGAGGGTTAGGGTGAGGGAGAGGAATAGGGGGAGGTGGAGGGTTAGTGTTAGCATTAGGGTTAGGGTGAGGGTAAGGGTTAGGGTTAATGTTAGGGATAGGGTGAGGATTTGGGTTAGGGTTAGGCAGAGGGTGAGGGTTAGGGTGAGGAGTAGGGTTAGGTTTAGGGTGAGGGTTAGGTTTAGTGTGAGGATTAGGCTTAGGGTTAGGGTGAGGTTTAGGTTTAGTGTGAGGGTAAGGGTTAGGGTTAGGGTGAGGGTAAGGGTTAGGGTGAGGTTTAGGGTGAGGGTGAGGTTTAGGGTTAGCATTAGTTTTAGATTTAAGGTTAGGATGAGGGTTACGGTTAGGGTGAGGGTGAGGATTAGGTTTAGGGTCAGGTTTAGGGTTAGGGTGAGGGTTAGGGTCAGGTTAAGTGTTAGGGTGATGGTTAGGGTTATGGTAAGGTTTAGTGTGAAGGTCAGTGTGAGGGTTAGGGTTAGGTTGAGGGTTAAGCTTAGGGTGAGGTTTAGGGTTAGGGTTAGGGTTAGGTTTACGGTGAGGGTGATGGTGAGGGTTAAGTTTAGGGTTAGGGTTAGGATGAGGGTTAGGGTTAGTGTTAGTGTGATGGTGAGGGTCAGGGTGAAAGTGAGGGTTAGAATGAAGCTGAAGGTGAGGGTGAATGTTATGGTTAGGATTAGGGTTAGGGTGAGTTTTAGGGTAAGGTTTAGGGTTAGGGTTATTGTTAGGTTCAGGGTTAGGGTTAGGGTGAGAGTGAAGGTGAGGTTTTGCATTAGGATTAGGTTTAGGGTTAGAGTGAGGGTGGGGTTGGGGGTTAGGGTTAGGATTAGGGTTAGGGTTTGGGTAAGGCTGAAGGGGAAGATGAGGTTGAGGGTGAGGGTTAGGATTAGGTTTAGGGTTAGGGTGAGGGCTAGGGTCAGTGTGAGGGTTTGGGTGAGGGTTTGGTTTAGGTTTAGGGTTAAGGTTAGGTTTAGGGTGAGGGTGATGGTGAGGGATAAGTTTAGGGTTAGGGTTAGGGTGAGTGTTAGGGTTCGTGTCAGGGTTAGTGTGATGGTTAGGGTCAGGGTGAGGGTGAGGATTTGAATGAGGCCTAAGTTGAGGGTGAGGGTTAGGGTTAGGATTAGGGTTAGGGTGAGTTTTAGGTTTAGGGTTAGGGTTAGGGTTATTGTTAGGGTTAGGGTTAGGGTTAGGGTTAGGGTGAGATTGAGGGTTAGGTTTAGCATTAGGGTTAGGTTTAGTGTTAGGGTGATGGTGAGGTTGAGGGTTAGGGTTAGGAATAGGGTTAGGGTTAGGGTAAGGCTGAGGGGGAAGGGGAGGTTGAGGGTGAGTGTTAGGGTTAGGGTGAGGACTAGGGTGAGTGTGAGGGTTTGGGTGAGGGTGAGGGTGAGGGTTTCAGTTATGTAAGTGTTAGGGTGAGGGTGACGATTAAGCTGAGGTTAGGTTTAGCATGATGGTTAGGGTTAGGGTTAGGGTGAGGGTTAGTTTTAGGGTGATGCTTAGGGTGAGGGTGAGGGTGAGACTTAGGATTAGGAATAGGGTTAGTGTTAGGGTTAGGCTGAGGTGAGGGTCAGGGTGAGGGTGAAGGATAGGGTTAGGATTATGGTTAGGGTGAGGGTTAAGGTTAGTGTGAGGATTATGGTTATGGTTATGGTTAGGGTTATGGTGAGGGTAAGGGTTATGGTGAGGGTGAGGGTTGGGGTGAAAGTTAGGGTTAGGGTTAAGTTAGGGGAGGGTTCGGGTTAGGGTGATGTTTAGGGTGAGGGTGAGGTTTAGTGTGAGGATGAGAATTTGGGTGTGGCTGTGGGTCCAGGTGAGGTTTCGGGTTAGGGTGTGGGTGAGGATTAGGGTTAGGGTGAGGGTTATCATTAGAATTAGGTTTAGTGTGAGGGTGAGGGTGAGGGGTAGGTTTAGGGTTCAGTTGAGGGTTAGTGTTAGGGTAACGGTTAGGGTGAGGGTCAGGGAGAGGGGTAGGTTTAGGGTTAGTGTGAGGTTTAGGGTGAGTGTGAGGGTTAGGGGTAGGGTTAGGGTTAGGGTTAGGATGAGCGTTAGGCTGCGGGTTAGGGTTAGGGTGAGGTTTAGGGTTAGCATTAAGGTTAGTGTGAGGGTGAGGGTTAGGGTGACGGTTTGGGTTAAGTTTAAGCATAGGGTGAGGATTAGGTTTAGGGTTAGGTTTAGGGTGAGTGTTAGGCGGAAGGGTAGGCTTAGGGTTAGGGTCAGGGTTAGGTTTAGTTTGAGGGATAGGGTTGAGTTTAGGGTGATGGCAAGGGTTAGGGTTAGGGATAGGGTGAGGGTGAGTTTTAGGGTTAGCATTTGGTTTAGCTTTAGGGTTAGGATGAGAGTTAGGGTTAGGCTTAGCGTTAGGGTGAGGGTGAGGGTGAAGGTTAGTGTTAGGATGAGGGTTATGGTTAAGGTTAGGGTGAGCGTGAGGGTGAGGTTTAGGGTTAGGGTTAGTGTGAGGGTGAGAGTTAGGATTAGGAATAGTGTTAGGGTTTGTGTTAGGCTGAGGCTGAGGGTCAGGTTGAGGGAAAAGGTTAGCGTTAAGTGAGAGTGAGGGTAAGGGTGAGGGTTAGGGTTAGAGTCAGGTTTAAGGTGAGGGTTAGGGTTTAGGAGATGTTTAGGGTGAGGGTGAGGGTGAGGATGAGGTTTCGGGTGAGGGTTCGGGATCAGGTACAGGTTCGGTTTTGGGTGTGGCTGAGGATTAGGGTTAGGGTGAGGGTTAGCATTAGGTTTAGGGTTAGTGTGATAGTGAGGGTGAGGGGTAGGGTTAGGGTTTGGTTGAGGGTTAGGGTTAGGGTTAGGGTTTGGATAATTTTTGGGGAGAGGGATAATGTTAGGGTTAGTGTGAGGTTTAGGGTGTGTGTGAGGGTTAGGGTTAGGTTGAGGGTTAGGGTTAGGTTGAGGGTGAGGGTTAGGGTTAGAGTTAGGTTTAGGGTGAGTTTGAGGGTGAGAGTTAGGTTTAGGTTTAGGATTAGGGTTAGTTTCAGCGTGAGTTTTAGGGTGAGAGTGAGGTTTCGGTTGAGACTGAGGGTTAGTGTATGGGTGATGGTTAGGGTTCGGGTCAGGATTACGTTTAGTCTTAGGATCAAGTTTATGGTGAGGCTAAGGGTTAGGGTGAGGTTTAGTGTGAGGATGAGGGTTAGGGTTAGTGTTAGGGTTAGGGTGACGTTTAGGGTGCGGGTTATAGTTAGGGTTAGGGTTAGGGTGAGCGTGAGGGTGAGGTATAGGGTGAGGTTTAGGGTTAGGGTGAGGGTTAGGGATAGTGTTAGTTTAGGGTGAGGATGAGCGGGAGTGTAAGATTTAGGTTTAGAGTTAGGGTGAGGGTGAGGTTGAGGGTTAGGATTAGGGTTAGGCTGAGGGTTAGGTTTAGGGTTAGGGTTAGGGTGAGGGTGAGGGTGTGGGTAAGTGTTAGGGTGAGGGTTAGGGTGAGGGTTAGGCTGAGGGTGAGGGTTAGGGTTAGAGTGAGCGTTAGGGTGAAGGTTAAGTTTAGGGTTAGGGTTAGGGTGAGTGTGAGGGTGTGGGTCAGTGTTAGGGTGAGAGTTAGGATGAGGGTGAGGTTTAGGTTTAGGGTGAGTGTTAGGGTGAGGATGAGGGTTAGGCTGCGGGTTAGAGTTAGGGTTAGTGTTAGTGTTAGGGTTAGGGTTAGTGTGAGCGTTAGGGTTAGGGTTAGGTTTATGGTTAGGGTGAGGGTTATTGTTAGATTTAGGGTTAGCATAAGGGTTAGGCTGAGGGTTAGGTTTAGTGTTAGTTTGAGGGTTAGGTGTAGGGTTATGGTTAGGGTTAAGGTGAGGGTAAAGTTTAGGGTGAGGTTTAGGGTGAGGGTGAGGGTTAGGGTTAACATTAAGGTTAGGGTGAGGTTTTTGTAAAGGTTAAGGATAGGGTGAGGAGTAGGTTTAGGGTTAGTTTTAGGGTGAGCGTTAGGCGGAGGGGTAGGCTTAAGGTCAGGGTGAGGGTTAGGTTTTGTGAGAGGGTTAGGGTTAGGGTTAGGGTGATGGTAAGGGTTAGGGTGAGGTTGAGGGTGAGGGTGAGGTTTAGGGTTAGCATTAGGTTTAGCGTTAGGGTTAGGATGAGTGTTAGGGTTATGGTGAGGGTGAGGGTGAAGGTTAGTGTTAGGATAAGGTTTAGGGTTAGGGTTAGGGTGAGGGTGAGTGTGACTGTGGGGGTTAGGGTTAGGGTTAGTGTGAAGTTTAGGATTACAGTGAGGTTTAGTGTTAGGGTGAGGCTTAGGGTTAGCCTTAGGGTGATGGTTAGGGTTAGGGTTATGTTTAGTGTCCGGGTGAAGGTTAGGATGAGGGTGAGTGTTCTGATGAGAGTTAGGCTTAGGGTTAGGGTAAGGGATATGTTTAATGTGAGGGTAAGGGTTAGGGTGAGTGTTATGGTGAGGGTGAGGTTTAGGGTTAGGTTGAGCGTTAGGGTTATGGTTAGGGTTATGGTTAGGGTGAGGTTTAGGTTGAGGGTGAGGGTTAGGGTTAGGGTGAGGGTGGGTGTTAGGTGGAGGGTTAAGGTGAAGGTGAGGGTTAGAGTTAGCATTAGAGTTATGGTGAGGGTGAGGGTTAGGGTTCGGGTTCGGGTTAGGGTGAGGTTTAGGGTTAGGTTTAGGGTTAGTATAATGGTTAGGGTGCACGTTAGTGTTAGCGTTAGTGTGAGTGTTAGGTTTAGGGTTAGGGTTTGGGTTAGGTGGAGTGTAAAGGTTAGGGTGAGGGTTAGGGTGAGGGTGAGTGTTAGGGTTAGGGTGAGGGTGAGCGTGAGGGTTGGGGTTAGGGTTAGAGTGAGGGTGAGGGTGAGGTTTAGGTTTAAATTTAGGTTTAGGGTTAAGGTGAGTGTTAGGGTGTGGGTAAGTGTTAGGGTGAGGGTTAGGGTGACGGTAAGGGTTAGGGTGAGTGTTAGGGTGAGGGTGAGGGTTAGGGTGAGTGTGATGGTAAGGGTTAGGCTGAGTGTTAGGGTGAGGGTGAGGGTTAGGGTGAGGGTTAGGGTGAGTGTTAGGGTTAGGGTTAGGGTTAGTGTGTGGGTGAGGTATAGGGTGAGGGTTATTAGGGTTAGGATTAGGGTTAGGCTGAGGGTGATGGGGAAGGTGAGGGTTAGAGTTACGTTTAGGGTTAGGATGAGGGTTAGGTTTAGGGTTAGGGTCAGCGTAAGGGTTAGGGTGAGGGTTAGTGTGAGGGACAGGGTTAGGGTTAGGGTGACGGTAAGGGTTAAGGAGAGTGTTAGGGTGAGGGTGAGGGAGAATTTTAGTGTTAGGATTACGGTGAGGGTTAGGGTTAGGGCGAAGTTTAGGGTTAGGTTTAGGTTTAGGGTGATGTTTAGTGTCAGGGTGAGGGTTAGGATGAGGTTGAGTGTTCTGGTGAGAGTTAGGGTTAGGGTTAGGGTTAGGGATACGGTTAGTGTGAGGCTAATGGTTAGGGTGAGTGAAAGGGTGAGGGTTAGGCTCAGGGTAAGGATGAGCATTAAGGTTAGGGTTAGGTTTATGGTTAGGATGAGGGTTAGGGTGAGCGGTAGGTTTAGGGTTAGGGTTAGTTTGCAGGTTAGGGTGAGGTTAGGAGTTAGGGTGATGTTAGGGTGAGGGTGAAGCTTAGGGTTAGCATTAGAGTTAGGGTGAGGTTGAGGGTTAGGTTTTGGGTTAGGGATAGCGTAAGGATTAGCGTTATTGTGAGGGTTAGGTTTAGGGTTAGTTGAGGATAAAGTAAGGGTGAGGGTTAGGGTGAGGGTGAGGTGTTACATTAGCATTAGGGATAGGTTTAGCTTTAGGGTGAGGGTTAGATTTAGGGTGAGGGTTAGTTTTAGTTTGAGGTTGAGGGTTAGGGTTGGGGTGATATTTAGTGTGAGGGTGAGGGTTAGGGTGAGGTTGAGTGTTCAGGTGAGAGTTAGAGTTAGGGATAGGGTTAGGGTGAGGGTATTGGTTAGGGTGAGTGTTAGGGTAAGGGTGAGTGTTAGGCATAGGGTGAGGGTTAGGGTTAAGGTTAATTTTAGGGTTAAGTTGAGGGTGAGCATTAGGATTAGGGTTAGGATGAGGGTGAGGCTGAGGATTAGGGTTAGGGTTAGTGTGAGGGTTAGAGTTAGGATTAGGTTTAGGGTAAGGGTTAGGGTTATATTTAGGTTTAGTTTAAGGGTTAGGGTGAGCCTTAGGGTTAGAGTTAGTGTGATTGTTAGGTTTAGGGTTAGGGTTTGGGTTAGGTTGAGTTTAAAGGTTAGGGTGAGGTTTAGGGTGAGGGTGAGGGTAGGGGTTAGGGTGAGGGTTAGTGTGAGGGTTAGGGTTAGGTTTATGGTTAGTGTGAGGGTGAGGGTTAGGGTGAGGGTTATGTTTAGGTTTAGGTTTAGGGTGAAAGTTAGGGTGTGGATAATTGTTAGGGTGAGGGTTAGGGTGAGGTGAGCATTAGGGTTAGGTTGACAGTAAGGGTTATGGTGAGGGTTATGGTGAGTGTGAGGGTTAGGGTTAGCATTAGGGTTAGGGTGAGGTTGAGGGTTAGGGTGAGGGTGAGGGTTAGTTTTAGGGTCAGGATTAGGGTTAGAATGAGGGTTAGGGGTAGGGTTTGTGTGAGGGTAAGGGTTAGGGTGAGGGTTAGGGTGAGGCTGAGGTTTAGTGTTAGCCTTAGGGTTAGGGTGAGTGTTAGGGTTAGGGTGATGTTTAGGGTGAGGTTGAGGGTTATTGTGAGGGTGAGGGTGAGGCTAAGGGTTAGTGTTAGGATTAGGGTTAGGCTGAGGATGAGGGTGAAATTGAGGTTTACGGTTATGGTTAGGTTTAGGATGAGGCTTCTGGTTAGTGTGAGGGTTAGTGTGATGCTGAGGGTCAGGGTGAGGGTGAGTGTTAGAATGAGGGTGATGGTGAGGGTTAGGCTTGGGATTTGGGTTAGGGTGAATTTTAGGGTTAGGATTATGTTAGGTTTAGGGTTATTGCTAGGCTTAGGGTGAGGGTGAGGGTTAGGGTGAGGGTTAGCGTTAGGGTTAGGGTTAGGGTGAGGGTGGGGTTGAGGGTTAGGGTTAGGATTAGGGTGAGGGTTAGGGTAAGGCTGAGGGGGAAGGGGAGATTGAGGGTGAGGGTTAGGTTTAGGTTTAGGGTTAGTGTGAGTGTTAGGTTTCGGGTTAGGGTTTGGGTTCGGTTGAGGGTAAAGTTTAGGGTGAGGTTTAGGCTTAGGGTGAGGTTTAGGATTAGGGTGAGGGTTAGGGTGAAGTTTATGTTTAGTTTTAGGGTTAGGGTGAGGGTTAGGTTTATTGTGAGTTTTAGGCTTAAGGTTAGGGTGACGGTAAGGGTTAAGTTGAGGGTTAGGGTGAGGGTGAGGTTTAGTGTTAGCATTAGGTTTAGCTTTAGGGTTAGGATGAGAGTTAGGGTTAGGTTTAGGGTTAGGGTGATGGTGAGGGTGAAGCTTAGTGTTAGGATGAGGGTTAGGGTTAGGGTTAGGGTAAGGGTGAGGGTGAGGTTTAGGGTTAGGATTAGTGTGAGCGTGAGAGTTAGGATTAGGAATAGTGTTAGGGTTAGGGTTAGGCTGAGGGTGAGGTTCAGGGTGAGGGAAAAGGTTAGGGTTAGGTTGAGGGTAAGGGTAAGTGTTAGGGTGAGGGTAAGTGTGAGGGTTAGGGTTAGAGTCTGGGTTAAGGTGAAGTTTAGGGTTTGGGTGATGTTTATGTTGAGGGTGAGGGTTAGGCTGAGGATGAGGTTTCGGGTGAGGGTTCGGGTTCGGGTTCGAGTTCGGGTTAGGGTGTGGCTGAGGATTAGGGTTAGGGTGAGGTTTAGCATTAGGTTTAGGGTTAGTGTGACGGTGAGGGTGAGGGGAAGTGTTAGGGTTTGGTTCATGGTTAGGGTTAGAGTTAGGGTTTGGATGATTGTTAGGGAGAGGGTTAATGTTATGTTTAGGGTGAGGTTTATGGTGAGTGTGAAGGTTAGGGTTAGGTTGAGGGTTAGGGTTAAGGTTAGAGTGAGGGTTAGGTTTAGGTTTAGGGTAAGGTTTAGGGTGAGGGTAATGGTGAGGGTGAGGGTTAGGCTGAGGGTGAGGGTTAGGGTTAGAGTGAGTGTTAGGGTGAAGGTTAGGTTTAGGGTTAGGGTTAGGGTGAGGGTGAGGGTGTGGGTACGTGTTATGGTCAGGGTTAGGGTGAGGGTGAGGTTAAGGTTTAGGGTGAGGGTTAGTGTTAGGGTGCGTGTTAGGGTGAGGGTGAGGTTTACGGTTAGCATTAGGGTTAGGGTTAGGGTGAGGGTTAGAGTGAGGTTTTGCGTTAAGGTTAAGGATAGTGTGAGTATTGGAATTAGGTTTACTGTGTGGGTTAGGCTGAGGGGAAGGGTTAGGGTTAGGGTGAGGGTTGGGTTTAGTGTGAGGGTTAGGGTTAGGGTTAGGGTAAGCTAAGGGTGAGGGTGAAGTTTAGGGTGAGTGTGAGGTTTAGGGTTAGCATTAGGTTTAGAGTTAGGGTTAGAATGAGTGTTAGGGTTTGGTTTAGGGTGAGGGTTAGGATGAGGGTGAGTGTTAAGTTTAGGCTTAGGGTGAGGGTTAGTTTTAGGGTGAGGGCTAGGGTGAGGGTGAGGATTAGGTTGAGGGTGAGGTTTTCATTTAGGTAAGGGTTATGGTTAGGGTTATGGTGAGGTTTAGTAATGAGGGTGTGTGTTGGGGTTAAGTTTAGGATTAGGGTGAGGGTGAGGGTGAAGTTTAGTGTTAGGATGAGGGTTAGGGTTAGGGTTAGGGTGAGAGTGAGGGTGAAGGTGAGGGTTCGGGATAGGGTTAGGGTGTGGTTTAGGTTTACGGGGAGGGTTAGAGTTAGGGTGAGGTTTAGGGTTAGGCTTACGGTGAGGGTTAGGGTTAAGCTGATGTTAGTGTGAGGGTGAGGGTTAGGGTGAGGGTGAGTGTTCTGTTGAGAATTAGGGTTATGTTTAGGGTTAGGGAATGGGTTAGTGTGAGGGAAAGGGTTAGGGTGAGGGTTTGGGTGAGGGTGAGGTTTAGGGTGAGGGTGAGGGTTAGGTTTAGGGTTAGGGTTATGATGAGGGTGAGGGTTAGGGTGAGCCCTAGTTATAGGGTTAGGTTTAGATTGCGGGTAAGGGTGAGGGTAAGGGTTTGGGTGAGGTTTAGGGTGAGGGTGAGTTTTAGGTTTAGGGTGAGGGTAAGGGTTAGGTTGAGGGTTAGGGTTAGGGTTAGGGATCGGCTGAGGATTAGGGTTAGGTTGAGGGTTAGGGTGAGGGTTAGGATTAGGGTTAGTGTGAAGATAAGGGTTAGGGTGAGGGTTAGGGTGAGGGTGAGGTTTAGGGTTAGGTTTAGGGTGAAGGTTAGGGTGTGGGTAAGTGTTAGGTTTAGGGTTAGGGTGACGGTAGAGGTTAAGTTTAAGTATAGGGTGAGGATTAGGTTTAGGGTTAGGTTTAGGGTGAGTGTTAGGCGGAAGGGTAGGCTTAGGGTAAGGGTGAGTGTTAGGTTTATTGTGAGGGTTAGGGTTAAGGTTAGGGTGATGGTAAGGGTTAGGGTGAGGGATAGGGTGAGGGTGAGTTTTAGGGTTAGCATTAGGTTTAGCTTTAGGGTTAGGATGAGAGTTAGGGTGAGGGTGAGGGTGAAGGTTAGTGTTAGGATGAGGGTTAGGGTTAGGGTTAGGGTGAGGGTGAGGGTGAGGTTTAGGGTTAGGGTTAGTGTGAGTTTGAGTGTTAGGATTAGGAATAATGTTAGGGTTAGGGTTAGGCTGAGGGTGAGTGTCAGGGTGAGGGAAAAGGTTAGTGTTAGGGTTAGGGTGTGGGTAAATGTTGGGGTGAGCGTAAGGGTGAGGGTTAGGGTTAGAGTCAAGTTTAACGTGAGGGTTAAGGTTTGGGTGATGTTTAGGGTGAGGGTGAGGGTTAGGTTTTGGATTAGGGTTAGAGATTGGGTTAGGTTGAGGGTGAGGTTGACGGTGAGGGTTAGGATTAATGTGAGTGTTAGGGTTAGGGTTAGTGTTATAGTTAGGGTGAGGGTTAGGGTTAGGGTTAGGATGAGGTTTAGGCTGAGGGTTAGCGTTAGGGTTCGGGTGAGGGTAAGCGTTAGGGTGAGGGTTAGGCTTAGGGTTAGTATGAAGGTTAGAATGAGAGTTAGTGTTTCTGTGAGGGTTAGGCTGTGGGTAAGGGTTAGAGTCAGGGTTTGGGTGATGGTGAGGGTTAGGGATAGCATTAGGTTTAAGGTTAGGTTTAGTGTGAGGGTTAGAGTTAGGTTTAGGGTTACGGTGAGGGTGAGGGTTATGGTAAGCATTAGGATCAGGGTTAGGTTTAGGGTGAGATTTAGGGTTAGGGTTAGAATTATAGTGAAGTTGAGTGTGAGGGTTACTGTGAACGTGAGTGTTAGGTTGAGGGTGAGGGTGAGGGTTAGGGTTTAGGTGAGGGTCAGGTTTAGGGTTAGGGTTAAGGTTAGGGTGAGGGTTAGAGTTAGGGTTAGGGTTACGATGAGGATGAGGGTGAGGGTTAAGTTTAAGGTTAGGGTGAGGGTAAGGGTTAGGGTGAGGGTCAGGGTTAGGTTTTGTATTAGGGTTAGGGTTAGGGTGAGGGTTAGGGATAGGGTTAGGATTAGGGTGAGGGTTTTGTTAGGGTTAGGTTTTGACTTAGGGTGAGTTTTAGGGTTCGTGTTTGCATTAGGGTTAGGGTTAGGGTTAGGCTGAGGGTGAGGTTGAGGGTGAGGGTGAGGGTTAGGGTTAATATGAGTGTTAGAGTTAGCGTTAGCGTTAGGATGAGGGTTAGGCTGAGGGTTAGGGTTAGGGTTCGGGTAAGAGTAAGGGTTAGGCAGAAATGAACCTACAGACCTATAGCCATCTAATCTTCGATAAGGAAGCTAAAACAATAGAATGGACGAAAGACAGCCTCTTCAGTAAATGGTGCTGGCAAAATTGGTTAACTACATGTAGAAAACTAAAGCTAGATCCTTATATATCACCCTGCACCAGAATCAACTCCAAATGGATCAAAGACCTTGAACTCAAAGCAGACACTCTGAAAATATTACAGGATGGAATTGGAGAAACCCTAGGTCTCCTTGGCTCAGGCCGAAATTTTCTGAATAGAGACCCGGAAGCAAAACAAATCAAAGAAAGGTTTGACAAATGGGATTGCATAAGGTTGCAGAGCTTCTGCAGGGCAAATGACATAGCTAGCAAGATCAATAGAAAGCCCACCGATTGGGAGAAGATCTTTACTAGCCATACAACGGACAAGGGTCTCATATCTAAAATATACTTGGAACTCAAAAAATTAAACCCCCCAACAACAAATCCTCAAAGAAACAACTGCCCAATAAATAAGTGGGCGAAAGACTTAAAGAGAAGCTTCTCTGAAGAAGAAAGAAGGATGGCCAATAGACACATGAAGAAATGTTCAACATCCCTAGCCATAAAAGAAATGCAAATCAAAACAACATTGAGATATCACCTCACTCCAGTTAGAACAGCAAAAATCAAGAACTCTAACAACAACAGATGCTGGAGGGGATGTAGACAGAAAGGAACCTTACTTCATTGTTGGTGGGAATGTAAACTTGTTCAACCACTTTGGAAAGCAGTATGGAGGTTCCTCAAAAGACTTCACATAGATCTCCCCTATGATCCAGCAATCCCACTTTTGGGCATTTACCCAAATGTTTACAAACAAGACCACAATAAAGCTACCAGCACAACTATGTTTATTGCAGCATTATTTACCATAGCTAAGATATGGAACCAACCCAGATGCCCCTCAGTAGATGAATGGATCAAGAAAATGTGGTATATATACACAAAGGAATTCTATGCCTCCATCAGAAAGAATGACATTTCTCCATTTGTTAGGAAATGGAAAGGTTTGGAAAAAATTATATTAAGTGAAGTAAGCCAAGCCCAAAGAAGCATAGGTCCTATGGTTTCCCTTATTTGCAATATCTAGTATAGGTATGAGTCAAGCGGAAAAGGTCAGATAATGTGATGTTAGGAAAATGAACCCTTAAATATGTATTTTAATGTTTTCGTTTCTTTCATGCATGTGTTTCTAACGCATTTATAAGATTATTTCTTTGTTGCTTTGTATGTCCCTCCCCCACAGTGTAACCCCCGCTTTCACTATATTTGATGTCAGTATAACATGTGGAGGAGATGGGGACAAACAAGTCGTTTAAGGATTCAGGTGGACCTGTTGCAACAATGAGAAGTACAAAATGTCATGTCAAAACCAACTTTACAATGTCGGTGTGGGGGGGGAGGGGGGAGGATGGGAAGGGAGGTGAAGGGTAAACAAAGGAGGAGGCTGCAATGTATGCATTATCCTGCCCATGTAATTGTAGCCCCTCTGTACAGTATGTTCTCAAATAAAATAAAATAAAATAAAATAAAATAAAAAAGAAAACAAAAAAAAAGAGTAAGGGTTAGGATGAGGTTTAGGTTGAGGGTGAGGGTTAAGTTTATGCTTAGGGTTAGGGTGAGGTTTATGGTTAGGGTGAGGGTGAGGGTTAGGGTTAGGGTTTGGGTGAGGGTTAGGGTTAGGTGAGGGTTAGGGATAGGGTTGGGGTTAGGGTGAGTGTGTGGGTTAGGGTTAGGTTTAGGTTTAGGGTTAGGCTGAGGGTGAGGGTTAGGTTTAGGGTTAGGGTTAGGATTAGGGTTGGATTGAAGTTTTCTTTTAGGGTTAGGAAGAGGTTTTGGCTGAGGATTAGGGTTGTGGTTAGGGTGAGGTTAGGGTTAGTGTGAGTGTTGGGATGAAGGTTAGATTGAGGGTTAGGTTTAGGGTTAGGTTGAGGGTAAAGGTTAGGGTGAGGGTGAGGGTTAGGTTTAGGATTAGGGTTAGGGTTTGGGTGAGGATTAAGGATAGGGTGAGGGTTAGTGTGAGGGTTAGGGTGAGGGTTAGGGTTAGGTTTAGGGTGAAGATTAGGGTGAGAGTGACGTTTAAGGTGAGGGTTAGAGTTAGGGTGAGGATTAGGGTTAAGGTTAGGATTAGGATGATGTTTAGGGTGAGCCTGATGTTTTGGGTTAGGATGAGGGTGAGCGTGAGGGTGTAGGTGAGGGTTAGGTTTAGGGTGAGTGTTAGGGTGATGGTGACGGTGATTGTTAGGGTGAAGTTGAGGGTTAGGGATAGGGTTAGGGTGAGGGTTAGGGTTAGGGTTAGGGTGAGGGGTAGGGTGAGGGTAGGGTTAGGGTTAGGGTTAGGGTAAGGGCTAGGGGAGGGTGAGTTTTAGGGTTAGGTTTAGGTTGCGGTTTATGGTTAGGTTTAGTGTTAGGGTGAGGGTGAGGTTTAGGGATAGAGTTAGGGTTAGCATGAGGCTGAGGGTGAGGGTTAGGGTTAGAGTGCGTGTTAGGGTTAAAGTTATTGTGAGGGTTAAGCTCAGGGTGAGGTTGAGGGTTAGGGTTAGGATTAGGATTAGGGTTAGGGTTTCGGTGATTGTGTGGGTTAGGAATAGTATTAGGTTGAGGGTTAGGATTAGGGTGAGGTTTATGTTTAGTGCTAGGATTACGGTTTCGGTGAGGGTGAGTGTGAGGGTTAGTGTTAGGGTGAAGTTTAGTGTTAGGGTTAGGGTTAGAGTTAGGCTTAGGTTGAGGGTGAGGTTTAGGGGTAGAGTTAGGGTTAGGGAAGAGGGTTAGGGCAAGGGTTATGGTTAGGGTGAGGATTAGGATGGGGGTGACGGTAAGGCTAAAAATGAGGGTTATGCTGAGGGTGATGGTTACGGTAAGGGTTAGGGTTAGGGTTAAGGTGAGTGTTAGGTTTAGTGTTAGGGTGCAGCTGAGGGTTAGATTGAGGATTAGTGTTAGGGTTAGTGTGAGCTTTAGGGTGAGGATGGGCGTTAGGGTTAGGGTGAGGGCTAGGGTGAGGGTGAGGGTTAGGGTTAGTGTTAGGTTGAGCGTTAGCATTAGGCTTAGCCATAAGCTTAGGCTTAGGCTGAGCATGAGTGTGAGGGTTAGGGTTAGGGGTAGGGTGAGTGTTAGGGTTAGGGTTAGGATGAGGTTTAGGTTTAGGTTTAGGCTTAGGGTGAGGGTTAGGGTTAGGTTTAGGGTTAGGGTGAGGTTTAGGGTTTGGGTTAGGGTTAGAGTTCGTTTTAGGCCGAGCAGGAGTTTTAGGGTTAGAGTTAGGGTTAGGGTGACGGTTAGGTTGAGGGTTAGGGTTAGTGTTAGGTTTAGGATTACGTTGAGAGTTAGGGGGAGGGTTAGGGTTAGGGTTAGGCTTAGGCTTAGGCTTAGGTCGAGCATGAGTGTGAGGGTTAGGGTTCGGGTTAGCTTGAGGGTTAGGGTAACCGTTAGGGTGAAGGTTAAGATGAGGTTTATTATTAGGATTAGGGGAAGGGTGAGGGCTAGGGTGAGGGTTAGGGTGAGGGCTAGTTTTAGGGATAGGGTTAGGTTTAGGATTACGGTTAGAGTGAGGGTGAGTGTGAGGGTTAGGTTTAGGCTTAGGGTTAGGCTTAGAGTTAGGGTGAGGGTTAGGATTAGGGCTTGGGTTATGGTGAGGTTGAGGCTGGGGATTAGGGTTAGGTTTAGGGTTAGGTTTAGGGTTAGGTTTAGTGTTAGTGTTAGAGTTAGGGTTATGGTGAGGATTAGGGTTAGGATTAGGGTTAGGTTTAGGCTTAGGTTTAGGCTGAGGGTGAGTTTGGGTGTGAGGATTAGAGTTAAGGTTAGGGTTAGGCTCAAGGTTAGGCTTATTGTTAGTGTTATGGTTAGGATTAAGTTTGCAATGAGGGTGAGGCTGAGGGTAAAGTTTACGGTTAATGTTATGTTTAGGGTTAGGATTAGTGTTTTATTTAGGGTTAGGGTTAGAGATACTGTGAGGTTGAGGTTGAGGGTGAGGGTTAGGGTTTGGGTGAGGTTTAGGGTTAGGTTGAGGGTTAGGGTTAGGGTGATTGTGAGGGTTAGGGTTAGGGTTAGGTTTAGGCTTATATTTGGGCTGAGCATGAGGGTGAGGATAAGGGTGAGGGTTAGGGTGAAGTTGAGGGTTCGTGTTAGGGTGAGAGTTAGGGTTAGGTTAAGTTTAGGTTTAGGGTGAGGGTTAGAGTTAGGTTTAGGGTGAGCATTATGGTTAGGGTTAGGTTGAGGCTTAGGGTTAGGGTAAGGATGAGGTTAAGGGTTAGGGTAAGGGTGAGGGTTTGGATGAGGATTAACGTTAAGATTAGGGTTAGGGTTAGGGCTCAGGTGAGGGTGAGGATTAGGCTTAGTGTTAGGTTAAGGTTTAGGTTTAGGGTTAGGGTTAGGGTGAGGGTTAGGCTGAGGGTTAGGGTTTCGGTGAGGGTGAGGGTTAGGGTTAGGTTGTGGGTGAGGGTTAGGATTATTGTTAGGGTGAGGTTGAATGTTAGCATTAGTGTTAGGGTTAGGTTTAGGGTTAGGATTAGTGTTATTGTTAGGGTTAGGGTTAGAGTTATGGTGAGGTTGAGGTTTAGCGTGGGCGTAAGGGTCAGGTTTAGGGTGAGGTTTAGTGTTAGAGTTAGGATTAGGGTTAGGGTGAGGGTGAGGTATATGGTTAGATTTAGGTTTAGTTGGAGGCTTAGGTCGAGGGTTAGGGTCAGGGTTAGTGTTAGGGTTAAGGTTAGGGTGAGGGTTAGGTTGAGGTTTAGGGTTAGGGTTAGGTTTATTGTTAGGATTAGTGTTAGGGTGAGGGTGAGTGTGAGGTTTAGGGTTAGAGTTAGGCTTTGGCTTAGGATTAGGCTGAGGGTGAGGGTGGGAGTGAGGATTAGGGTTAGGGTGAGGGTGGGAGTGAGGATTAGGGTTAGGGTGAGGGTTAGGATTATGGTTATATTGAGGGTTAGTGTTAGAGTTAGGTTTAGAGTTACAGTTAGGGTGAGGGTGAGGTTTAGGGGTAGAGTTAGGGTTAGGGTGAGGGTTAGCGTTAGAGTCAGGGTTAGTGTTAGAGTTAGTGTGAAGTTTAGGGTGAGGATGAGGGTTTGGGTTAGGGTGAGGGCTAGTGACAGGGTGAGGTTTAGGGTTAGTGTTAGGGTGTGGGTAAGTGTTAGGGTGAGGGTTAGGATTATGGGTAGGGTTAGGATGAGGGATAGAGTTCGGATTAGGGTTAGGGTGAGGGTGAGTGTGGGTGTTAGGTTTAGGTTTAGGGTTAGGCTTAGGTTTCAGCTGAGGGTGAGTTTGAGGTTGAGGGTTAGGGTTAGGTTGAGGGTTAGGGTAATGTTTAGGGGGAGGGTTAGGAAGAGGGTTAGGGTTAGGATTAGGGTTGGGTGAGGGCTAGGTTGAGGGTGAGGTTTAGGTTAGGGTTATGGTGAGGTTTATGGTTAGGGTAAGGGTGAGAGTTAGGGTTCAGGTTAACTTTAGGGTTAGGTTGAGGGTTAGGGTAAGGGTTACAGTGAGGGTGAGGGTTACGTTTAGGTTGAGGGTTAGGGTTAGGATTATGGTTAGGGTGAGGGTGAGGTATAGGGTTAGTTTTTGGGTGAGGTTTAGCAAGAGGTTTAGGGTTAGGATTAGGGTTACGGTGAGGTCTAGGGTGAGGGTGAGTTTTAGGATTAGGGTTAGGATGAGGGATAGGGTTAGGGTTAGGGTTAGGGTTAAGGTGAGGTTGAGGTTTAGTGTTAGATTTAGGGTTAGGGTGAGGCTGAGTTTGATGGTTAGGATTAGGGTTAGTGTTAGAATTAGGGTTAGGGTGAGGGTTAGGATGAGGTTTAGGGTTAGGATTTGGGTAAGGGTGAGCGCTAGGGTGAGGGCTAGGGTTATGGATAGGGTTAGGTTTAGGATTAGGGTTAGGGTGAGGGTGAGTGTGAGGGTTAGGGTTAGGCTTAGGCTTAGGCTTAGAGTTCGGGTGAGGGTGAGGGTTAGGGTTTGGGTTTTGGTGAGGCTGTGGCTGAGTATTAGGGTTATTTTTAGGGTTAGGTTTAGTGTTAGGGTTAGGGTTAGGGTTATGGTCAGGGTTAGGTTAGGCTTAGGATTAGGCTTAGGTTGAGGGTGTGGGTGACGATTAGAGTTAGGGTTATGCTTAGGCTTAGGGTTAGGGTTATTGTTATTGTTATTGTTAGGGTTAAGATTGCAGTGAGGGTGAGGCTGAGGGTGAGGGTTATGTTTAGGGTTAGGGTTAGTGTTATTCTTAGGGTTAGAGTTTGAGATATGGTGAGGGTGAGGGTGAGGGTGAGGGTTAGGGTTTGGGTGAGGTTTAGGGTTAGGTTT
Source organism: Dipodomys merriami (assembly GCF_024711535.1). NCBI lineage: Eukaryota > Metazoa > Chordata > Mammalia > Rodentia > Heteromyidae > Dipodomys > Dipodomys merriami. The sequence continues at coordinate 1,548,641 of NW_027206102.1, forward strand.
AGGGTTAGGGTTTGGGTGAGGGTGAGGTTTCGGGCTAGAGTTAGGTTTAGGGGATGGTTAGGGTGAGGTTTAGGGTTAGGGTTAGTGTTATGGTTAGTGTGAGGTTGAGGGTTAGGTTGAGGTTTAGGGCTAGGGTTAGGTTTAGGATGAGGGTTAGGGTGAGGATGAGTGTGAGGGTTAGGTTGATGGTTAGGATTAGGCTTAGGGTTAGGCTGAGGGTGAGTGTGGGGGTGAGGATTAGGGATAGGGTGATGGTTCGTGTTTGGGTTAGTGTTATTGTTAGGGTTAGGGTTAGAATTACGGTGAGGGTGAGGGTGCGGGTGAGTGTTTGGGTTGGGGTTAGGGTGGGGTTTAGGGTTAAGGTTAGGATTAGGGTGAGGGTGAGGTTTCGGGTTAGAGTTATGGTTAGGGTGAGGGTGAGGTTTAGATATAGGGTTAAGGGGAGGGTTAGGGTGAGGGTTAGGGTTAGGGTTAGTGTTAGGGTTAGGTTGAGTGTGAGGGTTAGGTTGAGGTTTTGGGTTAGGCTTAGTGTGATGTTTAGTGTTAGTGTTAAGATTAGTGTTAGGGTGAGGGTAAGTGTTAGGGGGAGGGTATGGGTTAGGGTGAGTGTTATGGTTAGGTTGAGGGTTAGGGTTAGGGTTAGAGTTATTGTTAGGTTTAAGTTTAGGGTTACGGTTACATTGAGGGTGAGGGTGAGGGTTAGGGTTAAGGTTAGGTTGAGGTTTAGGGTTTGGGTTAGGGTTCGATTTAGGGTTAGGGTGAGGTTGAGGTTTAGGGTTAGAGTTAGGGTTAGTGTGAGTGTTAGGTTTAGTATTAGTTTGAGAGGTAGGGGGAAGGTTAGGGTTAGGGTTAGGTTTATGGATAGGATTAGGGTTAGGGTGAGGGTGAGTGTGTGTGTTAGGGTTAGGTCTAGGGTTAGGCTTAGGTTTAGGCTGAGGGGGAGGATTAGGGTGAGGGTTACGGTTACTGTGAGGGTTAGGGTGAGGTTGATGTTTAGGGTTAGGATTAGGATTAGGGTTAGGGTTAGTCTGAGGGTGAGGGTGAGGGAGAGTGTTAAGGCGAGGATGAGGGTGAGGGTGTGGGTGAGGGCCAGGGTGAATGTGAGGGTTAGGGGTAGGTTTAGCGTGAGGTTTGGGGTTAGGGTGATGGTTAGGGTTAGTGTGAGTGTTAATGTTAGGGATAGGGTTAGTGTTAGGTTTAGGGTAAGTGTTAGGGTGAGGTTTATGGTTAGGGTGAGGTTTATGGTTAGGGTAAGGTTTAGGGTTAGGGTTAGGGTTATTGATAGGGTTAGGTTTAGGTTTACGGTTATGGTGAGGGTGAGGGTGAGGGTTAGGTTTAGGGTTAGGATGAGGTTTAGGTTTAGGGTTAGGTTTAGCATAAGGGTTAGGGTGATAGTGAGGTTTAGGGTTAGAATTAGGGTTTGTGACAGGGTTAGGGTTAGGGTGGGTTTTTGGTTAGGGTTAGGGTTAGGGTGAGGGAGAGGTTTAGGGTTAGATTTAGGGTTAGTGTTATGGTGAGGTTTAGTGTTAAGGTTAGGGTTAGTTTTAGGGTGAGTGTAAGTGTTAGGGTGAGCGTTTGGGTTAGGTTGAGGGTTATCGTTAGGGTGAGGGTTAAGATTAGGTTTAGGGTTATTGTTAGGGTTCGGTTTAAGGTTAAGGTTACGGTGAGGGTGATGGTGAGGGTTAGGCTTAGGTTTAGGGTGAGGTTTAGGGTGCGGTTTAGGGTTAGATTTAGGGTTAGCATGAGGGTTACATTGAGGGTTCGGGGTAGGGTTAGTGTTAGGGTTAGGGTCAGGGTGAGAGTTAGTGGGTGGGTTAGGGTTAAAGTTAGGTTTAGTATTAGGGTTAGGTTGAGGGTATGTGTGTTAGGGATCGGTTTAGGGTTAGTCTTAGGGTTAGTCTGAGGGTGAGGTTGAGGGTGAGTGTTAGGGTTCGGGTAAGGGTTAGGGTTAGGGTTAGGTGAGGACTAGGGTGAGGGTTAGGGTGAGGGTTAGGTTTAGGGAAAGGGTTAGGTTTAGGGTTAGGCTTAGGGTGAGGGTTAGGGTTAGATTTCGAGTGAGAGTTAGGGTTTGGGTTAAGTTTAGAGTTAGGCTTAGGGTTAGGGTGAGGTTTAGGGATAGGTTTTGGGTTAGGGTGAGGGTGAGACTTAGGATTAGTTTTAGCTTTAGGGTTAGGGTTAGGGTTAGGTTTAGTGTCAGGGTTAGGGTTAGGGTTACAGTGAGGGTTAGGTTTAGGGTTAGGGTAGTTTAGGCTTAGGGTTAGGCTGAGGGTGAGGGTGGGGGTGAGGATTAGGGTTAAGGGTTAGGGTTAGGGTTAAGTTTGCAGTGGGGGTGAGGCTGAGGGTGAGGGTTATGGTTAGGGTTAGTATTAGGTTTAGGGATATGGTTAGTCTTATTGTTATGGTTAGGTTTAGAGTTATGGTGAGGTTGCGTGTAAGGGTGAGGTTTAGGGTTACGGTGAGGTTTACTGTGAGGTTTAGGTTTAGGGTTAGGATTAGAGTTAGGGTTAGTGTTAGGGTTAGGATTAGAGTAATGGTGAGGTTGAAGGTGAGGGTCAGGTTTAGGGTGGTTTTAGGGTGCGGTTTAGTGTTAAGGTTAGGGTTAGGGTGAGGATCAGGTTTAGGGTTAGGGTTAGGGTCAGGCGGAGGTTTAGGGTGAGGTTTAGGGTTAGGTTTAGTGTTAGCGTTAGGGTGAGGATGAGGGTTAGGTTGAAGTTTAGGGATAGCGTTAGGTTTTGGAATACGGTTAGGGTGAGAGTGAGTATGCGGGTTAGTGTGAGGATTAGGTTTAGGCTTAGGTTTAGGCTGAGGGTGAGGGTGGAGGTGAGGATTAGGGTTAGGGTGATGGTTTGGGTTTGGTTTAGTGTTCTTGTTAGGGTTAGCGTTAGAGTTACAGTGAGGGTGAGGGTGCAGGTGAGGGTAAGGCATAGGATTAGAGTGGGGTTTAGGGTTAGGGTTAGAGTAAGGGTGAGGGGGAGGGTGAGGATTATGGTTAGATAAGGTTTAGGGGGAGGGTTAGGGGGAGGGTTAGGATTAAGGTTAGTGTTAGTGTTAGGTTGAGTGTGAGGGTTAGGTTGAGGGTGAGGGTTAGGTTGAGGTTTAGGTTTAGGGTTAGTGTGAGGGTTAGTGTTAGGGTTAGGGTTAGTGTTAGGGTGAGGGTAAGTGTTAGGGTGAGGGTATGGGTTAAGGTGAGGTTTATGTTTAGGGTGAGGTTTAGGATTAGTTTAGGATGAGGGCTAGGGTGAGGGTGAGGTTTAGTGTTAGGGGTAGGGTGAGGTTTGGGGCTAGGGTTAGGGTTAGGGTGAGGTTTAGTGTGAGTGTGAGGTATAGGGTTAGAGTTAGGGTTAATGTGAGGCTAAGGGTAAGTTTTAGGGTTAGGGTTAGGATTAATATTAGGGTAAGGGTTAGGTTTAGGGTGAGGGTTAGGGTGAGGGTGAGGGTTAGGGTTAGGATTAGTATTAGGGTTAGGGTTAGGTTGAGTGTGGGGGTTAGGGTTTAGGGTTAGCCTTAGGGTTAGGCTGAGGGTGAGGGTGAGGGTTATGGTTAGGGTGAGGTTTAGGGTTAGGGTTACGGTTAGGATTAGTGTTAGGGTTAGTTTGAGGGTTTGGGTTAGGGTAAGGATGAGGGTTAAGGTTAGGGTTAGGGTGAGGGTTAGGATGAGGATTAGGGTTATGATTAGGGTTAGGGTGAGGTCTAGGGTGAGGGTGAGGAGTAGGGTTAGTGTTAGGGTAAGGTTTAGGGTTCGGGTTAGGGTTAGGGTTCGGGTTAAGCTGAGGGTTAGTGTTACAGTGATGTTGAGGTTAAGGGTTATTGTGAGGGTTAGGTTTAGGATTAGGGTTAGGGTGATGGTGAGGTTTAGGGTTAGATTTAGGGTTCGGTTGAAGCTGAGGGTGAGTGATAGGTTTACAGTTAGTGTTAGGTTTAGGGTTAGGGTAAGGTTGAGTGTTAGGGTGAAGGTTAGGTTGAGGGTTAGGTTTAGGGTGAGGGTTAGGGTTAGGGTTAGGGTGAGGTTTTGGGTTAAGATTAGGTTTAGGCTGAGGTTGAGTATTAGCATTAGGGTTAGGGTTAGTGTTAGGCTTAGGTTTATGGTTAGGATTACTGTTATTGTTAGGGTTAGGTTTAGAGTTATGGTGAGGGTGAGGGTGAGGGTGAATGTTAGGGTTATAGTTAGGGTAAGGGTGAGGCTGTGGTTGAGGTTTATATTTAGTTTTAGTGTTAGAGTTACGGTTAGCATGAGGTTTAGGGTGAGGGTGAGGATTAGGGTTAGGTTTAGGATTAGGATTAGAGTCATGGTTAGGGTGAGTGTGAGGGTTAGGATTAGGGTTAGGTTCAGGATTAGGGTTAGGCTGAGGATGAGGGTGAGTGTGAGGGTTAGGGTTAAGGTGAGGGTTAGGGTTAGGGTTAGGGTGAGTGTAAGGCTTAGGATTGGGTATAGGGTTAGGCTTAGGTTTAGGCTGAGGGTGAGGGTGAGTGTGAGGGTTAGGGTTAGTGTGAGAGTTAGGGTTAGGTTTATGGGGAGGGTTAGGATGAGAGTTAGGGTTAGGATTAGGGTTAGGGTGAGGGCTAGGGTGAGGTTGAGGTTTAGGGTTAGTGTTAGGGTGAGGTTTAGGGTTAGGATTAGGTTTAGGGTTAGGGTGAGTGTGAGGTATAGGGTTAGAGTTAGGGTTAAGGTGAGTTTGAGGATGAGGCTTAGGATTAGGGTTAGGATTAGGATTAGGGTAAAGGTTAGGGTGAGTGTGAGTGTTAGGGTTAGGGTTAGGCTTAGGTTTAGACTGAGGGTGAGCGTGAGGGTGAGTTTTAGGGTTAGGATGTGGGTTAGGGTGAGGGTGAGTGAGTGTGTTAGGGTTAGGTTTCGGTTTAGGCTAAGGGTTAGTCTAAGGGTGAGGTTGAGTTTGAGGTTTAGGTTTAGGGTGAGGTTTGGGGTAAGGATTAGGGGGAGGGTTAGAATGAGGGTTAGGGTTAGGATTAGGGTTAGGGTGAGAGTGAGGGTGAGGGTTAGGGTTAGTGTTAGGTTGAGGGTTAGGATGACGGTTAGGATTAGGGTTAGGGTTAGGGTGAGGTTTAGGGTTAGAGTTAGCGTAAGGGTGAGGCTGAGGTTGAGGGTTATATTTAGGGTTAGTGTTAGATTTAGTGTTAGGGTGAGGATTAGTGTGAGGGTGAGGATTAGGTTTAGGGTTAGGATTAGGATTAGAGTAAGGGTTAGGGTGAGTGTGAGGGATAGGTTTAGGGTTAGGTTTAGGCTTAGGGTTAGGCGGAGGATGACGGTGAGGTTGAGAGTTAGGGATAGGGTGAGGGTTAGGGTTAGGTTAAGAGTTAGGGTTCTGTTAAGTTTAGGGTTAGAGTGAGGGTTAGGGTTAGGGTTAGAGTGAGGGTTAGTGTTATTGTTAGGTTGAGGATTAGGGTTAGGGTGAGGATGAGGGTTAGGGTTAGGGTTAGTGTGAGGGTTAGCATGAGGATTAGGGTTACGATTAGGATTTGGGTGAGGGCTAGGGTGAGGGTGAGGAGTAGGGTTAGTGTTAGGGTAAGGTTTAGGGTTAGGGTTAGAGTTAGGGTTAGGGTTAGGGTTAGGTTTAGGGTTAGTGTTAGGGTTATGGTGAGGGTGAGGGTTAGGGTGAGGGTTTGGATGAGGGTTAGTGTTACAGTGAGGGTGAGGGTTAGGGTTAGGGTGAGGGTTAGGTTTAGGATAAGGGTTAGGGTGAGGTTGAGTGTTAGCATTAGGGTTAGGGTTAGGGATAGGTTTAGTGTTAGGATTAGTGTTATTGATAGGTTTAGGTTTAGAGTTATGGTGAGGGTGAGGTTTAGGGTTAGGTTTAGGGTGAGGTTAAGGTTTAGGGTTAGGATTAGGGTTAGGGTGAGGGTGAGGTTTACGGTTAGGTTTAGGTTTAGTTGGAAGGTTAGGTCGAGGGTTAGGGTTAGGGTTAGTGTTAGGTTTAACGTTCGGGTCAGGGATAGGTTGAGGTTTAGGGTTGAGGTTAGGTTTAGGTTTAGGGTGAGGGTGAATGTGAGGTTTAGGGGTAGGGTTAGGTATAGGCTTAGGGTTATGCTGAGGGTGAGGTGGGGGTCAGGATTAGGGTTAGGGTGATGGTTAGGGTTAGGGTTATGGTGAGGGTTAGTGTTAGGGTTAGGGTTAGAGTTAGGGTTAAGGTGAGGGTGAGGTTTTGGGGGTAGAGATAGGGTTAGGGTGAGGGTTCGCCTTAGAATGAGGGTTAGGGTGGAGTTGATGTTAAGGGTAAAGGTGAGGTTTAGGCTGAGGGTGAGCGTTACATTAAGGGTGAGAGTTAGGGCTAGGGTGAGGGTTAGGGTGAGGGTTAGGGTGAGGGTGAGGGTTAGGTTGAGGATTAGTGTTAGGTTTAGTGTGAAGTTTAGGGTGAGGATGAGGGTTAGGGTTAGGGTGAGGGCTAGAGAGAGGCTGAGGTTTAGGGTTAGGGTTAGGGTGAGGTTTAGGGTTAGGGTGATGGTTAGGGTTAAGTGTTATGGTTAGTGTAAGTGTTAGGTTGAGGGTAAGTGTTAGGGTGAGGGTTAGGTTTAGGGTGCGGGTAAGTTTTAAGGTGAGGGTTAGGGTTAGGGTGAGTGTTACCTTTAGGGTGAGGGTGAGGGTTAGGGTTAGGGCTAGGTTGAGGTTTAGGGATAGGGTTAGGTTTAGGGTTAGGGTCAGGGTGAGATTTAGTGTTAGAGTTAGGGTTAGGTTGAAGCTGAGGGTGAGGATTAGCGTTAAGATTAATGTTAGGGTTAGGCTTAAGGTGAGGGTTAGATTGAGGGTGAGGGTTAGGGTTAGGTTTAGAAGTAGGATTAGGGTTAGTGTTATTGTGAGTGTGAGGGTTAGGGTTAGGGTTAGGGTTAGGGTAAGGGCTAGGGTGAGTGTGAGGGTGAGTTTTAAGGTTAGGGTTAGGGTTAGGGTTAGGATGAGGGTAAGGTTTAGGGTTAGAGTTAGTTTTAGGGTGAAGCTGAGGGTGAGGGTTAGGGTTAATGTTAGTGTTAGGTTTAGGGTGAGGTTTAGGGTGAGGATTAGGGTGAGGTTGAGGCTTAGGTTTAGGGTTAGTATTAGGATTAGGTTTAGGGTTTGAGTGTGTATGAGGGTTAGGGTTAGGTTTAGGGCTAGGCTTAGGTTTAGGCTGAGGGAGATGGTGGGTGTGAGGATTAAGGTTAGGGTGATGGTTTGGGTTAGGGTTAGTGTTATTATTAGGGTTCGGTTTGAATTAGGGTGAGGGTGAGTGTGCCGGTGAGGGTTAGGATTAGGGTTAGGGTGGGTTTTAGGGTTAGGGTTAGGGCTAGTGTGAGGGTGAGGTTTAGGGTTAGATATTGGGTTAGAGGGAGGGTTAGGGTGAGAGTTAGGCATAGGGTTAGTGTTAGGGTGTGGGTGAGGGTTAGGGTTAGGGTGAGGGTTATGGTTAGGGTGAGGGTTAGGGTTAGAATTAGGGTTATTGTTAGGTTTAGGGTTAGGGTTACAGTTAAGGTGAGGGTGAGTGTTAGGGTTAGGGTGAGGGTGAGGTTTATTGTTAGGTTTAGGGTTAGAGTTAAGGTTAGGGTGAGGGTGAGGTTTAGGGGTACATTTAGGGTTAGGGTGATCGTTAGGATTAAGGTGTGGGTTAGCGTGGGTGTGATGGTAAGGTTAAAGTTGCGGGTAAGGCTGAGGGTGAGGGTTACGGTAAGGGTGAGGGTTAGGGTTAGAGTGAGGGTTAGGGTTAGCATTAGGGTGAGGAGGAGGGTTAGATTGAGGATTAGTGTTAGGGTTAGTGTGAGGTTTATGGTGAGGATGAGGGTTAGGGTTAGGGTGAAGGCTAGGGTGAGGGTGAGGGTTAGGATTAGTGTTAGGGTGAAGTTTAGGTTTAGGGTGATGTTTAGGGTTAGTGTGAGGGTTAGTTTTAGTGTTAGGGTTTGTGTTAGGTTGAGGGTATGTGTTAGGGTGAGGGTTAGGGTTAGGCTGAGGGTTATGGTTAGGGTGAGTGTTAGTGTTAGGATAAGTGTAAGGGTGAGGGCTAGGCTGAGGGTTAGGGTTAGGGTTAGGCTTAGGGATAGGGTTAGGTTTAGGATTAGGGTTAGGGTGAGGGTGAATGTGAGGGTTAGGATCAGGGTTAGGGTTAGGCTTAGAGTTAGGATGAGGTTTAGGGTTAGGCTTTGGGATAGGGTGAGGGTGAGTCTGAGGATTAGGGTTAGGTTTAGCTTTAGTTTTATGGTTAGTTTTAGTGTTAGGGTTAGTGTTAGGGTTACAGTGAGTGCTGGGGTTAGGGTTAAAGTTAGGGTTAGGCTTAGAGTTAGGGTGAGGGTTAGGATGAGGATTAGGTTTACTATTAGGGTTAGGGTGAGGGCTAGGGTGAAGGTTAGGATTAGCTTAATGTTTGGGTAAGGTTTAGGGTTAGGGTGAGGGTGAGGGTGAGGTTTAGGATGAGGGTTAGGTTTATGGTGAGGGTGAGGGTTAGGTTTAGGGTGAGGGTGAGGGTTAGGGTTAGGATTGGGGTGTGGGTGAGTGTGTGTGTTAGGGTGAGGGTGAGGTTTAGGGTTAGGGCTAGGATTAGGGTTAGGGTGAGGGTTTATGTTTAGATTTAGTTTTAGATTTATGTTTAGATTTAGATTTAGATTTATGTGAGGTTTATGTTTAGATTTAGTTTTAGTTGGAGGGTTAGGTCGAGGGTTAGGGTTAGGCTAAGTATTCGGGTTAAGGTTAGGTTGAGGGTTAGGTTGAGGTTTAGGGTTAGGGTTATGGTTAGAGTTAGGATTAGGGTTAGGGTGAGGGTCAGGATGAGGGTTAGTGTTATGGTGAGGGTGAGGTTTAGGGTTAGCATGAGTGTTAGGGTTAGGATTAGGGTTAGGGTAAGGTTGACTGTTAGCACTATGGTTAGGGTTAGGGTTAGGTTTACGCTTAGGATTACTGTTATTGTTAGGGTTAGGGTTAGAGTTATGGTGAGGGTGAGGGTGAGGGTGAGTGTTAGGTTTAGGGTTAGGGTTAGTATTAGGGTTAGGGTGAGGGTGAAGTTTATGGTTAGATTTAGTTTTAGTTGGAGCGTTAGGTCGAGGGTTAGGGTTAGGCTAAGTGTTAGGGTTAAGGTTAGGTTGAGGGTTAGGTTGAGGTTTAGGGTTAGGGTTAGGGATATGTTTAGGATTAGGGTTAGGGCGAGTGTGAGGTTTAGGGTTAGGGTTAGGCTTAGGCTTAGGGTTAGGCTGAGGGTGAGGGTGGGGGTGAGGATTAGGGTTACAGTGATGGTTAAGGTTAGGTTTAGGGTAAGGGTTAGTGTTAGGGTTAGTGTTAGAGTTAGGGTTAGGGTGAGGGTGAGGTTTAGGGCTAGAGTTAGGGTTAGGGTGAGGGTTAGCGTTAGAGTAAGGGTTAGGGTGGGGGTGACTGTAAGGGTAAATGTGAGGGTTAGGCTGAGCGTGAGGGTTAAGGTAAGGGTGAGAGTTAGGGTTAGGGTGAGATTTAGGGTTAGGTTTAGTGTGAGGGTGAGGGTTAGATTGAGGATTAGTGTAAGAGTTAGGGTGAAGTTTAGAGTGAGGATGAGGGTTAGGGTTAGGGCGAGGTCTAGGGACAGGGTGAGGTTTAGGGTTAGTGTTAAGGTGAGGTTTAGGGTTACGTTGATGGTTAGGGTTAGTGTGAGGTTTAGTGATAGTGTTAGGGTTAGTGTTAAGGTGAGGGTAAGTGTTAGGGTGAGGGTTAGGGTTAGGGTGAGGGTTATGTTTAGGGTGAGGTTTAGGGTTAGAGTTAGGGTTATTCTTAGCGTTAGGGTTAGGGTTAAGTTCATGGTGAGGGTGAGGATGAGGTTTAGGGTTAGGTCTAGGATGAGGTTTAAGGATAGGGTGAGGGTTAGGGTTAGGGTCAGGGTGAGGTTTAGTGTTAGAGTTAGGGTTAGGGTGAGGCTGAGGGTGAGGGTTAGGGTTAGTATTAATGTTAGGGTTAGGCTTAAGGTGAGGGTTAGGTTGAGGGTGTGGGTTAGGGTTTGGTTAGTTGTACATTAGGGTTAGTGTTAGGGTGAGTGTGAGGGTTAGGGTTAAGGTTAGGGATAGGCTTAGGATTGGGCTGAGGTTGAGGGTGAGGTTTAGGTTGAGGGTGAGGTTTAGGGTTAGGGTTAGGTTGAGTGTGAGTGTTAGGGTTAGGGTTAGGCTTAGGATTAGGCTGAGGGTGAGGGTGTGGTTCAGGGTTAGGGTTAGTGTTAGGGTGTGGTTTAGGGTTTGGGTTAGGGTTAGAGTTAGGTTTAGGATGAGGGTGAGGTTTAGGGATAGAGTTAGGGTTAGGGTCAGGTTTAGGTTGAGGGTTAATGTTTGGGTTAGTGTTATGGTGAGAGTTAGAGGGAGGGTTAGGCTTAGGGTTAGGGTAGGGACAGCATCAGGTTTAGAGTGAGGGTGAGTGTGTGTGTTAGGTTTAGGTTTAGGGTTAGGCTTAGGGTTAGGCTGAGGGTGAGGTTGAGGGTGAGGTTTAGGTTTAGGGGAAGGGTTAGGATGAGAGTTAGGGTTAGGATTAGGCTTAGGGTAAGGGCTAGGGTGAGTTTGAGGGTGAGGTTTAAGGTTAGGGTTAGCTTCAGGTTTAGGGTGAGGTTTAGGGTTAGAGTTAGGGTTAGGGTGAGGCTGAGGGTGAGGGTTAGGTTTAGGGTTAGTGTAAGGTTTAGGGTTAAATTTAGGGGGAGGGTTAGGGTGAGGGTTAGGTTTAGGATTAGGATTAGGGTTTTGGTTAGTGTGAGTGTGAGGGTTAGGGTTAGGTTTAGGGTTAGGCTTAGGGTTAGGCTGAGGGTGAGGGTGAGTTTTAGATTGAGGATTAGGGTTAGGGTTAGTGTGAGGTTTATGGTGAGGATGAGGGTTAAGGTTAGGGTGAAGGCTAGGGTGAGGTGAGGGTTAGGGATAGTGTTAGGGTGAGGTTTAGGGTTAGGGTGAGGTTTAGGGTTAGTGTGAGGGTTATTATTAGGTTTAGGATTAGTGTTAGGGTGAGGGTAAATTTTAGGGTGAGGTTTAGGTTTAGGGTGAGGGTTATGGTTAGGGTGAGAGTTAGGGTTAGGATAAGTGTAAGGGTGATGGCTAGGCAGAGGGTTAGGGTGAGGGTTAGGGTTAGGTATGGGGTCAGGTTTAGGATTATGGTTAGGGTGAGGGTGAATATGAGGGTTACGATTAAGGTTAGGGTTAGGCTTAGAGTTAGGATGAGGCTTAGGGTTAGGGTTTGTGTTAGGGTGAGGGTGAGGCTGAAGATTAGGTTTAGGTTTAGGGTTAGGTTTATGGTGAGAGTTAGTGTTAGGGTCAGTGCTAGGGTTACAATGAGGGTTGGGGTTAGGGTTAGGGTTAGGTTTAGGCTTAGATTTAGGGTGAGGGTTAGGATGAGGATTAGGTTTACGATTAGGGTTAGGGTGAGGGCTAGGGTGAAGGTGATGGTTAGGGTTAGTGTTAGGGTAAGGTTTAGGGTTAGGGTGAGGGTTAAGGTGAGGGTAAGGATGAGGGTGAGGGTTACTGTGAGGGTGAGGGTTAGGGTTAGGGTGAGGGTTAGGGTTAGGATTAGAGTTAGGGTGAGGTTGAGTGTGAGCATTAGGGTTAGGGTTAGGGTTAGGGTTAGTTTTAGGGTGTGGATTACTCTTTTTGTTGGGGTTAGGGTTAGAGTTATGTTGAGGGTGAGGGTGAGTGTTAGGGTTAGGGTGAGGTTTAGGGTTACGGTTAGGATTAGGGGGAGGGTGAGGGTGAGGTTTATGGATAGATTTAGGTTTAGTTGGAGGGTTAGGTCAAGGGTTAGTTTAGGTTAAGTGTTAGGGTTCAGGTTAGGTTGAGGGTTAGATTGAGGTTTAGGGTTACGGTTTAGGGTTAGTTTTAAGATTAGGGTTAGGGTGAGGGTCAGTGTGAGGTTTCGTGTTAGGGTTAGGTTTAGGCTTAGTGTTATGCTAATGGTGAGCATAGGCGAGAGGATTAGGTTTAGAGTGATCGTTAGGGTTAGGGTTAGGGTGAGGGTTCGTGTTAGGGTTAGGGTTAGAGTTAGTGTGAGGGTTATGGCTAGGTTTTGGGTTAGGGTGAGGTTCAGGCTGAGGATTAGGGTTAGGTTTAGGGTTAGGTTTAGGTTTTGGGTTAGTGTTAGGTACAGTGTTAGGGTTAGGGTAATGGTGAGGTTTAGGGTTAGGGTTAGGGTTAGGCTGAGGTTGAGCTTGGGGGTGAAGAATAGATTTAGAGTTAGGGTAAGGCTTAGGGTTATGGTTATTGTTAGTGTTATGGTTAGGGTTAAGTTGGCGGTGAGGGTGAGGCTTAGGGTTATTTTTAGGGTTAGTGTTAGTGTGAGGTTTAGATTTAGGGTTATAGGGAGGGTTAGGATGAGGTTTACGGTTAGGAATAGGGTTAGGGTGATTGCTAGGGTGAGGGTGAGGTTTAGGGTTAGGTTTAGGGTTATGGTTAGTGTTAGGGATAAGATTAGCGTTAGGGTTTTGGTGAGGATTAGGGTTAGGGTAGGCTTAGGACTAGGCTGAAGGTGAGGTTGGGGGTGAGGATTAGAGTTAGGTTTAGGGTTAGGGTTAGGGTTAGCGTTATTGTTAGTGTTATGGTTAGGATTAAGTTTGCTGTGAGGGTGAGGCTGAGGATGAGGGTTATCGTTAGGGTTAGGGTTAGGGTTAGGGTTAGTGTTATTGTTAGTGTTACGGTTACAGTAATGGTGAGGTTGAATGTGAGGGTCAGGTTTAAGGTGAGGTTTAGGTTGAGGTTTAAAGTTAGGGTTAGGGTTAGTGTGAGGGTGAGGTTTAGGGTTAGGGTTAGGGTTAGGCGGAGGATTAGGCTGAGCTTTAGGGATAGGTTTAGTGTTAGGGTTAGGGTGAGGGTTAGGGTTAGGTTGAGGTTTAGGGATAAGGTTAGGTTTAGGATTAGGGTTAGGGTGAGGGTGAGTATGAGGGTTAGTGTGAGGGTTAGGCTTAGGCTTAGGGTATGGCTAAGGGTGAGGGTGGTGGTGAGGATTAGGCTTAGGGGAATGGTTTGAGTTAGGTTTAGTGTTCTTGTTAGGCTTAGGGTTATAGTTACGGTGAGGGTGAGGGTGCGGGTGAGGGTTATTGTTATGGTTAGGGTGGGGTTTAGGGTTACGGTTAGGGTTAGGGTGAGGGTGAGGGTGAGTTTTAGGGTTAGATATAGGGTTAGGGGGAGGGTTAGGGGGAGGGTTAGGGTTAGGGTTAGTGTTAGGCTTAGGTTGAGGATGAGGGTGAGGCTGAGCGTGAGGCTTAGGGTTAGGGTTAGGGTTAGTGTTATTGTTAGGGTTACGGTTAGAGTAATGGTGAGGTTGAATGTGAGGGTCAGGTTTAGGGTGAGGTTTAGGTTGAGGTTAGGTGTAAGGGTTAGGGTTAGGGTGAGGTTTAGGGTTAGGTTTAGGGTTATGCGGAGTATTAGGCTGAGGTTTAGGGATAGGTTTAGTGTTAGTGTTAGTGTGAGGGTGAGGGTTAGGTTGAGGATAAGGGATAGGGTTAGGTTTAGGATTAAGGTTAGGGTGAGGGTGAGTATGAGGGTTAGTGTGAGGGTTAGGCTTAGGCTTAGGTTTAGGCTGAGGGTGTGTGTGGGGGTGAGGATTAGGCTTGGGGTAATGGTTCGAGTTAGGTTTAGTGTTCTTGTTAGGCTTAGGGTTAGAGTTACAGTGAGGGTGAGGGTGCGGGTGAGGGTTATGGTTATGGTTAGGGTGGGGTTTAGGGTTAGGGTTAGGGTTAGGGTGAGGGTGAGGGTGAGGTTTAGGGTTACATATAGAGTTAGGGGGAGGGTTATGGTTGGGGTTAGGGTCAGTGTGAGGGTCAGTGTTAGGGTTAGTGTTAGTGTTAGGGTGAGGGTTATGGTTACTGTGAGGGTGAGGGTGAGTGTTAGGGTTAGGGTTAGGTATAGGGTGAGGTTTAGGTTTTGGGTTAGGGTCAGAGTTAGGGTTAGGGTGAGGGTTAGGTTGAGGGTTAGGGTAAGGGTTACTTTTAGGGATAGGGGTAGGGTGAGAGTTAGGGGGAGGGTTAGGTTTAGGATTAGGATTAGGGATAGAATGAGGGTGAGTGTGTGTGTTAGGTTTAGGTTTAGGGTTAGGCTGAGGGTGAGGTTAGGGTGAGAGTTAGGGTTAGGGGGAGGGTTAGAATGAAGATTAGGTTTAGGTTTAGGGTGAGGATTAAGGTTAGGGTTAAGGTTAGGATTAGGGTGAGGGTGAGGTTTAGGGTTAGAATTAGGGTTAGGGTGAGGTTGATGGTGAGGGTCAGGGTTAAGGTTAGTGTTAGGTTTAGGGTTAGGTGTAGGGTGAGGGTTAGTGTGAGGCTGAAGGTTAGGGTTAGTGGTAGGATTAGGATTAGGTTTAGCGTTACAGTGAATTTGAGAGTTAGGGTTAGGCTTAGGGTTAGGCTGAGGGTGAAGGTGAGAATGAGGGTTAGGGCCAGGGTGAGGGTTAGGGTTAGGGTTATGGGGAGGGTTAGGATGAGGGTTAGGGTTAGGATTCGGTTAGGATGAGGGCAAGGGTGAGGGTGAGGTTTAGGGTTCGGGTCCGGGTGAGGTTTAGGGTTAGGTTTAGTGTTAGGGTTATGGTGATTGTGAGGTTTAGGGTTAGAGTTAGGCTTAAGGTGAGGCTGAGGGTTAGACTAAGGGTTAGTGTTAAGATTAAGATTAGGGTAAGTATTAGGGTGAGTGTGAGGGTTAGGGTTAGGGTTATGGTTACACTGAGGGTGAGGGTGAGGTTGAGGGTTAGTGTGAGGTTGAGGGTTAGGGTGAGGGTGACTGTGTTTGTTAAGGTTAGGTTTAGGTTTAGGTTAAGGGTTAGGCTAAAGGTCAGGTTGAGGTGAAGATTTGGTTTAGGGTGAGGGTTAGGGTAAGGGTGAGGGTGAGGGTTAGGATGAGGGTTAGGGTTAGGATTAGGGTTAGGGTAAGAGTGAGGTTGAGGGTTAGGGGTAGTGTTAGGGTGAGGGTTAGGATGAGGGTTAGGATTAGGGTTAGGGTGAGGGCTAGGGTGAGGGTGAGGTTTAGGGTTAGGGTTAGGGTGAGCTTTAGGGTTGGGGTGATGGTTAGGGTTAGTGTGAGGGTTAGTGTTAGGGTTAGGGTTAGGTTAGGGTGAGGGTAAATGTTAGGGTGAGGGTTAGAGTTAGGGTGAGGGTTATGGTTACTTTGAGGGTTAGGGTTAGGTTTAGTGTTATTGTTAGGGTTAGGGTTACGGTTACGGTGAGGGTGAGGGTGAGGTTTAGAGATAGGGTTAGGATGAGGTTTAGGGTTAGGGTTAGAGTTTGGGTTAGGGTGAGAGTGACGTTTCCGTTTAGAGTTAGGGTTAATGTTAGTGTTAGGGTTAGAGTCATGGTTAGGGTAAGGGTTAGGCTTAGGCTAAGGCTCAGGCTTAGGCTGAGCATGAGGGTGAGGGTTAGGGTTAGGGTTAGGATTAGGATTCGGGTAAGGGTTAGGGTGAGTGTGAGGGTTAGGGTTAGGGTTAGGGTTAGGCTTAGGGTTACACTGAGTTTGAGGGTGAAGGTGAGGGTTAGGGTTAGGATTAAGGTTAGGGTAAGGGTGAGTGTGTGTGTTAGGGATAGGTTTAGGGATAGGTTTAGGGTTATGCTGAGGTTGAGGTTGAGGGTGAGGGTTAGGGTTAGGGTGAGGGTTAGGGTAAGGGTTAGGGGGAGGTTTAGGAAGAGGGTTAGGTTTAGGATTAGTGTTAGGACAAGGGCTCGGTTGAGGGTGAGGTTTAGGGTTAGGATTAGGGTGAGGGTTAGGGTTAGGTTTAGGGTGAGAGTTAGGGTTTGGGTTAAGTTTAGGCTTAGGGTGTGTGTTAGGGTAAGGGTTACGGTGAGGGTGAGGGTTTGGGTTAGGTTGAGGGTTAGGTTTCGTATTGGGTTAGGGTTAGGGTGTGGGTTAGGGTTAGTGTTATATTGAGGGTTAGGATGAGGGTTATGATTAGGGTTAGGGTGAGGGCTAGGGTGAGGTGATGTTTACGGTTAGGTTTAGGGTGAGGTTTAGCTTTTGGGTTAGGGTTATTGTTAGGGTGAGATTTAGGGTTAGAGTTAGGGTTAGTGTTAGCGTTAGGGTTAGGGTGAGGGTTAGGGTTAGGGTTAGGCTTAGGCTTAGGCTTAGGCTTAGGCCGAGTATGCCTGTGAGTGTTAGGGATAGGGTTAGGGTGAGGTTAGGCTTAGATTTAGGCTTCAGCTTATGCTTAGGCCAAACAAGCATGTGAGTGTTAGGGTTAGGCTTAGGGTGAGGGTTAGGATGAGCTTTAGGGTTAGGATTAGTGTTAGTGTGAGGGCTAGGATGAGGGTTATGGTGAGGGGTAGGGTTAGGGATAGGGTGAGGTTTAGGATTAGGTTTAAGGTGAGGGTGAGTGTGAATTTTAGGGTTAGTGTTAGGCTTAGAGTTAGGGTGAGGGTTAGGGTTAGGGTTTGGGTTAAGGTGAGGGTGAGGCTGAGGTTTAGGGTTAGTTTTAGGGTTAGGTTTAGGGTTAGTTTTAGTGTTAGGGTTAGGGTTAGGTTTAGGGTGAGGGTGAGGGTGAGTGTGAGGTTTAGGGTTAGGCTTAGGCTTAGGCTTAGGGTTAGGCTAAAGGTGAGGGTGGGGGTGAGGATTAGGGATCGGGTGGTGTTTTGGGTTAGGGTTAGGGTGAGGGTTAGTGTTAGGGTTAAGGTTAGGGTTAGGGTGAGGGTGAGGTTGAGGGTAAGCGTTATGGTTAGGCGGAGGATTAGGCTGAGATTTAGGGATAGGTTTAGTGTTAGGGTTAAGGTGAGGGTGAGGGTTAGGTTGAGGTTTAGGGATAGGGTTAGGTTTAGGATTAGGGTTAGGGTGAGGGTGAGTATGAGGTTTAGTGTGAGAGTTAGGCTTAGGCTTAGGGTAAGGCTGAGGGTGAGGGTGGTGGTGAGGATTAGGCTTAGGGTAATGGTTCGAGTTAGGTTTAGTGTTCTTGTTAGGGTTAGGGTTAGAGTTACGGTGAGGGTGAGGGTGTGGGTGAGGGTTATGGTTATTGTTAGGGTGGGTTTTAGGGTTAGGGTTAGGA
This sequence comes from Dipodomys merriami, assembly GCF_024711535.1. Taxonomy (NCBI): domain Eukaryota; kingdom Metazoa; phylum Chordata; class Mammalia; order Rodentia; family Heteromyidae; genus Dipodomys; species Dipodomys merriami. The sequence continues at coordinate 1,565,535 of NW_027206102.1, forward strand.
TTAGGGTGAGGGTGAGGGTGAGGTTTAGGGTTAGATATAGGGTTAGGGTTAGGGTTAGGGTTAGTGTTATTGTTAGGGTTACGGTTAGAGTAATGGTGAGGTTGAATGTGAGGGTCAGGTTTAGGGTGAGGTTTAGGTTGAGGTTAGGTGTAAGGGTTAGGGTTAGGGTGAGGGTGAGGTTTAGTGTTAGGTTTAGGGTTAGGCGGAGTATTAGGCTGAGGTTTAGATATAGGTTTAGTGTTAGGGTTAGGGTGAGGGTGAGAGTTAGGTTGAGGTTTAGGGATAGGGTTAGGTTTAGGATTAGGGTTAGGGTGAGGGTGAGGGTGAGATTGAGGGTTAGTGTGAGGGTTAGGCTTAGGCTTAAGTTTAGGCTGAGGGTGAGGGTGGGGGTGAGGATTAGGCTTAGGTTAATTGTTCGAGTTAGGTTTAGTGTTCTTGTTAGGCTTAGGGTTAGATTTACAGTGAGGGTGAGGGTGCGGGTGAGGGTTATGGTTATGGTTAGGGTGGGGTTTAGGGTTAGGGTTAGGGTTAGGGTGAGGGTGAGGGTGAGGTTTAGGGTTAGATATAGAGTTAGGGGGAGGGTTATGGTTGGGGTTAGGGTCAGTGTGAGGGTCAGTGTTAGGGTTAGTGTTAGTGTTAGGGTGAGGGTTATGGTTACTGTGAGGGTGAGGTTGAGGGTTAGTGTTAGGTTTAGGGATAGGGTGAGGTTTAGGGTTTGGGTTAGTGTCAGAGTTAGGGTTAGGGTGAGGGTGAGTTTTAGGTTTAGAGTTAGGGTTAGGGTGAGAATTAGGTTGAGGGTTAGGGTAAGGGTTACTTTTAGGGGTAGGGATAGGGTGAGAGTTAGGGGGAGGGTTCGGTTTAGGGATAGGATTAGGGTTAGAATGAGGGTGAGTGTGTGTGTTAGGTTTAAGTTTAGGGTTAGGCTTAGGGTTAGGCTGAGTTTGAGGTTAGGGTGATGGTTAGGATTAGGGGGAGGGTTAGCATGAGGATTATGTTTAGGTTTAGGGTGAGATTTAATGTTGGGGTTAGGGTTAGAATTAGGGTGAGGGTGAGGTTTAGGGATAGATTTAGAGTTAGGGTGAGGCTGAGGATGAGGATTAGGGTTAGGGTTATTGTTAGGCTTAGGTTTACACTGAGGGTGAGGGTGAGATTGAGGGTTAGGGTTAGGATTAGGGTTAGGGTGAGGGTGAGTTTGTGTGTTAGGGTTAAGTTTAGGTTTAGCTTAAGTGTTAGGCTAAAGGTGAGGTTGAGGTGAAAGTTTGGTTTAGGGTGAGGGTTAAGGTAAGGGTTATGGTGAGGGCTAGGATGAGGGTTAGGGTTAGGATTAGGGTTCGGGTAAGAGTGAGGGTGAGGGTTAGGGGTAGTGTTAGGGTGAGGGTTAGGATGAGGGTTAGGATTAGGGTTTGGGTGAGGGCTAGGGTGAGGGTGAGGTTTAGGGTTAGGGTGATGGTTAGGGTTAGTGGTAGGGTTAGCGTTAGGTTAGGGTGAGGGTAAATGTTAGGGTGAGGGTTAGAGGTAGGGTAAGGGTTATGGTTAGGTTGAGGGTTAGGGTTAGGTTTAGGGTTATTGTTAGGCTTAGGGTTAGGGTTACGGTTACGGTGAGGGTGAGGGTGAGGGTTAGGATTAGGGTTAGGATGAGCTTTAGGGTTAGGGTTAGATTTAATATTAGGGTGAGAATGAGGTTTTCGTTTAGAGTTAGGATTAGTGTTAATGTTAGGGTTATGGTGATGGTTAGGGTTAGGCTTAGTCTTATGCTTAGGCTTAGGCTGAGCATGAGGGTGAGGGTTAGGGTTAGGGTTAGGGTGAGGGTATGGGTTAGCGTTAGGGTGAGGGTTAGAATGAGGTTTTGGGTTAGTATTAGGGTTAGGGTGAGGACTACGGTGTGGGATAGGGTGAGGTTTAGGGAAAACGTTAGGTTTAGTATTAGGGTTAGGGAGAGGGTGAGTGTGAGGGTTAGATTTGGGGTTAGGCTTAGGGTTAGGGTGAGGGTTAGAGTTAGGGTTTGGTTTAGGGTGAGGGTGAGGCTGAGGATTAGTGTTAGCTTTAGGTTTAATGTTGGGGTTAGATTTAGGGTTATGATTAGGGTTACAGTGAGGGTTAGGGTTAGGGTTAGGTTTAGGTATAGGCTTCGGGTTAGGCTGAGGGTGAGGGTGGGGATGAGGATTGGGGTTAGGTTTAGGGTCATATTTGCGTTGAGTGTGAGGCTGAGGGTGACATTTATTGTTAGGGTTAGGATTAGGGTTAGGGTTAGGGTTAGTGTTATTGTTAGTGTTAGGGTTAGAGTTACGCTGAGGTTGAGGGTAATGGTGAGGTTTATGGTTAGGGTGAGGTTTACTGTGAGATTTAGGGTTAGATTTAGGTTTAGTGTGAGAGAGAGTTTTAGGGTTGGAGTTAGGGTTAGGGAGAGGTTGAGAGTTAGGGTTATTGGTAAGGTTAGGGTGAGGGTGAGGGTTAGGTTGAGGTTTAGGGATAGGGTTATGTTTAGGATTAGGGTTAGGTTGAGGGTGAGTATGAAATTTAGGGTGAGGGTTAGGCTTAGGGTTAGGCTGAGGGTGACTGTGGGGGTGAGGATTAGGGTGAGGGTGATGGTTCAGTTTAGGGTTAGTGTTATTTTTAGGGTTAGGGTTAGATTTACAGTGAGGGTGAGGGTGCAGGTGAAGGTTACGGTTACAGTTAGGGTGGGCTTTAGGGTTAGGGTTAGGGTTAGGTTGAGGGTGAGTTTTAGGGTTAGAAATAGGCTTAGGGTGAGGGTTAGGGATAGGGTTAGTGTTAGGGTTAGGGTGAGGGTAAGGGTTAAGTTGAGGTTTAGGTTTAGGGTTAGGGTAAGTGTTAGTGTGAGGGTTTGTGTTAGGGTTAGGGTTAGGGTTTGGGTGAGGGTAAGTGTTAGGGTGAGGGTTTGGGTTAGGGTGAGGGTTACGGTTAGGGTAAGGGTTAGGATTAGGGTTAGGTTTATTGATAGGGTTAGGTTTACGGTTACAGTTTTGGTGAGGGTGAGGGTGAGTGTTAGTGTTAGGTTTAGGTTTTGGGTTAGGTTGAGTGTTAGGTTTAGGGTTAGTGTAAGGGTTAGGGTTAGGTTGAGAGTTAAGCGGAGGGTTAGGGTTAGGGTTAGGTTTAAGGATAGGATTAGGGTTAGGTTGAGGGTGAGTGTGTGTGTTAGGGTTAGGTTTAGGGTTAGGCTTAGGGTTAGGCTGAGGGTTCGGTTTAGGGGGAGGGTTAGAATGAGGGTTCGGTTTAGGGGGAGGGTTAGAATGAGGGTTAGGATTAGGGTTCGGGTAAGGGCTAGGGTGAGGGTGAGGTTTAGGGTTAGGGTTAGGCTGAGGTTAAGGGTTAGGGTTAGGGTTCGGGTGAGGGTGAGGTTTAGGGTTAGAGGAAAGGTTAGGGTGAAGCTGAGGGTGAGTGTTAGGGTAACAGTTAGTGTTGGGTTTAAGGTTGGGGTAAAGGTGAGGGTTAGGGTGAGGGTGAGGGTTTCGTTTAGGATTAGGATTGGAATTAGTTTTAGGGTTAGGGTGAGTGTGAGGGTTAGGGTTAGGTTTACGCTTAGGGTTAGGCTGAGGTTGAGGGTGAAGTTGAGGGTTAGGGATAGGGTGAGGGTTAGGCTTAGGGTTATGGGGAGTGTTAAGCTGACGGTTAGGGTTTCGATTAATGTTAGGGTGAGGGCTAGGATGAGAGTGATGTTTAGCCTTAGGGTTAGGGTGAGGTTTAGGGTTTGGGTTAGGGTGAGGTTGAGTTTTAGAGTTAGAGTTAGGGTTAAGGTGAGTCTGAGGGTGAGGGTTAGGGTTAGGGTTAGGATTAGGATTCGGGTAAGTGTTAGGGTGAGTGTGAGGGTTAGGTTTAGGGTTAGGGTTGGGCTTAGGGTTACACTGAGTTTGAGGGTGAAGTTGAGGGTTAGGGTTAGGATTAAGGTTAGGGTAAGGGTGAGTGTGTGTGTTAGGGATAGGTTTAGTGTTAGGTTTAGGTTTATGCTGAGGGTGAGGTTGAAGGTGAGGGTTAGGGTTAGGGTGAGGGTTAGGGTAAGGGTTAGGGGGTGGTTTAGGAACAGGGTTAGGTTTAGGATTAGGGTTAGGGAAAGGGCTCGTATGAGGGTGAGGTTTAGAGTTAGGATTAGGGTGAGGGCTAGGGTTACGGTTAGGGTGAGAGTCAGGGATTGGGTTAAGTTTAGGCTTAGGGTCAGTTTTTATGTAAGGGTTATGGTGAGGGTGAGGGTTAGGGTTAGGTTGAGGGTTAGGTTTCGTATTAGTTTTAGGGTGAGGGTGAGGATGAGGGTTATGGTTAGTGTTATGTTGAGGGTTAGGATGAGGGTTATGATTAGTGTTAGGGTGAGGGCTAGGGTGAGGTGAGGTTTAGGGTTAGGTTTAGGGTGAGGTTTAGCCTTAGGGTTAGGGTTAGGGTTAGGGTGAGATTTATGGTTAGAGTTAGCGTTAGTGTTAACGTTAGGGTTAGGGTGAGGGTTAGGGTTAGGCTTAGGCTTAGGCTTAGGCCAAGCACGCGTGTGAGGGGTAGGGTTAGGGTTAGGGTGAGGGTTAGGATGAGGTTTAGGGTTAGGATTAGTGTTAGGGTGAGGTCTAGGATGAGGGTTATGGTGAGGGGTAGGGTTAGGGATAGGGTAAGGTTTAGGATTAGGGTTAGGGTGAGGGTGAGTGTGAAGGTTAGGGATAGGGTTAGGCTTAGTGTTAGGGTGAGGGTTAGGGGCAGGGTTTGGGTTAAGGTGAGGTTGAGGCTGAGGATTAGGGTTAGGTTTAGGGTTAGATTTAGGGTTAGTTTTAGTGTTAGTGTTAGGGTTAGGGTTAGAGTGAGGGTGATGGTAAATGAGAGATTTAGGGTTAGGGTTAGGCTTAGGCTTAGGGTTAGGCTAAGGGCGAGGTTGGGGGTGAGGATTAGGGTTCGGGTGGTGGTTAGGGTTAGGGTTAGGGTGACGGTTAGTGTTAGGGTTAGGGTTAGAGTTAGGGTGAGTTTTAGGGTTAGGTTTTCGGTTAGTGTGAAGTTGAGGCTGAGGATTAGGGTTAGGTTTAGGGTTAGGTTTAGGTTTAGGGATAGTGTTAGGATTAGGGTTAGCGTTAGGGTTATGGTGAGGTTTAGGGTTACGGTTAGGGTTAGGCTGAGCGTGAGCTTGGGGGTGAGGGTTAGAGTTAGGGTTAGGGTTAGGCTTAGGGTTATGGTTATTGTTCGTGTTATGGTTAGTGTTAAGTTTGCGGTGAGGGTGAGGCTGAGGCTTAGGGTTATGTTTAGTGTTGGGTTAGGGTGAGGTTTAGGTTTAGGATTCTGGGGAGGGTTAGGATGAGGTTTAGGGTTAGGAATAGGGTTAGAGTGATTTGTAGGGTAAGGGTGAGGTTTAGGATTAGGTTTAGGGTTATCGTTAGTGTTAGTGTTAGGGTTAAGGTTATGCTGAGGGTTAGGGTTAGGGTTAGGCTTAGGGTTAGGCTGAGGGTGAGGGTGGGGGTGAGGATTAGAGTTAGGGTTAGGGTTAGGCTTAGGGTTAGGGTTGTTGTTAGTGTTATGGTTAGGATTAAGTTTGCTGTGAGGTTGAGGCTGAGGGTGAGGGTTATGGTTAGGGTTAAGGATAGGGTTAGTGTTATTGTTAGGGTAAGGTTTAGAGTAATAGTGAGGTTGAAGGTGAGGTTCAGGTTTACGTTGAGGTTTAGGGTGAGGTTTAGGGTTAGGGTTAGAGTTAGGTTGAGGGTGAGGTTTAGGGTTAGGGTTAGGGTTAGGTGGAGGATTAGGCTGAGGTTTAGGGACAGGTTTTGTGTGAGGGTTAGTGTGAGGATGATTGTTAGGTTGAGGTTTAGGGATAGGGTTTGGTTTAGGATTAGGGTTAGGGTGAGGGTGAGTATGAGGGTTAGTGTGAGGGTTAGGCTTAGGCTTAGGGTTAGGCTGAGGGTGAGGGTGGTGGTGAGGATTAGGCTTAGGGTAATGGTTCGAGTTAGGTTTAGTGTTCTTGTTAGGGTTAGGGTTATAGTTACGGTGAGGGTGAGGGTGCGGGTGAGGGTTATGGTTATGGTTAGGGTGGGGTTTAGGGTTATTGTTTGGGTGAGGGTGAGGGTGAGGTTTAGGGTTAGATATAGAGTTAGGGGGAGGGTTAGGTTTAGGGATAGGATTAGGGTTAGAATGAGGGTGAGTGTGTGTGTTAGTTTTAGGTTTAGGGTTAGGCTTAGGGTTAGGCTGAGGGTGATGTTGGGGGTGAGGATTAGGGTTAGGGTGATGGTTACGGTTAGGGTAAGTGTAAGGGTTAGTGTTAGGATTAGGGTTAGAGTTAGTGTTAGGGTGGGGTTGACGTTAAGAGTAAATGTGAGGGTTAGGCTGAGCATGAGGGTTAAGGTAAGGGTGAGGGTTAGGGTTAGGGTGAGGTTTAGGGTTATGTTTAAGGTGAGGGTGAGGGTTAAATTGAGGATTAGTTTTATTGTTCATGTGAAGTTTAGGGTGAGGATGAGGGTTAGGTTTAGGGCGAGGTCTAGGGATAGGGTCAGGTTTAGGGTTAGTGTTAGGGTGAGGTTTAGGATTACATTGATGCTTAGGGTTAGTGTGAGGTTTAGTGTTAGGGTTAGGGTTAGTGTTAAGGTGAGGGTAAGTGTTAGGATGAGGGTTAGGGTTAGGGTGAGGGTTATGTTTAGTGTGAGGGTTAGGGTTAGGGTTAGGGTTTTTGTTAGCATTGGGGTTAGGGTTGTTTATTTTGACGGTGAGGGTGAGGTTTAGGGTTAGGTCTAGGATGAGGTTTAGGATAGGGTTGGGGTTAGGGTTAGGTTCAGGGTGAGGTTTAATGTTAGAGTTAGGGTTAGGGTGAGGCTGAGGGTGAGGGTTAGTGTTAGTATTAATGTTAGGGTTATAATTAAGTTGAGGGTTAGGTTGAGGGTGAGGGTTAGGGTTTGAGTTAGGAGTACATTAGGGTTAGTGTTAGGGTAAGTGTGAGGTTTAGAGTTAAGGTTAGGGATACAATTAGGGTTAGGCTGAAGTTGAGGGTGAGGGTTAGGTTTAGGGTTAGGGTTAGGGTGAGTGTGAGAGGTAGGGTTAGGGTTAGGCTTAGCATTAGGCTGAGGGTGAGTGTGAGGTTTAGGTTTAGGGTTAGGCTTAGGATTAGGCGGAGGGTGAGTGTGTGGGTTAGGGTTAGGGCTAGTGTTATGGTGAGGTTTAGGGTTTGGGTTAGGGTTAGATTTAGGTTTAGGGTGAGGGTGAGGTTTAGGGTTAGATTTAGGGTTATGGTGAGCTTTAGGTTGAGGGTTATGGTAATGGTTAGGGTTTGGGTTATTGTTAGGGTGAGAGTTAGAGGGAAGGTTAGGGTTAGGGTTAGGGTTAGGGACAGGAGTAGGGTTGGACTGAGGGTGAGTGTGTTTGTTAGGTTTAGGTTTAGGGTTAGGCTTAGGGTTAGGCTTAGGGTGAGTTTGAGGGTGAGGGTTAGGGTTAGGGGGAGGGTTAGGATGAGGGTTAGGGTTCGGGTTAGGGTTAGGGTAAGGGCTAGGCTGAGTTTGAGGGTGAGGTTTAAGGTTAGGGTTAGGGTTAGGGTTAGGGTGAGGTTTAGGGTTAGAGTTAGGTTTAGGGTGAGGCTGAGCGTGAAGGTTAGGGTTAGGGTTAGTGTTAGGTTTAGGGTTAGTTTTAGGGTGAGGTTTATTGTTAGGGTGAGGGTTAGGGTTAGGTTTAGGATTAGGATTAGGGTTAGGGTTAGGGTGAGGTGAGTGTGAGGGTTAGGTTTAGGTTTAGGGTTAGGCTTAGGTTTAGGCTGAGGGTGAGTGTGAGGGTTAGGGTGAGTGTTAGGTTTAGGGATATGGGGAGGGTTAGGATGAGGGTTAGGGTTAGGGTGAGGGCAAGGGAGAGGTTGAGGTTTAGGTTTAGTGTTAGGGTGAGGTTTAGGGTTAGGGTTATGGTTAGGGTTAGGTTGAGTGTGAGGTATAGGGTTACAGTTAGGGTTAAGGTGAGGGTGAGGATGAGGGTTAGGGTTAGGTTTTGGGTTATGGTGAGGGTGAGTGAGTGTGTTAGGGTGAGGTTTAGGTTTAGGCAATGGGTTAGGCTAATGGTGAGGTTGAAGTTGAGGGTTAGGGTTAGTGTGAGGTTTAGGGTAAGGGTTAGGGGGAGGGTTAGGATGAGGATTAGGGTTAGGACTAGGTTAGTGTGAGAGTGAGGGTGAGGGTTAGGGTTAGTGTTAGGGTGAGGGTTAGGATTTGGGTTAGGATTAGTGTTTGGGTGAGGGCTAGGGTGAGGGTGAGGTTTAGGGTTAGGATTAGGGTTAGGTTTAGGGTTAGGTTTAGGGTGAGGGTGAGTTTTAGGTTTAGAGTTAGGGTAAGGGTGAGGCTGAGTTTGAGGGTTAGGTTTAGGGTTAGTGTTAGATTTAGTGTTAGGGTGAGGGTTAGGGTGAGGTTTAGGTTTAGGGTAAGGGTTAGAGTTAGGGTTAGTGTGAGAGTGAGGTTTAGGCTTAGAGTTAGGGTTAGCGTTATGTTGAATATTTGGGTTAGATTTAGGCTTAGGCTTAGGCTTAGGCCAAGCATGAGGTTGAGGGTTAGGTTTAGGATAAGGGTGAGGGTTAGGGTTAGGGTTAGGGTGAGGGTTAGGATGAGGTTTAGGGTTAGGATTAGTGTTAGGGTGAGGGTTAGGGTGAGGGTTAAGTTTAGGGATATGGTTAGGTTTAGGGTTAGGGCTAAGTTGAGGGTGAGTGTGAGGGTCAGGGTTATGGTTAGGCTTGGGGTTAGGGTGAGGGATAGGGTTAGGGTTTTGGTTAGGGTGAGGGTGAGGCTGAGGATTAGGGTTAGGTTTAGGGTTAGGTTTAGGGTTACAGTTAGTGTTAGGGTTAGGTTTAGGCTTAGGGTTAGGCTTAGGATTCAGCTGAGGGTGAGGGTGGGGTTGAGGATTAGTGTTAGGTTTAGGATTAAGGTTATTGTTAGTGTTATGGTTAGGGTTAAGCTGGAGCTGAGAGTGATTCTGAAGGTGAGGTTTATGGTTATGTTTATGGTTAGGGTTAGGGTTAGTGTTAGATTTAGGGTTAGGTTTAGAGTTATGGTGAGATTGAAGGTGAGGGTGATGGTTAGGGTTAGGGTGAGATTTAGGTTGAGGTTTAGTGTTAGGGTTACGGGGAGGGTGAGGGTTAGGTTGAGGTTTAGGGATAAGGTTAGATTTAGTATTAGGGGTAGGGTGAGGGTGAGTGTGACAGTTACGGTGAGGGTGAGGCTTAGACTTAGGGTTAGGCTGAGGGTGAGGGTGGAGGTGAGGATTAGGGTTAGGGTGATGGTTTGGGTTAGGGTTAGTGTTACTGTTAAGGTTAGGGTTAGAGTTACGGTGAGGGTGAGGGTGCGGGTGAGGGGTAGGGTTGGGTTAGGGTATGGTTTAGGGTTAGGGTTAGGGTTAGTGTGAGGGTGAAGTTTAGGGTTAGATATAGGGTTAGGAGGAGGGTTAGGGATAGGGTTAGTGTTAGAGTTAGGCTGAGGGTGAGGGTTACTTTGAGGTTTATGGTTAGGGTTATGGTTGGGGTTAGTGTGAGGGTTAGTTTTAGGGTTAGGGTTAGTGTTAGGGTGAGGGTAAGTTTTAGGGTGAGTGTTTGGGTTAGGATGAGGGTTATGGTTATGGGGAGGGTTAGGATTAGGGTTAGGGTTATTGTTAGGGTTAGGTTTAGCGTTTTGGTTACGGTGAGGTGAGGGTGACTTTTAGGGTTAGGGTTAGGGTAAGGTTTAGTGTTTGGGTTAGGGTTAGAGTGATGGTTAGGATGATGGTGAGGTTTACGGTTAGTGTTAGAGTTAGGGTGAGGTTTAGGGTTAGGGTTAGTGTTAGGGTTAGGGTTAGGGTGAGATTTAGGGGTAGGGTTAGGGCTAGGGTTAGGGATAAGTTTAGGGTTAGGTTTAGGGTTTCGGTTACAGTGAGGGTCAGTTTTAGGATTAGGGTTAGGGTCAGTGTGAGGTTTAGGGTTAGAATTAGGGTTAGGGTGAGGTTGAGCGTGAGGGTTAGGGTTAGGTTTAGGGTTAGGATTAGGATTATGGTTCTGGTTAGGGTGAGTTTGAGGCTTAATGTTATGGTTAGGGTTAGCCTTAGGTTTAGGCTGAGGGTTTGCGTGAGGTTGAGGGTTAGGGTTATTCTGAGGTGTAGGGTTACGGTTAGGGTGAGGTTTAGTGTTAGGGTTAGGGTTAGAGTTATGGTTAGGGTGAACGTGAGGTTTAGGTGTAGAGTTAGTTTTAGGGTGAGGGTTAGGGTGAGTGTGAGGGTTATGGTGAGGGTTAAGATAGGGGTGACGGTAAGGGCAAACATGAGGGTTAGGCAGAGGGTGAGGGTTACGGTAAGGTTGATGGTTAGGGTTAGGTTTAGTGTTAGGGTTAGGGTTAGGGTGAGAGTTAGGGTTTGAGTTAAGTTTAGGGTTAGAGTGAGGGTTAGGGTAAGGGTTAAGGTGAGTGTGAGGTTTAGGGTTAGGTTGAGGGCTAGGTTGAGGGTGAGTGTTAGGGTTAGGGTTAGGGTGAGCGCTAGGGTGAGGGTTAGGGTGAGGGTTAGGGTTAGGGATTGGGTTAGGTTTAGGATTAGGGTTAGTTTGAGGGTGAGTGTGAGGATTAGGGTTAGGTTTAGGCATAGAGTTAGGGTGAGTGTTAGGTTTAGGGTTTGGGTTAGGTTGAGGCTGAGGCTGAAGATTAGGGTTAGGTTTAGGGTTAGGTTTAGGCTTAGTGTTAGGCTGAGGCTGAGGGTGGGGGTTAGGATTAGATTTAGAGTTAGGTTAGGCTTAGGGTTAGGGTAATTTTTAGTGTTATAGTTAGGGTTAAGTTTGCAGTGAGGGTGAGGCTGAATGTGAGGGTTATGGTTAGAGTTAGGGTTAGGGTTAGGGTTAGTGTTATTGTTAGGGTTAGGGTTAGAGTTACGGTGAGTTTGAGGGTGAGGGTGAGGTTAGGATTAGGGTGAGGTTTAGGCTGAGGGTTTTGGTTAGGGTTAGGGTGAGGATGATATTTAGGGTTAGAGGTAGGGTTAGGGGGAGGGTTAGGGTGAGGTTTAGTGTTAGGGTTAGTGTTAGGGTTAGGGTGAGGTTGAGGGTTAGTTTGAGGTTTAGGGACAGGGTTAGGTTTAGGATTAGGGTTAGGGTGAGGGGGAGTGTGAGGGATTGGGTGAGGGTTTGGCTTAGGCTTATGGTTAGGCTTAGGGTGAGGGTGGGGGTGAGGATTAGAGTTAGGGTGACTGTTCGGGTTATTGTTAGGTGGAGGGTTCGGGTGAGGGTTAGGGTTAGGTTTAGGGTTAGGGTTAGGGTAAGGATGAGGGTTAGGGTTTGGGATAGGGTTAGGGTTAGGGTAGGGGTGAGGTTTAGGGTTTAGGTTAGGGTTAGGGTTAGAGTTACGGTGAGGTTGAGGGTGCAGATGAGTGTGAGGTTTCGGGTTAGGTTTAGGGTTAGGCTTACGTTTAGGCATAGGGTTAGGCTAAGGGTGAGGTTGAGGTTTATGGTTAGGGTGACTGTTAGAGTTAGGTTTATGTGGAGGGATAGGATGAGGGTTAATATTTGGATTAGGGTTAGGGTGATGGCTAGTGTGAGGGTGAGGTTTAGGGTTAGGTTAGGGTGAGGTTTAGGGTTAGGGTTAGGGTTAGGATTAAGGTGAGGTTAAGGTTTAGGGTTAGAGTTAGGGTTAAGGTGAGGCTGAGGGTGAGGGTTAGGGTTAGGGTTAGGATTAGGATTAGGGTAAGTGTTAGGGTTAGTGTGAGTGTTAGGGTTAGGGTTAGGATTAGGCTTAGGGATACACTGAGGGTGAGGGTGAGGGTGAGGTTTAGATTTAGGATGAGAGTTAGGGTTCAGGTTAAGTTTAGGGTTAGGTTGAGGGTTAGGATTAGGTTTACGTTGAGTGTGAGGGTTAGAGTTAGGTTGAGGCTTAGGGTTAGGGTGAGGTTTAGGGCTAGGGTTAGGGTGAGGGTTAGGATGAGGATTAGGGTTAGAGTTAGGGTGAGGGTTAGGATGAGGGTAAGGGTTAAAGTAAGGGTGAGGGTTAGGGTTAGGGTCAGGGTTAGGGTTATGTTTAGGGTTAGGATGATGGTTATGGTCAAGGTTAGGGTGAGGGTTAGGATTAGGATTAGGGTTACGATTAGGGTCAGGGTGAGGGCCAGTGTGAGGGTGAGGTTTAGGGTTATTGTTAGGGTGAGGTTTACGGTTAGGGTTACATTTAGGTTTAGTGTGAGGGTTAGGGTTAGGGTTTGGGTAAGTTTGAGGTTTAGGTTTAGAGTTAGGTTAAGGGTGAGGCTGAGGTTGAGGGTTAGGGTTAGTGTTAGAGTTAGGTTTAGGGTGAGGGTTAGGATTAGGGTGAGCGTGAGGGTGAGGGTTAGGCTTAGGTTTAGGATTCGGTTTAGGGTAAGGGTTAGGGTCAGTGTGATCGTTAGTGTTAGGTTTAGGCTTAGGCTTAGGGTTAAGCTGAGAGTGAGGGTGAGGGTAAGGGTTAGGGTTAGGGTGAAAGTTAGGGTTAGGGTTAGGGTGAGAGTTAGGGTTCGATTATGTTTAGGGTTAGGGTGAGGGTTAGGGTTAGGATTAATGTTAGAGTGAGGGCTAGGGTGAAGGTGATGGTTAGGGTTAGTGTTAGGGTAAGGTTTAGGTTTAGGGTTAGGATTTGTGTTAGGGTTAGGATGAGGGTTAGGGTTACTGTGAGGGTGAGGGTTAGGGTTAGGTTGAGGGTTAGGGTTAAGATTATGTTTAGGGTGAGGGTGAGTGTTAGGTTTAGGGTTAGGGTTAGGGTTAGCTTTAGGGTTAGGATTAGTGTTATTGTTAGGGTTAGGGTTAGAGTTATGGTGAGGGTGAGGGTTTGGTTGAGGGTGAGGTTTAGGGTTAGAGTGATTTTTAGGGCTGGGGTTAGGATTAGGGTTAGGATGAGGGGGCGGTTTAGGGTTAGATTTCGGGTTGGTTGTAGGGTTAGGTCGAGTGTTAATGTTAGGTTTAGTGTTAGGGTTAAGTTTAGGGTGAGGGTTCAGTTGAGGATTAGTGTGAGGGTTAGTGTGAGGTTTAGGGTTTAGGATGAGATTTAGGGTTAGGGTTAGGATTAATGTTAGTGTTAGGCTTAAGTTGAGGGTTAGGGTGAGGGTGAGGTTTAGGGTTAGGGTTAGGATTAGGATTAGGTTTAGGGTTAGGGTGAGGGATAGGATGAGGGTTAGGGTTAAGGATAGGTTTAGGCTTAGGTTTAGGCTGAGGGTGATGGTGAGGTTGAGGGTTAGGGTTAGGGTGACGTTAGGGTCAGGGTTAGGGTGAGAGTTAGAGCTCGGGTTATGTTTAGGGTTAGCGTGAGGGTTAGGGTAATGGTTACAGTGAGAGTGAGGGTTAGGGTTAGGTTGAGGGTTAGGGTTATGGTTAGTGTGAGGGTGAGAGTGAGAGTTAGGGTTAGGGTTAGTCTGAGGGTTTGGATGAGTATTAGGTTTAGGATTAGGGTTAGGGTAGGGCTAGGTTGAAGTTGAGGTTTAGGGTTAAGGTTATGGGGAGGGTTAGGATGAGGGTTAGTGTTAGGATTAGGGTTGGGGTAATGGCTAGGGTGTGGGTGAGGTTTAGGGTTAGGTTAGGGTGAGGTTTAGGGTTAGGTTTAGGGTTAGGGTTAGGGTGAGGTTGAGGTTTAGGGTTAGAGTTAGGGTTAAGGTGAGGCTGAGGGTGAGGTTGAGGGTTAGGGTTAGGATTGGCATTAGGGTAAGGGTTAGGGTGAGTGTGAGTGTTAGGGTTAGTGTTAGGGTTAGGCTTAGGGTTACACTGAGGGTGAGGGTGAGGGTTAGGGTTATGGAGAGAGTTAGGGTTCAGGTTAAGTTTAGGGTTAAGTTGAGGGTTAGGGTTAGGTTTACATTGAGTGTGAGGGTTAGACTTAGCTTGAGGGTTAGTGTTAGGGTTAGGCTTAGGGTGAGGTTTAGGGTTAGGGTTAGGGTGAGGGTTAGGATGAGGATTAGGGTTAGGATTAGGGTTAGGTTGAGGGCTAGGTTGAGAGTGAGGGTTAGGGTTAGTGTTAGGGTGAGGTTTAGGTTTATGGTTAGAGTTAGAGTGAGGGTTAGGGTGAGGGTAAGGGTTACGGTAAGGGTGAGGGTTAGTGTTAGGGTGAGGGTTAGGGTTAGGTTTAAGGTTAGGATGAGGGTGAGTGTTAGGATTAGGGATAGGGTTAGGGTTATTGTTAGGGTTATGGTTATGTTGAGGGTGAGGGTGAGGGAGAGGGTTAGGGTTACGTTGAGGTTTTTAATGTTAGCGTTAGGGTTAGAGAAGATTAGGGTGAGGTTAGTGTTAGGATTAGTGTGAGGGTTAGTTTTGGGGTTAGGTTATGGGTTACGGTGAGGGTTATGGTTAGGGTGAGGGTTAGCATGAGGGTTAGGGTTACAGTAAGTGTGAGGGTTAAGTTAGTGTGAGGGTTAAGTTTCGGTTTAGGGTTAGGGGTACGGTGAGGGTTAGTTTTAGGTTTAGGGTTAGGGTTATTGTTAGGGTTACGGTTATGGTGAGGTTGAGGGTGAGGATTAGGGTTAGGGTTAGGTTGAGTTTTTAGTGTTAGGGTTAAGGTTAGAACTATGGTTAGGGTGAGGTTAGGGTTAGGGTTAGTGTGAGGGTTAGTGTTTGGGTTAGGGTATAGGTTACGGTGAGGGTTGTGGTTAGGGTGAGGGTTAGGATTAGGGTTATCGTTATTGTTAGGGTTAGGTTTAGGGTTACGGTTATAGTGAAGGTCAGGGTGAGGGTTAGGGTTTAGGGTTAAAGTGAGGTTTAGGGTTTGGGTAAGGGTTAGAGTTAGGGTTAGGGTGAGGGTGAGGTTTAGGGTTAGAGTTAGGGTTAGGGTGATGGTTAGGGTGAGGGTTAGGATTACGGTTAGTGTTAGGGTTAGGGTTAGGGTTAGGGTGAGGGTTAGGTTGAGGATGAGGGTTAGGTTTAGGTTATGGGGAGGGTTAGGATGAGGGTTAGGGTTAGGATTAGGGTTAGGGTGAGGGCTAGGTTGAGGGTGAGGTTTATGGTTACGGTTAGGGTGAGGTTTAGGTTTAGGGTTAGTGTTAGTGTTAGTGTTAGGGTTAGGGTTAGGCTTATGGTGAGGGGTAGGGTTAGGGTTAGGTTTAGGCTGAGGGTGCGTGTGGGGTTGAGGATTAGGGCTAGGGTTAGGTTTAGCGTTAGGGTTAGTTTTTTGTTAGGGTTAGGGTTAGAGTTACGGTGAGGTTGAGGTTGTGGATTTGGGTTAGGGTTAGGGTGAGGTTTAGAGTAAGGGTTAGGGTTAGGTTTATGGTGAGGTTGAGCTTTAGGGTTAGAGTTATGGTTAGCGGGAGGGTTAGGGTGAGGTTTAGTTTTAGGGTTAGTGTTAGTTTTAGGGTGAGGGTGAGGGTTAGGTTGAGGTTTAGGGATAGGGATAGGTTTAGGATTAGGTTTAGGGTGAGCATGAGTGTGAGGGTTAGGGTAAAGGTTAGGCTTAGGCTTAGGGATAGGCTGAGGGTGAGGGTGGGGTGAGGATTAGGGTTAGGGTGATGGTTAGGGTTAGGGGTAGTGTTATTTATAGGGTTAGCATTAGAGTTACGGTGAGGGTGAGGGTGCGGGTGAGGTTTAGGGTTATGGTTAGGGTGGGGTTTAGGGTTAGGGTTAGGGTTAGGATGAGGGTGAGGGTGAGGTGTAGGGTTAGATATAAGGTTAGGTTGACGGTTAGGGTGAGGGTTAGGGTTAGGTTTAGTTTTAGTGTTAGGGTGAGGATGAGGGTTAGGATTAGGGTTAGGTATAGGGTAAGGGTGTGTTTTAGGGTTAGGGTTAGGGTTCGGGTTAGAGTAACGGTGAGGGTTAGGGTGCAGAATGAGTGTGAGTGTTGTGGTTAGGTTTAGGGTTATGCTTAGGCTTAGGCTTAGGTTTGGGCTAAGGGTGAGCTTGAGCTTTAGGGTTATTGTTTGGGTTAAGGTGAGGGTTATGGAGTGGGTTAGGATGAGGGTTATTGTTAGGATTAGGGTTAGGGTAATGGCTAGTGCGCGGGTGATGTTTAGGGTTAGGTTAAGGTGAGGTTTATGGTTAGGGTTAAGGTTAGGGTTAGGGTGAGTGTGAGGGTTATGGTTAGGGTTAGCATTAGGCTTAAGGTTACATTGAGTGTGAGTGTGACGGTGAGGGTTAGGGTGGGAGTTAGGGTTCAGGATAAGTTTCGAGTTAGGGTGAGGGTTAGGGTTAGGTTTACGTTGAGTGTGAGGATTAGGGTTAGGTTGAGGGTTAGGGGTAGGTTTAGGGTTAGGGTGAGATTTAGGGTTAGGGTTAGGGTGAGTGTTAAAATGTGGGTTAGGGTTACGGTAAGGGTGAGGGCTAGGGTTAGGGTGAGTGTTAGGTTTAGGTTTAGGTTTAGGGTGAGGGTGAGGGTTAGGATTAGGGTTAGGGTTAGGTTTATTTTTAGGTTTACGATTATATTGAAGGTGAGGGTGAGGGTTAGGGTTAGGGTTAGGTTGAGGTTTTTAGTGTTAGGGTTGGGGTTAGAGTTAGGGATAGGGTGAGGTTAGGGTTAGGGTTACTGTGAGGGTTAGTGTTTGGGTTAGGGTATGGGTTACGGTGAGGTTTTTGGTTAGGGTGAGGGTTAGGATTAGGGTTAGGGTTATTGTTAGGATTAGGTTTTGGGTTAAGGTAACGTTGAGAGTAAGGGTGAGCATTAGGGTTTAGGGTTAGGGTCAGGTTTAGGTTTTGGGTTAGGGTTAGAGTTAGGGTTAGGGTGAGTGTGAGGTTTAGAGTTAGGGTTAGGGTGAGGGTTATGTGGAGGGTTAGGGTTAGGGTTAGGGTTAGTGTTAGGGTTAGGGTGAAGTTTAGGGTGAGGGTTAGGATTAGGGTTATGGGGAGGGTTAGGATGAGGGTTAGTGTTAGGATTAGGGTTAGGGTGAGTGCTAGGTTGAGGGTGAGGTTTAGTGTTAGGGTTAGGGTCAAGTTTAGGGTTAGGGTTAGAGTTAGGGTGAGGGTGAGGTTTAGGTTTAGAGTTAGGGTAAGGGTGGGGCTGAGTTTGAGGGTTAGGGTTAGGGTTAGTGTTTGAGTTAAAGTTAGGGTGAGGGTTAGGATTAGGGTGAGTTTGAGCATGAAGGTTAGGCTTAGGCTTAGT
Source organism: Dipodomys merriami (assembly GCF_024711535.1). Lineage (NCBI taxonomy): Eukaryota > Metazoa > Chordata > Mammalia > Rodentia > Heteromyidae > Dipodomys > Dipodomys merriami. Next base: position 1,582,487 of record NW_027206102.1, read on the forward strand.
GTTAGGATTCGGATTAGGGTAAGGGTTAGGTTGAGTGTGATGTTTATGGTTAGGGTTAGGCTTAGGATTAGGGTTAGACTGAGAGTGAGGGTGAGGGTGAGGGTTAGGGTTACGGTGAAGGTTAGGGTTAGTGTTAGGGTGAGAGTTAAGGTTTTATTATGTTTAGTGTTAGGGTGAGGTTTAGGGTTTGGATTAGTGTTAGAGTGAGGGCTAGGGTGAGGGTGAGGGTTAGGGTTAGTGTTAGGGTAAGGTTTATCGTTAGGGTTAGGGTTTGGGTTAGGGTTAGGATGAGGGCTAGGGTTATGGTGAGAGTGAGGTTTAGGGTTAGGTTGAGGGTTAGGGTTAAGATTATCGTTAGGGTGAGGGTGAGTGTTAGGATTAGGGTTAGGGTAAGGGTTAGGTTTAGGGTTAGGATTTGTGTTATTGTTAGGGTTAGGGTTAGAGTTATGGTGAGGGTGAGGGTGAGGGTGAGGTTTAGGGTTAGGGTGAGTTTTAGTGTTAAGTTTAGGATTAGGGTTAGTGTGAGGGGGAGGTTTAGGGTTACAAATGTTATTTGTAGGGTTAGTTGTAGGGTTAGGTCGAGCGTTAATGTTAGGGTTAGTGTTAGGGTTAATGTTAGGTTGAGGGTTAGGTTGAGGATTAGTGTGAGGGTTAGTGTGATTTTTAGGGTTTAGGCTGAGGTTTAGGGTTAGGGTTAGGGTTAGGATTAATGTTAGGATTAGGTTTAAGTTGAGGGTTAGGTGAGTGTGAGGTTTAGGGTTAGGGTTAGCATTAGGATTAGGGTTAGGGGTAGGGTGAGCGATATGATGAGGGTTAGGGTTAGGGATTGAGTTAGGCTTAGTGTTAGGCTGAGGGTGAGGGTTAGGGTGAGGATTAGGTTCAGGCTTAGGGTGAGAGTTAGGTTTCGGGTTAAGTTTTGGGTTAGGGTTAGGTTTAGGGTAACTGTTATAGTGAGGGTGAGGGTTAGGGTTAGGTTGAGGTTTAGTGTTAGGTTTAAGGTTAGTGTGAGGGTGACGGTGAGGGTTAGGGTTAGAGTTAGTGTTAGGGTGAGGGTTTGGATAAGGGTTAGGATTAGGATTAGGGTTAGGGTGAGGGCTAGAGTGAGGATGAGTTTTAGGGTTAGGGTTTGGGTGAGGTTTAGGGTTAGGTTTTGGGTTAGGGTAAGGCTTAGGGTGAGGGTTAGATTGATGATTAGGTTTAGGGTTAGGGTTTATGTGAGGTATAGGGTGAGGATGAGGGTTAGGGTTAGGGTGAGACTGAGGGTTAGAATTAGGTTTAGGGTGAAGGCTAGGGTCAGGGTGAGGGTTAGAGTTAGGTTTAGTATTAGGGTGAGGTTTAGGATTAGGGTGAGGGTTAGGGTTAGTGGGAGATTTAGTGTTAGAGTTAGGGTTAGTGTTAGGTTGAGGGTAAGTGTTAGGGTGAGGGTTAATGTTAGGGTGAGGGCTATGGTTAGGGTGAGGGTTAGTATTAGGGTTAGGGTTACTCTTATGGTTAGGGTTAGGGTTACCGTTAGTGTGAGGGTGATGGTTAGGGTTAGGGTTAGGGTGAGGTTGAGTGTTAGGGTTAGGGTTAGAGTTAGGGTTAGGGTGAGGGTGAGGTTTAGGGTTAGAGTTAGGGTAAGGGTGAGGCTGAGGTTGAGGGTTAAGTTTAGGGTTAGTGTTAGAGTTAGGGTTTGGGTGAGGGTTGGAGTGAGGGTGAGAGTGAGGTTGAGGGTTAGGCTTAGGGTTAGGATTAGGATTAGTGTAATTTTTCGGGTGAGTGTGAGGGTTAGGTTTAGGGTTACCCTTAGGCTTAGGGTTATTCTGAGAGTGAGGGTGAGTGTGAGGGTTAGGGTTAAGGTGAGGGTTAGGTTTAGGTTTAGGTTGAGATTTAGGGTTCGGTTATGTTTATGGTTAGGGTGAGGTTTAGGGTTAGGATTAGGGTTAGGGTGAGGGCTAGGGTGATGGTGAGGATTAGAGTTAGTGTTAGGGTAAGGTTTAGGGTTAGGTTTAGGGTTTCGGTTTGGGTTAGGTTGAGGGTTAGGGTAACAGTGAGGCTGAGGGTTAGGGTTAGCTTTAGGATTTGGGTTACGGTGAGGGTGAGTTTTAGGGTTAGGTTTAGGGTTAGGGGGAGGGTTAGGTCGAGGGTTAGTGTTAGGTTCAGTGTTAGGTTTAAGGTTAGGGTGAGGGTTAGGTTGAGGTTTAGGTTTAGGCTTAGGCTTAGGGTTAGGCTGAGGGTGAGGTTGGGGGTGAGGATTAAGGTTAGGGTGATGGTTAGGGTTAGGGTTAGGGTAAGGGTTAGGATGAGGAAAAGGTTTAGGATTAGGTTTATGGTGAGGGCTATGGTGAGGGTGAGGGTTAGAGTAAGGGTTAGGCTTAGGTTTAGGTTGAGCGTGAGTGTGAGGGTTGGGGTTAGGATTAGGGTGAGGTTTAGTGTTAGGGTTGGAGTGAGGGTGAGGGTGTGGGTGAGGTTTAGGCTTAGGTTTGGGATTAGGATTAGTGTAAGGTTTTGGGTGAGTGTGAGGGTTGCGTTATGGTTAGGCTTAGGCTTAGGGTTAGGCTGAGAGTGAGGGTAAGGGTGAGGGTTAGGGTTAGGTTTAGGGTTAGTGTGAGAGTTAGGGTTCGGGTTAAGTTTAGGGTTACTGTGAGGGTTAGGGTAACGGTTACAGTGAGGGTGAGGGTTAGGGTTAGGTGGAGTGTTAGGGTTAGGTTTAGGGATAGGGTGAGGGTGAGGATGAGTGTTATGGTTAGTGTTAGGGTGAGGGTTAGGATGAGGGTTAGGTTTAGCATTAGGTTTAGTGTGAGGGCTAGGGTGAGGGTGAGGTTTGGGTTTGGGTTAGGTTGAGGTTTAGGGTTAGGTTTAGGGTTGGGGTTAGGATGAGGGTGAGGTTTAGGGTTAGAGTTAGGGTTAGGTTGAGGCTGAGGGTGAGGGTTAGGGTTAGGGTTAGTGTTAGAGTTAGGGTTACGGTGAGGGTTAGTGTGAGGGTGAGGGTTATGCTTAGTGTTAGGATTAGGATTCGAGTAAGGGTTAGGGTGAGTGTGAGGGTTAGGGTTAGGACCAGGCTTAGGCTTAGGGTTAGGCTGAGCAAGAGGTTGAGGGTGAGTTTTAGGGTTAGGGTGATCGTTAGGATTACGTTTAGGGTGAGGGTTAGGATGAGGTTTAGGGTTAGGGTGAGGGTTAGGGGGAGGGTGTTGGTAAGGGTAAAGTTGAGGTTTAGGATGAGGGTGAGGGTTAAGATAAGGGTGAGGGTTAGGGTTAGGTTTAGGGTTAGGTTTAGGGTTAGGGTGAGGGTTAGATTGAGGATTAGGGTTAGGGTTAGGGTTAGTGTGAGGTTAAGGGTGAGGATGAGGGTTAGGGTTAGGGTGAGGGTGAGGGTTAGTGTTAGCTCAATATTACCGTAAGGTTTAAGGTGTGGGTAAGGGTTAGCCTTAGTGTTAGGATTACGTTTAGGGTAAGGGTTAGGGTGAGTGTGAGGTTAGGTTTAGGTTTAGGCTTAGGATTATGGTTAGGCTGAGGGTGAGGGTGAGTGTGAGTGTTAGTGTTAGGGTGAGAGTTTGGGGTAGGTTTAGGGTGAGGGTTAGGGTTCAGGTTATGTTTAAGGTTATGATGAGGGTTACGGTTAGGGTTACGGTGAGCTTGAGGTTAGGGTTAGGTTGAGGGTTAGGGTTAGGCTTAAGATTAGGGTGAAGGTTAGGGTTAGGGTTAGGGTGAGGGTTAGGATGAGGATTAGGGTCAGAATTAGGGTTAGCGTGAGGGCTAGGGTGAGGGTGAGGGTTAGGGTTGGTGTTTGGGTGAGATTTAGGTCTAAGGTTAGGGTTAGGGTGAGGGTTAGGATAAGGGTTAGATTTAGAGTGAGGGTGAGGGTTAGGGTGAGCGTTAGGGTTAGGATTAGGGTTAAGGTGATGGTGAGTTTAGGATGAGATTTAGGGTTGGGGGAGGGTTAGGTCGAGGGTTAGGGTTAGGATTAGTGTTAGGGTTAGGGTTAGGGTGAGGGTTAGGTTGATGTTTAGCGTTAGGGTTAAGTTTAGGATTAGGATTAAGGTTATGGTGATGGTATGTTAGAATTAGGGTTTCGGGTTAGGCTTAGGGTTAGGGTTATGCTGAGGGTGAGATTGGGGGTGAGGATTAGGGTTAAGTGATTGTTAGGGTTAGGGTTAGGGGAGGGTTAGGATGAGGGATCGGGTTAGGATTAGGGTTAGGGTGAGGGCTAGGGTGAGGATGAGTGTTAGAATGAGCGTTAGGCTTAGGCTTAGGGTTAGGCTGAGCATGAGGTTGACAGTGAGGGTTAGGGTTAGGGTGATGGTTAGGTTTAAGTTTAAGTTGAGGGTTAGGATGAGGTTTAGGGTTAGGGTGACGTTTAGGGTGAGGATGATGGTACGGGTAAAGGTGAGTTTTGGGCTGAGGTTGAGGTTTAAGATAAGGGTGAGAGTGAGGGTTAGAATTAGGGTTAGGGTGAGGGCTAGGGTGAGGGTGAGGGTTAGAGTTAAGGTTAGGGTTATTGTTAGGGTTAGGTTACAGTTACTGTGATGGTGAGGGATAGGGTTAGGGTTAGGGTGAGTTTTAATGTTAGGGTTAGTGTTAGAGTTAGGGTAAGGTTGAGGGTTACGTTTAGGGTTAGTGCTAGAGTTAGGGTTACGGTGAGGGTTAGGGTGAGGGTGAGGTTTAGAATAAGGGTTAGGATTAGGATTAGTGTAAGGGTTCGGATGAGTGTGAAGGTTAGGGTTAGGGTTAGGCTTAGGCTTAGGGTTAGGCTGAGCGTGAGGATGAGGGTGAGGGTTAGGGTTAGGGTGACGGTTAGGGTTAGGGTTAGGGTGAGATTTAAGGTTCGGTTAAGTATGGTGTTAGGGTGAGGGTGAGGGTTAGGATTAGGGTGAGGGTGAGGGCTAGGGTGAGTGTGAGGTTTAGTGTTAGGGTGAGGGTGAGGTTTAGGGTTAGGGATAGGGTTAGGTTTAGGATGAGGCTGAGGTTTAGTGTTAGAGTTAGGGTTAGGGTGAGGCTGAGGATGAAGGTTAGGGTTAGGGATAATCTTAGAGTTAGGGTTATGGTGAGGGTTAGGGTGAGGGTGAGGGTAAGGCTTAGTGTTAGGATTAGATATAGGGAACGGGTTAGGGTGAGTGTGAGGGTTAGGGTTAGGTTTAGGGTTAGGCTTAGGTTTAGGCTTACTGTGAGGGTGAGGGTGATCGTTAGGGTTAGGGTGAGAGTTAGGGGTAGGGTTAGGGTGAGATTTAGGGTTCGGGTAAGTTTAGGGTTAGGGAGAGGGTTAGGGTTAGGGTTACAGTGTGGGTTAGGGTTAGGGTTAGGTTGAGGGTTAGGATGAGGATTAGGGTTAGTATTAGGGTTACGGTGAGGGCTAGGGTGAGGGTGAGAGTTATGGTTAGGTTTAGGGTGAGGTTTAGGGTTAGGGTTAGGGTGAGGTTTAGGATGAGGGTTACGGTTACAGTTAGGGTGAGAATTAGGGTTAGGGTGAGGGTTAGGATTAGGTTTAGGGTTAGGGTTAGGATTAGAGTTAGGGTGAGAGTGAGGTTTAGGGTTATATTTAGGGTTAGTTGGAGGGTTAGGTCGAGCGTTAATGTTAGGTTTAGTGTTAGGGTTAAGGTTAAGGTGAGGTTTAGGTTGATGTTCAGGATTAGGGTTAGGATTAGGGTTAGGATTAGGGTGAGGGTGAGGGTGAGTGTGAGGGTTAGGTTTAGGGTTAGGCTTAGGCTTAGGTTTAGGCTGAGGGTGAGGGTGGAGGTGAGGATTAGGGTTAGGTTGATGGTTAGGTTTAGGGTTAGGGTGAGGTTTAGGATGGGGGTTAGGGTTAGGATTAGGGTTAGGGTGAGGGCTAGGGTGAGTGTGAGGGTTAGAGTAAGGGTTAGGCTAGGCTTAGGGTTAGGCTGAGCATGAGGTTGAGGTTGAGGGTTAGGGTTAGGGATAGGGTGAGTTTTAGTGTTAGGGTTATGGTTAGGGTTAGGATTAGGGTGAGGGTGAGGTTTAGGAGTAGGTTTAGGGTCAGGGTGAGGGGTAGGTTTAGGGTGAGTGTTAGGGTAGGGTTGAGTGTAAGGGTAAAGGTGAGGGTTAGGCTGAGGGTGAGGGTTATGTTAAGGGTGAGAGTTAGGTTTAGGGTGAGGGTTCGAGTTAGGGTTATGGTGAGAGTGAGGGTTAGATTGAGGATTAGTGTTAGGGTTAGTGTGAGGTTTAGGGTGAGGATGAGGGTTAGGGTTAGGGTGATTGCTAGGGTGAGGGTGAGGTTGAGGGTTAGATTGAGGATTTGTTTTAGGGTTAGTGTGAGTTTTAGGGTGAGGATGAGGTTTAGGGTTAAGGTTTTTGTTAGGTTTAGGGTTAGGGTTAGGTTTAGGGTTAGGGTTACGGTGAGGTTTTTGTTTAGGGTTTGGCTTTGGTTTAGGCTGAGGGTGAGGGTGGGGGTGAGGATTAGGGTTAGTGTTAGGTTTAGGGTTATTGTTAGTGTTATGGTTCGGGTTAAGTTTGCGGTGTGGGTGAGGCTGAGAGTGAGGTTTATGGTTAGGGTTAGGGTTAGAGTTAATGTTATTGTTAGGTTTAGCGTTAGAGTTACTTTGAGGTTTTGGGTGAGGGTGAGGGTTAGGGTTAGGGTGAGGTTTAGGGTTAGGGTTAGGATTAGGGTGAGGGTGAGGTTTAGGGTTAGAGTTAGGGTTAGGGGGACAGTTAGGATGAGGTTCATGGTTAGGGTTAGGGTTAGGTTTAGGGTGAGGGGGAGGTTTAGGTTGAGGTTTAGGGATAGGGTTAGCTTTAGGATTAGGGTTAGGGAGAGGTTGAGTGTGAGGGTTATGGTGAGGGTTAGGTTTAGGCTTAGGGTTAGGCTGAGGGTGAGGGAGATTTTGAGGTTTAGGGTTAGGGCTAGGGTTAGGGTTATGGGGAGGGTTTGGATGAGTGTTAGGGTTAGGATTAGGGTTAGGGTGAGGGCTAGGGTGAGGGTGAGGGCTAGGGTGAGGGTGAGTTTTATGGTTAGGGTTAGGGTGAGGTTTAGCGTTAGGTTTAGGGTTAGAGTTTTAGGGTTAGTGTTAGGGTGAGGTTTAGCGTTAGGTTTAGGGTTAGGGATAGGATGAGGTTGAGGTTTACGGTTAGAGTTAGGGTTAGGGTGAAGCTGAGGGTGAGGGTTAGGGTTAGGGTTAGTGTTAGAGTTAGGGTTAGTGTGAGGTTTAGGGTGTGGGTGAGGGTTAGGCTTAGTGAAAGTATTAGGATTAGGGTAAGGGTTAGGGTGTGTGTGAGGGTTAGGTTTAGGATGAGGTTTAGTTTCAGGGTTAGGGTTAGAGTTAGGTTTAGGGTGAGAGTGAGGTTAAGGGTTAGAGTTAGGTTTAAGGTTAGGGTTATGGTGAAGGTGAGGGTTCGGGTTAGGGTTAGGCTTAGCTTTAGGCTTAGGAGTAGGCTTTGGCTGAGCATGAGGGTGAGGGTTATGGTTAGGGTTAGGGTGAGGGTTAGGGTTAGGGTTATTGTGAAGGTTATGATGAGGTTTAGGGTTAGGATTAGGGTTAGGGTGAGGGGTAGGTTGAGGCTGAATGTGAGGGTTGGGGTAAGGGATAGGTTTAGGTTTATGATTAGGGTTAGGGTGAGGGTGAGTGTGAGGTTTAGGGTTAGGGTTAGGGTATGGGTTAGGGTGAGGGTGAGGCTGAGGATTAGGGTTAGGTTTAGGCTTAAGGTTAGAGTTAGGGTTAGAGTTACAGTGAGGGCTATGGTTAGGGTTAGGGTTAGGATTAGGGTTAGGTTTAGGGTTAGGGTTAGGGTTAGGGTTAGAGTTACAATGAGGGTTATGATTACGGTTATGGTTAGGTTTAGGTTTAGGGTTAGGTTGGGGGTTAGGGTTAGGGTTTGGTTTAAGTTGAGGGTGAGGCTAAGGATTAGGTTTAGGTTTAGGGTTAGGGTTTGGGTTAGGTTTAGGGTTAGGTTTATGTTTAGTGTTAGGGTTAGGGTGAGGGTTAGGTTTAGGATAATGGGTAGGGAGAGGGTGAGTGTGACGGTTAAGTTTAGGGTTAGGTTTAGGATTAGGTTTATGGTGACGGTTAGGTTTAGGTTTTGGGGTAGGGTGAGGGTGAGGCTGAGGATTAGGGTTAGGTTTAGTGTTAGTGTTAGGGTTAGCGTTAGAGTTACAATGAGGGCTAGGGTTAGGTTTAGGGTTAGGGTTAGAGTTAGGGTTAGGGTTAGGTTTAGGGTTAGGGTTAGAGTTAGGGTTAGAGTTACAATGAGGGTTATGATTATGGTTATGGTTAGGTTTAGGTTTAGGGTTAGGGTGGGGGTTAGGGTTAGGGTTTGGTTGAAGTTGAGGGTGAGGCTGAGGATTAGGGTTAGGTTTAGGGTTAGGGTTTGGGTTAGGGTTAGAGTTACAGTGAGGGTTATGGTTAGGTTTAGGGTTAGGTTTAGGGTTAGGCTGAGGGTGAGTTTGGGTGTGTGTATTAGGCTTAGGGTTAGGGTTAGGGTTATTGTTTGTGGTATGGTTAGCGTTAAGTTAGTGGTGAGGGTGAGGCTGAGGGTGAGGGTTATGGTTATGGTTTGGGTTAGGATTAGTGTTATTGTTAGGGTTAGGGTTAGAGTTACGGTGAGTTTGAGGATGGGTGTGAGGGTTACGGTTAGGGTGAGGTTTAGGGAGAGGTTTAGCTTTAGGGTTAGGGTCAGGATGAGGGTCAGTGTGACGTTTATGGTTAGAGTTAGCTTTAAGGGGAGAGTTAGGGTGAGGTTTAGGGTTAAGGTTAGTGTTAGGGTTAGGGTGAGAGTGAAGTTTAGGTTGAGGTTTCTGGATAGGGCTAGGTTTAGGATTAGAGTTAGGGTGAGTGTGAATGTGGGGGTGAGCATTAGGGTTAGGGTGATGGTTGGGGTAGGGTTAGTGTTATTGTTAGTGTTAGGGTTAGAGTTACGGTGAGGGTGAGGGTGCGGGTGAGGTTTAAATTTAGGGTTAGGATGGGGTTTAGTGTTAGGTTTAGGGTTAGGATGAGGGTGAGGTTTAGGGTTAGATATATGGTTAGGGGGAGTGTAGGGGGAGGGTGAATGTGAGGGTTAGGGTTAGGGTTACGGTTAGGCTTAGGGTTAGGCTGAGGGTTAGGGTTAGTGTGAGGGTAAGGGTTAGGGTTAGGGCGAGAGTTAGGATTCGGGTTAAGTTTATGGTTAGTGTGAGGGATAGGGTTAGGGTTAGTGGGTGGGTGAGAGTTAGGCTTAGGGTTAGGGTTAGGGTTAGGGTTAGGGTTATTGTTAGTGTTATGGTTATGGTTAAGTTTGTGGTGAGGGTGAGGATGATGGTGAGGTTTATGGATTTAGAGTTAGAGTTACTTTGAGGTTGAGGGTGAGGGTGAGGTTTAGGGTTAGAGTTAGGTTTAGGAGGAATGTTAGGGTGAGGGTTAGTGTGGGGGTCACGGTAAGGGTAAATGTGAAGTTTAGGCTGAGGATGAGGGTTACGGTAAGGGTGAGGGTTAGGTTTAGGGTGAGGGTTAGGGTTAGGTTTAGGGTGAGGTTTAGGGTTAAGGTGATGGTTAGGGTTAGTGTTAGTGTGAGGTTTAGGGTTAGGGTTAGGGTTAGGATTAATGTTAGGTTTAAGCTTAAGGTGAGGCTTAGGGTGAGGGTGAGAGTCAGGGTTAGGGTTTGATTGGGATTTGGGTTAGGATGAATGTGAGGGTTAGGCTTAGGGATAGGGATAGGCTTAGGTTTAGGTTGAGGGTGAGGGTGAGTGTGAGGATTAGAGTTAGGGTGAGGGATAGGGTTAGGGTGAGAGTTAGGGTTTGGGTTAAGTTTAGGGTTAGGGTGAGTGTTAGGGTAGGGTTTAGAGTGAGGGTGAGGGTTAGGTATAAGCTTGGGTTTAGGCTGAGGGTGAGTGTGAGGATTAGTGTTAGGGTGAGGGATAAGGTTAGGGTGAGAGTTAAGGTTTGGGTTAAGTTTAGGTTTAGGGTGAGTGTTAGGGTAGGGGTTACAGTGAGGGTGAGGGTTAGGTTTAGGTTGAGGTTTAGGGTTAGGTTTAGGGTTAGGGTGAAGGTGAGGTTTAGGATTAGGGTTATTTTTAGGATGAGGTTTAGGATGAGTGTTAGGGTTAGGATTAGGGTTAGGGTGAGGGCTAGCTTGAGGGTGAGTTTTAGGGTTAAGGTTAGGGTGAGGTTTAGGGTTAGGATTAGGGTTAGGGTTAGGGTGAGGGTGAGGTTTAGGGTTAGAGGTAGGGTTAGGGTGAGACTGAGGGTGAGGGTTGGGTTAGGGTTAGGGTTAGGTTGACCGTGAGTGTTAGGATTAGGGTTAGGTTTAGGGTTAGGATTACTGTTATTGTTAGGGTTAGAGTTAAGGTGAGGTTGAGGGTGAGGGTGAGGGTGAGGGGTAGGTTTATTGTTAGGGTGAGTTTTAGGGTTAGGGTTAGTGTTATGGTGAGGGTTAGGATGAGGGTTAGGGTTATGGTAAGTGTGAGGGTTAGGGTTAGAGTGAGGATTAGGGTAAGGATTAGGGTTAATGTGAGGTTGAGGGTTAGGATTAGGGTTAGGGTTAGGGTTATTGTTAGGGTTAGGGTTACGGTTTCAATGAGGTTGAGGGTTAGAGTTAGAGTTGGGGTGAGGTTTTTAGTGTTAGGGTTAGGGTTAGAGACAGGGTTAGGGTGAGTGTGAGGTTTAGGGGTAGAGTTAGGGTTAGGGAGAAGGTTAAGGTGAGGGTTAGGTTTAGGGTGATGGTTAAGGTGGGTGTGACGGTAAGGGTAAAGTTGAGGGTTAGGCTTAGGGTGAGGGTTACAGTAGGGTGAGGGTTAGGTTTACGGTGAGGGTTAGGGTTAGGGTGAGGGTGAGGGTGACGGTTAGATTGAGGATTTGTGTTAGGGTTTGTGTGAGTTTGAGGGTGAGGATGAGGGTTAGGCTTAAGGTGAGGGCTAGGGTGAGGGTGAGGATTAGGTTTAGTGTTAGGGTGAATTTAGGGTTAGGGTGAGGGTTATGGTTAGCGTTAGGGTTAGGTTTAGGTGTAGGTTTAGTGTTAGGGTAAGGGATTGGGTTAGGGTAGGGTTAGGGTAAGTGTTTTTGTTAGGGTTATTATTAGGGTTAGGGTTAGGATGAGGTTTAAGTTTAGGTTTCGGTTTAGAGTTAGGGTTAGTGTGAGGGTGAGGTTTAGGGTTAGAGTTAGGGTGAGTGTTAGGGTTAGAGTTAGGGTGAGCGTTAGGGTTAGGGTTAGGCTTAGGCTTTGGCTTAGACTTAGGCCCAGCATGTGGGTGAGTGTTAGGGTTAGGATTAGGGTGAGGGTTTAGGTTAGGGTTAGGGTGAGGATTAGGATGAGGTTTAGGGTTAGGATTAGGGTTAGGCTGAGGGCTAGGGTGAGGGTTATGGTGAGGATTAGGCTTAGGGATAGGTTTAGGATTAGGATTAGGTTTAGGGTGAGGGTGAATGTGAGGGTTAGAATTAGGGTTAGGTTTAGGCTTACCGTTAGGGTGAAGGTTAGGGTTAGGGTTTTGTTAGGGTGAGGGTGAGGCTGAGAATTAGGGTTAGGTTGAGGGTTAGGTTTAGGTTTAGGGCTAGTGTTAGGGTTAGGGTTAGGGTTACAGTGATGGTTAGGGTTAGGGTTAGGGTTATTGTTAAGGTTAGGGTTAGGGTTACAGTTACAATGAGGGCGAGGGTGAGGATTAGCGTTAGCATTATGGTTAGATTTAGTGTTAGGGTTAGGGTTAGAGTTAGGGTTAGGGTGAGGGTGAGGTTTAGGGGTAGAGTCAGGGTTAGGGTGAGTTTTAGGTTGAGGGTTAGGGTTAGGGTGAGGGTTACGGAGGGAGTGATGGTACGGGTAAACGTGAGGGTTAGGCTGAGGGTGTGGGTTTTTTTAAGTGTGAGGGTTAGTGTTAGCGTGAGAGTTAGGGTTAGGGGTAGTGTGAGGGTGAGGGTTAGATTGAGGATTATTGTTATGGTTAGTGTGAGGTTTAGGGTGAGGATGGGTGTTAGGGTTAGGGTGAGGGCTAGGGTGAGGGTGAGGGCTAGAGTTAGGTTTAGGGTGAGGTTTAGAGTTAGGGTGATTGTTAGATTTAGTGTGAGGGTTAGTGTTAGGGTTAGGGTGAGTGTTCGGTTGAGGGTAAATGTTAGGGTGAGGCTTAAGGTAAGGGTGAGGGTTAGGGTTACTGTTATTGTTAGGGTTAGGTTTAGGGTTATGATTAAGTTGAGGGTGAGAGTGAAGTGTAGGTTTAGGGTTGAGGATGAGGTTTAGGTTTAGGGTTAGGTTTAGAGTTAGGGTTAGGGTGAGAGTGAGGTTTAGGGTTAGAGTTAGTGTTAGGGTTAGGTTTAGGGTCAGGGTGAGGGTTAGGGTTAGGGCTAGGCTTAGGCTTAGGCTTAGGCTTAGGCCGAGCATGAGGGTGAGGGTTAGGGTTAGGGTTAGAGTGAGGGTTAGGGTGAGGGTTAGGATGAGGTTTAGGGTTAGGACTAGGGTGAGGGTTAGGGTAAGGTATAGGGTTACATTTAGGATTAGGGTTAGGTTGAGGGTGAGGGTGAATGTGAGGGTTAGGGTTAGGGTTAGTGTTATTGTTAGGGTTAGGGTTAGCGCTATGGAGATTGTGAGGGTGCAGGTGAGGGTTAGGTTTAGTTTTAGGGTGGGGTTTAGGGTTAGGGTTAGGGTTAGGGTTAGTGTGAGGTTGAGGTTTAGGGTTAGATATAGTGTTAGGGGGAGGGTTAGGGTGAGGGTTAGGGTGAAGCTTAGTGTTAGGGTTAGGGTGAGGGTGACGGTTAGGGTAAGTTTTAGGGTTAGGCTTAGGGTTAGTGTGAGGGTTAGTGTTAAGTTTAGGGTTAGTGTTTGAGTGAGGTTAAATTTTAGGGTGAGGGTTTGGGTTAGGGTGAGGTTTATGCTTTTGGTGAGGTTTAGTGTTAGTTTTAGGGTTAGAGTTAGGGTGAGGCTGAGGGTGAGGGTGAGGGTTAGGGTTAGGGTTATTGTTAGGGTTAAGGTTAATGTGATGGTTAGGTTGACGGTTAGGTTTAGTGTTAGGGTTAGGATTAGGATTAGGCTTAGGGTTAGAATGAGTGTGAGGTTTAGGGTTAGGGTTAGAGTTAGGCTTAGGGTTAGGCTGAGGGTGAGGGTGAGGGTTAGGGTTAGGGTGAGGTTTAGGATTAGGGTTAGGGTGAGAGTTAGGGTTCGGGTTAAGTTTAGGTTTAGGGTTAGGGATAGGGTACGGGTTAAGGTGAGGGTGAGCATTAGGTTTAGGTTGAGCTTTAGGGTTAGGTTAGGATTAGGGTGAGGGTGAGGGAGAGGGTTAGGGTTAGTGTTAGGGTGAGGGTTAGGATGAGGGTTAGGGTTAAGATTAGGGTGATGGTGAGGTTTAGGTTTAGGTTGAGTTTTAGGGTTAGGGTTAGGGATAGGGTGAGGGTGAGGTTTAGGATTAGAGTTAGGGTTAGGGTGAGGCTGAGGGTGAGGGTTGGGGTTTTGGTTAGTGTTAGAGTTAGGGTTAGGGTGAGGGTTAGGGTGAGATTGAAGTTTGGGCTTAGAGTTAGAATTAGGATTAGGGTAAGGGTTAGGGTGAGTGTGAGGGTTATGGTTAGGGTTAGGCTTCAGCTTAGGGTTAGGCTGAGGGTGAGGGTTAGGTTTAGCGTGAGTGTTAGGGTTAGGGTTAGGCTGAGGGTTAGTCTGAGGGTGAGGGTTAGGCTTAGGGTTAGGATTAGGATTAGGTTAAGCGTTAGGGTAAGTGTGAGGGTTAGGTTTAGGGTTAGGCTTTGGCTTAGGGTTAGGCTGAGGTTGAGGTTGAGGGTGAGGGTGAGGGTTAGGGTTAGGGTGATGATTAGTTTTAGGTTTAGGGTGAGAGTATGGGTTAAGCTAAAGTTTAGGGTTAGGGTGAGGGTTAGGGTTAGGTTTAGGGTTAGGTTTATGGATAGTGTGATGGTTAGGGTTAGGGTTAGTTTTAGGGTTAGGATGAGGATTAGGGTTAAGCTTAAGTTTAGGGTGAGGACTAGGGTGAGGTTGAGGGTTAGTGTTAGTGTTAGGGTTTGGTTTAGGGTTAGGGTTAGGGTTAGGGTGAGGGTTTGGATGAGGGTTAGGTTTACAGTGAGGTTGAGGATTAGAGTTAGGTGTACGGTTAGGGTTAGGATTAGGGTTAGGGTGAGGGTGAGTGTTAGGATTAGGGTTAGGCTTAGGTTTAGGGTTAGGTTTAGGGTTTGGATTAGTGTTATTGTTAGGGTTAGGCTTAGATTTATGGTAACGGTGAGGGTGAGGGTGAGGGTGAAGTTTAGGGTTAGGGTTAGGGTGAGGTTTATGATTAGTGTTAGGATTATGGTTAGGGTGAGTGTGAGGTTTAGGGTTAGATTTAGGTTTAGGGTGAGGATTAGGGTTAGGATTAGGGTGAGAGTTTGGGTTCTGCTTAAGTTTAGGGTTAGTGTGAGGGTTAGGGTTAGGTTGAGGGTTAGGTTTAAGGATAGTGTGATGTTTAGCGTTAGGGTTAAGATGAAGATTAGGGTTAGGATTAAGGTTAGGGTGATGACTAGGGTGAAGTTGAGGGTTAGGGTTAGGGTTAGGGTGAGCGTTTGGATGAGGGTTAGGGTTACAGTGAGTGTGAGGATTAGGGTTAGGTTGAGGGTGAGTGTTAGGTTTAGGGTTAGGCTTAGGGTTAGGTTTAGGTTTAGGGTTAGGAATAGTGTTATTGTTAGGGTTAGGGTTAGATTTATGGTAAGGTGAGCGTGAGGGTGAAGGTTAGAGTTAGGGTTAGGGTGAGGTTTTTGTTTAGGATTAGGATTAGGGTTAGGGTGAGGGTGAGGTTTAGGGTTAGATTTTGGGTTAGGGGGAGTGTTAGTTCGAGGGTTAGGGTTAGGGTTAAGTGTAGGTTGATGGTTATGTTGAGGTTTTTTGTTAGGATTAGGGTTAGGGTTAGGATTAGGGTTAGGGTGAGGGTGAGTGTGAGGGTTAGGGTTAGGGTTAGGCTTAGGCTTATGTTTAGGCTGAGGGTGAGGGTGGGGGTGAGGATTAAAGTTACGGTGATGGTTAGGGTTAGGCTTAGGTTGAGGGTTAGAATGAGGGTTAGTGTTAGGATTAAGATTAGGGTGAGGGCTCCGGTGAGGGTGAGGATTAGGGTAAGGCTTAGGCTTAGGGTTAGGCTGAGCTTGAGTTTGAGGGTGAGGATTTTGGTTAGGGTGATGGTTAGGTTTACGGTTAGGGTGAGGGTTAGTATGAGGTTTAGGGTTAGGGTGTGGGTTAGGGTGATTATGATGGTAAGGGTAAAGGAGAGGTTTTGGCTGAGGGTGAGTGTTAAGATAAGGGTGAGGGTTAGGGTTATTTTTAGGGTTAGGGTA
Organism: Dipodomys merriami; assembly: GCF_024711535.1. Taxonomy (NCBI): domain Eukaryota; kingdom Metazoa; phylum Chordata; class Mammalia; order Rodentia; family Heteromyidae; genus Dipodomys; species Dipodomys merriami. Next base: position 1,597,666 of record NW_027206102.1, read on the forward strand.
AGGGTTAGTGTTAGGGTTAGGGTGAGGGTAAGATTGAGGATTCGGTTTAGTGTTAGTGTGAGGTTTAGGGTGAGGATGAGGGTTAGGGTTAAGGTGAGGGTGAGGGATAGAATTAGGGTTAGTGTGAGGGCTAGGGTTTGGATGAGGTTTAGGTTTCGGGTTAGGGTGAGGGCTAGGGTGAAGGTTAGGTTAAGGTTTAGTGTTAGGGATAGGGTTAGGTTTAGGATTAGGGTTAGGGTGAGGGTGAGTGTGATGGTTTGGGATAGGGTTAAGATTAGGCTTAGGGTTAGGGTGAGGATTAGTGTTAGGATTTGGGTTAGGGGGAGAGTGAGGCTGAGGATTAGGGTTAGGTTTAGGGTTAGGGTTATGTTTAGGGTTAGGGTTATGTTTAGGGTTAGGGTTAGGGTTAAGGTGAGGGTTATGTTTAGGATAGGGTTAGGCTTAGTGTTAGGCTGAGGGTGAGGGTGGGGGTGAGGATTAGGGTTAAGGTTAGGGTTTGGGTTAGGTTATTGTTAGTGTTAGGGTTAGGGTTAAGTTTGCGGTGAGGATGAGGCTGTGGGTGAGGGTTATGGTTTGGGTTAGGGTTAATGTTATTGTTAGGGTTAGGGTTAAAGTTACGGTGAGGTTGAGGGTAAGGGTGAGGGTTAGGGTTAAGGTGAGGTTTACGGTGAGGTTTAGGGTTAGGTTTAGGGTTTGGGTTAGGGTGAGGGTGAGATTTTGGGTTAGATATAGAGTTAGGGGTAAGGTTAGGGTGAGGGTTATGGTTAGGGTTAGTGTTAGGCTTAGGGTAAGGGTGAGGTTTAGGTTGAGTTTAAGGGTAAGGGTTAGGGTTAGTGTTAGTGTGAGGGTTAGTTTTAGGGTTTGCGTTAGTGTTATGGTTAGCGTAAGTGTTAGGGTGAGGGTTTGGGTTACGGTGAGGGTTATGGTTAGGGTGAGGTTTAGGGTTAGGTTTAGGGTTATTGTTAGGGTTATGGTTAGGGTTACTGTTACAGTGAGGGAGAGAGTGAGGGTTAGGGTTAGGTTTAGGATGAGGTTTAGGTTTATGTTAGGGTTAGAATTAGGGTTAGGGTGAGAGTGAGGTTTAGGTTGAGAGTTAGGCTTAGTGTTAGTTTTACGGTTAGGGTGAGGGTTAGGCTTAGGCTTAGGCTTAGGCTTAGGCTTAGGCTTAGGTTTAGGCCGAGCATGAGTTTGCGGGTGAGGGTTAGGATGAGGTTTAGGGTTAGGATTAGTTTTAGGGTTAGGGCTAGGGTGAGGGTTAGATTGAGGGTTAGGTTTAGGTTTAGAGTTAGGTTTAGGATTAAGGTTAGCGTGAGGTTGAGTGTGAGGGTTAGGGTTAGGGTTAAGTTTAAGCTTAGGGTTAGGGTGAGGGTTAAGATTAGGGTTTGGGTTATGGTGAGGGTGAGGCTAAGGATTAGGGTTTGGTTTAGGGTTAGATTTAGGGTTAGGATTAGGGTTAGGGTTAGGGTTATGGTGAGGGTTAGTGTTAGGGTTAGGGTTAGGCTGAGGGTGAGGGTGAGGGTGAGGGTAGGATTGAGGATCAGGGTTAGGGTTAGGGTTAGGTTTAGGGTTATTGTTAGTGTTATGGTTAGGGTTAAGTTTGCGGTGAGGGTGAGGCTGAGGTTGAGGGTTATGGTTAGGGTTATGGTTAGTGTTACTGTGAGGTTGAGAGTGAGGGTGAGGGTTTAGGCTTTGGGTGAGGTTTAGGGTGAGGTTGAGGTTTAGGTTTAGGGTTAGGTTTAGGGTGAGGGTGAGGTTTAGGGTTAGAGTTAGGGTTAGGGGGAGGCTTAGGGTGAGGTTTAGGTTTAGGTTTAGGGTTAGGTTTAGGGTGAGGGTGAGGTTTAGGGTTAGAGTTAGGGTTAGGGGGAGGCTTAGGTTGAGGTTTAGGGTTAGGGTTAGTGTTAGGGTTAGGGTGAGGGTTAGGCTTAGGGTTAGAGTTAGGATGAGGCTGAAGGTGGGGGTGAGGATTAGGGTTAGGGTGATGGTTAGGGTTAGGATTAGTGTTATTGTTAGAGTTAGTGTTAGAGTTCCGGTAAGGGTGAGGGTGCGGGTGAGGGTTAGGTTTAGGGTTAGTGTGAGGGTTAGTGTTTGGGTTAGGATTAGTGTTAGGGTCATGGTAAGTGTTAGGGTGAGAGTTTGGGTTAGTGTGAGGGTTATGGTTAGGGTTAGGGTGAGGTTTAGGGTTTGGTTTAGAGTTAGGTTTAGGGTGAGTGGTAGGGGTAGGTTTAGGTTTAGGGTTAGGGTTAGGATTAGGATTAGGGTGAGGGTGAGTGTGTGTGTTAGGGTTAGGATTAGGATTAGGCTTAGGTTTAGGCTCAGGGTGAGGTTGAGGTTGAGGGTTAGGGTTAGGGTGAGCGTTAAGGTTCGGGTTACGTTTAGGTTAGGGTGAGGGTTAGGGTAAAGGTTATGTTGAGGGTGAGGGTTAGGGTTAGTTTGAAGGTTAGAGTTAGGGTGAGGGTGAGGATTAGCGTTAGGGTTAGGATGAGAGTTAGGATGAGGGTTAGTTTTAGGATTAGGGTTAGAGTGAGGGCTTTTTTGAGTGTGAGGTTTAGGCTTAGGGTTAGGGTTAGTTTTAGGGTTAGGGTAAGGGTTAGGGTTAGGGTGAGGGTGAGGTTTAGTGGTAGAGTTAGTGTTAGGGTGAGGCTGAGGGTGAGCATTAGGGTTAGGGTTAGAGTTAGATTTAGGGTTATGGTGAGGTTGAGGTTTAGATTTAGGGTTAGGCTTAGGGTTAGGATTAGGATTAAGGTAAGCTTTCGGGTAAGTCTCAGGGTTAGGGTTAGGGTTAGGGTTAGGTTTAGGGTTAGACTGAGGGTTAGGGTTAGGCTTAGGGTGAGGGTTAGATTGAGGAATAAGTGTTAGGGTTAGTGTGAGGTTTAGGGTGAGGATGAGGGTCTGGGTTAGGGTAAGGGTGAGTGTTAGAATTTGGGTTAGGTTGAGGTCTAGGGTGAGGGTGAGGGTTAGGGTGAGGGTGAGGTTTAGGGTAAGATATTGGGTTAGGGGAAGGGTTAGGGGGAGGGTTAGGGTTAGGGTCAGTGTTAGGGTTAGGGTGAGGGTGAGGGTTAGGTTGAAGTTAAGGTTTAGGGTTACAGTTAGGGTTAGTGTGAGAGTTAGTGTTAGGGTTAGAGTTAGTGTTAGGGTTAGAGTTAGTGTTAGGGTTAGAGTTAGTGTTAAGGTGAGGGTAAGTGTTTGGGTGTGGGTTTGGTTTAGGATGAGGCTTATTCTTAGTGTGAGGGTTAGGGTTAGGGTTAGGGTTATTGTTAGGGTTAGGGTTAGGGTTAAGGTTACATTGAGGGTGAGAGTGAGGTTTAGGGTTACGGTTAGGATAAGGTTTAGGGTTTGGGTTAGGGTTAGAATTAGTTTTAGTGTGAGAGTGAGGTTTAGGTTTAGAGTTAGGGTTAGTGCTAGTTTTAGGGTTAGGGTGAGGGTTAGGGTTAGGCTTAGGCTTAGGTTTAGGCTTAGGCCGAGCATGAGGTTGAGGGTGAGGGTTAGGATGAGGTTTAGGGTTAGGATTAGGGTTAGGGTTAGGGCTAGGGTGAGGGTTAGGTTAAGGGTTAGGTTTAGGGATAGTTTTAGGTTTAGGCTTAAGATTAGGTTGAGGTTGAATGTGAGGATTAGGGTTAGATTTAGGATTAGGCTTAGGGTTAGGGTGAGGGTAAAGTTAGGATTTGTGTTATGGTGAGGGTGAGGCTGAGGATTACGGTTTGGTTTAGAGTTAGGTTTAGGGTTAGGTTTAGGTTTAGGGTTAGGGTTGGGGTTACGGTGACGGTTAGGGTTAGGGTTAGGCTTAGGGTTAGGGTTAGAGTTATGGTTAGGGGGACTGATATGTTGCAGTTTAGGGTTAGGTTTAGTGTTAGGGTTAGGGTGATTGTGAGGGTTAGGTTGAGGTTTAGGGATAGGATTAGGTTTAGGATTAGGGTTAGGGTGAGGGTGAGTGTGAGGGTTAGGTTGAGGCTTAGGCTTAGGCTGAGGGTTAGGCTGAGGGTGAGGGTGGGGGTGAGGATTAGGGTTAGGGTGATGGTTTTGTTTAGGGTTAGTTGTATTGTTAGGGTTAGGGTTAGGGTTAGAGTTACTGTGAAGTTGAGGGTGAGGGTGAGGGTTTAGGCTTTGTGTGAGTTTTAGGGTGAGGTTAAGGGTTAGGTTTAGGGTTAGGTTTAGGGTGAGGGTTAGGTTTAGGCTTAGGGTTAGGGATAGAGTTATGGTTAGGGGGACTGTTAGGTTGCGGTTTAGGGTTAGGTTTAGTGTTAGGGTTAGGGTGATTGTGAGTGTTAGGTTGAGGTTTAGGGATAGGATTAGGTTTAGAATTAGTGTTAGGGTGAGGGTGAGTGTGACGGTTAGTTTGAGGGCTAGTCTTAGGCTTCAGGTTAGGCTGAGGGTGAGGGTGGGGGTGAGGATTAGGGTTAGGGTGATGGTTTTGTTTAGGGTTCGTGGTATTGTTAGTGTTAGGGTTAGATTTCCGGTGAAGGTGAGGGTGCGGGTCAGGGTTAGGGTTAGGGTTAGGGTGGGGATTAGGGTTAGGTTTAGGGTAAGGATTTGGGTGAGGGTGAGGTTTAGGGTGAGACATAGGTTTAGGGGGAGTGTTAGGGTGAGGGTTAGGGTTAGGGTTAGTGTTAGGGTTAGGGTGAGGGTGCGGGTTAGTTTGAGGTTTAGGGTTAGGGTTAGGGTTAGTTTGAGGGTTAGTGTTAGGGTCAGGGTTAGTGTTAGTGGGAGGGTAAGTGTTAGGGTGAGGGTTTGGGTTGGGGTGAGGTTTATGGTTAGGGTGAGGGTTAGGATTAAGGTTAAGGTTATTGTTAGTGTTAGGATTAGGTTTAGGCTTAGGGTTAGCCTGAGGGTGATGTTGAGGTTGAGGTTTATGGTTAGGGTGAGGGTTAGGCTTAGGGTTAGGGTGATGGTTAGGGTCAGTATGAGGGTTAGTGTTAGGGTTAGGGTGAGTGATAGGTTGAGGGTAAATGTTAGGGTGAGGCTTATGGTAAGTGTGATGGTTAGGGTTATGGTTAGAGTTATTGTTAGTGTTAAGTTTATGGTTATGGTTAATGTGAGGGTGAGGGTGAGTGTTAGGTTTAGTGTTAGGATGAGGTTTAGTTTTAGGGTTAGGGTTAGAGTTAGGGTTAGGGTGAGAGTGAGGTTTAAGGTTAGAGTTAAGGTTAGTGTTAGGGTTAGTGTTTAGGTGAGGGTTAGGGTTAGGACTAGGCTTAGGCTTAGGCTTAGGCTTAGGCCCAGCTTGAGGGTGAGGAGGAGGTTTAGGTTAGGCTTAGTGTTAGGATTAGGGTGAGGTTAAGGGTTAGGGTGAGGGTTAAGGTTAGGTTAGGGTGAGGGTTAAGATGAGGTTTAGGGTTTCAGTGAGAGTGAGGGTTAAGGTTAGGGCGAGGGTTAGGGTTAGGATTATGGTTAGGGTGAGGGTGATGGTTAGGATTAGGGTTAGGGTTATTGTAAATGTTATGGTTAGGGTTACATTTCCAGTGAGGGTGAGGCTGAGAGTGAAGATTAGGGTTAGGTTAAGGGTTAGTTTTTGGGTTAGGATTAGTGGTAATGTTAAGGTTAGGGTTAGACTTACGATTTGGGTGAGGGTGAGGGTGAGGGTGAGGGTTAGTGTTAGGGTGAGGGTTTGTGTAAGGGTTAGGGTTAGGGTTAGATTGGGGATTAGGTTTAGGGTTAGTGTGAGGTTTAGGGTGAGGATGAGGATTAGGGTGAGGGTTAGGGTTAGAATTAGGATTAGGTTGAGGGCTAGCTTGAGGGTGAGGGTTAGGGTTAGGGTTAAGTTTATGGTGAGGTTTAGCGTGAGGGATAGGTTTAGGTTTAGGGTGAAGGTTAGGATTAGTGTGAGGGTTACGGTTAGGGTGAGGCTAAGGGTTATGGTGAGGGTTAGGGTGAGGTTGAGGGTTAGGGTTTGGATTAGGGATAGGGTTAGGGATAGGCTGAGGGAGAGGGTGAGGGTGAGGGTGAGGTTTAGGGTTAGGGATATGGTTAGGGTGAGGGTGAGGACTAGGGTGAAAGTGAGGGTGAGGGTGAGGTTCTTGGTTAGGTAATGGTTAGGGTTAGTGTGAGGATTAGTTGAGGTTTAGGGTAAGGGTGAGCTTGAGATTTAGGGTGTGGGTGAGCATTAGGGTTAGGGTGAGGGTTCGGATAAGGTAGAAGGTTAGGGTTAGGGTTAGGTGAGTGTTAGTGTTAGTGTTAGGGTTAGGGAGAGGGTTAGGGTTAGGCTTAGCGTGAGGGTGACGGTGTGGGTGACGGTTAGGGTTAGAGTTACGGTGAGGATTCGGTTAAGTGTGAGGTTTAGGGTGAGGATGAGGGTAAGTGTTACGATGAGGGTTAGGGTGAGGGTTAGGGTGAGGGTTAGGGTTAGGGTTATGCTTAGGGTTAGGGTGAGGGTTAGGCTGAGGGTTAGGGTTATGATTAGGGTGAGGGTTAGGGTGAGGTTTAGGGTGAGGGTTAAGGTGAGGGTGAGGTTGAGGGTTAGGGTTGTTATAAGGGTTAAGGTCAGATTTAGGGTGACCGTGAGGTTTTGGGTGAGGGTTAGGTTGAGGGTTAGTGTTAGGGTTAAGGTGAGGGTTAGGGTAAGGGGTAGGGTTACGGTTAGGGTGAGGGTTAGGTTTATTGTGAGAGTTAGGTTTAGGGTTAAGGTTAGGATTAGTGTGAGGGTAAGAATTAGTTGACTGTTAGGGTGAGGGTGAGGTTTAGGGTTAGGAATAGTGATAGGATTAGTGTAAAGCTGAGGGTGATGGTGAGGTTTAGGGTTAGTGTTAGGGTGAGGGCTTGGATGAGAGTTAGGTTAAGGTTGAGGGTTAGGGTGAGAGTGATGGTAAGGGTAAAGTTGAGGGTTAGGCTCAGGGTGAGGGTTAAGATAAGGGTGAGGGTTAGGGTTAAGGTGAGCATTAGGTTAAGTGTTCGGGATACGGTTAGGGTGAGGGTTAGATTGAGGATTAGGGTTAGGGTTAGTGTGAGGTTTAGTGTGAGGTTGAGGGTTAGGTTTAGGTTGAGGGTTAGGGTTAGAATTAGGTTTAGGGTGAGGGCTAGGGTGAGGGTGAGGTTTAGGTTAGGGTTAGGGTTAATGTTAGGGTGAGGTTTAGGTTTACTGTGAGAGTTGGGGTTAGTGTGAGGTTTAGTGTTAGGGTGAGGGGAAGTGTTAGGGTGGGGGTTTGGGTTTGGGTTAGGGTTATGTTTAGTTTGAGGGTTAGGTTTAGGGTTTGGGTGAGGGCTAGGGTGAAGGTGAGGTTCAGGGTTATGTTTAGGGTGAGGTATAGGTTTAGGGTTAAGTTTAGGGTTAGGGTTAAGGTGAGGGTGAGGTTTAGGTTTAGAGTTAGGGTTAGGGTGAGGGTTACGGTTAGGGTTAGTGTTAGGTTTAGGGTTAGGGTGAGGGTTAGGGTTAGGGTGAGGGTTAGGGTTAGGGCTGGGATTAGGATAAGAGTTTTTGTGAGGGTGAGTGTCAGTTTGAGGGTTAGTGTTAGGGTCAGGTTTAGGGTTAGGCTTAGGTTTACGCTGAGGTTGAGGGTGAGGGTTAAGGTGAGGGTGAGGGAGAGGTTTAGGGTTAGAGTTAGGGTTAGTGTGAGGGTTAGCGTTAGGGTTGGTGTTAATGTTAGAGTTAGGGTGAGGGTTAGGGTGAGCGTTATGGTTAGGGATAGGATTAGATTTAGGTTTAGGGTTAGCTTGAGTGTGAGTGTGAGGGTTAGTGTTAGGGTTAGGTTTAGGGTTAGGCTGAGGGTTAGGCTGAGGGTTAGGGTGAGGGTGTAGGTTAGGGTGAGGGTTTGGTTTAGGGTTAAGGTGAGGGTTAGAATGAGGGTTAGGTTTAGGATTGGGGTTAGGGTGAGGGCTAGAGTGAGGTTGAGGTTTAGTGTTAGGGTGTGGTTTAGGGTTAGGTTTAGGGTTAGGGTCAGGGTGAGTTTGAGGTTTAGGGTTAGAGATAGGTTTAGGAGGAGGGTTAGGGTGAGGGTTAGGTTTAGGGTTAGTGTTAGGGTTAGGGTTAGGGTTAATGTTAGGGTGAGGGTTAGGGTTAGAGATAGTATTAGGTTTAGGATTATGGTTAGGTTGAGGGTGAGTGTGAGGGTTAGAATTAGGGTTTGGTTTAGGCTTAGGGTTAGGCTGAGGTAGAGTGTAAGTATGAGAGTTAGGGTGCGGTTTAGGGTTAGGGTTAGGTTTAGAGTTAGCCTTAAGGTGAGGTTTAGTGTTAGGGTTAGGTTTACGGTGAGGGTTAGGTTTAGGGTTATGGTGAGGCTTAGGGTTAGGTTTAGGATTAGGCTTATGATTAGGCTGAGGGTGGGAGTGGGGGTGAGGATTAGGGTTAAGGTTAGGGTTAGGGTTAGGGTTATTGGTATTTTCATGGTTAGGGTAAAGTTTGCAGTGAGGTTGAGGTTGAGGTTGAGTGTTAGGTTTAGGGTGAGGTTTAGTGTTAGGTTTATTCTTAGGTTGAGGTTGAGTTTGAGAGTTAGGGTTAGGCTTAGGGTTAGGGTGACGATTAATGTTAGTGTTTGGGTTAGGGTGAGGCTGAGGATTAGGGTGAGGTTTAGGGTTAGGTTTAGATTTAGGGTTAGGGTTAGGGTTAGGCTGAGGGTGAGGGTGGGGGTGAGGATTAAGGTTAGGGTTTCGGTTAAAATTAGGGTTATTGTTAGTGTTATGGTTTGGGTTTAGTTTGCGGTGAGGGTGAGCCTGAGGTTGAGGGTTATGGTTATGTTTAGGCTTAGTCTTAGGGTTAGGCTGAGGGTGAGTATGGGGGTGAGGAATAGGTTTTGGGTGATGGTTAGGGTTAGGGTTAGGTTGAGGGTGAGGATGAGGCTTAGCGTTAGGATTAGGTTTAGGGTGAGGGCTAGGGTGAGGGTGAGGGTTAGGATTAGGGATAGGCTTAGGCTTAGGCTTAAAGTTAGGCTTAGGGTGAGGGTTAGTTTGAGGGTTTGGGTTAGGATAATGGATAGGGTTAGGGTTAGGGTGAGTGTTAGGATGATGGTTAGTGTTAGGGTGAGAGTTAGCCTGAATGTGACGGTAAGAATAAAGGTGAGGGTTAGGCTGATGGTGAGTGTTCCCCTAAGGGTGAGGGTTAGGATTAGGTTGAGGTTTAGGGTAAGGATTAGGATGAGGGTTAGGTTGAGGGTGAGGGTTAGATTGAGGATCAGGATTGGGGTTTGTGTGAGGTTTAGGTTGTGGATGAGGGTTAGGGTTAGGGTGAGGTTTAGGGTTAGAATTAGGGTTAGGGTGAGGGCTAGGGTGAGGCTGAGGGTTAGTGTTAGGGTTTAGGTGAGGTTTAGGGTTTGGTGAGAGTTAGGGTTACTGTGAGGGTTAGTGTTTGAGTTAGGGTTAGTGTTAGGGTGAGGGTAAGTGTTAGGGTGAGGGTTAGGGTTAGGGTGAGGGTTATGGTTAGGGTGAGGGTTAGTGTTAGGTTTTGGGTGATTTTTAAGTTTAGAGTTAGGGTTACGTTGAGGGTGAGGGTGAGTGTTAGGGTTTGGGTGAGGTTTAGGTTTAGGGTTAGGGTTAGAGTTACGGTGAGGGTGAGGGTGAGGTTTAGGGTTACAGTTAGTGTTCAAGTGAGGGTTAGGATGAGGGTTAGGGTTAGGGTTAGTTTTAGGTTTAGGGTTAGGGTGAGGTTTAGGGTTAGGGTTATGGTTAGGATTAGGGTTAGGGTGAGGGTTAGGGTTAGGGTTAGGGTTAGGTTTAGGATGAGGGTTAAGATGAGGGTTAGTTTTAGGATTATGGTTATGGTGAGGGCTAGGGTGAGGGTAAGGTTTAGGGTTAGGTTTAGGGTGAGGTTTAGGGTTAGGGTTAAATTTAGGGTCAGTGTGAGTTTGACGTTTAGTGTTAGAGATAGGGTTAGGGTGACGGTTAGGGTGAGGGTTAGGGTTAGGGTTAGTGTTACTGGTAGGGTGAGGGTTAGGGTGAGGGGTAGGGTGATGGTGTGTGTTAGGGTTAGGGTTAGGATTCGGATTAGGGTTAGGGAGAGGGTGAGTGTGAGGGTTAGAATTAGGGTTAGGGTTAGGCTTAGGGTTAGGCTGAGGGTGAGGGTGAGGGTGAGTGTTAGGGTTAGGGTGAATATTAGGGTTAGGATGAGGCTTAGGGTTAGAGTTAGGGTGAGAATTAAGGTTCGGCTTTAGGGTTATGGTGAGGGTTAGGTTGAGGGTGTCTGTAAGGTTCAAGGTGAGGGTTAGGCTGATGGTGAGGTTTTCGTTAAGGGGGAGGGCTAGGGTTAGGGTGAGGTATAGAGTAAGGGTAAGGGTTAGGGTTAGGGCGAGGGTGAGGGTAACGGTAAGGGTTAGGGTTAGGGTGAGGGTGTGGATTAGATTGAGGATTAGGGTTAGGGTTAGTGTGAGGTTTAGGGTATCGTTGAGGGGTAGGCTTAGTGTGAGGGTTAGTGTTAGGGTGAAGTTATGTGTTAGGTTGAGGTTGAGGGTTAGGGTGAGGGTTATGTTTATGGTGAGGCTTAGGATTAAGGTTAGTGTTATTGTTAGGGTTAGGGTTATGGTTACGGTGAGGGTGAGAGTGAGGGTGAGGTGTAATGCTAGGGTTAGGGTGAGATTTAGGGTTAGGGTTAGGGTTAGAGTTAGGGTTAGGGTGAAGGTCAGTTTTAGGGTTAGTGTTAGGGTTAGGGTGAGGTTTAGGTTGAGGGTTAGGGTTAGGGTTAGTGTTAGGGTTAGGGTTAGGGTGAGGGTTAGGTTGAGGGTAAGTGTTAGGGCTTGGGTTAGGTTTAGGTTTATGGTTAGGGTGAGGGTGAGTGTGAGGGTTAGGCTTACTGTTAGGCTTAGGGTTAGGCTGAGGGTGAGGGTTTAGGTTAGGATTAGGGTTAGGGTGCCGGTTAGGGTTAGGGTTGGGGTTAGAATTAGCCTTAAGGTGAGGTTTAGGGTTAGGGTTAGGTTTAGGGTTCTGGTGAGGGTGAGGGTTAGAGTTAGCTTGAGGGTCAGGATGAGGGGTAGGGTTTGGGTTAGGGTTAATGTGAGGTTTAGGGTTAGGGTTAGGGTTAGGGTTAGGTTGAGTTTTAGGTTGAGGGTTAGGGTTTTTGTTAGGGTTAGGGTTAGGACTAGGCTTAGGCTTAGGCTTAGGCTTAGGCCCAGCTTGAGGGTGAGGAGGAGGTTTAGGTCAGGCTTAGTGTTAGGATTAGGGTGAGGTAAAGTGTTAGGGTGAGTGTTAAGGTTAGGTTAGGTTGAGGGTTAAGATGAGGGTTAGGGTTTCAGTGAGAGTGATGGTTAAGGTTAGGGCGAAGGTTAGGGTTAGGATTATGGTTATGGTGAGGGTGATGGTTAGGATTAGGGTTAGGGTTATTGTAAATGTTATGGTTAGGGTTACATTTCCCATGAGGGTGAGGCTGAGAGTGAAGCTTTGGGTTAGAGTAAGGGTTAGTTTTAGGGTTAGGATTAGGGATAGGGTGAGGGTGATGTTTAGGGTTAGACGTAGTCTGAGGGGGAGGTTTAGGGTGAGGGTTAGGGTTAGGGTTAGTGTTACGGTTAGCTTTAGGTTTAGAGTGAGGGTAAGGTTGAGGTTTAGGGTTTGGGCAAGGTTTAGGGTTAGGATTAGGGTTAGGGTGAGGCAGAGTGTGAGGGTTAGGGTTAGGATTAGGATTAGTTTTAGGGTTTGGCTGAGGGTGAGGGTGGGTGTGAGGATTAGGCTTAGGGTGATGGATAACCTTAGGGTTAGGTAAAGGTTAGGATGAGGGTTAGGGTTAGGATTAGGGTTAGGGTGAGGGCTATGGTGAGGGGAGGGTTAAGGTTAGGTTTAGGCTTAGGCATAGGTTTAAGCTGAGGGTGATGGTGAGTTTGAGGGTTAGGGTTATGGTGATGGATAGGGTTAGGGTTAGGGTGAGGGTTAGGATGAGGGTTCTGGTTAGGGTGAGGGTTACGATGAGCGTGATGGTAAGAGTGAAGTTGAGGGTAAGGCTAAGTGTTAGAGTTACGGTAAGGGTGAGGGTTAGGGTTAGGGTGAAGGTTAGGGTTAGGATTATGGTTAGGGTTAGATTGGGGATTAGCTTTAGGGTTAGTGTGAGGTTTACGGTGAGGATGAGGGTTAGGGTGAGGGTTAGGGTTAGAATTAAGGTTAGGGTGAGGGCTAGCGTGAGGGTGAGGGTTAGGGTTAGCGTGAAGTTTATGGTGAGGTTTAGGGTGAGGGGTAGGTTTAGGTTTAGGGTGAGGTTTAGGTTTAGTGTGAGGGTTACAGTTAGGGTGAGAGTGAGGGTGAGGGTAAGTGTTATGGTGAGGGTTAGGATGAGGGTGAGGTTTAGGGTTAGAATTAGGGATATGATTAGGGATAGGCTGAGGTTGAGGGTGAGGGTGAGGGTGAGGTTTAGGGTTATGGTTATGGTTAGGGTGAGGTCTAGGGTGAGGGTGAGGGTTAGGGTGAAGATGAGGGTGAGGGTGAGAGTTTTGGTTAGGTAATGGTTAGGGTTAGGGTGAGGATTAGTTGAGGGTTAGGGTAAGGGTGAGCTTGAGGTTTAGGGTGTGGGAGAGCGTTAGGATTAGGGTGAGGATTCGGATGATGGTGAGGGTTAGGGTGAGGTAGAGGAATAGGTTTAGGGTTAGGTGAGGGTTAATGTTAGGGTTTGGATTAGGGTGAGGATTAGGATTAGGTTTAGGTTTTGGTTGAGGTTTAGGGTGAGGGTGAGGGTTAAGGTTTGGGTTAGGTTTGTGGTGTGGATAAGTGATAGCATGAGGGTTAGGGTGAATGTTAGACTTAGCATTAGGGTTAGGGTGAGGATTAGGGTGAGGATTAGGGTGAGTTTTAGGGTTAGGGTGAGGGTTACGGTTAGGCTTAGCGTGAGGGTGACGGTGAGGTTGACGGTTAGGTTTAGAGTTACGTTGAGGATTCGGTTAAGTGTGAGGTTTAGGGTGAGGATGAGGGTAAGTGTTACGATGAGGGTTAGGGTGAGGGTGAGGGTTAGGGTTAAGGTTCGGGTTAGGGTGAGGTTTAGGGTGAGGGTTAGGGTTATGATTAGGGTGAGGGTTAGGGTGAGGGTGAGTGTGAGGGTTGTTATAAGGGTTAGGGTCAGAATTAGAGTGACGTTGAGGTTTTGGGTGAGGGTTAGGTTGAGGGTTAGAGTTAGGGTTAAGGTGAGGGTTATGGTAAGGGGTAGGGTTACGGTTAGGGTGAGGGTTCGGTTTATTGTGAGCCTTAGGGTTAGGGTTAGGGTTAGGATTAGTTTGAGAGTACGAATTAGCTGACTGTTAGGGTGAGGGTGAGGTTTAGGGTTAGGAATAGTGATAGGATTAGTGTAAATCTGAGGGTGAGGGTGAGGTTTAGGGTTACGGTTAGGGTGAGGGCTTGGATGAGGGTTAGGGTAAGGTTGAGGGTTAGGGTGAGAGTGATGGTAAGGGTAAAGGTGAGGGTTAGGCTGAGGGTGAGGTTTAAGATAAGGCTGAGGGTTAGGGTTAGGGTGAGGGTTAGGTTAAGGGTTTGGGTTACGGTTAGGGTGAGTGTTAGATTGAGGATTAGGGTTTGGGTTAGTGTGAGGTTTAGGGTGAGGTTGAGGGTTAGGGTTAGGGTTAGGTTTAGGGACAGAATTAGGGTTATGCTGAGGACTAGGATGAGGGTTAGGTTTAGGTTAGGGATAGGGTTAAGGTTAGGGTAAAGTTTATGGTTACTGTGAGGGTTAGGATTAGTGTGAGGGTTAGGGTTAGAGTTAAGGTTAGTGTTAGCGTGAGGGTAAGTGTTAGGGTGAGGTTTATGTTTCGTTTGAGGGTTAGGTTTAGGGTTAGGATTATTGTTAGGGCTAGGATTAGCATTAGGGTTAGGGTGAGGGTGAGTGTGTGGGTTAGGGTTAGGTTTAGGTTTAGGCTTAAGGTTAGGCTGAGGGTGAGGTTGAGGCTGAGGATTAGGGTTATTGTGATGGTTAGGGTTTGGGTTAGGGCGAGGGTTAGGATGAGGGTTAGAGTTAGGATTAGGTTTTGGGTGAGGGCTAGGGTGAAGGTGAGGTTTAGGGTTATATTTAGCGTGAGGTTTAGGGTTAGGGTTAGGGTTAGGGTTAAGGTGAGGCTGAGGTTTAGGTTTAGAGTTAGGGTTAGGGTGAGTGTTAGGTTTAGGGTTAATGTTCGGTTTTGGTTTAGGGTGAGGGTTAGGGTTAGGGTGAGGGATAGGGTTAGGGCTGGGAGTAGGATTAGTGTTAGGGTGAGGGTGAGGGTGAGTGTAAGTGTTAGGGTTAGGGTTAGGGTGAGCCTGAGGTTTAGGCTGAGGTTGAGGGTGAGGCTTAAAGTGAGGGTGAGGGTGAGGTTTAGGGTTAGAGTTAGGGTCAGTGTGAGGTTTAGTGTAAGGATTGCTGTTAGGATTAGGGTTAGGATGAGGGTTAGGTTGAGGGTTATGTTTTGGGATCGGGTTAGATTTAGGATTAGGTTTAGCGTGAGTGTGAGGGTGAGGATTAGGGTTAGGGTTGGGCTGTGGGTGAGGGTGAGGGTTAGGGTTAGGGTGAGGGTTAGGGTTAGGTTTAGGGTGAGGGTTAGGATGAGGTTTAGGTTTAGGATTATGGTTACGGTGAGGGCTAGGGTGAGGGTTAAGGATAGGTTTAGGTTTAGGATTAGGGTTCGGGTTAGGTTAAGGTTAGGGTTAGGGTGCGGGCTAGGGTGAGGGTGAGGGTTAAGGTTAGGGTTAGTCTTAGACTTAGGGTTAGGCTGAGGGTGGGGTGAGGAATAGGTTTTGGGTGATGGTTAGGGTTAGGGTTATGGTGAGGTTTAGGATGAAGGTTCGGGTTAGGATTAGGTTTAGGGTGAGGGCTAGGGTGAATGTGAAGGTTATGGTTAGGCTTAGGCTTAGGGTTGGGCTGAGGATAAAGGTGGGGGTGAGGAATAGGTTTTGGGTGATGGTTAAGGTTAGGGTTAGGGTGAGGATTAGGATGAGGGTTGGGGTTAGGATAAGTTTTAGGGTGAGGGCTTGGGTGAGGGTGAGGTTTAGGGTTAGGGTTCGGCTTAGGCATAGGTTTAGGCTGAGGGTGAGGGTGAGTGTGATTGATAGGGTTAGGGTGATGGATAGGGTTAGGGTTAGGGTGAGTGTTAGGATGAGTGTAAGTTTTAGGGTGAGGGTTAGGGTGAGCATGACGGTAACAGTAAAGGTGAGGTTTAGGCTGAGGGTGAGTGTTCCATTAAGGGTGAGGGTAAGGATTAATGTGAGGGTTAGCATAAGGGATAGGGTGAGGGTTAGGGTGAGGGTGAGGGTTAGATTGAGGATTAGGGTTAGGGTTAGTGTGAGGTTTACGGTGAGGATGATGGTTAGGGTTAGGGTGAGGGTTATGGTTAGAAGTAGGGTGAGAGTGAGGGCTAGGGTTTGGGTGAGGGTTAGGGTTAGGGTTAGGGTTAGGGTGAGGTTTAGGATTAGGGTGAGAGTTAGGGTTACTGTGAGGGTTAGTGTTAGAGTTAGGGTTAGGGTAAGGGTTAGGGTAAGTGTTAGGGTGAGGGTTAGGGTTAGGATGAGTGTTATGTTTAGGGTGAGGTTTAGGGTTAGGTTTAGGGTTATTGTTAAGTTTAGGGTTAAGGTTACAGTGAGGTTGAGGGTGAGGGTTAGGGTTAGGGTGAGGTTTAGTGTTAGGGTTAGGGTTTTAGTTAGGGTTAGGGTTAGGGTGAGTTTTAGGGTTAGAGTTAGGGTTTGGGTGAGGGTTTGGATGAGGATTAGGGTTATTATTAGGGTTAGGGTGATTGCTTGGGTGACGGTGAGTGTTAGGGTTAATGTTAGGGTGAGTTTTAGGGTTAAGGTTAGGTTTAGGGTGAGCATTTGGATGAGGTTTAGGGTTACAGTGAGGGTGAGGGTTAGGGTTAGGTTGAGGGTTAGGGTTAGGATTAGGATTAGGGTGAGGGTGAGTGTTAGCATTAGGGTTAGGCTTAGGTTTAGGGTCAGTTTTAGGGTTAGGATTAGTGTTAATGTTAGGGTTAGGGTTAGACTTACGGTTTGGGTGAGGGTGAGGGTTAGGGTTATGGTGAGGTTTAGAGTTAGGGTTAGTATTAGGGATAAGGTGAGGGAGAGGTTTAGGGTTAGAGTTAGGTTGAGGGGGAGGGTAAGGGTGAGTGTTAGGGTTAGGGTTAGTGTTAGGGTTAGCATTAGGTTTAAGGTGAGGGTAAGGTTGATGTTTAGGGTTAGGGTTAGGTTTTGGGTTAGGATTAGTGTTAGAGTGAGGGTGAGTGTGAGGGTTAGGGTTAGGCTTAGGCTTAGGCTTAGGGTTAGGCTGAGGGTGAGGGTGTGTGTGAGGATTAGGCTTAGGGTTATGTTTAACCTTAGGGTTAGGGTGAGGGTTAGGATGAGGGTTAGGGTTAGGATTAGGTTTAGGGTGAGTTTGAGGGTTAAGGTTAGGGTTAGGTTTGTGCTGTGGATAAGTGATAGCATGAGGGTTAGGGTGAGTGTTAAACTTAGCATTAGATTTAGGGTGAGGTTTAGGGTGAGGATTAGGGTCGGTTTTAGGATTAGGGTGAGGGTTAGGGTTAGGCTTAGTATGGGGGTGACGGTGAGGGTGACTGTTAGGGTTAGAGTTACGGTGAGGATTCGGTTAAGTGTGAGGTTTAGGGCGAGTGTGAGGTTAAGTGTTAGGATGAGGGTTAGGGTGAGGGTGAGGGTTAGGGTTAAGGTTTGGGTTAGCGTGAGGGTTAGGGTGAGGGTTAGGGTTAGGTTTATGCTTAGGTTTAGGATGAGGGTTAGGCTGATTTTTAGGGTTATGATTAGGGTGACGGTTAGGGTGAGGGTTAGGTTCAGGGTGAGGGTTAGGGTTCGGGTGAGGTTTAGGGTTGTTATTAGTGTTAGGGTCAGATTTAGGGTGATGTTGAGGATTTGGGTTAGGGTTAGGGTGAGGGTTAGAGTTAGGGTTAAGATGAGGTTTAGGGTAAGGTGTAGGGTTACGGTTAGGTTAAGGTTTAGGTTTAGTGTGAGAGTTAGGGTTAGGGTTAGGGTTAGGATTAGTGTGAGGTTAAGAATTAGCTGACTGTTAGTGTGAAGGTGAGGTTTAGGGTTAGGAATAGTGATAGGATTAGTGTAAAGCTGAGGGTGAGGGTAGGTTTAGGGTTAGGGTTAGGGTTAGGGATTGGGTGAGCGTTAGGGTAAGGTTGAGGATTAGGGTGAGAGTGATGGTAAGGGTAAAGGTGAGGGTTAGGCTGAGGGTGAGTGTTAAGGGTGAGGGTTAGGGTTAGGGTGAGGTTTAGGGTTATGGTTAGGGTGAGGGTTAGATTGAGGATTAAAGTTAGGGTTAGTGTGAGGTTTACGGTGAGGTTGAGGGTTAGGGTTAGGGTTAGAATTAGGGTTAGGGTGAGGGCTATGATGAGGTTGAGGTTTAGGTTAGGGTTAGGGTTAAGTTTAGGATGAGGTTTAGGGTTACTGTGAGGATTAGGGTTAGTGTGAACGTTGGGGTGATGCTTACAGCTAGTGTTAGGGTCAGGGTAAGTGTTAGGGTGAGGGTTTGGGTTAGGGTGAGGGTTATATTTAAGGTGAGGGATAGCTTTAGGGTTAGGGTTATTGTTAGGTTTAGGATTAGGATTAGGGTTAGGGTGAGGGTGAGTGTGTGGGTTAGGGTTAGGTTTAAGTTTAGGCTTAATGTTAGGCTGCGGGTGAGGGTAAGGTTGAGGCTGAGTGTTAGGGTTAGGGTGATGGTTAGGGTTAGGGTTAGGGTTAGGGTTCGGATGAGTGTTAGAGTTTGGATTAGGGTTTGAGTGAGGGCTAGGGTGAAGGTGAGGTTTAGGGTTATGTTTAGGGTGAGGTTTAGGGTTAGGGTTAGGGTTAGGGTTAGGGTTAAGTTGAGGGTGAGGTTTAGGTTTAGATTTAGGGTTAGGGTGAGCGTTAGCGTTAGGGTTAGTTTTAGGTTTAGGGTTATTGTGAGGGTTAGGGTTAGGTTGTCGGTTAGGGTTAGGGCTGGGATTAGCATTAGTGTTAGGGTGAGGGTGAGTGTGAGTGTGAGGATTCAGGTTAGGGTCGGGCTTAGGTTTAGGCTGAGTTTGAAGGTCAGGATTAAAGTGAGGGTGAGGTTGAGGTTTATCGTTAGAGTTAGGGTTAGTGTGAAGGTTAGTGTTAGGATTGGTGTTAGGGTTAGGGTTAGGGTGAGGTTTAGGGTGAGGGTTATGGTTAGGGAGCGGGTTAGATTTAGGATTAGGGTTAGCTTGAGTGTGAGTGTGAGGGTTAGTGTTAGGGTTAGGTTTAGGTTTAGGCTGAGTGTGAGGGTGAGGGTTAGGGTTAGGTTGAGGTTTAGGTTTAGGGTTAGGGTGAGGGTTAGGATGAGGTACAGGGTTAGGATTAGGGTTGGGGTTAGGGTTAAGGTGAGGGTTAATGTTAGGGTTAGGGTGATGGTTAGGGTTATTGTTAGTGTTATGGTTAGGGTTAAGTTTGTTGTGAGGGTGAGACTGAGGGTGGGTATTAGGGTTAGGATTAGGATAAGGGTTAGTGTTAGGGTTAGGATTAGTGTTATTGTTAAGTTTAGGGTTAGAGATATGGTGAGGGTGAGGGTGAGGGGAGAGTGAGGGTGAGGTTAGGGTTAGGTTTAGGGAGAGGTTTAGGGTTAGGGTTAGGGTAGGGTGAGGGTTAGGGTTAGTGTGAGGTTTAGTGTTTGAGTTAGGGTTAGTGTTAGGATAAGGTAAGTGTTAGGTTGAGGGTAAGGGTTAGGGTGAGGGTTAGGGTTAGAATGAGGGTTAGGCTTAGGGTTAGGGTTATTGTTAGCGTAAGGTGTTTGGGTGAGGATCAGGGTTAGGGTGAGGTTTAGGGTTAGAATGAGGGTTAGGGTTAGGGTTAGTGTTATTTTTAGCGTTAGGGTTAGGATTATGGTTAGGGTGAGGACTAGGGTGAAGGTGAGGTTTAGGGTTAGGTTTAGGCTTATGCTTAGGTTTAGACTGAGGCTGAGTGTGAGGTTGAGGGTTACGGTTAGCGTGATGGTTAGGGTTATGTTTAGGGTGAGGGTTAGAATGAGGGTTATGGTTAGCGTGAGGGTTAGGGTGAGTGTGACAGTAAGGGTAAAAGTGAGGGTTAAGATTAGGGTGAGAGTTAGGGTGAGGATTAGGGTTAAGGTTAGGGTGAGGGTGAGGTTAAATTGAGTATTAGTTTTAGGTTTAATGTGAGGTTTAGGGTGAGGATGAGGGTTAGGGTTAGTGTGAGGGCTATGGTGAGGGTGAGGGTTAGGTTTAGGGTTATTTTGAAGTTTAGGGTTAAGGTGATTGTTAGGGTTAGTGTGACGGTTAGTGTTAGTATTAGGGTTAGTTTTAGGGTGAGGGTTAGCATTAGGGTGAGGTTTATATTTAGGGTTAGTGTTAGCGTTAGGGTTATTGTTAAGGTTAGGGTTACTGTTACGGTGAGGGTGAGGGTTAGGGTTAGGGTTAGGGTGAGGTTTAGGTTTAGGTTCAGTGTTAGAGTTAGGGTTAGGGTGAGGGTGAGGTTTACGTTTAGTGTTAGGATTAGTGAGAGGGTTAGGTTGAGGGTTAGGGTGAGGGTTAGTGTTTGGATTAGGGTTAAGGTGAGGGTGAGTGTTAGGGTTAGGGTTAGGCTTAGGTTTAGGGTTAGGCTGATGCTGAGTGTGAGGGTGAGGGTGAGTGTTAGGGTTAGCTTCAAGGTTAGGGGTAGGGTTAGGTTGAGGGTTAGGGTTATGGTTAGAGTCAGGGTTAGGATGAGGTTTAGGGTTAGGATTACGGTCAGTATGAGGGCAAGGGTGAGGGTGAGGGTTAGGGTTACCATTATGGCGAGGTTTAGGATTAGGGTTAGGTTTAGGGTTAGGGTGAGGGTTAGGTTAGGGTTACGGTGAGAGTGAGGGTTAGTGTTAGGGTGAGGCTGAGAGTTAGGATTATTGTTATGGTTAGGGTTATTGTTAGTGTTATCATGAAGGTTAAGTTTACAGTGAGGTTGAGGCTGAGGGTGAGGTTTAGGGTTAGGTTAGGGTAAGGTTTAGGGTTAGGATTAGTGTTAGTGTTAGGGTGAGGGCTTGGTTTAGGTTGAGGTTTACTGTCAAGGTGAGGGTTAGGGTTAGGGTTAAGGTTCGGGTTAGTGTTATTGTTAGGGGTAAGTTTAGAGTTACTGTGAGGATGAGGGTGAGGGTGAGTGTGAAAGTTAGGGTTAGGGTTAGCCTTAGTCTTAGGTTTAGTCCTAGCGTGAGGGTGAGGTTAAGGGTTAGGATTAGGGTGATTGTTAGGGTTTTAGGGTTAGGGTGAAGGTTAGGGTGAGGTTTAGGTTTAGGATTAGGGCTAAGGTGAGGGCTAGGGTGAGGGTTAGGGTTAGGGTTAGCATTAGGGTGACGTTTAGGGTTAGGATTAAGTTTAGGGTTAGGGTGAGTGTTAGTGTGAGGGTTACGGTGAGGTTGAGGGTTTGGGTTAGGGTTAGGGTGAGGGTTAGGGTTAGGTTTAGGGTGAGGGTGAGGGTTAAATTAGGGTTAGGGTTAGGGTTATTGTTAGTGTTATGGTTAGGTTTAAGTTTATGGTGAGGTTGAGGCTCAGGGTGAGGGTTAGGGTTAGGGTTAGGGTGAGGTTTAGGTTAGGGTTAAGGTTAGGGTTAGGGTGAGGGTTTGGGTTAGGGTTAGGGTTACGGTGAGGGTGAGGGTGAGGGTTAGGGTTAGGTTTAGTGTCATTGTTAGGGTTATGGTTAGAGTTACAGTGAGGGTGAGGGTAAGGGTTAGGGTTAGGGTGAGGTTTAGGGTTAGGATTAGGGTTAGGGTGAAGTTGAGGGTGAGGTTTAGGATTAGAATTAGGGTTAGGTTGAGTGTTAGGGTTAGTGTTAGGGTTAGGGTTAGGGTGAGGGTTAGGATGAGAGTTAGGGTTAGGGTTAGGATTACTATTAGGGTTAATGTTAGGGTGAGTGATTGTGTTAGGCTTAGGGATAGGGTTAGGCTTAGCCTTAACCTGAGGGTGAGGGTTAGGGTGTGGATTAGAGTTAGGCTTACGGTGAGTGTGAGGGTTAGGGTTAGGGTGAGGATCAGTGTGAGGATTAGGGTTAGGGTTATTGTTAGTGTTATGGTTAAGGTTAAGTTTACGTTTAGGGTGAGGCTGACGTTGACGTTTTGGGTTAGTCTTAGAGTGAGGTTTAGGGTTAGGGTTAGGGTTAGGGTGATGGTTAGGGTTAGTGTTATTGTTAGAGATAAGGTTAGAGTTACGGTGAGGGTGAGGGTGAGGGTTAGATTTAGGTTTAGGGTCTTGGTTAGGGTGAGGGTGAAGTTTAGGGTTAGAGTTAGAGTTAGGGGGAGGGTTAGGGTGAGGGATAGGTTGAGGTTTAGGGTTAGTGTTAGGGTTGGGTTTAGGATTAGGGTTATGGTGAGGCTGAGTGTGAGGGTTAGGGTTAGGATTAGGCTTAGGCTTAGGGTTAGGCTGAGGGTGAGGGTGGGGTTGAGGATTAGGTTAAGGGTGATGGTTAGGGTTAGGGTTAGTTTTAGGGTTAGGATTAGGGTTAGGATGATGTCTAGGGTGAAGGTGAGGGTTAGCGTTAGGGTTAGGCTTAGGGTTACGGTCAGGATGAGTGTTAGGATGAGGGTTAGGCTTAGGGTGAGGGTTAGGGTGAGGGTGCAGGTAAGGGTAAAGGTGAGAGTTAGGCTGAGAGTGAGGATTAAGTTAAGGGTGAGGGTTAGGTTTAGGGGGAGGGTTAGGGTTAGGGTTAAGGTGAGTGTGAGGTTTATATTGAGGACTAGTTTTAGGGTTAGTGTGAGGTTTAGCATGAGGATGAGGGTTAGGGTTAGGATGAGGGCTAGGGTGAGGGTGAGGGTGAGGGTTAGTGTGAGTGCTACTCTTAGGGTTAGGTTTAGTGTTAGGGTGAATTTAAGTGTTAGGGTGAGGGTTAGGGTGAGGGTTTAGAGTGAGTGTTATGTTTAGAATGAGGGTTAGGGTTAGGGTTACTATTAGGGTTAGGATTAGGTTTACTGTTAAGTTGAGTGTGAGGTTTAGGGTTAGGTTGAGGGTTAGGTTTATGTTTAGTGTTAGGGTTAGAGTTAGGGTTAGGGTGAGGGTGAGGTTTAGGTTTTAGAGTTAGCTTTTGTGTTAGGGTTAGGGTTAGGTTGAGTGTTAGTGTGAGGGTTAGGTTTAGGCTTAAGGTTAGGCTTAGGGATAGGCTTAGGCCGAGCATGAGGGTGAGGGTTAGGGTTAAGGTGAGGTTTAGGGTTAGGGTTAGGATGAGGTTTAGGGTAAGGATTTGGGTTAGGGTGATGGCTAGGTTGAGGGTTAGTCTGAGGGTTAGGGTTAGGTTTAGGATTAGGTGTAGGTTGAGGGTGAGTGTCAGGGTTAGGGTTAGGGTTAGGGTTAGGCTTAGGGTTAGGGTGAGAGTTAGGGTTAGGATTTGGTTTAGGGTGAGGGGGAGAGTTTGGGTTAGTGTGAGGGCTAGTGTTAGGGTTAGGTTTAGTGTTAGGGTGAATTTATGTGTTAGGGTGAGGGTTAGGTTTTGGGTGAGTGTTATGGTTAGAATGAGGGTTAGGGTTAGGGTTACTGTTAGGGTTAGGATTAGGTTTACTGTTAAGGTGAGTGTGAGGTTTAGGGTTAGGTTGAGGGTTAGGTTTATGTTTAGGGTTAGGGTTAGATTTAGGGTTAGGGTGAGGGTGAGGTTTAGGGTTAGAGTTAGCTTTTGTGTTAGGGTTAGGGTTAGGTTGAGGGTTAGTGTGAAGGTTAGGTTTAGGCTTAAGCTTATGCTTAGGGTTAGGCTTAGGCCGAGCATGAAGGTGAGGGTTAGGGTTAGGGTTAGGGTGAGGGTTAGGGTTAGGGTTATGGTGACGGTTAAGATGAGATTTAGGGTTAGGATTAGGGTTAGGGTGAGCGCTAGTTTGAGGGTTACTGTGAGGGTTAGGGTTAGGTTTAGGATTAGGTGTAGGTTGAGGTTGAGTGTGAGGGTTAGGTTTAGGGTTAGGGTTAGGGTTAGTGTTAGGGTGAGTGTTAGGGTTAGGGTTTGGTTTAGGGTGAGGGGGAGGGTTAGGGTTAGAGTTAGGGTGAGGGTGAGGGAGAGGTTTAGATTTAGGGTTAGTCTGAGTGTTAGGGTTATGGTGAGGGTTATGGTTAGGGTGAGTGTTAGGGTTAGGGTTAGGTTTAGGGTGAGCACTAGGGTGAGGGTGAGGTTTAGGGTTAGGGTGAGGGTGAGGTTTAGGGTGAGGGTGAGGTTTAGGGTTAGTGTGAGGGTTATAGGTTGGGGTAGGGTGAGGGTTAGCATTAGGGTGAGGGTTAGTGTTAAGGTGAGGGTTAGGTTTAGGGTTAGGTTTAGAGTGACGGTTAGGGTGAGCTTTAGGGTTAGGATTAGTGTTAGGGTATGTGCCAGGGTGAGTGTTAGGGTTAGGGTTAGGTTGATGTTGAGGGTTAGTGTTAGGGTGGTTTAGGGTTGGGGTTAGTGTTAGGATTAGGGTTAAGGTGATGGTGAGTGTTAGGGTTAGAGTTAGTGTTAGCATTAGGGTTAGGCTGAGTCTGAGGCTGAGGGTGAGGGTTAGATTAAGGGTGAGGGTTAGAGTGTGGGTTAGTGTGAGTGATAGGTTTAGGATTTGGGTTAGGATATATGCTAGGGTGAGGGTTCGGATTAGGGTTAGGGTGAGGTTTAGGGTTAGGGTTAGGGTCAGTGTTAGGGTTAGGGTGAAGGTTTGGGTTAGGGTTAGAGTTATGCTGAGGGTGAGGTTTAGGGTTAGGTTTATGGTTAGTGTAATTCTTAGGTTTAGGGTTAGGGTTAAGGTTAAGGTAAGGGTGAGGGTGAGGGTGATGTTGACGGTCAGGTTTAGGGTTAGGATGAAGTTTAGAGGTAGTGTTAGGGTTAGGGTTAGGGTGATTGTGAGGGTTAGTGTTAGGGTTAGGGTGAGGTTTAGGATTAGGGTTAGGGGTAGCGTTAGGATCAGTGTGAGGGTTAGGTTTCGGGTTTGGGTGAGGGTGAGGGTTAGGTTTGGGGTGAGGGTTAAGGTGAGGACTAAGGTGAGGGTGAGGTTTAGGGTTATTATTAGGCTTAGGATGAGGGTTAGGTTGAGGTTTAGGTTAAGGGTTAGGGTTAGGATTAGGGTTAAGGTGAGGGTGAGTGTGAGGGTTAGGGTTAGGGTTAGTCTTTGGCTGAGGGTTAGGCTGAGGGTGAGGGTGGGGTTGAGGTTTAGGTTTAGAGTGATGGTTCAGGTTATCGTTAGGTTGAGGGTTAGGATGTGGGTTAGGGTTAGGATTTGTGTTAGGGTGAGGGCTAGGGTGAGTGTGAGGTTTAGGGTTAGGGATAGGGTGAAGTTTAGGGTTAGGGTTAGGGTGAGGTTGAGGTTTTTGGTTAAGGTGAGGCTGAGGCTGAGGGTTAGATTTAGGGTTAGGATTAGGATTAGGGCAAGGGTTAGGGTGAGTGTGAGGGTTAGCGTTAGGGTTAGGGTTCGGCTTAGGGTTACACTGAGGGTGAGGGTGAGGGTTAGCGTTAGGGTTAGGGTTCGGCTTAGGGTTACACTGAGGGTGAGGGTGAGGGTGAGGTTTAGGGTTTGAGAGACGGTTAGGGTTATGTTTAGGGTGAGAGTCAGGGTTCAGGTTAAGTTTAGGATTAGGGTGAGGGTTTGGATTATGGTTACCTTGAGCTTGAGGTTTAGGGTTAGGTTGAGCGTTAGGGTTAGCTTTACCTTTAGGCTGGGGACTAGGGTGAGGGTGAGGGTTAGGGTTAGTGTTAGGGTAAGGTTTCGGGTTACGGTTAGGTTTAGGATGAGGATTAGGATGAGGGTTAGGGTTACGGTAAGGGTGATGGTTAGGGTTAAGGGGAGGGTTATTGTTAGTGTTAGTGTTAGTTTGAGGGTAAGTGTTAGGGTAAGGTTTAGGTTTAGGGTGACGTTTAGCATCAGGCTTAGGGTTAGGGTTAGGGGGAGGGGGAGGTTTAGGGTTAGAGTTAAGGTTAGGGTGAATATTAGGTTTAGGTTTAGGGTTAGGGATAGGGTGAGGTTTAGGGTTTGGTTGAGGTTAGAGTTAGGGTTAGGGTGAGGGTGAGATTTAGGGTTAGAGTTAGGGTTAGGGTGAGGGTTAGCTTGAGGGTTAGGGTTAGGCTTAGTGTTAGGGTTAGTGTGAGGGTGAGAGTTAGGGGGAGGGTTAGGATTAGGGTTACGGTTAGGGTGAGGATTAGTGTTAGGTTAAGGGTGAGTGTGTGTGTTAGGTTAGGTTTCGGGTTAGGCTTAAGTTTAGGCTGAGGGTGAGGTTGAAGGTGAGGGTTAGGGTTAGGGTTAGTGTTAGGGTTAGGTTAGGGTGAGGGTGAGGTTTAGTGTTAGGGTTAGGGTTTGAGTTAGGGTTAGTGATTAGTGTTATGGTTAGGTTGAGTGTTAGGGGGAGTGTTAGGGTTAGGGTTAGGTTTAGCGTTAGGGTTAGGGTGAGGGTGAGGTTTAGGGTTATAATTAGGGTTAGGGTGAGGCTGAGGGTGAGGCTTAGGGGTTAGGGTTAGTGTTAGGGTTAGGGTTAGGGTGAGTGTTAGGATGAGTGTGAGGGTTAATGTTAGGGTTAGGGTTAGCCTTAGGTTCAGGCTGAGGGTGAGGGTGAGGGTGAGGTTTAGGTTTAGAGTTAGGGTTAGTGTTAGGGTTAGGGTTAGCATGAGAGTGAGGTTAATGGTTAGGGTGAGGTTTAGTGTGGGGTTGACGGTAAGGGTAAACGTGAGGGTTAGGCTGATGGTGAGGGTTACTGAAAGCGTGAGGGTTAGGGTTAGGATGAGGTTTATGGTTAGTGGTAGACTGAGGCTGAGGGTTAGTTTGAGGATTAGTGTTAGGGTTAGGGTGAGGTTTTGGGGGAGGATGAGTGTTAGGGTTAGGGTGAGGACTAGGCTGAGGGTGAGGGTTAGGGTTAGGCTTAGTTTTAGGGTTAGGTTGATGGTTAGGGTTAATGTGAGGATCAGTGTTAGTGTTAGGGTTTGTTTTAGGGTGAGGGTAAGTGTTAGGGTGAGGGATAGGGTTAGGTTGAGGGTTATGGTGAGGGTGAGGTTTAGGTTTAGAGTTAGGGTTAGTGTTAGGGTTAGTGTTAGGGTGAGGGTCAGGTGTACCGTTAGGCTTAGGCTTAGGCTAAGGCTTAGTCCGAGCATGAGGGTGAGGGTTAGCTCGAGGGTGAAGCTGAGGATTAGGGTTAGGTTTAGTGTTAGGGTTAAGTTTAGGTTTAGGTTTAGGTATAGGTTTAGGGTTAGGGTTCGGGTTACGGTGAGGGTTAGGGTTAGGGTTAGGGTCAGGCTTAGGGTTAGGCTGAGGATGAGGGTGGGGGTGAGAATTAGGGTTAGGGTTAGGGTTATTGTTAGTGTTATGGTTAGGGTTAAGATTGCGGTTAGGGGGGCTGGGAAGGTGGCTCAGTGGTAGAGCGCTTGCCTTGCATGCTCGAGTCCCTGGGTTCGATTCCTCAGCCCCACATAAGCAAAAAGAAAAAAGCCGGAAGTGGCGCTGTGGCTCAAGTGGTAGAGTGCTAGCCTTGAGCTGAAGAGCTGAAGGAAAGCGCCCAGGCCCAGAGTTCAGGCTCCACGACCGGACCCAAAAAAAAAAAAATTGCTGTTAGGTTGAGGCTGAAGATGAGGGTTATGGTTAGGGTTAGGGTTAGTGTTAGGGTTATGGTTAGTGTTAGGGTTAGTTTTATTGTTAGGGTTAGGGTTAGAGTTACGGTGAGGTGGAGGGTGAGGGTGAGGGTGAGGTTTAGGGTGAGGTTTAGGGTTAGGGTTAGGTTTAGGGTGAGGGTGAGGTTTAGGGTTAGAGTTATGGTTAGGGGGAGAGTTAGGGTAAGGTTTAGGGTTAGGGTTAGTGTTCGGGTTAGGGTGAGGGTCAGGGTTAGGTTGAGGTTTAGGGATAGGGTTAGGGTTAGGTTTAGGCTTAGGGTGAGGTTGAGTGTGAGGCTTAGTGTGAAGGTTAGGCTTAGGACTAGGGTTAGGCTGAGTGTGAGGGTGGAGGTGAGGATTAGGTTTAGGGTGATGGTTAGGGTTAGGGTTAGGGTTATTGTTAGGGTTAGGGTTATAGTTATGGTGAAGTTGAGGGTGCGGATGAGGAAAAGGGTTAGGGTTAGGCTGGTGTTTAGGGTTAAGGTTAGGGTTAGTGTGAGGTTGAAGTTTACGTTTAGATATATGGTTACGGGAAGAGGGAGGGTGAGGTTTAGGGGTACGGTTAGTGATAGGGTTAGGGTGATGGTGAGGGTTAGGTTGAGGTTTAGGGTTAGGGTTAGGGTTAGGGTTAGTGTGAGGGTTAGCTTTAGGGTTAGGGTTAGTGTTAGGTTGAGGGTAAGATTTAGGGTGAGGGTTTGGGATAGGGTGAGGTTGATGGTTAGGGTGAGGGTTAGGATTAGGGTTAGGGTTATTGTTAGGGTTAGGTTTAGGGTTACAGTTACGGTGAGGGTGAGGGTGAGTGTTAGAGTTAGGGTTAGGGTGAGGTTGAGGTTGAGGGTTAGGGTTAGGGTTAGGGTTAGAGTTAGGTTTAGGGTGAGGGTGAGGTTTAGGGTTAGATTTAAGGTTAGGGTGAGGGTTGGGGTGAGGGTTAGGGTTAGGTTTAGGGTTAGTGTTAGGCTTAGGGTGAGGGCTAGGGTGAGGGTTAGGGTTAGGGTGAGGGTTACGGTTATGGTTACGGTGAGAGTTAGTGTTCAGGTTAAGTTTAGGGTTAGGTTGAGGATTAGGGTAAGGATCATGGTGAGTGTGAAGGTTAGGGCAAGGTTGAGGGATAGGGGTTAGCTTTAGGGTTAGGGTGAGTGTGAGTGTAAGGGTTAGGCTTAGTGTTAGGGTGAGGGTTAGTGTGAGGATTATTGTTAGTGTTAGGGTTATTGTTAGGTTTAGGGTTAGGGTGAGGGTGAGGTTAATTTTAGAGTTAGGGTTAGGGTGGGGCTGATGTGAGGGTTAGGTTTAGGGTTAGTGTTGGAGTTAGGGTTAGGGTGAGTGTTAGGGTGAGGGTGAGGGTTAGGTTTAGGGTTAGGATTAGGTTTAGGGTAAAGGTTAGGGTGAGTGTGAGGGTTAGGGTTAGGGTTGGGGTGAGGGTAAGTGTTAGGGTGAGGGTTAGGATTAGGGTGAAGGATATGGTTAGGATGAGGGTTAGGTTTTGGTTTATTGTTAGGGTTAGGGTTAGAGTTATTGTTAGTGTAAGGTTTACATTTACGGTTACTGTGAGGGTGAGGGTTAGGGGTAGGGTTAGGCTGAGGTTTAGGGTTTGGATTAGGGTTAGAGTTAGGGTTAGGGTGATTGTAAGGTTTAGGCTTAGAGTCAGGGTTAGAGTGAGGGTTAGGTTGAGGGTTAGGGTTAGGTTTAGGATTAGGGTTAGGGTGAGGGTGAGTGTGTGGGTTAGGGTTAGCTTGAGGGTTAGACTTAGGGTTAGGCTTAGGGTGAGTTTGTGTGTTAACGTTAGGTTTAGGGTTAGGCTTCGGGTTAGGCTGAGGGTGAAGTTGAGGGTGAGAACGTTACGGTTAAGGTGAGGGTTATGCTTAGGTTTATGGGGAGGGTTAGGATGAGGATTAGGGTTAGGATTAGGGTTAGGGTGAGGGCTAGGGTGGGGGTGAGGTTTAGGTTTAGGGTTAGGGTGAAGTTTATTATTAGGTTTAGGGTTAGGGTCAGGGTGACGTTTAGGGTTAGAGTAAGGGTTAGGGTGAGGCTGTGGGTGTGGGTTAGGTTTAGGGTTAATATTAGGGTTAGGGTTATGGTGAGGGTTAGGGTGAGGGTGAGGGTTAGGGTTAGTGTCAGCATTAGGATTAGTTTTAAGGTTAGTGTGAGTGTGAGGGTTAGGGTTAAGGTTAGGCTTAGGCTTAGGCTGAGTGTGAGGGTGAGGGTGAGGGTTAGGGTTAGGGTGAGGGTTAAGATTAGGGTTAGGGGTAGTGTTAGGATGAGGGTTAGGCTTAGTATTAGGGTTAGGGGGAGGGTTAGGCTGAGGGTGAGGTTTATGTTTAGGGTTAGGGTGAGGTATAGGGTTAGGTTTAGGTTGAGGGTGAGATTATGGTTACTGTTAGGGTTAGGTTGAGGCTGAGGGTGAGGTTTAGGGTTAGGGTTAGTGTTAGGGTTAGGGTTAAGGTGAGAGATAGTGTGAGGGTGAGGGTTAGGGTTAGGGTGAGGGTGAGGGTTAGGATGAGATTTAATGTTAAGATTAGGGTTAGGGTGAGGGCTAGGGTGAGGGTGAGGGTTAGGGTTAGGATGAGTTTTAGAGTTAGGCTTAAGGTTAGGGTTAGGTTGAGGGTGAGGTTTAGGGTTAGAGTTAGGGCTAATGTTCGGGTTAGGGTTAGGTGAGCGTTTGGGTTAGGCTTAGGCTTAGGCTTAGGCTTAGGCAGAGCATGAGGTTGAGGCTTAGAGTTAGGGTCAGGGTGAGGGTTAGGGTTAGGGTGAGTTTGTGGGTGACGGTGAGGGTTAGTGGTAGGCTTAGTGTGAGTGTTAGGGTTAGGGTGAAGGTTATGGTTAGGGTGAGGGTTAGTGTTAGGGTTGGGCTTAAGCTTAGTCTTAGTGTAAGGCTGAGTGTTAGGGTGAGGGTGAGTGTGAGGGTTAGGGTTAGTGTTAGGGTTAGGCTTAATGATAGGCTGAGGGAGAGGGTGAGGGTGAGGTTTATGGTTAGGGTGAGGGTGAGGTTTAGGGTTAGAGTTTGTGTTAAGGTGAGGGTTAGTGTGAGGGTTAGTGTTAGGGTTAATTTTCGGGTTAGGTTTAGCGTGAGTTTTAGGGTGAGGTTTAGGGTTAGGGATAGGGTTAGTTGTAGGATTAGGGTTTGGGTGAGGGTGAGTGTGAGGGTTAGGTTTCGGTTAATGTTAGGGTTAGGCTTAGGTTTAGGCTAATTGTGAGGGTGAGGGTTAGGGTTAGGGTTAGGGTGAGGGTTAGCATGAGGGTTCCGGTTAGGATTAGGTTTAGGATGAGGGCTAGGGTGAGCGTGAGGATTAGGGTTAGGGTTAGGTTGAGGTTTATTGATCAGGTTAGGTTTAAAGTTAGGGTGAAGATTAGGGTTAGGGTTATGGTGAGGCTCAGGGTTAGGTCTAGTGTGAGGGTTAGAATCAGGTTTATGGTTAGGGTGAGTGTTAGGGTTAGGGTTAGGGTGAGGGTTAGGATGAGGTTTAGGGTTACAATTAGGGTTAGGGTGAGGGCTAGGGAGATTGTGAGTGTTAGTGTTAGGGTTAGGGTGAGGTTTAGGGTTAATATTAAGGGTAGGGTTAGGGTGAGGGTTAAGGTTCAGGTTTGGGTGAGGGTGAGGCTTAGGTTTGGGGTGAGGGTTAGGGTGAGGACTAAAGTAAGGGTGAGGTTTAGGGTTAGGGTTAGTTTTAGGGTGAGGGTTGTGGTTGAGGTTTAGGTTTAGGGTTAGGGTTAGGGTTAGGATTAGGGTTAGGGTGAGGGTGAGTGTGAGGGTTAGGGTTAGGGTTAGGCTTAGGTTTAGGCTTAGTGTTAGGCTGAGGGTGAGGGTGGGGATGAGGATTAGGTTTAGAGTGCTGGTTTAGTTTATGGTTAGATTTAGTGTTAGGATGAGGGATAGGGTTAGGATTAGAGTTAGGGTGAGGGCTAGGGTGAATGTGAGGTTTAGGAATAGTTTTAGGCTTAGGCTTAGGGTTAGGCTGAGGTTGAAGGTTAGGGTGAGGGTTACGGTTAGGGTGATGGTTAGGGTTAAGGTTAGGGTGAGGGTTAGGATGAGGGTTAGGATTAGGGTGAGGGTTAGGATGAGGGTGACAATTAGAATAACGGTGAGGGTTAGGCTGAGGGTGAAGTTCAAGGTAAGGGTGAGGTTTCGGGTTATGGTTAATCTGAGGGACAGGATTAGATTGAGGATTAGTGTTAGGGTTAGTGTGAGGTTTAGTGTGAGGATGAGGGTTATTGTTAGGGTGAGGGCTAAGTTGAAGTTGAGGGTTAGAGTTAGGGTTAGGGTGAGGTTTATGTTTAGGGTGATGGTTAGCATTAGTGTGAGGGTTAGTGTTAGGGTTAGTGTATGTGTTAGGGTGAGGGTAAGTGTTAGGTTAAGGTTTAGGTTTAGGGTGAGGTTTAGGATTATGGTTAGGGTTAGGGTTACGGTGAGGGTGAGGTTAAAAGTTAGAGTTAGGGTTAGGGTGACGGTTAGGATTAGGGTTAGGGTTAGTGTTAGGGTAAGGGTTAGGGTGAGGTTTAGTGTGGGGGTGAGGGTTAGTGATAGGGTTAGGATTAGGATTAGGGTTAAAGTAAGGGTGCGTGTGAAGGTAAGGGTTAGGGTTAGGGTTAGGTTTAGAGTTAGGGTGAGAGTGAGGATGAGGGTTAGTGTTAGGGTGAGGGTTAGGGTTAGAGTTAGGGTTAGGCTGAGGGTGAGGTTGAGGGTGAGGGTTAGGATTAGGGTTAGGCTTAGGGTTAGGCTGAGGGTGAGGTTGAGGGTGAGAAAGTTAGGGTTAGGGTGAGGGTTAGGCTTAGGATTATGGGGAGGTTTAGGATGAAGTTTAGGGTTAGGATTAGGGTTAACGTGAGGGCTAGGCTCAGGGTGAGTTTGAGTTTTAGGGTTAGGGTGAGGTTTAGGGTTAGGGTTAGGGTGAGGGTCAAGGTGACGTTTATTGTTAGAGTTAGGATTAGGTTGAGTCTGAGGGTGTGGGTTAGGTTTAGGGTTAATGTTAGGGTTAGTGTTAAGGTGAGGGTTCGGGTGAGGGTTCGGGTTAGGGTTAGGATTAGGGTTAGTTTTAGGTTGAGTGTGAGGGTTAGGGTTAGGCTTAGGCTTAGGCTTAGGCTGAGGGTGAGGGTGAGGGTGAGGGTTAGGTTTAGGTTGAAGGTTAGAGCTATGTTTAGGGTGAGAGTTAGGGTTCAGGTTAAGTTTAAGGTTAGGGTGTAAGTTGGGGTAAGGGCTACGGTGAGGGTGAGGGTTGGGGTTATGTTGAGTGTTAGGGTTAGGGTGAGGGTGAGGGTGAGGGTTAGGGTGAGGGTGAGTTTTTGGATTAGGATTAGGTTTAAGGTTAGGGTTAGGTTTAGGGTTAGGATTAGTGTTATTTTTAGGGTTAGGGTTAGAGTTACCTTGAGGGTGAGGGTGAGGGTGAGGGTTAGGGTTAACGTTAGGGTGAGGTTTAGGGTAAGGGTGAGGGTGAGGTTAGATTTAGGGTTAGGGGGAGGGTTAGGTCGAAGGCTAGGGTTAGGGTTAGTGTTAGGTTTAAGGTTAGGGTGAGGGTCCTGTTGAGGTTTATGGATAGGCTTAGGGTTAGGTTTAGGATTAGTGTTAGGTTTAGAGTTACGGTGAGGTTGAAGTTGAGGGTGAGTGTGAAGGTTAGTGTGAGGTTTAGGGTTAGGGTTAGGATTAGGGTTAGGGTGAGGGTGAGGTTGATGTTTAGGGTTAGGGTTAGGGTTAGGGTTAGGATTAGGGTTAAGGTGAGGGTGAGTGTGAGGGTTAGTGATAGGGTTAGGCTGAGGGTGAGGTTGGGGGTGAGGATTAGGGCTAGGGTGATGATTACGGTTAGCGTTAAGGTGAGGGTTAGTTTGTGGGTTAGGGTTAGGGTTAGGGTTACCGTGAGGGCTAGGGTGAGGATTAGGGTAAGTCTTAGGATTTGGCTTAGGCTTATTCTGAGTGTGTGTTTGAGGTTGAGGGTTAGGTTTAGGGTGATGCTTAGGTTGACGGTTAGAATGAGGTTTAGGTTTAGGGTGAGGGTTAGGGTGAGGTTTATGTTAAGGGTAATGGTTAGGTTAAGGCTTATGGTGAGGGTTAAGATAAAGGTGAGGGTTAGGGTTAGGTTTAGGGTTCTGGTAAGTTTTAGGGTTAGGGTGAGGGTCTGGGTTAAAATTAGGGTGAGGTCTAGGGTTAGGGTTAGGGTTAGGGTGAGGTTTAGGGTTAGGGTGAGGCTTTTGGTTAGTGTGAGGGTTAGAGTTTGGGTTAGGTTTATTGTTAGGGTTAGGGTTACGGTTACGGTTACAGTGAAGGTGAGGGTGAGGTTTAGGGTTAGGGTTAGAGTTATGGTTAGGGTGAGGGTTAGGTTGAAAGTTAGGGTTAGGGTTAGTGTTAGGGTTAGGGTTAGTGTGAGAGTTAGGGGGACATTCAAGGTTATAGGGTTAGGGTTTGGATTAGAGTTAGGGTGAGGGTGAGTGTGTGTGTTAGGGTTTGGTTTTGGGTTAGGTTTAGGGTTAGGGTGAGGTTTTGGATGAAGGTTAGGGTTACAAGGAGGGTGAGGGTGAGGTTTAGTGTGAGGGTTAGGGTTAGGATTAGGGTTAAGGTGAGAGTCAGTGTTAGGATTAGGGTTAGGGTTAGGGTTAAGTTTAGGTTTATGGTTAGGATTAGTGTTAATGTTAGTGTTAGGGTTAGAGTTACGGAGAGCATGAGGATGAGGGTTACGTTTAGGGTTAGGGTGAGGTTTAGGGTTGGGGTTATGGTGAACATGAGGGTTAGGGTAAGATTGAAGGCTATTGTTAAGGTTAGGGTGAGGGTTAGGGTTAGGTTTAGGGTGATGGTTAGGATGAGGATTAGGGTTAGGATTAAGATTAGGGTGAAGCCTACGGTGAGGGTGAGGGTTAGGGTTAGTGTTAGGGTGAGGTTTAGGGTTAGGGTTATGGTTAGGGTGAGGGTTAGGATGAGGGTTAGGGTTACGGTAAGTGTGAGGGTTAGGGTTAGGGTAGGTTTGAGGTTAGGGTTGGGTTTAGGTTTAGGATTAGTGTTATTGTTAGGGTTAGGGTTAGATTTAAGTTGAGGGTGACGGTGAGGTTCAGGCTTAGGCTTACGCTTAGGGATAGGCTGAGTGTGAGGTTGAGGGTGAGGTTTAGGGTTAGGGTGATGGTTAGGTTTACGTTTAGTGTTAGCATTAGGATGAGGTTTATGGTAAGGGTAAATGTGAGGTTTAGTCTGTGGGTGAGGATTCAGATTAGGATGAAGGTAAGGGTTAGGTTTAGGTTTAGGGTAAGGATGAGGGTTAGGGTTAGGGTGAGGGTTAGATTGAGGATTAGGGTTAGGGTTAGTGTGAGGTTTAGGGTGAGTATGAGGGTTAGGGTTAGAGTGAGGGTGAGGGTTAGATTTAGTGTTAGGGTGAGGGCTAGGGTCAGGGTGAGGGTTAGGGTTAGTGTTAGGGTGAGGTTTAGGATTAGGGTGAGGGTTAGGGTTAGTGTGAGTGTTAGAGTTAGGTTTAGGGTTAGTGTTAGGGTGAGGGTAATTGTTAGGGTGAGGGTAATTGTTATGGTGAGGGTGAGGGTTTGTGTTAGGGTTATTGTTAGGTTTAGGGTTAGGGTTATGGTTACAGTGAAGGTGAGGGTGAAGGTTAGGGTTAGGGTGAGAGTTAGGGTTAGGGTGAAGATTAGGTTAAGGTTAAGGGTTAGGATTAGTGTTAGGGTTAGGGTTAGTGTGAGAGTTAGGGGGACGTTCAGGGGTAGGGTTAGGGTCAGGATTAGAGTTAGGGTGAGGGTGAGTGTGTGTGTTAGGGTTCGGTTTTGGGTTAGGGTTAGGTTTAGGATTAAGGTTACGATTAGGGTTATGGTGAGGGTGAGGTTCATGGTTAGACTTAGGGTTAGGGGGAGGGTTAGGTCGAGGGTTATGGTTAGGGTTATTGTTAGGGTTATGGTTAGTTTGAGGGTTAGGTTCAGGTTTACCGTTAGGGTTAGGGTTAGGGTGAGGGTGGGTTTTAGGGTTAGAGTTAGGGTTAGGGTGAGGCTGAGGGTGAGGGTTAGGGTTATGGTTAGTGTTAGAGTTAGGGATAGGGTGAGGGTTAGGGTGAGGGTGATGGTTAAGCTTAGGGTTAGGATTAGGATTAGGATAAGGGTGAGTGTGAGGGTTAGGTTTAGGGATAGGGTTAGGCTTAGTGTTTTGCTGAGGGCGAGGGTGAGGGTGAGGATTTGGTTTAGGTTGAGTGATAGGATTAGGGATAGGGTGAGAGTTAGGGTTCGGGTTAAGTTTAGGGTTAGGCTGAGGGTTAGGGTTGGGGTTAGGGTTAGGGTTAGGGTTAGGGTGATGGTTAGGATGAGGATTAGGGTTAGGATTAAGATTAGGGTGAAGGCTACGGTGAGGGTGAGGGTTAGGGTTAGTGTTAGGCTGAGGTTTAGGGTTAGGGTTAGGGATAGGGTGAGGGTTAGGATGAGTGTTAGGGTTACGGTAAGGGTGAGGGTTAGGGTTAGGGTGAGGGTTAGGGTTAGGTTTAGGATTAGGTTTAGGGTGAGGGTGAGGTTTAGGATTAAGGTAGGTTTGGGGTTAGGGTTAGGTTTAGGTTTAGGATTAGTGTTATTGTTAGGGTTAGGGTTAGATTTAAGGTGAGGGTGACGGTGAGGTTCAGGTTTAGGCTTACGCTTAGGGATAGGCTGAGTGTGAGGTTGAGGGTGAGGGTTAGGGTTAGGGCGATGGTTAGGTTTATGTTTAGGGTTAGCATTAGGATGAGGTTTATGGTAAGGGTAAATGTGAGGTTTAGGCTGTGGGTGAGGATTACGATTAGGATGAGTGTAAGGGTTAGGTTTAGGTTTAGGGTAAGGATGAGAGTTAGGGTTAGGGTGAGGGTTAGATTGAGGATTAGGGTTAGGGTTAGTGTGAGGTTTAGGGTGAGTATGAGGGTTAGGGTTAGGGTAAGGGTGAGGGTTAGAATTAGTGTTAGGGTGAGGGCTAGGGTCAGGGTGAGGGTTAGGGTTAGGGTTAGGGTGAGGTTTAGGATTAGGGTGAGGGTTAGGGTTAGTGTGAGGGTTAAAGGTAGGGTTGGGGTTAGTGTTATCGTGAGGGTAATTGTTAGGGTGAGGGTTAGGGTTAGGGTGAGGGTTATGGTGGGGGTGACAGTTAGGGTAAACGTGAGGGTTAGACTGAGGGTGAGGGTTACGGTTAGGGTGAGGGTTAGGGTTATGGTGCGGGTTAGGGTTAGTGGTGGGGTGAGGGTGAGGTTTAGATTGAGGATTTGTGTTAGGGTTAGTGTGAGGTTTAGGGTGAGGATTAGGGTAAGGTTTAGGGTGAGGGCTAGGGTGAGGGTGAGGGTTAGGGTTAGGGTTAGGATGAGGTTTAGGTTTAGGTTTAGGGTTAGAGTTAGGGTTAGGGTTAGAGTGAGGTTTAGGGTTAGTGTTAGAGTTAGTGTTAGGGTTAGTTTTAGGGTGAGGGATAGGTTTAGGCTTAGGCTTAGGCTGAGCATGAGGGTGAGGGTTAGGGTTAGGATTAGGGTGAGGGTTAGGTTTAGAATTAGGGTGAGGTTTATGATGAGGTTTCGGGTCAGGTTACGGGTTAAGTTGACGGCTAGGGTGAGGGTTAAGGTAAGGGTTAGGGTTAGTGATACGGTTAGGTTTAGGATTAGGTTTAGGGTGAGGGTGAGTGTGAGGGTTAGGGTTAGTGTTAGGCCTAGGCTTAGGGTTAGGGTGAGGGTTAAGTTTAGGGTTTGGGTTAGGGTGAATGTGAGGCTGAGGATTAAGGTTAGGTTTAGGCTTAGTGTTATGGTTAGGCTTAGGGTTAGTCTGAGGGTGACAGTGGGGTTGAGGATTAGGGTTAGGGTTAGGGTTCGGGATTGGGTTATTGTTAGTGTTATGGTTAGGGTTCAGTTTGCGGTGAGGGTGAGGCTAAGGGTGAGGGTTAAGATTAGGGTTAGGGTTAGGCTTAGGCTTAGGGTTAGGCTAAGGGTGACAGTGGGGGTGAGGATTTGGTTTAGGGTTAGGGTTAGGTTTATTGTTAGTGTTATGGTTAGGGTTATGTTTGTGGTGAGGTTTATGGTTAGGGTTAGGGTTAGGGTTAGGTTTAGGGTTATTGTTAGGGTTAGGGTTAGAGTTACGGTGAGGTTGAGGGTGAGGGTGAGGGTAAGTGTTAGGGTGAGGTTTAGGGTGAGGTTTAGGGATAGGGTTAGGTTTAGGTTGAGGGGAGGTTTAGGGTTAGACTTAGGGTTAGGGTGAGGTTTAGCGTGAGGGTTAGGGTTAGGGTTATGGTGAGGGTTAGGTTGAGGGTTAGGGTAAGGCTTTGGCTTAGGCTTAGGCTTAGGCTGAGCGTGAGGTTGACGGTGAGTGTTAGGTTTAGGGTGATGTTTAGGTTTACAGTTAGGGTGAGGTTTAGGATGAGTTTTAGGTTTAGGTGATGGTTAGGGTGTGGATGATGTTAAGGTTAAAGGTTAGGATTAGGCTGAGGATGAGGGTTAAGATAAGGGTGAGTGTTAGGGTTAGGTTTAGGAGTAGTGTAAGGGTTAGGGTTAGGTTAGGGTTAGGGTTAATGTTTAGTGAGGGTTAGATTGAGGATTAGGTTTAGGGTTAATGTGATGCTTAGAGTAAGGATGAGGGTTAGGGTTAGGATGAGGGTGAGGGTTAGAATTAGGGTTAGGGTGAGGGCTAGAGTGAGTGTGAGAGTTAGGGTTAGTGTTAGGGTTTAGGTGAGGTTTAGGATTAGGGTGAGGGTTAGGGTTAGTGTGAGGGTGAGTGTTAGGGTTAGGGTTAGTGTTAGGGTGAGTGTGTTATGGTGAGGGTTAGGGTTAGGGTGAGGGTTATGGTTAGGGTGAGGGTTAGTGTTAGTGTGAGTGTGAGGGTGAGGTTTATGGTTAGATATAGGGTTAGGGGGAGGGTTAGGGTGAGGGTTAGGTTTAGGGTCAATGTTATGTTTAGGGAGAGGGTGAGGTTTAGGTTTAGGTTTAGTGTTAGGATTAGGGTTATCGTTAGTGTGAGGGTTAGTGTTAGGTTTAGGTTTAGTGTTAGGGTGAGGGTAAGTGTGAAAGTGAGGGTTTGGGTTAGGGTGAGGGTTATGTTTAGGGTGAGGGTTGGGATTAGGTTTAAGTTTATTGTTAGGGTGAGGTTTAGGTTTACCGTGAGGGTGAGGGTGAGGGTGAGGGTTAGGGATAGGGTGAGGTTTAGGGTTTGGGTTAGGGTTAGAGTTAGGTTTAGGGTGAGGGTGAACTTTAGGGTTAGATTTAGTGTTAGGGTGAGGGTGAGGTTGAGGTTTAGGGTTAGTGTTAGTGTTAGGATTAGTGTTAGGGTGAGAGTTAGGAGGAGTGTTAGGGTTGGGGATAGGGTTAGGATTAGGGTTAGGGTGAGGGTGAGTGTGTGTGTTAGCGTTAGCTTTAGGGTTAGGCTTAGGGTTAGGCTGCGGGTGAGGTTGAGGGTGAGGCTCAGGATTAGGGTGAGGGTTAAGGTTAGGGTTAGGGGAGGGTTAGTGTGAGGGTTAGGATTAAGGTTAGGGGGAGGGGCTAGGGTGATGGTTATGTTTAGGGTTAGGGTTAGGGTTAGGTTTCGGTTTAGGGTTAGGGTTAGGGTAAGGGTGAGGGTGAGATTTAGGGTTAGAGTTCGGCTTAGGTTTAGGCTGAGGGTTTGTGTTAGGGTTAGGGTTAGTGATGGGGTTAGGGTGAAGGTGAGGGTTAGGGTGAGGGTGAATATTAGGGTTAGGTTTAGGATTAGGATTAGGGTTAGTGTTAGGGTGAGTGTGAGGGTTAGGATTAGGGTTAGGCTTAGGCTTAGGCTGAGGCTGAAGTTGAGGGTGGAGGTGAGGGTTAGGGTGAGGGTTAGGTTTAGTGTTAGGGTGAGAGTTGGCGTTCAGGTTAAGATTAGGTTTAGGGTGAGCATTAGGGTAAGGCGTACAGTGAGGATGAGGTTTAGGTTTAGGGTTAGATTTAGGGTTAGGGGAGGGTTAGTTCATGAGTTAATGTTAGGGTTAGGGTTAGGGTTAAGGTTAGGTTGAGGGTTAGGTTGAGGTTAAGGGTTAGGGTCAGGGTTAGGGTTAGGATTAGGCTTAGGGTGAGGGTGATTGTGAGGGTAAGGGCTAGGGTTATGCTTAGGCTTAGGGTTAGGCTGAGTGTGAGGGTGGGTGTGAGGATTAGGGTTAGGGTTTGGTTTAGGGTTTGGGTTAGGGTTAGAGTTAGGTTTAGGGTTAGGGTGAGGTTTAGGGTTAGAGTTAGGGTTAGGGTGAGTGTTAGGTTGAGGGTTAGGGTTAGGGTTAGGGTGCGACTTTGGGGGAGGTTTAGGGTTAGGGATAGGTTTAGGATTCGGGTTACGGTGAGTGTTAGTGTGTGGGTTTGGGTTAGGTTTAGGGTTAGGCTTAGGGTTAGGCTGAGGGTGAGGGTTAGGGTTAGGGTTAGGGTGAGGTTTAGGGTTAAGGTTAGGGTTAGGGTGAGGGTTAGGGTGCAGATGAGGGTTAGGGTTAGCATGAGTGTAAGGGTTAGAATTAAGGTTAGGGTGTGGGTTCTGTTAAGTTTAGTGTTAGGGTGAAGTTTAGGGTTATGGTGAGGTTTGGGTTTAGTGTGAGGTTTAGTGTTAAGGTGAGGGTAATTGTTAGGGTGAGGTTTAGGGTTAGGGTGAGGGTTATCATTAGGGTGAGGTTTAGGGTTAGGGTTAGGTTTATTGTTAGGGTTAGGGTTAGGATTACGGTTACGGTGAGGGTTAGGGTGATGATAAGGTTTAGGGTTAGGGTTAGTGTGAGATTTAAGGTTACGGTTAGGGTTAGATTTAGGGTTAGGTTGAAGTTGAGGTTTAGGGTTACAGTTAGGGTTAGGATGAGGGTTATGGTGAGGGTTAGGGTTAGTGTTAGTGTTAGGGTTAGGGTGAGGGTTAGGGTTAGTGATAGGGTTAGGATTAGGTTTAGGGTTTAGATGAGGGTGAGTGTGAGGGCTATGGTTAGTGTTAGGTTTAGGCTTAGGTTTAGGCTGAGGGTGAGCCTGAAGGTGAGGGATAGGTTTAGGGTGCGGGTTACGGTTAGGGTTAGGGTTAGAGTTAGGCTTAAGGTGAGGTTTAGGGTTAGGGTTAGGGTTAAGTTTCTGGTAATGGTGAGGGTTAGAGTTAGCATTAGGGTAAGGGTGAGGGGTAGGGTTAGGTTTAGGGTGAGTGTTAGCGTTAATGTGAGTTTTAGGGTTAGGGTTAGGGTTAGTTTGAGGGTTAGGTTGAGGGTTAGGGTTTGGATTAGGGTTAGGGTGAGTATGAAGTTTAGGGTGAAGTTTAGGTTAGGCTTAGTGTTAGGATTAGGGTGAGGTTAAGGGTTAGGGTGAGGGTTAGTCTTAGGGTTACGGTGAGGGTTAAGATGAGCTTTAGGGTTTCAGTGAGGGTGAGGGTTAATGTTAGGGTGAGGGTTAGGTTTAGGATTATGGTTAGGGTGATGGTGATGTTTAAGATTAGGGTTAGGGTTATTGTAAGTGTTATTTTTAGGGTTACATTTGCAATGAGGTTGAAGGTTAGGGTTAGGTTTAGGGTTAGTTTTAGGGTTAGGATTAGTGTTAATGTTAGGATTAGGTTTAGACTTATGGTTTGTGTGAGGGTGGGGGTGAGGATGAGGGTTAGCGTTAGGGATAGGGTGAGGTTTAGGGTTAGGGTTAGGATTAGGGATAGGGTCAGGGTGAGGTTTAGGGTTAGACTTAGGTTGAGGGGGAGGGTTAGGGTGAGGGTTAGGGTTAGGGTTCGGGATAGGATTAGGTTTAGGGTGAGGGTGAGTGTAAGGGTTAGGGTTAGGATTAGGCTTAGGCTTAGGGTTAGGCTGAGGGTGAGGGTGGGTTTGAGTTTTAGGCTTAGGGTGATGGTGAGCCTTAGGGTTAGGGTGAGGGTTAGGATGAGGTTTATGGTTAGGATTAGTGTTAGGTTAAGGGCTAGGGTGAGGGTGAGGGTTAGGGTTATGGTTAGGTTTAGGCTGAGGGTAATGGTGAGGGTGAACTTTAGGGTTATGGTGATGGATAAGGTTAGTGTAAGGGTCAGGGTTAGGATGTGGGTTCGGGTTAGGGTGAGGGTTAGTAGGAGTGTGACGGTAAGAGTAAAAGTGAGGGTTACAGTAAGGGTGAGGGTTAGGGTAAGGGTTAGGGTTAGGGTTAGATTGAGGATTAGGGTTAGGGATAATGTGAGGTTTAGGGTGAGGATGAGGGTTGGGGTGAGGTTTATGGTTAGAATTAGGGTTAGGGTGAGTTCTAGCGTTAGGGTGATGGTTAGGGTCAAGTTTAAGTTTAGGGTGAGGTTTAGGGTGAGGGGTAGGGTTAGGTTTAGGGTGAGGGTTAGTTTTAGTTTGAGGGTTATGGTTAGGGTGAGTGTGAGGGTGAGGTTAAGGTTTATGGAGAGGGTTATGGTGAGGGTGAGGGTTAGGGTTAGTGTTAGGGTGAGGGTGAGGGTTAGGATTAGTTTTAGGTTTAGGGTGAGTTTTAGGGTGAGGGTGAGGGTTAAAGTTAGGGTTAGGTTTGTGGTGTGGGTAAGTGATAGCATGAGGGTTAGGGTTAGTGTTAGAGTTAGCATTAGGTTTAGGGTGAGGGTTAGGTTTAGGGTTAGGGTGAGGGTGCGGGTGAGAGTGAGGGTTAAGGTGAGGATTAGGATGAGTTTTAGGGTTAAGGTGAGAGTTAAGGTTACGTTAGCTTGAGGGTGAGGGTGAGGGTTAGGGTTAGGGTGAGGGTTAGGTTTACGATCAGAATTAGTTTTATGGTTAGGGTGAAGGTTAGGGTTAGGGGTGGGATTAGGATTAGGGTTAGGTGTAGGGTGAGTGTGAGGCTTAGTTTTAGAGTTAGGGTTTGGCTTAGGTTTAGGCTTAGGGTGAGGTTGAGGGTTAGGGTTAGGGTGAGGTTAAGGTTTATTGTTTGGATTAGGGTTAGGGTGCAGGCTAGGGTGAGGGTGAGAGTTAGGGTTAGGGTTAGGCTTAGGCTTAGGGTTAGGCTGAGGGTGAGTGTGGGTGTGAGAAATAGGTTTTGGGTGATGGTTAGCGTTAGGGTTAGGGTGAGGGTTAGGATGGGGGTTAGGGTTAGGATTTGGTTTAGGTTTAGGGCTAGGGTGAGGGTGAGGGTTAGGGTTAAAGATAGGGTTAGATTTAGGATTAAGGGTAGGATGAGGGTGAGTGTGAGGGTTAGGGTTAGAGTTAGGCCTAGGCTTAGCTTTAGGCTGAGGGTGAAGGTGAGGGTTAGGGTTAAGGTGAGGGTTAGGGTTAGGGTTAGGGGGAGGGTTAGGATGTGGTATAGGGTTAGGATTCGGGTTAGGGTGAGGTCTAGGGTGAGGGTTATGTTTAGGGTTAGGTTTAGGGTGAGGTTTAGGGTTCGGGTTAGGTTTTGTTTTAGAGTGAGTCTTAGGGTTAGGGTTCCAGTGAGGGTGAGGGTTAGGTTAGGTTGAGGGTTAGGGTTAGCGTTAGGTTTAGGTTTAGGGTTAGGTTTAGGATGAGGGTTAGGATGAGGCTTATGAT
Source organism: Dipodomys merriami (assembly GCF_024711535.1). NCBI lineage: Eukaryota > Metazoa > Chordata > Mammalia > Rodentia > Heteromyidae > Dipodomys > Dipodomys merriami. The sequence continues at coordinate 1,639,358 of NW_027206102.1, forward strand.
TTGGATTAGGGTTAGGGTGCGGTCTAGGGTGAGTATGAGGTTTAGGGTTAGGGTTAGGCTTAGGCTTAGGGTTCGGGTTCGGGTGAGGGTGGAGGTGAAAATAGGTTTTGGGTGGTGGTTAGGGTTAGCTTTAGGGTGAGGGTTAAGATGAGCGTTAGAGTTAGGATGAGTTTTAGGGTTAGGGCTAGGGTGAGGTTGAGGGTTAGGGTTAGGCTTAGACTTAGGCTTAGGGTTAGGCTGATGGTTAGGGTAAGGGTGAGGGTTAATGTTTGGATGATGGATAGGGTTAGGGTTAGGGTGAGTGTTAGGATGAGGTTTAGGGTAAGGGTGAGGGTTAGGATGAGCATGACAGTAAGAGAAAATGTGAGGGTTAGGCTGAGGGTGAGTGTTCCCCTAAGGGTGATGGTTAGGATTAGGGTGAAGGTTAGGATAAGGGTTAGGTTGAGGGGTAGGGTGAGGGTGAGGGTTAGGATGAGGTTTAGGGTTAGGATTAGGGTGAGTTTTAGGGTTATGGTGAGGGTTAGTGTTAGGGTGAGTGTTAGGGTGAGGGTTAGCGTTAGTGTTATCCTTAGGGTTAGGGTGAGGGTTAGGCTGAGGGTTAGGCTTAGGATTAGGGTGAGGGTTAGGGTTAGGGTTAGGGTGAGGGTGAAGGTTAGGGTTCTGGTGAGGGTTGGTGTTATTATTAGGGTTAGGGTCAGGTTTAGGGTGACGGTGAGGTTTAGGGTGAGGGTTGGGGTGAGGGTTAGGGTTAGGGTTAAGGTGAGGGTTAGGATAAAGGGTAGGGTTAGGGTTAGGGTGAGGGTTAGTTTGAGGATTATGTTTAGGGTTAATATGAGGTTTAGGGTGAGGATGAGGTTTAGGGTTAGGTTGAGGATTAGGGTTAGAATTAGGGTTAGGGTGAGGGCTAGGGTGAGGTTTAGGGTTAGGGTAGGGTTTAAGGTTAGGGTGAGGGTGAGGTTAAGGTTTAGGGTGAGGGTTAGTGTGGGGGTGAGGGTTAGGGTTGGGGTTAGGGTTAGAGTGAAGTTTAGGTTGAGGGGTAGTGTTAGGTTTAGTGTGAGGATTAGGGATAGTGTGAGGGTTAGGGTTTGAGTGAGGGTAAGGGTCAGGTGAGGTTTAGGGTTAAGGTGAGGGTTAGCATTAGGGTTAGGGTCAGGTTTAATGTTAGGTTGGAAGTCAGGGTTAGGGTGAGTGTTAGGGTGAGTGTTAGGGTTAAGATAAGTGATTGGGTTAGGGTTAGGGTGAGGGTTATGTTTAGGGTGATGTGTAGAATGAGGTTGAGGGTTAGGGTAAGGGTGACAATGAAGGTTAAGGTATGGATGCGGGTTAGTGTTAGGGCAAGGGTTAATGTTACGGTGAGGGTTAGGGTGACGGTGAGGGTAAGGGTTAGGTTTATGGTGAGGGTTAAGGTTAGAGTTAAGGTGAGGGGTAGGGTGAGGGGTAGAGTTAGAGTTAAGGTTACGGTTAGTGTGAGGGTTAGGGTTAGGGTGAGGATAAGATAAGCGTGAGGGTTGGAGTGAGGGTGAGGTTTACGGTTACTGTTAGGGAGAGGGTTAGGCTTAGGGTTATGTTTATTTTGAGGGTGAGTGTTTGAGTTAGGATGAGTGTTCTTGAGAGTGTGAGAGCTAGGGTTTGGGTGAGGGTTAGGGTTAGGGTGAGTGTTAGGGTGATGGTGAGGGTGAGGGTTAGGGTTTGGGTTAGGTTTAGAGTGAGAAGTAGGGTGAGGTGTAGGGTTAGGGTTAGGGTGAGAGTTAGGTTTAATGTGAGGGTTAGGGTTAGGGTGAGGTTTAGGTTTACTGTGAGTGTTCAAGTTAGGATTAGGCTTAGTGTTAGGGTGAGGGTAAGGGTTAGGTTGAGGGTTAGGGTTAGGGTTAATGTGAGGGTTAGGGTTAGGGTTAGGCTTAGGCATAGGTTTAGGCTGAGGGTGATGGTGAGGGTGAGTGTTAGTGTTATGGGGATAGATATGGTTAGGTTTAGGCTGAGGGTTAGAATGAGGGTTCGTGTTAGGGTGAGGGTTAGTATGAGCCTGAGGGTTACAGTAAGGGTGAGGGTTAGGTTTAGGTTGAGGGTTAGTGTAAGGGTTAGGGTTAGGGTTAGATTGAGGATTAGGTTTAGGGTTAGTGTGAGGTTTATGGTGACGATGAGGGTTAGGGTGAGGTTTAGGGTTAGAATTAGGGTTAGGGTGAGAGCTAGCATGAGGCTGAGGGTTAGGGTTAGGGTTAAGTTTAGTTTGAGGGTTAGGGTGAGGGGTAGGGTTAGGTTTAGGGTGAGGGTTAGGTTTCGGGTGAGGGTTACGGTTAGGGTGAGGGTGAGGGTGAGGGTAAGGGTTATTGTGAGGGTTAGGGTGAAGGTGAGGTTTAGGGTGAGATTGAGCTTTAGGATTAGGTTTAGGGTCAGGGTGAAGTTTAGGGTAAGGTTGAGGGTTAAGGTTAGGGTTAGGTTTATGGTGTCATTAAGTGATAGCCTGAGGGTTAGGGTGAGTGTTACAGTTAGCATTAGGGTTAGGGTGAGGATTAGGTTTAGGTTTAGGGTGAGGTTGCAGGTGAGAGTGAGGTTTAAGGTCAGGATTAGGGTGTGGTTTAGGGTTAGGGTGAGGGTTAGTGTTAGGGTTAGTGTGAGGGTGGCGGTGAGGGTGACGATTAGGGTTAGAGTTACGGTGAGGGTTCAGTTAAGTTTGAGGTTTAGGTTGAGGATGAGGTTAAGGGTTAGGGTGAGGTGTTATTGCTAGGGTTAGGGTTAGGGTTACGTTTACTGTGAGGGTGAGTGTGGGGGTTAGGGCTAGGGTGACGTTTAGTGTTAGGGTTATGGTTAGAGTTAGGGTTAGTGTGAGGATGATGTTTAGGGGTAGAGTTATGTTTAGGGTGGGGATTAGTGTGAGGGTTAGGTTTAGGGTAAGGTTTAGGGTGGGGGTGATGGTAAGGATAAAGGTGAGAGTTAGGCCGAGGGTGAGGGTTATGGTAAGGGTGAGGGTTAGGGTTATGGTGAGGGTTAGGGAAAGTGTTATGGTGAGGGTGAGGGTTAGATTGAGTATTAGTGTTAGGGTTAGTGTGAGGTTTAGGGTGAGGATGAGGGTTAGGGTTAGGGTGAGGGCGAGGTTGAGGGTGAGGGTTAGGGTTAGTGTTAAGGTGTGGTTTAGGGTTAGGGTGATGGTTAGGGTTAGTGTGAGGTTTAGTGTTAGGGTTAGGGTTAGTGTTAGGTTGGAAGTTAGGGTTAGAGGGAGGATTAGGGTGAGTGTTAGGGTTAAGGTAAGTGATAGGTTTAGGGTTAGGGTGAGGGTTATCTTTAGGGTGATGTGTAGAATGAGGGTGAGGCTTAGGGTTAGGGTGACAGTGAAGGTTAAGGTATTGATGAGGGTTAGTGTTAGGGTGAGGGTTAATGCTACGGTGAGTTTTAGGGTGAGGGTGAGGGTAAGGGTTAGGTTTATGGTGAGGGTGAGGGTTAGAGGTATGGTGAGGGGTAGGGAAAGAGTTAAGGTTAGGGTTAGTGTGAGGGTTAGGGTTAGGGTGAGGAGAAGGTAAGCGTGAGGGTTGGAGTAAGGGTGAGGTTTAGGGTTACTGTTAGTGTGAGGGTTAGGGATACGGTTAGGGTGAGGGTTAGGCTTAGGGTTATGTTTATTTTGAGCGTGAGTGTTTGAGTTAGGATGAGTGTTCTTGAGAGTGTGAGAGTTAGGGTTTGGGTGAGGGTTAGGGTTAGGGTGAGTGTTAGGATGACGGTGAGGGTGAGGGTTAGGTTTGGGGTTAGGGTCAGAGTGAGGGGTAGGGTGAGGTGTAGGTTTAGGGTTAGGGTGAGTGTTACGTTTACTGTGAGGGTTAGGGTTAGGGTGAGGTTTAGGGTTACTGTGAGGGTTCCAGTTAGGATTAGGCTTAGTGTTAGGGTGAGGGTAAGGGTTAGGTTGAGGGTTAGGGTTAGAGTGAGGGTTAGGGTTAATGTGAGGGTTAGGGTTAGGGTGAGGGTTAGGGTTAGGGTGATGTTTAGGGTGAGGTTGAAGGTTAGTGTGAGTGTGAGTGTGAAGGTTCAGATGAGTGTTTGGGTTAGGTTTAGGTTGAGGTTGAGGGTGAGGGTGAGGCTTAGGGTTAGTTTTAGGGTAAGGCTGAGTGTGAGGGTTAGGGATAAGCTTAGGCTTAGGCTGAGGGTGAGGTTGAGGGTTAGGGTTAGTGTAAGGTTTAGGGTTAGTGTTAGGGTTATGTTGAGGCTTAGGGTTAGGTTAGAGGTTACGGTTAGGGTGAGGGTTAGGGTTAGGGATAGGTTTAGGTTGAGGATGAGGGTGAGGGTTAGGGTTAGGATTAGGGTTAGGGTGAGCCTGAGGGTGAGGGTGAGGTTGAGGTTTAGGGTTAGGGTGAGGGTTAGGCTAAGGGTTAAGGTGAGCATTAGGTTTAGGGTGATGTTTAGTTTGAGGGTGAGGGTTAGGGTGAGGTTGAGGGTGAGGTTTCGGTTGAGGGTTTGGGTTAGGGTTAAGGTGAGGGTGAAGGTGAGGGTGAGGGTTAGGTTTAGGGTTACGGTTAGGCTTAGGGTGAGGGTGATTGTAAGTTTTAGGGTTAGGGTTATGGTTAGGCTTAGGTTTAAGCTGAGGTTGAGGTGAGTTTGAGGGTTAGGGTTAGGGTGACTGTGAGCATTAGGGTTAAGGTTAGGGATAGGATGAGGGTTAGATGAGGGTGAGGGTTAGGGTTAGGGTGAGTGTTAGGCTTAGGGTTATGGTGAGGGTGAGGGTGGGGGTAAGTATTAGGCTTAGGGTGATGGTTAGCATTAAGGTTAATGTGAGGGTTAGGATGAGGGTTAGCGGTAGGATTAGGGTTTGGGTGAGGGCTAGGGTGACAGTGAGTCTTAGGGTTAGGGTTAGGCTTAGGCATAGGTTTAGGCTGAGGGTGATGTTGAGGGTGAGGGTTAGTGTTATGGTGATGGATATGGTTAGGTTTAGGGTGAGGGTTAGGATGTGGGTTCGTGTTTGGGTGAGGGTTAGTATGAGCCTGAGGGTTACAGTAAGAGTGATGGTTAGGTTTAGGTTGAGGGTTAGTGTAAGGGTTAGGGTTAGGGTTAGATTGAGGATGAGGGTTAGGGTTAGGGTGAGGGTTAGTGTTAAAATTAGGGTTAGGGTGAGGGTTAGGGTTAGGGTTAGGGTGATGTTTATGTTTATGGTGAGGGTTAGGTTTAGTGTGAGGTTTAGTGTTAGGGTGAGGGTAAATGTTAGGGTGAGGTTTAGCGTTAGGGTGAGGGTTATGGTTAGGGTGAGGTTTAGGGTTAGGGTTAGGTTTATTGTTAGGGTTAGGGTTAGGTTTATATTTATGGTGAGGTTGAGGGTGAGGGTGAGGTTTAGGGTTAGGGTTAGGGTGAGATTTAGGGTTAGGGTTAGGGTTAGATTTAGGGTTAGGGTGAAGTTGAGGTTTAGGGTTAGAGTTAGGGTTAGGGTGAGGGTTAGGGTGAGTGTTAGGGTTAGGGTTAGTGTTAGGGTTAGGCTTAGGGTGAAGGTTAGGGTGAGGGTTAGGTGTACGGATAGGGTAAGTTTAGGATTAGGGTTAAGGTGAGGGTGAGTGTGAGGGTTAGGGTTATTGTTAAGGTTAGGCTTAGGATTAAGCTGAGGGTGAGGGTGAAGGTGAGAGTTAGGGTTAGGGTGCGGGTTAGGGTTAGGTTTATGGTTAGAGTTAGCCTTAAGTTGAGGTTTATGGTTAGGTTTAGGGTTCTGGTAATGGTGATGGTTAGAGTTAGCGTCAGGGTTAGGGTGAGGGTTTGGGTTATGGTTAGGGTGAGTGTTAGGGTTAATGTGAGGTTTAGGGTTAGGGTTAGGGTGAGGGTGAGGGTTAGGTTGAGGGTTGGGGTTTGGGTTAGGTTTAGGCTGAGGGTGAGGATTAGGGTGAGATTTAGGTTAGGCTTAGTGTTAGGATTAAGGTGAGGTTAAGGGTTAGGGTGAGGGTTAGGCTTAGGGTTAGGTTGAGAGTTAAGATGGGGGTTAGGGTTTCAGTGAGGGTGAGGGTTAATGTTAGCGTGATGGTTAGGGTTAGGATTAGGGTTAGGGAGTGGGTGATGGTTAGGATTACGGTTAGGGTTGTTGTAAGTGTTATGGTTACTGTTACATTTCCAGTGAGGGTGAGGATGAGGGTGAAGTTTAGGGTTAGGGTTAGGTTTAGTTTTAGGGTTAGGATTAGTGTTAATGTTAGGGTTAGGGTTTGACTTTCGGTTTGGGTGAGGGTGAGGGTGAGGGTGAGGGTTAATTTTAGGGTTAGGGTGAGGTTTAGACTTAAGGTTAAGATTAGGGATAGGGTCAGGGTGAGGTTTAGGGTTAGAGTTAGGTTGAGGGGGAGGGTTAGGTTGAGGGTCAGGGTTAGGGTTAGTGTTAGGGTTAGCATTAGGTATAGGGTGAGGGTTAGGTTGAGGTTTAGGGTTAGGTTTGGGATTAGGTTAGGGTGAGGGTGAGTGTGAGGTTTAGGGTTAGGATTAGGCTTAGGCTTAGGGTTAGGCTGAGGGTGAGGTTGGATATGAGTATTAGGCTTTTTGTGATGTTTATCCTTAGGGTTAGTGTGAGGGTTAGCATGAGGGTTAGGGATAGGATTAGGGTTAGGGTGAGGGCTAGGGTGAGGGTGAGGGTTAGGGTTAGGGTTAGCTTTAGGCATAGGTTTAGGCTGAGGGTGATGGTGAGGTTGAGGGTTAGGGTTATGGTGATGGATATTGTTATTGTTAGGGGGAGGTTTAGGATGAGGGTTCGGGTTAGGGTGAGGGTTAGTATGAGCGTGAATGTAAGAGTAAAGTTGAGGGTTAGCCTGAACGTGAGGGTTACAGTAAGGGTGAGGGTTAGGGTTAGGGTGAGGGTTAGGGTACGTGTTAAGGTTAGGGTTAGATTGAGGATTAGGGTTAGGGTTAGTGTGAGGTTTAGGGTGAGGATGAGAGTTAGGATTAGAATTAGGGTAAGGGTGAGGGCTAGCATGAGGGTGAGGGTTAGGGTTAGGGCTAAGTTTAGAGTGAAGGTTAGGGTGAGGTGTAGGGTTAGGTTTAGGGTGAGGGTTAGGTTTAGTGTGAGGGTTATGGTTAGGGTGAGTGTGAGGGTGAGGGTAAGGGTTATGGTGAGGGTTAGTTTGAGGGTGGGGGGTAGGGTTATGATTAGGTTTAGGGTTAGGGTGAGGTTTAGGGTGTGGGTGAGGGTTCAGGTTAGGGTTAGGTTTGTGGTGTGGGTCATAGCATGAGGGTTAGGGTGAGTGTTAGAATTAGCATTAGGGTTAGGGTGAGGGTTAAGTTCAGGGTTTGCGTGAGGGTGAGGGTGAGAGTTTGGTTTAAGGTGAGGATTAGGGTGAGTTTTAGGGTTAGGGTGATGGTTAGGGTTAGGGTTAGCATGAGGGTGACGGTGAGGGTGACGGTTAGGGTTAGAGTTATGTTGAGGGTTCGATTAAGTCTGAGGTTGAGGGTGAGGATGAGGTTAAGGGTTAGTGTAAGGGTTAGGCTGCGTGTGAGGGTTAGGGTTAGGGTTTGGTTTAGGGTGAGGGTTAGTGTGAGGGTGAGGTTTAGGGTTATGCTTAGGGTTAGTTTGAGGGTTAGGCTGAGGGTTAGGATTAGGATTAGGGTGAGGGTTAGGTTGAGGGTTAGGGTGAGGTTGAGGGTTAGTATTAGGGTGAGGGTTACTGTTATTATTAGGGTTAGGGTTAGGTTTAGGGTGACTGTGAGGTTTAGGGTAAGGGTTAGAATTAGGATTAATGTGAGGGTTAGGATAAGGGGTAGGGTTATGGATAGGTTTAGGGTTAGGATTAATGTGAGGTTAAGAATTAGGGTGAGGGTGAGGTTTAGTGTTAGGAATAGTGATAGGGTTAATGTTAGGCTGAGGGTGAGGGTGAGGGTGAGAGTTGGGTTTAGGGTTGGGTGAGGGCTATGGTGAGGGTTAGGGTATGGGTGAGGGTTAGTGTGAGGGTGATTGTAAGGATAAAAGTGAGGGTTAGGTTGAGGGTGAGAGTTAAGTTAAGGGTGAGGGATAGGGTTAGGGTGAGGGTTAGGTTAAGGGTTAGGGATAGGGTGAGGGTTAGATTGAGGATTAGGTTAGGGTTAGTGTGAGGTTTGGGGTGAGGATGAGGGTTATGATTAGGTTGAGGGTTAGGTTTAGAATTAAGGTTACAGTGAGGTCTAGGGTGAGGGTGAAGTTTAGCTTTAGGGTTAGGGTGAGGTTTAGGGTTAAGATGAGAGTTAGGGTTAGTGTGAGGGTTAGTGTTAGAGTTAGGGTTAGTGTTAGGGTGAGGGGAAGTGTTAGGGTGAGGGTTAGTGTTAGGGATAGGTTATGCTTAGGGTTAAGGTTAGGGTGAGGTTGATTGTGTGGGTTAGGGTTAGGTTTAGGTTTAGGGTTAGGGTTATGCTGAGGGTGAGGTTGAGCTTGAGGATTAGGGTTAGGGTGATGGTTAGGATTAGGGTTAGGGTGAGGGTTAGGATGAGGGTTAGGATGAAGGTGAGGTTTAGGGTTAGGTTTAGGGTGAGGTTTAGGGTTAGGGTTAGGGTTAGGTTGAGGTTGAGGTTTAGGTTTAGAGTTAGGGTTAGGGTGATGGATAGTGTTAGGGTTAGTGTTAGGTTTAGGGTTAGGGTGAGTGTTACTGTTAGAGTTAGGGTTAAGGTTATGGTGAGGGTGAGGTTTATGGTTATGGTGAGGCTTAGGGTTAGTATGAGGGTTAGTGTTAGGGTGAGGGTAAGTGTTAGGGTGAGGGTTAGGATTAGGTTTAGAGTTACGGTGAGGTTTAGGGTGAGGGTGAGTTTTAAGGTTAGGGATAGGTTTGTGGTGTGGGTAAGTGATAGCATGAGGTTTAGGGTGAGGGTTAGAGTTAGCATTAGGGCTAGGGTGAGGGTGAGGATGCAGGTGAGAGTGAGGGTTAGGATGAGGATTAGGGTGAGGTTTAGGGTTAGGGTGAAGGTTCGGGTTAGGATGAGTGTTAGGATTAGGGTTATCCTTAGGGTTAGGGTGAGGGTTAGGCTGAGGTTTAGGCTGAGGGTTAGGCTTAGGTTTAGGGTGAGGGTTAGGGTGAGGGTGAAGGCTAGAGTTCTGGTGAGGTTTAGGATTATTATTAGGGTTAGAGTCAGCTTTAGGGTGATGGGGAGGTTTAGGCTGAGGGTTGGGGTGAGGTTTAGGGTTAGGGTTAAGGTGAGTGTTAGGATAAGGGTTAGGGTTAAGGTTATGGTGAGGGTTAGGTTTAGTGTGAGAGTTAGATTTAGGGTTAGGGTTAGGATTAGTGTGAGGGTAAGAATTAGGGTGATGGTTAGGGTGAGGGTGAGGTTTAGGGTTATGAATAGTGATAGGGTTAGTGTTAGGCTGTGGGTGAGGGTGAAGGTGAGGGTGAGGGTTAGGGTTAGGTTTAGGGTGAGGTCTAGGGTGAGGTTTAGGGATAGGGTGAGTGTTAGGGTGAGGGTGATGGTAAGGGTAAAGGTGAGGGTTAAGCTGAGGGTGAGGTTTAATATAAGCGTGAGTGTTAGTGTTAGGGTGAGGGTTAGGGTAAGGGTTCGGGTTAGGGTTAGGGTGAGGGTTAGACTGATTATTAAGGTTAGGGTTAATGTGAGGATGAGGGTTAGGGTGAGGGCTAGGGTGAGGGTGAGGGTTAGAGATAGGGTAAGGGTTAGGGCTAGGTTTAGGATTAGGTTGAGGGTTAGGGTTAGAATTAGGGTTAGTGTGAGGGCTAGGGTGAGGTTTAGGGTTAGGTTTAGGGTTAGGGTGAGGTTTAGGTTTAGGGTGAGTGTGAGGTTAAGGTTTAGGGTGAGGGTTAGGGTCAGCGTTAGGCTTAGGGTTAGGGTTAGGGTGAGGATAAGGCTGAGGATTAGGCTGAGTGTTAGGGTGACGGTGAGGGTGAGGGTGAGGGTTGGGGTTAGGGTTAGAGTGAATGTTAGGGTGAGGGGTAGAGTTAGGGTTAGGGTGTGGATTAGGGTTACTGTGAGGGATAGGTTTATAGTGAGGATAAAGTTTAGGTCGAGGTTTAGGGATAGGGTGAGGGTTAGCGTTAGGGTTAGGGTGAGGGTTAATGTTAGGTTGGAGGTTAGGGTTAGGTTGAGGTTTAGGGTGAGTGTCAGGTTTCATGTGAGTAATAGGGTTAGGGTTAGAGTGAGGGTTATGGTTAGGGTGATGTGTAGAATGAGGGTTAGGGTTAGGGTGAGATTTATGGTAAGGGTAAGGTTTAGGGTGAGGGTGAGGGTAAGGGTTAGGATTAGGGTGAGGGTTAGTGTTAGGGTTACGGTTAGAGTTAGGGAGAGGGGTAGGGTTAGGAGTAGGGTTAAAGTTAAGTTTAGGGTTAGTGTGAGGGTTAGGGTTAGGGTGAGGATTAGGTAAGGGTGAGGGTTGGGGTGAGGGTGAGTGTTAGTGTGAGGATGAGTGTTCTGGAGAGTGTGAGGGTTAGGGTTTGGGTGATGGTTAGGGTTAGTGTGAGTGTTAGGGTGACGGTGAGAGTGAGTGTTAGGGTTGGGATTAGAGTTACAATGAGGGGTAGGGTGAGGGGTAGGGTAAGGTTTAGGGTGAGGGTTAGGGTTACTGTGAGGGTTAGCGTTAAGGTGAGGTTTAGGGTTACTGTGAGGGTTCAAGTTAGGGTTAGGCTTAGTGTTAGGGTGAGGGTAAGGGTTAGGTTGAGGGTTAGGGTTAGGGTGAAGGTTAGGGTTAATGTGAGTGTTAGGTTTAGGGTGAGAGTTAGGGTGAGGGTTAGGGTTAGGGTGATGTTTAGGGTGAGGGTGAGGGTTAGGGTGAGGGTGAAGGTGAAGGTTGGGTTGAGTGTTGGGGTTAGGGTTAGGATGGGGTTGAGGTTGAGGGTGAGGCTTAGGGTTAGTTTTAGGGTAAGGTTAGGTGTGAGGGTTAGGGATAAGGTTAGTCTTAGGCTGAGGGTGAGGGTGAGGCTGAGGTTTAGGGTTAGGGTTAGGGTTAGCGTTAGGGTTATGGTGAAGGTTAGGGTTAGGTTGGAGGTTACGGTTAGGCTAAGGGTTAGGGTTAGGTATAGGTTTAGGTTGAGGGTGACGATGAGGCTTAGGGTTAGGATTAGGGTTAAGGTGAGCCTGAGGTTGAGGGTTAAGTTGAGGGTTAGTGTTACGGTAGGGTTAGGCTAAGGGTTAGAGTGAGGTTTAGGTTTACGTTGATGTTTAGGTTTAGGGTGAGGGTTAGGGTGAGGTTGAGGGTGAGGTTTCGGTTGAGGGTTTGGGTTAGGGTGGTGAGGGTGAAGGTGAGCGTGAGGGTTAGGTTTAGAGTTAGGGTTAGGCTTAGGGTGAGGGTGATTGTGAGGATTAGGGTTAGGGTTATTTTTAGGCTTAGGTTAAAGCTGAGGGTGTGTGTGAGGGTTAGGGTTAGGGTGAGTGTGAGCGTTAGGATTAGGGTTAGGGATAGGGTGAGGGTTAGATGAGGGTGAGGCTTAGGGTTAGGGCGAGTGTTAGGCTTAGGTTTAGTGTGAGGGTTAGGGATAGTTTGATGGTTAGGGTGAGGTTTAGAGTTAGGGTGAGGGTGAGGGTGAGCGTGACTGTTAGGGTGCTGGTGAGGTTTATGGTTAGGTTTAGGGTTAGGGTGAGGGTTTAGTGTTAGGGTTAGGATGATGGTTAGGATGAGGGGTAGGGTTAGGGTTAGGGTGAGGTTCAGGGTTAGATTAAGTATTACCGTTAGGGTTAGGGTTAGGGGGAGGTTTAAGGTGAGGGTTAGGGTTAGGTTTAGGGTTAAGGTGAGGGATAAGGTGAGGGAAAGTTTTAGGGTGAGTGATAGGGTGAGTGTGAGGTTAGGGTTAGGTTATGGAGTGGTTTAGGGTTAGATTTAGGATGAAGTTGAGGGTGAGAGTGTGGGTTAGGGATTAGTTTTAGGGTTAGGGTTAGTGTTATTGTTAGGGTTAGTGTTACGATTACAGTGAGGTTGCTGGTGAGGTGAGGTTTAGCGTTAAGGTTAGCATTAGGGTGAGGGTTAGGGTGAGGGTAAGTGTTGGGGTGTGGATTAGGGTTAGGGGGAGGTTAAGGTTTAGGGTTAGGGTTAGGTTGAGGGTTAGGGTTAGCATTAGGGTTAGGTTGAGGACTAGGGTGAGGGATAGGGTTAGGTTAGGGTGAGGGTTAGGGTTAGGGTGAGGATTAGGGTGAGGGTAAGAATAATGGTAAGGGTGAGGGTTAGGGTGAGTTTGAGGGTTACGGTAAGAGTGAAGGTTATGATGACGGTGAGGTTTAGGGTGAGGGTTAGGATTAGGGTGAGGGTGAGATTGAGGGTTAGGGTGAGGGTAAGGGTTAGGGTTAGGGTGAGGTTAAGATAAGGTTGAGGGTTAGTGTTAGGTTTAGAGTGAGGGTTAGAGTGAGTGTGAGGTTTAGGGTTAGGGTTAGTGTTAGGGTGAGGGTAAGTGTTAGGGTTTTGTATAGGTTTACGGTGAGGGTGAAGGATAGGTATAGGGTGAGGGTTAGGGTTAGGGTGAGGGTGAGGGTGAGGGTTAGTATAAAGGTTAGGGTTAGGGTTATTTTTAGGTTTATGTTTAGGTTTATGATTACGTTGACGGTGAGGGTTATGGTTAAGGTGAGGTTTAGGATTAGGGTTAGTTTTAGGGTTAGGGTTAGCATGAGGTTCAGGGTAAGTGGTAGGGTTAAGGTTAGGGTGAGGGTTAGGGTTAGTTTGAGGGTTACGGTTAGAGATAGGGTAAGGGTTAGGATGAGGGTTAGGGTGAGGGTAAGGTTTAGGGTAAGGGTTAGAGTGAGTGTGAGGTTTAGGGTTAGAGTTAGTGTTAGGGTGAGGGTAAGTGTTAGGGTTAGGTTTAGGTTTACGGTGAGGGTGAGGGTTAGGTTTAGGGTGAGGGTTAGGGTTAGGTTAGGGTTAAGGTGAGGGTGAGGGTTAGGATAAAGTTTAGGGTTAGGATTATTTTTAGAGTTATGTTTATGTTTATGGTTATGTTGAGGGTGAGGGTTAAGGTTATGGTGAGGTTTAGGATTAGGGTTAGGTTTAGGGTTAGGGTTAGGATGAGTTTTAGGATGAGTGGTAGGGTTAAGGTTAGGGGGAGGGTTAGGGTTAGGGTGAGGGTGAGGGTTAGGATTAGTGTTAGAGTTAGGGTTAGGGTAAGGATGAGGGTTTCGGGTTAGGGTTAGGGTTAGGGTTAGTTTGAGGATTTCAGTGAGGGTTATGATTAGGGTTAGGGTAAGGGTTAGCGTTAGGGTGAGGGTTATGGTTAGGATTAGTGTTAGAGTTAGTGTTAAGGTTAGGGTGAGGGTTATGGTGAGGGTGAGGTTTAGGGTTAGGTTTAGGTTTATCATGTGGGTGAGTGACAGTGTGAGGTTTAGGGTGAGTGTTAGAGTTAGCATTAGGGTTAGGGTGAAGGTTATGGTGCGGGTTAGGTTTAGTGTGAGTGTTAGGTTTAGGGTTAGGTTTAGGATTAGTGTGAAGGTAAGAATTCGGGTGATGGTTAAGGTGAGGGTGAGGTTTAGTGTTAGGATTTGGGTTATCGTTAGTGTTACGCTGAGGGTGATGGTGAGGGTGAGGGTGAGGGTGAGTTTTAAGGTTATGGTTAGGGTGAGGGCTAGGATGAGGGTTAGGGTTAGGGTGAGGTATAGGGTTAGGGTGAGGGTTAGGATTAGAGTTAGGGTTAGGGTTAGGGTTAGTTTGAGGGTGGTATGAGGGTGAGGTTTAGGGTGAGGTTTAGGGTTAGGGTTAAAATTAGGGTGAGGTTTAGGGTTACTGGTAGTGTTACGGTTATGGTTAGTATTAGGGTTAATGTGTGGGTTAGGGTTAGGGTGAGGATAAAGTAAGGGTTAGGGTTAGGGTGAGGGTGAGGTTTATGGTTACTGTTTAAGTGAGGGTTAGGGTTTGGTTTAGTGTTAAGGTAAGGTTGAGGGTGAGGGTTAGGGTTAGGCTTATGGTTAAGGAGAGGGTGAGGGTGAGTGTGAGGCTTAAAGTTAGGTTTAGGGTTAGGGTGAATGTAAGGGTTAGAGTGGAGGTTAGGGTTAGGGTTTGGGTGAGGGTTAGGTTTTGGGTTAGGCTGAGGGTTAAGGTTAAGATTAGGGTGAGATTTAGGGTGAGGGTTAGGGGGAGGGGGAGGGTTAGGTTTAGAGTGAGACTTAGGGTTAGGATTAGGCTTAGGGTCAGGGTTAGGGTGACTGTGAGGTTTATGGTGAAGTTTAGAGTGAGGGTTATGTTTAGGGTTAAGGTGAGGGTTAGGGTAAGGGGTCAGGTTACGGTTAGGGTGAGGTTTAGGTTTAGTGTGAGAGTAAAGGTTAGGGTTAGGGTTAGGATTAGTGTGAGGGAAAGAATTAGGGTGATGGTTAGGGTGAGGGTGAGGTTTAGGTTTAGGAATAGGGATAGGGTTAGTGTTACACTGAGGGTGAGGATGAGGGTGAGGGTGAGCGTTATGTTTCGGCTTAGGGTGAATGCTAGGGTGAGGGTTATTAACGGTTAGGGTGAGGGCTAGGGTTAGGGTGAGGGTAAAAGGGTTAGGTTTAGTTTGAGGGTGGTGTGAGGGTGAGGTTTAGGGTGAGGCTTTGGGTTAGGGTGAGGGCTAGGTTGAGGGTGAACTTTAGGGTTATGATGAGGGTTAGCGTTAGGTTTAGGGTGAGGGTTAGGTTTAGTGTGAGGTTTACGGTTAAGGTTAGGTTGAGGTTGCGGGTAAGGGTTATGGTTAGGGTTTGGGTGAGGGTGAAGGTTAGGGTTATGATTACAGATAGGGTTAGGTGTAGGCTGAGGGTGAGAGTGAGGGTGCGGGTGAGGTTTAGGGTTAGGGTTATGGTTAGGGTGAGGGTGAGGGCTAGGGTGAGGGTCAGGGTTAGGGTGAAGGTGAGGTTGAGGGTGAGGCTGAGTGTTAGGGTGAGGGTGAGGGTTTGGTTTAGGGTTAGGGTTAGGGTGAGGTTGAAGTTTAAGATTAGGTTTAGGGTTATTGTTAGGGTTAGAGTGAGGGTTACAGTTCAGTTTAGGGTGAGTGTGAAAGTTAGGGTTAAGGTTAGGGTTAGGGTGAGGTTGAGGGTTAGGGTTAGGGTGTTAGATGAAGTTTATGGTGAGTGCTAGGGTTAGGGTTAAGGTGAGGGTTAGGGTTAGTGTGAAGGTTAGAATGAGGATTAGGGTTAGGATTAAGGTGAGGGTTAGGTTGAGCGTTAGGGTTTTGGTTAGGGTTAAGGTGAGGGTGAGGGTTAGGGTGAGGTTTAGGGTAAGGGTGAGGGTTAGGGTTAGGGTGGAGTTTAGGATTAAGGTTAGGGTTATGGTTAGGTTGAGAGTTAGGTTTAGGGTAAGGGTTAGGTTTACGCTGAGGGTGAGGGTTAGGGTTATGTTGAGGGTTTGGTTTAGGGTAAGGGTTAAGGTGAGGGTGAGTTTTAGGATTAGGATTAGGGTTAGGATTAGGGTGAGGGTGAGGGTTAGGGTTAGGTTTAGGGTTACAGTGAGGGTGAGGGTTAGGTTTAGGGTGAGGTTTAGGGTTAGGGTTAGGTTTAAGTTGTGGGTTTGTGTTAGGATTAGAGTTAGGGTCAGGGTTATTGTTAGGGTTAGGGTTAGTGTTAGGGTTAGGTTTAGGGTGAGGGTGAGGGTTACCGTTAGGTTTAGGTATAGTGTTAGGGTTAGGATTAGCGTGAGGGTGAGTGTGTCGGTTAGGGTTAGGGTTAATGTGAGGGTGAGGGTTAGTTTGAGGGTTAGGGTTAGGGTGAGGGTGAGGGTGAGGTTGAGGGTGAGTGTTAGGGTTAGTATGAGGTTTAGGGTTAGGGTTAAGGTTAGGCTTAGGTTGAGGGTTTGGCTTAGGTTTAGGGTTAGGATGAGGGTTAGGCTGAGGGGTATGGTTACGTTTAGGGTGAGGATGAGGTTTAGTGTGAAGGTTAGGCTTAGGGTTAGGGTGAGGTTAAGGATTAGGGTGAGTGTTAGGGTGAGGGTTAACGTTAGGTTTAGGTTTAGGGTGAGGCTTAGGGTTAGGGTTAGGGTTACTGTGATGGTTAGGGTTAGGTTTAGGGTGAAGGTTAGGGTTAGGGTTAGGCTTAGGCATATGGTAAGGATTAGGGTGATGCTGAGGGTGGGGCTTAAGGTTATGGTGATGGATAGGGTTAGGGTTAGGGTGAGGTTTAGGATGAGGGTTCGAGTTAGGGTGAGGGTTAGGATGAGATTGACGGTAAGAGCAAAGGTGAGGGTGAGACTGAGGGTGAGGGTTATGGTAAGGGTTAGGCTTAGGGCTAGGCTGAGTGTTAGGGTAAGGGTTAGGGTTAGGGTTAGATTGAGGATTAGGTTTAGGGATAGTGTGAGGTTTAGGTTGAGAATGAGGGTTAGGGTTAGAATTAGGGTTAGGGTGAGGGCTAGCGTGAGGGTGAGGGTTAGGGTTAGGGTTAAGTTTAAGGTGAGTGTTAGGGTGAAGAATAGGGTTAGGATTAGGGTTAGGGTTAGTGTTATTGTTTGGGTTAGGGTTACGGTTACGGTGAGGGTGAGGGTTAGGGTTACGGTAAGGGTTAATGTTTTGTTAAGGTTAGGGTTACGGTTACGGTGAGGGTGAGGATGAGGGTTAGGGTTAGGGTTAGGGTGAGGTTTTTAATGTTAGGGATAGGGTTAGAATTAGGGTTAGGGTGAGGGTTAGGGTTAAGGTTAGGGGGAGGGATAGGATGAGGATTAGGAATAGGGTTAGGGTAAGGGCTAGGGTGAGGGTGAGGTTTAGGGTTAGGGTTAGGGTGAGGTTTAGGGTTACGTTTAGGGTTTGGGTTAGGGTGAGGGTAAGGTTTAGTGTTAGAGTTAGTTTTAGCGTGAGGCTGAGGGTGAGGGTTAAGGTTAAGGTTAGTGTTAGGGTTAGGGTGAGGGTGAGGTTTAGGGTGAGGTTGAGTTTTAGGCTTAGGGTTAGGATTAGGATTACGGTAAAGGTTACGGTGAGTGTGAGGGTTAGGGTTAGGGTTGGGCTTAGGCTTAGGATTAGACTGAGGTTGAAGGTAAGGTTGTAGTTTGGGGTTAGGATGAGTGTTAGGGTTAGGCTTAGGGTTAGGGTTAGGATTAGGGAAAGGGTTATGGTGAGTGTGAGGTTTAGTTTTAGAATTAAGTTAAGGGGGAGGCTAAGGTTGGAGGTGAGGTTTAGGGTTAGTGTTAGGGTAAGGTTTAGGGTTAGGTTTAGGGTGAGGGTTAGGATGAGGGTTAGGATTACGGTCAGGGTGAGGGTTATGGGTAGAGTGAATGATAGGGTTAGGATTAGGGTTAGGGTGAGGGTTAGGGTTAGTGTTAGGGTGAGGTTTAGGATGAGGGTTAGGATTAGGGTTAGGGTGAGGTCTAGGGTGAGGGTGAGGTTTAGGGTTAGGGTTATTGTGAGGTTTAGGGTTAGGGTTAGGGTTAGGGTGAGGGTGAGATTTAGGCTTAGAGTTAGGGTAAGGGTGAGGCTGAGGTTGAGAGTTAGGGTTAAGGTTAGTGTTATTGTAAGGGTTAGGGTGAGATTTAGGGTGATGGTGAGGGTTAGGCTTAGGGTTAGGATTAGGATTAGGGTAAGGGTTAGGGTGAGTGTGAGGGTTAGGGTTAGGGTTAGGGATCTGCTTACGGTTAGGCTGAGGGTGAGGGTTAGGGTTAGGGTGAGGGTAAGTGATAGGGTTAGTGTGAGAGTTAGGGTTCTGTTAAGTTTAGGGTTTGGGTGAAAGTTACAGTTAGGGTCACGGTGAGCGTGAGGGTGAGGGTTAGGTTGAGGTTTAGCATTAGGGTTAGGGTGAGAGTTAGGATGAGGATTAGGTTTAAGATTAGGGTTAGGGTGAGTGCTAGGGTGAGGATTTGGTTTAGGGTTAGGGTAAGGTTTAGGGTTAGGTTTAGGTTTAGGGTGAGGGTTAGGATGAGGGTTAGGGTTATGGTGAGGTTGAGGGTTACATTAAGGTGAGGGTTAGGGTTAGGATTAGGGTTAGGGTGAGGGTGAGTGTTAGCATTAGGGTTAGGGTTAGGTTTAGGGTTATGTTTAGGGTTAGGATTAGTGGTATTTTTAGGGTTAGCTTTTGAGTTATGGTGAGGGTGACGGTGAGGGTGAGGGTTAGGGTTAGGGTTAGGGTGAGGTTTAGGGTTAGGGTTAGGGTTAGGGTTAGGGTGAGGGTGAGGTTTAGGGTTATATTTAGGGTTTGTTGGAGGGTTAGGTCGAGGGTTGGGGTTAGGATTAAAGTTGGTGTAAGGCTTAATGTGAGGGTTAGGTTGAGGGTGAGGGTTAGGGTTAGGGTTAGGATTAGAGTTAGGTTGACGGTGAGGTTTAGGATGTGGGTTAGGGTTAATGTTATTGTTAGGGTTAGGGTAACGGTTAAGGTGAGGGTGAGTGTGAGTGTTAGGATTAGGGTTAGGGTTAATGTTATTGTTAGAGTTAGGGTTACAGTTATGGTGAGGGTGAGGATGAGGGTTAAGGTTAGGGTTAGGGTGAGGTTTTTAGTGTTAGGTTTAGTGTTAGAATTAGGGTTAGAGTGAGGGTTAGCGTTAGGGTTAGGGGGAGATTAAGGATGAGGATTAGGGATAGGATTAGTGTTAGGGTAAGGGCTAGGGTGAGGGTGAGGTTTAGGGATAGGGTTAGGGTGAGGTTTAGGGTTATGTTTAGGGTTTGGGATAGGGTGAGGTTAAGGTTTAGTGTTAGAGTTAGGGTTAGGGTGAGAGTGAGGGTGAGGGAGAGGGTTAGGGTGAGGGTGAGGGTTAGGCTTAGGATTAGGATTAGGATTACGGTAAAGGTTAGGGTGAGTGTGAGGGGTAGTGTTAGGGTTAGGCTTAGGCTTAGGATTAGACTGATGGTGAAGGTGAGGGTGAAGTTTAGGGTTAGGGTGAATGTTATGCTTAGGCTTAAGGTTAGGATTGGGATTAGGGTAAGGCTTATTGTTAGCGTGAGGTTTAGTTTTAGAATTAGGGTAAGGGTGAGGCTGAGGTTTAAGGTGAGGGTTAGGGTTAGTGTTAGGGTAAGGTTTAGGGTTAGGGTTAGGGTTATGGTTAGGGTTAGGCTTCGGGTGAGTGTGAGGGTTAGGGTTTGAGTAAGGATTAGGCTTAGAGTTCGGCTGAGGGTGAAGGTGAGTGTGAGGTTTAGGGTTAGAGTGAGGTTTAGGTTTATTGTTAGTGTGAATGTTATGGTTAGGGATAGAATTAGAGTTAGTCTGAGGGTAATGGTGTGGGTGAGGATTAGGTTTAGGGTGAGGGTTAGGGTTAGGGTTATGGGGAGGGTTAAGATGAGGGTTAGTGTTAGGATTAGGGTTAGGGTGAGGGCTAGGGTGAGAGTGAGGTTTAGGCTTAGGGTTAGGGTGAGGTTTAGGGTTAGGGTTAGGGTGAGGTTGAGGTATAGGTTTATAGTTAGGGATAAGGTGAGGCTGAGGGTGAGGGTTAGAGTTAGGGTTAGGATTAGGATTAGGGTAAGGGTTAGGTTGAGTGTGAGGGTTAGGGTTAAGATTAGGGCTTGGCTTAGGGTTACACTGAAGGTGAGGGTGAGGGTGTGAGTTAGGGTTTGGGTGAGGGTTAGGGTTAGTTTTAGGGTGAGAGTTAGGGTTCAGTTTAAGTTTAGTGTTAGGGTGAGGTATAGGGTTAGGTTTAGGGTGAGGTTTAGGGTTAGGGTTAGGTTGAGGGTTAGGGTTAGGTTTAGGGTTAGGGTGAGGTTTAGGATTAGGGTTAGGGTGAGGGTTAGGGTTAGGGTGAGGGTTAGGATTGGAGTTAGGGTGAGGGCTAGGGTGAGGGTGAGTGTTAGGGTTAGTGATAGGGTGAGGTTTCAGGTTAGGGTTAGGTTTAGCATGAGGGTTCGGATGAGGGTTAGGGTTACGGTTAGGGTTATGGTTAGGGTTAAGTTGAGGGTTAGGGTTATGATTAGGTTTAGGGTGAGAGTGAGGTTTAGGATTAGGATTCGGGTTAATGTTATTGTTAGGGTTAGGGTTATGGTTACGGTGAGGGTGAGGGAGAGTGATAGGATTAGGGTTAGTGTTAATGTTATTGTTAGGGTTAGGGTTAGGGTTACAGTGAGGGTGAGGATGATGGTTAGGGTTAGGGTGAGGTTTTTAGTGTTATGGTTAGGGTTAGAATTAGGGTTAGGGTGAGTGTTAGGGTTAGGGTTAGGGGGAGGGTTAGGATGAGTATTAGGAATAGGATTAGGGTTAGGGTAAGGGCTAGGTTGAGGGTGAGGTTTAGGGTTAGTGTTAGGGTGAGGTTTAGGTTTACGTTTAAGGTTTGGGTTAGGGAGAGGTTAAGGTTTAGTGTTAGAGTTAGTTTTAGGGTGAGGCTGAGGGTGAGGATTAGGGTTAGGATTAGTGTTAGGGTTAGGGTTAGGGTGAGGGTGAGGGTGAGGGTTAGGGTGTGGGTGAGGGTTAGGCTTTGGTTTAGGCTTAGGATTACTGTAAAGGTTAGGGTGAGTGTGAGGGTTAGGGTAAGGGATAGGTTTAGGATTAGGATTACACTGAGCATGAAGGTGAGGGTGAAGTTTAGGGTTAGGGTGAATGTTAGGGTTAGGCTTAGGGTTAGGATTAGGATTAGGGTAAGGTTTAGGGTGAGGGTGAGGTTTAGTTTTAGAGTTAGGGTAAGGGTGAGGCTGAGGTTGAAGTTGAGGATTAGGGTTAGTGTTAGGGTAAGGTTTAGGGTTAGGGTTAGGGTGAGGGTTAGGATGAGGGTTAGGGTTATGGTCACGGTGAGGGTTAGTGGTAGAGTGAGGGTGAGGGTTAGGGTTAGTGTTAGGGTGAGGGTGAGTGCTAGCATTAGTTTTAGGGTTAGGGTTAGGGTTAAGTTTAGGGTTAGGATTAGCGTTATTTTTAGGGTTAGGTTTAGAGTTATGGTGAGGGTGAGTGTGAGGGTTAGGATTAGGGTTATGGTGAAATTTAGGGTTCAGGTTAGGATTAGGGTTAGGGTGAGGGTGAGGTTTAGGGTTCGATTTAGGGTTATTTAGAGGGTTAGGTAGAGGGTTAGGTTTAGAGTTAGTGTTAGGGTTAAGGTTAGGATGACGTTTAGGTTGAGGTTTAAGGTTAGGGTTAGGCTTAGGATTAGGATTAGGGTTAGGAGAGGGTGAGTGTGAGGGTTATGGTTAGGCTGATGGTTAGGGTTAGGGTTACAGAGAGGTATAGGATGAGGTTTAGGGTTAGGATTAGTGTTAGGGTGAGGGCTAGGGTGAGGGTGAGGGGTGGGGTAAGTGTTAGGCTTAGGCTTAGGCTTAGGCTGAGCATGAGGTTCAGGGTGAGGGTTAGGGTTAGGTTTAGGGTGAGGTTCAGTGTTAGGTTTAGGGTTAGAGTTAGGGGTAGACTGAGGGTGAGGTTTAGGAGTAGAGTTAAGGTTAGGGTGAGGGTTAGGTTTAGGGTGAGGCTTAGGGTTAGTGTTAGTGTTAGGTTGAGAGTGAGGTTTAGGTTGAGGTTTAGGGTTAGGGTTAGGGTTAGTGTGAGGGTTAGGGTTAGGGTTAGTGTTAGTGTGAGGGTAAGTGTTAGGGTGAGGGAATGGTTTAGGTTGAATGTTATGGTTAGGGTGAGGGTTTGGATTAGTGTTAGGCTTATTTTTACGGTTAGGTTCAGGGTTAAGGTTACTGTTAGTGTGAGGGTGAGGGTTAGGGTTAGGGTTAGGGTGAGGTTTAGGGTTTGTGTTAGGGTTAGTGTTAGGGTTAAGGTGAGGGTGAGTGTGAGGGTTAGTGTTAGGGTTAGGCTTAGGCTTAGGGTTAGGCTGAGGGTGAGGGTGGGGTGAGGATTAGGTTTAGGGTGATGGTTAGGGTTAGGGTCAGGGTTAGGGTTAGGGTGGGGTTTAGGGTTACGGTTAGGGTTTGGTTTAGGGTGAGGGTGAGGTTTAGGGTTAGATATAGGGTTAGGGGGAGCTTTAGGGTGAGGGTTAGGGTTAGGGTTAAGTTTAGATTTAGGGTGAGTGTGCGGGTGAGTGTGAGGGTTAGGTTTAGGTTTAGGGTTAGGCTTAGGTTTAGGCTGAGGGTGAGGGTTAGGGTTAGGGTGAGGTTTAGTGTTAGGGTTATGGTGAGGGTTAGATTGAGTTTAGGGTTAGGATTAGGGTTAGGGTGAGGGCTAGGTTGAGGGTTATGTTTAGGGTGAGGTTTAGGGTGTGGTTTACGGTTAGGGTTAGGTTTAGTGTTAGGGTGTGGGTGAGGTTTAGGGTAAGAGTTAGGGTTAATTTGAGGCTGAGGGTGAGGGTTAGGGTTATCTTTAGAAATAGTTTTAGGGTAAGGTTTAGGGTGAGTGTGATGATTAGCGTAAGGTTTAGGGTTAGGCTTAGGGTTACACTGAGGTGAGTTTTAGGGTTAGGGTGAGGGTTAGGGTTAGGATTAGGGTGAGAGTTAGTGTTCAGGTTAAATTTAGGGTTAGGGTTAGGGTTAAGTTGAGCTGAGGGTTAGGGTTAGGTTGAGGGTTAGGGTTAGGCTTAGGATTAGGGTGAGGTTTAGGGTTAGGGTTAGGGTGAGGGTTAGGGTGAGGGCTAGGCTTAGGTTGAAGGTCAGGGTTAGTGTTAGGGTGAGGTTTAGGTTTAGGGTGAGGGTTAGGATAAGGGTCAGTGTTATGGTAAGGGTGAGGATTAGGGTTAGGTTGAGGGTTAGTGTTAGGATTAGGTTTAGGGTGAGGGTGAGAGTTAGGAATAGGGTTAGGGTTAAGGTTATTGTTAGGGTTAGGGTTACGGTTACTGAGAGGGTGAGGGTGAGGGTTAGTGTTAGATTTAGGGTGAGGTTTTTAGTGTTAGGGTTATGGTGAGACGTAGGGTTAGGGTTAGTGTAAGAGTTAGTGTTAGGGTTAGTTTTATGGTGAGGCTGAAGATGAGGGTTAAGGTTAGGGTTAGTGTTAGGGTTAGGGTTAGGGTTAGGATTAGGGTTAGGTTTAGGGTTAGGTTTAGGGTTAGGGTTAGGGTATGGGTGGGAATTAGGGTTCGGGTTAGGTTTAGGGTTAAGGTGAGTTTTAGGGTTAGGGTTATGGTGAGCATGAGTGTTAGGTTTTGGTTGAGGGTTAGGGTTAGGCTTAGGATTAGGGTGAGGGTTAGGTTTAGGATTAGGGTCAGGGTTAGGATGAGGATTAATGTTAGGATTAGTGTTATTGTGAGAGCTAGGGTGAGGGTGAGGGGTATTGTTAGTGTTTGGGTGAGGTTTAGGGTTACAGTTAGGGTTTGGGTGAGGGTTAGGATGAGTGTTATATTTACAGTGAGGGTGAGGGTTAGGGTTAGGTTGAGGGTTAGGCTTAGGATTTGGGTTAGGGTGACGGTTAGTTTTAGGGTTAGATTTAGGGTTTGGGGGAGATTTATGTCCAGGGTTAGGGGTAGGGTTAGGGTTAGTGTTAGGGTTAAGATTAGGGTGCAGATTAGTTTGAGGTTTATGATTAGGGTTAGGGTAAGAGTTAGGATTAGGTTTAGGGTGAGGGTGAGTGTGAGGGTTAGGGTTAGTGTTAAGCGTAGGCTTAGGTTTAGGTTGAAAGTGAGGGTGGGGGTGAGGATTAGGGTTAGGGTTATGGTTAGGGTTAGGGTTAGGGTGAGGGTTAGGATGAAGGTTAGGGTTAGGATTAGGGTTAGGGTGAGGGCTAGGGTGAGGGTGATATTTAGGGTGAGGTTTCAGCTTAGGCTTAGGGTTTTGGCTGACTGTGAGGTTGAGGGTGAGGGTTAGGGTTAGTGTGATCGTTAGGTTTTCGATTAGGGTGAGTGTTAGGATGAGGTTTATGTTTAGGGAGAGGGTTTGGGTGAGGATGATGGTAAGTGTATAGGTGAGGTTTAGGCTGAGGGTGAGGGTTAAGATAAGGGTGAGGGTTATGTTTAGGTTTAGGGTTAGGGTAAGTGTTAGTGTTAGATTTAGGTTTAGGGTTAGATTGAGGATTAGGGTTTGGGTTAGAGTTAGTGTGAGGTTTATGGTGAGGATGAGGTTTATGGTTATGGTGAGGGTGAGGGTTAGAATTAGGGTTAGGGTGAGGGCTAGTGTGAAGTTGAGGGTTAGAGTAATGGTTAGGGTGAGGTTTAGGATTAGGGTGAGGGTTTGGATTAGTGTGAGGGTTAGGGTTAGGGTGAGGGTAAGTGTTAGGGTGAGGGTTAAGTTTAGGGTGAGGGTTCTGTTTAGGGGGAAGGTGAGGGTTAGGTTTAGCGTTAGGGTTAGGGTTGGAATTAGGATTAAGGTGAGGGTGAGGTTTAGGGGTTGAGTTAGGATTAGGATGAGGGTTAAGTTTAGGGTGAGGGTTAGGTTGAGGGTTATGGTGGGTGTGATGCTAAGGGTAAAGGTGAGGATTAGGCTGAGGGTGAGGGTTACGGTAAGGGTGAGGTTTAGGATTAGGGTTAGGTTGAGGGTGAGAGTTAGATTGAGTATTAGAGTTAGGGTTAGTGTGAGGTTTAAGGTGAGAATTAGGGTTAGGGTCCGGGTGAGGGCTAGGGTGAGGTTGAGGGTTAGGGTTAGTGTTAGGGTGAGGTTTAGGATTAGGGTGATGTTTGGGTTAGTGTGAGCGTTAGTGTTAGCGTTTCCGTTAGTGTTAGGGTGAGGTTAAGTGTTAGGGTGAGAGTTAGGGTTAGGGTGATTTTTATGGTTAGTGTGAGGTTGAGTGTTAGGGTTAGGGTTAGGATGAGGTTCAGTTTAGGGTTAGGGTTTGAGTTAGGGTTATGTTGAGGGTGAGATTAGGGGTAATGTTAGGGTTTGGGTTAGGGTGAGGGTTAGGTTTAGGGGTAGGATTAGGCTTAGGCTTGGGCTTAGGCCGAGCATGAGGGTCAGTGTTAGGGTTCAGGTTAGGGTTCGGATTAGGGTTAGGGTTAGTGTGAGTGTTAGGATGAGGTTTAGGGTTAGGATTAGGTTTAGGGTGAGGGCTAGGCTGAGGGTTAGGTTGAGGTTTAGTGTTAGGGATAGGGTTAGGTTTAGGATTTGGGTTACGGTGAGGGTGAGTTGAGGGTTAGGGTTAGGGTTAGGGTTAGGGTCAGGGTGATTGTTAGTGTTATGGTTACAGTTAAGTTATGGTTAGGGTTAGGATTATAGTTAGTGTTGGGGTTAGTGTTATTGTTAGGGTTAGGGTTAGGGGGGATGGTTAGTGTGAGGTTTAGGGTTAGGGTTAGTGTTAGCGTTAGGGTGAAGGTGAGGTTTAGGTTGAGGTTTAGGGTTAGGTTTAGGGAGAGGGTTAGGTTTAGAGTTATGGTGAGGGTGAGGGTGCGGGTGATTATGAGGGTTAGGGTTAGGGTTAGCATTAGGCTGAGGGTTAGGCAGAGGGTGATGGTGAGGGTGAGTGTTAGGGTTAGGGTTAGGATGAGGTTTAGATTTAGGGTTAGGTTTAGAGTTAGAGTTAGGGTTAGGGTTAGGGTTAGGGTGAGGTTTAGGGTAAGGTTTCGGGTTATGGTCAGGGTGAGGGTTAGATTGAAGATTAGCGTTAGGGTTAGTGTGAGGTTTAGGGTGAGGATGAGGTTTAGGGTTAGGCTGAGGGTGAGGGTTAAGATAAGTGTCAGGGTTAGGGTTAGGGTGAGGGTTAGGATAATGTTTAGGGATATGGTTAGGGTGAGGGTTAAATTGAGAATTAGGGTTAGGGTTAATGTGAGTTTTAGGGTGAGAATGAGGATTAAGATTATGGTGAGGGTGAGGGTTAGAATTAGGATTAGGGTGAGGGCTAGGGTGAGGGAGAGGGTTAGGGTTAGGGTTAGGGTTAGGATGAGGTTTAGGATAAGGGTGAGGGTTAGGGTGAGTGTGAGGGTTAGTTTTAGGGTTAGGGTTAGTGTTAGGGTGAGGGTTAGGGTTAGGGTTATTGTTAGGGTTAGAGTTAGGGTTACGGTTACTGTGAGGGTGAGTGTGAGGGTAAGGGTTAGGTTGAGGTTTAGTGTTAGGGTTGTGGTTAGAGTTAGGGTCAGTGTGAGGGTCAGGTTTAGCGGTAGAGTTATGTTTAGGGTGTGGGTTAGGGTGAGGGTTAATGTTAGAGTTAGGATGAGGGTTAGGGTGAGGTTTAGGGTTAGGGTTAGTGTTAGGGTTAGGGTTAGGGTGAGGGTTTGGGTTAGGGTGAGGGTTATGGTTAGGGTGAGTGTTAGGGTTAGGGATAGGGTGAGTGTTAGGGTTAGGGTTAGGCTTATTGTTAGGGTTAGGGTTAGGTTTACGGTTGAGGTGAGGGTAAGGGTGAGGGTTAGGTTTGGGGTTAGGATGAGGTTTAGGTTTAGGGTTAGGGTTAGATTTAGGGTTAGGGTTAGGGTGAGGGTGAGGTTTAGGGTTAGATTTAGGGTAAGTGTTATGTTTAGAGTTAGGGTGAGGGTTAGGGTTAGGCTTAGGCTTAGGCTTTGGCCTAGCAAGAGAGTGAGTGTTAGGGTTATGGTTATGGTGAGGGTTAGGGTTAGGGTTAGGTTGAGGGTCAGGATGAGGTTTAGGGTTAGGATAAAGGTTAGGGTGAGGGCTAGGGTGAGTGTTAGGGTGAGGGTTAGGGTTAGGGCTGGGATTAAGTTTAGGGTTAGGGTGAGGGTGAGTGTGAGGATTAGTGTTAGGGTTGGAGTTAAGCTTAGGTTTAAGCTGAGGGTGAGGGTGAGGTTTAGGGTTAGGGTGAGGGTGAGGTTTAGTGTTAGAGTTAGTGTTAGGGTGAGGGTTTCTGTGAGTGTTAGTGTTAGGATTAGTGTTAGGGTTAGGGTTTGGGTTAGGGTTAGTGTGAGGGTTAGGGTTAGGGACAGGGTTACAATTAGGATTATGGTTAGGGTGAGGGTGAGGTTGAAGATTAGGATGAGGGTTAGGGTTAGGATTAGGTTTAGGGTTAGGGCTAAGGTGAGGGTCAGGGTTAGGGTTAGGTTTATGCTTAGGGTTAGGTTGATTGTGAGGGTGAGGGTTAGGGTTAGGATGAGTTTTAGGGTTAGGTTTAGGGTGCGGTTTAGGATGAGGTATAGGGTTAGGATTCGGGTTAGGTTGAGAGCTAGGTTGAGGGTTAAGTTTAGGGTTAGGTTTAGTGTGAGGTTTAGGGTTCGGGTTAGGGTTAGGGTTAGGGTGAGGGTTAGGGTTAGAGTTACTGTATGGATGAGTGTTATGTTTAGGTTGAGGGTTAGGGTTAGGTTTAGTGTGAGGTTTAGTGTTAGGTTTAGGGTGATGGTTAGGTTGAGGGTTATCGTTTGGATTAGGGTTAGGGTGGGGGCTAGGTTGAGGGTGAGGTTTAGGGTTAGGGTTAGGCTTAGGCTTAGGGTTAGGCTGAGGGGTAGGGTGGGGTGAGGAATAGGTTTTTTGTGATGGTTATGGTTAGGATTAGGGTGAAGATTAGGATGAGGGTTAGGGTTAGGATTAGGTTTATGGTTAGGGCTAAGGTGAGGGTCAGGGTTAGGGTTAGGGTTAGGGTTAGGCTGAGCGAGAGGGTTTAGGTAAGGTTTAAGGTTAGGGAAAGTGTTAGACTTAGGGTTAGGGTACGGGTTAGGCTTAGGGATAGTTTTGGAGTTAGTCTTAATGTGAGGTTTATGGTTAGGGATAGGGTTAGGGTCCTGGTAAAGGTGAGGTTTAGAGTTAGCATGAGGGTTAGGATGAGGGGTAGGTTTAGGGTTAGGGTGAGAGTTAGGGTTAATGTGAGGTTTAGGGTTAGGTTTAGGGTTAGGGTTAGGGTGAGGGTCAGGTTGATCGTTAGGTTTTGGTTTACAGTTAAGTTGAGGGTGAGGGTTAGGGTGAGTTTTTGTTTAGGCTTAGTGTTAGGGTGAGGGTGAGGCTTAAGATGATGGTGAGGGTTACAGTGAGGGTCAGGGTTAGGGTTAGGGTCTGGGTTAGTGTGAGGATTAGGGTTATGGTGAGGGTGATGGTTAGGATTAGGGTTAGGATCATTGTAAGTGTTATGGTTAGGTTACATTTGCAATTAGGGTGAGGCTCAGGGTGAAGTTTAGCGTTAGGGTTAGGGTTAGTTTTAGGGTTAGGATTAGTGTTAATGTTAGGGTTAGGGTTAGAGTTACGGTTTGGGTGAGGGTGAGGGTGAGATTTAGGGTTAGGGTTAGTGTGAGGTTTAAGGATAAGGTTAGGATTAGGGATAGGGTGAGGGTGAGCTTTAGAGTTAGAGTTAGGTTGAGGCTGAGGGATATGGTGACTGTTAGGGTTAGTGCCAGTGTTAGGGTTAGCGTTAGGTTTAGGGTGAGGGTTAGGTTGAGGTTTAGGGTTAGGGTTAGGGTTAGGATTAGGTTTAGGGTGAGGGTGAGTGTGAGGGTTAGGATTAGTATTAGGCTTAGGCTTAGGGTAAGGTTGAGGGTGATGGTTGGGGAAAGGATTAGGCTTAGGGTGATGTTTAGCCTTAGGGTTAGGGTGAGAGTTAGGGTTAGGGTTAGGGTTAGGATTAGGTTTAGGGTGAGGGCTAGGGTGAGGGTGAGGGAAAGGGTTAGTGTTAGGCTGAGGCATAGGGTTACAATGAGGGTGATGGTGAGGGTGGGGGTTAGGGTTATAGTGATGGATTAGGTTAGGTTTAGGGTGAGGGTTAGGATGAGCATGATGGTAAGAGTAACGGTGAGGGTTAGCCTGAAGTTGAGGGTTATGGTAATGGTTAGGGTTAGGGTTAGACTGAGGATTTGGGTTAGGGCTAGTGTGAGGTTTAGGGTGAGGATAAGGGTTAGGGTTAGAATTAGGGTTAGGGTGAGGGCTAGCGTGAGGGTGAGCTTTAGGGTTAGGGTTATGTTTAGGGGGAGGGGGAGGGTTAAGTTTAGGATGAGGGTTAGGTTTAGTTTGAGGGTTACGTTTAGGGTGAGGGTGAGGGTGGGGTAAAGGTTATGGTGAGGCTTAGATTGAGGGTGAGGGTAGGGATACGATTAGGGATAGGGTTAGGTTTAAGCTGAGTGTGAGCCTGAGGGTGAGGGTAAGGTTTAGGGTTAGGGTTATGTTTATGGTTAGGGTGAGGTCTAGGGTGAGGGTGAGGGTTAGGGTGAAGTTGAGGGTTAGGCTGAGGGTCTTGGTTGAGGTAATGGTTAGGGTTAGGGTGACGATTAGTTGAGGTTTAGGGTGAGGGTGAGCTTGAGCGTTAGGGTGTGGGTGAGAGTTAGAGTTAGGGTGAGGGTTCGGGTAATGGTGAGGGTTAGGGTGACGTTGAAGTTTAGGGTTAGGTTTATGTGAGGGTTAGGGTTAGCGTTAGGGATAGGGTGAGGGTGACGGCTAGGATTAGGTTAAGGGTTAGGGTGAGGTTTAGTGTGAGGGTGAGGTTTAAGGTTAGGCTTAGGTTTGGGGTGTGGGTAAGTGATAGCATGAGGGTTAGGGTGAGTGTTAGAGTTAGCATTAGGGTTAGGGTGAGGGTTAGGGTGAGGGTGAGTGTGAGAGTGAGGGTTAGGGTGAGGATTAGGGTGAGTTTTAGGATTAGGGAGAGGTTTAGGTTTAGGGTGAGTGTTAGGGTGAGGGTTAGGTTTATGGTTATGCTTAGGGTTATGGTGAGGTTTAGGGTTAGGATTAGGGTGAGGGTTAGTGTGATGATTAGTTGAGGTTTAGGGTGAGGGTGAGCTTGAGCGTTAGGGTGTGGGTGAGGGTTAGGGTTAGGGTGAGGGTTCGGGTAATGGTGAGGGTTAGGATGACGTTGAAGGTTAGGGTTAGGGTTATGTGAGGGTTAGGGTTAGGGTTAGGGATAGGAGGAGGGTGAGGGTTAGAAATAGGTTTAGGTTGAGGGTGAGGGTGAGGGTTAGGGTTAGGGTTAGGATTAGGGTTAGGTTGAGCCTGAGGGTGAGGGTGAGTGTGAGGGTTAAGGTTAGATTGAGGGATAAGCTAAAGGTTAGTTTGAGGGTTAGGTTTAGGTTGATGTTTAGGTTGAGGGTGAGGGTTCGGTTGAGGGTTTGGGTTAGGGTTAGGGTGAGGGTGAGTTTGAGTGTTACGTTTAGGGTTAGGCTTAGGCTTAGGATGAGGGTGATTGTGAGGGTTATGGTTAGGGTTATTGTTAGGCTTAGGTTTAAGCTGAGGGTGAGGGTGAGTTTGAGGGTTAGGGTTAGGGTGAGTGTGAGCGTTAGGGTTAGGGTTAGGGATAGGCTGAGGATTAGATGCGGGTGAGGGTTAGGGTTAGGATGAGTGTTAGGCTTAGGGTTAGGGTGAGGGTTAGGTATAGGTTGATGTTTAGGGTGAGATTGAGGGTTAGGGTGAGGGTGACGGTGAGCGTGACTCTTAGGGTGCAGGTGAGGTTTAGGATTAGGTTTAGGGTCAGGGTGAGGGTTTAGAGTTAGGGTTAGGATGATGGTTAGGATGAGGGGCAGGGTTAGGGTTAGGGTGAAATTCAGGGTTAGTTTAAGGGTTACGGTTAGTGTTTGGGTTAGGGTGAGGTTTAGGGTTAGGTTTAGAGTTAGGGTGAGGGTTAGGGTGAAGATAGGTTTTAGGGTGAGGGTTAGGGTGAGTGTGAGGTTAGGGTTAGGGTGAGGGTTAGTGTTATTGTTAGGGTTAGGTTTAGGGTTACGGTTACGGTGAGGTTGCGGGTGAGGTGAGGTTTAGCATCAGGGTTACTGTTAGGGTGAGGGTAAGTGTTTGGGTGAGGGTTAGGCTTAGGGTGAGGTTTAGGGTGAGAGTGAGGGTTAGTTTTAGGGTTAGGTTTAGGGTGAGGTTAAGGGTTAGGGTTAGGGTGAGTGTTAGGGTTAGCATTAGCTTTAGGTTGAGGGCTAAGGTGAGAGTTCAGGTTAGGTTAGGGTGAGGGTTAGGGTTAGGGTGAGGGTTAGGGTGAGAGGAAGAATAAGGGTAAGGGCGAGTGTTAGGGTGAGATTGAGGGTTACGGTAAGAGTGAAGGTTATGGTGATGGTGAGGGTTAGGGTGAGGGTTAGGGTTAGATTGAGGGTGAGGTTGAGTTTTTGGGTGAGTGTTAGGGTTAGGTTTAGGGTGAGGGTTAGGATTAGGGTAAGGGTGAGGTTTAGGGTGAGGGTTAGGTTTAGGGTTAGTGTTAGGGTTTGGGATAGGCTGAGGGATAGTGTTAGGATTAGGATGAGGTTTAGGGTGAGGGTTAGGGTCAGAGTGAGGGTTAGGGTTAGGGTGAGGGTTAGCGTTAGGATTAGGGTTAGGGTCAGGTTTAGGGTGACTGTGAGGTTTAGGGTGAGGATTAGCTTTAGGGTTAAGGTGAGGGTTAGGGTAAGGGGTAGGGTTACAGTTAGGGTGAGGGTTAGGTTTAGTGTGGGAGTTATGGTTAGGGTTAGGGTTAGGATTAGTGTGAGGGTAAGAATTAGGGTGATGTTTAGGGTGAGGGTGAGGTTTAGGTTTAGGAATATGGATAGGATTAGAGTTACCCTGAGGGTGAGGATGAGGGTGAGGGTGAGAGTTAGGTTTAGGGTTAGGGTTAGGGTGAGGGTTAGGGTTAGGTTTAGTTTGGGGCTGGTGTGAGGGTGAGGTTTAGGGTGAGGCTTGTGGTTAGGGTGAGGGCTAGGTTGAGGGTGAACTTTAGGGTTATGATGAGGGTTAGGGTTATGTTTAGGGTGAGGGTTAGGGTGAGGGTTAGATTTAGTGTAAGGTTTACGGTTAAGGTTAGGGTGAGTGTTAGGGTAATTGTTATGGTGAGGGTTACGGTGAGGGTGAGGGTTAGGGTTATGATTAGAGATAGGGTTAGGTTTAGGCTGAGGGTAAGGGTGAGGGTGCAGGTGAGGTTTAGTGTTAGGGTTAAGGTTAGGATGAGCGCTAGTGTGAGTGTGAGGTTTAGGTTGAAGGTGAGTTTGAGGGTGAGGCTGAGGGTTAGGGTGAGGGTGAGGGTTTGGGTTAGGGTTAGTGTTAGGGTGAGGGTGAGGGTTAAGATTAGGGTTAGGGTTAGAGTTATTGTTAGGGTTAGAGTGAGGGTTACAGTTCAGTTTAGGGTGAGGGTGTAGGTGAGGGCTATGGTTACGTTTAGGGTGAGGTTCAGGGCTAGGGTTAGGTTAGTGTTAGGAGGAAGTTTAGGGTGAGGGGTAGGGTTAGGGATAAGGTGAGGGTTAGGGTTTTGGTTAGGGTTAAGGTGAGGGTTCGGCTTAGGGTGAGGTTTAGGGTTAAGGTTAGTGTTAGGGTGAGGGTTAGGTTTAGCAACAGGATTAGTGTGAGGGCTAAGGTGAGGGTGAGGGTTAGGGTTAGGGTTAGGTTTAGGGTGAGGTTTAGGCTTAGGCTGAGGGTTAGGGTTAGTGGGAGGATTGGTGTTCGTGTTAGGCTTAGTGTTAGGTTGAGGATAAGGGTTAGAGTGAGGGTTAGGTTTCAGGTGAGGGTTAGGGTTAGGGTGAGGGTCAGGGTTAGGGTTATGGTTAGGCTGAGGGTTAGGTGAGAGTTAGGGTTAGGGTTAGGGTAAGGGTTAGCGTTAGGGTGAGGGTTAGGTTTAGGATTAGTGTAAGAGTTATGGTTAGGGTTAGGGTGAGGCTTTCGGGTTAGGGTTAGGGTTAGGGTTAGGTTGAAGTTAAGGTGAGAGTGACGTTTAGGGTTAGTTTTAGGTTTATCGTGTGGGTAAGTGATAGTGTGAGGGTTAGGTTGAGTGTTAGAGTTAGCATTAGGGTTAGAGTGAAGTTTAGGGTGAGGAATATGGTTAGGGTTAAGGTGAGCTTGAGGTTGAGGGTTAGGGTTAGGGTTAGGGTTGGTTTTAGGGTTTGGGTGAGTGTTAGGGTTTTGGTTAGGGTTAAGGTGAGGGTGAGGGTTAGGGTGAGGTTTAGGGTTAGGGTTAGGGTTAGAGTGAGGGTTAGGGTTAGGGTGGAGTTTAGGATTAGTGTTAGGGTTATGGTTAGGATGAGGCTTAGTGTTAGGGTTAGGGTTAGTGTTAGGAGGAAGTATAGGGTGAGGGTTAGTGTTAGGGTGAGGGTTAGTGTTAGCAATAGGGTTAGTGTGAGGGCTAAGGTGAAGGTGAGGTTTAGGGGTAGGGTTAGGTTTAGAGTGAGGCTTAGGATTAGGCTGAGGGTAGGGTTATTGGGAGGGTTGGTGTTAGGGTTAGGCTTAGTGTTAGGGTGAGGGTAAGGCTTAGGGTGAGGGTTAGGGTTAGGGTGAAGATTAGGGTTTGGGTGAGGGTCAGGGTTAGATTTAGGGGTAGGCTGAGGGTTAGGTGAGGGTTAGGGTTAGGGTTAAGGTAAGGGTTTGCGTTAGGGTTAGGGTTAGGATTAGTGTTAGAGTTAGGGTGAGGGTTAGGGTGAGGGTTTCGGGTTAGGGTTAGGGTTAGGTTGAGGGTTACGGTGAGGGTGAGGGTTAGGATTAGGTTTAGGTTTATCGTGTTGGTAAGTGATAGTGTGAGTATTAGGGTGAGTGTTAGATTTAGCATTATGGTTAGAGTGAAGTTTAGGGTGAAGTTTAGGGTTACGTTTAAGGTGATCTTGAGGGTGAGGTTTAGGGTTAGGGTTAGGGTTGGTTTTAGGGTTAGGGTGAGGGTTAGGGTTAGTGTTCGTGTGAGGGTAAGTCTGATGGTAACTGTTAGGGTTAGAGTAAGGGTGAGGGTTTGGTTTTGTGTGAGGTTTAGGGTGAGGATGAGGTTAAGGCTTAGGGTGAGCTTTATGGTAAGGTTGAGTGTTAGGGTTAGGGTTAGCGTCAGGGTGAGGGTTAGGGTGAAGGTTAGGGTTAGGGATAGGGTTAGGTTTAGGGTGAGGGTTAGGGTAAGGGATAGGGTTATGATTAGGGTGAGGGTTAGGTTTAGTGTGAGTGTTAGGGTTAGGGTTAGGGTTAGGATTAGTGTGAAGGTAAGAATTAGGGTGACTTTTAGGGTGAGGGTGAGGTTTAGGGTTAGGATTAGGGTTATGGTTAGTGTTATGCTGAGGGTGATGGTGAGGGTGAGGGTGAGTGAGAGTTTTAGTGTTAGGGTTAGGGTGAGGATTAGGGTGAGGATTAGGTTAAGGGTGAGGGAGAGGGTTAGGCTGAGGGGTAAGTGTAGGGTTAGGTGAGGGTTAGGGTTAGTGTGAGGGTCAGGTTTAGGGTTAGGGTGAGGGTAAGGATTAGTGTCAGGGTTAGGGTGAGGGTGAGTGTTAGGGTTAGGCGGACAGTAAGGGTCAGGGTGAGGGTTAGATTGATGGTGAGGTTTATGGTTAGCATTAGTGTTAGGGTTATGGTGAGGGTTAGGTTTGGGGTTAGGGTCAGGTCTAGGGTGAAGGTGAGGGTTACGGTTAGGGTTAGGGAAAGGGTGAGTATTAGAGTTAGGATTAGGGTTAGGGTGAGCATTAGGCTGAGGGGTAGGGTTAGGGTTAGTCTTAGTCTTAGGGTTAGGCTTAGGGTGAGGGTGGGGTTGAGGATTATGGTTAGGGTGATGATTAGGGTTAGGGTTAGGGTGAGGGTTAAGATGAGGGTTAGGGAGAGGGAAAGTGTTAAGGTGAGGGTTAGGGTGAGGGTGAGGGTTATGGTTACCATTAGGTTTAGGGTTAGATTTAGCGTGAGCATTAGGTTTAGGTTTAGGGTTAGGGTGAGTGTGAGGGTGAGGGTTAGGTTTAGGGTTCGGGTGAGGGTTAGGTTTACTGTTAGGGTTAGGGTGTGGGTTAGGGTTAGGGTTCGTGTGAGGGTGAGGGTGAGGTTTAGGGTGTGGGTGAGGGTGAGGTTTAGGGTTAGGAATAGGGTGGGGGTGAGTGTGAGTGTGAGGGTTAGGGTGAGGAATAGGGATAGGGTGAAGGTGAGTGTTAGGGTGAGGTGTAGGAGTAGGTTAAGGTGAGGGTTAGAGTTAGGGTGATGGTTTGTATGAGGGTTAGTTTAAGGTTAAGGGTGAGGGCTAGGGTGAGGGTTAGGGTTAGGATTAGTTTAGGGTGAGGGTTATGGTGAGCATTAGGTTTAGCGTTAGGGTTAGGGATAGGTTTAGGTTTAGGGTGAGGTTTAGGATGTGGGTTAGGATTAGGGTTAGGGTTAGGGTTAGGGTGAGGGGTAGGGTCAGGGTTAGATTTACGGTGAGCGTAAGGGTTAGCATGAGGTTTAGGGTAAGTGTGAGGGTTAGAGTTAGCATTAGGGTTAGGGTGAGGTTTAGGGTGAGTGTTAGGGTTAGGTTTATGGTTAGGGTGAGATGAGGGTGAGGGTCATTGTGAGGTTTATGGTTAGGGTGAGAGATGGGTTTAGGGTGAGGGTTAGGCTTTGGTTTAGGGTGTGGGTGAGCGTGAGGGTGACATTGAGGCTTAGGGTGAGGGTGAGGGTGATTGTGAGGGTTAGGCTTAGAGTTAGCTTTAGGGTTAGGTTTAGTGTGAGGGTGAAGGTGAGGGTTAGGGTTAAGAGTAGGGTTAGGTTTAAATTTAGGCTGAGGGTGAGCCTGAGGGAGAGGGTAACGATTAGTCTTAGGGTTAGGGTTGTTGTGAGGATTAGGGTGAGGGTAAGGTTAAAGGTTAGGGTGAGGGTGAGGGTTAGGGTTAGTGTTAGGGTTAGGGTGAGGTTAGAGTTAGGGTGAGGTTTATTGTTAGTGTGAGGCTTAGTGTTAGTGTTAGGTTGATTGTAAAGGTTAGGTTGAGGGTTAGGGATAGGGATAGGTTTAGGGTGAGGTTTCGGGTTATGGTGAGGTTTAGGGTCAGGGTGAGAGTTAGGGTTAGCATTATGGTTAGTGTGAGGGTTAGCGTAAGGTTAGTGTGAGGGTTAAGGTTAGGGTGAGGGTTAGGTTGAGGGTGAGAGTAATGTTAAGTGTGAGGGTTAGGATTATGGTAAGCTTGTGGGTTAGGGTGAGGGTTAGGTTTAGGTTTACAGTAAGGGTGAGGGTTAGGGTGAGTGTTTGGTTTGGGGTTAGGGTTAGGGTGAGGGTGAGATTGAGGGTTGGGAATAGAGTTAGGTTGAGGGTTAGGGTTAGGCTGAGGATTAGGGTTAGTGTAATGGCTAGTTTTAGGTTTAGGTTTAGTGTTAGGGTGAGACTAAATTTTAGGGTTAGGTTTAGGGTTAAAGTGAGGTTGATGGTTAGGTTAAGTGTGAGGGTTAGGGTTATGGTGAGGGTGAAGGTGAGGGTTAGGATAAGGGTGAAGGTGAGGGTTAGGATAAGGGTTAGGATTAGGGTTATTTTTAGGTTTAGGGTTAGGTTTATGGTTACGTTGAGGGTGAGGGTTAGGGTTAGTGTGAGGTTTAGGGTTAGGGTTAGGGTTAGGATGAGGTTTAGGGTGAGGGGTAGGGTTAAGGTTAGGGTGAGGGTTAGGATTAGTGTGAAGGTTAGGGATAGGGTTAGGATGAGGGTTAGGTTGAGGGTTAGGGTTTAGATTAGGGTTAGGGTGAGAGTGGGGGTTAGGGTGACGTTAAAGGTTAGCTTAGGTTTACGGTTAGGGTGAGGGTAAGGGTTAGGTTTAGGGTTAGGCTTAGGGTGAGGTTTAGGGTGAGGTTGAGGGTTAGGGTTAGTGTTTGGTTGAGGTGAAGGTTTAGGTTGAGGTTTAGGGTGAGGGTGAGTGTTAGGGTTAGCATTAGGGTTAGGGTGAGGTTTAGTGTGAGTGTTTTGGTTAGTTCAGGTTGAGGTTTTGGGTTAGTGTGAGGGTTAGGGTGAGGGTAAGGTAAGGGTAAGGATGAGGTTTTTGGTGAGGGTGAGGGTTACGGAACGGGAGAAGGTTAGGGTTAGTGTGAGGGTTAGAGTTAGGGTTAGGAAAAGGGTTAGTGTGAGGGATAAGGTGAGGGTGAGGATTAGGGTTAGGTTTAGGTTTAGGTTGAGGGTTAGGTTTAGGCTGAGGGTTAGGATTAGTGTGAGTGTTGGTGTTAGGTTTAGGTTTAGTATTAAGGTGAGGGTAAGGTTTAGGTTGAGGGTTAGGTTTAGGGTGATGGTTAGGGTTAGGTTTAGGGTGAGGGTAAGGGTTAAGGTTAGGTCTAGGTTTAGGGTAATTGTGGGTTTTGTTGAGGTTTAGGTTTAGGGTTAGTGTACGGGTTAGGGTTAGGGTTAGTGTGAGGATTAGGTTGACGGTTGGCTTGACGGTTAGGGTTAGTGTGAGGGTTAGGGTTAGGCTGAGGGTGAGGATGAAGTTGAGAGTTAGGGTTAGGATTAGGGTTAGGGAGAGGTTTTGGGTTTGGTTTAGGGTTAGGATGAGGGTTAGGGTGAGGGGAAAGTTTAGGTTTAGAGTGAGGTTAGATTTATTGTGAGGGTTAGCATTACGGTTAGGGTCAGGGTGAGGGTGAGGATATGGTTTAGGGTGCGGGTTAGAGTGAGGGTTAGGGTTAGGGATAGGGTTAGGTTTAGGGTGACTGTTAGCTTGAGGGTTTGGTTTAGGTTTAGGGTTAAGGTTTCTGGTGAGGGTTCGGGTTCAGTTTAGGGTTAGTTTAAGGGTTTCGTGTTTGGGTTACTGTTAGGGTTAAGGTGAGGTTTATGGTGAGGGTGAGGGTTAGGGTTAGGTTTATGTTTATGGTGTGTTTAAGTGATAGCGTGAGGGTTAGGGTGAGTGTTAGAGTTATTAGTAGGGTTTGGGTGATGGTGAGGGCGAGGGTTAGGGTTAGGGTTAGCGAGAGGGTGAGGGTGAGGGTGATGGTTTGGGTTAGAATTAGGGTGAGGGTTAGGTTTAGTGTGAAGTTTAGGGTGAGGATGAAGTTAAGGATTAGGGTGAGGGTTAAGGTAAAGGTGAGGGTTAGGGTTAGGGTTAGTGTTAGGGTGAGGGTTAGGGTGAGGGTTAGGGTTAGGTTTAGGGTTAGGGTGACGGGGATGGTTAGGGTTAGGGTTAGGGTGAGTGCTAGGGTGCGGGTTAGGGTTAGGGTGAGGGTTAGGCTTAAGGTTAGGGTTAGTTTGTGGGTGGTGTGAGCGTGAGGTTTAGGATGATGGTTAGGATTAGGGTGAGGGCTAAGGTGAAGGTTAGGGTTAGCATTAGGGTGAGGGTCAGGGTTAGGTTTAGGTTGAGGTTTGGGGTGAGGGGTAGGGTTAGGTTTAGAGTGAGGTTTAGTTTTAGTGAGAGCGTTACAGTTAGGAATAGTGTGAGGGTGGGGGTAAGGGTTATGGTGAGGGTTATGATGGGTTGATGGTTAGGGTTAGGATTAGGGGTAGGGTTAAGGGTAAGGCTGAGCAAGAAGGTGAGAATGCGGGTGAGGTTTACGGTAGGGTTACGTTTAGGGTGAGTGCTAGGGTGAGGGTGAGGGTTAGGGTGAAGGTGAGGGTGAGGGTCTTTTTAGATAATGGTTAGGGTTAGGGTAAGGATTAGGTGAGGGTGAGGGTGAGGGTGAGCTTTAGGGTTAGGGTGTGAGTGAGTGTTAGGTTTAGGGTGAGGGTTCAGGTGATGGTGAGTGTTAGGGTAAGGTTGAGATTTAGCATTAGGTGAGGATTAGGTTTAGGGTTAGGGTTAGATTTAGGATGAGGGTTTGAGTGAGGGGTACTATTAAGGTTAGGGTGAGAATTAGGGTTAATGTGAGGGTTATGGATAGGGTGAGGATAATGTTAGGGTGACGGTTAGGGTGCGAGTGAGGGTTAGGTTTACTGTTAGGGTGAGGGTTAGGGTTAGCTTTAGTGTTAAGTTGAGGGTGAGGGTGAGGGTTAGGGTTACGCTTAAGGTTAAGGTGAGGGTGATGTTGAGGGTGAGGATGAGGGTTAGCTTGAGGTTTAGGGTTAAGGTGAGGGTTAGGTTTACGATTAGGGTTATTGTTAGGATTAGGTTTAGGGTGAGGGTGAGGATGAGGGTGAGGTTGAGGGTGTGGGATAGGGTTAGGGTTAGGTTTAGGGTGAGCATGAGGGTTAGGGTTAGGGTGAGCGGTAAGGTTAAGTTTAGGGTGAGGGTTAGGGTTAGTTTGAAGGTTAAGGTTAGGGTTAGGGTGAGGTTTAGGCTGAGGGTTAGGGTGTGGATTAGGGATAGGTTGAGGGTGAGGGTTAGGATCAGGTTTATGGTTAGCTTAGGGTTAGGTTTAGGGTGAGGGTTAGGGTGAGGGTAAGCATTAGGGTGAGGGTTAGGGTTAGGTTGAGGTTTAGGGTGAAGTTGTGGGTTTGGCGTTAGGGTTAGAGTGAGTTTCAGGTTTAGGGTGAGGGTTAGGGTGAGGGTGAGTGTTAGGGTTAGTATTAGGGTTAGGGGGAGGTTTAGTGTGAGTGTTTTTATTAGGTTAGGTTGAGGTTTTGTGTAAGTGTGAGGGTTAGGGTGAGGTTAAGGTAAGGGTAAGGGTCAGGTTTTTGGTGATGGTGAGATTTACGGAAAGGGTGAGGGTTAGGGTTAGGGTTAGGGATAGAAAAAGGGTTAGTGTGAGGGATAAGTTGAGGGTGAGGATTTGGGTTAGGGTTAGGTTTAGGTTGAGGGTTAGGTTTAGGCTGAGGGTTAGGGTTAGTGTGAGGGTTTGTGTTAGGGTTAGGCTTAGTGTTAGGGTGAAGGTTAGGGTTGGGTGAGTGTTAGGGTTAGGGTGAGGGTAAGGGTTAGGGTTAGGACTAATTTTAGGGTTATTGAGGATTTTGGTGATGTTTAGGGTTAGGGTTAGTGTAAGGGTTAGGGTGAGGGTAAGGGTTAGGGTTAGGACTAGGTTTAGGGTTATTGAGGATTTTGGTGATGTTTAGGGTTAGGGTTAATGTAAGGGTTACGGTTAGGGTTAGTGTTGAGGATTAGGTTGAGGGTTAGCGTGATGGTTAGGGTTAGTGTGAGGGTCAGGGTTAGGGTGAGGGTGAGAGTTAATGTTAGGGTTAGGGTTAGTTATGATGAGGGTGAGGTTTAGGGTTAGGATTAGGGTTAGGGATAGATTTTGGGTAGGTTTAGGGTTAGGATGAGGGTTAGGGTGAGGGGTAAGAGGTTTAGGGTGAGGGTTAGAATTATTGTAAGCGTCAGCGTTAGGGTTAGGGTTAGGGTTAGGGTGAGGGTGAGTATAAGGTTTAGGGTGAGGGTTAGGGTGAGGGTTAGGATTAGGTTTAGGGTTAGGGTTAGGTTTAGGATTAGGGTTACAGTGAGGGTGAGTGTGTGGATTAGGGTTAGGGTTAGGCTTAGGCTTAGGATTAGGCTGAGGGTGATAATGGGGATGAGAATTCGCTTTTGAATGATGGTTAAGGTTATGGTTAGGTTGAGGGTTATGATGAGGGTTAGGGTTAGGATTAGGGTTAGGGTGAGGGCTAGGATGAGGGTGATGTTTAGGTTAGGGTTAGGCTTAGGCTTAGGGATAGTCTGAGGCTGAAGTTGAGGGTGAGGGTTACGGTTAGGGTGATGGTTAGGGTTACAGTTAGGGTGAGTGTTAGAATGATGATTATGGTTAGGGTGAGGGTTAGGGTTAGGGTGACAGTAAGGGTAAAGGTGAGGGTTAGTCTGAGGGTGAGTGTTATGGTAATGGTGAAGGTTAAGGGTTAGGGTGAGGGTTAGGTGAGGGTTAGGGATAGGGTTAGTGTTAGCGTTAGGGTGAGGGTTAGTGTGAGGGTTACGGTTAGGGTTACGGTTACGATTAGGGTTAGGGTGAGGGTTACGGTTAGGGTTACGGTTACGATTAGGGTTAGGGTGAGGGTGAGTGTGAGGGTTCGGGTTAGTCTTAGGCTTATGCTTAGGCTTAGGCCCAGCTTGAGGTTGAGGGTGGGGGTTACGGTTAAGGTGAGTGATAGGGTTAGGGTAATGGTTAGGGTTAGGGCAAGGTTGAAGTTTAGGGTTAGGGTTAGGGTGAGTTTTAAGTTTAGGGTGATGGTTAGGTTTAGTGTGAGGGTTAGTGTTCGGGTTAAGGTGAGTTTTAGTGTGAAGGTAAGTGTTAGGGTGAGGTTTAGGGTTAAGGTGAGGTTTAGGATTAGAGTTAGTGTAGGGTGAGGGTTAGGGTTATGGTTAGTGTTAGGGTTAGGGTTAGCGTGAGGTTTAGGGTGGGGGTGAGTGTTAGGGTTAGGGTTAGGATTAGGATTAGGGTTAAGGTGAGGGTGAGTGTGAGGGTTAGGGTTAGGGTTAAGGTTAGGATTAGAGTTATGGTGAGGGTGAAGTGAGGGTTAGGGTTATGGTGAGGGTTGGGTTTAGGGTTAGGGTTAGGGTATTGGCTAAGGTGAGGGTGAGGGTTACGGTCAGGGTTAGAGTGAGGGTTAGGGTGAGGGTTAGGTTTAGGGTTAGTTTTAGGGTTAGGGTTGGGGTTAGGGATAGTCTTAGTGTTAGGCGGAGGGTGAGGGTGAGGGTGAGGGTTAGGTTTGGAGTTTGGGTGAGGTTTATGGTTAATGTTAGTGTTACGGTGAGGGTTAGTGTGAGGGTTAGGGTTAGGGTGACTGTTACTTTTAGGGATAGGGTGAGGGTCAGTGTGAGTGTAAGGGTTAGTTTTAGTCTTAGGCTTAGGCTTAGTCCGAGCCTAAGGGAGAGGGTGAGGGTTAGGGTTAGGGTCAGGGTTAGGGTTAGGATGAGGGTTATGGACAGGGTGAGGGTTAGGGTCAGGGTTAGGGTTAGAGTGAGGGTTAGGGTGAGGGATAGGGTTAGGGTTAGGGTGAGGGTTAGGGTTAATATGAGGTTTAGGGTTAGGGTGAGTTTTAGGGATAGTGTGAGGGTTCATGTTAAGTTTAGGCTTAGTGTTAGGGTGAGGGTAAGTGTTAGGTTGAGTGTTAGGTTTAGGGTGAGGTTTAGGGTTAGTATGAGGGTTAGGGCTAGGGTGAGGGTATGGGTGAGGGTTAGGGTTAGGGTGATGTTAGGGTGAGGGTGAGGGTTAGGGTGAGTGTGAGGGTGAGGGTTAAGTTGAGGGTTTGCGTTAGGGTTAGGGTGAGGTTGAGGGTGAGGGTGAGACTTAGGGTTGGGTTCAGGGTGAGGGTGAGTGTGAGGATTAGGGATAGGTTTAGGCTTAGGTTTAGTGTTAGGCGGAGGGTGACTGTGAGCATGAGGTTTAGGGTTAGGGTGAGGTTTAGGGTTAGGTTGAGGGTTAGGTTAAGGGTGAGGTTTAGGGTTAGGTTGGAGGTTAGGTTTAGAGTGAGGGTTAGCATTAGGGGTAGGGTTAGGTTGAGGATGAGAGTGAGTTTTAGAGTTAGGAATAGGTTTAGTATGAGCCTGTTGGTGAGGGTGAGGGTGAGGGTTAGGGTTAGGGTGAGGATTAGGCTAAGGGTTAGGGTGAGGGTTAGGTTTAGGGTGATGTTTAGGTTGAGGGTTTGGGTTTGGGTTAGGGTGAGTCTGATGGTGAGTGAGAGGGTTAGGATTAGGGTTAGGGTTAGGTTGAGGGTGTGGGTGAGTGTGAGGGTTAGGGTTAGGGTTATTGTTTGGCTTAGGTTTAAGCTTAGCGTTAGGGTGAGTGTGAGGGTTAGGGTTATGTTGAGTGTGAGCATTACGGTTAGTTTTATGGTGAGGTTGAGGTTGAGGGTTAGGGAGAGGTTTAGGGTTTGGGTTAGGGTGAGGATTAGATGACGGTGAGGGTTAGGATTAGGGTGAGGGTTAAGGTTAGGGTGAGGGTGAGGGTTATCGTTAGGGTGAGGGTTAGGGTTTTGGTGCCGATTAGGGTGAGAGGTAGGTTTACGGTGATGTTTATGGTGAGGGTGAGGGTTGGTTTGAGGGTTTGCGTTAGGTTTAGGGTGAGGTTGAGAGTGAGGGTGACGCTTAGGGTTAGGGTTAGGGTGAGGGTGATGATTAGGGTTAGGGTGAGGGTTAGGTTAGGGTTAGGGTGAGGGTTAGGCATAGTGTGATGGTTAAGGTTAGGGTGAGGTTTAGGGTTACTTTAAGGGCTCATGTTAGGTTTAGGCTTAGTGTTAGGGTGAGGGTAAGGGTTAGGTTGAGGGTTACGTTAGGGTGAGGTTTAGGGTTAGTATGAGGGTTAGGGCTAGGGTGAGGGTAAGGTTGAGGTTTAGGGTTAGGGTGATGTTTACGGTGAGGGTGAGGGTTAGGGTGAGGGAGAAGGTGAGGGTGAGGGTTTAGTTGAATATTTGGGTTAGGGTTAGGGTGAGGTTGAGGCTTATGGTTAGGTTGAGGGTGAGGGTGAGGGTTAGGGTTAGGGTTAGGGTTAGTGTTATCGTTAGGGTTAGGGTTAGAATAACGTTGAGGGTGAGGATTAGGGTTAGGGTTAGGGTGAGGTTTAGGCTTAATGTTAGTGATTGTGTTAGGGTTAGGGTTAGGGTGAGAGTTAGGAGGAGGGTTAGGGTTAGGGTTAGGATTAGGTTTAGGATGAGGGTGAGTGTGAGGTTTAGGGATAGGCTTAGGTTTAGGGTTATGCTGAGGGTGACTGAGCTTGAGTGTTAGGGTTATGGTGAGCATTAGGTTTGGGATTAGGGTGAGGGTAAGGGTTGGTTTGAGTGTTAGGGTTTGGGTGAGGGTTAGCGTTAGGTTTAGGGTTAGGGTTAGTTTGGTGGTTAGTGTTAGGGTGAGGGTTAGCGTTAGGGGTAGGTTTAAGTTGAGGGTGACGGTGAAGGTTAGGGTTAGGATTAGGTTTAAGGTGAGCCTGAGGGTGAGGGTGAGGGTGAGGGTTAGGGTTAGGGTGAGGGTTAGGCTAAGGTTTAGGGTGAGGGTTAGGTTTAGGGTGATGTTTAGGTTGAGCGTGAGGGTTAGGGTTAGGGTTAGGGTGAAGTTTCAGTTGATGGTTTGGGTTAGGGTTAGGTTGAGGGTGAGGGTGAGTGAGTGGGATAGGTTTAGGGTTAGGATTCGGTTTAGGGTGAGGTTGAGTGTGAGTGTTAGGGTTAGGTTTATTGTTAGGCTTAGGTTTAAGCTGAGGGTGAGGGTGAGTGTGAAGTTTAGGGTTATGTTGAGTGCGAGAATTAGGGTTAGGATTATGGTGAGGGTGTGGTTGAGGGTAAGGGTGAGGGTAGGGTTTGGGTTAGGGTGAGGGTTAGATGAGGGTGAGGGTTAGGGTTAGGGTAAGGGTTAGGGTTAGGGTCAGGGTGAGGGTTAGCGTTAGGGTGAGGGTTCGGGTTATGGTGCGGATTAGGGTGAGTGTTAGGGTTACGGTGATGTTTATGGTGAGGGTGAGGGTTGGTTTGAGGGTTTGCGTTAGGTTTAGGGTGAGGTTGAGGGTGAGGGTGAGGCTTAGGGTTAGGGTTAGGGTGAGGGTGACTCTGAGGGTTAGGGTTAGGGTTAGGCTTTAGGCTGAGGGTTAGGCTGAGGGTGAGGGTGAGGGTTAGGGTTAGGGTGAGTTTTAGGGTTAGGGTTAATGATAGGGTGATATTTAGGGTGAGGGTTGGTGTGAGAGTTATTGTTAGGGTTAGGCTTAGTGTTAGAGTGAGTGTAAGGGTTAGCTTGAGGGTTAGGGTTAGGGATAGTGTGAGGGTTGGGATGAGGGTTAGGGTGAGGGTAAGGTTTAGGGTGAGGATTATGGTGAGTGTGAGGTTTAGGGTTAGGGTTAGGGTGAGGGTGAGGTTTAGGGTCATGTAAGGGCTAAGGTTAGGGTTAGGATGAGGGTTAGGGAGAGGGTTAGGATGAGAGTTAGCGTGAGGGTGAAGATTAGGGTTAGGTTGAAAGTTAGGGTTAGGGTTAGGGTGAGGGTTTGGGTTAGGGTTAAGTTTAGGATGAGAGTTAGTTTGAGGGGTATGGTTATGGTTAAGGTGAACGTTAGGGTTAGCGTTAGGGTTATGGTTAGGGTTAGGTTTAGGGTGAGGCTTAGGGTCAGTGTGAGGGTTGGCGTTAGTGTTAGCTTTATTGTGAGAGTAAGGGTTAGCGTGAGGTTCAGGGAGAGTGTGAGGGTTAGAGTTAGCATTAGGCTTAGGGTGAGGTTTAGGGTGAGGGTTAGGGTGAGGTTTAGGGTTAGGGTGAGGTGAAGTTGAGGGTGATTGTTAGGTTTATGGTTAGGGTGAGAGATAGGTTTAGCGTGAGGGTTAGGGTTAGGGTTACAGTGAGAGTGAGCGTGAGGGTGACAGTGAGGCTTAGGGTGTGGGTGAGGGTGAGTGTGAGGGTTAGGGTTAGGGTTAGGGTTAGTGTGAGGGTGAACTTGAGTGTTAGTTTTAGGAGTAGCGTTAGGTTTAAATTTAGGCTGAGGTTGGGCGTGAGGGTGAGGGTGACGGTTAGGGTTAGGGTTCGGGCTAGGTTGAGGGTTAGGGTTAGTGTGAGGGTTATGGTGAGGGTAAGGCTAAAGGTTAAGGTTAGTGTTACAGTGAGGGTTAGGGTTAGGGTTAGGGTTATTGTTAGTGTTACATTTTCGTTGAGGGTGAGGCTGAGGGTGAAGTTTATGGTTAGGTTTAGGGTTAGGGTTATTGTTAGGGTTAAGGTTATGGTGAGGTTTAGGGTTAGGGTTAAGATTAGTGTTATGGTGCGGGTGAGGGTGAGGGTTAATTTTAGGGTGAGTGTTGGGGTTAGGGTTAGAGTTAGCGTTAGGGTGAGGGTTAGGATTAGGCTTAGGGTTAGGGTATGGGCTAGGGTGAGGGTGAGGGTTAGGGTGAG
This sequence comes from Dipodomys merriami, assembly GCF_024711535.1. Classification (NCBI taxonomy): domain Eukaryota; kingdom Metazoa; phylum Chordata; class Mammalia; order Rodentia; family Heteromyidae; genus Dipodomys; species Dipodomys merriami. The sequence goes on from NW_027206102.1 coordinate 1,684,047, forward strand.
GGTTAGGTTTAGGGTTAGTGTTAGGTTTAGGGTTGGTGTGAGGGATAGGCTGAGTGTTAAGCGGTGGGTGAGGTTGAAGGTGAGGGTTAGGGTTAGGGTGCGGGTGAGGTTTAGGGTTAGTGTTAGCATTAGGGTGAGGGTTATTGTAAGGGTTAGGGTTAGGGTGAGTGTTACTCTTAGGGTTAGGGTGAGGGTGAGTGTAAGGGTAAGGGTTAGTTTTAGGCTAAAGCTTAGGTTTAAGCTGAGCCTAAGAGTGAGGGTGAGGGTTAGGATTAGAGTGAGGGTTATGGACAAGTTGAGGGTTAGCGGGTGAGCGTTAGGGTTAGGGTTAGGGTGACGTTTAGGGTTAGGGTTAGGGTTAGGGTTAGGAGGAGAGTTTGGTTTAAGGTGAGGGTGAGGGTTAGGGTTAGGGTTAGGGTTAGGGTTAGTGTTATCGTTAGGATTAGGGTTAGAATAACAGTGAGGGTGAGGATTAGGGTTAGGGTTAGGATGAGGTTAAGGGTTAGTGTTAGTGTTAGGGTTAGGGTTAGGGTTAGGGTGAGAGTTAGGAGGAGGGTTAGGGTTAGGATTAGGGTTAGGGTGAGGGTGAGGGTGTGGTTTAGGGTTAGGATTGGGGTTAGGCTTAGGGTTAGGCTGAGGGTGAGGTTGAGGGTGACGGTTAGGGTTAGGTTGAGGCTGAGGGTGAGGGATAGGGTTAGGCTTAGTGTTAGAGTTAGAGTTAGGGTGAGGGTGAGGGTTAAGATTAGGGTTAGGATAAGGGTTAGGGTGAGTTGACGTTTAGGGTTAGTGTTAGGGTTAGGCTTAAGTTTAGGCTGAGGGTGAGGGTTAGGGTGAGGTTTAGGATTAGGTTTAGGTTTAAGGTATGGGCTAGGGTGAGGGTGAGGGTTAGGGTCAGGTTTAGGGTGAGGGTTAGTGTGAGGCTTAGGTTTAGGGTTAGTGTTAAGGTTAGGGTTGGGATTAGGGATAGTCTTAGTGTTAGGCGGAGGGTGAGGTTGAGGGTGAGGGTTAGGGTTAGGGTGAGGTTTAGGGTTAATGTGAGGGTTCATGTTAGGTTTACGCTTAAAGTTAGGGTGAGGGTAGGGGTTACGTTGAGGGTTAGGTTAGGGTGAGGTTTAGGGTTAGTATGAGGGTTAGGGTTAGGTTGAGGGTAAGGGTGAGGGTCATGGTTATGGTGATGTTTAGGGTGAGGGTGAGGGTTAGGGTGACGGTGAGGGTGAGGGTTCAGTTGTGGGTTTGGGTTAGGGTTAGGGTGAGCTTGAGACTTAGGGTTAGGTTTAGGGTGAGGTTGAGGTTTAGGGTTAGGGTTAGGGTGAGGGTTCAGTTGTGGGTTTGGGTTAGGGTTAGGGTGAGGTTGAGACTTAGCATTAGGGTTAGGGTGAGGGTGAGGGTTAGGGTAAAGGTTAGGGTTAGTGTTATCGTTAGGGTTAGGGTTAGAATAATGGTGAGGTTGAGGATTAGGGTTAGGGTTAGGGTGAGGTTTAGGCTTAATGTTAGTGATTGTGTTAGGGTTAGGGTTAGGGTGAGAGTTAGGAGGAGGGTTAGGGTTAGGGTTAGGGTTACGATTAGGGTTAGGGTGAGGGTGAGTGTGAGTTTTAGGGATAGGGTTAGGATTAGGTTTAGGGTTAGGCTTAGGGTGACTGTGAGCTTGAGTGTTAGGCTTATGGTGAGCATTAAGTTTGGGGTTAGGGTGAGGGTAAGGGTTGGGGTGAGTGTTAGGGTTTGGGTGAGGGTTAGCGTTAGGTTTAGGGTTAGGTTTAGGTAGGAGGTTAGTGTTAGGGTGAGGGTTAGCATTAGGGGTATGGTTAGGTTGAGGGTGAGGTTGAGGTTAGGGTTAGGATTAGGTTTAAGGTGAGCCTGAGGGTGAGGCTGAGGGTGATGGTTAGGTTTAGGGGGTGGGTTAGGCTAAGGGTTAGGGTGAGTGTTAGGTATAGGGTGATGTTTAGGTTGAGGGTGAGGGTTAGGGTTAGGGTGAGGTTGAAGGTTCGGTTGAGGGTTTGGGTTAGGTTTAGGTTGAGGGTGAGGGTGAGTGAGAGGGTTAGGTTTAGGGTCAGGATTAGGTTTAGAGTGAGGGTGAGTGTGAGAGTTAGGTTTAGGTTTATTGTTAGGCTTAGGTTTAAGCTGAGGGTGAGGGTGAGTGTGAGGTTTAGGGTTATGTTGAGTGTGAGCCTTAGGTTTAGGGTGAGGGTGTGGTTGAGGGTTAGGGTGAGGGTTAGGGTGAGGGTTAGGGTGAGGGTTAGAAGAGGGTGAGAGTTAGGGTTAGGGTGAGTTTTAGGTTTACTCTGAGGGTTCATGTTATGTTTAGCCTTAGTGTTAGAGTGAGGGTAAGCGTTAGGTTGAGGATTAGGTTAGGGTGAGGTTTAGGGTTAGTATGAGGGTTAGGGCTAGGGTGAGGGTAAGGGTGAGGGTTAGGGTTAGGGTGATGTTTAGTGTGAGGGTGAGCGTTAGGGTGACGGTGAGTGTGAGGGTTCAGTTGAGGGTTTGGTTTAGGGTTAGGGTGAGCTTGAAACTTAGGGATAGGTTTAGGGTGAGGGTGAGGTTTAGGGTTAGGGTGAGGGTTAGTGTTATCGTTAGGGTTAGAGTTAGAATCAGGGTGAGGGTGAGGATTAGGTTAGGGTTAGGGTGAGTTGTAGGATAATGTTAGTGATAGTATTAGGGTTAGAGTTAGGGTGAGAGTTAGGAGGAGGGTTAGGGTTAGGGATAGGTTTACGATTAGGGTTAGGCTGAGGGTGACTGTGAGGTTTAGGGATAGGGTTAGGCTTAGGTTTAGGGTAAGGCTGAGGGTGACTGTGAGCTTGAGGTTTAGGGTTATGGTGAGAATTAGGTTTGAGGTAAGGGTGAGCGTAAGGGTTGGGGTGAGTGTTAGGGTTTGGGTTAGGGTTAGGTTTCGGTTTAGGGTTAGCGTTAGTTTGGAGGTTAGTGTTAGGGTGAGGGTTAGCGTTATGGGTAGGGTTAGGTTGAGGGTGAGGGTGAGGGTTAGGGTTAGGATTAGGATTAAGGTGAGCCTGAGAGTGAGGGTGAGTGTGAGGGTTAGGTTTAGGGTGAGGGTTAAGCTAAGGGTTAGGGTGAGTGTTAGGTTTAGGGTGATGTTTATGTTGAGGGTGAGGGTTAGGGTTAGGGTGAGGGTGAAGTTTCGGTTGAGGGTTTGCGTTAGGGTTAGGTTGAGGGTGAGGGTGAGTGAGAGTGTTAGGTTTAGGGTTAGTATTAGGTTTAGGGTGAGCGTGAGTGTGAGGGTTAGGATTAGGTTTATTGTTCGGCTTAGATTTAAGCTGAGGGTGGGGGTGAGTGTGAGGTTTAGGGTTATGTTGAGTGTGAGCATTAGGGTTAGGTTTAGGGTGAGGGTGTGGTTGACGGTTAGGGTGAGTGTTAGGGTTTGGTTTAGGGTGAGTGTTAGATGAGGGTTAGGATTAGGTTTAGAGTGAGGGTTAGGGTTAGGGTGAGGGTGAGGGTTAGCGTTCGGGTGAGGGTTCGGGTTATGGTGCAGATTAGGGTGAGTGTTAGGTTTACGGTGATGTTTATGGTGAGGGTGAGGGTTAGTTTGAGTGTTTGTGTTAGGTTTAGGGTGAGGTTGAGGGTGAGGGTGAGGCTTAGGGTTAGGGTTAGGGTGAGGGTGACTCTGAGGCTTAGGGTTAGGGTTATGCTTTAGGCTGAGTTTTAGGCTGAGGGTGAGGGTGAGGGTTAGGGTTAGGGTGAGTGTTAGAATTAGGCTTAATGATAAGGTGATATTTAAGGTGAGGGTTAGTGTGAGAGTTAGTGGTAGGGTTAGGCTTATTGTTAGAGTGAGTGTAAGGGTTAGGTTGAGGGTTAGGGTTAGGGATATGTTGAGGGTTGGGATGAGGGTTAGGGTGAGAGTAAGTTTTATGATGAGGGTTATGGTGAGTGTGAGAGTTAGGGTTAGGGTTAGGTTTAGGGTGAGTGTGAGGTTTAGGGTTATGGTAAGGGTTAGGTTTAGGGTAAGGATGAGTGTTTGGGAGAGGGTTAGGATGAGGGTTAGGGTGAGGGTTCGGGTTAGGGTGAGGGTTATGGTTCGGGTGAGGGTGAGGGTGAGGTTGAGAGTGAAGGTTAGGGTTAGAGTTAGGATGAGGGTGAGGATTAGTTTAAGATTAGGGTTAGGGTTAGGTTTAGGCTGAGGATGAGTCTGAGGATTTGGGTGAGGATTAGGGTTAGTTTGAGTTTTATGGTTAGGGTTAGGGTGAGGGTTTTTGTTAGGGTTAACTTTAGGATGAGTGTTAGTTTGAGGGGTATGGTATGGTTAAGATGAGCGTTAGGGTTAACGTTAGGGATAGGGATAGGGTTAGGGTTAGGGTGAGGTTTAGGATGAGGGTTAGGGTTAGGGTTAGGGTTAGGTTCAGGGTTCAGGTGAAGGTTATGGTTAGAGTTAGGGTTAGGGTGAGGTTTAGGGTCAGGGTGAGGGTTAGGGTTAGTGTTAGATTTATGGTGAGAGTAAGAATTAACATGAGATTTAAGATGAGTGTGAGGTTTACAGTTAGCATTAGGGTTAGGGTGAGGTTCAGGGTGAGGGTTAGGGTTAGGTTTATGGTTAGGGTGAGGTGAGGGTGAGGGTGATTGTGAGGTTTATGGTTAGGGTGAGAGATAGGTTTAAGGTGAGGGTGAGGGTTAGGGTTAGGGTTAGGGTGAGTGTGAGGGTTAGGGTTAGGGTTAGGTTTAGGGTTAGTGTGAGGGTGAAGTTGAGGGTTAGTGTTTGGAGTAGCGTTAGGTTTAAATTTAGACTGAGGGTGAGCATGAGGGTGAGGGTGACGGTTAGGGTTAGGGTTAGGTTGAGGGTTAGTGTTATTATGAGGGTTATGGTGAGGGTAAGGCTAAAGGTTAAGGTTAGGGTTACAGTGAGGGTTAGGTTTAGGGTTAAGGTTATTGTTAGTGTTAGGTTAGTGTTAATTTTGCGGTGAGGGTGAGGCTAAGGGTGAGGTTTATGGTTAGGTTTAGGGTTAGGGTTAGGGTTAGGGTTAGGATTAGGCTTAGGGTTAAGTTATGGGCTAGGGTGAAGGTGAGGGTTAGGGTGAGGGTTAGGTTTCGGGTTAGTGTTAAGTTTAGGGTTGGGGTTAGGGATAGGCTTAGTGTTAGACGGAGGGTGAAGGTGATGGTGAGGGTTAGGGTTAGGGATAGTGTTACTGTTAGGGTTAGGGTGAGGGTGAGTGTGAGGGTAAGGTTTAGTCTTAGGCTTAGGCTTAGGTTTAGGCTGAGCCTAAGGGTGAGCGTGAGGGTTAGGGTGAGGGGTATGGACAGGGTGAGGTTTAGCGTTAGGGTTAGGGTTATTGGTAGGATTAGGGTTAGGTTGAAAGTTACTGTGAGGGTGAGGGTTAGGGTTAGGGTTAGGGTGAAGTTTAGGTTTAGGGATAGGGTTAGAGTTAGGGTTAGGGTAAGGGTGAGGTTTAGGGTTAGAGTTAGGTTTAGTGTTAGGGTTAGGGTTAGGGTGAGGATGAGTGTGAGGGTGACAGTGAGGCTTAGGGTGTGGGTGAGGGTGAATGTGAGGTTTAGGCTTAGGTTTAGGGTTAGGGTTAGTGTGAGGGTGAAGTTGAGGGTTAGTGATAGGAGTAGCGTTAGGTTTAAAGTTAGGCTGAGGGTGAGCGTCAGGGTGAGAGTTACGGTTAGGGTTAGGGTTAAGTTGAGGGTTACGGTTATTGTGAGGGTTATGGTGAGGTTAAGACTAAAGGTTAAGGTTAGGGTTACAGTGAGGGTTAGGGTTAGGGTTTAGGTTATTGTTAGTGTTAGGTTAGTGTTAAGTTTACAGTGAGGGTGAGGCTGAGGGTGAGGTTTATGGTTAGGTTTAGGGTTAGGTTTAGTGTTAGGGTTAGGGTTAGGGTTAGGATTAGGCTTAGGGTTAGGGTATGGGCTAGGGTGAGGTTGAGCGTTAGGATGAGGGTTAGGTTTCGGGTTAGTGTTATGTTTAGGGTTGGGGTTAGGGATAGGATTAGTGTTAGGCGGAGGGTGAGGGTGAGGGTTACGGTTAGGGTTAGGGATGCGGGTGAGGGTTATTGTTAGGGTGTGGGTTAGGTTTAGGGTTAGTGTTAGCATTAGGGTGAGGGTTAGTGTGAGGGTTAGGTTTAGGGTGAGTGTTACTCTTAGGGTTAGGGTGAGGGTGAGTGTGAGGGTAAGCGTTAGTCTTAGGCTTAGGCTTAGGTTTAGGCTGAGCCTAAGTGTGAGGTTTAGGATTAGGGTTAGGTTTAGGGTTATGGACAGGGTGAAGGTTAGCGTTAGTGTTAGGGTTAAGGATTAGGGTTAGGTTGAAAGTTACTGTGAGGGTGAGGGTTAGGGTTAGGGATAGGGTGAGGCTTAGCGTTAGGAATAGGGTTAGAGTTAGTGTTAGGGTAAGGGTGAGGTTTAGGGTTAGAGTTAGGGTTAGTGTTAGGGTTAGGGTGAGGGTTAGTGTGAGGGTTAGGGTTAGGCTTAGTCTTAGGCTTAGGCTTAGGCCGAGCATGAGGGTGAGTTTTACGGTTAGGGTTAGTGTGAGTGTTAGAGTTAGGGTTAGTGTTATGGTTAGGGTTAGGGTGAAGGTGAGTGTGAGGGTTAGGTTTAGTCTTAGGTTTAGGCTTAGGCTTAGGCCGAGCTTAAGGGAGTGGGTAAGGGTTAGGGTAAGGGTGAGGGTTAGGGTGTTAGGGTTTGGGTGAGGGTTAGGATGAGGTTTATGGTTAGGATTAGGGTTACTGTGAGGGCTAGAGTGAGGGTGAGGGTTAGGGTTAGCATTAGGGTGAAGTTAGGGTTAGGGTTAGTGTTACATTGAAGGTGAGGTTTAGGGTTAGGTTGAGGGTTAGGGTTAGGGTTAGGGTGATGGTGAGGGTTAGGATTAAGGATATGGTTAGGGTTATTGTTAGTGTTATGTTTAGCGTTAATCTTATGTTGAGGGTGAGGCTGCGGGTGAGGGTTAGGCTTATTCTTAGGGTGACGTTTAGGGTTAGGGTTAGGGTTAGGAAGAGGGTTTGGGTTACGGTGAAGGTGAGGGTTAGGGTTAGGGTTAGGGTTAGTGTTATGGTTAGGGTTAGGGTTAGAATAACCGTGAGGGTGAGGATTAGGGTTAGGGTTAGGGTTAGGGTTAGGGTTAGGGTTAGGGTGAGAGTTAGGAGGAGGGTTAGGGTTAGGGTTAGGGTTAGGATTAGGGTTAGGGTGAGTGTGAGGGTGTGGTTAAGGGTTAGGGTTGAGGTTAGGCTTAGGGTTAGGCTGAGGGTGAGGTTGAGGGTGAGGGTTAGGGTTAGTTTGAAGCTGAGGGTGAGGGTTAGGGTTAGTGTTATCATTAGGGTTAGGGTTAGAATAACGGTGAGCGTGAGGAGTACGGTTAGGTTTAGGATGAGGTTAAGGGTTAGTGTTCCTATTAGTGTTAGGGTTATGGTTATGCTGAGAGTTAGGAGGAGGGTTAGGGTTAGGGTTAGGGTTAGTTTTAGGGTTAGGTTGAGGGTGAGGGTGTGGTTTAGGGTTAGGTTTGGAGTTAGGCTTAGAGTTAGGCTGAGGGTGAGGTTGAGGGTGAGGGTTAGGGTTAGGCTTAGTGTTAGAGATAGGGTTAGGGTGAGGGTGAGTGTTAAGTTTAGGGTTAGGATTAGGGTTAGGGTGAGTGTGATGTTTAGGGTTAGGGTTAGGGTTGGGCTTAGGTTAAGGTTGAGGGTGAGGGTCAGGGTGAGGGTTAGGGTTAGGGTGAGCGTTGTGGTTAGGGTTAGAGAGGGTCAGGGTGAGGGTTAGGATTAGGCTTATGGTTAAGTTATGGGCTAGGGTGAGGGTGAGGTTTAGGGTCATGGTTAGGGTGAGGGTTAGTGTGAGGGTTAGGTTTAGGGTTAGTGTTAGGGTTAGGTTTGGGCTTAGGGATAGTCTTAGTGTTAGGTGGAGGGTGAGGGTGAGGGTGAGGGTTACGGTTAGGGTGAGGATGAGGTTTAGGGTTAGAGTTAGAATTACGGTGAGGGTTAGTTTTAGGGTTAGGGTTAGTGTTACAGTTAGGGTTATGGTGAGGGTGAGTGTGAGGGTTAGGTTTATGTTTAGACTTAGGGTGAGGGTTAGGCTTAGACTTAGGGTTAGATTATAGGATAGGGTGAGGGTGAGGCTTAGTGTTAGGGTTAGGGTGAGGGTTAAGGTGAGTGTGAAGTTTAAGGTTAGACTTAGTCTTAGGCTTACGCTTAGGCCGAGCATGAGTTTGAGGGAGAGGGTTAGGTTTAGGATGAGGATTAGGGTTTTAGGGTTAGGGTGTGGGTTAGGATGAGGGTGAGTGTTAGGGTTAGCGTTAGGTTGAGGTTTACGGTTAGGGTTAGAGTTACTTTGAGGGTGAGGGTTACGATTAGTGTGAGGGTTAGTTTTAGGGTTAGGGTGAGGGTGAGGGTTAGGATTAGTTTTAGGGTTAGGGTTATTGTTAGTTTTATGGTTAGGGTTAAGTTTACAGTGAGGGTGAGGCTGAGGGTGAGGGTTAGGATTAGGGTTAGGTTTAGGGTGTGGGTTAGGCTGAGGGTTAGAGTTAGGCTGAGGGTGAGTTTGGGGATGAGGATTAGCTTTTGAGTGATGGTTAGGGTTATGGTTAGGTTGAGGGTTAGGATGAGGGTTAGGGTTGGGATTAGGGTTAGGGTGAGGGCTAGGATGAGGGTGAATGTCAGGGTTAGGGTGAGGTTTATGGTTAGGGTTAGGGTGAGGGTTAGGGATAGTGTGAGGGTTAGGGTTAGGGTGAGGTTTAGGGTTACTCTGAGGTTTCATGTTAGGTTTAGGCTTAGTGTTATGGTGAGGGTAAGGGTTAGGTTGAGGGTTAGGTTAGGGTGAGGTTTAGGGTTAGTTTGAGGGTTAGGGCTAGTGTGAGGGTAAGTGTGAGTGTTAGGGTTAGGGTGATGTTTAGGGTGAGGGTGAGTGTTATGGTGAGTGTGAGGGTGAGGGTTCAGTTGAGGGTTTGGGTTAGAGTTAGGGTGAGGTTGAGACAGTGTTAAGTTGAGGGTTAGGATGAGGGTTAGGGTTAGGATTAGGGTTAGGGTGAGGGCTAGGATGAGGTTGATGTTTAGGGTTAAGGTTAGGCTTAGGCTTAGGGTTAGGCTGAGGCTGAAGGTGAGGGTGAGGGTTAGGGTTAGGGTGATGGTTAGGGTTACAGTTAGGGTGAGGGTTAGGGTGAGGGGGACAGTAAGGGTTAAGATGAGGGTTATGCTGAGGGTGAGTGTTATGGTAATGTTGAACGTTAGGGTTAGGGTGACGGTAAGGGTGAGGGTTTGGTTTAGGTTTAGGGTTAGGTTTAGGGTTAGCGTTAGGGTGCGGGTTAGTGTGAGGGTTAGGGTTAGGGTTAGGGTTACGGTTAGGGTTAGGGTGAGGGTGATTGTGAGGGTAGGGTTAGTCTTAGGCTTATGCTTAGACTAAGGCCCAGCTTGATGATGAGGGTGGGGGTTACGGTTAGGGTGAAGGTTAGGGTTAGGGTAATAGAGTTAGAGCAAGGTTTAGGGTTAGGGTTAGGCTTAGGGTGAGTTTTAAGTTTAGGGTGTTGGTTAGGGTTAGTGTGAGGGTTAGTGTTCGGGTTAACTTTAGTTTTAGTGTGAAGGTAAGTGTTAGGGTGAAGTTTAGGGTTAGGGTGACATTTAGGTTTAGAGTTAGTGTTAGGGTGCGTGTTAGGGTTAGGGTTAGGGTTAGGTTTAGGGTGAGGTTTAGGCTGGGGGTGAGTGTTAGGGTTAAGTTTAGGATTAGGATTAGGGTTAAGGTGAGGGTGAGTGTGAGGGTTAGGTTTAGGGTTAGGTTTAGGATTAGAGTTATGGTGAGGGTGAACTGAGGGTTAGGGTTAGGGTGAGGGTTGGGGTTAGGGTTAGAGTGAGGGTTAAGGTGAGGGTTAGAATTAGGCTTAGGGTTAGGGTATGGGCTAGGGTGAGGGTGATGGTTAGGGTCATGGTTAGAGTGAGGGTTAGGGTGAGGTTTAGGTTTAGGGTTAGTTTTAGGGTTAGGGTTGGGGTTAGGTATATTCTTTGTGTTAGGCGAAGGGTGAGGGTTAGGGTGAGGTTTAGGGTTAGGGTTTGGGAGAGGTTTATGGTTAGTGTTAGTGTAAGGGTGAGGGTTAGTGTGAGGGTTAGGGTTAAGGTGAGTGTTACTTTTAGGGTTAGGGTGAGGGTGCGTGGTAGGGTAAGGTTTAGTCTTAGTCTTTGTCTTAGGCTTAGACCGAGCCTAAGGGTGAGGGTGAGGGTTAGGGTGATTGTTAGGTTTAGGGTGAGGGTTATGCAGAGGGTGAGGGTTAGGGTTAGCGTTAGGGTTATTGTTAGGATTAGGTTTAGGTGTAAAGTTACTATGAGGGTGAGGGTTTGGGTTACAGTTAGGGTTAGAGTGAGAGTTAGGGTTAGGGTGAGGGTTAAGGTTAGGGTGAAGTTTAGGGTTACTGTGAGGGTTCATGTTAGGTTTAGGCTTAGTGTTAGGGTGAGGGTAAGGGTTAGGTTGAGGGTTAGGTTTAGGGTAGGTTTAGGGTTAGTATGAGGTTTAGGGATATGGTGAGGTTAAGGGTGAGAGTTAGGGTTAGGGTGATGTTTAGGGTGAGGGTGAGGGTTAGGGTGAGATCGAGGGTGAGAGTTCAGTTGAAGGTTTGGGTTAGGGTTAGGGTGAGGTTGAGGGTGAGGATGAGACTTAGGGTTAGGTTTAGGGTGATGGTTAGTGTGAGGATTAGGTATAGGGTTAGGCTTAGGTTTAGGTTTAGGCTGAGGGTGACTGTGAGCATGAGGGTTAGGGTTAGGGTGAGGGTTATTGTTAGGTTGAGGATTAGGTTTATGGTGAGGTTTAGTGTTAGGTTGGAGTTTAGGTTTAGGGTGAGGGTTAGCGTTAGGGGTAGGGTTATGTTGAGGGTGAAGGTGAGGGTTATTGTTAGGATTAGGTTTAGGGTGAGCCTGTTGGTGAGGGTGACGATGAGGGTTAGGTTTAGGGTGAGGGTTAGGCTAAGGGTTAGGGTGAGGGTTAGGTTTAGGGTGATGTTTAGGTTGAGGGTTTGGGTTAGGGTTAGGGGGAGTGTGAGGGTGAGTGAGAGGGTTAGGATTAGGTTAGGGTTAGTTTTAGGATGAGGGTGAGTGTGAGGTATAGGGTTAGGGTTATTGTTAGGCTTAGGTTTAAGCTGAGGGAGAGGGTGAGTGTGAGGGTTAGGGTTAGGTTGTGTGTGAGCATTAGGATTAGGTTTAGGTTGAGGGTGAGGTTGAGGGTTAGGGTGAGGTTTAGGATGTGGGTTAGGCTGAGGGTTAGATGAGGGTGAGGGTTAGGATTAGGGTGAGGGTTAGGGTTAGGGTGAGGGTGAGGGTTAGTGTTAGGGTGAGGGTTAGGGTTTTGGTATGGATTAGGGTGAGAGTTAGGGTAAGGGTGATGTTTAGGGTGAGGCTGAAGGTTGGTTTGAGGGTTTGCTTTAGGTTTAGGGTGAGGTTGAGTGTGAGGGTGAGGCTTAGGTTTAGGGTTAGGGTGAGGGTGACTGTGAGGGTTAGGGTTAGGGTTAGGCTTTAGGCTGAGGGTTAGGCTGAGGGTGAGGGTGAGGGTGATGATTAGGGTTAGGGTGAGGTTTAGGGTTAGGTTTAGGTTGAGGGTTAGGGATAGTGTGAGGGTTAGGGTTAAGGTGAGGTTTAGGGTTACTGTGAGGGTTCATGTTAGGTTTAGGCTTAGTGTTAGGGTGAGGGTAAGGGTTAGGTTGAGGGTTAGGTTAGCTGAGGTTTAGGGTTATTATGAGGGTTAGGGATAAGATGACGGTAAGGGTGAGGGTTAGGTTTAGGGTGATGTTTAGGGTGAGAGTGAGGATTAGGGTGAGGGTGAGTGTCAAGGTTCAGTAGAGGGTTTGGGTTATGGTTAGGGTAAGGTTGAGACTTGGGGTTAGGTTTAGCGTGAGGGTGAGGGTTAGGTTTAGGTTGATGTTTAGGTTGAGGGTGAGGGTTAGGGTTAGGGTGAGGGTGAAGTTTCGGTTGATGGTTTGGGTTAGTGTTAGGTTGAGGGTGAGGGTGAGTGAGAGGGTTAGGTTTAGGGTTAGGATTAGATTTAGGTTGAGGGTGAGTGTGAGGTTTAGGATTTGCTTTATTGTTAGGCTTAGGTTTAAGCTGAGGTTGAGGGTGAGTGTGAGGTTTAGGGTTATGTTGAGTGTGAGCATTAGGGTTAGATTTAGGGTGAGGCTGTGGTTGAGGGTTAGTGTTAGGGTTAGGGTTTGGGTTAGAGTGAGGGTTAGATGAGGGTGAGGGTTAGGTTTAAGTTTAGGGTTAGGGTTAGGGTGAGGGTGAGGTTTAGCTTTAGTGTGAGGCTTAGGGTTAGGGTTATGGTGCGGATTAGGGTGAGTGTTAGGGTTATGGTGATATTTATGATATTTATTTATTTATGATATTTATGACATTTATGAGGGTGAGGGTTGGTTTAAGGGTTTGTGTTAGGTTTAGGGTGAGGTTTAGGGTGAGGGTGAGGCTTTGGGTTAGGGTTAGGGTGAGGGTGACTCTGAGGGTTATGGTTAGGGTTAGGCTTTTGGCTGAGGGTTAGGCTGAGGGTGAGGGTGAGGGTTAGGGTTAGGGTGAGGGTTAGGGTTTGGGTTAATGGTAGGGTGATATTTAGGGTGAGGTTTAGTGTGAGAGTTAGTGTTAGGGTTAGACTTAGTGGTAGATTGAGTGTAAGGGTTCGGTTGAGGGTTAGGTTTAGGGGTAGGGTGAGGGTTGGGATGAGGTTTAGGGTGAGTGTAAGGTTGAGGGTGAGGGTTATGGTGAGTGTGAGGGTGAGGGTTAGGGTTAGGGTTAGGGTGAGGTTGAGGTTTAGGGTTATGATAAGGTTTAGGTTTAGGTTTAGGATTAGGGTTAGGGAGAGGTTTAGGATGAGGGTGAGGGTGAGGATTCGGGTTATGGTTCGGGTTAGGGTTAGGGTGAGGGTGGGGTTGAGGGTGAGATTGAAGTTTAGTGTTAGAGGTAGGATGACGGTGAGGATTAGTTTTAGGATTACGGTTAGGTTTAGGCTGAGGATGAGGCTGAGGGTGTGGGTGAGGATTAGGGTTAGGTTGAGTGTTAGGGTTAGGCTTAGGGTGAGGGTTTGGGTTAGGGTTAAGTTTAGGATGAGAGTTACTTTAAGGGGTACGGTTACGGTTAGGATGAGCGTTAGGGTTAGTGTTAGGGTTAGGGATAGGGTTAAGGTTGGGTGAGGTTTAGGATGAGGGTTAGGGTTAGGGTTAGGGTTAGAGTCAGGGTTCGGGTGAAGGTTATTTTTAGATTTAGGGTTAGGGTGAGGGTTAGGGTCAGGTTGAGGGTTAGGGTTAGGGGTAGCTTTATGTTGAGAGTAAGGTTTAGCGTGAGGTTTAAGGTAAGTGTGAGGGTTAGAGTTAGCATTAGGGTTAGGGTGAGATTTAGGGTGAGGGTTAGGGTTAGATTTAGGTTTAGGGTTACGGTGAGGGTGAGCGTGAGGGTGACAGTGAGGCTTAGGTTGTGGGTGAGAGTGAGTGTGAGGCTTAGTTTGAGGGTTAGGGTTAGGGTTAGTGTTACTTTTTGGGTTAGGGTGAGGTTGATTGTGAGGGTAAGGGTTAATCTTGGTCTTAGGTTAGGCTTAGTCCGAGCCTAAGTGTGAGGGTGATAGTTAGGGTTAGGGTGAGGTTTAGGGTTAGAGTGAGGGTTATGGACAGGGTGAGGGTTAGTGTTAGGCTTAGGGTGATTGTTAGGATTAGGGTTAAATTTAAAGTTAATGTGAGGGTGATGGTTAGGGTTAGGGTTAGTTGAGGTTTAGGTTTAGGTTTAGGGTTAGAGTTAGGGTTAAGGAAATGGTGAGGTTTAGGGTTAGAGATAGGGTTATTGTTAGTGTTAGGGTTAGGGTGAGGGTTAGGGTTAGGCTTAGGATTAGGCTTAGGCTTAGGCTGAGCATGAGGGTGAGGGTTAGGGTTAGGGTTAGTGTGAGTGTTAGGGTTAGGGTTAGGGTGAGGGTTAGGCTGAGGTTTAGGTTTAGGGTAGGCATAGGGTTAGGGTTAAGGTTAGGGTTAAGATAAGGTTTAGATTTAGGTTTATGGTGAGGATTAGTGTTAGGGTTTGGGTTAAGGTGAGGGTAAGGGTGAGAATTAGGGTTAGGGTTAGGGTTAAGGTTAGTGTAAGTTTTAGGTTTACAGTTAGGGTTAGGGTTAAGATTAGGGTTACAGTGTAGGTTAGGTTTAGGTTTAGAGTTAGGGTTATTGTCAGTGTTATTTTCAGGGTTAAGTTTGCGGTGAGGGTGAGGCTGAGGGTTAGGTTTATGGTTAGGTTTACTGTTAGGTTTAGTGTTAGGGTTAGGGTTAGGGTGAGGTTTAAGGTGATGATTAGAGTTAGGGTTAGGATTAGAGTTATGGTGTTGGTGAGGGTGAGGGTTAGGGTTAGGGTGAGGGTTGGGGTTAGGGTTAGAATGAGGGTTAGGGTGAGTGTTAGGATTAGGTTTATAGTTAGTGTATGGGCTAGGGTGAGGGTGAGGGTTAGGGTGAGGGTTAGGGTGAGGGTTAGGTTTAGGGTTAGGGTTAGGGTTGGGGTTAGGGATAGTCTTAGTGTTAGGCAGAGGGTGAGGGTGAGGGTTAGGGTTAGAGTTAGAGTATGGGCTAGGGTGAGGGTGAGGGTTAGTGTTAGGTGTAGGGTGGGGGTTAGGGTGAGTGTGAGGGTTATGGTTAGTCTTAGGCTTAGGCTTAGGCTTAGGCCGAGCATGAGTGTGAGGGAGAGGGTTAGGGTTAGGATGACGTTTAGGGTTTTAGGGTGAGGGTGAGGGTTAGGATGAGGTTTAGGTTTAGGATTAGGGTTAGGGTGAGGCCAAGAGTGAGGGTGAGGGTTAGGGTTAGCGTTAGGATGAGGTTTAGGGTTAGGGTTAGGGTTACATTGAGGGTGAGGGTTAGTGTTAGGGTTACGGTTAGGGTGGGGTTGAGGGTTAGGATTAGGTTTTGGGTTAGGGTTATTGTTAGTTTTATGGTTAGGGTTAAGTTTACAGTGAAGGTGAGGCTGAGGGTGAACGTTATGGTTAGGGTTAGGTTGAGGTTTAGGGTTAGGCTTAGGGTTAGGGTGAGGGTGAGGGTTTGGATTAAGGTTAGGGTCACGGTGAGGGTGAGGGTTAGGGTTAGCGTTAGGCTGAGGTTTAGGGTTAGGGTTAGGGTTAGGGTGAGGGTGAGTTTTAGGGTTAGAATTAGGGTTAGAGTAAGGGTTAGGGTTTGGTTTAGGATTAGGTTTAGAGTGAGGGTGAGTGTGTGGATTAGGTTTAGGATTAGGCGTAAGTTTAGGATTAGGCTGAGAGTGATAATGGGGATGAGGATTAGCTTTTGATTGATGGTTAGGTTTATGGTTAGGTTGAGGGTTAGGAGGAGGGTTAGGGTTAGGATTAGGGTTAGGGTGAGGGCTAGGATGAGGGTGATGTTTAGGTTAGGGTTAGGCTTAGGCTTAGGGTTAGGCTGAGGCTAAAGGTGAGGGTGAGGGTTAGGGTTAGGGTGATAGTTAGAGTTACAGTTAGGGTGAGCTTTAGGATGTGGATTAGGGTAAGGGTGAGGGTTAGGGGGAGGGGGACAGTAAGAGTAAGGGTGAGAGTTAGGCTGAGGGTGAGTGTTATGGTAATGGTGAAGGTTAGGGTTAGAGTGAGGGTTAGGGTGAGGTTTAGGGTTAGGTTTAGGGTGAGGGTGAGGCTTACATTGAGGATTAGTGTTAGGGTTAGTTTGAGGTTTAGGATGAGGATGAGAGTTAGGATTAGGTTGAGGCCTAGGGTGAGGGTGAGGTTTAGGGTTAGGGTTAGGGTGAGGTTTAGGGTTAGTGTGAGGGTTAGGATGAAGGTTAGGCTGAGTGTTAGTGTTAGGGTTAGGGTGAGGATTAGGGTGAGGGTGAGGTTTAAGGTGAGGGTTAGGGTTAGGATGATGTCTAGGGTTATTGTTAGGGTGAGGTTTATGATTAGGGTGATACTTAGGGTGAGGGTGAGGTTTAGTGTGAGGGTGATGGTGGAGGTGTAGTTGAGGGTTAGGGTTAGGGTGAGGGTTAGGGTGATGGTGACTGTGAGGGTTAGGGTGAAGTTGAGGGTTTGGGATAGGGTTAGTGTGCGGGTTAGGATTAGGGTTAGGGGTAGGGTGAGGGGTAGGGTGAGGTGTAGGGTTAGGGTTAGGGTGAGGGATAGGGTTAATGTGAGGATTAGGGTTACGGTTAGGGTTAGTGTGAGGATAAGGATAAGCGTGAGGTTTAGGGTGAGAGTGAGGTTTAAGGGTTAGCGTTAGGGTTAGGGAGAGGGTTAGTGTGAAAGGTAAGGTGAGGGTTAGGTTTAGTATGAGGGTGAGGGTTAGAGTTAGGTTTAGATTGCGGGGTAGGGTTAGGGTGAGGTTTAGGTTCTGGTTAGGGTTTGGGTTCGGGTTCGGGTTCAGGTGAGTTTTAGGGTTTGGTTGACGGTTAGGGTTAGGTTGAGGGTTTGGGTTACGGTGAGGATTAGTGTTAGGGTTAGGGTTAGGGTTATAGTGAGGGTAAGGGTTAGGATGAGGTTTAGGGTGAGGGTGAGTTTTAGGAATAGCGTTAGTGTTAGGGTGAGGGTTAGGGTGAGGGTTAGTATCCAGGTTAGGTTAGGTGAGGGTGAAGGTTATCGTTAGGTTTAGGGTTAGGTTTAGGGTGAGCGTTAGGGTGAGGGTGAGGGTTAGGGTTAAATTGAGGGTTAGGGTGAGCGTTAGGGTGAGATTTCAGTTGAGGGTTTGGGTTAGGGTTAGGGTGAGGTTGAGGGTGAGGGTGAGACTTAGGGTTAGATTTAGGGTGAGGATGAGGTTTAGGTTGAGGTTTAGTGTTTCTGTTAGGGTTAGGGTGAGGGTGAGGGTTAGGGTGATGGTAAGGGTTAGAGTGAGGTATTCAGGGAAGGTGAGGGTTAGGGATAGCATTAGGGTTAAGGATAGGTTTAGGGTGAGGGTTAGGGTTAGTGTTAGGGTTACGGTGAGGGTGAGGGTTAGGGTTAGTGTTAGGGTGAGGGTTAGGGTTAGGGTTAGGGTGACGGTGAGGGTAAGGGATAGGGTGAGGACTAGGGTTAGTGTTAGGGTTATGGTAAGGTTTAGGGTGAGGGTGAGAGTGAGAGTTAGGTTTAGGATTAGGCTTAGATGTAGGGTTCAGCTTAAGGTGAGGGTGAGGGTGAGTGTCAGAGTTAGGTTTAGGGTGAGGGTTAGGGTTAGTGTTAGGATTACGGTGAGGGTGAGAGTTAGGGTTAGGGTGACGGTGAGGGTAAAGTTCAGGGTGAGGGCTAGGTTAAGGTTTAGGGTTAGGTTCATGTTTAGGTTTAGGGTGAGTGTGAGTTTGAGGGTTTGGTTTAGGATGAGGCTTATGTGTAGGGTTCGGCTTAGGGTGAGGGAGAGGGTGAGTGTGAGAGTTAGGTTTAGGGTGAGGGTTAGGGTTATGGTTATTTTTAGGGTGAAGGTGAAGGTGAGGGTTAGTGTTTGGGTGAGGGTTAGGGTTAGGGTTAAGTTTAGGGTGAGGGTTTGGGTTAGTGTTAGTGTTAGGATGAGGATTAGGCTGTGGGTTAGGTTTAGGTTTAGGGTGAGGGTAAGTGTTAGGGTGAGGGTGAGGGTTAGGTTTAGGATTAGGGTTAGGTTTAGGGTGAGTGTTAGGGATAGGGTTAGGATTAGGGTGAAGGTTTTGTTTAGGGTTAGGTTTAGAGTTAGGGTGAATTTGAGGGTGACTGTTAGCGTTTGGATTAGGGTTAGGGTTAGGCTGAGGTTGATGTTGAGCGTGAGGGTTAGGGTTAATGTGAGGCTTAGAGTTAGGGTTATCTTTAAGGTTAGGGTTAGGGTTAGGATGAGGGTAAGGGTTCGGGTAAGGGTGAGGGTGAGGGTTAGGGTTAGGCTTAGGGTTAGGGTGAGGTTTAGGGTGAGGGTTAGTGTTAGGGTTAGGGTTAGGGTGAGGGATAGGGTGAGGGTAAGGGTTAGGGTGAAGTTTTGGGTGAGGGTGAGGTATAGGCTTAAGGTCAGGGGAAGTGTTAGGGTCGAGGTTTCGGGTGAGGTTGAGGGTTATTGTTAGAATTAGGGTTATGGTGAGTGTGAGGGTTAGGGTGAGAGTTAGGGTTATGGTTAGGGATATGGTGAGGATTAGGGTTAGGGTTAGGTTTCCGGTGAGGGGTAGGGTTAGGGTTACAGTTAGGGTGAGGTTTAGAGTGAGGGTGACAGTAAGGGTAAAGGAGAGGGTTAGGATGAGGATTAGGGTTAGGGTTAAGGTGAGGGTGAGGATTAGATTGAGGATTAGTTTTAAGTTTAGAGTGAGGTTTAGGGTGAGGATGAGGGTTAGGGTTAGGGTGAGGGCTAGGGTGAGGGTGAGGGATAGGTATAGGGTTAGGTTGAGGTTGAGGGTTAAGATGAAGGTTAGGGTTAGTGTGAGGGTTAGTGTTAGGACTAGGTTTATGTTTAGGGTGAGTGTAAATGTTAGGGTGAGGGTTAGCGTTAGGGTGAGGGTTATAGATAGGGTTAGTGTTAGTGTTAGGTTCAGGGTTATTGTTAGGGTTAGGGTTAGGGTTACAGTTACGGTGAGAGTGAGGGTGAGGGTTAGGGTTTATGTGAGGGTTAGTGTTAGGGTGAGGGCTAAGGTTATGTTTAGGGTTAGGGTGAGGTTTACATTTAGTGTGAGGGTGAGGCTGAGGGTCAGAGTGAGTTTAGGGTGAGGGTTAGGTTTATGGATAGGGTTAGGGTGAGAATGAGGGTTAGGGTGAGGGTGAGTGTGAGGGTGAGGGTGAGGGTTAGGTTTAGGGTGAGGGATAGGGTTATGGTTACGGATAGGGTGAGTGTGAGTGTGTGGGTTATGGTGAGCGTGATGGTGAAGTTGAGGGTGTGGGTGAGGGTTAGGATTTGGGTGAAGGTTAAGTTTAGGGTTTGGGTTAATGTTAGGTTGAGGGTTAGGGTTAGGGTTAGGATGAGGGTTATCCTGAGGGTTAGGTTTAGGGTTAGGGTGTGGGTAAGGGTTAGGGTGAGGGTGAGGGTTAGGATTAGGATAAGGGTTAGTTTTAGGGTGAGGGTTAGGCAGAGGGTTTTGGTTAGGATGAGGTTTAGAGTTAGGGTGAGGTTGAAAATTAGGGTTTGGTTTTGGATTAGGTTTAGGGTTAGGCTGAGTGTGAGGTTGAGGGTGAGGGTGAAGGTTAGGGTGAATGTTAGGGTTAGGGTTAATGTTAGGATGAGGGTTAGGCTGAGGGTTAGGTTAGGTTTCGGGTAAGGCTAAGGGTTCGGGTGAGAGTGAGGGTTAGGGCTAGGTTTAGGGTTAGGGTGACGTTTAGGGTGAGGTTTAGTTTTAGGGTTAGCGTTAGGGTTAGATTGAGCGTGAGGGTGTGGGTAAGGGTAAGGGTGAGTTTTAGGATGATGGTGAGGGATAGGATTAAGGTAAGGTTAAGGGTTACGGCGAGGCATAAAGTGAGGCTGAGTGTTAATGTAGCATTAGGGGTACGGTGAGGGTGAGGGTTAGGGTGAAGGTAAGGGTTAGGGTTAGGGATAGGGTGAGGATTAGGGTTAGGGTTAGGTTTAGGATTACGGTGAGGCTTAGGGGTTAGGGTTAGGGTGAGGTTGAGGGTGAGTGTAAGGGTTAGGGTGAGGGTTATGGTGAGGTTGAGGTTGAGTGTTAGCATTAGGGTTAGGGTCAGGGTTTGGGTTAGGGTTAGGATTAGGGTTAGGGTGAGGGTGAGGGTTAGGATGAGGGTGAGTTTTAGGGTGGATGTTATGGTTAGGGTTAGGGTGAGGCTTAAGGTAATGGTGAGGGTTAGAGTGAGGGTGAGGGTTAGGGTTAGGGTGAGGGTTAAGTTTAGGGTGATGTTTAGGGTGAGGGTGAGGTTTAGGGTGAGGATTAGTGTAAGGGGGAGGATTAGGGTTAGGGTTAGGGTGAGCTTTAGGTTTATGTTTAGGGTGAGGGTGAGGGTTAGGATGAGGATGAGGGTGAGGGTGAAGGTGGAGGTTTAGGTGAGGATTAGGGTTAGGGTTAATGTTAGGGTGAGGGTGAGGGTTAGAGTTAGGGTTAGGGACAGGGTTAGGGTTAGGGTGAGGTTTAGGGTTAGGGTTAGGGTGAGGGTGAGGGTGAGGGTTACGGTTACGGTGAGCTTTAGTGTTATGGTTAGGGTGAGTTTATGTGTGAGGATTAGTGTTAGGGTTAGGGTTATGTTGAGGGTAAGTGTTAGGGTGAGGTTTAGGGTGAGAGTGAGTGTTAGGGTTAGCGTTAGGGTTAGGGTGAGGGTTAGAGTTAGGGTGATGTTTAGGCTGACGGTGAGGTTTCGGCTGAGAATTAGGGTTAGGGTGAGTATTACGGTTAGGGTGAGTGTGAGGGTTAGGATTAGGATTATGTTTAGTGTGAGGGTAAGGGTTATGGTGAGGGTTATGATGAGGTTGAGGTTTAAGGTTAGCATTAGGGTTAGGTTTAGGATTAGGGTTAGGGTTATTATTAGGGTTAGGGTGAGGGTGAGGGCTAGTGTTAGCATTAGGGTTAGGGTTACAGTTAGGGTGAGGGTGAGGGATTTGGTTAGGAAAGGATTAGGGTTAGGGTTAGGGTGAGGATTAGGGTGAGGGTGAGGTTTAATTTGAGGATTAGGGTTAGGGTGAGGATTAGGGTTAACGTTTGTGTTTGGGTTAGGGTTAGGGTGATGTTTAGGGTGAGGGTGATGGTTAGGGTGGGGGTGAGGCTGAGAGTGAGGGTGAGGGTGTAGGTGAGTGTTAGGGTGGTGCTGATGGTTGGGGTGACGGTGAGGGTTAGGGTAAAGTTGACGGTGAGGGTTCGCTTAGGGTTAGGGTGAGGGTTAGGGTTAGGGTTAGGGTTACTGTGAGGATAAGGGTTAGGGTGAGAGTGAGGATTAGGGTTAGCATTAGGGTTAGGGGTAGGTTTAGGATGAGGGTTAAGGTGAGGTTTAGGGTTAATATGAGGGTGAGGGTTAGAGTTAGGTTTAGGGTGAGGGTTAGGGTTAGGGTTAGTGTTAGAGTGAAGGTTAGTGTGAGGGTTAGTGTGAGCATGAGGGTGAGGTTAAGGGTGAGGGTGAGGGTTAGGTTTTAGGAGAGGGTCAGGTTTACAGTTAGGGTTAAGGTTAGGGTGATGGTTAGGGTTAGGTTTAGGGTTAGGATGTGGGTTAGACTGAGGGTTAAGTTTAGGTTTAGGGTGAGGGTAAGGTTTAGAGTGAGGTTAAGGGTTACAGTGAGGGTGAGGGTTAGGTTTTGGATTAGGGTTAGGGTTAGGTTGAGGGTTTAGGGTTAGTGTTTGGATTAGAGTGAGGGTTAGGGTTAGGCTTAGGGTGAGGTTGAGGGTGAGGTTGAGGGTTAGGGTTTATGTGAGGGTTAGGGTTAGGATTAGCGTTAAGGTTATTGTGAGGGTTAGGTTTAGGGTTAGGGTTAGGATGAGGGTTAGGCTGAGGGTTAGGTTTAGGGTTCGGGTGAGGGTAAGGGTTAGGTTGAGGTTTAGGGTGAGGGTGAGGGTTAGGTTAAGGCTTAGGTTTAGGGTGAGGGTTAGGGTTAGGGTTAGAGTGAGAATGAGGTTTAGGGTTAGGGTGAGGTTGAGGGTTAGTGATAGGGTTGGGGTTAGTGTCAGGGTCAAGGTTAGGGTTAGCGTTAGAGTTAGGGTGACGATGAGTGTGAGGGTTAGGGTTAGGTTTAGGTTTAGGGTTAGGGTTAGGCTGAGGGTGAGGGTGAGGGTGAGTTTTAGGTTTAGGATGAGGGTTAGAGTTAGCGTTAGGGTTAGGGTTGGGTTGAGGGTTAGTGTTAGGGTTAGGAAGTGGTTTTGGCTGAGAGTTAAGGTTATGGTTAGGGTGAGGTTTAGGTTTAGTGTGAGGGTTAGGATGATGGTTAGGCTGATTGTTAGGGTTAGTGTAAGGGTGAGGGTAAGGGTTTGGGTGAGGGTGAGGGTTAGGTTTAGGGTTAGGTTCAGGGTTAGGGTGAGGGTTAGGAATAGGGTTAGGATTAGGGTGAGGGTTAGGGTTAGGGTTAGCGTTAGGGTGAGGTGTAGTTGAGGGTTAGGGTTAGAGTAAGGTTTAGGGTGACGGTGACGGTAAGGGTTAGGGTGAAGTTTAGGGTTTGGGATAGGGTTACTGTCAGAGTTAGGCTTAGGGTTAGGGTTAGTGTGAAGTTCAAGTTGAGGGGTAGGGTTAGAGTTAGGTTGAGGTATAATGTTAATGTGAGGATTAGGGTTAGAGTTAAGGTTAGTGTGAGGGTAAGGATAAGAGTGAGGGTTAGGGTGAGAGTGAGGTTTAGGGTTAGCGTTAGGGTTAGGGTGAGGGTTAGTGTGAAGGTTAAGGTGAGGGTTTGGGCTAGTATGAGGGTGAGGGTTAGAGTTAGGTTTAGATTGAGGGTTAGGGTTAGGGTGAGGTTTAGGGTCGGGTTAGGGTAAGGGTTCGGGTTCGGGTTCGGGTGAGTTTTAGAGTGTGGGTGACGGTTTAGGTTAGGGTGAGGGTTAGGGTTACGGTGATGATTAGGGTTAGGGTTAGGGTTATAGTGAGGGTAAGGGTTAGGATGAGTTTTAGGGTGAGGGTGAGGTTTAGGGATAGCATTAGAGTTAGGGTAATGTTTAGGGCTAGGGTTAGGGTTAGGGTGAGGGGTAGGGTGAGGTGTAGGGTTAGGGTTAGTGTGAGGGTTAGGGTTAATGTGAGGATTAGGGTTAGGGTTAGGGTTAGTGTCAGGATAAGGATAAGTGTGAGGCTTAGGATGAGATTGAGGTTTAGTGTTAGGGTTAGGGTTACGATGAGATTTAGGATGAGGGTTAAGGTGAGGTTTAGTGTTAGTATGAGGGTGAGGGTTATAGTTATGTTTACGGTGAGGGTTAGGTTTAGGGTGAGGTTTAGGGTCGGGTTAGGTTTCTGGTTCGGGTTCGGGAGAGTTTTAGGGTGTGGGTGAATGTTAGGGTTCCTGTGAGGGTTAGGGTTATGGTGAGGATTAGGGTTAGGGTTAGGGTTATAGTCAGGGTAAGGGTTAGGATGAGGTTTAGGGTGAGGGTGAGGTTTAGGGATAGCGTTAGAGTTAGGTTGAGGTTTAAGGTAACGGTTAGGATCCAGGTTAGGTTAGGTGAGGATGAGGGTTATCGTTAGGTTTAGGGTTAGGTTTAGGGTGAGGGTAAGGTTTAAGGTGAGCGTTAGGGTGAGGGTGAGGGTTAAGGTTAAGTTGCGTGTTAGGGTGAGTGTTAGGGTGAGGGTTCAGTTGAGGGTTTGGGTTAGGGTTAGGGTGAGGTTGAGGGAGAGGGTGAGACTTAGGGTTAGGTTTAGGGTGAGGATAGGGTTTAGGTTTAGTGTTTGGGTGAGGGTTAGGGTGAAGGATAAGGTGAGGGTAAGGGTTAGAGGGAGGTTTAGGGGAAGGGTGAGGGTTAGGGATAGCATTAAGGTTAAGGATAGGTTTAGGGTGAGGGTTAGGGTTAGTGTTAGGGTTACGGTGATGGTGAGGGTTAGGGTTAGGGTTAGGGTTAGGGTGAGGGTTAGGTTTAGGGTTAGGGTGACGGTGAGGGTAAAGGTTAGGGTGAGTACTAGGGTTACGGTTAGGGTTAGGGTAAGGTTTAGGTTTAGGGTGAGGGTGAGAGTGAGAGTTAGGTTTAGGATTAGGCTTAGGTGTAGGGTTAGGCTTAGGGTGAAGCTGAGGTTGAGTGTCAGAGTTAGGTTTAGTGTGAGGGTTATGGTTATGGTTATTTTTAGGGTGAGTGTGAGGGTGAGGGTTAGGGTGAGGGTGAGGTTGAGGTTGAGAGTGAGGTGCAGGGTTAAGGTTTGTGTGAGGGATAGGGTTAGTTAAGGTTAGGGTGAGGGTTAGGGTTATGGTTAGTGTTAGGATGAGGGTTAGGTTTAGGGTTAGTGTGAGGGTAAGTTTTACGGTGAGCGTAGGTTAGGGTTAGGGTTAGGTTTAGGGTTTGGGTTAGGGTGAAGGTCAGGGATAGGGTTTGGATTAGAGTGAGGGTTTTGTTTAGGGTTAGGTTTAGAGTTAGGGTGAGGGTGACGGTGAGGGTTAGCGTTTGGATTAGGGTTAGGGTTAGGGTTAAGCTGATGTTGATGTTGAGGATGAGGGTTAAGGTTAATTTGAGGTTTAGCGTTAAGGTTAGTGTGAGGGTTAGGTTTAGGTTTAGGATGACGATAAGGGTTAGGGTGAGGGCTAGGGTGAGGGTGAGAGTTAGGGATAGGGTTAGGTTGAGGTTTAGTGTTAAGGTGATGGTTAGGGTTAGTGTGAGGGTTTGTGTTAGGACTAGGGTTAGTTTTAGGGTGAGGGTTAGTGTTAGGGTGAGTTATAGGGTTAGGGTGAGGGTTATGGTTAGGGCTAGGGTTAGTGTTAGCTTTAGGGTTATTGTTTGGGTTAGGGTTAAGCTTACGTTGATGGTGAGGGTGAGGGTAAATGTTAGGGTGAGGGTTACCGTTAGGGTGAGGGTTATGGTTAGGGTTAGGTTTAGTGTTAGGTTTGGGGTTATTGTTAGGGTTAGGGTTAGGGTTAAGGTTACGGTGATGGTGAGGTTGAGGGTAAGGTTTAGGGTTAGGTTGAGGTTTAGGTTTAGGGTTAGGGTTAGAGTTAGGGTTAGAGTGAGTGTGAGGTTTAGGTTTAGAGTTAGTGTTAGGGGGAGGGTTATGGTGAGGGTGAGGGTTAGAGTTAGGGTTAGGGTTAGTGTTAGGATTAGGATTAGGGTGAGGTTGAGTGTGAGGGTTAAGGTTAGGGTTAGTCTGAAGGTGAGGGTGAGGGTTAGGTTTAGGATTAGGGTGAGGTTTAGGATGAGGTTAAGGTTAGGATTACGGTTAGGATGAGGGCAAGTATGAGGGTGAGGGTTAGGGTTAGCATTATGGTGAGGTTTAGGATTACTGTGAGGTTTATGGTTAGGGTGAGGTTTAGGGTTAAGGTTACAGTGAGGGTAGGTTTAGGGTTAGGGTGAGGGTGAGGTTTAGGGTTAGAGTGAGGTTTAGTGTTAGGGTTAGGGTTAGGGTGAGGGTTAGAGTTCAGGTTAGGCTTAGGCTTAGGCCGATTGTGGTGGTGAGGGTTAGGGTTAGGGTTAGGGTGATGGTTAGGGTTAGGTTTAGGGTGAGGTTTAGGATGAGGTTTGTGGTTATGGTTATGGTTAGGGTTAGTTTTAGGGTTAAAATTAGGGTTAGGTTTAGGTTTAGGTTTAGGTTGAGGGTTTGGGTTAGGGTTAGGGTTAAGTTTAGGATTAGGGTTAGGGTTAGGGTTATTGTTAGTGTTATGGTTAGTGTTAAGTTTGCGGTGAGGATGAAGCTCAGGGTGAGGGTTATGGTTAGTGTTAGGGTTTGGGTTAGGGTTAGTATTATTGTTAGGGTTAGGGTTAGAGTTACGGTCATGGTGAGAGTGAGGGTGAGGGTTAGGTTGAGGTTTAGGGTGAGGTTTAGGGTTAGGGTTAGGGTTAGGTTTAGGGTGCTGGTGAGGTTTAGGGTTAGAGTTAGGGTGAGTGGGAGGGTTAGGGTGAGGGTTAGGGTTAGGTTTAGTGTTACCATTAGGATGAGGGTGAGGGTTAGGTTGAGGTTTAGGGATAAGGTTAGGGTTAGGATTAGGGTTAGGGTGAGGGTGAGGGTTAGGGTTAGGCTTAGGATTAGGGCTAGGCTGAGGGTGAGGATTAGAGTTAGGGTGATGGTTAGGGTTAAGTTTAGTGTTATTGTTAGGGTTAGCGTTAGAGTTAACCTGAGGGTGAGGTTGCGGGTAGTGTTTGGGTTAGGGTTAAGCTGAGGTTTAGGGTTAGGTTTAGAGATAGGGTTAGGGTGAGGGTGAGGTTTAGGTTTAAAATTAGGGTTAATGTTAAGGTTAGGCTTAGGGTTAGAATGAGGCTGAGTTGGGGATGAGCATTAGGGTTAGGGTTAGGGTTAGAGTTAGGGTTAGGGTTATGGTTAGGGTTAGGCTAAGGGTTAATATTAGTGTTATGGTTAGTGTTAGGTTTAAGTTTGCAGTGAGGGTGAGGCTGAGGGTGAGGTTTATGGTTAGGGTTAGGGTTATGGTTAGTGTTATTGTTAGGTTTAGGGTTAGAGTTACGGTTAGGGTGAGGGTGAGGGTTAGGGTTAGGTGAGATTTATGGTGAGGTTTGGTGTTGGCGTTAGGTTGAAGGTGAGGATTATGTTTAGAGTTAGGGTTAGTGGGAGGGTTAGGGTGAAGGTTAGGGTTAGTTTGATTTTTAGGGATAGGTTTAGGGTTAGGATTAGGGTTAGGGTGAGGGTGAGTGTGAGTGTTAGGGATAGGGTTAGGCTTAGGTTTAGGGTTAGGCTGAGGGTGAGGGTGAGAGCGAGCATTTGAGTTACAGTGAGGGTGAGGATTAGAGTTAGGGTGAGGGTTAGGATGAGGGTTAGGGTTACAGTGAGGGTGAAGCTTAGGGTTAGGGTGAGGGTTAGGGTTAGGATTAGGTTTAGGGTGAGGGTGAGGGTTAGGATTAGGGTTAGAGTTAAGTTTATTGTTAATGTTATGGTTAAGGTTACTTCTGGAGTGAGGGTGAGGCTTAGTGTGAGGGTTAGGGTTAGGATTAGGGTTAGGGTTAGTATTAGGGTTAGGGTGAGGGTGAGTTTGAGGGTGAAGGTTAGGGTTAGGGTGATGGTTAGTGTTACGGTTAGCTTGAAGTTTAGGATGAGGGTTAGGGATAGATTGAGTGTTAGGTTGAGGGTGAAGGTAAGGGTAAATTGAGGGTTAGGCTATGGGTGAGGGTTAAGATAAGGGTGAGTGTTAAGGTTAGGGTGAGGGTTAGGGTAAGTGTGAGGGTTAGGGGTTAGGGTGAGGGTGAGGGTTAGATTGAGGATTAGGGTTAGGGTTAGTGTGAGGTTTAGGGTGAGGATAAGGGTTTAGGTTTAGGTGAGGATAAGAGTTAGAATTAGGGTTAGGATGAGGGCTAGGGTGAGGCTGGGCTTAGGGTTAGGGTTAGGGTTAGGGTGCGGTTTAGGGTTAGGATGAATATTAGGGTTAGTGTGAGGGTTAGTGTTAGGGTTATGGTTAGTGTTAGGGTGGGGGTAAGTGTTAGGGTGATGGTTAAGTTTAGGGTGAGGGTTACAGTTAGGTTGAGGGTTAGGGTTCCTGTTAGGGTTATTTTTAATTTTAGGTTTAGGGTTATGTTCAGGGTGAGGGTGAGGGTGAGGGTTAGGGTTATTGTGAGGTTTATGGTTAGGATTTATGTTAGAGTTAGGGTTAGGGTTAGGGTGAGGTTTAGGGTTAGAGTTAGGCTTAGGGTGAGGGTTAGGTTGACGGTTCGGGTTAGGGTTAGTGTTAGTTTAGGGTTAGGGTGAGGGTTAGTTTGAGGGTTAGGGTTAGAGTTAGGGTTAGGTTTAGGATTTCGGTTAGGGTGAGGGTGAGTGTGTGGGTTAGGGTTAGGTTTAGGGTAAGGCTTAGGGTTAGGGTGAGGGTGAGTTTGAAGGTGAGGGTTAGGTTTAGGGTGAGTGTTAGGATTACGGTTAGGGTGAGGGTAAATGTGAGGGTTAGGGTTAGGATTAGGGTTAGTCTGAGGGCTAGGGTGAGGGTGAGGTTTAGGTTTATGGTTAGGGGGAGGTTTAAGGTTAGGGTTAGGTTGAGGATGAGGTTTAATTTTAGAGTTAGTGTTAGGGTGAGTGTGAGTGTTAGGGTTAGTGTTAGAGTTAATGTTAGGGTTATTGTTAGGGTTAGGTTGAGGGTTAGTTTTATGGTTAGGATTAGGATTAGGGTTACTATGAGGGTGAGTGTGAGGGTTAGGGTGAGGGTTAAGTTGGGCTTAGGGTTAGGCTGAGGGTGATGGTGAGGGTTAGGTTTAGGGTTAGGGTGAGGGTGAGGTTTAAGGTTAGAGTTAGTGTTAGTGTGAGGGTTAGTGTGAGAGTGAGAGTTAGGGTTAGGTTGTGGGTGAGGGTTAGGATTAGGTTGATGTTAAGGGTTATGGTCAGGGTGACGGTTAGGATGAGGGTTAGGGTTAGTGTGAGGGTTAGGGTGAGGGTGACAGTAAGGGTAAAGTTGAGTGTTAGGCTGAGAGTGAGGATTACTGTAAGGGTGAGGGTTAGGGCTAGGGTGAGGGTTAGGTTTAGGGTTAGGGTTAGGGTGTGGTTTAGATTGAGGATTCATTTTTGGGGTTAGTGTGAGATTTAGGGTGAGGATGAGGTTTAGGGTTGGGTTGAGCGCTAGGGTGAGGATGAGGGTTAGGGTTAGGGTTAGGGTGAGTGTTAGGTTTTGTGTGATCGTTAGGGTTAATGTGATGGTTAGTGTTAGGGTTAGGGTTAGTGTTGGGGTGAGGGTAAGTGTTAGGGTGAGGTTTAGGGTTAGGGTGAGAATTATGGTTAGAATGAGTGTTAGGGTTAAGTTTAGGGTTATTTTTAGGGTTATTGTTAGGGTTAGGATGAGGGTCAGGTTTAGGATTAGGGTTAGGGTGAGGGCTAGGGTGAGGGTGAGAATTAGGGTTAGGGTTAGGCTTAGGCTTAGGGTTAGGCTGAGGCTGAGTGTGAGGTTGAGGGTGAGGGTTAGCATGATGGTTAGGGTCATGATTAGAGTGAGGGTTAAAATGAGGGTTAGGTTTAGGGTGAGGTTTAGGGTGAGGGTGACAGTAAGGGTCAAGATGAGGGTTAGCGTGAGGACTAGGGTTAGGATGAGGGTGAGGATAAGATTGAGGATAGTGTTAAGGTTACAGTGACTTTTACGGTGATAATGAGGGTTAGGGTTAGGGTGAGGGCTAGGGAGAGGTTGAGGATTATGGATAGGGTTAGGTTGAGGTTTAGGGTTAAGGTGATGGTTAGAGGGTTAGTGTGAGGGTTAGTGTTAGGACTAGGGTTAGTTTTAGGGTGAGGGTTAGTGTTAGGGTGAGTTATAGGGTTAGGGTGAGGGTTATGGTTAGGGTTAGGGTTAGTGTTAGCTTTAGGGTTATTGTTTGGGTTAGGGTTAAGCTTACGTTGAGGGTGAGGGTGAGGGTAAGTATTAGGGTGAGGGTTAACGTTAGGGTGAGGGTTATGGTTAGGGTTAGGGTTAAGTGTTAGGTTTAGGGTTATTTTTAGGGTTAGGGATAGGGTTAAGGTTACGGTGAGGGTGAGGGTGAAGGTAAGGTTTAGGTTTAGGTTGAGGTTTAGGGTTAGGGTTAGGGTTAGAGTTTGGGTTAGGGTGAGGGTGAGGTTTAGGTTTAGAGTTAGTGTTAGGGGGAGGGTTATGGTGACGGTTAGGGTTAGGGTTAGGGTTAGGGTTAGTGTTAGGATTAGGGTTAGGGTGAGGTTGAGTGTGAGGGTTAGGGTTAGGGTTAGTCTGAGGGTGAGGGTAAGGGTTCGGTTTAGGATTAGGGTGAGGTTTAGGATGAGGTGAAGGTTAGGATTAGGGTTAGGATGAGGGCAAGTGTGAGGGTGAGGGTTAGGGTTAGCATTATGGTGAGGTTTAGGATTAGGGTTAGGTTTATGGTTAGGGTGAGGGTTAGGGTTAGGGTTACAGTGAGGGTGAGATTTAGGGTTAGAGTTAGGGTTATTGTTAGGGTTAGGGTTAGGGTGAGTGTTAGGGTGAGGGTTAGGGTGAGGTTTAGATTTAGGGTTAGGCTTAGGCTTAGGCCGAGCGTGGTAGTGATGTTTAGGGTTAGGGTTAGAGTGAGGGTTAGGGTTAAGTTTAGGGTGACTGTTAGGATGAGGTTTGTTGTTATGGTTAGGGTTATGGTTAGTTTTAGGGTTATGATTAGGGTTAGGTTTAGGGTAAGGGTTAGGGTTAGGGTTTGGTTTAGGGTTAGGGTTAAGTTTAGGATTAGGGTTAGGGTAAGGGTTATTGTTAGTGTTATGGTTAGTGTTAAGTTTGCGGTGAGGGTGAGGCTCAGGGTGAGGGTTATGGTTAGTGTTAGGGTTTGGGTTAGGGTTAGTTTTATTGTTAGGGTTAGGGTTAGAGTTGCGGTCATGGTGAGAGTGAGGGTGAGGGTTAGGGTGAGGTTTAGGGTGAGGTTTAGGGTTAGGGTTAGGGTTAGGGTGCTGGTGAGGTTTAGGGTTAGAGTTAGGGTGAGTGGGAGGGTTAGGGTGAGGGTTAGGGTTAGGTTTAGTGTTAGCATTAGGGTGTGGGTGAGGGTTAGGTTGAGGTTTAGGGATAGGTTTAGGGTTAGGATTAGGGTGAGTGTGAAGGTGAGGGTTAGGGGTTAGGGTTAGGCTTAGGCTTAGGGTTAGGCTGAGGGTGAGGCTGGGGGTGAGTATTAGTGTTAAGGTGATGGTTAGGGTTAGGGTTAGTGTTATTGTTAGGGTTAGGGTTACAGTTAAGGTGAGGGTGAGGTTGTACGTAGGGTTAGGGTTAGGGTTAAGCTGAGGTTTTGGGTTAGTTTTAGAGATAGGTTTAGTGTGAGTGTGAGGTTTAGAGTTAAAGTTAGGGTTAATGTTAGGGTTAGGCTTAGGGTTAGAATGAGGCTGAGCTTGGGCCTGAGGATTAGGTTTAGGGTTACGGTTCTGGTTAGAGTTAGGGTTAGGTTTAGGGTTAGGGTTAGGCTAAGGGTTAATGTTAGTGTTATGGTTAGTGTTAGGTTTAAGTTTGCAGTGAAGGTGAGGCTGAGGGTGAGGTTTATGGTTAGGGTTAGTTTTATGGTTAGTGTTATTGTTAGGGTTAGGGTTAGAGTTACGGTGAGGGTGAGGGTGAGGGTAAGGCTTAGGTGAGATGGGTCAGGTTTAGAGTTAGGGTTAGGTTGAGGGTGAGGATTATGTTTAGAGTTAGCGTTAGTGGGAGGGTTAGGGTGAGGGTTAGGTTTAGGTTGTTTTTTAGGGATAGGGTTAGGGTTAGGATTAGGGTTAGGGTGAGGGTGAGGGTGAGGGTTAGTGTTAGGTTTAGGCTTAGGCTTAGGGTTAGGCTGAGGATGAGGGTGGGAGTGAGCGTTTGTATTACAGTGAGGGTGAGGATTAGAGTTAGGGTGAGGGTTAGGATTAGGGTTAGAGTTAGGTTTATTGTTAGTGTTATGGTTAAGGTTACTTTTGGAGTGAAGGTGAGGCTTAGTGTGAGGGTTAGGGTTAGGATTAGGGTTAGGGTTAGGATTAGGGTTAGGGTGAGGGTGAGATTGAGGATGAGGTTGAGGGTTAGGGTTAGGTTTAGGGTGAGATTTAGGTTTAGGATTAGGGTTAGAGTTAGGGTTAGGGTTAGGGTGAGGGTAAGTGTTAGGGTGAGGGTTAGGTTTAGGGTTAAGTTTACAGATAGGTTGAGGGTTAGGTTTCCTGCTAGTGTTAATTTTAATTTTAAGTTTATTGTTACCTTGAGGTTGAGGGTGAGGGTGAAGTTTAGGGTTAGGGTTAGGGTGAGGTTTAAGGTTAGGATTAGGGTTAGAGTTAGGGTTAGGGTTAGGTTGAGGTTTAGGTTTAGAGTTAGGCTTAGGGTGAGGGTTAGTGTGAGGGTTAGGGTTAGGGTTAGTGTTAGGTTAGGGTTAGGGTGAGGGTTAGTTTGAGGGTTAAGGTTAGGTTTAGGTTGAGGTTTAGGTATAGGGTTAGGGTTAGAGTTAGGGTTAAGCTGATCGTGAGGTTTAGGGTTAGAGTTAGAGTTAGTGTTAGGGTTAGGTTTAGGGTGAGGGTTAGGGTGAGTTTTAGATTTCGGGTTAGGCTTAGGCGGATTGTGAGTGTGAGGGTTAGGGTTAGGGTGAGGGTTAGCGTTAGGTTTAGGGTGAGGGTTTGGATGAGGTATTTGGTTATGGTTAGGGTTAGTGTTACTTTTAGGGTTAGGGTTATGGTTAAGTTTAGGTTTATGGTTAGGGTTAAGGTGAGGGTTAGGTTTAGGGTTAGGCTTAGGGTTAAGGTTATGGTTATTGTTAGTGTTATGGTCAGTGTTAAGTTTGCAGTGAGGGTGAAGCTCAGGTTGAGGGTTATGGTTAGTGTTAGTGTTAGGGTTAGGGTTAAGGGTAGTGTTATTGTTAGGGTTAGGGTTAGAGTTATGGTCACGGTGAGAGTGAGGGTGAGGGTGAGGGTTAGGGTGAGGTTTAGGGTGAGGTTTAGGTTTAAGGTTAGGGTTAGGGTGCTGGTGAGCTTTAGGTTTATATTTAGGGTTAAGGGGAAGGATAGGGTGAGGGTTAGATTTAGGGTTAGTTTTATAGATAGGTTGAGGGTTAGGGTTCCTGCTAGGGTTATTTTCAATTTTAAATTTAGGGTTACGTTGAGGGTGAGGGTGAGGGTGAGGGTTAGGGTTAGGGTTAGGGTGAGGGTTAAGGTTAGGATTAGGGTTAGAGTTAGGGTTAGGGTTAGGGTGAGGTTTAGGGTTAGAGTTAGGCTTAGGGTGAGGGTTAGTGTGAGGGTTAGGGTTAGGATTAGTGTTAGGTTAGGGTTAGGGTGAGGGTTAGTGTGAGGGTTAGGGTTAGGTTTTGGTTGAGGTATAGGTATAGGGTTAGGGTTAGAGTTAGGGTTAGGTTGATCGTGAGGTTTAGGGTTAGAGTAGGGTTAGTGTTAGGGTTAAGTTTAAGGTGAGGGTTAGGGTGAGAGTTAGAGTTCGGGTTAGGCTTAGGCGGATTTTGAGGGTGAGGTTTAGGGTTAGGGTGAGGGTTAGCGTTAGGTTTAGGGGGAGGGTTTGGATGAGGTTTTTGGTTATGGTTAGGGTTAGTGTTACTTTTAGAGTTCGGGTTAGGGTTAGGTTTATGGTTAGGGTTAAGGTGAGGGTTAGGTTTAGGGTTAGGCTTAGGCTTAATGTTAGTGTTATTGTTAGTGTTATGGTTAGTGTTAAGTTTGCAGTGAGGGTGAGGCTCAGGTTGGCAGTGATGGTTAGTGTTAGGGTAAGGGTTAGTGTTAAGGTTAGTGTTATTGTTAGGGTTAGGGTTAGAGTTACGGTCACGGTGAGAGTGAGGATGAGGGTAAGGATTAGGGTGAGGTTTAGGGTGAGGTTTAGGTTTAAGGTTAGGGTTAGGGTGCTGGTGAGGTTTAGGTTTAGAGTTAGGGTTAAGGGGAGGGTTAGGGTGAGGGTTAGGTTTAGGTTTAGTGTTAGCATTAGGGTGTGGGTGAGGGTTAGGTTGAGGTTCAGGGATAGGGTTAGGGTTAGGGTTAGGTTAGAGTCAGTGTGAGGGTGAGGGTTAGGGTTAGGGTTAGGCTTAGGCTTAAGCTTAGGCTATGGGTGAGGATGGGAGTGATTATTAGGCTTAGGGTGATGGTTAGGCTTAGGTTAGTGTTATTGTTAGGGTTAGGGTTAGAGTTACGGTGAGGGTGAGGGTGCGTGTGAAGTTTAGGGTTAGGGTTAAGGTAAGGTTTAGGGTTAGGTTAAAAGATAGAGTTAGGGTGAGGGTGAGGTTTAGGGTTAGAGTTAGTGTTAGTGTTAGGGTTAGGCTTAGGGTTAGGCTGAGCCTGAGGGTGGGGGTGAGGATTAGGGTTAGGGTTAGGGTTAGATTTAGGGTTAGGGTTAGGTTTAGGTTTAGGGTTTGGGTTATTTTTAGAGTTATGGTTAGGGTTAAGTTTGCAGTGAGAGTGATGCTGAGTGTGAGGTTTATGGTTCGGGGTAGGGTTAGGATTAGGGTTAGGGTAAGGGTGAGTGTGAGGGTTAGGGTTAGGCTTAGGCTTAGGTTTAGGGTTAGGCTGAGGGTGAGGGTGGGGGTGAGGGTTAGTGTTATGTTGAGGGTGAGGATTAGGGTTTGGGTGTTGGTTAGGATGAGGGTTAGTGTTATGGTGAGGGTAAGGTTTAGATTTAGGGTGAGGGTTTGGGTTAGGATTAGGGTGAGGGTGAGGGTGATAGGGTTAGGGTTAGGATTAGGGTTATTTTTAGTGTTATGGTTAAGTTTACCTTTGCAGTGATGGTGAGGCTGAGGGTGAGGTTTAGGGTGAGGATTAGGGTTAGGGTGAGGTTGAGGGTTAGGGTTAGGGTTAGGGTGAGGTTTAGGGTTAGGGTGAGGGTTAGGGTTAGTGTGAGGGTTAGTGTTAGGGTTATGGTTAGGGTTAGGGTCAGGGTTAGTGTTAGGTTCAGGGTTAGGGTTAGGGTTAGTGTTAGGGTTAGGGTTAGGGTGAGGGTTAGTTTGAGGTTTAGGGTTAGGCTTAGGTTTAGGATTAGGTTTGGGTGAGGGTCAGTGTGAGGGTTAGGGTTACGCTTTGGCTTAGGCTGAGGGTGAGGGTGGGGGTGAGGATTAGTGTTTGGTGATAGTTAGGTTTAGAATTAGAGTGACGGTTAGGATGAGGTTTAGGGTTACGATTAGGGTGAGGGCTAGGGTGAGGGTGAGGGTTAGTGTTGGGGTTAGGGTTAGGCTGAGGGTGAGATTGAGGGTGAGGGTTAGTGTTAGGTTGATGGTTAGGGTTACGGTTAGCTTGAAGGTTAGAATGAGGTTTAGGGATAGGGTGAGTGTTAGGGTGAGGGTGATGGTAAGGGGAAAGTTGAGGGTTAGGCTGTGGGTGAGGGTTAAGATAAGGGTGAGGGTTAGGGTTAGGGTGAGTGTTGGGATTAGGTTTAGAGTGAGGGTTAGTGTGAGTGTTAGGCCTAGGCTTAGGGTTTGGGTATGGGCTACGGTGAGGGTGAGGGTTAGGGTTAGGTTTAGGGTGAGCGGTAGGGTGAGGGTTAGGGTTAGTGTTAGGGTTAGGGTTGCAGTTAGGGTTAGGCTTAATGTTAGGCGGAGGGTGAGGGTGAGGGTGAGGTTTAGGGTTGGGTGAGGGTGAGGATTAGGGTAAGAATTAGGGTTCGGGGGAGGGTTAGTGTGAAGGTTAGGGTTAGGTTTAGTGTTACGGTTAGGGTTAGGGTGAGGTTGAGTGTATGGTTTAGGATTAGTCTTAGGCTGAGGCGGAGGCTTAGGCGGAGCGTGAGGGTGAGGGTGAGTGTTAGGGTTAGGGTTTTAGGGTTAGGGTGAGTGTTAGGATGAGGTTTAGGGTTAGCATTAGGGTTAGGGGGAGGGCTAGATTTAGGGTGAGGGTTAGGGTTAGCGTTAGGGTAAGGTTTAGGGTTAGGGTTATGGTGAGGGTGAAGGTTAGGGTTAGGGTTAGGGTTAGGGTGAGGCTGAGGGTTAGGATTAGGATTATGGTGAGGGTTTGTTTTAGGGTTAGAGTTACCGTGAGGGTCAGGGTTTGGGTTAGGTTTAAGGTTAGTGTTATAAGTTAAGTTTAGGCTTAGAATTACTTTAAGTGAGAGGGTGAGGGTGAGGGTTAGGATCAGGGTTAGGGTGAGGTTTAGTGTTAGGATTATGGTTAGAGTGAGGGTGAGGTTTAGGGTTAGAGTTAGGGTTAGGGGGAGGGTTAGGTTGAGTGTTAGGGTTAGGGTTAGTGTTAGGGTTAGGGTGAGGGTTAGGTTGAGGTTTAATGTTAGGGTTCGTGTTAGGTTTAGGATTAGGGTGAAAGTCAGTGTGAGTTTGTGGGTTAGGGTTAGGGTTTGGCTTAGGCTTAGTGTTAGGCTAAGGTATGGGTGGGGATGAGGATTAGGTTTAGAATGATGGTTAGGGTTATGGTTAGGTTAAGGGTTAGGATAAGTGTTAGTGTTAGGATTAGGGTTAGCGTGAGGGCTAGGGTGATGGTGAGGGTTAGGGTTAGGGTTAGGCTTAGGCTTAAGTTTAGGCTGAGGCTGAGGGTGAGGGTGAGGGTTAGGGTTAGGTTGATGGTTGAGGTTGCCGTTAGGGTGAGGGTTAGGATGAGGATTTATGTTACGGTGAGGGTTAGGGTGAGGGTGATCGTTACGGTAAGGTGAGGGTTAGGATTAGGGTGAGGTTGAGGTTTAGATTCAGGATTAGTGTTATTGTTAGTGTGAGGTTAAGGGTGAGGATGAGGTTTAGGGTTAGGTTGAGGGCTAGGTTGAGGGTGAGAGTTAGGGTTAGGGTGAAGTTTAGGGTTAGGGTGATGGTTAGGGTTAGTGTGACGGTTAGTCTTATGGTTAGGGTTAGGGTTAGGGTGAGGGAAAGTGTTAGGGTGATGGTTAGGGTTAGGGTGAAGGTTATGGTTAGGATGAGGGTTAGGGTTAGGGTTAGGTTTATTGTTAGGGTTAGGGTTAGGGTTAGGGTTATGTTGAGAGTGAGTGTGAGAGTGAGGGTTAGGGTTAGGATGAGGTTTAGGTTTCAGATTAGGGTTAGAGTTAGGGTTAGGGTGAGGGTGAAGTTTAGGGTTAGAGTAAGGGTTAGTGTTAGTGTTACGATTAGGGTGAGGCTAAGTTTGAGGGTTAAGGTTAGGGTTCGGTTTAGGCTTAGGGTTAGGCTCAGGGTGAGGGTGGGGATGAGGAATAGGTGTAACTTGATGGTTAGGGTTAGGGTTAGGTTTAGGGTTAGGGTTAGGGTTACGGTTAGGGTTAGGGTTAGGTTGAGGTTGAGGGTTAGATTGAGGGTTAGGGTTATGTTGAGCGTTATGGTTAGGGTGAGGGTTAGGTTTAGTGTTAGGGTTGTTGTTAGGGTTAGGGTTAGGGTTACAGTGAAGTTGAGGGTGAGGGTTAGGTTTAGAGTTAGGGTGAGGTTTAGTTTTAGGGTTAGGGTTAGAGTTAGGTTTAGGGTGATCGTGAGGTTTAGGTTTAGTGTTAGAGTTATTGTTAGGGTTAGGGTTAAGGTGTGGGTTAGGGTGAGGGTTAGGGTGAGGGTAAGGGTTAGGTTTAGCGTGAGTGTTAGGATGAGGTTTAGGTTTAGGTTTAGGGTTAGTGTTAGGTTTAGTGTTAGGGTTAGGATTAGGTTTAGGGTTAGGGTTAGGGTTTAGGTGAGTGTTAGGGTTAGTGTTAGGGTTAGGCTTAGGCTTAGGGTTAGGTTTAGGATTATTGTTAATGTTATATTTAGTGTTAATTTTGCGGTGAGGGTGAGGCACAGGGTGAGGTTTATGGTTATTGTTAGGGTTAGGGTTAGGGTTACTGTTATTGTTAGTGTTAGGGTTAGAGTTACGGTCACTGTGAGAGTGAGGTTGAGGGTGAGGGTTGGGGTGAGGTTTACGGTGAGGTTTAGGGTTAGGGTTAGTTTTAGGGTGCTGGTGAAGTTTAGGGTTAGAGTTCAGGTTAGGGTGATGGTTTAGGGTGAGGGTTAGGTTTAGGTTTAGTGTTAGCATTACAGTGAGGGTGAGGGTTAGGTTGAGGTTTAGGGATAGGTTTAGGGTTAGGATTAGGGTTAGGGTGAGAGTGAGGGTGAGGGTTAGTGTTAGGGTTAGGTTTAGGCTAAGGGTTAGGCTGAGGGTGAGGGTGGAGGTGAGGATTATTGTTAAGGTGATCGTTAGGTTTAGGGTTAGTGTCATTGTTAGGGTTAGGGTTAGACTTATGGTGATGCTGAGAGTGCGGTTGAGGGTAAGTGTTAGGATTAATGTGAGTGTTAGGGTGAGGATTAGGGTTAGGATTAGTGTTAGGGTGAGGGCTAGGATGACTGTGAGTGTTAGGGTTAGGGTTAGGCTGAGGTTTAGGGTTAGGGTTAGGGTGAGGGTGACGTTTAATTTTAGAGTTAGGGTTAGGGTGAGGGTTAGGGTTAGGGTTAGTGTTTGGGTTAGGGTTAGGGTTAGTGTTAGGGTTAGGTTGAGGGTTAGGGTTAGGGTTAGGATTAGTTTTAGGGTGAGGGTGAGGGTGAGTGTGAGGGTTAGGTTTAGGGTTAGATTTAGTGTTAGGCTGAGGGTGAGGGTGATGGTGAGGCTTAAGGTGAGGGTGAGGTTTAAGGTTAGAGTAGGTGTTAGTGTGAGGGTTAATGTTAGGGTTAGGTTGAGGGTGAGGGTTAGGATTAGGGTGAAGCTTAGGGTTACGGTCAGGGTCAGGTTAGGATGAGGGTTAGGGTTAGTATGAGGGTTAGGGTGAGGTTGACAGGACAGTAAGGGTAAAGTGGAGGGTTATCTGAGAGTGAGGATTACGGTAAAGGTGAGGGTTAGTGTTAGGGTGAGTGTTAGGTTTAGGTTTAGGGTGAGGGTTTGGTTTAGATTGAGGATTAGTCTTAGGGTTAGTGTGAGGTTTAGGGTGAGGATGAGGGTTAGGGTTAGGTTGAGGGCTAGGTTGAGGGTGACGATTAGGGTTAGGGTTAGGGTGAGTGTTAGGTTTTGTGTGATCGTTAGGGTTAATGTGAGGGTTAGTGTTAGGGTTAGGGTTAGTGTTGGGGTGAGGGTAAGTGTTAGGGTGAGGTTTAGGGTTAGGGTTAGGATGAGGGTCACGGTTAGGATTAGGGTTAGGGTGAGGGCTAGGTTGAGGGTGAGGATTAGGGTTAGGGTTAGGCTTAGGTTTAGGCTGAGGCTTAGGGTGAGGTTGAGGGTTAGGGTTAGCATGATGGTTAGAGTCATGGTTACGGTGAGGGTTAGGATAAGGGTTAGGGTTAGGGTGAAGTTTATGGTGAGGGTGACAGTAAGTGTCATGGTGAGGGTTAGGGTGAGGATTAGGGTTAGGGTTAGGGTGAGGGTGAGGTTAAGATTGAGGATTAGTGTTAAGGTTAGAGTGAGTTTTAGGGTGATAATGAGGGTTAGGGTTAGTGTGAGAGCTAGGGTGAGGGTGAGGGTTAGGGATAGGGATAGGTTTAGTTTCAGGGTTAAGCTGATGGTTAGGGTTAATGTGAGGGTGAGTGTTAAGACTAGGGTTAGTTTTAGGGTGAGGGTTAGTGTTAGGGTGAGTTATAGCGTTAGGGTGAGGGTTATGGTTAGGGTTAGGGTTAGTGTTAGGTTTAGGTAATTGTTAGGGTTAGGGTTAGCGTTAAGGTTATGGTGAAGGTGAGGGTGAGGCTAAGGGTTAGGTTTAGGGTGAGGCTTAGGTTTAGGGTTAGGGTTAGAGTTAGGGTTAGGTTGAGGGTGAGGTTTAGGTTTAGAGTTAGGGTTAGGGTGAGGGTTAGGGTGATTGTAAGGGTTAGGGTTAGGGTTAGGTTTAGTGTTAGGATTAGGGTTAGGGTGAGTTTAAGTGTGAGGGTTAGCGTTAGGGTTAGGCTGAGTTTGAGGTTGAGTGTTAGGGTTAGGGTGAGGGATTGGGTTAGGGTTAGGATTAAGGTGAGGGTTAGGATGAGGTTTAGTGTAAGGATTAGGGTTAGGATGAGGGCAAGGGTTAGGGGGAGGGTTAGGGTTAGAATTATGGCGAGATTTAGGATTAGGGTTAGGTTTAGGGTTAGGGTGAGTGTTAGGGTTTGGGTTAGTGTTAGGGTGAGGGTGAGGGTTAGGATTAGGTTTAGGGTTAGGGTTATTGTTAGTGTTATGATTAATGTTAAATTTAAGGTGAGGGTGAGGCTGAGGGTGAGTTTTAGGTTTAGGGTTATGGTGAGGTTTAGGGTTAGTGTTAAGGTTAGGTTTAGGGTGAGGGCTTGGGTTAGGGTTAGGGTTAGGGTGAGGGTGAGGGTTAGGGTTAGGGTTTGGGTTAGGGTTATTCTAGGGTTTGGGTAACGGTTAAGCTGAGGGTGAGGGTGAGGGTTAGGTTAGGGTTAGGGTGAGGTTTAGATTTAGGGTTAGGTTTAGAGTTAGGTTTAGGGTGATGGTGAGATTTAGGGTTAGAGTTAGGGTTAGTGTTAGGTTTAAGGTTATTGTGAGGGTTAGGGTGAGGGTTAGAGTTAGGTTTAGTGTTAGGTTTAGGATGAGGGTTAGGGCTATGTTTAGGGTGAGGTTTAGGATGAGGTTTAGGGTTAGGTTGAGGGTTAGGGTTAGTTTTACGGTTAGGATTAGGGTTAGGGTTAGGGTTAGGGTAAGAGTTAGGGTTTGGCTTAGGGTTAGGGTTAGGGTTATTGTTAGTGTTATGGTTAGTGTTAAGTTTGCGGTGAGGGTGAGGCTCAGGGTGAGGGTTATGGTTAGTGTTAGTGTTTGGGTTAGGTTTAGTATTATTATTAGGGTTAGGGTTAGAGTTTCGGTCATGGTGAGTGTGAGGGTGAAGGTTAGGGTGAGGTTTAGGGTGAGGTTTAGGGTTAGGGTTAGGGTTAGGTTTAGGGTACTGGTGAGGTTTAGGTTTAGAGTTAGGGTGAGGGGAGGGTTAGGGTGAGGGTTGTTAGGTTTAGTGTTAGTATTAGTGTGAGGGTGAGGGTTAGGTTGTGGTTTAGGGATAGGGTTAGGGTTAGGATTAGGGTTAGGGTGAGGGTGAGGGTGAGGGTTATGGTTAGGCTTAGGCTTAGGGTGAAGCTGAGGGTGAGGCTGGGGGTGAGGATTAGGGTTAGGGTTAGGGTTATTTTTAGGGTTAGGGTTAGAGTTACTGTGACGGTGAGGGTGCGGGTAGGGTTAGGGTTAGGGTTAGGCTGAGGTTTAGGGTTAGGTTTAGAGATAGTGTTAGGGTGAGGGTGAGGTTTAGGGTTAAAGTTAGGGTTAATGTTAGGGTTAGGCTTAGGATTAGGATGAGGGTGAGGGTGGGGGTGAGGACTAGGGTTAGTGTTAGGGTTAGAGTTAGGGTTAGGGTTAGGGTAAGGGTTAATGGTAGTGTTACGTTTAGGTTTAAGTTTGCAGTCAGAGTGAGGCTTAGGGTAAGGTTTATGGTTAGGGTTAGGGTTAGGGTTAGTGTTATTGTTAAGGTTATGTTTAGAGTTTCGTTGAGGGTGAGGGTGAGGGTTAGGGTTACGGTGAGATTTAGGGTAAGGTTTAGTTTTAATGTTAGGTTGAGGGTGAGGATTAGGTTTAGAGTTAGGGTTATTTGGAGGGTTAGGGTTAGGGTTAGGGTTAGGTTGATTTTTAGGGATAGGGTTAGGTTTAGGATTAGGGTTAGGTTGAGGGTGAGTGTGAGGGTTATGTTTAGGGTTAGGCTTAGGCTTAGGGTTAGGCTGAGGGTGATGTTGGGGGTGAGGGTTATTTTTACAGTGAGGGTGAGGATTAGGGTTAGGGTGAGGGTTAGGATGAGGGTTAGGGTTACAGTGAGGGTGAGGGTTAGGGTTAGGGTGAGGGTTAGGGTTAGGATTAGGGTTATGGTGTGGTTGAGGGTTAGGATTTGGGGTTAGGGTTAGGTTTATTGTTAGTGTTATGGTTAAGGTTACTTTTGGAGTGAGGGTGAGGCTGAGGGTGAGGGTTAGGGTTAGGATTAGGGTTTGGGTGAAGTTGAGGGTTAGGATTGGGGTTAGGGTTAGGTTTATTGTTAGTGTTATGGTTCAGGTTACTTTTGGAGTGAGGGTGAGGCTGAGGTTGAGGGTTAGGGTTAGGATTAGGGTTAGGGTGAGGTGGCGGGTTAGGATTGAGGTTAGGGTTAGGTTTATTGTTAGTGTTATGGTTAAGGTTACTTTTGGAGTGAGCATGAGGCTGAGGGTGAGGGTTAGTGTTAGGATTAGGGTTAGGGTGAGGGTTAGGGTTAGGGTGATGGTTAGTGTTTTGGTTAGCTTGAAGTTTAGGATGAGGTTTAGGGATAGACTGAGTGTTAAGGTGAGGGTGAAGGTAAGGGTAAATTAGAGGGTTAGGCTGTAGGTGAGGGTTAAGATAAGGGTGAGGGTTAGGGTTACAGTGAGGGTTAGGGTAAGTGTGACGGTTATGGGTTAGGGGGAGGGGGAGGGTTAGATTGAGGATTAGGGTTAGGGTTAGTGTGAGGTTTAGGGTGAGGATAAGGGTTGAGGGTTAGGTAATGGTAAGAGTTAGAATTAGGGTTAGGGTGAGGGCTAGGGTGAGGTTGATGGTTAGGGTTAGGGTTAGGGTTAGGGTGAGGTTTAGGGTTAGTGTGAGGGTTAGTGTTAGGGTTACGGTTAGTGTTAGGGTGATGGTTAGGGTTAGGGTGAGGTTTATATTTAGGTTGAGGGTTAGGGTTCGTGTAAGGGTTATTTTTAATTTTAGGTTTAGGGTTACGTTGAGGATGAGGGTGAGGGTGAGGGTTAGGGTTAGGGTTAGGGTGAGGTTTAGGGTTAGGATTAGAGTTAGAGTTAGGGTTAGGGGTAGGGTGAGGTTTAGGGTTCGATAGGCTTAGTGTGAGGGTTAGGTTGACGGTTAGGGTTAAGGTTAGTGTTAGGGTAGGATTAGGATGAGGGTTAGTGTGAGGGTTAGGGTTAGGGTTAGGTTTAGTATTAGGGTTAGGGTGAGGGTGAGTGTGTGTGTTAGGGTTAGGTTAAGGGTTAGGCTTAGGGTTAGGCTGAGGGTGTGGTTGAGGGTGAGGGTTAGGTTTAGGGTGAGTGTTAGGATTAGGGTTAGGGTGAAGGTTAGGTTGAGGGTTAGTGTTAGGATTAAGGTTAGTCTGAAGGCTAGGGTGAGGGTGACTTTTAGGGTTAGGTTTAGGGTGAGGTTTATGGTTAAGGTTAGTTTGAGGGTGAGGTTTAATTTTAGAGTTAGGGTTTTGGTGAGTGTTAGGGTTAGGGTTAGTGTTAGGGTTAATGTTAGGGTTAGTGTTAGGGTTAGGGTGAGGGTTAGGGTTATGGTTAGGATTAGGATTAGGGTTACTGTGAGGTTGAGTGTGAGGGTTAGGGTGAGGGTTAGGGTTAGGCTTAGGGTTAGGCTGAGGTTTAGGGTGAGGTTGAGGGTTAGGGTTAGGGTGAGGGTGAGGTTTAGGGATACAGTTAGTGTTAGTGTGAGGGTTAGTGTGAGAGTGAGTGTTAGGGTTAGGTTGTGGGTGAGGGTTAGGATTAGGGTTATGCTTGCTTAGGTTTATGGTCACGGTGAGGGTTAGGATGAGGGTTAGGGTTAGTGTGAGGGTTAGGTTGAGGGTGACAGTAAAGGTAATGTTGAGGGTTAGGCTGAGAATTAGGATTACAGTAAGTGTGAGGGTTAGGGTTAGGGTGAGGTTTAGGGTTAGGGTTAGGGTGTGGTTTAGATTAAGGATTAGTTTTTGGGGTTAGTGTGAGGTTTAGAGTGAGGATGAGGATTAGGATTAGGTTGAGGTGTAGGGTGAGGATAAGGGTTAGATTTAGGGTTAGGGTGAGTGTTAGGGTTAGGGTGATCGTTAGGGTTAGTGTGAGGGTTAGTTTTAGGCTTAGGGTTAGTGTTAGGGTGAGGGTAATTGTTAGGGTGAGGTTTAAGGTTAGGGTTAGTGTTATGGTGAGAATGAGGGTTAGGGTTAGGTTTAGGGTTATTTTTAGGGTTAGGGTTAGGGTTAGGATGAAGGTCAGGGTTAGGATTAGGGTTAGGGTGAGGTCTAGGGTGAGGGTGAGGGTTAGGGTAGAGTTAGGCATAGGCTTAGGTTTAGGCTGAGGCTGAGGGTGAGGTTGAGGGTTAGGGTTAGCATGATGGTTAGGTTCATGGTTAGGGTGAGGGTTAGGATGAGGATTAGTTTTAGGGTGAGGGTTAGGGTAAGGGTGACAGTAAGGGTCAAGTTGAGGGTTAAGGTGAGTATTAGGGTTAGGGTTAAGGTGAGGGTGAGAATTAGATTGAGGATTAGTGTTAAGGTTAGTGTGAGGGTTAGTGTTAGGACTAGGGTTAGTTTTAGGGTGAGGGTTAGCTTTAGGGTGAGGGTTATGGTTATGGTTAAGGTTAGTGTTAGGTTTAGGGTTTTTGTTAGGTTTAGGGTTAGGGTTAATGTTGCGGTGAGGGTGAGGGTAAGTGTAAGTTTTAGGGTTAGGGTGAGGTTTAGGTTTAGGGTTAGGGTTAGGGTTATTGTTAGTGTTATGGTTAGTGTTAAGTTTGCGGTGAGGGTGAGGCTCTGGGTGAGGTTTATGGTTAGTATTACGGTTAGGGTTAGGGTTAGGGTTAGTATTATTGTTAGGGTGAGGGTTTGAGTTATGGTCATGTTGAGAGTGAGGGTGAGGGTTAGGGTGAGTTTTAGGGTGAGGTTTAGGGTTAGGGTTAGGTTTAGGGTTAGGGTGCTGGTGAGGTTTAGGGTTAGAATTTGGGTGAGGGTGAGGGGGAGGGGGAGGGTTAGGGATAGATTTAGGGTTACGATTAGGGTTAGGGTGAGGGTGAGGGTGAGGGTTATGGTTAGGCTTAGGCTTACAGTTAGGCTGAGGTTGAGACTGGGGGTGAGGATTAGGTTTAGGGTGATGGTTAGGGTTAGGGTTAGTGTTATTGTTAGGGTTAGGGTTAGAGTTACCATGAGGGTGAGTGTGCGGGTAGGGTTAGGGTTAGGGTTAGGCTGAGGTTTACGGTTAGGTTTAGAGATAGGGTTAGGGTGAGGGTGAGGTTTAGGGTTAAAGTTAGTGTTAGGTTTAGGGTTAGGCTTAGGGTTAGGCTGAGGGTGAGGGTGGGGTGAGGATTAGGGATAGGGTTAGGGTAAGGGTTAGGGTTAGGGTTAGGGTAAGGGTTAATATTAGTGTTATGGATAGGTTTAAGTTTGCAGTGAGGGTGAGGATGAGGGTGAGATTTATGTTTAGGGTTAGGGTTATGGTTAGTGTTATTGTGAGGGTTAGGGTTAGAGTTACGGTGAGGGTGAGGGTGAGGGTGCGGGTTAGGCTTACGGTGAGATTTAGGGTGAGGTTTAGGTTTATGGTTAGGTTGAGGGTGTGGATTAGGTTTAGAGTTAGGGTTAGTGGGTGGGTTAGGGTGAGGGCTAGGGTGAGGGTTAGGGTTAGGCTTAGGGTTAGGCTGAGGGTGAGGGTGATGGTGAGGGTTAGGGTTAGGGTGAGGGTGAGGTTTAGGTTTAGAGTTAGGGTTGGGGGAGGGTTAGGTTGAGGGTTAGTGTTAAGGTTAGTGTTAGTGTTAGGATTAGGATTAGGGTTAGGATGGGGTTGAGTATGAGGGTTAGGGTTCGGGTTAGGCTTAGGCTTAGGGTTAGGCTGAGGATGAGGGTGAGGGTTAGGGTTAGGGTCAGGTTTAGGGTTAGGATTAGGGTGAGGGATTGGATAAGGTTTAGGGTTAGGATGAGGGCAAGGTTGAGTGTGAGGTTTAGGGTTAACATTATGGCAAGGTTTAGGATTAGGGTTAGTTTTAGGGTTAGGGTGAGTGTTAGGGTTAGGGTTACGATGAGGTTGAGGTTTAGGATTAGGGTGAAGTTTATGGTTAGTTTTAGGGTGAGGGTGATGGTTAGGATTAGGGTTAGGATTAGGTTTATTGTTAGTGTTATGGTTAAGTTTTCGGTGATGGTGAGGCTGAGGGTGAGAGTTAGGGTTAGGGTTAGGGTTAGGGTGAGGGCTTGGGTTAGGTTTAGGGTTACGGTGAGGATGAGCGTTAAGGTTAATGTTAGGGTTAGGGTTATTGTTAGGGTTAGGGTTAGAGTTATGGTGAGGGTGAGGGTGAGGCTGAGGTTTAGG
The DNA here is from genome assembly GCF_024711535.1 of Dipodomys merriami. NCBI lineage: Eukaryota > Metazoa > Chordata > Mammalia > Rodentia > Heteromyidae > Dipodomys > Dipodomys merriami. Next base: position 1,728,629 of record NW_027206102.1, read on the forward strand.
GTTAGGGTTAGCGTGAGGTTTAGGGTTACAGTAAGGGTTAGGGAGATACTTAGGGTGAGGGTTAGGGTTAGGTTTAGTGTTAGGGTTAGGGTTAGGGTGAGGGTTACGTTGAGGTTTAGGGTTAGGGTTAGGGTTAGGTTTAGGATTAGGGTTATGGTGAGGGTGAGTGTGAGGGTTAGGGTTAGGTTTAGGCTTAGACTTAGGGTTAGGCTGTGGGTGAGAGTGGGGATGAGGATTAGGTTTTGGGTGATGGTTAGGGTTAGTGTTAGGTTTAGGGTTATGATTAAGGTTAGGGTTAGCATTAGGGTTAGGGTGAGGGCTAGGGTGAGGGTGAGGGTTAGTGTTAGGATTACGCTTAGGCTTTAGGGTTAGGCTGATGGTGAGGTTGAGGGTCAGTGTTAGGGTTAGGGTGATGCTTAGGATTATGGTCAGGGTGAAGGTTTGGAAGAGGGTTATGGTTAGGGTGAGGGATTTGGGTGAGGGTGACGGTAAGGGAAAATCTGAGGGTTAGGCTGAGAGTGAGGATTAAGGTAAGGTCTAGGGTTAGGGTTAGGGTTAGGGTTAGGGTGAGGTTAAGATTGATGATTAGGTTTAGGGTTAGTGTGAGGTTTAGAGTGAGGATGAGGGTTCGGGTTAGGGTGAGGGCTAGGTTGAGGGTGAGCGTTAGGGTTAGGCTTAGGGTGAGGTTTGATGTTAGGGTGATGGTTAGGGTTAGTGTGAGTGTTAGTGTTAGGGTTAGGGTTAGTGTTAGGGTGAGGGTAAGTGTTAGTTTGAGGGTTAGGTTTAGGGTGAAGGTTATGGTTAGAATGAGGGTTAGGGTTAGGGGTAGGGTTATTGTTAGGTTAGGGTTAGTGTTACATTTACGGTGAGGGTGAGTGTTAGGGTTAGGTTTAGGGTGTGGTTTATGTTTAGGGTTAGGGTTAGAGTTAGGGTTAGGGTGAGGGTGAAGTTTAGGGTTAGAGTTAGCGTTAGTGATAGTGTTAGGTTTAGGGTGAGTGTCAGTGTGAGGGTTAGGGTTAGGCTTAAGCTTAGGGTTAGGCTTAGGCTTAGACTGAGCGTGAGTATGAGGGTTAGGATTAGGGTTAGAGTGAGGTTTAGGTTTAGGGTTACGGTGAGGGTTAGGGTTAGGTTTAGTGATAGTGTTAGAGGTAGGGTTAGGGTGAGGGTGACAGTAAGGGTAAAGGTGAGGCTTAGGTTTAGGGTCAGGATTAGATTGAATTTGAGTGTGAGGGTTACAGTTAGGGGTAGGGTTAGGCTTAGGGTTAGGGTGAGAGTTAGGGTTAGGGTTAGGGTTAGTGTTGCTGTTAGGGGTAGGGTTAGGGTGAGGGTTAGGGTGAAGGTGAGGATTAGGGTTAGGATTAGGATTAGGATTAAATTGAGGGTGAGTGTGAAGGTTAGTGTTAGGGTTAGGGTTAGGGTGAGCTTGAGGGTTAGGGTTAGGGTTAGGGTTAGGGTTAGGGTTAGGGTTAGGGTTAGGGTTAGGGTTAGGGTTAGTGTTAGGGTTGGGGTTAGGGTGAGGGTTAGGGTTAGGGTTAGTGTTAGGGTTGGGGTTAGGATGAGGGTTAGGATGAGGGTGAGGGTTAGGGTTAGGTTTAGGATTATGATTAGGGGTAGTGTTAGGGTGAGTGCTTGGGTTAGGCTTAGGGTTAGGATTAGTCTTAGCATTAAGCTGAGAGTGAGGTTGAGGGTTAGGGTTAGGGTTCAGGTTAGCGTTAGCATTTGGGTGACAGTAATGGTTCGGGTTATGTTTAGGGTTAGGGTGAAGTTTTTGAGTTAGGTTTTCAGTTAAGGATTAGGGGGAGAGTTAGGATGAGGATTAGGTTTAGGATTAGGGTTAGGGCGAGGGCTAGGTTGAGGGTGAGGGTTAGGGTTATTTTTAGGGTGAGGTTAAGGGTTAGTGTTAGGGTAAGGGTGAGGGTTAGAATGAGGGTTAGGGTTATGGTGAGGGAGAGGGTTAGGGTTAGGGTTAGAGTTAGGGTGAGGATGAGGGTTAGGGTGAGTGTGAGGGTTAGGATTAGGGTTAGGGTTAGGATTATTGTTAGTGGTATGGTTCTGGTTACCTTGGCAGTGATGGTGAGGCTGAGGGTGAGGGTTAGGAATAGGATTAGGGTTAGGTTAAGTTTCAAGTTAGGATTGGTGTTATTGTTAGGGTTAGGGTTAGAGTTAAGGTGAAGGTGAGGGTGAGGGTAAGCGTTAGGGTTAGGGTTAGGGTTAGGGTGAGGTTTAGTGTCAGGGTTAGGATTAGGGTTAGGGTGAGGCTGAGTATGAGGGTTAGGGTTAGGGTTAGGTTTAGGCTTTGGTTTAGGTTGAGGGCGATTGTGAGTGTGAGGGTTGGTGTTCGTTTGAGGTTTAGGGTTAGTATTACATTGAGTGTCAGGTTTAGCATTAGTTTGAGGGTAACAATTAGGTTTAGGATTAGGGTGAGGTTTAGGGATAGGGTTAGGGTTTGGGTTACAATGAGGTTTAGGGTTACAATTAGGGTTAGGGTGAGGGCTAGGGTGAGGGTGAAGTTTAGTGTTAGGGTTAGTGTGAGGTTTAGATTTAGGCGTAGGGTTAGGGGGAGGGTTAAGTTTCGGTTTACATTGAGGGTGAGGGTTAGGTTTGAGGTGAGGGTTATGTTGAGGACTAATGTGAGGGTGAGGGTTAGGGTTAGGGTGAGGGTGAGGGTTAGATTGAGGTTTAGGTTTAGGGTTAGGGTTAGGGTTAGGATTAGGGTTATGCTGAGGGTGAGTGTGAGGGTTACTGTTTGGGTTAAGCTTAGGCTTAGGGTTAGGCTGAGGGTGATGGTTGGGATGAGGATTAGGTTTAGATTGATGGTTCCGGTAATGGTTAGGTTGAGAGTTAGGATGAGGGTTAGGGTTAGGCTTAGGCTTAGGTTTAGGCTGAGGCTGAAGTCGAGGGTGAGGGTTAGGGTTAGGGTGATGGTTAGGGTTACGGTTAGTGTGAGGGTTAGGATGAGGGTTAGCTTTGTGGTGAGGGTTAGGATGAGGGTGACAGAGTAAAGGTGAGGGTTAGGCTGAGGGTGAGGCTTATTGTAAGGGTGAGGGTTCTGGTTAGGGTTAGGGTGAGGGTAAGGGTTAGATTGCGGATTAGTGTTAGGGTTAGTGTGAGGTTTAGGGTGAGGATGCGTGTTAGGTTTAGGGTGAGGGTAGGGTGAAGTTGAGGGTTAGCGTTTGGGTTAGGGTGAGGTTTAGGTTTAGGGTAATTTTTAGCGTTAGTGTGAGTGTTAGTGTTAAGGTTAGTGTAAGTGTTAGGGTGAGGGTAAGTGTTAGAGTAAAGTTTAGGTTTAGGGTGAGGTTTAGGATTAGGGTTAGGGTTAGGGTTAGGGTGAGGGTGAGGTTTAGGGTTAGAGTTAGGGTTGGGGTGAGGCTGAGGTTTAAGGTTAGGGTTAGGGTTAGTGTTAGGGTTAGAGTTAGGGGGAGGTTTAGTGTGGGTGTGAGGGTTAGTGTTAGGGTTAGGGTTAAAGTGTGGGTGAGTGTGAGGGTTAGGGTTAAGGTTAGGGTTAGGTTTAGAATTTGGGTGAGTGTGAGGGTGAGGGTTACGGTTAGGGTGAATGTTGGGGTTAGGGTTAGAATAAGGGTTAGGCTTAGGCTTAGGGTTTGGGTATGGGCTAGGTTGGGGTGAGGGTTAGGGTTTGGGTTAGTGTGAGGGGTATGGTGAGGGTTAGGGTTAGTGTTAGGGTTAAGGTTGGGGATAGGGTGAGTTTTAGTGTGGGTTTGAGGGTTGGTGTTAGTTTGGATTAGGGTTAGGGTTAAGGTGAGGGTGAGTGTGAGGGTTAGGGTTAGGGTTAAGGTTAGGTTTAGAGTTAGGGTGAGGGTGAGGGTGAGGGTTACAGTTAGGGTGAGTGTTGGGGTTAGGGTTAAAGTGAGGGTTAGGATGAGGGTTCGGCTTAGGCTTAGGGTTTAGGTATGGCCTAGGGTGAGGGTGAGGGTTAGGGTTGGGGTGAGGGGTAGGTTGAGGGGTAGGGTTAGTGTTAGGGTTAGGGTTGGGGTTAGGGTTAGGCTTAATGTTAGGCAGATGGGGAGGTTGTGGGTGAGGTTTAGGGTTAGGGTGAGGGTGAGGTTTCGGGTTAGAGTTAGCATTAGGGTAAGGGTTAGAGTGAGGGTTAGGATTAGGGTTAGTGTTACTGTTAGGGTTAGGATGAGGGTGAGTGAGAGGGTCAGGGTTAGTCTTAGACTGAGGCGGAGGCTTAGGCAGAGCGTGAGGGTGAGGGTGAGGGTTAGGGTTAGGGTTTTAGGGTTACGGTGAGTGTTAGGATGAGGTTTAGGTTTAGCATTAGAGTTAGGGTGAGGGCTAGAGTTAGGGTGAGGGTTAGGGTTAGCTTTAGGGTGAGATTTAGGGTTAGGGTTATGGTAAGGGTTAAGGTGAGGCTGAGGGTTAGGATTAGGGTTTGAGATATGATGAGGGTAAGGGTTTGGGTTAGGGTTAGCGTTAGGGTGAGAGTTAGGGTTCGGGTTTAGTTTAGGGTTGGATGAGGTTTAGGGTTCAGGTTACAGTGAGGGTGAGGGTTAGGGTTAGGTTGAGGGTTAGGGTTTGCATTAGGGTTAGGGTGAGGTTTAGGGTTAGGGTTAGGGTGAGGTTTAGGATGAGGATTGGGGTTAGGATTAGGTTTAGGGTGAGGGCTAGGGTGAGGGTGAGGGTTAGGGTTATTGTTAGAGTGAGGTTTAGGTTTAGGTTTAGGGTTAGGTTTAGGTTTAGGATGAGGGTTAGGTTTATAGTGAGGGTGAGGGTTAGTGTTACGGTGGGGGTTAGGGTGAGGATGAGGGTTAGGGTGAGTGTGAGGGTTATGGTGAGGGTTAGGGTTAGGGTTAGAGTGAGGGTTAGGGTTAGGATGAGGGTTAGGGTTACGGTGAGGTTAGGGTTAGGGTGAGTGAGGATTAGGGTTAGGATTAGGGTTAGGGTGAGGGTGATTGTTAGGATTAGTGTTAGCGTTAGGAGTATTAGTGTTATGGTTTTTTGCAGTGATGGTGAGGCTGAGGGTGATGGTTATGGATAGGATTAGGGTTAGGTTTAGGTTTCGAGTTAAGATTAGTGTTATTGTTAAGGTTAGGGTTAGAGTTACAGTGAGGGTGAGGGTGAGGGTAAGGCTGAGGGTTAGGGTTAGGGTTAGGGTGAGATTTAGTGTCAGGTTTAGTATTAGGGTTAGGGTGAGTGTGAGGTTTAGGGTTAGAGTTAGGGTTAGGGGGAGGGTTAGTGTGAAGGTTAAGGTTAGGGTTAGTGTTATGGTTAGGGTTAGGGTGAGGGTGTGTGAGGGTCAGGGTTAGTCTTAGGCTGAGGCGGAGGCTTAGGCGGAGCATGAGGGTGAGGGTGAGTGTTAGTGTTAGGGTTTTAGAGTTAGGGTGAGTATTAGGATGATGTTTAGGGTTAGCATTAGGATTAGGGGGAGGGCTAGAGTTAGCGTGAGGGTTAGGGTTAGCGTTAGTGTGATGTTTAGGGTTAAGGTTAGGGTTATGGTGAGGGTGAGTGTTAGGGTTACGGTGAGGGTTAGGGTTAAGGTGAGGCTGAGGGTTAGGATTAGGATTAGGGTGAGGGTTTGTGTTAGGGTTAAAGTTACGATGAGGTTCAGGGTTTGGGTTAGGTTTAGGGTTAGTGTTATAGTTAAGGTTAGGGTTAGAGTTACAGTAAGGGTGAGGGTGAGGGTGAGGGTTAGGATCAGGGTTAGGGTGAGGTTTAGTTTTAGGATTATGGTTATGGTGAGGGTGAGGTTTAGGGTTAGAGTTAGGTTTAGGGGGAGGGTTAGGTTGAGTCTTAGGGTTAGTGTTAGGGTTAGGGTGAGGGTTAGGTTGAGGTTTAATGTTAGGGTTAGGGTTAGGTTTAGGATTAGGTTGACGGTAGGGTGAGTGTGAGGGTTAGGGTTAGGGTTTGGCTTAGGCTTACGGTTAGGCTGAGGGTATGGGTGTTGAAGAGGATTAGGTTTAGAATGATGGTTAGGGTTATGGTAGGTTATGGGTTAGGATGAGGGTTAGGGTTAGGATTAGGGTGAGGGTGAGGGTTAGGGTTAGGGTTAGGCTTAGGCTTAGGCTTAGGGTTAGGCTGAGGCTGAGGGTGAGGGTGAGGGTTAGTGTTAGGGTGACTGTAAGTGAAAAGGTGAGGGTTAGGCTGAGGGTGAGGCTTATGGTAAGGTGAAGGTTAGGGTTAGGGTGAGGTTGAGGGTTAGATTCAGGATTAGTGTTATGGTTAGTGTGAGGTTAAGGGTGAGGATGAGGGTTATGGTTAGGTTGAAGGATAGGTTGAGGTTGAGAGTTAGGGTTAGGGTGAGGTTTAGGGTTAGGTTGATGATTAGGGTTAGTGTGAGGTTTAGTGTTATGGTTAGGGTTAGTGTTAGGGTGAGGGTAAGTGTTAGAGTGAGTGTTAGGGTTAGGGTGAAGGCTATGGTTATGATGAGGGTTAGGGTTAGGTTTAGGGTTATTGTTAGGGTTAGGGTTAGGGTTATGTTGAGGGTGAGGGTGAGCGTTAGGGTTAGGATGAGGTTTAGGTTTCAGGTTAGGGTTAGAGTTAGGGTTAGGGTGAGGGTGAGGTTTAGGGTTAGAGTTAGGGTTAGTGTTAGTGTTAGGTTTAGGTTTAGAATTAGGGTTAGGGTTAGGATTAGGGTTAGGGTGAGGGTTACGGTGAGGGTTAGGGTTACGTTTAGGGTTAGGGTGAGAGGGAGGGTTAGGGTTAGGGTTAGGGTGAGGGTGAGGGTTAGATTGAGGGTTAGGGTTATGTTGAGGGTTATGGTTAGGGTGAGGGTTAGGTTTAGTTTTAGGGTTATTGTTAGGGTTAGGGTTAGGGATACGGTGAGGTTGAGGATGAGGGTTAGGTTTAGGGTTAGGGTGAGGTTTAGTTTTAGTGTTAGGGTTAGAGTTAGGGTTAGGGTGATGGTGAGGTTTAGGGTTAGATTTAGGGTTAGTGTTAGGGTTAGGTTAAGGTGATGGTTAGGGTGAGGTTTAGAGTTCGGGTTAGGCTTAAGCTTAGGCTTAGGCTTAGGCCGAGAGTGAGGGTTAGGGTTAGGGTTAGGTTTAGGATGAGTCCTAGGATGAGGTTTATGGTTAGGGTTAAGGTTAGGTTTAGGTTTAGTGTTAGGGTTAGGGTTAGGGATAGGGTGTGGGTTAGGGTTAGGGTTAGGTTTAGGGTGAGGGTTAGGGTTAGGGTTAGGGTTAGGCTTAGGCTTAGGCTTAGTGTTATGTTTAGGGTTATTGTTAGTGTTATGTTTAGTGTTACATTTGCGGTGAGGGTGAGGCACAGGGTGAGGTTTATGGTTATTGTTAGGGTTAGGGTTAGGTTTAATGTTATTGTTAGGGATAGGGTTAGAGTTACGGTCACTGTGAGAGTGAGGGTGAGGGTGAGGATTAGGGTGAGGTTTCCCGTGAGGTTTAGGGTTAGGGTTAGGGTTAGGGTGAGAGTGAGGGTGAGGGTTAGTGTTAGGGTTAGGCTTAGGCTGAGGGTGAGGGTTGGAGTGAGGGTTAGGGTTAGGATGATCCTTAGGTTTAGGGTTAGTGTTATTGTTAGGGTTAGGGTTAGAGTTACAGTGAGGCGGAGTTTGGGGGTGAGGGTTAGGATTAGGGTCAGTGTGAGGTTTAGGGTTAGGTTTAGAGATAGGGTTAGGGTGAGGGTGAGGTTTAGGGTTAGAATTAGGGTTAATGTTAGGGATAGGCTTAGGGTTAGGCTGAGGGTGAGGGTGGGGTTGAGGATTAGGGTTAGGTTTAGGGTTCGGGTTAGGGTTAGAGTTAGGGTTATGGTAAGGGTTAGGGTTAGGATTAGGATTAAGGTTAAGTTGAGGGTGAGTGTGAGGGTTAGAGTTAGGGTTAGGGTTAGGATTAGGGTTAGGGTATGTGCTAGCATGAGGGTTAGGGTTAGGTTTAGGGTTAGGGTGATGTTTAGCGTTAGTTTTAGTGTCAGAGTTAGGGTTAGGGTTATGGTTAGAGTTACGGTGAGGGTGAGGTTTAGGTTTAGGTTTAGGGTTAGGGTTATTCTTAGGGTTAGGATTAGGGTTAAGGTTAAGGTAAGGGTGAGGTTGAGGGTAATGTTGAGGGTTAGGGTTAGGGTTAGGATGAGATTTTCAGTTAGGGTTAGGGTTAGGGTTAGGTTCAGGGTGAGGTTTAGGGTTAGAGTTAGTGTTAGGGTTAGGTTAGTGTTACAGTTAGGGTTATGGTGAGGGCTAGTGTGTGGGTGAGGGTTAAGGTTAGCGTTAGGCTTTGGCTTTGGGTTAAGATGAGGGTGAGGGTGAGGGTGAGGGATAGGGTGAGGGTGAGGGTGAGATTTAGGGTTAGAGTTAGTGTAGGGTGAGGGTTAGGGTTAGGGTTAGGGTGAGGGTCATGGTTATGGTAAGGGTGAGGCTTAGGTTTAGGGTGAGGGTTAGGGTTAGGATGAAGGTTAGGGTGAGGGTGAGGGTTAGGATTAGGGTTAGAGTTAGGATTATTGTAAGTTTTTTTGTTCTGGCTACCTTGGCAGAGACGGTGAGACTGAGGGTGAGGGTTAGGTATAGGATTAGGGTTAGGGTTTGGTTTAGGGTTAGGATTAGTGTTATTGTGAGGTTTAAGGTTAGAGTTACGGTGAGGGTGAAGGTGAGGGTAAGGGTTAGGGTTAGGATTAGGGTTAGGGTGAGGTTTAGGGTCAGGGTTAGGATTTGGGTTAGGGTGAGTGTGAGGTTTAGGGTTAGAGTTAGTGTTAGGTGGAGGGTTCGCGTGAGGGTTAGGGTTAGGGTTAGTTTTAGGCTTAGGGTTAGGGTGAGGGTTAGGGTTAGGATTAGTGTTAGGGTGAGGGTGAGTGTGAGGGTTAGGGTTAGGGTTTGGGTTAGGCTTAGTTTTAGGCTGAGGGTGAGATTGAGGTGAGGGTTATGGTTAGGGTGATGATCGGGGTTAGGTTTAGGGTAAGGGTGAGGTTTAGGTTGAGGATTAGTGTTTGGGTTAGTGTGAGGTTTAGGTGAGGATGAGTGTTAGGGTTAGGTTGAGGGCTAGGGTGAAGGTGAGGGTTAGCTTTAGGGATAGGGTGAGGTTTAGGTTTAGGGTGATTGTTAGCGTTAGTGTGAGGGTTAGTGTTAGGGTTAGTGTTAATGTTACGGTGAAGATAAATGTTAGGGTAAGGTTTAGGTTTTAGGGTGAGGTTTAGGATTAGGGTTAGGGTTAGGGTTAGGGTGAGTGTGAGGGTTAGGATAAGGGTTAGGTTTAGGGTTAGAGTTAGGGTGAGGTTGAGGGTGAGGGTTACAGTTAGGGTTAGTGTTGGGGTTAGGGTTAGAATGAGGGTTAGTGTGATGGTTAGGCTTATGCTTAGGGTTTGTGTATGGGCTATGGTGAGTGTGAGGTTTAGGGTTAGGTTTAGGGTGAGGTGTAGGGTGAGGATTAGGTTTAGTGTTAGGGTTAGAGTTGGGGTTAGGGTTAGGCTTAATGTTAGGCAGAGGGTGAGGGTCAGGGTGAGATTTAGGGTTAGGGTGAGGGTGAGGTTTAGGGTTATAGTTAGGGTGAGGGTTAGTGTGAGGGTTAGGGTTAGGGTTAGTGTTAGGTTTAGGGTTAGGGTGAGGGTGAGTGTGAGGGTCAGGGTTAGTCTTAGGCTGAGGTGGAGGCTTAGGCAGAGCATGAGGGTGAGGGTGAGTGTTAGTGTTAGTGTTTTAGGGTTAGGGTGAGTGTTAGGATGAGTTTTAGGGTTAGCATTAGGGTTAGGGGGAGGACTAGAGTTAGGGTGAGTTTTAGGGTTAGGTTTAGAGTGAGGTTTAGGGTTAAGGTTAAGGTGAGGCTGAGGGTTAGGATTAGGATTAGGGTGAGGGTTTATGTTAGGTTTAGAGTTAGGGTGAGGTTCAGGGTTTGGGTTAGGTTTAGGGTTAGAGTTATAGTTAAGGTTAGGGTTAGAATTACAGTAAGAGTGAGGGTGAGGGTGAGGGTTAGGATCAGGGTTAGGGTGAGGTTTAAGATTAGGATTATGGTTAGGGTGAGGGTGAGGTTTAGGGTTAAATTTAAGGTGAGGGGGAGGGTTAGGTTGAGTGTTATGGTTAGGGTTAGTGATAGGGTTAGGGTGCGGGTTAGGTTGAGGTTTAATATTAGGGTTAGGGTTAGGTTTAGGATTACGTTGAAGGTGAGGGTGAATGTGAGGGTTAGGGTTAGGGTTTGGCTTAGGCTTACGGTTAGGCTGAGGGTATGGGTGGGGATGAGGATTAGGTTTAGTATGATGGTTAGGGCTATGGTTAGGTTAAGGGTTAGGATGAGGGTTAGGGTTAGGATTAGGGTTAGGGTGAGGGCAAGGTTGAGGGTGAGGGTTAGGTTTAGGTTTAGGCTTAGGCTTAGCGTTAGGCTTAGGCTGAGGGTGAGGGTAAGGGTTAGGGTTAGGGTGGTGGTTGGGGTTGCCGTTAGGGTGAGGGTTAGGATGAGGATTTATTCTATGGTGAGGGTTAGGGTGCGGGTGACCGTAAGGGTAAAAGTGAGGTTTCTGCTGAGGGTGAGGGTTATGGTACTGGTGAGGGTTAGGATTAAGGTGAGGGTGAGGGTTAGATTCAGGATTAGTGTTAGGGTTAGTGTGAGGTTAAGGGTGAGGATTAGGGTTAGGGTTAGGTTGAGGGCTAGGGTGAGGGTGAGAGTTAGGGTTAGGGTTTGGTTTAGGGTTTGGGTGATTGTTAGGGTGAGTGTGAGGGTTAGTGTTATGGTTAGGGTTAGTGTTAGGGTGAGGGTTAGGGTTAGGGTGAAGGTTATGGATAGGATGAGGGTTAGGGTTAGGGTTAGGGTTAGGGTTATTTTTAGGGTTAGGGTTAGGGTTAGGGTTATGTTGAGGCTGAGGGTTAGGGTTACGTTGAGGTTTAGGTTTCAGTTTAGGGTTAGAGTTAGGGTTAGGGCGAGGGTGAGGTTTAGGGTTAGAGTTAGGGTTAGGTTTAGGATGAGATTTAGGTTGAGGGTGAGGGTTAGGGTTAGTGTGAGGGTTAGTGTTAGGGTTAGGGTTAGTGTTAGGGTGAGGGTAAGTGTTAGCTTGAGGGTTAGGATTAGCGTGAGGGTTATGGTTATGCTGAGGGTTAGGGTTAGGGTTATGGTTATTGTTAGGTTTAGGGTTAGGTTTACGGTTATGGTGAGGTTGAGGGTGAGGGTTAGGGTTAGTTTAGGGTGTGGTTTAGTGTTAGGGTTAGAGTTAGAGTTAGGGTTAGAGTGAGGGTGAGGTTTAGGTGTAGAATTAGGGTTAGGGTGAGGTTTAGGGTGATTTTTAGGGTTAGAGTGAGCGGTAGTGTTAGCGTTAGGGTTAGTGTTAGGGTGAGGGTAAATATTGGGCTGAGGGATAGGGTTAGGGTGAGGGTTAGGGTTAGGGTTTGGGTTATTGTTAGGGTTAGGTTTATACGGGTCCGTTGAGGGTGAGGGTGTGGGTTAGAATTAGGGTTAGGATGAGGTTTAGGTTTCGGTTCCTGTTAGAGTTAGGCTTAGGATGAGGGTGAGGTTTAGGGTTAGAGTTAAGGTTAGTGTTAGGGTTAGGGATAGGGTGAGGTTTAGGGTTAGGCTTTGGCTTAGGCTTAGGCTTAGGCCGAGCATGAGGGGGAGGGTTAGGTTTCGGGTTAGGGTGAGGTTTTGGGTTAGGATTAGCGTGAGTGTTAGGATGAGGTTTAGGGTTAAGATTAGGTTTAGGGTGAGGGCTAGGATGAGGGTTAGGGTCAGGGTTAGGGTTAGGATAGGGTTATGTATAGGATTTGGGTTAGGGTGAGGGTGAGTGTGAGGGTTAGGTTTGGGCTAGGCTTAGGGGTAGGGTGAGGGTTAGGGTTATGTTTTGGGTTAGGGTGAGGGTGAGGCTGAGGATTAGGTTTAGGTTTAGGGTTTGGTTTAGGGTTAGGGTTTGTGTTAGTGTTAGGGTTACGGTTATGGTTACACTGAGGTTAGGTTTTGTGTTAGGGTTTGGGTTAGGGTTATGGTGAACGTTAGGTTTAGGGTTAGGGTTAGGGTTAAGTTAGGGTTAGGCTGAGGGTGATGGTGGGGCTGAGGATTAGGGTATGGTTAGGGTTATTGTTAGGGTTATGGTTAGGGTGAAATTTGCAGTGAGGGTGAGGCTGAGGGTGAGGGTGAGGGTTATGGTTAGTGTGTGGGTTAGGGTTAGGGTTACTGTTATTGTTAGGGTTAGGGTTAGAGTTACAGTGAGGTTGAGGGTTAGTGTTAGGGTTAGTTTTAGGATTAAGGTTAGGGTTAGGGTTAGGGTGAGGGTGAGGTTTAGGGTTAGAGTTAGGTTTGTGGGAGGGTTACGGTGAGGTTTAGGGTTAGGGTTAGTGTTAGGGTTAGTTTGAGGGTGAGGGTTAGGTTGAGGTTTAGAGATAGGGTTAACTTTAGGACTAGGGTTAGGGTGAGGGTGAGTGTGAGGGTTAGTTTGAGGGTTAGGCTGAGACTTAGGTTTAGGCTGAGGGTGAGGATGGGGGTGAGTATTAGGGTTAGATTGATGGTTAGGTTTAGGGTTAGGGTTATTGTTAGGGTTAGGGTTAGAGTTATGGTGAGGGTGAGGGTGTGGGTGAGGGTTAGGGTTAGGGTTAGGGTGGGGTTTAGGGTTAGGGTTAGGGTGAGGGTGAGGTTTAGGGTTAGATATAGGTTTAGGGGGAGGGTTAGGTGAGGGTTAGGTTTAGGGTTAGTGTTAGGGATAGGGTGAGGGTTAGGGTTCGGTCGAGGTTTAGGGTTAGGGTTAGGGTTTGGGTTAGGGTTAGTGTTAGGATGAGGGTAAGTGTTAGGGTGAGGGTTTGTGTTTGGGTGAGGGTTAAGTTTTGGGTGAGGGTGAGGGTTAGTATTCGGGTTGGTGTTAGGGTAATTGTTAGTGTTATGATTAAGGTAAAATTTACGGTTAGGGTGAGTTTGAGGTTGAGGGTTAGGTTTAGGGTTAGGGTAATGTTTAGGGTTCGGGTTCGGGTTAGGGTTAGGGTTAGGGGTAGGGTGAGGGTTTGGGTTATGTTTAGGGTTACGGTGAAGGTGAGGGTTAGGGTGAGTTTTAGGGTTAGTGTGAGGGTTAGGGTGAGGGTGAGGTTTAGAGTTCGACTTAGGGTAAGGGGGAGGGTTAGGTTGAAGGTTAGGGCTAGGGTTATTGTTAGGGTTAGGATTAGGGTGAGGGTTAGGTTGAGGTTTATGGTTAGGGTTATGCTTAGGATTAGGATTACTGTTATGATGAGGATGAGTGTGAGGGTTAGGGTTAGGTTTAGGCTTAGAGTTAGGCTGAGGGTTAAGGTGAGGGTAAGTTTTACGTTTAGGGTTAGGGTTAGGGTGAGGGTTAGGGTTAGGGTTAGGGTGAAGGTGAGGGTTCGATTGAGGATTAGGGTTATGTTCAGGGTTATGGTTAGGGTGAGGGTTAGGTTTAGTGTTAGGGTTATTGTTAGGGTTAGGGTTAGGTTTAAGGTGAGTTTGAGGGTGAGGGTTAGGTTTAGGTTTAGGGTGAGGTTTAGTTTTAGGTTTAGGTTTAGAGTTAGGGTTAGGGTGATGGTCAGGTTTAGGGTTAGAGTTAGGGTTAGTGTTAGGGTTAGGTATAAGGTGAGGGTTAGGGTGAGGTTTAGAGTTCGGATTAGGCTTAGGCTTAGGCTTTGGCCGAGAGTCAGGGTGAGGGTTAGGGTTAGGGTTAGGGTGAGGATTAGGGTTAGGTTTAGGGTGAGGGTTAGGATGAGGTTTAGGGTTAGGGTTAGGGCTAGGGTTAGGTTTTGTGTTAGGGTTAGGGTTAGTTTTAGGGTTAGGGTTAGGGTTAGGGTTAGGGTGAGGGTTAGGGTTAGGGTTAGGCTTAGGCTTAGGCTTAGGGTTAGGTTTACTCTTATTTTTAGTGTTATGGTTAGTGTTAAGTTTGCGGTGAGGATGAGGCACAGGGTGAGGGTTATGGTTATTGTTAGGGTTAGGGTTACTGTTATTGTTAGTTTTAGGGTTAGAGTTACGTTCACATTGAGAGTGAGGGTGAGGGTGACATTAGGGTGAGGTTTACGGTGAGGTTTAGGGTTAGGGTTAGGTTTATTGTAAGGGTGCTGGTGAGGTTTAGGGTTTGAGTTCAGGTTAGGGGTAGGGTTAGGGTGAGGGTTAGGGTTAGGTTTAGTGCTAGCATTAGGGTGAGGGTGAGGGTTAGGTTGAGGTTTAGGGATAGGGTTAGGGTTAGGATTAGGTTTAGGGTGAGAGTGAGGGTGAGGGTTAATGTTAGGGTTAGGCTTAGGCTTAGGGTTAGGCTGAGGGTGAGGGTGGGGGTGAGGATTTGGTTTAGGGTGATCGTTAGGTTTAGGGTTAGTGTTATTGTTAGGGTTAATGTTCGAGTTACGGTGAGGCTGAGGGTGCAGGTGAGGTTTAGGGTTAGGGTCAGGGTGAGGTTTTGGGTTAGGTTTAGAGATAGGGTTAGGGTGAGGGTGAGGTTTAGGGTTAGAATTAGGGTTAGTGATAGGGACAGGCTTAGGGTTAGGCTGAGGGTGAGGGTGGGGTTGAGGATTAGGGTTAGTGTTAGTGTTAGGGTTAGGGTTATAGTTAGGGTTAAAGTTAGGTCTAGGGTTAGGATTAGTATTAAGTTTAAGGTGAGGGTGAGTATGAGGGTTAGTGTTATTGTTAGGGTTAGGATTAGGGTTAGAGTGAGGGTGAGTTTTAGGGTTAGGGTTAGGTTTAGAGTGAGGTTTAGGGTGAGGGTTAGGGTTAGGGTTAGTTTTAGGGTTAGGTTTGGGGTTCGTGTTAGGATTCGGGTTACTGTGACTGTGAGTGTGAAGCTTAGGGTTAGGGTTAGTGTTAGGCTGAGGCTGAGGGTGAAGTTCAGCGTTAGATTTAGGGTTAGGGTATGGTTTATGTTTAGAGTGAGGGTTAGAGTGAGGGTTAGGGTTAAGATTAGGGTTAGGGTATGTGCTAGGGTTAGGGATAGGGTTAGGGTTCGGGTTAGGGTGACGTTTAGTGTTAGGTTTAGTGTCAGAGTTTGGATTGGTGTGAGGGTTTGGGTTAGGGTTAGAGTTACCGTTTGGGTGAGGTTTAGGCTTACGTTTAGGGTTAGGGTTATTCTTAGGGTTAGGGTTAGGGTTAAGGTTAAGGTAAGGGTAAGAGTGAGGGTGATGTTGGGGGTTATGGTTAGGGTTAGGATGAGGTTTAGAGTTAGGGTTAGGGTTAGGGTCAGGGTGAGGTTTAGGGTTAGAGTTAGGGTTAGGGTTAGGGTTAGGGTTAGTGTGAGTGTTAGGGTTAGGGTGAGAGTGAGGTTTAGGGTTAGAGTTAGGGTTTGGGAGATGGATAAGGTGAGGTTTAGGGTTAGGGTTACTGTTAGGGTTAGGGTGAGTGTGAGGGTTAGTTTGAGGTTTTGGGATAGGGTTACGTTTAGGTTTAGGTTTAGGGTGAGCGTGAGTGTGTGGGTTACGTTGAGGGTTAGACTTAGGCTTAGGTTTAGGCTCAGGGTCAGGGTGGTGGTGAGGATTAGGGTTAGGGAGATGGTTAGGGTTAGGGTTAGTGTTATTGTTAGGGTAAGGGTTAGAGTTACGATGAGGGTGAGGGTGCTGGTGAGAGTTAGGGTTAGGGTTAGTGTGGGGTTTACGGTTAGGGTGTGAGTTAGGGTTAGAGTTACTGTGTGGGTGAGGGTGCGGTTGAGTGTGAGGGTTAGGGTTAGTTTTACGGTTAGGATTAGGGTGAGGGCTAGGGAGGCGTTTAGGGTTAGGTTTGTAGTGAGATTTAGGGGTAGGGTTAGATTTAGGGTTAGGGTGATGTGAGGTTTAGGGTTAGATTTAGGGTTAGGGTGAGGCTGAGGGTGAGGGTTAGGGTTAGGGTTAGTGTTAGGGTTAGGTTAGGGTTAGGGTGAGGTTAGGGGGAGGGTGAGGTTTAGGGTTAGGGTTAGGATTAGTGTGAGGGTTTGGGTGAGTGTGAGGGATAGGGTTAGGGATAGGGTTAGGGTTAGGGTTAGGGTGAGGGTTAGGGTTAGGTTTAGGGTGAGAATTAGGGTTCTGATAAGTTTAGCGTTATGGTGAGGATTAGGGTTAGGATTACGTTTAGGTTTGGGGCTAGGCTGATGGTGAGGGTGAGCGTTAGTTTTAGGGTAAGGTTTAGGGTTAGGGTTAGGGTTTGGGTGAGGGTTAGGATGAGGGTTAGTGTTACGGTGAGGGTGAGGGTTAGGGGTAGGTTGAGGGTTAGGTTTAGGATTAGGGTTAGGGTGAGGGTGAGTGTTAGGATTATTGTTAGGATTAGGATTTGGTTTAGGGTTAGGGTGAGTGTGAGGTTTAGGGTTAGGTTTAGGGTTAGGCTTAGGTTTAGTCTGAGGGTGATGTGGAGGGTGAGGGTTATTGTTAGGGTGAGGGTTAGGGTTAGGGTTAGGGTGAGAGATAGGGTTCGGGTTAAGTTTAGGGTTAGAGTGAGGTTTAGGGTAAGTGTTACAGTGTGGCTTAGGGTTAATGTTAGTGTGAGGAGTAGGATGAGGGTTAGGGTTAGGATTAGTCTTAGAATGAGGACTAGGATGAGGGTGAGGTTTAGGGTTAGGGTTAGGGTGACGTTTAGGTTTAGGGTTAGGGTTAGGGTAAGGGTGAGGGTGAGGTTTAAGGTTAGAGATAGGGTTAGGGTGAGGCTGAGGGTGAAGGTTAGGGTTAGTGTTAGTGTTAGATTTAGGGTTTCGGTGAGGGTTAGGATGAGGGTGAGTGTTAGCCTTGGTGTTAGGAATAAGATTAGGGTAAGTGTTAGGGTGAGTGTAAGGGTTAGTTTCACGGTGAGCGTGAGTGTTAGGGTTAGGTTGTGGGTTAGGGTTAGGCTTACGATTAGGGTGATGGTGAGAGTGAGGATTAGGTTTAGGGTAAGGGTTAGGGGTAGGGTTAGAGTGAGAGTTAGGGTTCGAGTTTAGGGTTAGGGTGTGATTTAGGGTTAGGATTACGTTGAGTTTGAAGGTTAGGCTTAGTTTGAGGGTTAGGGTTAGGCTTAGGATTAGGGTGAGGGTTAGGGTTAGGCTTAGGCTGAGGTTTAGGGTGAGGTTTTGGATTACGGTTAGGATTAGTGTTAGGGTGAGGGTGAGGTTTTGGGTTAGAGTTAGGTTTAGGGGCAGGGTTAGGGAGAGTTTTTGGGTTAGAGTTAGTGTTATGGTTAGGGTGAGGGTTAGGGTTTGGGGTAGGGTTATTGTTAGTGTTATGGTTAGGGTTAAGTTTGTGGTGAGGGCGAGGCTGAGGGTGGGAGTTATGTTTAGTGTTAGGTTTAGGGTGAGGTTTAGGGTTAGGGTTAGGTTAAGGGTTAGGGTGAGTGTGAGGTTTAGGGTTAGATTTAGGGTTAGGGTGAGGGTTAGGGTGAAGGCTAGGGTGTCGCTGAGGGTTATGGTAAGTGTTAGGGTTAAGTTTAGGGTGAGGGTTAGCTTGAGGTTTAGGGTTAGGGTTAGGATTAGGGTTAGGGTGAGGATTAGGGTGAGTGTGAGGGTTAGGTTTAGGGTTAAGCTTAGGTGTAGGCTGAGGGTTAGGTTGAGCGTGAGGTTAGGGTTAGGGGTTAGCGTTAGGGTGAGAGTTAGGGGTAGTGTTAGGGTGAAAGATAGGGTACAAGTTAAGTTTTGGGTTAGCGTTAGGTTTACGGTGATGGTTAGGATGAGGATTGGGGTTAGGATTAGGTTTAGTGTGAGGGCTAGGGTGAAGGTGAGGGTTAGGGTTAGTGTTTGGGTGAGGTTTAGGTTAGGGTTAGTGTTAGGATGAGGGTTAGGGTTAAGGTGAGGGTTAGGGTTAGGGTTAGGGTAAGGGTTAGGGTAAGGATTTGGGTTAGGGTTAGGGTGAGTTTTAGGGTTACATTTAGGGTTAGGGGGAGGTTTAGGTCGAGCGGTAGGGTTAAGTTTAGTGTTAGGGTTAAGGTTTGGGTGAGTGTTAGCTTGAGGTTTAGTGTTATTTTTAGGGTTAGGTTTAGGATTAGAGTTAGGGTGAGGGTGAGTGTGAGGGTTAAGTTTAGGGTTAGTGTTAGCTTGAGGTTTTGGGTTAGGCTGAGGGTGAGGGTAGGGTGAAGATTAGGGGTAGGGTGAGGGTGAGTGTGAGGGTTAGGGTTAGGGTTAGGCTTAGGCTTAGGGTTAGGCTGAGGGTGAGGGTGGGGGTGAGGATTAGGGTTAGGGTGATGGTTATGGTTAGGGTTAGGGTGAGGGTTGGGATGAGGGTTAGGTTTAGGATTAGGGTTAGGGAGAGGACTAGGGTGAGGTTTAGGGTAAGGGTTAGGCTTAGGCTTACGGTTAAGCTGAGCGTGAGGTTGAGGGTAAGTTTTAGGTTTAGGGTGATGGTTAGGTTTACGGTTAGGGTGAGGGTTAGGATGAGGTTTAGGGTTAGGGTGAGGATGATGGTAAGTGTAAAGGTGAGGTTTAGGCTGAGGGTGAGGGTTAAGATAAAGGTGAGTGTTAGGGTTAGGGTTAGGATTAGGGTGAGTGATAGACTGAGGTTTAGGTTTAGGGTTAGTGTTAGTGTGAGGTTTAGGTTGAGGATGAGGGTTCGGGTTAGGGTGAGGGTGAGGATTAGACATCGGGTTAGGGTGAGGGCTTGGATGAGGGTTAGGGTTGGAGTTTGGGTTATGGTTAGGGTGAGGTTTAGGATTAGGGTTAGGATTAGGGTTAGTGTGAGGGTTAGTGTTAGGGTTAGGGTTAGTGTTGGGGTGAGGGTAACTGTTAGGGAGAGGGTTAGGGTTAGGGTGAGGCTTATGGTTAGGGTGAGGGTTAGGGTTAGGGTTAGAGTAATTTTTAGGGTTAGGATTACGGTTACAGTGAGGCTGAGAATTAAGGTTAGTGTTAGGGTGAAGTTTAGTGTTAGGGTTATTGTTAGAGTTAGGGTTAGGGTGAAGTTGAGGTTTAGTGGTAGGATTAGGGTTAAGGTGAGGGTTAGGGTGAGGGTTAGGGTTGGGGTGAGGGTTAGGGTGGGGGTGACGGTAGGGGTAAAGATGAGGGTTAGGCTGAGGGTGAGCATTACGGTAAAGGTGAGGGTTAGGTTTAGGGTGAGGGTTAGGTTTAGATTTAGGGTGAGGCTGAGGGTTAGATTGAGATTTAGTGTTAGGGTTAGTGTGAGGTTTATGGTGAGGATGAGTGTTAGGGTTAGGGTGAGTGCTAGGGTGAGGTTGACGGTTAAGGTTAGTGTTAGGATGGGGTTTAGGGTTAGGGTGATTTTTAGGGTTAGTGTGAGCATTAGTGTTAGCATTAGGTTTAGTGTTAGTGTGAGGGTAAGTATTAGGATGAGGGTTAGGGTTAGGGTGAGGGATATGGTTAGGGTGAGGGTTAGGGTAAGGGTTAGGGTTATTGTTAGGGTTAGGGTTAGGGTTATATGGTTACAGTGAGGGTGAGGTTGTGGGTTATTTTTAGGGTTAGGATGAGGTTTTGGTTTCAGGTAAGGGTTAGAGTTAGGGTTAGGGTGAGGGTGAGGTTTAGGGTTAGAGTTAGCGTTAGTGTTAGGGTTAGGGATAGGGGGAGGGTTAGGGTTAGGCTTAGGCTTAGGCTTGGGCCAAGCATGAGGAGGAGGGTTAGGGTTCGGGTTAGGGTGAGGTTTAGTGTTAGGGTTAGGCTGAGGGTTAGGTTTAGGTTTAGGGTTAGGATTAGGTTTGGGGTGAGGGCTAGGGTGAGGGTTAGGGTGAGGGTTAGGTTTAGGATAGGGTTAGGTTTAGGATTTGGGTTAGGATGAGTGTGAGTGTGAGGGTTAGGTTTGGATTAGGCTTAGGGTTAGTGTGAAGGTTAGGGTTAGGGTTTGGCTTAGGTTGAGGTTGAGGCTGAGGATTAGTGTTAGGTTTAAGGTTTGGTTTAGGGTTAGGGTTTCTGTTAGGTTTAGGGTTAGGGTTAGGGTTACAGGGAGGGTTAGGTTTAGGGTTAGGGTTAGTGTTTGGGGGAGGGTTAGCGTGAGGTTTAGGGTTAGGGTTAGTGTTAGGGTTAGGCTGAGGGTGAGGTTTAGGTTGAGGATTAGGGATAGGGTTAAGTTTAGTTTTAGCATTAGGTTGAGCGTGAATGTGAGGGTTAGGTTGAGGGTTAGGCTTAAGCTTAGGGTTAGGCTGAGGTTGAGGGTGGGGGTGAATATTAGGGTTAGGGTGATTGTTAGGTTTACGTTTAGTGTTATTGTTAGGGTAAGGGTTAGAGTTAAGGTGAGGGTAAGGGTGCGGGTGAGACTTAGCTTTAGGGTTAGGGTGTGTTTTAGGGTTAGGATTAGGGTTAGGGTGAGGGTGAGGGTTAGGGTTAGGGTTAGGGTTAGGGTTTGGGTTAGGGTTAGAGTTACTGTGAGGGTTAGGGTACGGGTGAATGTGAGGGTTAGGGTTAGGTTTAGGGTTAGGGTCAGGGTTAGGGTGAGGGCTGGGGTGAGGGTGAGTTTTAGGGTTAGGGTTAGGGTTTGGTTTAGGGATAGGGTTAGGGTTAGGTTTAGGGTGAGTGTGAGGTTTAGTGTGAAAGTTCGGGTTAGGGTGAGGCTGAGGGTGAGGGTTAGGGTGAGGGTTAGCATTAGGGTTAGGGTGAGAGTTAGGTTTCAGTTTAGTTTAGGGTTAGGGTGAGGATTAGGGTTAGGATTAGGGTTAGGCTGAGGGCTAGGGTGAGGATGAGGGTTAGGCTTAGTGTTAGGGTAAGGTTTAGGGTTAGGGTTAGGGTTCGGGTTTGGGATAGGATGAGGGTTAGGGTTTCGGTGAGCATGAGCATTAGGATTAGGTTGAGGGTTAGGGTTAGGATTAGTGTTAGGCTGAGGGTGACTGTTACGATTAGGGTTAGGATTAGGAGTAGGGTTAGGTTTAGGGTTAGGATTAGTGTTATTTTTAGGGTTTGGTTTATAGTTATGGTGAGGGTGAGGGGAGGGTGAGGATTAGGGTTAGGGTTATTGTCAGGTTCAGGATTAGGCTTAGGATTAGTGTTAGGGTGAGGGTGAGGTTTAGTTTTAGATTTAGGGTTAGTTGGAGGTTTAGGTGGGGGTTAATGTTAGGGTTAGTTTTATGTTTAAGGTTAGGGTGAGGGTTAGGTTGAGGTTAAGGGTTAGGGTTAGGGTTAGTGTTAGGATTAGGGTTAGGGTGAGGGTTAGTGTGAGGGTTAGGCTTAGGATTAGGCTTAGGCTTAGGGTAAGGCTGAGAGTGAGTGTGGGGCTGTGGATTAGGGTTAGGGTGATTGTTAGGTTTAGGCTTAGTGTGAGGGTTAGGATGAGAGTTAGGGTTAGGATTAGGGTTAAGGTGAGGGCTTGGGTGAGGGTGAGGGTTAGGGTAAGTGTTAGGCTTAGGCTTAGGGTTAGGCTGAGAATGAGGTTGAGGGTGAGTGTTAGGGTTAAGGTGAGATTTAGTGTTAGGGTTACGGTTAGAGTTAGGATTCGGGTGAGTGTGAGGTTTAGGGGTAGAGTTAGGGTTAGGGTGAGTGTTAGGCTTAGGGTGACGATTAAGGTGGGAGTGATGGTAAGGTAAAGGTGAGGGTTAGGCTGAGTGTGAGGGTTTTTGAATGGGTTAGCGTTTGTGTTAGGGGGAGGGATAGGATTAGGCTGAGTGTGAGGGTGAGGGTTAGATTGAGGATTAGTGTTAGGGTTTGTGTGAGGTTTAAGGTGAGGATGAGGGTTAGGGTTAGGGTAAGGCCTAAGGTGAGGATGAGGGTTAGGGTTAGTGTTAGGGTGAAGTTTAGGGTTAGGGTTAGGGTTAGGATTAATTTTAGAGTTAGGCTTAAGGTGAGGGTTAGGGTGAGGGTGAGGTTTAGGGTTAGGGTTAGGATTAGGATTAGGTTTAGGTTTAGGGTAAGTGTGACTTTTAGGGTTAGGGTTAGGGTTAGGCTTAGGGTTAGGCTTAGGGTGATGGTGGGGGTGAGGGTTATTGTTAGGGTGAGGGTTAGGCTTAGGCTTAGGGTGAGAGATAGGGTTCCGGTTATGTTTAGGTTTAGAATGAGTATTGGGTAAGGGTTACAGTGAGGGTGAGGGTTAGGGTTAGGTTGAGGTTTCGGGTTAGGGTTTGGTTTAGGGTGAGGGTGAGGGTGAGGGTAAGGGTTAGGGTTAGTGTTAGGGTAAGGGTTAGGATGAGGGTTAGGGTTAGGATTAGGGTTAGGGTTAGGGTTAGGGTTAGAGTTCAGGTTAAGTTGAGGGTGAGGGTGAGGGTTAGGGTTAGGGTGGGGGTTAGGGTTAAAGTTATTATTAGGTTTAGGGTTAGAGTTAAGGTTAGGTTGAGGGTGAGGGTGAGGGTTAGGTTTAGGGTTAGGTGTAGGGGGAGGTTTAGGGTTAGGGTTAGGGTTAGAGTTAGTGTGAGGGTGAGGTTTAGGGGTAGAGTTAGGGTTAGGGGGAGGGTTAGAGTCAGGTTTAGGTTTAGGGTTTGGGTGAGGATGAGGGTTAGGTTGAGTTTTAGGGATATGGTTAGGTTTAGGATTTGGTATCGTTTGAGGGTGAGTGTGAGGGTTAGGGTGATGGTTAGGCTTACAGTGAGGGTTAGGCTGAGGGTGAGGGTGGGGGTGACGATTAGGGTTAGGGGGATAGTAAGGGTTAGGGTTAGTGTTATTGTTAGGGTTAGAATTAGAGTTACTGTGAGGGTGAGGTTGGCGGTGAGGGTTAGGTTTAGGGTTAGGGTGGGGTTTAGGTTTAGGGTTAGTGTTAGGGTTAGTGTGAGGTTGAGGGTTAGGTTGAGGTTTAGGGTTAGGGTTAGGGTTATTGTGAGGGTTAGGGTTAGGGTTAGAGTTAGTGTTTGGGTTACGGTAAGTGTTAGTGTGAGGGTTTGGGTTAGGGTGAGGGTTCTGTTTAGGGTGAGGTTTAGAGTTAGGTTTATTGTTAGGGTTAGGGTTAGGGTTAAGGTTACGTTGAGGGTGAGGATTAGGGTTGGGGTTAGGATGAGGTTTAGGTTTAGGGTTAGTGTTACAATTAGGGTTAGGGTGAGAGAGAGGTTTAAGGTTAGAGTTAGGGTTAGTGTTAGGGTTAGAGTGAGGGCTAGGGTGAGGCTTAGGTTTAGGGTTAGGGTGAGGGTTAGGATGAGGTTTAGGGTTAGGATTAGGGTTAGGGTTAGGGCTAGGGTAAGGGTTAGGGTTAGGGTTATGGATAGGGTTAGGTTTGGGATTAGGATTAGGGTGAGGGTGAGTGTGAGGGTTAGGGTTAGGTTTATTGTTAGGATTAGGCTTAGGGTTAGGGTGAGGGTTAGGGTTAGGGTTTGGGTTAGGGTGAGGTTGATGCTGAGGATTAGGGTTTGGTTTAGGGTTAGGGTTAGTGTTAGTTTTAGGGGTAGGGTTAGGTTTAGCGTTAGGTTTTGGCTGAGGTTGAGGGTGGTGGTGAGGATTAGGGTTAGGTTTACGGTTCTGGTTATTGTTAGTGTTATGGTTAGGGTTAATTTTGCAGTGAGGTTGAGTTTGAGTTTGAGTGTTATGGTTAGACATTGGGTTATGGTTAGGGTTAGTGTTATTGTTAGGGTTAGGTTTAGAGTTACGGTTAGGTTGAGGGTGAGGGTGAGAGTTAGGGTTAGGATGAGGTTTAGGGTGAGATTTGGGGTTAGGTTTAGGGTTAGGGTTAGGTTGAGTGTGAGGTTTAGGGTTAGAGTTAGTTTTAGGGGGAGGGTTAGGGTGAAGTTTAAGGTTAGGGTTAGTGTTAGGGTTAGGGAGAGCGGCAGGGTTAGGATGTGGATTAGGGATAGGTTTAGGGTTAGGATTAGGGTTAGGGTGTGGGTGAGTGTAAGGGTTAGTGTGTAAGGGTTAGGCTTAGGCTTAGGGTTAGGCTGAGAGTGAGGATGAGGGTGAGATTTAGGGTTAAAATTAGGGTGGGGTTTAGGGTTAGGTTTAGGGTAAGGGTTTGGGTGAGGGTGAGGTTTAAGTTTAGATATAGGGTTAGGGGGGTGGTTAGGGTGAGGGTTATGGTTAGGGTTAGTTTTAGCGTTAGGGTGAGGGTGAGGGTTAGGTTTAGGGTTAGGATTAGGTTTAGAGTGAGGGTGAACGTGTGTGTTAGGGTTAGGTTTAGGGTTAGGCTTAGGATTAGGCTGAGGGTGAGTTTGAGGTTGAGGGTTAGGGTTAGGGTGAGGGTTAGGATTCGGGTTAAGTTTAGGGTTAGGGTGAGGGTTTGGGTAAGGGTTATGGTGAGGGCGAGTTTTAGCGTTAGATTGAATGTTAGGGTTAGGGTTAGGGTGCGTGTGAGGGTGAGGGTTAGAGTTAGGGTGAGGGTTAGGGTTAGGGTGAGGGTTAGGATGAGTGTTAGGGTTAGAGTTAGATTTAGGGTGAGTCTGAGGGTGAGGGTTAGGGTGAGGGTTAGTGTTAGATTTAGGGTTAGGGTGAGGGTGAAGCTGAGGTGAGGTTGAGGGTTAAGGTTAGCATGAGTGTTAGGGTGAGGGTGAAGGTTAGGGTTAGTTGGAGGGTTAGGTCGAGGGTTAGGGTTAGGGTTACTTTTAGGGTTAAGGTTAGAGTGAGGGTTAGGTTGAGGTTTAGGGTTCGTGTTACAGTTAGGATTAGGATTAGGGTAAGGGTTAGGCTGAGTGTGAGATTTAGGGTTAGGGTTAGGTTTAGACTTAGGTTTAGGCTGAGGGTGAGGGTGAGGGTGAAGGTTAGGGTTAGGGTGAGGGTTAGGGTTAGGTTTAGGGAGAAAGATAGCGTTTGGGTTATGTTTAGGGTTAGGTTTAGTTTGAGATTTAGGGTTAGGGTTAGGGTTCGGGTGAGGGTTAGGGTTAGGATGAGGGTTAGGATGAGGATTAGGGTTATGATTAGTGTTAGGGTGTGGGCTAGGGTGATGGTGATTTTTAGGGTTAGTGTTTGGGTGAGGTTTAGTGTTAGTGTTAGGGTTAGGGTTAGAGTTACGTTGAGGTTGAGGGTGAGGGTGAATGTTAGGGTTAGGGTGAGTTTTAGGGTTACGGTTAGGGTTAGGGCAAGGGTGAGTTTTAGGGTGAGGGTGAGGTTTAATGTTAGGAATAGGGTGAGAGTTAGGGTAGGGTTAGGGTGAGAGAAGGATTCAAGTTAAGTTTAGGGTTAGAGTGTGGGTTATGGTAAGGGTTACGGTGAGGTTGAGGGTTACGGTTAGGTTGAGATTTAGGGTTAAGATTAGATTTAGTGTTAGGGTGAGGGTTAGGGTAAGGTTTACGGTGAGGTTGAGGGTTAGAGTTAGGGTTAGAGTTAGGATTTGTGTTAGGGTGAGGGCTAGGGTGAGGCTGAGGGTTAGGGTAAAGGTTTGGCTTAGGCTTAGGTTTAAGCTGAGCGTGAGGTTGAGGGTGAGTGTTAGTGTTAGTGTAAGTGTGAGGTTTAGTGTTAGGGTTAGGGTTAGAGTTAGCATTAGGGTGAGGTTTAGGGGTAGAGTTAGTGTTAGGGTGAGGTTAGGCTTAGGGTGAGGGTTGGGTTGTGGGTGACTGTAAGGGTAAGGTGAGGGTTAGGCTGAGGGCGAGGGTCACGGTAAGGGTGAGAGTTAGGGTTAGAGCGAGGGTTAGGGTTAGGGTTAGGGTGAGGGTGAGGGTTATATTGATGATTAGTGTTAGCTTTAGTGTGAGGTTTACCGTGAGGATTAATATTAGGTTTAGGGCTAGGGTTAGGTTGAGGTTTAGGGTTAGTGTTAGCATGAGGTTTAGGGTTAGGGTGATTGTTAGATTTAGTGTGAGGCTTAGTGTTCGGGTTAAGTTTAGTGTTAAGGTGAGAGTAAGTGTTAGGATGAGGGTTAGGTTTAGGGTGAGGGTCATGATTAGGGTGAGGTTTAGGGTTAGGGTTAGGGTTTTTGTTAGGTTTAGGGTTAGGGTTGTTGTTAGTGTGAGGGTTAGGGTTCAGGTTAAGGTGAGGGTGAGGTTTAGGGTTAGGGTTAGGATTAGGGTTAGTGTTAGGGTGAGGGTAAGTTTTAGGGTGAGTGATAGGGTTAGGGTGAGGGTTATGGTTAGGGTGACGGTCAAGGTTAGGTTTAGGGTTACTTTGAGCGTGAGGGTTAGGGTTATGTTGAGGGTTAGTGTTAGGGTTAGGGTTAGGGTGAGTTTAGGGTTAGGGTTATTGTGAGTGCTAGTCTTAGGGTTAAGGTTAGGGGTAGGGTGAGGGTAAGTGTTAGGGTGAGGTTTAGGGTTAGGGTGAGGATTATGTTTAGGGTGAGGGTTAGGGTTATTGTTAGGGTTAGGTTTAGATTTAGGGTTAGGGTGAGGGTGAGATTTAGGGTTAGAGTGAGGATTAGTTTTAGGGTTATTGTTAGGGTTATTGTTAGGGTGAGGGTTAGGGTTAGGTTTAGGCTTAGGCTTAGGCTTAGGCTGAGCATGAGGGTGAGGGTTAGGGTTCGCGTTAGGGTTTTGGTTAGTGTCAGGTTTAGGATGAGATTTAGGGTTAAGATTAGGGTTAGGGTGAGGGCTAGGCTGAGGGTTAGGGTTAGGGATTGGGTTAGGTTTAGGATTAAGGTTAGGGTGAGGGTGAGGGTGAGGCTTAGGGTTAGAGTTAGGGTTAGGCTTAGAGTTAGGGTGAGGGTTTTGTTAGGGTTTGGGTTAGGGTTAGGGTTAGGGTTACCGTGAGGGTCAGGGTTAGGTTAGGGTTTGTCTTAGGATTAGGCTTATTGTTAGTGTTATGGTTAGGGTTAAGTTTGCAGTGAGGGTGAGGCTGAGGGTGAGGGTGAGGTTTAGGGTTAGGGTTAGGGTTAGGGTTATTGTTAGGGTTAGGGCTAGAGTTACGGTGAGGTTGAGGGTGAGGTTGAAGGTTAGGGTTAGGGTGAGTTTTAGGGTTAGGGTTAGGGTTAGGGTGAGGGTGAGGTTTAGGGTTAGAGTTATTCTAAGTGTTAGGGTTAGGGTGAGGTTTCGGGTTAAGGTTAGGTTTGGGGTTATGGTAAAGGCGAGGTTTAGGGTTAGAATTAGGGTTAGGGTGAGGCTGAGGGTGAGGGTTAGGGTTAGGGTTAGTGTTAGCCTTAGGGTTAGGGTTAGAGTGAGGGTTATGGTGAGGGTGAGGTTTAGAGTTAAGGTTAGGATTAGGATTAGTGTCAGGGTTAGGGTGAGTGTGAGGTATAGGGTTATTGTTAGGATTAGGGTTAGGCTTAGGGTTAGCCTGAGGGTGGGGGTGAGTGTGAGGGTTAAGGTTAGGGTGAGGGTTAAGGTTAGGATTATGGGGAGGGTTAGGATGACTGTTAGGGTTAGTATTAGGGTTAGGATGAGGGGTAGGGTGAGGGTGAGGTTTAGGGATAGGGTTAGGGTTAAGGTAAGGGTGAGGGTGAGGTTTAGGGTTAGAGTTAGGCTTGAGTTAAGCCTGAGTGTGAGGGTGAGGGTTAGGGTGAGGATTAGGATTAGGGTAAGGGTTAGGGTGAGTGTGAGTGTTAGGGTTAGGGTAGGATTAGGTTTATGGTTACACTGATGTTTAGGGTGAGGGTGAGGGTAAGGGTTAGGATTAGGGTTAGGGTGAGGGCTAGGGTGAGGGTGAGGGTTAGGGAAAGGTTTAGGCTTAGGCTTAGGGTTAGGTTGAGCATGAGGTTGAGGGTGAGGGTTAGGGTTATGGATAGGGTGAGGTTTAGTGTTAGGGGTAGGGTTAGAGTTAGGGTTAGGGTGACGGTGAGGTTTAGGGGTTGGGTTAGGGTCAGGGTGAGGTGTAGGGTTAGGGTGAGGGTAAGTGTGGGGGTGACGGTAAGGGTAAAGGTGAGGTTTAGGCTGAGGGTGAGGGTTATGATAAGGGTGAGGGTTTGTTTAAGGGTGAGGTTTAGTGTTAGGTTTAGGATGAGGGTGAAGGTTAGATTGAGGATTAGTGTTAGGGTTAGTGTGAGGTTTAGGGTGAGAATGAGGGTTAGGGTTAGGGTGAGGGTTAGGTTGAGATTGAGGGTGAGTGTTAGATGGAGGATTAGTGTTACGGTTAGTGTGAGGTTTAGGGTGAGGTTAAGATTTAGGTTTAGGTTTAGGGTTAGGTTTAATGTTAGGGTTAGGCGTTAGGTGAGGGTTAAGGTAAGGGTGAGGTTTAGGTTTAGTGTTAGTACTAGGATTAGAGTTAGGGTTAGGGTGAGTGTGAGGGTTATGTTTAGGGTTAGGCTTAGTGTTAGGCTGAATGTGAGGGTGAGGTTGAGGTTTATGGTTTGGGTGAGTGTTAGGGTTAGGGTTAGGGTGATAGTTCGAGTTCAGGTTAAGTTTAGGGTTAGGGTGATGGTTAGGGTAAGGGTTACAGTGAGGGTGAGGGTTAGGGTTAGTTTGAGGGTTAGGGTTAGCGTTAGTGTTAGTCTTAAGGTGAGGGTGAGGGTGATGGTGAGTGTTATTGTTAGGGTGAGGTTTAGGATGAGGTTTAGGGTTAGGATTAGGGTTAGGTTGAGGGCTAGGTTGAGGGTGAGGTTTAGGGTTAGGGTTAGGGTGAGGGTTAGGGTTAGGGTTAGGGTGAGGATTTTGGTTAGGTTTATGGTTAGGGTTAGGGTGAGGTTGAGGTTTAGGGTTAGAGTTAGTGTTAGGGTGAGGCTGAGGGTTAGGGTGATGGTTAGGGTTAGTGTTAGAGAGGGTTACAGTGAGGATTAGTGTGAGGGTGAGGGGAAGGTTTTGTGTTAGGATTAGGATTAGGGTAAGTGTTGGGGTGAGTGTGAGGTTTAGGGTTAGGATTAGGTTTAGGCTTAGGTTTACGCTTAGGGTGAGGGTGAGGGTGAGGGTTAGGGTTAGGGTGAGAGTTAGGAGTAGGTTTAGGGTGAGAGTTTGGGTTCAGGTTAAGTTTAGGGTTAGGGTGAGGGTTAGGTTTAGGGTTACAGTGAGGGTTCAGGTTAGGCTTAGGATTAGGATGAGGGTTAGGGTTAGTGTTAGGGTCAGGGTTAGGGTTAGGATTAGGTTTCGGGTGAGGGCTAGGTTGAGGGTGAGGGTTGGGATTAGTGTTTTGGTGAGGTTTAGGGTTAGGGTTAGGATGAGGGTTAGGACATGGGTTAGGCTTACAGTGAGCATGAGTGTTAGGGTTAGGGTGAGGTTTAGGGTTAGTATTTGGGTTAGGGTGAGGGTGAGTTTTAGGATTATATTTAGGGTTAGGGGGAGGATTAGGTCAAGTGTTAGGGTTAAGGTTAGTATTAGGGTTAAGGTTACGGTGAGGGTTAGGTTGAGGTTTAGGGTTAGGGTTAGGGTTAGGATTAGTATTAGCGATAGGGTATGTGAGGGTTAGGGTTAGGCTTAGGCCTAGGGTTAGGGTTATGCTGAGGGTGAGGTTGGGTGTGAGTGTTAGAGTTAGGGTGATGGTTAGCGTTAGCGTTAGGGTGAGGATTATAATGAGGTATAGGGTTAGGATTATTGTTAGGGGGAGGGTTAAGATGAGGGTGAGGGTAAGGATAAGGGTTAGGCTTAGGCTTAGGTTTGGGCTGAGCATGAGGTTGAGGGTGAGGGTTAGGGTTAGGGTGATGCTTAGGTTTACGGTTAGGGTGAGGGTTAGGATGAGGTTTAGGGTTAGGGTGAGGATGATGGTAAGGGTAAAGCTGAGGTTTATGCTGAGGGTGTGGATTAAGATAAAGGTGAGGGTTAGCATTAGATTTAGGATTAGGGTTAGGGTTAGGGTGAGATTTGATTGAACATTAGGGTTAGGTTTAGGGTTAGTGTGAGGTTTAGGGTGAGGATGAGGGTTAGGGTTAGGATGAGGGTGAGGGTTAGAATTAGGGGTAGGGTGAGGGCTAGGGTGAGGGTGAGGGTTAGAGATAGGGTTAGGGTTAGGGTGAGGTTTAGGATTAGGGTGAGGGTTAGGGTTAGTGTGAGGGTCAGGGTTGGGTTAGGGTTAGTGTTAGGTGAGGGTAAGTGTTAGGGTGACGGTTAATGTTAGGGTGAGGGTTATGGTTAGGGCGAGGTTTAGAGATAGGTTTAGGTTTATTGTTAGGGTTAGTGTTAGGGTTACGTTTACGGTGAGGTGAGGGTGAGGGTTAGGCTTAGGGTTAAGGTGAGGTTTAGTGTTTGGTTTAAGGTTAGAGTTAGGATTAGGGTGAGGGTGAGGTTTAGGGGTAGAGTTAGGGCTAGGGTGAATGTTAGGGTTAGGGTGAGTTTTAGCGTGGGGGTGATGGTAAGGGTAAAGTTGAGGGTTAGGCTGAGGGTGAGGGTTACGTGAAGAGTGAGGGTTAGGGTTAGGGTGAGGGTTAGGTTTAGGGTCAAGGTGAGGGTGAGGGTTAGATTGAGGATTAGTGTTAGGGTTAGTGTGAGGTTTAGGGTGAGGATGAGGATTAGGTTTAGGATGAGGGCTAGGGTGAGGATGAGGGATAGGGTTAGTGTCAGGGTAAGGTTTAGTGTTAGGGTGATGGTTAGGGTTAGTGTGAGCATTAGTGTTACGTTAGGGTTAGAGTTAGGGTGAGGGTAAATTTTAGGGTGAGGGTGAGGGTTAGGGTGTGGGTAATGGTTGAGGTGAGGTTTAGGGTTAGGGTTATTGTTAGGGTAAGGGTTAGGGTTACTGTTACAGTGAGGGTGAGGGTTAGGGTTAGGTTTAGGATGAGGTTTAGTTTTAGGGTTAGGGTTAGAGTTAGGGTTAGGGTGAGGGTTAGATTTAGGGTTAGAGTTAGGGATAGTGTTAGGGTTAGGAATAGGATGAGGGTTAGGGTTAGGCTTAGGCTTAGGCTTAGGCTGAGGCCGAGCAGGAGGGTGAGGGTTAGGGTTAGGTTTAGGGTTAGGGTTAGGGTTAGGGTTAGGGTGAGGTTTAGGATGAGGTTTAGGGTTAGGATTAGGTTTAGTGTGAGGACTAGGGTGATGGTTAGGGTGAGGTTTAGGGATAGGTTTAGGTTTAGGATTTGGGTTAGGGTGAGGGTGAGTGTGAGTGTTAGGGTTAGGGTTAGGGTGAGGCTTAGGGTTAGGGTGAGGGTTATTGTTAGGGTTTGGATTAGTGTTAGGGTGAGGCTGAGGATTAGGGTTAGGTTTAGGTTTAGGTTTAGTGTTTAAATTAGGTTTAGGATTAGTGTTAGTGTTAATGTTATGGTTAGGGTTACTTTGAGGGTTAGGTTTAGGGTTAGGGTTAGGGTTACACTAAGGATGAGGTGGGAGTGAGGATTAGGGTTAGGGTTAGGGTTAGGGTTATTGTTAGTGTTATGGTTAGTGTTAAGTTTGGGGTGAGGGTGAGGCTGAGGTTGAGGGTTATGGTTAGGTTTAGGATTAGGGTTAGGGTTAGTGTTATTGTTAGTGTTAGGGTTAGAGTTACATTGAGGTTTTGGTTGAGGGTCAGGGTTAGGTTTAGAGTGAAGTTTAAGATTATAGTTAGGGTTAGGGTTAGGGTGAGAGTGAGGGTGTGGTTTAGTGTTAGAGTTAGTTTAGTGGGAGGGTTAGGGTCACGTTTAGGGTTAGGGTTAGTGTTAAGGTTAGGGTGAGGGTGAGGGTTAGGTTGAGGTTTAGGGATAGGTTTAGGGTTAGGATTAGAGTTAGGGTGAGCATGAGTATGAGGGTTAGGGTGAGGCTTAGGCTTAGGATTAGGCTGAGGGTGAGGGTGGGGTTGAGGATTAGGGTGAGGGTGATGGTTAGAGTTAGGGTTAGTGTTATTGTTAGGGTTAGGGTTCGAATTTCAGTGAAGGTGTGAGTGCTGGTGTGGGTTAGTTTTAGGGTTAGTGTTAGCCTTAGTGTTAGGCTGAGCATAAAGTTGAGTGTGAGGATTATTGTTAGGGATAGGGTGAGGTTTAGTGTTATGGTTAGGGTTAGAGTTAGGGTTAGGTTGAGGGTGAGGTTTAAGCGTAGGCTTAGGTTCAGGGTGAGGGTTAGGGTTAGGGTTAGGGTGAGGGTTAGATTGAGGATTAGTGTTAGGTTTAGTGTGAGGTTTAGGGTGAGGATGAGGTTTAGGGTTAGGGTTAGGTTTAGGATTAATGTTAGGGTTAGGTTTAAGGTGACGGTTAGGGTGAGGGGGAGGTTTAGGGTTAGAGTTATGGTTAGGATTAGGGTTAGGGTTAGTGTGAGTGTGAGGGTTAGATTTAGGGTTAGGGTGAGGGTTAGTGTTAGGCTGAAGGTGAGGGTGAGTGTTAGGGTAAGGGTGAGTGTTAGGGTTAGGTTTAGGGTGAGGGTTAGTGTTCGGGTTAAGTTCAGTGTGAGGATGAGGGTTAGGGTTAGGTTGAGGGTTAGGGTGAGGTTTAGGGTTAGGATTAGGGTGAGGTTTAGGGTTAGGTTTAGGGTTAGGGTTAACGATAGGGTGAGGGTTCGATTGAGGTTTAGGTTTCTGGTTAGGGTTTGTGTTACGTTTAGTGTGAAGATGGTTAGGGTTAGGGTGAGGATGAGGGTTAGAATTAGGGTTAGGGTGAGGGCTAGGTTGAGGGTTAGGATTAGGGTGAGGCTGGGGGTGAGGATTAGGGTTAGGGTTAGGGTTATTGTTAGGGTGAGGGTGAGTTTTAGGGTTAGAGTTAGGTTTTGGGGGAGGGTTAGGGTGAGGTTTAAGGTTAGGGTTAGTGTCAGTGTTAGGGTCAGGGTGAGGGTTAGTTTGAGGTTTAGGGATAGGTTTAGGGTTAGGATTAGAGTTAGGGTGAGCATGAGTATGAGGGTTAGGGTGAGGCTTAGGCTTAGTTTTAGGCTGAGGGTGATGGTGGTTGTGAGGATTAAGGTTAAGGTGATGGTTAGGGTTAGGGTTAGTGTTATTGTTAGGGTTAGGGTGTGAGTTTCGGTGAGGGTGAGTGTTCGGGTGAGAGTTAGTTTTAGGGATAGGGTGGGGTTTAGGGTTAGGGTTAGGTTTAGGGTGAGGGTGAGGTTTAGTGTTAAATATAGGGTTAGGGGTAGGGTTAGGGTGAGGGTAAGGGTTAGGGTTAGTGTTAGGGTGAGGGTGAGGTTTAGGGTTAGACTTAGGGTTAAGGTGAGGCTTAGAGTGAGGTTTAGGATTAGGGTTAGGATTAGGATTACTGTAAGGATTAAGTTGAGTGTGAGTGTTAGGGTTTTGGTTAGGGTTAGGCTTAGGGATACACTGAGGGTGATGGTGAGTGTTAGGGTTAGGGTGAGGGTTAGGTTTAGGGTTAGGGTGAGAGTTAGGGTTCAGGTTAAGTTTTGGGTTAGGGTGAAGGTTAGGGTTACATTGAGAGTGAGGTTTAGGGTTAGGTTGTTGGTTAGGGTTAAGGTTAGGATGAGGTTTAGGTTTAGGGTTAGTGTGAGGCTTATGATGAGTATTAGGGTTAGGATTAGGGTTAGGGTTAGGGCTAGAGTGAGTGTTTGGGTTACATTAAGGGTGAGAGTTAGGGTTAGGGTGAGGGTTAGTGTTAGGATTAGGGTTAGGGTGAGGGTGAGGGTTCAGATTAGGGTTAGGGTTAGGTTTAGTGTTTGAGTTAGGGTTAGGGTTACGGTGAGGGTGAAGGTGAGGATTAGGGTTACGGTTATGTTGAAGTTTAGGGTTAGAGTTAGTGTTAGGGTGAGGGTGAGGTTTAGTGTTAGAGCTAGGTTTAGGGTGAGGGTTAGGTTTAGGTTTAGTGTTAGGGTTAGTGTTATGGTTAGGTTTAGAGTGAGTGTTAGGGGAAGGGTATGGTTTAGGGTTTGGGTTACGGATAGAATTATTGTTAGGGTGAGGGTGAGTGTGTGTTTTAGGGTTAGGTTTAGGGTTAGGCTTAGGGTGAGGCTGAGGGTGAGGTTGAGGGTGAGGGTTAGGGTTAGGGTGAGGGTTAGGGTTAGGTTTACTGGCAGTGTTAGGATGAGTGTCAGGTTTAGGATTAGGGTTAAGGTAAGGGCTAGGGTGAGGATGAGGTTTAGGGTTAGGTTTAGGCTTAGGTTTAGCTTTAGGGTTAGGGTGAGGGATAGGGTGAGTTTGAGGTTTAGGGTTAGAGTTAGGGTTAGGGTGAGGCTGAGGGTGAGGGTTAGGTTTAGGGTTTGAGTTAGTGTTAGAGTCAGGGTTATCGTGAGGGTTAGGGTCAGGGTTAGGGTGAGGGTGAGGGTTAGGGTTATGGTTAGGATTACGTTTAGTGTTAGGGTAGTGTGAGGGTTAGGTTTAAGTTTAGGTTTAGGCTTAAGGTTAAGCTGAGGGTGAGGGTGAGGGTTAGGGTTAGGGTGAGGGTTAGGGTTAAGGTTATGGGGATGTTTAGGATGAGGTTTAGGGTTAGGATTAGGGTTAAGGTGAGGGTGAGGTTTAGGGTTAGGGTTAGGGTGAGGTTTATGGTTAGGGTTAGGGTGAGGGTGAGGGTGAGGTTTAGGGTTAGATTCATGGTAAGGTTGAGGCTGAAGTTCAGGGTTAGTGTTAGGGTTAGTGTTACAGTTAGAATTAGGGTGAGGGTTAGGGTGAGGGTGAGGGTTAGGCCTAGAGTTCGGATTAGGATTAGGGTAAGGTAAGGGTGAGTGTAAAGGTTAGGTTTAGGGTTAGGCTTAGGCTTAGGGTTAGGCTGAGAGTGAGGGTCAGGGTGAGGGTTAGGGTTACAGTAAGGGTGAGGGTTAGGGTGAGGGTGAGGGTTAGGATTAGGGGTAGGGTTAGGGTTATTGTTAGGGTTAGGGTTAGGGTTACGGTGAGGGCTAGGGTTAACGTTAGGGTTAGGGTTAGGCTTAGGTGAGGTTGGGGTGAGGGTGAGGATTAGGATTAGGGTTAGGGTTAGGGTTATTGTGAGTGTTATGGTTAGGGATAAGTTTGCGGTGAGGGTGAGGCTGAGGGTGAGGGTTATGGTTATGGTTAGTGTTAGGGTTAGTGTTATTGTTAGGGTTAGGGTTATAGTTACGGTGAGATTGAGGGTGAGGGTGAGGGTTCGATTTAGGGTGAAGTTTAGGGTTTGGGTTAGGGTTAGAGTTAGTGTTAGTGTGAGGGTGAAGTTTAGGGTTAGAATTAAGCTTAGGGTGAGGGTTAGGGTTAGGGTTAGGGTTAGCTTTAGAGTGAGAGTTAGGGGGAGGGTTTGGGTTAGGGTTTGGTTTAGGGATAGGATTAGGGATAGGTCGAGGGTTAGGGTTAGGGTTAAGTTTTGTGTTAGTGTTAGTGTTAGGGGGAGTGTTAGGATGAGGGTTAGGGTTAGGATTAGGGTTAAGGTAAGGGCTAGGGTGAGGGTGAGGTTTAGGGTTAGGTTTCAGTTGAGGTTTAGGGTTAGGGTTAGGGTTAGGGTTAGGGTGAGGGTGAATTTTAGGGTTAAAGTTAGTGTTAGGGTGAGGCTGAGGGTGAGGGTTAGGTTTAGGGTTAGGGTTAGGGTTAGGGTTAGGGTTAGTTGAGGGTTAGAGTGAGGGTGAGGGTTAGGGTTAGGGTTAGGTTTAAGATTAGGTTTAGGGTTAGGGTGAGTCTGAGGGTTAGGGTTAGGTTTAGGGTTAGGATTAAGTTTAGGCTGAGAGTCAGGGTTAGGTTGAGGGTTAGGGTTAGGGTGAGAGTTAGGTTTAGGGTTATGGGGAGGTTTAGGATGAATGTTAGGGTTAAGATTAGTGTTAGGGTGAGGGCTAGGGTGAGGGTGAGGTTTAGTGTTAGGGATACGGTGAGGTTGAAGGTTAGGGTTAGGGTTAGGTTTAGGGTGAGGGTGAGGTTTAGGGTTAGAGTTAGGGTAAGGTTGAGGCTGAGGGTGAGGGTTAGGTTTAGGGTTAGTGTTAGAGTTAGGGTTAAGGTGAGCTTTAGGATGAGGGTGAGGGTTAGGCTTAGGGTTAGGATTAAGATTAGGGTAAGTGTTAGGGTGAGTGTGAGGGTTAGAGTTAGGGTTAGGCTTAGGCTTAGGGTTAGTCTGAGAGTGAGGGTGAGTGTGAGGGTAAGGGTTAGGGTGAGGGTTAGGGTTAGGTTGAGGGGGAGAGTTAGGGTTCGATTAATTTTAGGGTTAGGTTGAGGGTTAGGGTTAGGATTAGTATTAGGGTGAGTGCTAGGGTGAAGGTGAGGGTTAGGGTTAGGGTTAGGATGAGGGTTAGGTTTACGGTGAGGGTGAGGGTTAGGGTTAGGTTGAGGGTTAGGGTTAGGTTGAGGGTTAGAGTTACGATTATGGTTAGGGTGATGGTGAGTGTTAGGATTAGGGTTAGGGTGAGGGCTAGGGTGAGGGTGAGTGTTAGAGTTAGTGTTAGGTTTAGGGTGGGGTTTAGGATTAGAGTGAGTGTTAGGGTTAGTGCGAGGGTTAGTGTTAGGTTTAGGGTTAGTGTTAGGATGAATGTAAGTGTTAGGGTGAGGGTTAATGTTAGGGTGAGGGTTATTGTTAGGGTTAGGGTTAGGGTTATGATTACGGTGAGGGTGAGGGTTAGGTTTAAGTTTAGGGTGAGGTTTAGTGTTAGGGTTAGGGTTAGAGTTAGGGTTAGGGTGAGGGTGAGGTTTAGGGGTAGGGATAGGGTTAGGGTGATGGTTAGGGTTAGGGTTAGTGTTATTGTTAGGGTTAAAGTTCGAGTTATGGTTAAGGTGATGGTGTGGTTGAGGTTTAGGGTTAGGTTTAGGGTGGGGTTAAGGGTTAGGGTAAGGTTTAGGGTGAGGGTGAGGTTTAGGTTTAGATATAGGGTTAGGGGGAGGCTTAGGGTGAGGGTGAGTGTTAGGGTTAGTGTTAGGCTTAGGGTGAGGGTGAGGGTTAGGTTTAGGGTTAGGGTGAGCGTGACGTTTAGGGTTAGCTTAGGGTTAGGGTTAGAATTATGGAGAGGGTGAGGGTGCGGGTGAGTGTGAGGGAAAGGGTTAAGTTTAGGGTTAGGCTTAGGGTTAGGCTTAGGGTTAGGCTGAAGGGAGGGTGATGGTGCGGGTTAGGGTTAGGGTGTGGGTTAGGGTTAGGGTTATGGGGAGGGTTAGGATGAGCGTTAGGTTTAGGATTAGGGTTAGGGTGATGGCTAGTGTGAGGGTGATTGTTAGTGTTAGGGTTAGGGTTAAGTTGAGGCTTAGGGTGAGGTTTAGGATTAGGGTTAGGATTAGGATTAGAGATTTAGGGTTACTCTTAGGGTTAAGGTTAGGGTGAGGGTTAGGTTGAGGTTTAGGGTTAGGATTAGTTTTAGGGTTAGGATTAGGGTTCAGGTTAGGTTTAGTGTTAGGTTTAGGGTTAAGGTTAGCCTTAGGCTTAGGGTTAGGCTGAGGGTGAGGGTGGAGGTGAGGATTAGGGTTAGGGTGATGGTTAGGGTTAGGGTTAGGTTGAGGGTTAGCATTAGGATTAGGGTTAGGGTGAGGGCTAGGGTGAGGATGAGGGTTATTGTAAGGGTTAGGCTTAGTCTTAGGGTTATGCTTAGCATGAGGTTGAGGGTGAGGGTTAGGGTTAGGGTGAGGGTTATGGTTAGGGTGAGTGTTAGGGTTATGGTTACGGTTATTGTTAGGGTTAGGGTTAGGGTTACGATTACAGTGAGGGTGAGTGTGAGGGTTAGGGTTAGGTTTAGGTTGAGGTTTAGTGTTAGGGTTAGGGTTAGAGTTAGGGTTAGGGTGAGGGTGAGGTTTACGGGTAGGATTAAGGTCAGGGTGAGGGGTAGGGTTATGGTGAGTTTTAGGGTGGGGGTGACGGTAAGGATAAAGCTGAGGGTTAGGCTGAATGTGAGAGTTATGGTAAGGGTGAGGGTTAGGTTTGGGGTGATATTTCGGGTTAGGGTTAGGGTGAAGGTGTGGGTTAGATTGAGGATTAGTGTTAGGGTTAGTGTGAGGTTTAGGGTGATGATGAGGTTTAGGGTTAGGGTTAGTGTTAGGCTTAATGTTAGGGTTAGGCTTAAGGTGAGGGTTAGGTGAGGGTGGGGTTTAGGGTTAGTGTTAGGATTAGGATTACGGTTATGGTGAGGGTTAGTGTGAGGTTTAGGGTTAGGGTTAGGGTTAGGCCTAGTTTTTGGCTGAAAGTGAGAGTGAGGGAGGAGAGTTAGGGTTTGGGTGAGGGTTAGGGTTACAGTTAGGGTGAGAGTTAAGGTTCGGGTTAAGGGTTAGGGTGAGGGTTAGAGTAAGGTTTACAGTGAGGCTGAGGGTTAGGGTTAGCTTGAGGGTTAGGATTAGGGTTAGGGTGAGGGCTGTGGTGAGGGTGAGGTTTACTGTTAGGTTTAAGTTGAGGTTTAAGTTTAGGTTTAAGGGTAAGGTTAGGGTAAGGGTGAGGGTGATATTTAGGGATAGAGTTAGGGTTATGGTGAGGTTTAGGTTGAGGGTTAGGTTTAGGGTTAGTGTTAGATTAAGGTTTAGGTTTAGGGTTATGGTTAGGGTGAGGGTTAGCTTGATGGTTAGGGTTACAGTGAGGGTGAGGGTTAGGGTTAGGGTGAGGGTTAGGTTTAGATTTAGGGTTAGGGTGAGGGGGAGTGTTAGGAATAGGGTTAGGGTGAGAGTTAGGCTTAGGTTTCGGTTGAGGGTGAGGGTGAGGGTTAGGGTTAAGTTTAGGGTGAGGGTTAGGATGAGGATTAGGGTTAGGATTAGGGTTAGGGTGAGGGTGAGGGTTAGGGTTAGTGTTTGGGTGAGGTTTAGGGTTAGGGTTAGGGTGAGGGTTAGGATGAGGGTTAGAGTTATGGTGAGTGTGAGTTTTAGGGTTAGGGTTAGGGTTAGGGTTATGATTAGTGTTACGGTGAGGGTGAGGGTTATTGTTAGGGTTAGGCTTAGGGTTAAGGTTAAGGTGAGGGTGAGGGTTAGGTTTAGGGTCAATTTGAGGTTTAGTGTTAGGGTTAGGGTTAGAATTATGGTTAGGGTTCGGGTGAGGTTTAGGATTAAAGTTAGGGTAATTGTGAGGCTTAGGTTGAGGTTTAGGTTTAGGGTTAGTGTTAGAATTAGGTTTAGGGTGAGGGTGAGGGTGAGGGTGAGGGTGAGGCTTAGGCTTAGGGTTAGGTTTAAGATTAGGGTAAGGGTTAGGGTGAGTGTGAGAGTTAAGTTTAGGATTAGGCTTAGGGTTAGGCTGAGAGTGAGGGTGAGGGTGAATGTTAGGGTTTTGGTGAGGGTTAGGGTTAGTGTTAGCGTGAGAGTTAGGGTTTGGTTAAGTTTAGGGTTAGGGTGAGGGTTACGGTTAAAATTAGGATTAGGGTGAGGGTTAGGGTTAGGGTTTGGGTGAGGGTGAGTGTTAGGGTTAGGCTTAGGGTGTGGTTTAGTATTAGGGTGAGTGTTAGGGTTAGTGTGAGTGTTAGGGTTAGGGTTAGGGTTTGGGTTAAGGTTAGGGTTAGGGTTAGGGTTAGTTTTAGGGTTAGATTTAGGGTAGGGTTAGGGTTAGGGTTACGGTTATTTTTAGTTTTAGGGTTAGGATGAGGTTTAGGTTTAGGGTTAGGGTTAGAGTTAGGGTTTGGATGAGGGTGAGGTTTAGGTTTAGAGTTAGAGTTAATGTTAGGTTTAGGGTTAGGCCGAGGCTTAGGGTTAGGGTTAGGATTAGGCTTTGGCTTAGGCTTAGGCCCAGCATGTGGGTGAGCGATAGGTTTAGGTTTAGGGTGAGGGTTAAGGTTAGGGTTAGGCTGAGGGTTAGGATGAGATTTACGGTTAGGAATAGGGTTAGGGTAGGGGCTAGGTTGAGGGTTAGGTTAAGGGTTAAGCTTAGGGATAGGGTTAGGTTTAGGATAAGATTTAGGATGAGGGTGAGTGTGAGGATTAGGGTTAGGGTTAGGGTGAGGTTTAGGGTTAGGGTTTGGTTAGGGTGAGGGTGAGGCTGAGGATTAGTTTTAGGTTTCGGTTTAGGTTTAGGGTTAGGGTTAGGGTTAGTGTTAGGGTTAGGCTTACAATGAGGTTTAGGGTTATGGATAGGGTTATGGTTGGGGTTAGGGTTAGTGTTATTGTTAGGGTTAGAGTTACGGTGAATTTGAGGGTGAGGGTGAGGGTTAGCGTTAGGGTGAGGTTTAGGGATAGGGTTAACGTTAGGGTGAGGGTAAGGGTGAGGTTTGGGTTTAGAGTTAGGGTTAGGTTTTGGGTTAGGGTGAGGATTAGATTGAGGATTAGGGTTATGGTTAGTGTGAGGTTTAGGTTGAGGATGAGGGTTAGGGTTAGGGTGAGGGTTAGGGTTAGAATTAGTGTTAGGGTGAGGGCTTGGGTGAGGGTGAGTGTTAGGGTTAGGCTTAGGGTGTGGTTTAGTATTAGGGTGAGGGTCAGGGTGAGTGTTAGGATGAGGTTTAGGTTTATTGTAAGGGTGAGGTTTAGCATTAGGGTGAGGGTTGGGTTAGGATTAGGGTTAGGGTGAGGGTGAGGGTGAGTGTGAGGATTAGGGTAGGGTTAGGGTTAGGCTTAGGTTTATGCTTAGGATTAGTTTTATTGTTTGGGTTAGGGTTAGAGTTACAGTGAGGGTGAGGGTTAGGCTTAGGCTTAGGCTTATGCTTAGGGATAGGCTGAGCTTGAGGTTGAGGGTGACGGCTAGGTTTAGGGGGATGGTTAGGTTTATGGTTAGGGTGAGGTTTAGGATGAGGTTTAGGGTTAGGGTGAGGTTTAGGGTGAGGAAGATGCTAAGGGTAAAGGTATGGTTTAGGCTGAGGGTGAAGGTTAAGATAAGGGTGAGGGTTAAAGTTCAGTTAAGGGTTATGGTAAGGGTTAGGGTTAGAGATAGGGTGAGTGTTAGATTGAGGATTACGGTTAGGGTCAGTGTGAGGTTTAGTGTGAGGATGCGGTTAGGTTTAGGGTGAGGGTGAGGGTTAGGATAAGGTTTAGGGTTAGGGTGAGGTTTAGGGTGAGGAAGATGCTAAGGGTAAAGGTATGGTTTAGGCTGAGGGTGAAGGTTAAGATAAGGGTGAGGGTTAAAGTTCAGTTTAGGGTTAGGGTAAGGGTTAGGCTTAGAGGTAGGGTGAGGGTTAGATTGAGGATTACGGTTAGGGTAAGTGTGAGGTTTAGTGTGAGGATGAGGGTTAGGTTTAGGGTGAGGATGAGGGTTAGAATCAGGGTTAGGGTGAGGGCTAAGGTGAGGGTGAGGGTTTGGGTTAGGGTTTGGGTGAGGTTTAGGATTAGGTTGAGGGTTAGGTTTAGTGTGAGGGTTAGTGTTAGGGTTAGGGTTAGTGTTAGAGTGAGGGTAAGTGTTATGGTGAGGGTTAGCCTTACGGTGAGGGTTATGGTTAGGGTGAGGGATAGGGATAGGGTTAGGGTTATTTTTAGGGTTAGGGTTAGGGTTACGGTTACGGTGAGGGTGAGGGTGAGGGTTAGAGTTAGGCTTAGGCTTAGGGTGAGGTTTAGTGTTAGGGTTAGGAATAGAGTTAGGGTTAGGGTGAGGCTGAGGGTGAGGGTTAGGTTTAGGGTTAATGTTAGAGTTAGGGCTAGGGTGAGGTTTAGTTTTAGGGTTAAGTTAGGCTTAGGGTTAGGGTTAGGGTGAGGGTTAGTGTGAGGGTTATGGTTATGTTAGGCTTAGGCTTAGGGTTAGGGTGAGGGTTAGGTTTAGGGTTTGGGTTAGGGTGAGGGTGATGCTGAGGATTAGGGTTAGGTTTAGGTTTAG
Organism: Dipodomys merriami; assembly: GCF_024711535.1. Classification (NCBI taxonomy): domain Eukaryota; kingdom Metazoa; phylum Chordata; class Mammalia; order Rodentia; family Heteromyidae; genus Dipodomys; species Dipodomys merriami. The sequence continues at coordinate 1,769,418 of NW_027206102.1, forward strand.
GTTTAGGTTTAGGGTTAGCGTTAGGGATAGAGTTAGGTTTACGGTGAGGGTTAGGGTTAGCATTAGGGATAGGGTTAGGCTTAGGGTTAGGCTGAGTGTGAGGGTGTGGTTGAGGATTAGGGTGGGGGTTAGGGTTAGGGTTAGGGGAGGGTTAGGATGAGCATTACGGTAAGGATTAAGGTTAGGTTGAGGGCTAGGATGAGCGTGAGATTTCGGGTTAGGCTTAGGGTTAGAGTTAGGGTGAGGGTGAGGTTTAGGGTTAGAGTTAGGGTTAGGGTGAGGCTGAGGATGAGGGTTAGGTTTAGTGTTAGAGTAAGGGTTAGGGTGAGTGTTAGGGTGAGGGTGAGGGTTAGGGTTAGGGTTGGGCTTAAGCTTAGGGTTAAGCTGAGTGTGCGTGTGATGGTGAAGGTTAGGGTTAGGGTGAGGGTAAGTGCTGGGTTACAGTGAGCGTGAGGGCTAGGGTTAGGTTGAGGGTTAGGGTGAGGGTAAGGGTTAGAATTAGTGTGAGGGTTAGGGTTAGGGTTAGGTTTAGGCTTAGGGTTACACTGAGGGAGAGGGTGAGCGTGAGGGAGAGGGTTAGGGTGAGGTTTAGGTGTAGAGTTAGGGTTAAGGTGAGGGTTAGGGTGAGGGTTAGGGTGAGGGTTCGGTTTAGGGGTAGGTTGAGGGTGTGGGTTAGATTGAGGATTAGTGTTAGAGTTATTGTGAAGTTTAGGGTGAGGATGAGGGTTAGGTTTATAGGTTTATTGTGAGTGTTAGGTTGAGGGTGAGGGTTAGGGTTAGGGTTAGGGTGAGGATGAGGTTTAGGGGTAGAGTCAGGCTTAGGGTGAGGTTTAAGTTGAGGGTTTGGGTTAGGGTAAGGGTTAGGGTGGGAGTGACGGTACGGGTAAACGTGAGGGTTAGGCTGAGGTTGTGGGTTATCGTAAGGGTGAGGGTTAGGGTTAGGGTGAGAATTAGGGTTAGGGGTAGGGTGAGGGTGAGGGTTTGATTGAGTATTAGTGTTAGGGTTAGTGTGAGGTTTAGGGTGAGGATGAGTGTTAGGGTTAGGGTGAGGGCTAGGGTGAGGGTGAGGGTTAGGGTTAGGGTTAAGGTGAGGTTTAGGGTTAGGGTGATGGTTAGGGTTAGTGTGAGGGTTAGTGTTAGGATTAGTGTGAGTGTTCGGTTGAGGGTAAATGTTAGGGTAAGGCTTAAGATAAGGGTTAGTTTTAGAGTTAAGGTTAGGGTTATTGTTAGGGTTAGGTTTAGGGTTATGGTTAAGTTAAGGGTGAGGTTTAGATTTAGTGTTAGGATGAGGTTTAGGTTTAGGGTTAGGGTTAGAGTTAGGGTTAGGGTGAGAGTGAGGTTTAGGATTAGAGTTAGGGTTAGTGTAAGGGTTAGGGTTAGGGTGAGGGTTAGGGTTAGGGCTAGGCTTAGGCTTAGGCTTAGGCCGAGCATGAGGGTGAGGGTTAGGGTTAGGTTTAGGGTGAGGGTTAGGGTTAGGGTTAGGGTGAGGGTTAGGATGAGGTTTAGGGTTAGGATTAGGGTTAAGTTGAGGGCTAGGGTGAGGCTTATAGTGAGGGTTTGGGTAAGGTTAGGGTTATGTTTAGGATTAGGTTTAGGGTGAGGGTGAGTGTGAGGGTTAGGGTTAGGGTTAGGGTAAGGGTTACAGTGAGGGTTAGGATTAGGGGTAGGTTTAGGCTTAGGGTTAGGCTGAGTGTGAGGGTGGGGGTGAGGATTAGTGTTAGGGTTAGGGTTTGGGTTAGGGTTAAGTTTAGGGTTAGGGTTAGTGTTAGAGCTAGGGTTAGGGTTAGAGTTACAGGGAGGGTTAGGTTAGGGTTAGGGATAGGCTTAGGTTTAGACTGAGGGTGAGGGTGGGAGTGAGGATTAGGGTAGAGTTAGTGTTAGGGTTAGGATTATTTTTAGTGTTATGGTTAGGGTTAAGTTTTAGGTGAGGGTGAGGTTTATGTTTAGGGTTAGTGTTAGGGTTAGGTTTAGTGGTATTGTTATATTTAGTGTTAGAGTTATGGTGAAGTTGAGGGTGCGGTTGAGAGTTAGGGTAAGGGTGAGTTTTAGTGTGAGGTTTAGGGTGAGGGTTAGGGTTAGGGTAAGGGTGAGGATTAGGGTTAGAGTTACGGTTATGGGGATGGTTAGATTGAGGTTTAGGGTTAGGGTTAGTGTTAGGGTTAGGGTGATTGTGAGGGTTAGTTTGAGGTTTAGGGTTAGGATTAAGTTTAGGATTAGGGTTAGGGTAAGGGTAAGTGTGAGGGTTAGGATGAGGGTTAGGCTTAGACTTAAGGTTAGGCTGAGGGTGAGGGTGGGGGTGAGGATTAGGGTTAGGGTTAGGGTTTGTGTTATTGTTAGTATTAGTGTTAGAGCTACAGAGAGGGTGAGGTTGCGGGTGAGGGTTAGGTTTAGGGTTAGGGTGGGGTTTAGGGTTTGGGTTAGGGTTAGGTTGATGGTGAGGGTGAGGGTTAGGGTTAGTTATAGGGTTAGGGGGAGGGTTAGTGTGAGCGTTAGGGTGAGGCTTAGTGTTAGGGTTAGGGTGAGGGTGAGGCTTAGGTTGAGGTTTAGGGTTAGGGTTAGGGTAAGTGTGAGGTTTTGTGTAAAGGTTAGGGTTAGTGTTTGAGTGAGGGTAAGTGTTAGGGTGAGGGTTTGGGTTAGGGTCAGTGTTATGGTTTTGGTGAGGTTTCGTGTTAGGTTTAGGGGTTGGGTTAGGGTTAGGGTGAGGCTTAGGGTCAGAGTGAGGCTGAAGGTGAGGGTTAGGGCTAGGGTTATTTTTAGGGTTAGAGTTAATGTGATGATTAGGGTGAGGGTTTGGGTTAGGATTAGGAATAGGCTTAGGGTTAGGGTGAGTGTGAGGTTTAGGGTTAGGGTTAGGGTGAGAGTTAGAGTTCCGGTTAAGTTTAGGGTTAGGGTGAGTGTTAGGGTACGGGTTAAGGTGAGGTTTAATGTTAGGGATAGTTTGAGCATTAGGGTTAGGTTAGGGTTAGGGTGAAGTTGAGTGTGAGGGTTAGGGTTATTGTTAGGGTGAGATTGAGGGTGAGGGTTAGGGTTATTGTTAGGGTGAGGGTTAGGATGACTGTTAGGGTTAGGATTAGGTTTAGAGTGATGGCTAGCATGAGGGTGAGGTTTAGGGTTAAGGTTACGGTGAAGTTTAGTGTTAGGGTAAGGTTTAGGGTTAGGGTGAGGGTGAGCTTTAGGGTTAGAGTTAGGGTTAGGGTGAGGCTGAAGGTGAGGGTTGGGTTAGGTTTAAGGTTAGGTTTAGGCTTAGGGTTAGGCTTAGGCCGAGCATAAGGGGGAGGGTAAGTGTTAGGGTTAGAGTGAGGTTTAGGATGAGGTTTATGGTTAGGATTAGGTTTAGAGTGAGTTCTCGGGTGAGGGTTAGGGTGAGGGTTGGGGTTAGGGATAGGATTAGGTTTAGGATTTGGGGTACGGTGAGTGTGAGTGTGAGGGTTAGGCTAAGGGTTAGGATTAGGCTTAGGGTTAGGGTGAGGGTTAAGGTTAAGGTTTGTGTTAGGGTGAGTGTGAGGCTGAGGATTAGATTTAGGTTTAAGGTTAGGTTTAAGGTTTGTTTTAGCGTTAGGGTTAGGGTTAGGTTTAGGGTTAGAGTTAGGGTTAAAGGGAGGGTTAGGGTTAGGGTTAGGCTGAGGGAGAGGTTGGGGGTGAGGATTAGGGTTAGAGTTAAGTTTAGGGTTAGTCCTATTGTTAGTGCTATGGTTAGGGTTAAGTTTTCAGTGAGGGTGAGGCTGAGGGTGAGGGTTATGTTTAGCGTTAGGGTTAGGGTTAATGTTGTTAGGGACAGGATTAGAGTTAGGGTGATTTAGAGGGTGAGGGTGAGGGTTAGGGTTAGGGTGAGTTTTAGGGTTAGGGTGAGGGTGAGGTTTAGCGTTAGAGTTAGGGTTTGGGGGAGGTTTTGGGGTAGGTTTATGGTTAGGGTTAGTGTAAGGGCTAGGGTGAGGGTGAGAGTTAAGTTGAGGTTTAGGGATAGGGTTAGGTTTAAGATTAGGGTTAGGGTGAGCATGAGGGTGAGGGTTAGGGTGAGGGTTAGGCTTAGGCTTAGTGTTAGGCTGATGGTGAGGGTGGGGGTGAGGATTAGGGTTAGGGTGATGGTTAGGGTTAGGCTTAGTGTTATTTTTAGAGTTAGCATTAGAGTTTTGGTGAGGGTGAGGATGCGGTTGAGGGTTAGTGTTAAGGTTAGGGTGGGTTTTAGGGTTAGGGTTAGGGTTATGGTTAGGTGGAGGGTGAAGTTTACGGTTAGATACAGGGTTAGGGGGAGGGGTAGGTTGAGGGTTAGGGTTAGGGTTTGTGTTAGGGTTAGGGTGAGGGTGAGGATTAGGGTTAGGGTTATGGTTAGGGTGAGGTTTAGGGTTAGGGTTTGGTTTAGAGTTATGGTGAGGGTGAGGGTGCGGGTGAGTTTGAGGGTTAAGGTTAGGTTTCAGGTAAGGCTTGTGGTTAGGCTTAGGGTTAGGCTGAGGGTGAGGGTGAGTGTGAGGGTTAGGGATAGGGTGAGGGTTTCGGATAGGGTTATAGGGAGGGTTAGGATGAGGGTTAGGGTTAGGAGTAGGGTTAGGGTGAGGGCTAGGGTGAGGATGAGGTTTAGGGTTATGGTTAGGGTGAGGTTTAGGTTTAGGGTTAGGCTTAGGGTTAGGGTGAGAGTAGGGTTTAGGGTTAGAGTTAGGGATAAGGTGAGGCGGAGGTTGAGGGTTAGGGTTAGGGTTAGGATTAGGTTTAAGGTAAGCGTAAGGTGAGTGTGAGGGTTAGGGTTAGGGTGAGGGTTAGGGTTAGGGTTAATGTGAAAGTTAAGGTTCAGGTAAAGTTTAGGGTTAGGGTGAGGGTTAGAGTTAGTGTTAAGTTGAGCGTGAGGATTAGGGTTAGGTTGAGTGTTAGGTTTAGGGTTAGGTTTAGGGTGAGGTTTAGGGTTTGTGTTAGGGTGAGTTTTAGGATGAGAAGTAGGGTTAGGATTAGGGTTAGGATGAGGTATAGGTTGAGGGTGAGGGTTAGGTTTAGTGTTAGGGTGACTTTCAGTGTTAGGTTTAGGCCTTAGGGTGAGGGTTAGGATGAGGTTTAGGGTTAGAGTAAGTGTGAGGGTTAGGGTTAGGTTGAGGGTTAGGATTAGGATTAGCGTTAGTGTGAGTTTGAGGATTAGGATTAGGGTTACGTTTAGGGTTATTGTTAGGGATAGGGTTAGGGTTACGATTATGGTGAGGTTGAGGTTTAGGGTTAGGGTTAGGGTGAGGTTTTTAGTGTTATGGTTAGGGTTAGAGTTAGATTTAGCGTGAGGTTCGGGTTACTGTGAGGGTTATTGTTATGTTTAAGTTTTGGGTTACGGTGAGGATTATGGTTATGGTTATGGTTAAGGTTAGGGTTATGATTAGGGTTGGGGTTAGGCTGAGATTTAGTAGTTTTGGGTGAGGGTGGGATTTATGGTTAGAGTTAGGGTTAGGGTGAGGGTTAGGGTGGGGTTTAGGGTTAGGGTTCAGATTAGGCTGAGGGTTAAGGTGGGGGTCATGATAAGGTTAAATGTCAGGGTTAGGCCTAGGGTGAGGGTTAGGGTTAGGGTGAGGGCTAGGGTGAGGGTGAGGATTAGGGTTAGTGTTAGGATTAGGCTGAGGGTGAAGTTGAGGGTAAGGGTTAGGGTTAGGGTGAGTGTTAGGGTTAGGATTAGTGGGAGGGTTAGGATGAGGGTTAGGGTTAGGATTAGGGTTAGTGTAAGGGCTAGGATAAGGGTAGGTTTAGAGTTAGGGTTAGGGTCATGTTTAGGGTTAGGGTTAGGCTAAGGGTTATGGTGAGGGTGAGGTTTAGGGTTAGAGTTAGGGTTAGGATGAGGCTGAGGGTGAGGGTTAGGGTTAGGCTTAGTGTTAGTGTTAGGGTTAGGGTGAGGGTTAAGGTGAGATTGAGGGTTAAGGTTAGGGTTAGTTTTAGGCTTAGGATTAGGCTGAGTGTGAGGGTGAAGCTGAGTGTTAGGGTTAGGGTGAGGTTTAGGGTTAGGGTTATGGGGAGGGTTAGTATGAGGGTTAGGGTTAGGATTAGGGCTAGGATGTGGGCTAGGGTGAAGGTGAGGTTTAGGGTTAGGATTAGGTTGAGGTTTAGTGTTAGGGATAGAGTGAGTTTTATGATGAGGGTTAGGTTTAGGATTAGGGTTAGCATTAGGGCTAGTGTGAGGTTGATTGTTAGGGTAAGCGTTAGGCTTAGGCTTAGGTTTAGGCTGAGCATGTGGTTGAGGGCGAGGATTAGCTTTAGGGTTCTGTTGAGGTTTAGTGTTAGGGTTAGGGATAGAGTTCGGGTTAGGGTGAGGGTGAGGTTTAGGGGTAGAGTTAGGGTTAGGATGAGGGTTAGGTTTAGAGTGAGGATTAGGGTGGGGGTGATGTTAAGGGTAAATGTGAAGTTTAGGCTGAGGGTGAGGGTTACGGTAAGGGTGAGCGTTAGGGTTAGGTTGAGGGTTAGGGTTAGGGTTAGGGTGAGGGTGAGGATTAGATTGAGAATTAGTGTTAGGCTTAGTGTCGGGTTTAGGGTGAGGATGAGGCTTAGGGTTAGGGTGAGGGTAGGGTGAGTGTGAGGGTTAGGGTTAGTGTTAGGGTGAGGGTTAGTGTTAGGGTTATGGTTAGGGTTAGTGTTAGTGTGAGGTTTAGGGATGGGGTTAGGGTTAGGATTAATGTTAGGGTTAGGCTTAAGGTGAGGCTTAGGGTGAGGGTGAGCGTCAGGGTTAGGGTTTGATTGGGATTTGGGTTAGGGTGAGTGTGAGGGTTAGGGTTAGGGATAGGGATAGGCTTAGGTTTAGGCTGAGGGTGAGGGTGAGTGTGAGGCGTAGAGTTAGGGTGAGGGTTAGGGTTTGGGTTAAGTTTAGGGTTAGGGTGAGGGTTAGGGTAGGGGTTACAGTGAGGCTGAGGGTTAGGGTTAGGTTGAGGGTTAGGATTAGGTTTAGGGTTAGGGTGAGGGTGAGGATTAGTGTTAAGGTTATTTTTAGGATGAGGTTTAGGATGAGTGTCAGGGTTAGGATTAGGGTTAGGGTGAGGGCTAGCATTAGGGTGAGGTTTATTGTTAAGGTTAGGGTGAGGTTTAGGTTTAGAGGTTAGGTTAGGGTGAGGCTGAGTGTGAGGGTTGGGTTAGGGTTAGGTTTAGGTTGATGGTGAGTGTTAGGATTAGGGTTAGGGTTAGGGTTAGGGTTAGGTTCAAGGTAAGGATTAGTGTTATTGTTAGGGTTAGGGTTAGAGTTAAGGTGAGGTTGAGGGTGAGGGTGAGGGTGAGGGGTATGTTTATTGTTAGGGTGAGTTTTAGGTTTAGGGTTAGTGTTAGGGTGAGTGTTAGGATGAGGGTTAGGGTTACGGTAAGGGTGAGGGTTATGGTTAGGCTGAGGGTTAGGGTCAGGATTAGGGTTAATGTGAGGTTGAGGGTTAGGGTAAGGGTTAGGGTTAGGGTTATTGTTAGGGTTAGGGTTACGGTTACAGTGAGGTTGAGGGTTAGGGTTAGAGTTAGGGTGAGGTTTTTAGTGTTAGGGTTAGGGTTAGAGATAGGATTAGGGTGAGGGTGAGGTTTAGGGGTAGAGTTAGGGTTAGGGTGAAGGTTAGTGTGAGGGTTAGGGTTAGGGTGAGTGTGAGGGTGATGGTTAGATTGAGGATTAGTGTTAGGGTTAGTGTGAGTTTGGGGTTGAGGATGAGGTTTAGGCTTAGGGTGAGGGCTAGGGTGAGGGTGAGGATTAGGTTTAGTGTTAGGGTTAGGGTGAGGGTTATGGTTAGGGTTTGGGCTAGGTTTAGGTTTAGGTTTAGTGTTACGGTTAGGGTTTGGTTTAGGGTAAGTTTAGGGTAAGTATTTTTTTTAGGGTTATTATTAGGGCTAGGGTTAGGATGAGGTTTAAGTTTACATTTCGGTTTAGAGTTAGGATTAGTTTTAGGGTGAGGTTTAGAGTTAGAGTTAGCGTGATTGTTAGGGTTAGAGTTAGGGTTAGCGTTAGGTTTAGGGTTAGGCTTAGGCTTTGGCTTAGACTTAGGCCCAGCATGTGGGTGAGGGTTAGGGTAAGGGTTAGGGTGAGTGTTAAGGTTAGGGTTAGGGTGAGGATTAGGATGAGGTTTAGGGTTAGGATTAGGGTTAGGCTGAGGAGTAGGGTGAGGGTTAGGGTGAGGGTTAGGCTTAGGGTGAGGGTGAGGTTTAGGGTTTGATTTAGGGTTAGGGGGAGAGTTAGTTCGAGGTTAGGGTTAGGGTTAGTGTTAAGGTAAAGGTTAGCTTGATGGATAGGTTGAGGTTTTGGGTTAGGGTTATGGTTAGGGTTAGGATTAGGGTTAGGCTGAGGGTTTGTGTGAGGTTTAGGGTTAGGCTTAGGTTTAGGTTTAGGTTTAGTGTTAGGATTAGTGTTATTGTTAGGGTTAGGGTTAGATTTATGGTAAGGTGAGGGTGAGGGTGAGGGTGAAGTTTAGGGTTAGGGTTAGGGTGAGGTTTATGGTTAGGGTTAGGATTAGGGTTAGGGTGAGGGTGAGGTTTAGGGTTAGATTTTGGGTTAGGGGCAGTATTAGTTCGAGGGTTAGGGTTAGGGTTAGGGTTAAGGGTAGGTTGATGGTTATGTTGAGGTTTTGGGTTAGGATTAGGGTTAGGGTTAGGGTTAGGGTGAGGGTGAGGGTGAATGTGAGGGTTAGGGTTAGGCTTAGGCTTAGGTGTAGGGTTAGGCTGAGGGTGAGGGCGGGGGTGAGGATTAGGGTTATGGTGATGGTTAGGGTTAGGGTTAGGGTTAGGTTGAGGGTTAGAATGAGGGTTAGGTTTAGGATTAAGTTTAGGGTGAGGGCTTGGGTGAGGGTGAGGATTAGGGTAAGGCTTAGGCTTAGGGTTAGGCTGAGCTTGAGGTTGAGGGTGAGGGTTTCCGTTAGGGTGATAGTTAGGTTTACGGTTAGGGTGAGTGTTTGTATGAGGTTTAGGGTTAGGGTGTCGGTTAGGGTGATTATGATGGTAAGGGTAAAGGAGAGATTTTGGCTGAGCGTGAGTGTTAAGATAAGGGTTAGGGTTAGGGTTATTTTTCGGGTTAGGGTAAGGGTTAGTGTTAGGGTTATGGTGAGGGTTAGATTTAGGATTCAGTTTAGGGTTAGTGTGAGGTTTAGGGGGAGGATAAGGGTTAGGGTTAGCGTAGGGTGAGGGATAGAATTAGGGTTAGGGTGGGGGCTAGGGTGAGGGTGAGGTTTAGGTTTAGGGTTAGGGTGAGGGCTAGGGTGAGTGTTAGGTTGAGGTTTAGTGTTAGGGATATGGTTAGGTTTAGGATTAGGTTTAGGGTGAGGGTGAGGGTGAGGGTTAGGGTGAGGGTTAGGATTAGGCTTAGGGTTAGGGTGCGAACTAGGTGTAGGGTTTGGGTTAGGGTTACAGTGAGGGTAAGGGTTAGGGACAGTGTCAGGCTTTGGGTTAAGCTGAGGGTGAGGGTGGGGTTTGGTTTAGGTTATTGTTAGTGTTATGGTTAGGGTTAAGTTTGCAGTGAGGGTGAGGCTGAGGGTGAGGGTTATGGTTATGGTTAGTGTTTGGGTTAATGTTATTATTAGGTTTAGGGTTAGAGTTACGGTGAGGTTGAGAGTTAGGGTGAGGGTTAGTGTTAGGGTGATGTTTAGGGTGAAGTTTAGGTTTAGGGTTAGGTTTAGCGTTAGGGTGAGGGTGAGTTTTAGGGTTTGATATAGGGTTAGGGGGAGGGTTAGGGGGAGGGTTAGGTTTAGGGTTAATGTTAGGCTTAGGGTTAGGGTGAGGGTAAGGTTGAGGTTAAGGGTTAGGGTTAGTGTGAGGTTTAGTATTAGGGTTAGGGTTAGTGTTAGGGTTAGGTTGAGCGTTTGGGTTAGGGTGAGGTTATGTTTAGGGTGAAGGTTAGGGGTAGTGTTAGGGTTATTGTTAGGGTTAGGCTTAGGGTTATGGTTACAGTGAGGGTGAGAGTGAGGGTTAGGGTTAGGGTTAGGATGAAGTTTAGTGTTATGTTAGGGTTAGAATTAGGGTTAGGGTGAGACTGAGGTTTATGTGTATAGTTAGCCTTAGTGTTAATTTTAGGTTTAGGGTGAGGGTTAGGGTTAGGCTTAGGCTTCGGCTTAGGCTTAGGCTTAGGCCGAGCATGAGGGTGAGGTTTAGGGTTAGGGTTAGAATGAGGGTTAGGGTTAGGGTTAGGGTGAGCGTTTGGATGAGGTTTAGGGTTAGGATTAGGGTTAGGATGAGGGCTAGGGTGAGGGTTAGGGTAAGGTATAGGGTTACGTTTAGGATTAGGGTTAGGTTGAGATTGAGGGTGAGTGTGAGGATTAGGGTTAGGGTTAGGATTAGGCTTCGGGTTAGGGTGCGGACTAGGGGTAGGGTTTGGGTTAGGGTTTCGGTGAGGGTTAGGGTTAAGGATAGGGTTAGGCTTTGGGTTAAGCTGAGGGTGAGGGTGGGTTTGGTTTAGGTTATTGTTTGTGTTATGGTTAGGGTTAAGTTTGCAGTGAGGGTGAGGCTGAGGGTGAGGGTTATGGTTATGGTTAGGGTTTGGGTTAATGTTTTTATTAGGGTTAGCGTTAAAGTTACGGTGAGATTGAGGGTGAGGGTGAGGGTTAGGGTTAGGGTCAGAGCTACGGAGAGGGTGAGGGTGCGGGTGAGGGTTAGTTTTAGGGTTAGGGTGGGGTTTAGGGTTAGGGTTAGGGTTAGTGTTAGTGTGAAGGTGAGGTTTAGGGTTAGATATAGGGTTAGGGGGAGGGTTAGGTGGAGGGTTAAGGTGAGGCTTAGTGTTAGTTTTAGGGTGAGGTTGAGGGTTAGGTTAAGGTTTAGGGTTAGGGTTAGGGTTAGGGTTAGTGTGAGGGTTAGTGTTAAGGTTAGGGTTAATGTTTGGGTGAGGTTAAGTGTTAAGGTGAGGGTTTGGGTTAGGGTGAGGTTATGGTTTTGGTGAGGTTTAGTGTTATTGTTAGGGTTAGGGTTAGGATGAGGGTGAGGCTTAGGGTTAAAGTTAAGGTTAGAGTGAGGCTGAGGGTGAAGGGTGAGGGTTAGGGTTAGGGTTATTGTTAGGGTTAGGGTTAATGTGATGGTTAGGTTGAGGCTTAGGTTTAGTGTTAGGGTTAGGATTAGGATTAGGCTTAGGGTTAGAATGAGTGTGAGGTTTTGTGTTAGGGCAAGTGTTAGGCTTAGGGTTAGTCTGAGGGTGAGGCTGAGAGTTAGGGTTAGGGTGAGGTTTAGGGTTAGGGTTAGGGTGAGAGATAGGGTTCCGGTTAAGTTTAGGTTTAGGGTGAGGGTTAGGGTACGGGTTAATTTGAGGGTGAGCGTTAGGTTTAGGTTGAGCTTTAAGATTAGATTAGGGTTAGGGGTAGGATTAGGGTGAGGGTGAGGTTTAGGTTTAGGGTGAGATTTAGGGTTAGGGTTAGGGTGAGGGTGAGGTTTAGGATTAGAGTTAGGTTTAGGGTGAGGCTGAGGGTGAGGGTTAGGGTTAGGGTTAGTGTTAGAGTTAGGGCTAGGGTGAGGGTTAGTGTTAGGATTAGGATTAAGATTAGGTTTAGGGTTAGGATGAGGGCTAGGGTGAGGTTGAGGAGTAGGGTTAGTGTTAGGGTGAGGTTTATGGGTAGCATTAGGGTTAGGGTGAGGGTTTGGATGAGAGTTAGGATTACAGTGAGGATGAGGGTTAGGGTTAGTTTGAGGGTTAGGGTTAGGATTAGGGTTAGGGTGAGGGTGAGTGTTAGGATTAGGGTTAGGCTTAGGTTTTGGGTTAGGGTTAGAGTTATTGTTAGCTTTAGGTTTAGATTTATGGTAAGGGTGAAGGTGAGGGTGAGGGTGAACGTTAGGGTTAGGGTTAGGGTGAGGTTTATGGTTAGGGTTAGGATTAGGTTTAGGGTGAGGGTGAGGTTTAGGGTTAGATTTAGGGTTAGGGGGAGTGTTAGTTCGAAGTTAGGGTTAGGATTCGGGTTAGCGTGAGGGTGAGGGTAAGGGTTAGGGTTAGGTTTAGGCTTAGGCTTAGGGTTAGGCCGAGGATGAGGGCGGGGGTAAGGATTAGGGTTAGGGTGATGGTTAGGGTTAGGGTTAGGTTGAGGGTTATAATGAGCGTTAGGGTTAGGATTAAGGTTAGGGTGAGGGCTTGGGTGAGGGTGAGGATAAGGGTAAGGCTTAGGCTTAGGGTTAGGCTGATCTTGAGGTTGAGGGTGAGATTTTGGTTAGGGTGATGGTTAGGTTTACGGTTAGGGTGTGGGTTTGTATGACTTTTAGGGTTACGGTGATTATGATGGTAAGGGTAAAGGAGAGGTTTTGGCTGAGCATGAGTGTTAAGATAAGAATGACGGTGAGGGTTAGGTTTAGGGTTAACGTAAGGGTTAGTGTTAGGGTTAGGGTGAGGGTGAGATTGAGGTTTCAGTTTAGGGTTAGTGTGAGGTTTAGGTTGAGGATGAGGGTTAGGGTTAGGGTGAGGGTGAGGGATAGAATTAGGGTTTGGCTTAGGTTTAGGGTTAGGATTAGTGTTATTGTTAGGGTTAGGTTTAGATTTATGGTAAGTGTGAAGGTGAGGGTGAGGGTGAAGTTTAGGGTTAGGGTTAGGGTGAGGTTTATGGTTAGGGTTAGGATTAGGTTTAGGGTGAGGGTGAGGTTTAGGGTTAGATTTAGGGTTAGGGGGAGTGGTAGTTCGAGGTTAGGGTTACGGTTAGTTTTAAGGTTAAGGTTAGGTTGATGGTTACGTTGAGGTTTTGGGTTAGGTTTATGGTTAGGGTTAGGATTAGGGTTAGGGTGAGGGTGAGTGTGAGCGTTAGGTTTAGGCTTAGGCTTAGGCTTAGGGTTAGGCTGAGGGTGAGGGTGGGGGTGAGGATTAGGGTTAGGGTGATGGTTAGGGTTAGGGTTAGGGTGAGGGTTAGAATGAGGGTTAGGATTAGGATTAGGGTTAGGGTGAGGGCTAGGGTGAGGGTGAGGATTAGGGTAAGGCTTAGGCTTAGGTTTAGGTTGAGCTTGAGGTTGAGGGTGAGGGTTTCGGTTAGGGTGAGGGGTAATATGAGTTTTAGGGTTAGGGTGTGTGTTAGGGTGATTGTTTGGATGAGGGTTAGGGTTACAGTGAGGTTGAGGATTAGGGTTAGGTTGAGGGTTAGCGTTAGGATTAGGGTTAGGGTGAGGGTGAGTGTTAGGATTAGGGTTAGGTTTAGGGTTAGGATTAGTGTTATTGTTAGGGTTAGTGTTAGGATTAGGGTTAGGGTGAGGGTGAGGTTTAGGGTTAGATTTAGGCTTAGGGTGAGGATTAGGGTTAGGATTAGGGTGAGATTTTGGGTTCCGCTTATGTTTAGGGTTAGGGTTAGGTTGAGGGTTAGGTTTAGGGATAGCGTGATGTTTAGTGTTAGGGTTAGGGTTAGGGTTAGGATGAGGATTAAAGTTAGGATTAAGGTTAGGGTGAGGACTAGGGTGAGGTTGAGGGTTAGTGTTAGGGTTAGGGTGAGGATTTGGATGAGGGTTAGGGTTACAGTAAGGGTGAGGTTTAGGGTTAGGTTGAGGGTTAGCGTTAGGATTAGGGTTAGGTTGAGGGTGAGTGTTAGGATTAGGGTTAGGCTTAGGGTTAGGTTTAGGTTTAGGGTTAGCATTAGTGTTATTGTTCGGGTTAGGGTTAGATTTATGGTAAGGTGAGTGTGAGGGTGAGGGTGAAGTTTAGGGTTAGGGTTAGGGTGAGGTTTATTGTTAGGGTTAGGATTAGGGTTAGGGTGAGGGTGAGGTTTAGGGTTAGATTTTGGGTTAGGGGGAGTGTTTGTTCGAGGTTTAGGGTTAGGGTTAGGGTTAAGGTTAGGTTGATGGTTATGTTGAGGTTTATGGTTAGGATTAGGGTTAGTGTTAGGATTAGGTTTATTGTGAGGGTTAGTGTGAAGGTTAGGGTTGGGTTAGGTTTAGGCTTAGGGTTAGGCTGAGGGTGAGGGCGGGGTTGAGGATTAGGGTTACGGTGATGGTTATGGTTAGGGTTAGGTTGAGGGTTAGAATGAGGGTTAGGTTTAGGATTAAGGTTAGGGTGAGGGCTTGGGTGAGGGTGAGGATTAGGGTAAGGCTTAGGCTTAGGGTTAGGCTGAGCTTGAGGTTGAAGGTGAGGGTTTAGGTTAGGGTGATGGTTAGGTTTACGGTTAGAGTGAGGGTTTGTATGAGGTTTAGGGTTAGGGTGTGGGTTAGGGTGATTATGATGGTAAGGGTAAAGGAGAGGTTTTGGCTGAGGGTGAGTATTAAGATAAGGGTGAGGGTTAGGGTTATTTTTCGGGTTAGGGTAAGGGTTAGTGTTAGGGTTATGGTGAGGGTTAGATTTAGGATTCAGTTTAGGGTTAATGTGAGGTTTAGGGTGAGTATAAGGGTTAGGGTTAGGGTGAGGTTGAGGGATAGAATTAGGTTTAGGGTGGGGGCTAGGGTGAGGGTGAAGTTTAGGTTTAGGGTTAGGGTGAGGGCTATGGTGAGTGTTAGGGTGAGGTTTAGTGCTAGGGATAGGGTTAGTTTTAGGATTAGGTTTAGGGTGAGGGTGAGTGTGAGGGTTATTGTTAGGGTTAGGGTTAGGCTTAGGGTTAGCGTGCGGACTAGTGGTAGGGTTTGGGTTAGGGTTACGGTGAGGGTTAGGGTTAGGGATAGGGTTAGGCTTTGAGTGAAGGTGAGGGTGAGGGTGGGGTTTGGTTTTGTTTATTGTTAGTGTTTTGGTTAGGGTTAAGTTTGCAGTGAGGGTTAGGCTGAGGGTGAGGGTTATGGTTAGGGTTAAGGTTTGGGTTAATGTTATTATTAGGGTTAGGGTTAGAGTTACGGTGAGGTTGAGGGTGAGGGTGAGGGTTAGGATTAGGGTGATGTTTAGGGTGAGGTTTAGGTTTAGGTTGAGGTTTAGTGTTAGGGTGAGGGTGAGTTTTAGGGTTTGATATAGGGTTAGGGGGAGGGTTAGGGTGAGGGTTAGGGTTAGGGTTAATGTTAGGTTTGGGGTGAGGGTGAGGGTTAGGTTGAGGTTAAGGGTTAGGGTTAGTGTGAGGATTAGTATTAGGGTTAGGTTTAGTGTTAGGGTTAGGGTAAGTGTTAGAGTGAGCGTTTGGGTTAGGGTGAGGGTTATGTTTAGAGTGATGGTTAGGGGTCGGGTTAGGGTTATTGTTAGGGTTAGGGTTAGGGTTACGGTTACAGTGAGGGTGAGAGTGAGGGTTAGGGTTAGGGTTAGGATGAGTTTTAGTGTTATGTTAGGGTTAGAATTAGGGTTAGGTTGAGACTGAGTTTTATGTTTACAGTTAGGCTTAGTGTTAGTTTTAGGTTTAGGGTGAGGGTTAGGGTTAGGCTTAGGCTTTGGCTTAGGCTTAGGCTGAGCATGAGGTTGAGGATGAGGGTTAGGATGATGTTTAGGGTTAATATTAGGGTTAGGGTTAGGTCTAGGGTGAGGGTTAGGTTGAGGGTTAGGTTTAGGGATAGAGTCAGGTTTAGGATTAAGGTTAAGGTGAGGTTGAGTGTGAGGGTTAGGGTTAGTGTTAGGATTAGGCTTAGGGTTAGGGTGAGGGTTAAGATTAGGGTTTGTGTTGTGGTGAGGGTGAGGCTGAGGATTAGGGTTTGATTTAGGATTAGATTTAAGGTAAGCTTTAGGGTTAGGGTTAGGGTTCCCTTGCGGGTTTTGGTTAGGCTTAGGGTTAGGCTTAGGGTTAGGCTGAGTGTGAGGGTGAGGGTGAGGGTGAGGGTTAGGGTTAGTGTAAGGGTGAGGGTTAGGATGAGGGTTAGGCTTAGGATTAGGGTGAGGGTGAGGTTTAGGGTTAGGGTGAGTTTTAGGGTTAGGGTTAGCGTTAGGGTTAGGGTGAGGTTTAGGATTAGAGTTAGGTCTCGGATGAGGCTGAGGTTGAGGGTTAGTTTTAGGGTTAGTGTTAGAGTTAGCATTAGGCTGAGGGTTAATGGGAGGGTGAGGGTTAGGCTTAGGGTTAAGAGTAGGATTAGGGTAAGGGTTAGTGTGAGTTTAAGGGTTAGGGTGAGTGTGAGGGTTAGCTTTAGGGTTAGGCTTCGGCTTAGATTTAGGCTGAGGGTGTGGGTTACGTTTAGGGTGAGTGTTAAGTTTAGGGTTAGGGTGAGGGTTAGTCTGAGGGTGATGGTTAAGCTCAGGTTTAGGATTAGGATTAGGTTAAGATTTATGGTGAGTGTGAGGGTTAGGATTAGGGGTAGGCTTCGGCTTAGGGTAAGGCTGAGGGTGAGGGTGAGGGTCAGGGTGAGGATTTGGGTGAGTGTTTGGGTTAGGGTTAGGGTGAGATTTTGGGTTCGGATTAATTGTAGGGTTAGGGTGAGAGTTAGGGATAGGTTGAGGCTTAGGGTAAATGATAGTGTGATGGTTAGGGTGAGGGTTAGGGTTAGGATGAGGATTAGGGTTAGGTTTAGGGTTAGGATGAGGGCTAGGGTGAGGTTGAGGGTTATAGTGTTAGTGTTAGGGTGAGGTTTATGGTTAGCTTTAGGGTTAGGGTGAGGGTTTGGATGAGAGTTAGGATTACAGTGAGGGTGAGGTTTAGGGTTAGTTTGAGGGTTAGGGTTAGGATTAGGGTTAGAGTGAGGGTGAGTGTTAGGATTAGGGTTAGGCTTAGGTTTAGGGTTAGGATTAGTGTTATTGTTAGGGTTAGGTTTAGATTTATGGTAAGGGTGAGGTTGAGGGTGAGGGTGAAGGTTAGGGTTAGGGTTAGGGTGAGGTTTATGTTTAGGGTTAGGATTAGGTTTAGGGTGAGGGTGAGTGTGAGAGTTAGGGTTAGGCTTAGGCTTAGGCTTAGGGTTAGGCTGAGGGTGAGGGTGGGGGTGAGGATTAGGGTTAGGGTGATGGTTAGGTTTAGGGTTAGTGTGAGGGTTAGAGTGAGGGTTAGGATTAGGATTAGGGTTAGGGTGAGGGCTAGGGTGAGGGTGAGGATTAGGGTAAGGCTTAGGATTACGGTTAGGCTGAGCTTGAGTTTGAGGGTGAGGGTTTCGGTTAGGGTGAGGGTTAGTTTGAGCTTTAGGGTTAGGGTGTGGGTTAGGGTGAGGGTTTCGATGAGGGTTAGAGTTACAGTGAGGTTGAGGATTAGGGTTAGGTATAGGGTTAGGGTTAGGATTAGGGTTAGGGTGAGTGTGAGTGTTAGGATTAGGGTTAGGCTTAGGTTAAGGGTTAGGTTTAGGGTTAGGATTAGTTTTATTGTTAGGGTTAGGGTTAGGTTTATGGTGAGGGTGAGGGTGAAGTTTAGGGTTAGAGTTAGGGTGAGGTTTATGTTTAGTGTTAGGATTAGGGTTAGAGTGAGGGTGAGGTTTAGGGTTAGATTTAGGCTTAGGGTGAGGATTAGGGTTAGGATTATGGTGAGAGTTTGGGTTCTGCTTATGTTTAGTGTCAGGGTGAGTGTTAGGGTTAGGTTGAGGGTTAGGTTTAGGGATAGTGTGATGGTTAGAATTAGGGTTAGGGTTAGGGTTAGGATGAGGATTAGAGTTAGGATTAAGGTTAGGGTGAGGACTAGGGTGAGTTTGAGGGTTAGTATTAGGGTTAGGGTGAGGGTTTGGATGAGGGTTAGGGTTACAGTGAGGGTGAGGATTAGGGTTAGGTTGAGGGTTAGCGTTAGGATTAGGGTTAGGTTGAGGGTGAGTGTTAGGATTAGGGTTAGGCTTAGGGTTAGGTTTAGGTTTAGGCTTAGCATTAGTGTTATTGTTAGAGTTAGGGTTAGATTCATGGTAAGGTGAGGGTGAGGTTGAGGGTGAGTTTGAGGGTGATCTTTAGGGTTAGGGTTAGGGTGAGGTTTATGGTTAATGTTAGGATTAGGGTTAGGGTGAGGGTGAGGTTTAGGGTTAGATTTAGGGTTAGGGTGAGGATTAGGGTTAAGATTAGGTGAGAGTTTGGGTTCCGCTTATGTTTAGGGTTAGGGTGAGGGTTAGGGTTAGGTTGAGGGTTAGGTTTAGGGATAGTTTGATGGTGACAGTTAGGGTTAGAGTTAGGGTTAGGATGAGGATTAGAGTTAGGATTAAGGTTAGGGTGAGGACTACGGTGAGGTTGACGGTTAGTATTAGGGTTAGGGTGAGGGTTTGGATGAGGGTTAGGGTTACAGTAAGGGTGAGGATTAGGGTTAGGTTGAGGGTTAGCGTTAGGATTAGGGTTAGGTTGAGGGTTAGTGTTATAATTAGGGTTAGGTGTAGGGTTAGGTTTAGGATTAGGGTTAGGATTAGTGTTATTGTTCAGGTTAGAGTTAGATTTATGTTAAGGTGAGGGTTAGGGTGAGAGTGAAGGTTAGGGTTAGGGTTAGGGTGAGGTTTATGGTTAGGGTTAGGATTAGGGTTAGGGTGAGGGTGAGGTTTAGGGTTAGATTTTGGGTTAGGGGGAGTGTTAGTTTGAGGGTTAAGGTTAGGGTTACGGTTAAGGTTAGGTTGATGGTTATGTGGAGGTTTTGGGTTAGGATTAGGGTTAGGGTCAAGATTAGGGTGTGGGTTAGGGTGATTATGATGGTAAGGTTAAAGGAGAGGTTTTGGCTGAGGGTGAGTGTTAAGATAAGGGTGAGGGTTTGTGTTATTTTTCGGGTTCGGGTAAGGATTAGTGTTAGGGTTAGGGTGAGGGTAAAATTGAGGATTCGGTTTAGGGTTAGTGTGAGGTTTAGGGTGAGGATGAGGGTTAGGGTTAGGGTGAGGTGAGGGATAGAATTAGGTTTAGGGTGAGGGCTAGGTTGAGGATGAGGTTTAGTTTTCAGGTTAGGGTGACGGCAAGGGTGAGTGTTAGGTTGAGGTTTAGTGTTAGGGATAGGGTTAGGTTTAGGATTAGGGTTAGGGTGAGGGTGAGTGTGAGGGTTTGGGTTAGGGTTAGGATTAGGCTTAGGGTTAGGGTGAGGATTAGTGTTAGGGTTTGGATCAGGGTGAGGTTTAGGTTAGGTTTAGGGTTAGGATTATGGTGACGGTGAGATTTAGGGTTAGATATAGAGTTAGGGGTAAGGTTAGGGTGAGGGTTATGGTTAGGGTTAGTGTTAGGCTTAGGGTAAGGGTGACGGTTAGGTTGAGGTTAAGGGTAAAGGTTAGGGTTAGTGTTAGTGTGAGGGTTAGTGTTATGGTTAGCGTAAGTGTTAGGGTGAGGGTTTGGGTTAGGGTGAGGGTAATGGTTAGGGTGAGGGTCAGGGTTAGGGTTAGGGTTATTGTTAGGGTTAGGGTTAGGGTTACGGTTACAGTGAGGAAGAGAGTGAGGGTTAGGTTTAGGGTTAGGATGAGGTTTAGGGTTATGTTAGGGTTAGAATTAGGGTTAGGGTGAGAGTTTGGTTTAGGTTTAGATTTAGGCTTAGTGTTCGTTTTACGGTTAGTGTGAGAGTTAGGGTTAGGCTTAGGCTTAGGCTTAGGCTTAGGCGGAGCATGAGGTTGAGGGTGAGGGTTAGGATGAGGTTTAGGGTTAGTATTAGGTTTAGGGTTAGGGCTAGGGTGAGGGATAGGTTGAGGGTTAGGGTTAGGGTGAGAGTTAGGTTTAGTATTAAGGTTAGGGTGAGGTTGAGTGTGAGGGTTAGGGTTAGGGTTAGGATTAGGCTTAGGGTTAGGGTGAGGGTTAAGATTAGGTTTTGGGTTATGATGAGGGTGAGGCTGAGGATTAGGGTTTGGTTTAGGGTTAGATTTGGCGTTAGGTTTAGGGTTCGGTTTAGGGTTATAGTGAGGGTTAGTGTTAGGGTTACGGTTAGGCTGAGGGTGAGGGTGCGGGTGAGGGTGGGAGTGAGGGTTAGGGTTAGGGTTAGGGTTAGATTTAGGGTTATTGTTAGTGTTATGGTAAGGGTTAAGTTTGCAGTGAGGGTGAGGCTGAGGTTGAGGGTTATGGTTAGGGTTAGGGTTAGTGTTAGTGTTAGTGTTGTTACTGTGAGGTTGAGGGTGATGGTGATAGTTTAGAGTTAGGGTGAGGTTTAGGGTGAGGTTTAGGGTTAGGTTTAGGGTTAGGTTTATTCTGAGGGTGAGGTTTAGGGTTAGAGTTAGGGTTAGGGGGAAGCTTAGGGTGAGGTTTAGCGTTATGGTTAGTGTTAAGGTTAGGGTGAGGGTGAGGGTTATGATGAGGTTTAGGGATAGGATTAGGGTTAGGATTAGGGTTAGGGTGAGGGTGAGTGTAAAGGTTAGGGTGATAGTTAGGCTTAGGCTTAGGGTTAGGATGAGGCTAAAGGTGGGGGTGAGGATTACGGTTAGGGTGATGGTTAGGGTTAGGATTAGTGTTATTGTTAGAGTTAGGGTTAGAGTTCCGGTGAGGGTGAGGGTGCGGGTGAGGGTTAGGTTTAGGGTTAGTGTGAGGGTTAGTGATTGGGTTAGGATTAGTTTTAGGGTCATGGTATATTTTAGGGTGAGGGTTTGGGTTAGTGTGAGGGTTATGGTTAGGGTTAGGGTGAGGTTTAGGGTTTGGGTTAGAGTTAGGTTTAGGGTGAGAGGTAGGGGGAGGTTTAGGGTTAGGGTTAGGGTTAGGATTAGGGTTAGGTTGAGGTTGAGTGTGTGTGTTAGGGTTAGGTTTAGGATTAGGCTTAGGTTTAGGCTCAGGGTGAGGTTGACGATGAAGGTTAGGGTTGGGGTGAGCATTAAGGTTCGGGTTACGATTAAGTTTAGGGTAAGGGTTAGGGTAAACGTTATGGTGAGGGAGAGGGTTAGGATTAGTTTGAAGGTTAGGGTTAGGGTGAGGGTGAAGATTAGCATTAGGGTTAGGGTGAGAGTTAGGATGAGGGTTACTTTTAGGATTAGGGTTAGAGTGAGGTCTATTTTGAGTGTGAGGTTTAGGCTTAGGGTTAGGGTGACGTTTAGGGTTAGGGTAAGGTTTAGGGTTAGGGTGAGGGTGAGGTTTAGCGTTAGATTTGGTGTTACGGTGAGGCTGAGGTTGAGCATTAGGTTTAGGGTTAGAGTTAGATTTAGGGTTAGGGTGAGGGTGAGGTTTAGGCTTAGGGTTAGGCTTAGGGTTAGGATTAGGATTAGGGTAAGCTTTCGGGTAAGTCTGAGGGTTAGGGTTAGGGTTAGGGTTAGGTTTAGGGTTAGGCTGAGTGTGAGCATGAAGGTGAGAGTTAGGGTTAGGGTGAGGTTTAGGGTTAGGGTTAGGGTGAGTGTTAGGGTTAGGTTGAAGGTTAGGGTTAGGGTTATGGTGAGGGTTAGGGTTAGGGTTAGCGTGAGGTTTAGGTTGAGGATTAGGGTTAGGATTAGAGTTAGGGTGAGGGCTAGGGTGAGGGTGAGTATTGGGGTTAGTGTTAGTGTGAGGTTTAGGGTTAGGGTTAGTGAAAGGGTGAGGGTTAGGTTGAGGGTTAGGGTTATCGTGACATGAGGGTTAGTGTTAGGGTGGGGCTTAGGGTTAGAATTAGGGTTAGGGTGATCCTGAGGTTTAGGATTAGTGTTATGGTTAGGGTTAGGTTTAGGGTTAGGATTAGTGTTATTTTTAGGGTTAGGGTTAGATTTACTGTGAGAGTGAGGGTGAGGGTGAGGGTGAGAGTTAGGTTTAGTGTGAGGTTTATGTTTAGGGTTAGGATTAGTGTTAAGGTGAGGGTGAGGTTTAAGGTTAGATGTAGGTTTAGGGGGAAGGTTAGATCGAGGGTTAGGGTTAGGGTTAGGCTTAGGCTTAGGGTTAGGCTGAGGTTGAGGGTGGGGGTGAAGATTAGGGTTATGGTGATGGTTAGGATTAGGGTTAGGGTGAGGGCTAGGGTGAGGGTGAGGGTTAGTGTAAGGCTTAGGCTTAGGGTTAGGCTGAGCGTGAGGTTTTGGGTGAGGGTTAGGGTTAGGGTGATGGTTAAATTTATGGTTAGGGTGAGGGTTAGGGTGAAGTTTAGGGTAAGGTTGAGGGTAAGGGTGAGGATGATGGTAAGGGTAAAAGTGAAGTTTACACTGAGGGTTAGGGTTAAAATAAGTCTGAGAGTTAGGGTTAGGTTTAGGTTTAGGATAAGGGTGAGGTTTAGGCTTAGGGTGAGGGTTAGATTGAGGATTACGGTTAGGGTTAGTGTGAGGTTTAGGGTGAGGATGAGCGTATGGGTTAGGGTGAGGGTGAGGGTTAGAATTAGGGTTAGGGTGAAGGCTAGGGTGAGGGTGAGGGTTAGGGTGAGGGTGAGGTTTAGGGTTAGATATAGGGTTAGCGGGATGGTTAGGCTTAGGGTCAGTGTTAGGGTTAGGGTGAGGGTGAGGGTTAGGTTGAGGTTAAGGTTTAGGGTTACAGTTAGGGTTAGTGTGAGTGTTAGTGTTAGGGTTAGAGTTAGTGTTAAGGTGAGGGTAAGTGTTTGGGTGTGGGTTTGGTTTAGGGTGAGGGTTATTGTTAGGGTGAGGGTTAGGGTTAGGTTTAGGGTTATTGTTAGAGTTAGGTTTACGGTTACGGTTACAGTGAGGGTCAGAGTGAACTTTAGGGTTACGGTTAGGATAAGGTTTAGGGTTAGGGTCAGGGTTAGAATAAGGGTTAGGCTGAGAGTGAGGTTTAGGTTTAGACTTAGGGTTAGTGTTAGTTTTAGGGTTAGGGTGAGGGTTAGGGTTAGGCTTAGGCTTAGGCTTAGGCTTAGGCGGAGCATGAGGTTGAGGGTGAGGGTTAGGATGAGGTTTAGGGTTAGGATTAGGGTTAGTGTTAGGGCTAGGATGAGGGTTAGGTTAAGGTTAGAGTTAGGGATAGGGTTCGTTTTAGGATTAAGGTTAGGTTGAGGTTGAATGTGAGGATTAGGGTTAGGTTTAGGATTAGGCTTAGAGTTAGGGTGAGGGTTAAGGTTAGGGTTTGGGTTAGGGTGAGGGTGAGACTGAGGATTAGGGTTTGGTTTAGGGTTAGGTTTACGGTTAGGTTTAGGTTTAGGGTTAGGGTTGCGGTGACGGTTAGGTTTAGGCTTAGGCTTAGGGTTAGGGTTAGAGGTATGGTTAGGGGGACTGTTAGGTTGCGGTTTAGGGTTAGGGTTAAGGTTAGGGTTAGGGTGATTTGTGAGGGTTAGGTTGAGGTTTAGGGATAGGGTTAGGTTTAGGATTAGGGTTAGGGTGAGGGTGAGTTGAGGGTTAGGTTGAGGGTTAGGCTTAGGCTTCGGGTTAGGCTGAGGGTGAGGGTGGGCGTGAGGATTAGGTTTAGGGTGATGGTTTTGTTTAGGGTTAGTGGTATTGTTAGGGTTAGGGTTACATTTCCGGTGAGGGTGAGGGTGCGGGTTAGGGATAAGGTTAGGGTTATTGTTAGGGTTAGGTTTAGGGTTAGCCT
Source organism: Dipodomys merriami (assembly GCF_024711535.1). Classification (NCBI taxonomy): domain Eukaryota; kingdom Metazoa; phylum Chordata; class Mammalia; order Rodentia; family Heteromyidae; genus Dipodomys; species Dipodomys merriami. Next base: position 1,792,408 of record NW_027206102.1, read on the forward strand.
GAAGGTTAGCCTGAGGGTAATGTTGAGGGTGAGGTTTATGGTTAGGGTGAGAGTTAGGCTTAGGGTTAGGGTGATGTTTAGGGTTAGTGTGAGGGTTAGTGTTAGTGTTAGGGTGAGTGATAGGTTGAGGGTAAATGGTAGGCTGAGGCTTATGGTAAGGGTGAGGGTTAGGGTTAGGTTTAGAGTTATTGTTAGGGTTAAGTTTAAGGTTATGTTTAAAGTGAGGGTGAGGATGAGGGTTAGGTTTAGTGTTAGGATGAGGTTTAGGGTTAGGGTTAGGGTTAGAGTTAGGGTTAGGGTGAGAGTGAGGTTTAGGGTTCGAGTTAGGGTTAGTGTTAGCATTAGGGTTTGGGTGAGGGTTAGTGTTAGGACTAGGCTTAGGCTTAGGCTTAGGCTTAGGCCCAGCTTGAGGGTGAGGGTTAGTGTTAGGGTGAGGGGGAGGTTTAGTTTAGGCTTAGTGTTAGGATTAGGGTGAGGTTAAGGGTTAGGGTGAGGTTTAAGGTTAGGTTAGGGTGAGGGTTAAGATGAGGGTTAGGGTTTCAGTGAGAGTGAGGATTAAGGTTAGGGCGAGGCTTAGGGTTAGGGTTATGGTTAGGGTGAGGGTGATGGTTAGGATTAGGGTTAGGGTTATTGTAAATGTTATGGTTAGGGTTACAATTCCAGTGAGGGTGAGGCTGAGAGTGAAGTTTAGGGTTAGGGTAAGGGTTACTTTTTGGGTTAGGATTAGTGGTAATGTTAGGGTTAGGGTTAGACTTACGATTTGGGTGAGGGTGAGGGTTAGGGTTAGGGTTAGGGTGAGGGATAGGGTAAGGGTTAGGGTTAGGGTTAGATTGGGGATTAGGGTTAGGGTTAGTGTGAGGTTTAGGGTGAGGATGAGGGTTAGGGTGAGGGTTAGGGTTAGAGTTAGGATTAGGTTGAGGGCTAGCGTGAGGGTGAGTTTTAGTGTTAGGGTTAAGTTTATGGTGAGGTTTAGATTGAGGGTTAGGTTTAGGTTTAGGGGTAGGGTTAGGTTTAGTGTGAGGGTTTCGGTTAGGGCGAGAGTGAGGTTGAGGGTAAGGGTTATGGTGAGGGTTAGGGTAATGGTGAGGGTTAGGGTTAGGATTAGGGTTAGGTTTAGGGATAGGTTGAGTTTGAGGGTGAGGATGAGGGTCAGGGATAGGGTTAGGGTTATGGTTAGGGTGAGGTCTAGGGTGAGGGTGAGGGTTAGGGTGAAGGTGAGGGTGAGGGTGAGGGTCTTGGTTAGGTAATGGTTAGGGTTAGGGTGAGGATTAGTTGAGGGTTATGGTAAGGGTGAGCTTGAGGTTTAGGGTGTGGGTGAGCGTTAGGTTTAGGGTGAAGGTTCGGGTGATGGTGAGGGTTAGGGTGAGGTAGAAGGTTAGGGTTAGGGCTAGGTGAGGGTTAGTGTTAGGGTTAGGATTAGGGTGAGGGTTAGGATTAGGTTTACGGTTAGGGTGAGGTTTAAGGTGAGGGTGAGGGTTAAGGTTAGGGTTAGGTTTGTGGTGTGGATAAATGATAGCATGAAGGTTAGTGTGAATGTTAGACTTAGCATTAGGGTTAGGGTGAGGGTGAGGGTGAGGATTAAGGTGAGTTTTAGGGTTAGGGTGAGGGTTAGGGTTAGGCTTAGCGTGAGGGTGACGGTTAGAGTTAGATTTACGGTGAGGATTCGGTTAAGTGTGAGGTTTATTGTGAGGATGATGTTAAGTGTTAGGATGAGGGTTAGGGTGAGGGTGAGGGTTAGGGTTAAGGTTTGGGTTAGGGTGAGGGTTAAGGTTAAGGTTATGCTTAGGGTTAGGGTGAGGGTTAGGCTGAGGATTAGCGTTATGTATAGGGTGAGGGTTAGGGTGAAGGTGAGGGTTAGGTTTCGGGTGAGGGTTAGGGTTGTTATTAGGGTTAGGGTCAGATTTAGGGTGACAGTGAGGTTTTGGGTGAGGGTTAGGTTGAGGGTTTGTGGTAGGGTTAAGTTGAGGGTTAGGGTAAGGGGTAGGGTTACGCTTAGGCTGAGGGTTAGGTTTATTGTGAGAGTTAGGGTTGGGGTTAGGGTTAGGATTAGTGTGAGGGTAAGAATTAGGTTCATGGCAAGGGTGAGGGTGAGGTTTAGGGTTAGGAATAGTGATAGGATTATTGTAAAGCTGAGGGTGAGGGTGAGGTTTAGGGTTAGGGTTAGGGTGAGGGCTTGGGTGAGGGTTAAGGTAAGGTTAAGGGTTAGGGTGAGAGTGATGGTAAGGGTAAAGGTGAGGGTTAGCCTGAGGGTGAGGTTTAAGAAAAGGGTGAGGGGTAGGGTTAGGGTGAGGGTTAGGTTAAGGGTTCGGGTTACGGTTAGGGTGAGGGTTAGGATGAGGTATAGGGTTAGGATTAGGGTTACAGTGAGGGCTAGGGTGAGGGTTAAGGTTAGGATTAGCTTTAGGGTGAGGTTTACGGTTAGAGTTAGGGTTAGGGTGAGGGTTAGGATGAGGTTTAGGGTTAGGGTTAATTTTAGGTTTAGGGTTAGGGTGAGGGTAAGGGTTAGGTTTATGGTTAGGATTAGGGTTAGAGTGAGGGTGAGTGTGTGGGTTAGGGTTAGGTTTAGTATTAGGCTTAGGGTTAGGCACAGGGTTAGGGTGAGGGTTTAGGTTAGGGTGAGGGTTTGGTTTAGGGTTATGGTGAGGGTTAGGGTGAGGGTTAGGTTTGGTTAGGGTTATGGTGAGGGTTAGGGTGAGGGTTAGGTTTAGGATTGAGGTTAGGATGAGGGCTAGGGTGAGTTTGAGGTTTAGGGTTAGGGTGTGGTTTAGGGTTAGGTTTAGCGTTAGGGTCAGGGTGAGTTTGAGGTTTAGGGTTAGAGATAGGTTTAGGGTGAGGGTTAGGGTGAGGGTTAGATTTAGGGTTAGTGTTAGGGTTAATGGTAGGGTGAGCGTTAGGGTGAGGGTTAGGGTTAGGGATAGTGTTAGGTTTAGTATTAGGTTTAGGGTTAGGGTGAGTGTGAGGGTTAGGGTTTGGATAAGATTTAGGCTTAGTGTTAGGCTGAGGTAGAGTGTAAGTGTGAGGGTTAGGGTTAGGGTGCGGGTTAGGGTTAGGTTTAGGTTTAGAGTTAGCCTTCAATTGAGGTTTCGTGTTAGGGTTAGGGTTAGTGCGAGGGTTAGTTTTAGGGTTACGGTGAGGCTTAGGGTTAGGCTTAGGATTAGGCTTATGAATAGGCTGAGGGTGAGGGTGGGGGTGAGGATTAGGTTTAGGGTTAGGGTTAGGGTTAGGTTTATTGGTAGTTTTATGGTTAGTGTAAATTTTGTGGTGAGGTTGAAGTTGAGGGTGAGGGTTAGGTTTAGGTTGAGGTTTAGGGTGAGGTTTAGGGTTAGGTTTAATTTTAGGTTGAAGGTGAGTGTGAGAGTTAGGGTTAGGGTTAGGGTTAGTCTTAGGGTTAGGGTGAGGATTAATGTTAGGGTTTCGTTTAGGGTAAGGTTGAGGCTGAGGATAGGGTGAGTTTTAGGGTTAGGTTTAGGTTTAGGGTTAGGGTTAGGCTGAGGGTGAGAGTCGGGGTGAGGATTAGGGTTATGGTTAGGGTTAAAATTAGGGTTATTGTTAGTGTTATGATTTGGGTTTAGTTTGCGGTGAGGGGGAGCCTGAGGTCGAGGGTTATGGTTAGGGTTAGGCTTAGTCTTGGGGTTAGGCTGAGGGTGAGTATGGTGGTGAGGATTAGGTTTTGGGTGATGGATAGTGTTAGGGTTAGGTTGAGGGTGAGGATGAGGCTTAGCATTAGGATTAGGTTTAGGGTGAGAGCTAGGGTGAGGGTGAAGGTTAGGGTTAGGGTTAGGCTTAGGCTTAGGGTTAGGCTTAGGGTGAGGGTGAGGGTGAGGGTTTGGGTTAGTGTGATGGATAGGGTTAGGTTTAGGGTGAGTTTTAGGATCTGGGTTAGGGTTAGGGTGAGGGTTAGCATGAATGTGACGGTAAGAATAAAGTTGAGGGCTAGGCTGAGGGTGAGTGTTCCCCTAAGGGTGAGGGTTAGGATTAGGTTGAGGTTAGGGTAAGGGTTAGGATGAGGGTTAGGGTGAGGGTGAGGGTTAGATTGAGGATCAGGGTTGGGGTTTGTGTGAGGTTTAGGGTGAATAATGAGGGTTTGGGTTAGGGTGAGGGTTAGGGTTAGAATTAGGGTTAGAGTGAGGGCTAGGGTGAGGCTGAGGGTAAGGGTTAGGGTTAAGGTGAGGTTTAGGTTTCGGGTGAGAGTTAGGGTTACTGTGAGTGTTTGTGTTAGAGTTAGGATTAGTGTTAGGGTGAGTGTAAGTGTTAGGGTGAGGGTTAGGGTTAGGGTGATGGTTAGGGTGAGGGTTAGGGTTAGGTTTAGGGTGATTGTTAAGTTTCGAGTTAGGGTTACGTTGAGGGTGAGGGTGAGGGTTAGGGTTAGGGTGAGGTTTAGGTTTAGGTTTAGGGTTAGAGTTAGGGTGAGGGTGTGGATGAGTTTTATGGTTACAGTTAGGATTCAAGTGAGGGTGAGGATGAGGGTTAGGGTTAAGGTTAGTTTTAGGTTTAGGGTTAGGCTGAGGTTTAGGGTTAGGGTTATGGTTAGGATTAGGGTTAGGGTGAGGGTTAGGGTTAGGGTTAGGATGAGGGTTAAGAAGAGGTTTAGTTTTAGGATTATGGTTATGTTGAGGGCAAGGGTGAGGGTGAGGTTTAGGGTTAGGTTTAGGGTGAGGTTTAGGGTTAAGGTTAAGTTTAGGGTCAGTGTGAGTTTGAGGTTTAGTGTTAGAGATAGGGTTAGGTTGAGGGTTAGGATGATTGTTAGTGTTAGGGTTAGCGTTAGGGTTAGGGTGAGGGTTAGGGTGAGGTTGTGTGTTTGGGTTTGGGTTAGGATTAGGATTAGGGTCAGGGAGAGGGTGAGTGTGAGGGTTAGGGTTAGGGTTAGGCTTAGGGTTAGGCTCAGGGTGAGGGTGAGGGTGAGTGTTAGGGTTAGGGTGAGTGTTAGGGTTAGGGTGAGGCTTATGGTTAGGGTTAGGGTGAGAGTTATTGTTCGAGTTTGGTGTTACGGTGCGGGTTAGGTTGAGGGTGTGAGTAATGTTAAAGTGAGGTTTAGGCTGAGGGTGAGGGCTACGGTAAGGGGGAGGGTTAGAGTTAGGGTGAGGGATAGGGTAAGGGTTAGGGTTAGGTTTAGGGTGAGGGTGAGGGTTAGATTGAGGATTAGTGTTAGGTTTAGTGTGAGGTTTAGGGTTTCGCTGAGGGGTAGGATTAGTGTGAGCGTTAGTGTTAGGGTGAGGGTAAGTGTTAGGGCGAGGTTTAGGTTTAGGGTGAGGGTTATGGTTAGGGTGAGGCTTACGATTAGGGTTAGGGTTGTTGTTAGGGTTAGGGTTACAGTTACGTTGAGGGTAATCGTGAGGGTGAGGGTGAGGTTTAATGCTAGGGTTAGGGTGAGATTTTGGGTTAGGGTGTTAGAGTTAGGGTTAGGGTGAAGGTCAGGTTTAGGGTTAGTGTTAGTGTTAGGGTGATGGTTAGGGTGAGGGTTAGGGTCAGGGTTAGGGTCAGGGTTAGGGTTAGGGTGAGTGTTAGGTTGATGGTAAGGGTTAGGGCTTGGGTTTGTTTTAGGATAAAGGTTAGTGTGAGGGTGAGTGTGACCGTTAGGGATAGGGTTAGGGTTAGGCTTAGGGTTAGGCTGAGGGTGAGTGTGAAGGTGAGGACTAGGGTTAGGGTGCCGGTTAGGGTTAGGGTTAGGGTTAGAATTAGCCTTAAGGTGAGGTTTATGGTTAGGGTTAGGATTAGGATTCTGGTGAGTGTGAGGGTTACAGTTAGCTTGAGTGTTAGGGTGAGGGGTAGGGTTAGGGTTAGGGTGAGGGTTAGGGTTAATGTGAGTTTTAGGGTTATGGTTAGGGCTAGGGTTAAGTTGAGGGTTAGGTTGAGGGTTAGGTTGAGGGTTAGGGTTTGTGTTAGGGTTAGGGTGAGGGGGAGGTTTACTGGGAGCTTTAGGTCAGGCTTAGTGTTAGGATTAGGGTGAGGTAAAGGGTTAGGGTGAGGGTTAAGGTTAGGTTAGGGTGAGGGTTAAAATGAGGGTTAGGGCGAGTGTTAGGGTTAGGATTATGGTTAGGGTAGGGTGATGGTTAGGATTAGGGTTAGGGTTATTGTAAATATTATGGTTAGGGTTATATTTCCAGAGAGGGTGAGGCTGAGAGTGAAGGTTAGGGTTAGGGTAAGGGTTAGTTTTAGGGTTAGGATTAGTGGTAATGTTAGGGTTAGGGTTAGACTTACGATTTGGGTGAGGGTGAGGGTGAGGGTGAGGGTTAGGGTGAGGTTGAGGGTGAGGGTAAGGGTTAGGGTTAGGATGAGGTTTAGGGTTAGGATTATGGTTAGGGTGAGGTCTAGGGTGAGGGTGAGGGTTAGGGTGAAGGTGAGGGTGAGGGTAAGGGTCTTGGTTAGGTAATGGTTAGGTTTAGGGTGAGAATTACTTGAGGGTTAGGGTAAGGGTGAGCTTGAAGTTTAGGGTGTGTGTGAGCGTTAGGGTTAGGGAGAGGGTTCGGGTGATGGTGATGGTTAGGGTGAGGTAGAAGGTTAGGGTTAGGGTTAGGTGAGGATTAGTGTTAGGGTTAGGGTTAGGGTGAGGGTTAGGATTAGGTTTAGGGTTAGGGTGAGGTAAAGGGTGAGGGTGAGGTGTAAGGTTATGGTTAGGTTTGTGGTATGGATAAGTGATAGCATGAGGGTTAGGGTGAGTGTTAGACTTAGCATTAGGGTTAGGGTGAGGGTTAGGGTGAGGATTAGGGTGAGTTTTAGGGTTAGGGTGAGGGTTAGGGTTATGCTTAGCGTGAGGGTGACGGTGAGGGTGACGGTTAGGGTTAGAGTTACGGTGAGGATTTGGTTAAGTGTGAGGTTTAGGGTAGGATGAGGTTAAGGGTTAGGATGAGCATTAGGGTGAGGGTGAGGATTAGCGTTAAGGTTTGGGTTAGGGTGAGGGTTAGGGTGAGGGTTAGGGTTAGGGTTATGCTTAGGGTTAGGGTGAGGGTTATGCTGAGGGTTAGGGTTATGATTAGGGTGAGGTTTACGGTGAGGGTGAGGGTTAGGGTTGTTATTAGTGTTAGGGTCAGATTTAGGGTTACGGTGAATTTTTGAGTGAGGGTTAGGCTGAGGGTTAGAGTTATGGTTAAGATGAGGGTTAGGGTAAGTGGTAGGGTTATGGTTAGAGTGAGGGTTAGGTTTATTGTGAAAGTTTGGGTTAGGGTTAGAGTTAGGATTAGTGTGAGGGTAAGAATTAGGTGACTGTTAGGGTGAGGGTGAGGTTTAGCATTAGGAATAGTGATAGGATTAGTGTAAATCTGAGGGTGAGGGTGAGGTTTAGGGTTAGGGTTAGGGTGAGGGCTTGGGTGAGGGTTAGGGTAAGGTTGAGGGTTACGGTGAGAGTTATGGTAATGGTAAAGTTGAGGGTTAGCCTGAGGGTGAGGGTTAAGATAAGGGTAAGGTTTAGGGTTACGGTGAGGGTTAGGTTAAGGGTTCGGGTTACGGTTATGGTGAGGGTTAGATTGAGGATTAGGGTTAGGGTTAGTGTGAGGTTTAGGGTGAGGTTGAGGGTTTGGGTTACGGTGAGGGTGAGGGTTAGAATTAGGATTAGGGTGAGGGCTAGGATGAGGGTGAGGTTTAGGTTAGGGTTAGGGTTAAGGTTTAGGGTTACTGTGAGGGTTAGGGTTAGTGTGCGGGTTAGTGTTAGAGTTAGGGTTAGTGTTAGGGTGAGGGTAAGTGTTAGGGTGAGTGTTTGGGTTAGGGTGAGGATTATGTTTAGGTTGAGGGTTAGGTTTAGGGTTAGGGTTATTGTTAGGGTTAGGATTAGGAATAGGGTTAGGGTGAGGTTGAGTGTGTGGGTTAGGGTTAGGTTTAGGTTTAGGCTTAAGGTTAGGCTGAGGGTGAGGTTGAGGATGAGGGTTAGCTTTAGGTTGATGGTTAGGGTTAGGGTTAGGGTGAGGGTTAGGATGAGGGTTAGAGTTAGGATTAGTGTTTGGGTGAGGGCTAGGGTGAAGATGAGGTTTAGGGTTATGTTTAGGGTGAGGTTTAGTTTTAGGGTTAGGGTTAGGGTTAGGGTTAAGGTGAGGCTGAGGTTTAGGTTTAGAGATTGGGTTAGGGTGAGGGTTAGGCTTAGGGTTAATGTTCGGTTTAGGTTTAGGGTGAGGGTTAGGGTTAGGATGAGGGTTAGGGTTAGGGCTTGGAGTAGGATTAGTGTTAGGGTGAAGGTGAGTGTGAGTGTGAGGGTTAGGGTTAGGCTAAGGGTTAGGCTTAGGTTTAGGCTGAGGTTGAGGGTGAGTGTTAAGGTGAGGGTGAGGGTGAGGTTTAGGGTTAGATTTAGGGTTAGTGTGAGGGTTAGTGTTAGGATTGGTGTTAGGGTTAGGGTTAGGGTGAGGGTTAGTGTGAGGGTTATGGTTAGGGATCAGGTTAGGTTTAGGATTAGGGTTAGTGTGAGTATGAGTGTGAGGATTAGTGTTACGGTTAGGCTGAAGGTGAGGGTGAGGGTTAGGGTTAGGGTGAGGGTTAGGGTTAGGGTTAGGGTGAGGGTTAGGATGAGGGTTAGAGTTAGGATTAGGGTTTGGGTGAGGGCTAGGGTGAAGATGAGGTTTAGGGTTATGTTTAGGGTGAGTTTTAGGGTTAGGGTTAGGATTAGGTTTAGGGTTAAGGTGAGGGTGAGGTTTAGGTTTAGAGTTAGGGTTAGGGTGAGGGTAAGGGTTAGGGTTAATGTTCAGTTTAGGGTTAGGGTGAGGGTTAGGGTTAGGGTGAGGGTTAGGGTTAAGGCTGGGAGTAGGATTAGTGTTAAAGTGTGGGTGAGTGTGAGTGTGAGGTTTTGGGTTCGGGTTAGGTTTAGGCTTAGGTTTAGGCTGAGGTTGAGGGTGACGGTTAAGGTGAAGGTGAGGGTGAGGTTTAGGATTAGAATTACGGTTAGTATGAGGGTTAGTGTTAGGATTGGTGTTAGGGTTAAGTTTAGGGTGAAGGTTAGGGTGAGCATTATGTTTAGGGATCGGGTTAGATTTAGGATTAGTTTAGCTTGAGTGTGAGTGTGAGGATTATTGTTAGGGTAGGTTTAGGGTTAGGCTGAGGGTGAGGGTGAGGGTTAGGGTTAGAGTGAGGGTTAGGGTTAAGGTTAGGGTGAGGGTTAGGATGAGGTATATGGTTAGGATTAAGGTTACCGGGAGGGCTATTGTGAGGGTTAAGGTTAGGGTTAGGTTTAAGGTGAGGATTAGGGTTCGGGTTAGGTTTAGGACTTGCGTTAGGGTGTGGGCTAGGGTGAGGGTGAGGGTTAGGGTTAGGGTTAGTCTTAGTCTTAGGGTTAGGCTGAGGGTGAGGGTGGGGGTGAGGAATAGGTTTTGGGTGATTGTTAGGGTTAGGGATAGGGTGAGGGTTAGGATGAGGGTTAGGGTTAGGATTATGTTTAGCGTGAGGGCTAGGGTGAGGGTGAGGGTTAGAGTTAGGGTTAGTCTTAGTCTTAGGGTTAGGCTGAGGATGAGGGTGTGGGGGTGAGGAATAGGTTTGGGGTGATGGATAGGGTTAGGGTTAGGGTGAGGGTTAGGATGAGGGTTAGGGTTAGAATAATTTTAGGGTGAGGGCTAGGGTGAGGGTGAGGGTGAGGGTGAGTGATAGGGTTAGGCTGATGGATAGTGTTAGGTTTAGGGCAAGTGTTAGGATGAGTGTTAGGGTAAGGGTGAGGATTAGGGTGAGCATGACGGTAACAGTAAAGGTGAGGTTTAGGTGGAGGGTGAGTGTTCCCCTAAGGGTGAGTGGTAGGATTAGGGTGAGGGTTAGCATCAGGTTTAGGGTGAGGGTTAGGGTGAGGGTGAGTGTTAGATTGAGGATTAGGGTAAGGGTTAGGGTGAGATTTAGGCTGAGGATGAAGTTGAGGGTTAGGGTGAGGGTTATGGTTAGAATTAGGATTAGAGTGAGTGCTCGGGTGAGGGTGAGGGTTAGGATTAGGGTTAGGGTGACTGTGAGGTTTCGGGTTAGGGTGAGAGTTAGGGTTACTGTGAGGGTTAGTGTTTGAGTTAGGGTTAGGGTAAGGGTTAGGGTAAGTGTTAGGTTGAGAGTTAGGGTTAGGGTGAGTGTTATGTTTAGTGTGAGGGTTAGGGTTAGGTTTAGGGTTATTGTTAGGTTTAGGGTTAGTGTTACAGGGAGGGTGAGGGTGAGGGTTAGGGTTAGGGTGAGGTTTAGGATTAGGGTTAGGGTTTTAGTTAGGGTTAGGGTGAGGGTGAGTTTTAGGGTTAGGGTTAGGGTTAGGGTGAGCTTTTGGACGAGGGTTAGGGTTTCAGTGAGGGTGAGTGTTAGGGTTAGTTTGAGTGTTAGGGTTAGGATTAGGATTAGGGTGAGGGTGAGTGTTAGCATTAGGGTTAGGCTTAGAGTTAGGGTTAGGTTTAGGGTTAGGATTAGTGTTAATGTTTGGGTTAGGGTTAGAGTTACGGTGAGGGTGAGGGTGAGTTTTAGGGTGATGGTTAAGATGAGGTTTAGGGTTTCAGTGTGGGTGAGGGTTAAAGTTAGGGTGAGGGTTAGGGTTAGGATTAAGGTTAGGGTGAAGGTGATGGTTAGGATTAGGGTTAGGGTTATTGTAAATGTTATGTTTAGGGTTACATTTGCAGTGAGGGTGAAGCTGAGGGTGAAGGTTAGGGTTAGGGTAAGGGTTAGTTTTAGGGTTAGGATTAGTGTCAATATTAGGGTTAGGGTTAGATTTACGGTTTGGGTGAGGGTGAGGGTGAGGGTTAGGGTTAGGGTTAGGGTGAGGTTTAGAGTTAGGGTTAGGATTAGGGATAGGGTGAGGGAGAGGTTTAGGACAAGAGTTAGGTTGAGGGGGAGGGTAAGGGTGAGTGTTAGGTTTAGGGTTAGTGTTAGGGTTAGCGTTAGGTTTAGGGTGAGGGTAGGGTTGAGGTTTAGGGTTAGGGTTAGGTTTAGGGTTAGGATTAGGGTTAGGGTGAGGGTGAGGGTGAGGGTGGGGGTCAGGATTAGGGTTACAGTGATTGTTAGTTTTAGCGTTAGGTTGAGGGTTAGAATGAGGGTTAGGGTTTGGATTAAGTTTAGGGTGAGGGCTCGGTTGAGAGTGATGTTAGTTCGAGGTTTAGGGTTAGGGTTAGTGTTAGGGTCAAGGGTAGGTTGATGGTTATGTTGAGGTTTTGGGTAGGGTTAGGGTTAAGGTTAGGCTTAGGCTTAGGGTTAGGCTGAGGGTGAGGGCGGGGGTGAGGATTAGGGTTACGGTGATGGTTAGGGTTAGGGTTAGGTTGAGGGTTAGAATGAGGGTTAGGGTTGGATTAAGGTTAGGGTGAGGGCTCGGCTGAGGGTGAGGATTAAGGTAAGGCTTAGGCTTAGGATTAGGCTGAACTTGAGGTTGAGGTTGAGGGTTTCGGTTAGGGTGATGGTTAGGTTTATGGTTAGGGTGAGGGTTTGTATGAGGTTTAGGGTTAGGGTTTGGGTTAGGGTGATTATGATGGTAAGGGTAAAGGAGAGGTTTTGGCTGAGGGTGAGTGTTAAGGGTAAGGGTTAGTGTTAGGTTTAGGGTTAGGGTAAGGGTTAGTGTTAGGGTTACGGTGAGGGTTAGATTGAGGATTCAGTTTAGGGTTAGTGTGAGGTTTAGGGTGAGGATGAGGGTTAGGGTGAGGGTGAGGGATAGAATTAGGGTTAGGGTGAGGGCTAGGGTAAGGATGAGGTTTAGCTTTTGGGTTAGGTTGAGAGCTAGGGTGAGTGTTAGGGTGAGGTTTAGTGTTAGGGATAAGGTTAGGTTTAGGATTAGGTTTAGGGTTACGGTTAGGATTAGGCTTAGGGTTAGGGTTAGGATTAGGCTTAGGGTTAGGCTGAGGACTCAGGGTTAGGATTAGGGTGATGGTGAGATTTAGGGTTAGAGTGAGGTTTAGGGTTAGGGTTAGGTTTAGGGTGAGAGTTAGTTTTAGGATTAGAGTTAGGTCTCGGGTGAGGCTGAAGGTGAGGGTTAGGGTTAAGGTTAGTGTTAGATTTAGGGTTTGGGTGAGGGTTAGGGTGAGTGTGAGGGTTAGGGTGAGTGTGAGGGTTAGGCTTAGGGTTAGGCTTCGGCTTGGGGTTAGGCTGAGGGTGAGGGGTAGGTTTAGGGTGAGTGTTTCGGTTAGGGTTAGGGTGAACATTAGGCTGACGGTGAGGGTGAGGGTGAGGATTGTGGTTAGGGTGAGGGTTAGGTTTAGGGTTAGGGTGAGAGTTTGGGTTTGGGTTAAGTTTAGGGTTAGGGTGAGGGTTAGGGTTAGGTTGAGGGTTAGAGTTAGAGATAGTGTGATGGTTAGGGTTAGGGTTAGGATGAGGTTTAGGGGTAGGATTATGGTTAGGGTGAGGTCTAGGGTGAGGTTGAGGGTTAGAGTTAGTGTTATGGTGAGGTTTAGGTTTTGGGTTAGGGTTAGCGTGAGGGTTTGAATGAGGGTTAGGATTACTGTGAGTGTGAGGGTTAGGGTTAGGTTGAGGGTTAGGGTTAGGATTAGGGTTAGGGTGAGGGTGAGTGTTAGGATTAGGGTTAGGCTTATGTTTAGGGTTAAGATTAGTGTTATTGTTAGGGTTAGGGTTAGATTTATGGTAAGGGTGAGGGTGAGGGTGAGGGTGAATGTTAGGGTTAGGGTTAGGTTGAGGTTTATGGTTAGGGTTAGGATTAGGTTTAGGGTGAGGGTGAGGTTTAGTGTTAGATTTAGGGTTAGGGGGAGTGTTAGTTCGAGGTTAGGGTTAGGTTTAGTGTTAGGGTTAAGGTTAGGTTGATGGTTACGTTGAGGTTTTGGGTTAGGGTTAGGGTTAGTGTTATGATTAGGGTTAGGTGAGTGTGAGTGTGAGGTTTAGGGTTAGGGTTAGGCTTAGACTTAGGGTTAGGCTGAGGGTGAGGGTGGGGGTGAGGATTAGGGTTAGGGTAATGTTTAGGGTTAGGGTTGGGGTGAGGGTTAGAATGAGGGTTAGGATTAGGATTAGGGTTAGGGTGAGGGCTAGGATGAGGGTTTCGGTTAGGGTGAGGCTTAGTATGAGGTTTAGGGTTAGGCTGTGGGTTAGGGAGATTATGATGGTAAGGGTAAAGGACAGTTTTTGGCTGATGGTAAGTGTTAAGATAAGGGTGAGTTTTAGGGTTAATTTTCGTGTTAGGTTAGGGTTACTGTTAGGGTTAGGGTGAGGGTTAGATTGAGGATTTGGTTTAGGGTTAGTGTGAGGTTTAGGGTGAGGATGAGGGTTAGGGTTAGGGTGAGGGTGAGGGATAGATTTAGGGTTAGGGTGAGGGCTAGGGTGAGGATGAGGTTTAGGTTTAGGGTTAGGGTGAGGGCTATGGTGAGTGTTAGGGTGAGGTTTAGAGTTAGGGATAGGGTTAGGTTTAGGATTAGGTTTAGGTTGAGGGTGAGTGTGAGCATTAGGGCTAGGGTTAGGATTAGGCTTAGGGTTAGGGTAAGGATTAGTGTTAGGGTTTGGGTTAGGGTGAGGGTGAGGCTGAGGATTAGGGTTAGGTTTAGGATTAGGGTTAGGTTTAGGGTTAGGGTTAGGTTTAGAATTAGGGTTAGGGTTAGGGTTAGGGTTATGTTGAGGGTTATGTTTAGGGATAGGGTTAGGCTTAGGGTTAGGCTGAGGGTGAGGATTAGGGTTAGGGTTAGGGTTTGGTTTAGGTTATTGTTAGTGTTATGGTTAGGGTTAAGTTTGCGGTGAGGGTGAGGCTGCGGGTGAGGGTTATGGTTATGGTTAGGGTTAATGTTATTGTTAGGGTTAGGGTTAAAGTTACGGTGCGGTTGAGGGTAAGGGTGAGGATTGGTGTTAGGGTGAGGTTTACGGTGAGGTTTTGGGTTAGGTTTAGGGTTACGGTTAGGGTGAGGGTGGGATTTAGTGTTAGATGTAGGGTTAGGGGAAAGGTTAGGGTGATGGTTATGGTTAGGGTTAGTATTAGGCTTAGGGTAAGGGTGAGGGTTAGGTTGAGGTTAAGGGTTAGGGTTAGGGTTAGTGTTAGTGTGAGGGTTAGTGTTAGGGTTAGGGTTAGTATTAAGGTTAGCGTAAGTGTTAGGTTGAGGGTTTGGGATAGGGTGAGGTTATGGTTAGGGTGAGGGTTAGGGTTAGGTTTAGGGTTATTGTTAGGGTTAGGGTTAGAGTTACGGTTACAGTGAGGGAGAGAGTGAGGGTTAGGGTTAGGGTAAGGATGAGGTTTAGGGTTATGTTAGGGTTAGAATTAGGGTTAGGGTGAGAGTGAGGTTTAAGTTTAGAGTTGGGCTTTGTGTTAGTTTTAGGCTTAGGGTGAGGGTTAGGGTTAGGCTTAGGCTTAGGCCGAGCATGAGCTTGAGGGTGAGGTTTAGGATGAGGTTTAGGCTTAGGATTAGGTTTAGGGTTAGGGCTAGGTTGAGGGTTGGGTTGAGGGTTAGGGTTAGGGTGAGAGTTAGGTTTAGTACTAAGGTTAGGGTGAGGTTGAGTGTGAGGTTTAGGGTTAGAGTTAGGATTAGGCTTAGGGTTAGGATGAGGGTTAAGATTAGGGTTTGTGTTATGGTGAGGGTGAGGCTGAGGATTAGGGTTTGGTTTAGGGTTAGATTTAGGCTTAGGTTTAGGGTTAGGGTTAGGGTTATGGTGAGGGTTAGGGTTAGTGTTAGGCTTAGGCTTAGGGTTAGGCTGAGGGTGAGGGTGGGGGTGAGGATTAGGGTTAGGGTTAGTTTTAGGGTTATTGTTAGCGTCATGGTTAGGGTTAAGTTTTCAGTGAGGGTGAGGCTGAGGTTGAGGGTTATGGTTATGGTTAGGGTTAGGGTTAGTGTTAGTGTTATTGTTAGGGTTAGAGTTACTGTGAGGTTGAGGGTGAGGGTGAGGCTTTATGGTTAGGGTGAGGTTTAGGGTGAGGTTTAGGGTTAGGTTTAGGGTTAGGGTGAGGGTGAGTTTTAGGGTTAGAGTTAGGGTTGCGGGAGGGTTAGGGTGAGTGTTAGGGTTCGGGTGAGCGTGAGGGTTAGGATGAGGTTTAGAGATAGGTTTAGGGTTAGGATTAGGTTAGCGTGAGGGTGAGTGTAAGGGATAGGGTGAGGGTTAGGCTTAGGCTTAGGGTTAGGATGAGGGTGAGGGTGGGGTTGAGGATTAGGGTTAGGGTGACGGTTAGTGTTAGGATTAGTGTTATTGTTAGAGATAGGGTTAGAGTTCCAATGAGGGGGAGGTTGCGGGTGAGGGTTAGGTTTAGAGATAGTGTGAGGGTTAGTGTTAGGGTTAGGATTAGTGTTAGGGTCAAGGTAAGTGCTAGGGTGAGGGTTTGGGTTAGTGTGAGGGTTATGGTTAGGGTTAGGGTGAGGTTTAGGGTTTGGGTTAGAGTTAGGTTTAGGGTGAGAGGTAGGGGGAGGTTTAGGGTTAGGGTTAGTTATAGGATTAGGGTTAGGGTGAGGGTGAGTGTGTGTGTTAGGGTTAGATTTAGGATTAGGCTTAGGTTTAGGCTGAGGGTGAGGGTGAGGGTGAGAGTTAGGGTTAGGGTGAGGTTTAGGGTTAGGGTTAGGGTGAGTGTTAGGGTTAGGTTGAGGGTTAGGTTTAGGATTATGGTGAGGGTTAGTGTTAGGGTTAGGGTGAGGGTTAGAATGAGGGTTAGGGTTAGGGATAGGGTTAGATTTAGGATTAACATTAGGTTGAGGTTGAATGTGAGGGTTAGGGTTAGGTTTAGGATTAAGCTTAGGGTTAGGGTGAGGGTTAAGGTTAGGGTTTGGATTAGGGTGAGGGTGAGGCTGAGGATTAGGGTTTGGTTTAGGGTTAGGTTTAGGGTTAGGTTTAGGTTGAGGGTCAGGGTTAGGGTTACGGTGACGGTTAGGCTTAGGTTTAGGCTTAGGATTAGGGTTAGAGTTATGGTTAGGGTGACTGTTAGGTTGAGGTTTAGGGTTAGGGTTAGTGTTAGGGTTAGTGTGATTGTGAGGGTTAGGTTGAGGTTTAGTGATAGGGTTAGGTTTAGGATTAGGTTTAGGGTGAGGGTGAGTGTGAGGGTTAGTTTGAGGGTTAGGCTTAGGCTTCGGGTTAGGCTGAGGTTAAGTGTGGGGGTGAGGATTAGGGTTAGGGTGATGGTTTTGTTTAGGTTTAGTTATATTGTTAGGGTTAGGGTTAGATTTCCGGTGAGGGTGAGGGTGCGGGTCAGGGTTAGGGTTAGGGTTAGGGTGGGGTTTAGGGTTAGGGTTAGGGTAAGGATTTGGGTGAGGGTGAGATTTAGTGTGAGATATAGGGTTAGTGGGAGGGTTAGGGTGAGGGTTAGGGTTAGGGTTAGTGTTAGGGTTAGGGTTAGGGTGAGGGTTAGGTTGAGGTTTAGGGTTAGGTTAGGGTTAGTTTGAGGGTTATTGTTAGGGTTAGGGTTAGTGTTAGTGGGAGGGTAAGTGTTAGGGTAAGGGTTTAGGTTGGGGTGAGGCTTATGGTTAGGGTGAGTGTTAGGATTAACGTTAGAGTTATTGTTAGGGTTAGGTTTAGGGTTAGGCTTAGGGTTAGCCTGAGGGTGATGTTGAGGGTGAGGTTTACGTTTAGGGTGAGGGTTAGGCTTAGGGTTAGGGTGATGGTTAGGGTTAGTTTGAGGGTTAGTGTTAGGATTAGGGTGTTAGGTTAAGGGTAAATGTTAGGGTGAGGCTTATAGTAAGTTTGAGGATTATGGTTAGGGTTAGAGTTATTGTTAGGATTAAGTTTAAGGTTCTGTTTAATGTGAGGGTGAAGGTGAAGGTTAGGTTTAGTGTTAAGATGAGGTTTAGGGTTAGGGTTAGGGTTAGAGTTAGGGTTAGGGTGAGAGTGAGGTTTAGGGTTAGAGTTATGGTTAGTGTTAGGGTTAGGGTTAGGGTGAGGGTTAGGGTTAATACTAGACTTAGGCTTAGGCCTAGGCCCAGCTTGTCGGTTAGGGTTAGGGTGAGGGTGAGGGTTAGGGTGAAGGTTAGGATGAGGTTTAGGGTTAGGATTAGGGTTAGAGTTTGGGTTAGGGTGAAGGTCAGGTTTAGGATTAGTGTTAAGGTTAGGGTGATGTTTAGGGTGAGGGTTAGGGTTAGGGTTAGTGTTAGGTTTAGGTTTAGGGTGAGGGTTAGGTTGAGGGTAAGGATTAGGGATAGGGTTAGGTTTAGGATTATGGTTAGTGTGAGGGTGAGTGTGAGGGTTAGGGTTAGGGTTAGGTTTAGGCTTAGGGTTAGGCTGAGGGTGAGGGTGAAGGTGAGGATTAGGGTTAGGGTGCTGGTTAGGGTTAGGGTTAGGGTTAGAATTAGCCTTAAGGTGAGGTTTAGGGTTAGGGTTAGGTTTAGGGTTCTGGTGAGGTTGAGGGTTAGAGGTAGCTTGAAGGTTAGGGTAAGAGGTAGGTTTAGGGTTAGGGTGAGTGTTTGGGTTAATGTGAGGTTTAGGGTTAGGTTTAGGGTTAGGGTTAGTTTCAAGGTTAGTTTGAGGGTTAGGGTTTGTCTTAGGGTTTGTCTTACGTTTAGGGGGAGAGGGAGGTTTAGGTTAGGCTTAGTGTTAGGATTAGGGTGAGGTTAAGGGTTAGGGTGAGGGTTAAGGTTAGGTTAGGGTGAGGGTTAAGATGAAGGTTAGGGTTTCAGTGAGAGTGAGGGTTAAGGCTAGGGCGAGGGTTAGGGTTAGGGTTATGGTTAGGGTGAGGGTGATGGTTAGGATTAGGGTTAGGGTTATTGTAAATGTTATTTTTAGGGTTACGTTTCCTGTGAGGGTGAGGCTGAGAGTAAAGTTTAGGGTTAGGGTAAGGGTTAGTTTTAGGGTTAGGATTAGAGGTAATGTTAGGGTTAGGGTTAGACTTACGATTTGGGTGAGGGTGAGAGTGAGGGTTAGGGTTAGGGTTAGATTGAGGATTAGGGTTAGGGTTAGTGTGAGGTTTAGGGTGAGGATGAGGGTAAGGGTGAGGGTTAGGTTTAGAATTAGGATTAGGTTGAGGGCTAGCGTGAGGGTGAGTGTTAGGGTTAGGGTTAAGTTTATGGTGAGGGGTAGGTTTAGGTTTAGGGTGAGGGTTAGGATTAGTGTGAGGGTTACTGTTAGGGTGAGAGTGAGGGTGAGGCTTAGGGTTATGGTGAGGGTTAGGGTGAGGGTGAGGGTTAGGGTTAGGTTGAGGTTTAGGGTGTTTGTTAGTGTTAGGTTTAGGGTTAGTGTTAGGGTTAGGGTTAGGGTGAGGGTTAGGTTGAGGGTAAGGGTTAGGGCTTGGGTTAGTTTTAGATTTATGGTTAGGGTGAGGATGAGTGTGAGGGTTAGGGTTAGGGTTAGGCTTAGGCTTAGGGTTAGGCTGAGGGTGAGGGTGAAGGTGAGGATTAGTGTTAGGTTGCCGGTTAGGGTTAGGGTTAGGGTTAGAATTAGCCTTAAGGTGAGGTTTAGGGTTAGGGTTAGGTTTAGGGTTCTGGTGAGGGTGAGGGTTAGAGATAGCTTGAGGGTTAGAGTGAGGGGTAGGGTTTGGGTTAGGGTGAGGGTTAGGGTTAATGTGAGGTTTAGGGTTAGGGTTAGGTTTAGGGTTAGGTTGAGTGTTAGTTTGAGGGTTAGGGTTTGAGTTAGGGTTAGGGTGAGGGGGAGGTTTAGGGGGAGGTTTAGGTCAGGCTTAGTGTTAGGATTAGGGTGAGGTAAAGGGTTAGGGTGAGGGTTAAGGTTAGGTTAGGGTGAGGGTTAGGGTTTCAGTGAGAGTGAGGCTTAAGTTTAGGGCGAGGGTTAAGGTTAGGATTATGGTTAGCGTGAGGGTGATGGTTAGGATTAGGGTTAGGGTTATTGTAAATGTAATGGTTAGGGTTTCATTTGCAGTGAGGGTGAGGCTGAGAGTGAAGGTTTGGGTTAGGGTAAGGGTTAGTTTTAGGGTTAGGATTAGTGGTAATGTTAGGGTTAGGGTTAGACTTACGATTTGGGTGAGGGTGAGGTTGAGGGTTAGTGTTAGGGTTAGGATGAGGTTTAGGGTTAGAGTTAGGATTAGGGATAGGGTGAGGTTGAGGATTAGGGTTAGACTTAGGTTGAGGGGGAGGTTTATGGTGAGGGTTAGGGTTAGGGTTAGTGTTAGGGTTAGGGTTAGGATTAGGCTTAGGCTTAGGGTTTGACTGAGGTGAGGGTGGGTGTGAGGATTAAGTTTAGGGTGATGGTTAACCTTAGGGTTAGGGTGAGGGTTAGGATGAGGGTTAGGTTTAGGATTAGGGTTAGGGTGAGGGCTATGGTGAGGGGAGGGTTGAGGTTAGGGTTAGGCTTAGGCATAGGTTTAGAATGAGGATGATGGTGAGGGTGAGGGTTAGGGTCATGGTGATGGATAGGGTTAGGGTTAGGGTGAGGGTTAGGATGAGGGTTCGGGTTAGGGTGAGGGTTACGATGAGCGTGATGGTAAGAGTAAAGTTGAGGGTTAGGCTAAGGGTGAGAGTTAGGGTAAGGGTTAGGGTTAGGGTTAGGGTGAGGTTTAGTGTAAGTGTTAGGGTTAGGGTTAGATTGGGGATTAGGGTTAGGGTTAGTGTGAGGTTTTGGGGGAGGATGTGGGTTAGGTTGAGGGTTAGGGTTAGAATTAGGGTTAGGGTGAGGGCTAGCGTGAGGGTGAGGGTTAGGGTTAGCCTTAGGTTTATGGTGAGGTTTAGGGTGAGTGGTAGGTTTAGGTTTAGGGTGAGGGTTAGGTTTAGTGTGAGGGTTACGGTTAGGGTGAGAGTGAGGGTGAGGTTAAGGGTTAGGGTTAGGATTAGGGATAGGGTTAGGGATAGGCTGAGGTTGAGTGTGATGATGAGGGTCAGGTTTAGGGTTAGGGTTATGTTTAGGGTTGAGGTCTAGGGTGAGGGTGAGTGTTAGATGAAGGTGAGGGTGAGGGTGAGGGTCTTGGTTAGGTAATGGTTAGGGTTAGGGTGAGGATTAGTTGAGGGTTATGGTAAGGGTGAGCTTGAGGTTTAGGGTGTGGGTGAGCGTTAGGATTGGCGTGAAGGTTTGGGTGATGGTGAGGGTTAGGTTGAGGTAGAATGTTAGGGTTAGGGTTAGGTGAGGGTTAGTGTTAGGGATAGGATTAGGGTGAGGGTTAGGATTAGGTTTAGGGTTAGGGTGAGGTTTAGGGTGAGGGTGAGGGTTAAGGTTAGGGTTAGGATTGTGGTGTGGGTAAGTGATAGCATGAGGGTTAGGGTGAATGTTAGACTTAGCATTAAGGTTAGGGTGAGGGTGAGGGTGAGGATTAGGGTGAGTTTTAGGGTTAGGGTGAGGGTTACGGTTAGGCTTAGCGTGAGGGTGACGGTTAGGGTTAGAGTTACGGTGAGGATTCGGTTAAGTGTGAGGTTTCGGGTGAGGATGAGGTTAACTGTTAGAATGAGGGTTAGGGTGAGGGTGAGGGTTAGGGTTAAGGTTTGGGTTAGGCTGAGGTTTAGGGTTATGTTTAGGGTGAGTGTTAGGGTGAGGGTTAGAGTTAGGGTTGTTATAAGGCTTAGGGTCAGATTTAGGGTGACGGTGAGGTTTTAGGTGACGGTTAGGTTGAGGGTTAGAGTTAGGGTTAAGGTGTGGTTTAGGGTAAGGGGTAGGGTTACGGTTAGGGTGAGGGTTAGGTTTAGTGTGAGAGTTAGGGTTAGGGTTAGGGTTACGATTAGTTTGAGAGTAAGAATTAGGGTGAGGTTGTGGTTTAGGGATAGTAATAGTGATAGGATTAGTGTAAATCTGAGGGTGAGGGTGAGGTTTAGGGTTAGGGTTAGGGTGAGGGCTTGGGTGAGGGTTAGGGTAAGGTTGAGGGTTAGGGTGAGAGTGATGGTAAGGGTAAAGGTGAGGGTTAGGCTGAGGGTGAGGCTTAACATAAGGGTGAGGGTAAGTGTTAGGGTGAGGGTTAGGATAAGGGTTCGGGTTACGGTTAGGGTGAGGGTTAGATTGAGGATTATGGTTAGGGTTAGTGTGAGGTTTAGGGTGAGATTGAGGGTTACCGTTAGGTTTAGGGTTAGGTTTAGAAATAGGGTATGGGTGAGGACTAAGATGAGGGTGAGGTTTAGGTTAGGGTTAGGGTTAAGGTTAGGGTGAGTTTTAGGGTTACTGTGAGGGTTAGGGTTAGTGTGAGGATTAGGGTTAGAGTTAGGGTTAGTGTTAGGTTGAGGGTAAGTGTTAGGGTGAGGTTTTGGTTTAGGGTGAGGGTTATGTTTCGGTTGAGGGTTAGGTTTAGTGTTAGGGTTATTGTTAGGGTTAGGATTAGGATTAGGGATAGGGTGAGGATGAGGGTGGGGATGAGGAATAGGTTTTGGGTGGTGGTTAAGGTTAGGGTTAGGGTGAGGGTTAAGATGAGGGTTGGGGTCAGGATAAGTTTTAGGGTGAGGGCTTGGGTGAGGGTGAGGGTTAGGGTTAGGGTTCAGCTTAGGCATAGGTTTAGGCTGAGGGTGAGGGTGAGTGTGAATGATAGGGTTAGGGTGATGGATAGGGTTAGGGTTAGGGTGAGTGTTAGGATGAGTGTAAGGGTTAGGGTGAGGGTTAGGTTGAGCATGACGGTAACAGTAAAGGTGAGGTTTAGGCTGAGGGTGAGTGTTCCTTTAAGGGTGAGGGTAAGGATTAATGTGAGGGTTAGCATAAGGGTTAGGGTGAGGGTGAGGGTTAGGGTGAGGGTCAGGGTTAGATTGAGAATTATGGTTAGGTTTAGGGTGATGTTTATGGTGAGGATGATGGTTAGTGTTAGGGTGAGGGTTATGGTTAGAATTAGGGTGAGAGTGAGGGCTACGGTTTGGGTGAGGGTTAGGGTTAGGGTTAGGGTTAGGGTGAGGTTTAGGATTAGGGTGAGAGTTAGGGTTACTGTGAGGGTTAGTGTTAGAGTTAGGGTTAGGTTAAGGTTTAGGGTAAGTGTTAGGGTGAGGGTTAGGGTTAGGGTGAGTGTTATGTTTAGGGTGAGAGTTAGGGTTAGGTTTAGGGATATTGTTAGGTTTAGGGTTAGGGTTACAGTGAGGGTGAGGGTGAGTGTTAGGGTTAGGGTGAGGTTTAGGGTTAGGGTTAGGGTTTTAGTTAGGGTTAGGGTTAGTGTGAGTTTTAGGGTTAGAGTTAGGGTTAGGGTGAGGGTTAGGATGAGGATTAGGGTTATGCTTAGGGTTAGGGTGAGGGCTAGGGTGAAGGTGAGGGTTAGGGTTAGTGTTAAGGTGAGTTTTAGGGTTAGGGTTATGGTTAGGGTGAGCTTTTGGATGAGGGTTAGGGTTACAGTGAGGTTGAGGGTTAGGGTTAGTTTGAGTGTTAGGGTTAGGATTAGGATTAGGGTGAGGGTGAGTGTTAGCATTAGGGTTAGGCTTAGGGTTAGGTTTAGTTTAGGGTTAGGATTAGTGTTAATGTTAGGGTTAGGGTTAGACATACGGTTTGGGTGAGGGGGAGGGGGAGGGTTAGGGTTAGGGTTAGGCTGAGGTTTAGAGTTAGGGTTAGGATTAGGGATAGTGTGAGTGAGAGGTTTAGGGTTAGAGTTAAGTTGAGGGGGAGGGTAAGGCTGAGTGTTAGGGTTAGGGTTAGTGTTAGGGTTAACGTTAGGTTTAGGGTGAGGGTAAGGTTGAGGTTTAGGGTTAGGGTTAGGTTTTGGGTTAGGATTAGGTTTAGGTTGAGGGTGAGTGTGAGGGTTAGGGTTAGGATTAGTCTTAGGCTTAGGGTTAGTCTGAGGGTGAGGGTGAGTGTGAGGATTAGGCTTAGGGTGATGGTTAACCTTAGGATTAGGGTGAGGGTTAGGATGAGGGTTAGGGTTAGGGTTAGGATTAGGGTTAGGGTGAGGGTGAGGGTTAAGGTTAGGGTTAGGTTTGTTCTGTGGATAAGTGATAGCATGAGGGTTAGGGTGAGTGTTAGACTTAGCATTGGAGTTATAGTGAGGATTAGGGTGAGTTTTAGGTTTAGGGTGAGGGTTAGGGTTAGGCTTAGCGTGAGAGTGACGGTGAGGGTGACGGTTAGGTTTAGAGTTACGGTGAGGATTCGGTTAAGTGTGAGGTTTAAGGTGAGGATGAGGTTAAGTGTTAGGATGAGGGTTAGGGTGAGGGTGAGGCTTAGGGTTAAGGTTTCGGTTAGGGTGAGGGTTAGGCTGAGGGTTAGGGTTATGATTAGGGTGAGGGTTAGGGTGAGGGTTAGGGTGAGGGTGAGGGTTAGGGTTCGGGTGAGGGTTAGGTTTGTTATTAGGGTTAGGGTCAGATTTACGGTGACAGTGAGGTTTTGGGTGAGGGTTAGGGTGAGGGTTAGAGTTAGGGTTAAGATGAGGTTTAGGGTAAGGGGTAGGGTTACGGTTAGGGTTAGGGTTAGGTTTAGTGTGAGAGTTAGGGTTAGGGTTAGGATTAGTGTGAGGGTAAGAATTAGCTGACTGTTAGGTGAGGGTGACGTTAAGGGTTAGGAATAGTGATAAGATTAGTGTAAATCTGAGGGTGAGGGTGAGGTTTAGGGTTAGGGTTAGGGTGAGGGCTTGGGTGAGGGTTAGCGTAAGGTTGAGGGTTAGGGTGAGAGTGATGGTAAGGGTAAAGGTGAGGGTTAGGCTGAGGGTGAGGCTTAAGATAAGGGTGAGGGTTAGGGTTAGGGTGAGGGTTAGGTTAAGAGTTCGGGTTACAGTTAGGGTGAGGGTAAGATTGAGGATTAGGGTTAGGGCTAGTGTGAGGTTTAGGGTGAGGTTGAGGGTGAGTGTTAGGGTTAGAATTAGGGTTAGGGTGAGGGCTAGGATGAGGGTGAGGTTTAAGTTAGGGTTAGGGTTAAGGTTAGGATGAGGTTTAGGGTTACTGTGAGGGTTAGGGTAAGTGTGAACATTAGGGTGATGGTTAGGGTTAGTGTTAGGGTCAGAGTAAATGTTAGGGTTAGGGTTAGGGTTAGGGTTAGGGTTAGGGTTAGGGTTAGGGTTAGGGTTAGGTTTAGGATTATTGTGAGGGTTAGGGTTAGGGTTAGGGTTAGGCTTAGGGTTAAGTTGAGGGTGAGGTTTAGGTTTAGAGTTACAGTTAGGGTGAGTGTTAGGGTTAGGGTTAGTGTTAGGTTTAGGATTATTGTGAGTGTTAGGGTTAGGGTGATGGTTAGGGTTAGGGCTGGGATTAGGATTAGTGTTAGGGTGAGTGTGAGTGTAAGTGTGAGCGTTAGGGTTAGGGTCAGGCTTAGGTTTAGGCTGAGGTTGACGGTCACGGTTAAGGTGAGGGTGAGGGTAAGGTTTAGGGTTAGAGTTAGGGTTATTGTGAGGGTTAGTGTTAGGATTGGTGTTAGGGTTAGGGTTAGGTGAGGTTTAGGGTGAGGGTTATGTTTAGGGAGCGGGTTAGATCTATGATTAAGGTTAGCTTGAGTGTGAGTGTGAGGGTTAGTGTTAGGGTTAGGTTTAGGGTTAGGCTGAGTGTGGGGGTGAGGGTTACGGTTAGGTTGAGGTTTAGGGTTAGGGTTAGGGTGAGGGTTAGGATGAGGTATAGCGTTAGGATTTGGATTCGGGTTAGGGTTAAGGTGAGGGTTAATGTTAGGGTTAGGGTGAGGGTTAGGGTTATTGTTAGTGTTATGGTTAGGGTTAAGTTTGTGGTTAGGTTGAGGCTGAAGGTGGGTATTAGGGTTAGGATTAGGATTAGGGTTAAATTTAGGGTTAGGATTAGTGTTATTGTTAAGGTTAGGGTTAGAGTTATGGTGAGGGTGAGGGTGAGGGTTTGGGTTAGGGTTAGGATGAGGTTTAGGGTTAGGGTTAGGGTAGGGTGATGGTTAGGGTTAGTGTGAGGGTTAGTGTTTGGGTTAGGGTTATTGTTAGGGTAAGGTAAGTGTTATGGTGAGTGTAAGGGTTAGGGTGAGGGTTAGGGTTAGAATGAGTGTTAGGGTTAGGGTTAGGCTTATTGTTAGGGTAAGGTAAGTGTTAGGGTGAGGGTAAGGGTTAGGGTGAGGGTTAGGGTTAGAATGAGGGTTAGGGTTAGGGTTAGTGTTATTTTTAGGGTTAGGGTTAGGATTAGGGTTAGGGTGAGGGGTAGGCTGAGGAAGAGGTTTAGAGTTAGGGTTAGGGTTAGGCTTAGGATTAGAATGAGGCTGAGTATGAGGTTGAGGTTTAGGGTTAGCGTGATGGTTAGGGTATGTTTTGGGTGAGGGTTAGAATGATTGTTAGGGGTAGGGTGAGGGTTAGGGTGAGGGTGACAGTAAGGGTGAAGGTGAGGGTTAGGGTTAGGGTGCGAGTTAGGGTGAGGATTAGGGTTAGGGTTAGGGTGAGGGTGAGGTTTAGATTGAGTATCAGTGTTAGGGTTAGTGTGAGGTTTAGGGTGAGGATGAGGGTTAGGGTTAGTGTGAGGGCTATGTTGAGGGTGAGGGTTAGGTTTAGGGTTATGTTGAGGTTTAGGGTTAAGGTGATGTTTAGGGTTAGTGTGACAGTTAGCGTTAGTATTAGGGTTAGTTTCAGGGTGAGGGTTAGCATTAGGTTGAGGTTTATGTTTAGGGTTAGTGTTAGCGTTAGGGTTGGGTTATTGTTAGGGTTAGGGTTACTGTTACGGTGAGGGTGAGGGTTAGGGTTAGGGTTAGGGTTAGGGTAAGGGTTAGGGTTAGGGTTAGATTGGGGATTAGGGTTAGGGTTAGTGTGTGGTTTAGGATGAGGATGAGGGTTAGGGTGAGGGTTAGGGTTAGAATTAGTATTAGGTTGAGGGCTAGCGTGAGGGTGAGGGTTAGGGTTATGGTTAAGTTTATGGTGAGGTTTTGGGTGAGGGGTAGGTTTAGGTTTAGTGTGAGGGTTAGGATTAGTGTGAGGGTTAAGGTTAGGGTGAGAGTGAGGGTGAGGCTAAGGGTTATGGTGAGGGTTTGGGTGAAGGTGAGGGTTAGGGTTAGGATTAGGGATAGGGTTAGGGATAGGCTGAGGTAGAGGGTGTGGGTGAGGGTGAGGTTTAGGGTTAGGGATATGGTTATGGTGAAAGTGAGGGTTAGGCTCTCAGTTAGATAATGGTTAGGGTTAGGGTGAGGATTAGTTGAGGGTTAGGGTAAGGGTGAGCTTGAGGTTTAGGGTGTGGGTGAGCGTTAGTGTTAGGGTGAGGGTTCAGGTGAGGTAGAAGGTTAGGATTAGGGTTAGGTGATTGTTATTGTTAGGGTTAAGGTGTGGGTGAGGGTTAGGATTAGGTTTAGGGTTAGGGTGAGGTTTAGGGTGAGGGTGAGGGTTAAGGTTAGGGTTAGGTTTGTGGTGTGGATAAGTGATAGCATTAGGGTTAGTGTGAGTGTTAGACTTAGCATTATGGTTAGGGAGAGGGTTAGGGTTAGGCTTAGCGTCAGGGTGACGGTGAGGGTGAAGGTTAGGGTTAGAGTTACGGAGAGGATTCGGTTAAGTGAGAGGTTTAGGGTGAGGATGAGGCTAAGTGTTAGGATGAGGTTTAGGGTGAGGGTGAGGGTTAGGGTTAAGATTTGGGTTAGGGTGAGGGTTAGGGTGAGGGTTAGGGTTAGGGTTATGCTTAGGGTTAGGGTGAGGGTTAGGCTAAGGTTTAGGGTTATGATTACGGTGAGGTTTAGGGTCAGGGTTAGGGTGAGGGTTAGTGTGAGAGTGAGGGTTAGGGTTGTTATTAGGGTTAAGGTCAGATTTAGGGTGACAGTGAGGTTTTCGGTGAGGGTTAGGTTGAGTGTTAGTGGTAGGGTTAAGGTGAGGGTTAGGGTAAGGGGTAGGGTTACGGTTAGGGTGAGGGTTAGGTTTATTGTGAGAGTTAGGTTTAGGGTTAGGGTTAGGATTAGTGTGAGGGTAAGAATTAGGGTCATGGCTAGGGTGAGGGTGAGGTTTAGGGTAAGGAATAGTGATAGGATTAGTGTAAATCTGAGGGTGAGGGTGAGGTTTAGGGTTAGGGTTAGGGTGAGGGCTTTGGTTAGGGTTAGGTTAAGATTGAGGGTTAGGGTGAGAGTGATGGTAAGGGTAAATGTGAGGTTTAGGCTGAGGGTGAGGGTTAAGATAAGGGTGAGGGTTAGGGTTAGGGTGAGCGTTATGTTAAGGGTTCGGGTTACGGTTAGGGTGAGGGTTAGATTGAGGATTAGGTTAGGGTTAGTGTGAGGTTTAGGGTGAGGTTGAGGGATAGGGTTAGGTTGAGGGTTAGGGTTAGAATTAGGGTTAAGGTGAGGGCTAGGGTGAGGGTGAGGTTTAGGTTAGGGTTAGGGTTAAGGTTTGGGAGAGGTTTAGGGTTAGTGTGAGCTTCAGTGTTAGTGTGAGGGTTACTGTTAGAGTGAGGGTAAGTGTTAGAGTGAGAGTTTTGGTTATGGTGAGGGTTATGTTTAGTTTGAGGGTTAGGTTTAGGGTTAGGGTTATTTTTAGGTTTAGGATTAGATTAGGGTTAGGGTGAGGGTGAGTGTGTGGGTTAGGTTTAGGTTTAGGGTTAAATTTAGGCTGAGGGTGAGGTTGAGGCTGAGGGTTAGGGTTAGGGTGATGGTTATGGTTAGGGTTTGGGTTAGGGTTAGGATGAGGGTTAGAGTTAGGATTAGGGTTTGGGTGAGGGCTAGGGTGAAGGTGAGTTTTGGGGTTATGTTTTGGGTGAGGTATAGGGTTAGGGTTAAGGTTAGGGTTACGGTTATGGTGAGGGTGAGGTTTAGGTTTAGAATTAGGGTTAGGGTGACGGTTAGGGTTAGGGTTAGTCTTAGGTTTAGGGTTAGGGTGAGGGCTAGGATTAGGGTGAGTTTTAGGGTCAGGCCTGGGATTAGGATAAGTGTTTTTGTGAGGGTGAGTGTGATTTTGAGGGTTAGGGTTAGTGTTAGGCTTAGGTTTAGGCTGAGGTTGGGGGTGAGGGTTAAGGTGAGGGTGAGGGTGAGGTTTAGGGTTAGAGTTCGGTTAGTGTGAGGGTTAGCGTTAGGGTTGGTGTTAAGGTTAGTGTTAGGGTGAGGGTTTGGGTGAATGTTATGGTTATTGATCGGATTAGATTTAGGATTAGGGTTAGCGTGAGTGTGAGTGTGAGGGTTTGTGTTAGGGTTAGGTTTAGGGTTAGGCTTAGTGTTAGGCTGAGGGTTAGGGTGAGGGTGTAGGTTAGGGTGAGGGTTTGGTTTAGGGTTAAGGTGAGGGTTAGAATGAGGGTTAGGTTTAGGATTGGGGTTAGGGTGAGGGCTAGGGTGAGGTTGAGGTTTAGGGTTAGGGTGTGGTTTAGGGTTAGGTTTAGGTTTAGGGTCAGGGTGAGTTTGAGGTTCAGGTTTAGAGATAGGTTTAGGAGGAGGGTTAGGGTGAGGGTTAGGTTTAGGGTTAGTGTTAGGGTTAGGGTTAGGGTGAGCGTTAGGGTGAGGGTTAGGGTTAGGGATAGTGTTAGATTTAGGATTAGGGTTAGGGTGAGGGTGAGTGTGAGGGCTAGGGTTAGGGTTAGGTTTAGGCTTAGGGTTAGGCTGAGGTAGAGTGTAAGTGTGAGAGTTAGGGTGTGGGTTAGGGTTAGGGTTAGGTTTAGAGTTAGCCTTAAGGTGAGGTTTAGTGTTAGGGTTAGGGTTAGGGTGAGGGTTAGGTTTGGGGTTATGGTGAGGCTTAGGGTTAGGCTTAGGATTAGGCTTATGATTAGGCTGAGGGTGAGGGTGGGGGTGAGGTTTAGGGTTAAGTTTAGGGTTAGAGTTAGGTTTATTGGTATTTTTATGGTTAGGGTAAAGTTTGCGGTGAGGTTAAGGTTGAGGGTGAGTGTTAGGTTTAGGTTGAGGTTTAGGGTGAGTTTTAGAGTTAGGTTTAAGGTTAGATTGAGGGTGAGTTTGAGAGTTAGTGTAAGGCTTAGGGTTAGGCTTAGGGTTAGGTTGAGGTTTTATATTAGGGTTTGGGTTAGGGTGAGGGTGAGGCTGAGGATTAGGGTGAGGTTTAGTGTTAGGTTTAGGTTTAGGTTTAGGATTAGGGTTAGGCTGAGGGTGAGGGTGGGGGTGAGGATTAGGGTTTGGGTTTCGGTTTAAATTCAGGTTATTGTTAGTGTTATGGTTTGGGTTTAGTTTGCGGTGAGGGCGAGCCTGAGGTTGAGGGTTATGGTTAGGGTTAGGCTTAGTCTTAGGGTTAGGCTGAGGGTGAGTATTGGGGTGAGGAATAGGTTTTGGGTGATGGTTAGGGTTAGGGTTGGGTTGAGGGTGAGGATGAGGCTTAGCGTTAGGATTAAGTTTAGGGTGAGGGCTAGGGTGAGGGTGAGGTTTAGGGTTAGGGTTAGGCTTAGGCTTAGGGTTAGGCTTAGGGTGAGGGTGAGTTTGAGGGTTTGGGTTAGGGTGATGGATAGGGTTAGGGTTAGGGTGAGTGTTAGGATGAGGGTTAGGGTTAGGGTGAGGTTAGCATGCATGTGGCGGTAAGAGTAAAGGTGAGGGTTAGGCTGAGGGTGAGTGTTCCCCTAAGGGTGAGGGTTAGGATTAGGTTGAGGTTTAGGGTAAGGGGTAGGATGAGGGTTAGGGTGAGGGTGAGGGTTAGATTGAGAATCAGGGTTGGGGTTTGTGTGAGGTTAAGGTGAGGATGAGGGTTAGGGTTAGGGTGAGGGTTAGGGTTATAATTAGGGTTAGGGTGAGGGCTAGGGTGAGGCTTATGGTTAGGGTTAGGGTTAAGGTGAGGTTTAGGGTTCGGGTGAGAGTTAGGGTTACTGTGAGGGTTAGTGTTAGAGTTAGGGTTAGTGTTAGGGTGAGGGTAAGTGTTAGGGTGGGGGTTAGGGTTAGGGTTAGTTTTATGGTTAGGGTGACTGTTAGGGTTAGGTTTAGGGTGATTGTTAAGTTTCGAGTTAGGGTTACGTTGAGGGTGAGGGTGAGGTTTAGGGTTAGGGTGAGGTTTAGGTTTAGGGTTAGGGTTAGAGTTAGGGTGAGGGTGAGGGTGAGGTTTAGGGTTACAGTTAGGGTTCAAGTGAGGGTTAGGATGAGGGTTAGGGTTAGGGTTAGTTTTAGGTTTAGGGTTAGGGTGAGGTATAGGGTTAGGGTTATGGTTAGGATTAGGTTAGGGTGAGAGTTAGGGTTAGGGTTAGGATGAGGGTTAAGAAGAGGGTTAGTTTTAGGATTATGGTTATGGTGAGGGCTAGAGTTTGAGGTTTAGTGTTAGAGATAGGGTTAGGGTGAGGGTTAGGGTTATTATTATTGTTATGTTTCAGGTTAAGTTTGTGGTTAGGGTGAGGCTGAAGGTGGGTATTAGGGTTAGGATTAGGATTAGGGTTAGATTTAGGGTTAGGATTAGTGTTATTGTTAAGGTTAGGGTTAGAGTTATGGTGTGGGTGAGGGTGAGGGTGAGGGTTAGGGTTAGGGTTTGGGTGAGGTTTAGCGTTAGGGTTAGGGTAGGGTGATGGTTAGGGTTAGTGTGAGGGTTAGTGTTTGGGTTAGGGTTATTGTTAGGGTAAGGTAAGTGTTAGGGTGAGGGTAAGGGTTAGGGTGAGGGTTAGGGTTAGAATGAGGGTTCGGGTTAGGGTTAGGGTTATTGTTAGGGTAAGGTATGTGTTAGGGTGAGGGTAAGGTTTAGGGTGAGGGTTAGGGTTAGAATGAGGGTTAGGGTTAGGGTTACTGTTATTTTTAGGGTTAGGGTTAGGATTAGGTTTAGGGTGAGGGGTAGGGTGAGGATGAGGTTTAGGGTTAGGTTTAGGGTTAGGCTTAGGTTTAGAATGAGGCTGAGTGTGAGGTTGAGGGTTAGGGTTAGCTTGGTGGTTAGGGTTATGTTTAGGGTGAGGGTTAGAATGATTGTTAGGGGTAGGGTGAGGGTTAGGGTGAGGGTGACAGTAAGGGTAAAGGTGAGGGTTAGGGTTAGTGTGATGGCTATGGTGAGGGTGAGGTTTAGGTTTAGGGTTATGTTGAGGTTTAGGGTGAAGGTGATGTTTTGGGTTAGTGTGACGGTTAGTGTTAGTATTAGGGTTAGTTTTAGGGTGTGGGTTAGCATTAGCTTGAGGTTTATGTTTAGAGTTAGTGTTAGCGTTAAGGTTGGGTTATTGTTAGGGTTAGGGTAACTGTTAGGTTAGGATGAGGGTTAGGGTTAGGTTTAGGGTGAGGTTTAGGTTTAGGGTCAGGGTTAGAGTTAGGGTTAGGGTGAGGGTGAGGTTTAGGTTTAGGGTTAGGATTAGCTGGACGGTTAGGTTGCGAGTTAGGGTGAGGGTTAGTGTTAGGATTAGGGTTAAGGTGAGGGTGAGTGTGAGGGTTAGGGTTAGACTTAGGTTTATGTTTAGGCTGAGGCTGAGTGTGAGGGTGAGTGTTAGGGTTAGATTCAAGGTTAGGGTTAAGGTTAGGTTGATGGTTAGGGTTATTGTAAGAGTGAGGGTTAGGATGAGGTTTAGGGTTAGGTTTAGGGTTAGTATGAGGGCAAGGGTGAGCGTGAGCTTAGGGTTATCATTATGGCGAGGTTTAGGATTAGGGTCAGGTTTAGTGTTAGGGTGAGGGTTAGGGTTAGGGTTACTGTGAGAGGGAGGTTTAGTGTTAGGGTGAGGGTGAGGGTTAGTATTAGTGTTATGGTTAGGGTTATTGTTAGTGTTATCATTAAGGTTAAGTTTACAGTGAGGTTGAGGCTGAGGGTGAAGTTTAGGGTTAGGGTCAGGATGCGATTTATGGTTAGGATTATTGTTAGTGTTAGGGTGAGGGCTTGGTTTAGGTTGAGGTTTACTGTTAGGGTGAGGGTTAGGATTAGGTTTAAGGTTAGGGTTAGTGTTATTGTTAGGGTTAAGGTTAGAGTTACTGTGAGGATGAGGGTGAGGGTGAGTGTGAAGTTAGGGTTAGGGTTAGCCTTAGTCTTAGGTTTAGCCCGAGCGTGAGGGTGAGGTTAAGGGTTAGGATTACAGTGATTGTTAGAGTTTAAGGGTTAGGGTGAGGGTTAGGGTGAGGTTTAGGTTTAGGATTAGGGCTAAGGTGAGGGCTAGGGTGAGGGTGAGGGTTAGGGTTAGCGTTAGGGTGACGTTTAGGGTTAGTGTTAAGTTTAGGGTTAGGGTGAGTGTTAGTGTGAAGGTTACGGTTAGGGTGAGGGTTAGGGTTAGGGTGAGGATTAGGGTTAGGGTTAGGGTGGGAGTGAGGTTTAGATTAGGGTTAGGGTTAGGGTTATTGTTAGTGTTATGGTTAAGTTTAAGTTTATGGTGAGGGTGAGGCTCAGGGTGACGGTTAGGGTTAGGGTTAGGGTGAGGTTTAGGTTAGGGTTAAGGTTAGGGTTAGGGTGAGGGTTTGGGTTAGGGTTAGGGTTACGGTGAGGGTGAGGGTGAGGGTTAGTGTTAGGGTTAGTGTCATTGTTAGGTTTAGGGTTAGAGTTACAGTGAGGGTGAGGGTAAGGGTGACGTTTAGGGTTAGGGTGAAGGTGAGGGTGAGGTTTAGGGTTAGGTTGAGTGTTAGGGTTAGGGTTAGTGTTAGGGTTAGGGTTAGGGTGAGGGTTTTAGGGTTAGGGTTAGGTTTAGGATTAGGGTTAATGTTAGGGTGAGTGATTGTGTTAGGTTTAGGGATAGGGTTAAGGCTTAGCGTTAACCTGGGGGTGAGGGTGAGGGTGAGGTTTAGGGTTAGATTACGGTGAGTGTGAGGGTTAGGGTTAGGGTGAGTTTCAGGGTTAGGTTTAGGGTTAGGGTTATTGTTAGTGTTATGGTTAAGGTTAAGTTTACGGTTAGGGTGAGGCTGACGTTTAGGGTTTGGTTTAGGGTTAGGGTGACGTTTAGAGTTACGGTTAGGGTTAGGGTGATGGTTAGGGTTAGTGTTATTGTTAGGGTTAAGGTTAGAGTTACGGTGAGGGTGAGGGTTAGATTTAGGTTTAGGGTGAGGGTTAGGGTGAGGGTGAGGGTGAAGTTTAGGGTTAGAGTTAGAGTTAGAGGGAGGGTTAGGGGCAGGGTTAGGTTGAGGTTTAGGGTTAGTGTTCGGGTTGGGTTTAGGATTAGGGTTATGATGAGGCTGAGTGTGAGGGTTAGGGTTAGGATTAGGCTTAGGCTTAGGGTTAGGCTGAGGGTGAGGGTGGGGTTGAGGATTAGGTTAAGGTTGATGGTGAGGGTTAGGGTTAGGTTTAGGGTTAGGATTAGGGTTAGGATGATGTCTAGGGTTAGGGTGAGGGTTAGGGTTAGGGTTAGGCTTAGGGTTACGGTCAAGGTTATGGTTAGGATGAGGGTTAGGCTTAGGGTGAGGGTGCAGGTAAGGGTAAAGGTGAGAGGCTGAGAGTGAGGATTAGGTTAAGGGTGAGGGTTAGGGTTAGGGTGTGGGTTAGGGTTATGGTTAAGTTGAGGGTGAGGTTTATATTGAGGATTAGTTTTAGGCTTAGTGTGAGTTTAGGATGAGGATGAGGGTTAGGGTTAGGGTGAGGGCTAGGGTGAGGGTGAGGGTTAGGGTTAGTGTGAGTGCTAGTGTTAGGGTTAGATTTAGTGTTAGGGTGAATTTAAGTGTTAGGGTGAGGGTTAGTGTTACCGTGAGTGTTATGTTTAGAATGAGGGTTAGGTTTAGGGTTAGGGTTACTGTTAGGGTTAGGATTAGTTTTACTGTTGAGTGTGAGGTTTAGTGTTAGGTTGAGGATTAGGTTTATGTTTACTGTTAGGGTTAGTGTTAGGGTTAGGGTGATGGTGAGGTTTATGGTTAGAGTTAGCTTTTGTGTTAAGGTTAGGGTTAGTTTGAGGGTTAGTGTGAGGGTTAGGTTTAGGCTTAAGCTTAGGCTTAGGGTTAGACTTAGGCCAAGCATGAGGGTGAGGGTTAGGGTTAGGGTTAGGGTGAGGGTTAGGATGAGGTTTAGGGTTAGGACTAGGGTTAGGGTGAGCGCTAGGTTGAGGGTTACTGTGAGGGTTAGGGTTAGGTTTAGGATTAGGTGTAGGTTGAGAGTGAGTGTGAGGGTTAGGTTTAGGGTTAGGCTTAGGTTTAGGGTGAGGGTTAGGGTTAGGACTTGGTTTATTGTGAGGGGGAGTGTTAGGGTTAGTGTGAGTGCTAGTGTTATGGTTAGGTTTAGTGTTAGGGTGAATTTATGTGTTAGGGTGAGGGTTAGGTTTTGGGTGAGTGTTATGGTTAGAATGAGGGTTAGGGTTAGGGTTACTGTTAGGATTAGGATTAGGTTTACTGTTAAGTTGAGTGTTAGGTTTAGGGTTAGGGTGAGGGTTAGGTTTATGTTTAGGGTTAGGGTTAGAGTTAGGGTTAGGGTGAGGGTGTGGTTTAGGGTTAGAGTTAGCTTTTGTGTTAGGGTTAGTGTTAGGTTGAGGGTTAGTGTGAAGGTTAGGTTTAGGCTTAAGCTTAGGCTTAGGGTTAGGCTTAGGCCCGAGCATGAGGGTTAGGGTTAGGGTTAGGGTTAGGGTGAGGGTTAGGGTTAGGGTCAGGGTGAGGGTTAGGATGAGTTTTAGGGTTAGGATTAATGTTAGTGTGAACGCTAGTTTGAGGGTTACTGTGAGGGTTAGGTTTAGGTTTAGGATTAGGTGTAGGTTGAGGGTGAGTGTGAGGGTTAGGGTTAGTGTTAGGGTTAGTCTTAGGGTTAGGGTGAGAGTTAGGGTTAGGGTTTGGTTTAGGGTGAGGTGGAGGTTTAGGGTTAGGGTTAGGGTGAGGGTGAGGGTGAGGGTTAGGGTTAGGGTTAGTGTGAGTGTTAGGGTTATGTTGAGGGTTATGGTTAGGGTGAGTGTTAGGGCTAGGGTTAGGTTTAGGGTCAGGAATAGGGTGAGGGTGAGGTTTAGAATTAGGGTGAGGGTGAGGTTTAGGGTGAGGGTGAGGTTTAGGGTTAGTGTTAGTTTGAGGTTTAGGGTTATGGTTAGGGTTAGGGAGAGTGTGAGTTTTAGGTTTAGATTTAGGGTGAGGGTGAGGTTAGGGTGAGGTTTAGGGTTAGTATGAGGGTAGGGGTAGGGGTAGGTTGAGGGTTAGCGTTAGGGTGAGTGTTAGGGTTAGGATTATGGTTAAGCTATGTGCTAGGGTGAGTGTTAGGTTTAGGGTTAGGTTGATGTTGAGGGTTAGTGTTAGTGTTAGATTTAGGTTTAGGGTTGGGGTTAGGGTTAGGATTAGGGTTAAGGTAATGGTGAGTGTGAGGGTTAGAGTTAGTGTTACCCTTAGGTTTAGGCTGAGTCTGAGGCTGAGTGTGAGGTTTCGGATTAGAGTGAGGGTTAGTGTGAGTGTTAGTGTTAGGATTAGGGTTAGGATATATGCTAGGGTGAGGGTTAGGTTTAGGGTTAGGATGAGGTTTAGGGTTAGGGTTAGAGTCAGTGTTAGGGTTAGGGTGAAGGTTTGGGTTAGGGTTAGAGTTACGGTTAGGGTGACGTTTAGGGTTAGGTTTATGGTTAGGTTTATTCTTAGGTTTAGGGTTAGGGTTAAGGTTAAGGTAAGGCTGAGCATGAGCGTGATGTTGAGGGTCAGGTTTAGGGTTAGGATGAATTTTAGAGGTAGGGTTAGGGTTAGGGTTAGGGTGATTGTGAGGGTTAGTGTTAGGGTTGGGTGAGGTTTAGGATTAGGGATAGGGGTAGGGTTAGGATGAGTGTGAGGGTTAGGGGTAGGGTTTGGGTGAGGGTGAGGGTTAGGTTTGGAGTGAGGGTTAAGGTGAGGACTAAGGTGAGCGTGAGGGTTAGGGTTAGGCTTAGGGTGAGGGTTAGGTTGAGGTTTAGGGTAAGGATTAGGGTTAGGGTTAGGATTAGGGTTAGGGTGAGGGTGAGTGTGAGGGTTAGGGTTAAGGTTAGTCTTTGGCTGAGGGTTAGGCTGAGGGTGAGGGTGGGGTTGAGGATTAGGTTTAGAGTGATGGTTCAGGTTATCATTAGTTTGAGGGTAAGGATGCGGGTTAGGGTTAGGATTAGGGTTAGGGTGAGGGCTAGATTGAGGATGAGGTTTAGGGTTTGGGATAGGGTGAGGTTTAGGGTTAGGGTTAGGGTGAGGTTGAGGTTTAGGGTTAGAGTTAGGGTTAGGATTAGGATTAGGGTAAGGGTTAGGTTGAGTGTGAGGGTTAGGGTTAGGGTTAGGGTTCGGCTTAGGGTTACACTGAGGGTGAGGTTGAGGGTGAGGGTTAGGTTTTGAGTGAGGGTTAGGGTTATGTTTAGGGTGAGAGTTAGTGTTCAGGTTAAGTTTAGGGTTAGGGTGAGGATTAGGGTTATGTTTACGTTGAGCTTGAGGGTTAGGTTTAGTTTGAGCGTTAGGGTTAGGTATAGGGTTAGGGTGAGAGCTAGGGTGAGGGTGAGCGTTAGGGTTAGTGTTAGGGTGAGGTTTCGGTTTAGGGTTAGGTTTAGGGTGAGGGTGAGAATGACGGTTAGGGTTACGGTAAGGGTGATGGTTAGGGTTAAGTGGAGGGTTATTGTTACTGTTAGTGTTAGGGTGAGGGTAAGTGTTAGGGTAAGGTTTAGGTTTTGGGTGACGTTTACATCAGGCTTAGGGTTAGGGTTAGGGGGAGGGGGAGGTTTAGAATTAGAGATACGGTTAGGGTGAATGTTAGGGTTAGGGTTAGGTTTAGGGATAGGGTGAGGTTTAGGGTTTGGTTTAGGGTTAGAGTTAGGCTTAGGGAGAGGGTGAGATTTAGGGTTAGAGTTAGGGTTAGGGTGAGGGTTAGGTTTAGGCTTAGTGTTAGGGTTAGGGTGAGGGTGAGAGTTAGGGGGAGGGTTAGGGTTAGGGTTAGGTTTAGGGTGAGGATTAGGGTTAGGGTAAGGGTGAGTGTGTGTGTTAGGGATAGGTTTAGGGTTAGGCTTAAAGTTAGGCTGAGGGTGAGGTTGAAGGTGAGGGTTAGGGTTAGGTTTAGTGTTAGGGTTAGGGTTAGGGTGAGGGTGAAGGATAGGGTTAGAGTTAGGGTGAGGGTGAGGGATAGGGTTAGAGTTAGGATTAGGATTAGGGTTATTGTTAGGATTAGTGTGAGGGTTAGTGTTAGGGTAATTGTTAGGCTTAGGGTTAGGCTGAGGGTGAGGGTGAGGTTGAGGGTTAGGGTTTGGGTGAGGGTTAGGATTAGGATTAGGGTGAGGTTTAGTGTTAGGGTTAAGTTGAGTGTTAGGGGGAGGGTTATGGTTAGGTTTAGGGTTAGGTTTAGGGTTAGGGTTAGGGTGATGGTGAGGTTTACGGTTATAATTAGGGTTAGGGTGAGGCTGAGGTTGAGGCTTAGGGGGTTAGTGTTAGTGTTAGGGTTAGGGTTAGGGTGAGGGTTAGGGTGAGTGTGAGGGTTAATGTTAGGGTTAGGGTTTGCCTTAGGTTCAGGCTGAGGGTGAGGGTGAGGGTGAGTTTTAGGTTTAGAGTTAGAGTTAGTGTTAGGGTTAGGGTTAGAATGAGGGTCAGGTTTACGTTTAGGCTTAGGCTTAGGCTTACGCTGAGCATGAGGGTGAGGTTAAGGGTTAGGGTGAGGTTTAGGGTGGGGTTGACTGTCAGGGTAAACGTGAGAGTTAGGCTGAGCGTGAGGGTTACTGAAAGGGTGAGGGTTAGGGTTAGGGTGAGGTTTAGGGTTAGGGGAAGAGTGAGGGTGAGGTTTATGTTTAGGGTTAGGTTCAGGTGTAGGATTAGGTTTAGGTTGAGGGTGAGATTATGGTTAGTGTTAGCGTTAGGTTGAGGCTGAGGGTGAGGTTTAGGTTTAGGGTTAGTGTTAGTGTTAGGGTTAAGGTGAGGGATAGGGTGAGGGTGAGGGTTAGGGTTAGGGTTAGGATTAGGATTAGAGTAAGTGTTAGGGTGAGTGTGAGGGTTACTTTTAGGCTTAGGCTTAGGCTTAGGCTGAGGCTGAGGGTGATGGTGAGGGATAGGCATAGGATGAGGGTTTGGGTTAGGGTTAGGGTTAGGGTGAGTGTTAGTATGAGGGTTAGGCTTATGATTAGGGTGAGGGTGAGGGCTAGGGTGAAGATGAGGTTTAGGGTCAGGGTTAGGGTTAGGGTGAGGTTTAGGGTTAGAATTAGGGTGAGAGTGAGGTTTAGGTTTAGATTTAGGGTTAGGGTGAGGCTGATTGTGAGGTTTTGGGTTAGGGTTAGCGTTAGATTTAGGGTTATGATGTGGGTTAGTGTGAGAGTTAGGCTTAGGGTTAGGATTAGGATTAGGGCAAGGGTTAGGGTGAGTGTGAGGATTAGGATTAGGTTTAGGGTTAGGCTGAGGATGATGTTGAGGGTGAGGGTTAGGGTTATGCTGAGGGTTAGGTTTAGGGCTAGGGTGAGAGTTAGCTTTCCAGTTAAGTTTAGGGTTAGGGTGAGGGTTAGGGTTACGTTTACGGTGAGAGTGAGGGTTAGGATTAAGTTGAGGGTTAGGGTTAGGGTTAGGGCTATGGTTAGGGTGAGGGTTAGGGTTAGGGTTAGTGTCAAGGTTAGGATGAGATTTAATGTTAGGATTAGGGTTTTGGTGAAGGCTAGGGTGAGGGTGAGGGTTAGGGTTAGGATGAGGTTTACAGTTAGGGTTAGGGTTAGGGTTAGGCTGAGGGTGAGGTTTAGGGTTAGAGTTAGGATTAGTGTTCAGGTTAGGGTTAGGTGAGGGTTCGGGTTAGGCTTAGGCTTAGACTTAAACTAAGGCAGAGCATGAGGTTGAGGCTTAGAGTTAGGGTCAGGGTGAGGGTTAGGGTTTGTGTGAGGGTGTGGGTGAGGGTGAGGGTTAGTGTTAGGCTTAGAGTGAGTGTTAGGGTTAGGGTGAGGGTTATGGTTAGGCTGAGGGTTAGTGTAAGCGTTATGCTTAAGCTTAGTCTTAGGGTAAGGCTGAGGGTTAGGGTGAGGTTGAGTGTAAGTGTTAGGGTTAGGGTTCGGGTTAGGCATAGTGATAGGCTGAGGGAGAGGTTAAGGGTGAGGTTTAGGTTTAGGGTGAGGGTGAGGTTTAGGCTTAGAGTTTGTGTTAAGGTGAGGGTTAGTGTGAGGGTTAGTGTTAGGGTTAGTGTTTGGGTTAGGTTGAGCGTGAGTTTTAGGGTGAGGTTTAGGGTTAGGGATAGGGTTAGGTGTAGGATTAAGGTTTGGGTGAGGATGAGTGTGATGGTTAGGGTTCGGTTAATGTTAGGGTTAGGCTTAAGTGTTAGGCTGAGGGTGAGGGTGAGGGTTAGGGTTAAGGTGAGGGTGAGGGTTAGGATGAGGGTTAGGTTTAGGATTAGGGTTAGTGTGAGGGCTATTGTGAGGGTGAGGATTAGGGTTAGGGGTAAGTTTAGGAATAGGGTGAGGGATAGGATTAGGGCTTGGTTTAAAGTTAGGGTTA
Organism: Dipodomys merriami; assembly: GCF_024711535.1. Classification (NCBI taxonomy): domain Eukaryota; kingdom Metazoa; phylum Chordata; class Mammalia; order Rodentia; family Heteromyidae; genus Dipodomys; species Dipodomys merriami. The sequence goes on from NW_027206102.1 coordinate 1,831,060, forward strand.
GTGTTAGGGTTAGGGTGAGGGTTAGCTTGAGGGTTCCGGTTAGGATTAGGTTTAGGATGAGGGCTAGGGTGAGCGTGAGGATTAGGGATAGGGTTAGGGTGAGGTTTATTGTTTGGGTTAGGTTTAGATTTAGGCTGAGGATTAGGGTTAGGGTTATGGTGAGGGTCAGGGTTAGGTCTAGTTTGAGGGTTAGAATTAGGTTTAGGGTTAGGGTGAGGGTTAGGGTTAGGGTTAGGCTGAGGGTTAGGATGAGGTTTAGGGTTATAATTAGGGTTAGGGTGAGGGCTAGGGTGATTGTGAGGGTTATTGTTAGGGTTAGGGTGAGGTTTAGGGTTAATGTTAAGCATAGGGTTAGGGTGAGGGTTAAGGTTCGGGTTTGGGTGAGGGTGAGGCTTAGGTTTGGGGTGAGGGTTAGGGTGAGGACTAAGGTAAGGGTGAGGTTTACGGTTAGTGTTAGGTTTAGGGTGAGGGTTAGGTTGAGGTTTAGGTTTAGGGTTAGGATTAGGTTTAGGATGTGGGTGAGTGTGAGGGTTAGGGATAGGGTTAGGCTTATGCTTAGGCTTAGGGTTAGACTGAGGGTGAGGGTGAGGATTAGGATGAGGATTAGGTTTAGATTCCTGGTTTAGTTTATGGTTAGGTTTAGTGTTAGGATGAGGGTTCGGGTTAGGATTAGGGTTAGGGTGAGGGCTAGGGTGAGTGTGAGGTTTAGGGATAGGTTTAGGCTTAGACTTAGGGTTAGGCTGAGGTTGAAGGTGAGGGTGAGGGTTAGGGTTAGGGTTAGGGTGATGGTTAGGGTTATGGTTAGGGTGAGGGTTAGGATAAGTGTTAGGGTAAGTGTGAGGGTTAGGATGAGGGTGACAATAAGAATAAAGGTGAGTGTTAGGCTGAGGGTGAAGTTTATGGTAGGGGTGAGGTTTTGGGTTATGGTTAATGTGAGGGACAGGGTTAGATTGAGGATTATTGTTAGAGTTAGTGTGAGGTTTAGTGTGAGGATGAGGGTTATTGTTAGGGTGATGGGTAAGTTGAAGTTGAGGGTTAGAGTTAGGGTTAGGGTTTGGTTTAGGTTTAAGGTGATGGTTAGCATTAGTGTGAGTGTTAGTGTTACGGTTAGTGTTAGTGTTAGGGTGAGGGTAAGTGTTAGGGTAAGGTTTAGGCTTAGGGTGAGGTTTAGGATTATGGTTAGGGTTAGGGTTAGGGTGAGGGTGAGGTTAAGGGTTAGAGTTAGGGTTAGGGTGACGGTTAGGATTAGGGTTAGGGTTAGTGTTAGGGTAAGGGTTAGGGTGAGGTTTAGTGTGGGGGTGAGGGTTAGTGATAGGGTTAAGATTAGGATTAGGGTTAAAGTGAGGGTGCGTGTGAAGGTAAGGGTTAGGGTTAGGGTTAGGTTTAGAGTTAGGGTGAGAGTGAGGATGAGGGTTAGTGTTAGGGTGAGGGTTAGGGTTAGGATTAGGATTAGGCTTAGGGTTAGGCTGAGGGTGAGGTTGAGGGTGAGAAATTTAGGGTTAGGGTGAGGGTTAGGCTTAGGATTATAGGGAGGTTTAGGATGAGGTTTAGGGTTAGGATTAGGGTTAAGGTGAGGGCTAGGCTGAGGGTGAGGTTGAATTTTAGGGTTAGGGTGAGGTTTAGGTTTAAGTTTAGGGTTAGGGTGAGGGTCAGGGTGACGTTTATTGTTAGGGTTAGGGTGAATCTGAGGGTGTGGGTTAGGTTTAGGGTTAATGTTAGGGTTAGGGTTAAGGTGAGGGTTCGGGTGAGGGATCATGTTAGGGTTCGGATTAGGGTTAGGATTAGGGTTAGGGTTAGGGTGAGTTTGAGGGTTAGGGTTAGGCTTAGGCTTAGGTTGAGGGTGAGGGTGATGGTGAGGGTTAGGGTTAGGTTGAGTGTTAGAGCTATGTTTAGGGTGAGAGTTAGGGTTCGGGTTAAGTTTAGGGTTAGGTTGTAAGTTAGGGTTAGGGCTACGGTGAGGGTGACGGTTAGGGTTATGTTTAGGGTTAGGGTTAGGGTTTGGGTGAGGGTGAGGGTTAGTGTTAGGATTAGAGTTAGGGTGAGGGTTAGCAGGAGGGTTAGTGTTAGGATTCGGGTTAGGATGAGGGCTAGGGTGAGGGTGAGGTTTAGGGTTAGTGTGAGGGTGAGGTTTAGGGATAGAATTGGGGTAAGGGTGAGGGTGAGGTGAGGGTTAGGGTTAGAGTTAGCATTAGAGTTAGCGTTAGGTTGAGGGTTAGGTTGAGGGTGAGGGTTAGGCTTAGGGTTAGGATTAGGATTAGGGAAAGGGTTAGGGTGAGTGTGAGGGTTAGTGTTAGGGATAGGTTTAGGCTTAGGTTTAGGCTGAGGGTGAGGTTTAGGGTTAGGGTGAGGGTTAGAGCTAGGGTTAGGGTGTGTGGTAGGGTTCGGGTTACATTTAGTGTGACGATGAGTGTTATGGTTAGGTTGAGGGTTAGGGTTAGTTTAGAGTTAGGATGAGAGTTAGAGTTAGGGTTAAGGTGAGGGGTAGGATGAGGATTAGGGTTAAAATTAGGGTTAGGGTGAGGGCTAGGGTGAGGGAGAGGGTTAGGGTTAGTGTTAGCAAGAGGTTTAAGGTTCGGGTTAGGGTTAGGGTGAGGGTTACGATTAGGGTTACGGTCACGGTGAGGGTGAGGGTTAGGGTTACGGTGAGGGTGAGGGTTAGGGTTAGGTTGAGGTTTAGGGTGAGGGTGAGTTTTTGGATTAGGGTTAGGGTTAAGGTTAGGGTTAGGTTTAGGGTTAGGATTAGTGTTATTGTTAGGGTTAGGGTTAGAGTTACCGTGAGGGTGATGGTGAGGGTGAGGGTTAGGGTTAGGGTTAGGGTGATGTTTAGGGTAAGGTGAGGTGAGGTTTATAGTTAGATTTAGGGTTAGGGGGAGGGTTAGGTCGAAGGTTAAGGTTAGGCTTAGTGTTAGAATTAAGCTTAGGGTGAGGGTTATGTTGAGGTTTAGGGTTAGTCTTAGGGTTAGGTTTAGGATTAGGGTTAGGTTTAGAGTTACGGTGAGGTTGAAGTTGAGGGTGAGTGTTAGGGTTAGGGTGAGGTTTAGGGTTAGGGTTAGGATTAGGGTTAGGGTGAGGGTGAGGTTGAGGTTTAGGGTTAGGGTTAGGGTTAGGGTTAGGATTAGGGTTAAGGTGAGAGTGAGTGTTAGGGTTAGTGATAGGTTTAGGCTTAGGCCTAGGGTTAGGCTGAGGGTGAGGGTTGGGGTGAGGATTAGGGCTAGGGTGATGGTTAAGGTTAGGGTTAACCTTAAGGTTAAGGTTAAGGTTAACCACAAACTAACGTTTGTGGGTTAGGGTTAGTGTTAGTGTTACGGTGAAAGCTAGGGTGAGGGTTAGGGTAAGGCTTAGTATTAGGCTTAGGCTTAGTCTGAGTGTGTGTTTGAGGTTGAGGGTTAGGTTTAGGGTGATGCTTAGGTTGACGGTTAGAATGAGGTTTAGGGTTACTGTGAGGGTTAGGGTGAGGATTATGTTAATGTTAAAGGTGAGGTTTAGGCTAAGGGTGATGGTTAAGATAAGGGTTTGGGTTAGGGTTAGGTTTAGGGTTCAGGTAAGGGTTAGGGTTAGGGTGAGGGTGAGGGTTAGAATTAGGGTTAGGTCTAGGGTGAGGTTGAGGGTTAGGTTTAGGGTTAGGGTTAGGGTGAGTTTTAGGGCTAGGGTGAGGGTTATGGTTAGGGTGAGGGTTAGGGTTTGGGTTACGTTTATTGTAGGGTTAGGGTTACTGTTAAAGTTACAGTGAAGGTGAGGGTGAGGGTTAGGGTTAGGGTTAGAGTTAGGGTTAGGGTGAGGGTTAGGTTGAGGGTTGGGATTAGGGTTAATGTTAGGGTTAGGGTTAGTGTGAGAGTTAGGGGGACGTTCAGGGTTATAGGGTTAGGGTTAGGATTAGAGTTAGGGCGAGGGTGAGTGTGTGTGTTAGGGTTTGGTTTTGGTTTAGGGTTAGGTTTAGGGTTAGGGTGAGGTTTTGGATGAAGGTTAGGGTTACAATGAGGGTGAGGGTGAGGGTTAGTGTGAGGGTTAGGGTTAGATTAGGGTTAGGGTGAGGGTGAGTCTTAGGATTAGGATTAGGGTTAGGGTTAAGGTTAGGTTTAGGGTTAGAATTAGTGTTATTGTTAGGGTTAGGGTTAGAGTTATGGTGAGGGTGACGGTAAGGGTGAGGGTTAGGTTTAGGTTTAGGCTTAGGATTAGGCTGAGGCTGAGGGTGAGGGTGAAGGTGAGGGTTAGGGTGAGGGTTAGGTTTAGGGTTAGGGTGATAGTTGGGGTTCGGTTAAGTTTAGGTTTAGGGTGAGCGTTAGGGTAAGGGTTACAGTGAGGGTAAGGGTTAGGTTTATGGTTAGTGTTATGGTGAGGTTTAGGATGAGGGTTAGGTTTATGATTAGGGTTAGGGTGAGGATTAGGGTTAGGGTGAGGTTTAGGGTTAGGGTTAGGGTGAGGTTTAGGGTTAGGGTTAGGGTGAGGGTGAGCTATATGTTTAGAGTTAGGATTAGGGTGAGGCTGTTTGTGAGGTTTACGGTTAGGGTTAATGTTCGAGTTAGGATTAGGGTGAAGGTTAGAATGAGGGTGAGGGTTAGGCTTAGGGTTAGGATTAGGATTAGGGTAAGGGATAGGGTGAGTGTGAGGGTTAGGTTTAGGCTTAGGCTTAGGGTTAGGCTGAGGTTGAGGATGAGGTGTAGGGTTAGGGTTAGGTTGAGGTTTAAGGTTACGTTTAGGGTGAGAGTTAGGGTTTGGGTTAAGTTTAGGCTTAGGGTGAGGGTTACAGTTAGGTTTAGTGTTAGGCTGAGGTTTAGGGTTAGGGTTAGGGTTAGGGTGAGTGTTTGGATGAGGGTTAGAGTTATGGTGAGGGCGAGGGTTAGGGTTAGGCTGAGTGTTAGGGTTAGGATTAGGGTTAGGGTTAGGATTAGGTTTAGGTTTAGCTTTAGGATTAGTGTTATTGTTAGGGTAATGGTTAGAGTTACGGTGAGGGTGATGGTGAGGGTGAGGGTTAGGTTTAGGGTGAGTGTTAGGTTTAGGGTTAGGATAAGGGTTAGGGGTAGGGTGAGGTTTAGGGTTAGCTTTAGGGTTAGGGGGAGGGTTAGTTCGTAGGTTAGGGTTAGGGTGAGTGTTAGGGTTAAGGTTAGGGTGAGGGTTAGGTTGAGGTTAAGGGTTAGGGTTAGGGTTAGGATTAGGCTTAGGTTGAGAGTGACTGTGAGGGTAAGGTTTAGGGTTAAGCTTAGTCTTAGGGTTAGGCTGAGTGTGAGGATGGGTGTGAGGATTAGGGTTAGGGTGATGGATAGGGTGTGGTTTAGGGTTTGGGTTAGGGTTAGAATTAGGTTTAGGGTTAGGGTGAAGTTTAGGGTTAGAGTTATGGTTAGGGTGATGGTAAGGTTGAGGGTTAGGTTTAGGGTTAGGGTGAGACTTAGGGGGAGGGTTAGGATTAGGGATAGGTTTAGGATTAGGGTTAGGGTGAGGGTGAGTTTGTGGGTTAGGGTTAGGTTTAGGGTTCGGCTGAGGGTGAGGGTTAGGGTTAGGGTGAGGTTTAGGGTTAAGTTTAGGGTTAGGGTGAGAGTTAGGGTGCGGATGAGGGTTAGGGTTAGCGTGAGTGTTAGGGTTAGAATTAGGGTTAGGGGGAGGGTTCTGTTAAGTTTAGGGTTAGGGTGAGGTTTAGGGTTATGGTGAGGTTTAGGTTTAGTGCGAGGTTTAGTGTTAAGGTGACGGTAAGTTTTAGGGTGAGGTTTAGGGTTAGGGTGAGGGTTATGGTTAGGGTGATTTTTAGGGTTAGGGTTAGGTTTATTGTTAGGGTTAGGGTTAGGGATACGGTTATGGTGAGGGTTAGGGTGAGGGTAATGTTTAGGGTTAGGATTAGTGTGAGATTTAGGGTTACGGTTAGGGTTAGATTTAGGGTTAGGTTGAAGTTGAGGTTTAGGGTTACAGTTAGGGTTAGGATGAGGGTTATGATGAAGGTTAGGGTTAGTGTTAATGTTAGGGTTAGGATGAGGTTTAGGGTTAGGGTTAGGGTTAGTGATAGGGTTAGGATTAAGTTTAGGGTTAGGATGAGGGTGAGTGTGAAGGCTAGGTTTAGGCTTTGGGTTAGGCTGAGGTTGAGGGTGAAGGTGAGGGTTAAGGTTAGGGTGCGGGTTAGGGTTAGGTTTAGGTTTAGAGTTAGCCTTAAGGTGAGGTTTATGGTTAGGTTTAGGGTTCTGGGTGAGGGTTAGGGTTAGCATCAGGGTTAGGGTGAGGGTTTGGGTTAGGGTTAGGGTGAGTGTTAGGGTTAATGTGAGGTTTAGGGTTAGGGTTACGGTTAGGGTGAGGGTAAGGTTGAGGGTTAAGGTGAGTGTTAGGTTGACGGTGAGTGTGAGGTTTAGGGTTGGGGTTAGTTTTAGAGTGAGGTTTAGGGTGAGGGGTAGTGTTAGGTTTAGGGTGAGGATTAAGGATATTGTGAGGGTTAGGGTTTCAGTGAGGGTAAGGGTCAGGTGAGGTTTAGGGTTAGGGTGAGGGTTAGCATTAGGGTTAGGGTCAGGGTTAATATTAGGTTGGAAGTTAGGGTTAGGGTGAGAGTTAGGGTGAGTGTTAGGGTTAAGGTAAGTGATATGGTTAGGGTTAGGGTGAGGGTTATGTTTAGGGTGATGTGTAGAATGAGGTTGAGGGTTAGGGTGAGGGTGACAGTGAAGGTTAAGTTATGGATGAGGGTTAGTGTTAGGATGAAGGTTAATGTTACGGTGAGGGTTATAGTGAGGGTGAGGATAAGGGTTAGGTTTATGGTGAGGGTTAGGGTTAGAGTTAGGGTGAGGGTAAGGGGAGGGGTAGGGTTAGAGTTAATGTTAGGTTTAGTGTGAGGGTTAGGGTTAGGGTGAGGATAAGGTAAGTGTGAGGGTTGGAGTGAGGGTGAGGGTTAGGGTTACTGTTAGTGTGAGGGTTAGGGTTACGGTTATGGTGAAGTTTAGGGTTAGGGTTATGTTTATTTTGACAGTGAGTGATTGAGTTAGGATGAGTGTTCTTGAGAGTGTGAGAGTTAGGGTTTGGGTGAGGGTTAGGGTTAGCGTGAGTGTTAGGGTGATGGTGAGGTTCAGGGTTAGGGTTGGGGTTAGGGTTAGAGTGAGGGGTAGGGTGAGGTGTAGGGTTAGGGTTAGGGTGAGGGTTAGGTTTACTGTGAGGGTTAGGGTTAGGGTGAGGTTTAGGGTTACTCTGAGGGTTCAAGTTAGGATTAGGCTTAGTGTTGGGATGAGGGTAAGGGTTTGGTTGAAGGTTTGGGTTAGAGTGAGGGTTAGGGTTAATGTGAGGGTTAGGGTTATGGTGAGGGTTAGGGTTAGGGTGATGTTTAGGGTGAGATTGAGGGTTAGTGTGAGTGTGAGGGTGACGGTTCGGATGAGTGTTTGGGTTAGGTTTAGGTTGAGGTTGAGGTTGAGGGTGAGGCTTAGGGTTAATTTTAGGGTAAGGGTTAGTGTGAGGGTTTGGGATATGCTTAGTCTTAGGCTTAGGGTGAGGGTGAGTTTTAGGGTTAGGGTTAGGGTTAGGGATAGGTTTAGGTTGAGGATGAGGGTGATGGTTAGGGTTAGGATTAGTGTTAGGATGAGCCTGAGGGTGAGGGTGAGGGTGAGGTTTAGGGTTAGGGTGAGGGTTAGGCTAAGGGTTAGGGTGAGCGTTAGGTTTAGGGTGATGTTTAGGTTGAGGGTGAGGGTTAGGGTGAGGTTGAGGGTGAGGTTTCGGTTGAGGGTTTGGGTTAGGGTTAAGGTTAGGGTGAAGGTGAGTGTGAGCTTAGGTTTAGGGTTAGGGTCAGGCTTAGGGTGAGGGTGATTGTGAGGGTTAGGGTTAGGGTTATGGTTAGGCTTAGGTTTAAGCTGAGGTTGAGATGAGTTTGATGGTTAGGGTTAGGGTGACTGTGAGCAGTAGGGTTAGGGTTAGGGATAGGATGAGGGTTAGATGAGGGTGAGGGTTAGGGTTAGGGTGAGTGTTAGGCTTAGGGTTAGGGTGAGGGTGAGGGTGGGGGTGAGTATTAGGCTTAGAGTGATGGTTAGCCTTAGGGTTAGGGTGAGGGTTAGGATGAGGGTTAGGTTTAGGAGTAGGGTTAGGGTGAGGACTAGGGTGAAAGTGAGGGTTAGGTTTAGGGTTAGGCTTAGGCATAGGTTTAGGCTGAGGTTGATGGTGAGGGTAAGGGTTAGTGTTATGGTGATAGATATGTTTAGGTTTAGGGTGAGTGTTAGGATGAGGGTTCGGGTTAGGCTGACGGTTAGTAAAAGCCTGAGGGTTACAGTAAGGGTGAGGGTAAGGTTTAGGTTGAGGGTTAGTGTAAGGGTTAGGGTTAGGGTTAGATTGAGGATTAGGGTTAGGGGTAGTGTGAGGTTTAGGGTGATGATGAGGGTTAGGGTGATGGTTAGGGTTAGAATTAGGGTAAGGTTGAGGGCTAGCGTGAGGTTGAGGGTTAGGGTTAGGGTTAAGTTCAGGTTGAGGGTTAGGGTGAGCTGTAGGTTTAGGTTTAGGGTGAGGGTTAGGGTTAGTGTGAGGGTTACGGTTAGGGTGAGGGTGAGGGTGAGGGTAAGGGTTATGGTGAGTGTTAGGATGAGGGTGAGGGTTAGGGTGAGGGTGAGCGTTAGGATTAGGTTTAGGGTTAGGGTGAGGTATAGGGTGAGGGTGAGGGTTAAGTTTAGGGTTAGGTTTGTGGTGTGGGTAAGTGATAGCGTGAAGGTTAGGGTGTGTGTTACAGTTAGCACTAGGGTTAGGCTGAGGGTTAGGTTTAGGGTTAGGGTGAGGGTGCAGGTGAGAGTGAGGTTTAAGGTCAGGATTAGGGTGAGGTTTAGGGTTAGGGTGAGGGTTAAGGTTAGGGTTAGCGTGAGGGTGACGGTGAGGGTGACGATTAGGGTTAGAGTTAGGGTTAGAGTTAGGGCTAGGGTGAGGGTTAGTTTTAGGGTTAGAGTTAGGGTTAGTGTTATTGTTATGGTAAGTGTGAGGGTTAGGGTTAGGGTTAGGCTTAGGCTTAGGCTTAGGCGGAGCATGAGGGTGAGGGTTAGGGTTAGGATTAGGGTTAGGGTGAGGGCTATGGTTAGTGTTAGGGTGAGGGTTAGTGTTAGGGATAAGGTTAGGTTTAGGATCAGGGTTAGGGTGAGGGAGAGTGTGAGCTTTAGGGTTAGGGTTAGGCTTAGACTTAGGGTTAGGGTGAGGGTTAGGGTTAGGATTTGGGTTAGGATGAGGGTGTGGCTGAGGATTAGGGTTAGGTTTAGGATTAGGTTTAGGGTTAGGATTTAGGGTTAGGGTTAGGATTTGGGTTAGGATGAGGGTGTGGCTGAGCATTAGGGTTAGGTTTAGGATTAGGGTTAGGGTTAGGGTTAGGTTGAGGGTTAGGGTTTAGGCCTATTGTTAAGCTTAGGTTTAGGCTGAGGGTGAGGGTGGGGGTGAGGATTAGGGTTAGGGTTAGGGTTAAAATTAGGGTTATTGTTAGTGTTTTGGTTTGTGTTGTTTGCGGTGAGGGTGAGAATGAGGGTGAGGGTTATGGTTAGGGTTAGGCTGAGGGTGAGGGTGGGGGTGAGGAAGAGGTTTTGGGTGATGGTTAGGGTTAGGGTTAGGGTGAGGGTTAGGATGAGGGTTAGGGTTTGGATTAGGTTTAGGCTGAGGGCTAGGGTAAGGGTGAGGGTTAGGTTTAGGGTTAGGCTTAGTCCTAGGGTTAGGCTGAGGGTGAGGGTGAGGGTTAGGGTTAAGGTGATGGACAGGGTTAGGTTTAGGGTGAGTGTTAGGATGAGTGTTAGGGTTAGGATTAGGGTTAGGATGAGCGTGACGGTAAGAGTAAAGGTGAGGGTTAGGCTGAGGGTGAGTGTTCCCCTAAGGGTGAGGGTTAGGATTAGGGTGAGAGTTATGGTAAGGGTTAGGGTGAGGGTTAGGGTAATGGTGAGGGTTTGATTGAGGATTACGGTTAGGGTTAGTTTGAGTTTAGGGTGAGGATGAGGTTTAGGATTAGGGTGAGGGTTAGGGTTAGAATAGGGTTAGAGTGAGGGCTATGGTGAGGCTGACGGTTAGGGTTAGGGTGAGGTTTAAGGTTAGGGTGAGAGTTAGGGTTAGTGTGATGGTTAGTGTTATAATGAGCAATAGTGTTAGGGTGATGGTAAGTGTTAGGGAGAGGGTTAGGATTAGGATGAGGGTTTTGGTTAGGTTGAGGGTTAGGGTTAGGTTGAGGGTTATGTTTAGGGTCAGGGTAAGGGTTAGGTTGAGGGTTAGGGTTAGAGTGAGGGTTAAGGTTAGGGTGAGGGTCAGGGTTACGGTGAGGGTTTGAGTGAGGGTTAGGGTTAGGGAGAGTTTTAGGGTTACCGTTAGAGTTAGGGTTAGAGTAAGGTTGAGGTTTAGGGTTAGAGTTAGGGTTCTGGTGAGGGTTAGGATGAGGGTTAGGGTTAGGGTTAATCTTATGTTTAGGGTTAGTGTGAGATTTAGGGTTAAGGTTATGGTTAGGATTAGGGTTAGGTTGACGGTGAGTGAGTGGGTTAGGGTTAGGTTTAGGTTTAGGCTTAGGGTTAGTCTGAGACTTAGGTTGAGGGTAAGGGTTAGGATTAGGGTGAGGGTTAGGGTTAGGGTGAGGGTGAGGTTTAGGATGAGGGTTAGGTTTAGGATTAGGTTTAGGGTGAGGGTGAGGTTTAGGGTTAGTGTTAGGGTGAGGTTTAGGGTTAGGGTTAGGGTCAGTGTGAGTTTGAGGTTTAGCATTAGAGATAGAGTTAGGGTGAGGGTTAGGCTGAGGGTTACTGTTAGGGCTGGTGTTAGGGTTAGAGTTAATGTGAGGGTTAGGCTGCGGATGTGTGTTAGGGTTAGGGTGAGGGTTAGGTTTAGGATTAGGGTTAGGGTGAGGGCTAGGTTGAGGGTGAGGTTTAGGATTAGGGTTAGGGAGAGGGTGAGTGTGACGGTTAGGGTTAGGGTTAGGTTTAGGCTTAGGGTTAGGCTGAGGGTGAGGATGAAGATGAGGGTTAGTGTTAGGTGAGTGTTAGGGTTAGGGTCAGGGTGAGAGTTAGGGTTCGGGTTAAGTTTATGGTTAGTGTGTGGGTTAGTTTGAGGGTGTCGTTAAGGTTAAAGTTGAGGGTTAGTCTGAGGGCGAGTGTTACGGTAAGGGTGAGGCTTAGGGTTAGGGTGAGTGTTAGGGTGAGGATGAGGTTTAGGGTTAGGGTGAGGGTTAGAGTTAGAATTAGGGTTAGGGTGAGGGTTAGGGTTAGGGTTAGGGTTAGGGTGATGTTTAGGGTTATGGTGAGAGTTAGGTTTAGTGTGAGGGTTAGTGTTAGGGTGAGGGTAAATGTTAGGGTGAGGTTTAGCGTTAGGGTGAGGGTTATGGTTAGGGTGTGGTTTAGGTTTAGGGTTAGGGTTATTGTTAGGGTTAGGGTTAGGTTTATGTTTATGGTGATGTTGAGGGTGAGGGTGAGGTTTAGAGTTGGGGTTAGGGTATGATTTAGGGGTAGGGTTAGGGTTAGATTTAGGGTTAGGGTGAAGTTGAGGTTTACGTTTAGAGTTAGGGTTAGGGTGAGGGTTAAGGTGAGGGTTAGTGTTAGGGTTACTGTTAGGGTTAGGCTTAGGGTGAGGGTTAGGTTTACGGATAGGGTAAGTTTAGGATTAGGGTTATGGTGAGGGTGAGTGTGAGGGTTAGGGTTAGTGTTAGGGTTAGGCTTAGGGTTAGCCTGAGGGTGAGGGTGAAGGTGAGGGTTAGGGTTAGGGTGCGGGTTAGGGTTAGGTTTAGGGTTAGAGTTAGCCTTAAGGTGAGGTTTATGGTTAGGTTTAGGGTTCTGGTAATGATGAGGGTTAGAGTTAGCATCAGGGTTAGTGTGAGGGTTTGGGTTAGTGTTAGGGTGAGTGTTAGGGTTAATGTGAGGTTTACGGTTAGGGTTAGGGTTAGAGTGAGGGTTAGGTTGAGGGTTAGGGTTTGGGTTAGGTTTAGGCTGAGGGTGAGGGTTAGGGTAAGGTTTAGGTTAGCTTAGTGTTAGGATTAGGGTGAGGTTAAGGTTTATGGTGAGAGTTAGGCTTAGGGTTAGGGTGAGAGTTAAGATGAGGGTTAGGGTTTCAGTGAGGGTGACGGTTAATGTTAGCGTGATGGTTAGGGTTAGGATTAGGGTTAGGGAGTGGGTAATGGTTAGGATTATGGTTAGGGTTGTTGTAAGTGTTATAATTACTGTTACATTTGCAGTGAGGGTGAGGCTGTCGTTGAAGGTTAGGGTTAGGGTTAGGGTTAGTTTTAGGGTTAGGATTACAGTTAGGGTTAGAATTAGGGTTAGGGTGAGGGCTAGCATGAGGGTGAGGGTTAGGGTTAGGGCTAAGTTTAGGGTGAGGGTTAGGGTGAGGGGTAGGGTTAGGTTTAGGGTGAGGGTTAGGTTTAGTGTGAGGGTTATTGTTAGGGTGATTGTGAGGGTGACGGTAAGGGTTATGGTGAGTTTTAGGTTGAGGGTGGGGGTTAGGGTTATGATTAGGTTTAGGGTTAGGGTGAAGTTTTGGTGGACGGTGAGGGTTCAGGTTAGGGTTAGGTTTGTGGTGTGGGTAAGTGATAGTATGAGGGTTAGGGTGAGTGCTAGAGTTAGCATTAGGGTTAGGGTGAGGGTTAGGATGAGTGTTGGGTTTAGGGTTTGGGTGAGGGTGAGGGTGAGAGTGCGGTTTAAGGTGAGGATTAGGGTGAGATTTAGGGTTAGGGTGAGGGTTAGGGTTATGGTTAGTGTGAGGGTGATGGTTAGGGTGACGGTTAAGGTTAGAGTTATCGTGAGGGTTCGATTAAGTGTGAGGTTGGGGAGAGGATGAGGTTAAGTGTTAGTGTGAGGGTTAGGGTGCGTGTGAGGGTTAGGTTTAGGGTTTGGGTTAGGGTGAGGGTTAGTGTGAGGGTGAGGGTTAGGGTTATGCTTAGGGTTAATTTGAGGGTTAGGCAGAGGGTTAGGATTAGGATTCGGTTGAGGGTTAGGTTGAGGGTTAGGATGAGGGTGAGGGTTAGTGTTAGGGTGAGGGTTACGGTTATTATTAGGGTTAGGGATAGGTTTAGGGTGACGGTGAGGTTTAGGGTGAGGGTTAGGGTGAGGCTTAGTGTTAGGGTTAATGTGAGTGTTAGTATAAGGGGTAGGGTTATGGATAGGGTTAGGGTTAGGATTAGTGTGAGGTTAAGAATTAGGGTGACGGTTAGGGTGAGGGTGAGGTTTATGGTTAGGAATAGTGATAGGGTTAGTGTTACGCTGAGGGTGAGCGTGAGGGTGAGGGTTGGGTTTAGGGTTGGGTGAGGGCTATGGTGAGGGTTAGGGTATGGGGGAGGGTTAGTGTGAGGGTGAGGGTAAGGGTTAGGTTTAGTTTGAGGGTGGTGTGAGGGTGAGGTTTAGGGTGAGGCTTTGGGTTAGGGTGAGGGCTAGGTTGAGGGTGAACATTAAGGTTATGATGAGGGTTAGCGTTAGGTTTAGGGTGAGGGTTAGGTTTAGTGTGAGGTTTACGGTTAAGGTTAGGTTGAGGTTGAGGGTAAGGGATATGGTGAGGGTTCAGGTGAGGGTGAAGGTTAGGGTTATGATTAGAGATAGGGTTAGGTTTAGGCTGAGGGTGAGAGTGAGGGTGCGGGTGAGGTTTAGGTTTAGGGTTAGGGTGAGGGTGAGGGCTAGGGTGAGGGTCAGGGTTAGGGTGAAGTTGAGGTTGAGGGTGAGGCTGAGGGTTAGGGTGAGGTTGAGGTTTAAGATTAAGTTTAGGGTTATTGTTAGGGTTAGAGTGAGGGTTACAGTTCAGTTTAGGGTGAGGGTGAAAGTGAGGGTTATGGTTAGGGTTAGGGTGAGGTTTAGGGTTAGAGTTAGGGTTAGTGTTAATATGAAGTTTATGGTGAGGGTTAGGGTTAGGGTTAGGGTCAGGGTTAGGGTTAGTGTGACGGTTAGAATGAGTGTTAGGGTTATGGTGAGGGTTAGGGTGAGTGTTAGGGTTTTGATTAGGGTTAAGTTGAGGGTGAGGGTTAGGGTGAGCTTTAGGGTTAGGGTTAGGGTTAGGGTGAGGGCTAGGGCTAGGGTGGAATTTAGGATTAAGGTTAGGGTTATGGTTAGGTTGAGAGTTAGGTTTAGGGTTAGGGTTAGGTTTACGCTGACGGTGAGAGTTAGGGTTATGGTGAGGGTTTGGTTTAGGGTAAGGGTTAAGGTGAGGGTGAGTTTTAGGGTTAGGTTTAGGGTTAGGGTTAGGGTGAGGGTGAGGGTGACGGTTAGGGTTAGGGTTACAGTGAGGTCGAGGGTTAGGTTTAGGGTGAGGTTTAGGGTTAGGGTTAGGGTTAAGGTGTGGGTTTGAATTAGGATTAGAGTTAGGGATAGGGTTATTTTTAGGGTTAGGGTTAGGGTTAGGGTTAGGTTTAGGGTGAGGGTGAGGGTTACCGTTAGGTTTAGGTTTAGGGTTATGGTTAGGATTAGCGTGAGGGTGAGGGTGTGGGTTAGGGTTAGGTTTAATGTGAGGGTGAGGGTTCGTGTGAGGGTTAGGGTGAGGGTGAGGGTGAGGGTGAGGTTGAGGGTGAGTGTTAGTGTTAGTATGAGGTTTAGGGTTAGAGTAAAGGTTAGGGTTAGGTTGAGGGTTTGGCTAACGTTTAGGGTTAGGATGAGGGTTAGGCTGAGGGGTATGGTTAGGTTTAGGGTGAGGATTAGGGTTAGTGTGAAGGTTAGGTTTAGGGTTAGGGTGAGGTTAAGGATTAGGGTGAGGGTTAGCGAAAGGTTTAGGTTTAGGGTAACGGTTAGTGTTAGGGTTACTGTGAGGGTGAGGTTTAGGTTTAGGGTGAGGGTTACGGTGAGATCTAGTGTGAGGGTGAGGGTTAGGGTTAGGTTTAGGCTTAGGCATAGGGTTAGGATGAGGGTGATGGTGATGGTGGGGCTTAAGGTTATGGTGATGGATAGGGTTAGGGTTAGGGTGAGGGTTAGGATGAGGGTTCGGGTTAGGGTGAGGGTTAGGATGAGAGTGAGGGTAAGAGCAAAGGTGAGGGTGAGGCTTAGGGTGAGGGTTACGGTAAGGGTGAGGGTTAGGGCTAGGGTGAGGGTTAGGGTAAGGGTTAGGGTTAGGATTAGATAGAGGATTAGGGTTAGGGATACTGTGAGGTTTAGGTTGAGGATGAGGGTTAGGGTTAGAATTAGGGTTAGGGTGAGGGCTAGCGTGAGGGTGAGGGTTAGGGATAGGGTTAAGTTTAAGGTGAGGGTTAGGGTGAAGAGTAGGGTTAGGATTAGGGTTAGGGTTAATGTTAGTGTTAGGGTTAGGGTTAGGGTTAGGGTGAGGGTTAGGGTTAGGGTTAGGGTAAGGGCTAGGGTGAGGGTGAGGTTTAGGGTTAGGGTTAGGGTGAGTTTTAGGGTTACGTTTAGGGTTTGGGTTAGGGTGAGGGTAAGGTTTAGTGTTAGAGTTAGTTTTAGGGTGAGGCTGAGGGTGAGGGTTAGGGTTAAGGTTAGTGTTAGGGTTAGGGTGAGGGTGAGGGTGAGGGTGAGGTTTAGGGTGAGGGTGAGGTTTAGGCTTAGGCTTAGGATTAGGATTACGGTAAAGGTTAGGGTGAGTGTGAGGGTTAGGGTTAGGGTTAGGCTTAGGCTTAGGATTATACTGAGTGTGAAGGTGAGGGTATTGTTTAGGGTTAGGGTGAGTGTTAGGGTTAGGCTTAGGGTTAGGATTAGGATTAGGGTAAGGTTTAGGGTGAGGGTGAGGTTTAGTTTTAGAGTTAAGTTAAGGGTGAGGCTGAGGTTGAAGATGAGGTTTAGGGTTAGTGTTAGGGTAAGGTTTAGGTTTAGGTTTAGGGTGAGGGTTAGGATGAGGGTTAGGATTACAGTCAAGGTGAGGGTTAGGGGTAGAGCGAAGGTTAGGGTTAGGATTAGGGTTAGGGTGAGGGTTAGGGTTAGTGTTAGCGTGAGGTTTAGGATAAGGCTTAGGATTAGGGTTAGGGTAAGGCCTAGTATGAGGGTGAGGTTTAGGGTTAGGGTTAGTGTGAGGTTTAGGGTTATGGTTAGGTTTAGGGTGAGGGTGAGATTTAGGGTTAGAGTTAGGGTAAAGGTGAGGCTGAGGTTGAGGGTTAGGGTTAAGGTTAGTGTTATTGTTAGGGTTAGGGTGAGGTTTAGGGTGATGATGAGGGTTAGTCTTAAGGTTAGGATTAGGATTAGGGTAAGGGTTAGGGTGAGTGTGAGGGTTAGGGCTACGGTGAGCGTGAGGGTTAGGGTTAGGTTGAGGTTTAGCGTTAGCGTTAGGGTGAGGGTTAGGGTTAGGGTTAGGGTGAGGGTTAGGATGAGGATTAGGTTTTCGATTAGGGTTAGGGTGAGGGCTAGGGTGATGACTAGGTTTAGTGTTAGGGTAAGGTTTATGGCTAGGTTTAGGGTTAGGGTGAGGGTTAGGATGAGGGTTAGTGTTATGGTGAGGGTGAGGATTACATTAGGGTGAGGGTTAGGGTTAGGGTGAGGGTGAGTGTTAGCATTAGGTTTGGGGTTAGGGCTAGGTTTAGGTTTAGGGTTAGGATTAGTGTTATTTTTAGGGTTAG
The DNA here is from genome assembly GCF_024711535.1 of Dipodomys merriami. Lineage (NCBI taxonomy): Eukaryota > Metazoa > Chordata > Mammalia > Rodentia > Heteromyidae > Dipodomys > Dipodomys merriami. The sequence continues at coordinate 1,847,459 of NW_027206102.1, forward strand.
CATTTGAGTTATTGTGAGGATAACGTTGAGGGTGAAGGGGTAGGGTTAGGGTTAGGGTGAGGTTGAGGGTTAGGGTTAGGATTAGGTTTAGGGTGAGGGTAAGGTTTAGGGTTATATTTAGGGTTAGTTGGAGGGTTAGGTCGAGAGTTGGGGTTAGGATTAATGTTAGGGTTAGGCTTAAGGTGAGGGTTAGGTTGAGGGTGAGGGTTAGGGTAATGATTAGGATTAGGATTAGGGTTAGGTTTAGGGTGAGTGTGAGGGTTAAGGTTAGGATTAGGATTAGGTTTAGGGTTCGGCTGAGGGTGAGGGTGAGGGTGAGTTTTAGGGTTAGAGTGAGGTTTAGGTTTAGGGTTAGGGTTAGGGTGTGGTTGAGGTTTAGGTTTAGAGTCCTGGTTAAGGTCAGGCTGAGGGTGAGGGTTAGAGTTGGGGTTAGGATTAGGATTAGGGTAAGGGTTAGGGTGAGTGTGAGGGTTAGGGTTAGGTTTAGGGTTCAGCATAGGGTTACACTGAGGTTGAGGATGAGGGTGAGGGTTTGGGTTTGAGTGAGGGTTAGGGTTACGTTTAGGGTGAGAGTTAGGGTTCAGGATAAGTTTAGGGTTAGGGTGAGGGTTAGGTTTAGGGTTACATTTGCTTGAGGGTTAGGGTTAGGTTGAGGGTTAGGTTTAGGTTTAGGGTGAGGTTTAGGGTTAGGGTTATGGTGAGGGTTAGGATGAGGATTAGGGTTAGGATTAGGGTTAGTATGAGGGCTAGGGTGAGGGTGAGGTTTAGGGTTAGTGTTAGGGTGAGGTTTAGGGTTAGGGTTAGGTTTAGGGTGAGGGTTAGGATGAGGGTTAGGGTTACGATAAGGGTGATGGTTAGGGTTAAGGTGAGGGTTAGGGTTAGTATTAGAGTTAGGGTGAGGGTGAGGCTGAGGGTGAGGGTTAGGGTTAGTGTTAGTGTTAGGGTTAGGTTGAGAGTGAGGGTGAGGGTGAGGGTTAGGTTTAGGCTTAGGATTAGGATTATGGTAAAGGTTAGGGTGAGTGTGAGGGTTAGTGTTAGGGTTAGGCTTAGGCTTACGATTAGACTGATGGTGAAGGTGAGGGTGAAGTTTAGGGTTAGGGTGAATGTTAAGGTTAGGCTTAGGGTTAGGATTAGGATTAGGGTAAGTGTTATGGTGAGCATGAGGTTTAGTTTTAGAGTTAGGGTAAGGGTGAGGCTGAGGTTGAATTTGAGGGTTAGGGTTAGTGTTAGGGTAAGGTTTAGGGTTAGGGTTAGGATGAGGGTTAGGGTTAAGGTCAGGGTGTGGGTTAGGGGTAGAGTGAGGGTTAGGGTTAGGATTAGGGTTAGGGTGAGGGTTAGGGTGAGTGTTAGGGTGAGGGCTAGGATGAGGGTTAGGATTAGGGTTATGGTGAGGCCTAGGGTGAGCGTGAGGTTTAGGGTTAGGGTTATTGTGAGGTTTAGGGTTAGGGCTAGGTTTTGGTTGAGGGTGAGATTTAGGGTTAGAGTTAGGGTAAGGGTGAAGCTCAGATTGAGGGTTAGGGTTAAGTTTAGTGTTATTGTTAGGGTTAGGGTGGGTTTTAGGGTGATGGTGAGGGTTAGGATTAGCGTTAGGATTAGGATTAGGTTAAGGGTTAGGGTGAGTGTGAGGGTTAAGTTTAGGGTTAGGGTTTGGCTTAGGGTTAGGCTGAGGGTGGGGTTAGGGTTAGGCTGAGGGTAAGGGTTAGGTTTAGGGTGAGGGTTAGGCTAAGGTTTAGGGTGAGGGTTAGGATGAGGATTAGGGTTATGATTAGGGTTAGGGTGAGGGCTAGGTTGAGGATTAGGTTTAGTGTTAGGGTAAGTTTTAGTGTTAGGTTTAGGGTTAGGGTGAGGGTTAGGATGAGGGTTAGGATTATGTTGAGGTTGAGGGTTACATTAAAGTGAGGGTTAGGGTTAGGATTAGGGTTAGGGTGAGGGTGAGTGTTAGCATTAGGGTTAGGGTTAGGGTTAGGGTTAGGTTTAGGGTTAGGATTAGTGTTATTTTTAGAGTTAGCATTTGAGTTATGGTGAGGGTGACGGTGAGGGTGAGGGTTAGGGTTAGGGTTAGGGTGAGGTTTAGGGTTAGGGTTAGGGTTAGGGTTAGGGTGAGGGTGAGGTTTAGGGTTATATTTAGGGTTTGTTGGAGGGTTAGGTCGAGGGTTGGGGTTAGGATTAATGTTAGGGCTAGGCTTAAGGTGAGGGTTAGGTTGAGGGTGAGGGTTAGGGTTAGGGTTAGGATTAGGATTAGGGTTAGGGTTAGGGTGAGTGTGAGGGTTAGGGTTAGGGTAAGGATTAGGCTTAGAGTTCGGCTGAAGGTAAGGGTGAGGGTGAGCTTTAGGGTTAGAGTGAGGTTTTGGTTTAGGGTTAGGGTTAGTGTGAGTGTTAGCGTTAGGGATAGGATTAGAGTTAGGCTGAGGGTGATGGTGTGGGTGAGGATTAGGTTTAGGGTGAGGGTTAGGGTTAGGGGTATGGGGAGGGTTAAGATGAGGGTTAGTGTTAGGATTAGGGTTAGGTTGAGGACTAGGGTGAGGGTGAGGTTTAGGGTTAGGGTTAGGGTGAGGTTTAGGGTTAGGGTTAGGGTGAGGATGAGGTTTAGAGTTAGAGTTTGGGTTAAGGTGAGGCTGAGGGTGAGGGTTAGAGTTAGGGTTAGGATTAGGATTAGGGTAAGTGTTAGGGTGAGTGTGAGGGTTAGGGTTAGGATTAGGGCTCTGCTTAGGGTTACACTGAAGTTGAGGGTGAGGGTGAGGTTTAGGGTTTGGGTGAGGGTTAGGGTTAGTTTTAGGGTGAGAGTTAGGGTTCAGGTTAAGTTTAGGGTTAGGGTGAGGTATACGGTTTGGGTTCGGGTGAGGTTTAGGGTTAGGGTTAGTTTGAGGGTTACGGTTAGGTTTAGGGTTAGGGTGAGGTTTAGGATTAGGGTTAGGGTGAGGGTTAGGATGAGGATTAGGGTTAGGATTGGGGTTAGCTTGAGGGCTAGGGTGAGGGTGAAGGTTAGGGTTAGTGTTAGGGTGAGGTTTTGGGTTAGGGTTAGGTTTAGGGTGAGGGTTAGGATGAGGGTTGGGTTACGGTAAAGGTGATGGTTAGGGTTAAGTTGAGGGTTAGGGTTAGGATTAGGGTTAGAGTAAGGGTTAGTATTAGGGTTAGGGTTAATGTTATTGTTAGGATTAGGGTTATGGTTATGGTGAGGATGACGGAGAGGGATAGGATTAGTGTTAGGGTTAATGTTATTGTTGGGGTTAGGGTTATGGTTACGGTGAGGGTGAGGATGATGGTTAGGTTTAGGGTGAGGTTTTTAGTGTTATGGTTAGGATTAGAATTAGGGTTAGGGTGAGGGTTAGGTTTAGGGTTAGGGGGAGGGTTAGGATGAGGATTAGGGATAGGATTAGGGTTAGGGTAAGGGTTAGGGTGAGGGTGAGGTTTAGGGTTAGGGTTAGGGTGAGGTTTAGGGTTACGTTTAAGTTTTGGGTTAGGGTGAGGGTAAGGTTTAGTGTTAGAGTTAGTTTTAGGGTGAGGCTGAGGGTGAGAATTAGGGTTAGGGTTAGTGTTAGGGATAGGGTGAAGGTGAGGGTGAGGGTGAGGGTTAGGCTTAGGTTTAGGATTAGGATTATTGTAAAGTTTAGGGTGAATGTGAGCATTAGGGTTAGGGTTATGCTTAGGTTTAGGATTACACTGAGGATGAAGGTGAGTGTGAAGTTTAGGGTTAGGGTGAATGTTAGGGTTAGGCTTAGGGTTAGGATCAGGATTAGGGTAAAGGTTAGGGTGAGGGTGAGTTTTGGGGTAAGGGTTAGGCTTAGGCTTAGGCTTAGGCTGAGCATGAGTCTGAGGGTGAGGGTTAGGGTTAGGTTTAGGGTGAGGTTCAGTGTTAGGGTTAGGGTTAGAGTTAGGGGTAGAGGGTGAGGTTTAGGGGTAGAGTTAAGGTTAGGGTGAGGGTTAGGGTTAGGGTGAGGCTTAGGGTTAATGTTAGGGTTAGGTTGAGGGTGAGGTTTAGGGTTATGGTTAGGGTTAGTCTGAGGGTTAGGTTTAGGGTTAAGGTTAGTGTTAGTGTGAGGGTAAGTGTTAGGGTGAGGGAATGGTTTAGGTTGAGGGTTATGGTTAGGGTCAGGGTTTGGATTAGGGTTAGGGTTATTTTTACGGTTAGGTTCAGGTTTAAGGTTACTGTGAGGGTGAGGGTCAGGGTTAGTGTTAGGGTTAGGGTGAGGTTTAGGGTTTGTGTTAGGGTTAGAGTTAGGGTTAAGGTGAGGGTGAGTGTGAGGGTTAGGGTTAGGGTTAGGCTTAGGCTTAGGGTTAGGCTGAGTGTGAGGGTGTGGGTGAGGATTAGGTTTAGGTGATGGTTAGGGTTAAGGTTAGGGTGGGGTTTAGGGTTACAGTTAGGGTTTGGGTTAGGGTGAGGGTGAGGTTTAGGGTTAGATATAGAGTTAGGGGGAGCGTTAGGGTATGGGTTAGGGTTAGGGTTAAGTTTAGAGTTAGGGTGAGTGTGCGGGTGAGTGTGAGGGTTAGGTTTAGGTTTAGGGTTATGCTTAGGGTTATGCTTAGGGTTAGGCTGAGTGTGAGGGTTAGGTTTAGGGTGAGAGTTAGTTTTAGGGTTATGGTGAGGGTTAGATTGAGGGTAGGGTTAGGATTAGGGTTAGGGTGAGGGCTAGGGAGAGGGTTACGTTTAGGGTGAGGGTTAAGGTGAGGTTTATGGTTATTGTTAGTTTAGGGTCAGTTTCTGGGTGAGGTTTAGGGTAAGAGTTAGGGTTAATTTGAGGCTGAGGGTGAGGGTTAGTGTTAGGGTTAGGAAAAGGATTAGAGTAAGGTTTAGGGTGAGTGTGATGGTTAGCGTAAGGTTTAGGGTTAGGCTTAGGGTTACACTGAGGGTGAGTTTTAGTGTTAGGTTGAGGTTTAGGGTTAGGATTAGGGTGAGAGTTAGTGTTCAGGTTATGTTTTGGGTTAGGGTGAGGGTTAGGGTTAGGGTTAAGTTGAGCTGAGTGTTAGGGTTAGGTTGAGGTTTAGAGTTAGGCTTAGGATTAGGGTGAGGTTTAGGGTTAGGGTTAGGGTGAGGTTTAGAATGAGGATTAGGGTTAGGATTAGGGTTAGGATGAGGGCTAGGTTGAGGGTGAGGGTTAGGGTTAGTGTTAAGGTGAGGTTTAGGTTTAGGGTGAGGGTTAGGATGAGGGTTAGTGTTATGGTAAGGGTGAGGATTAGGTTTAGGGTGAGGGTGAGAGTTAGGATTAGGGTTAGGGTTAGGGTTATTGTTAGGGTTAGGGTTAGGGTTACGGTTACTGAGAGGGTGAGGTTGAGGGTTAGTGTTAGATTTAGGGTGAGGTTTTTAGTGTTAAGGTTAGGGTGTGTCTTAGGGTTAGGGTTAATGTGAGAGTTAGTGTTAGGGTTAGGTTTAGGGTGAGGCTGAGGATGAGGGTTAAGGTTAGGGTTAGTGTTAGAGTTAGAGTTAGAGTCTGGGTGAGAATTAGGGTTCGGGTTAGGTTTAGGTTTAAGGTGAGGTTTAGGGTTAGGGTTACGGTTAGCGTGAGTGTTAGGTTTAGGTTGAGGGTTAGGGATAGGCTTAGGATTAGGGTGAGGGTTAGTGTTAGGATTAGGGTGAGTGTTAGGATGAGGATTAGGGTTAGGATTAGTGTTATGGTGAGGGCTAGGGTGAGGGTGAGGGTTAATGGTAGTGATTGAGTAAAGTTTAGGGTTAGGGTTATGGTTTGGGTGAGGGTTAGGATGAGTGTTAGATTTACAGTGAGGGGGAGGGTTAGGGTTAGGTTGAGGGTTAGGGTTAGGATTTGGGTTAGGGTGAGGGTTAGTTTTAGGTTTACATTTAGGGTTTGGGGGAGATTTATGTCCAGGGTTAATTTTAGGGTTAGGGTTAGTGTTAGGGTTAAGGTTAGGTTGCAGGTTAGGTTGAGGTTTAGGATTGGGGTTAGGTTTAGAGTTAGGATTAGGTTTAGGTTGAGGGTGAGTGTGAGGGTTAGGGTTAGGGTTAAGCTTAGGCTTAGGGTTAGGTTGAGCGTGAGGTTTGGGGTGAGGATTAGGGTTAGTGTTATGGTTAGGGTTAGGGTTAGGGTGAGTGTTAGGATGAGGGTTAGGGTTAGGATTAGGGTTAGGGTGAGTGCTAGGGTGAAGGTGAGGTTTAGGGTAAGGTTTAAGCTTAGGCTTAGGGTTAGGCCGACTGTGAGATTGAGGGTGAGGGTTAGGGTTAGTGTGATCGTTAGGTTTACGGTTATGGTGAGTGTTAGGATGAGGTTTAGGTTTAGGGTGAGGTTTAGGGTGAGGATGATGTTACGTGTAAAGATGAGGTTTAGGCTGAGGGTGAGGGTTAATATAATGTTGAGGGTTATGGTTAGGTTTATGGTTAGGGTAAGGGTTAGTGTTATATTTACGTTTAGGATTAGATTGAGGATTAGGGTTAGGGTTAGGGTTAGTGTGAGGTTTATGGTGAGGATGAGGGTTAGGGTTATGGTGAGGGTGAGGGTTAGAATTAGCGTTAGGGTGAGGGCTAGTGTGAGGGTGAGGGTTAGAGTTAGGGTTAAGGTGAGGTTTAGGATTAGGGTGAGGGTTTGGATTAATGTGAGGGTTAGGGTTAGGGTGAGGGTGAGGGTAAGTGTTAGTGTGAGGGTTAGGTTTAGGGTCAGGGTTATGTTTAGGGGGAAGGTTAGGGTTAGGTTTAGCGTTAGGGTGAGGTTTAGTGTTAGCGTTAGGGTTGGAATTAGGATTAAGGTGAGGGTGAGGTTTAGGGGTTGAGTTAGGATTAGGGTGAGGGTTAAGTTTAGAGTGATGGTTAGGTTGAGGGTTAGGGTGAGTGTGATGCTAAGCGTAAAGGTGAGGATTAGGCTGAGGGTGAGGGTTATGGTAAGGGTGAGGGTTAGGATTAGGGTTAGGTTGAGGGTGAGAGTTAGATTGAGTATTAGAGTTAGGGTTAGTGTGAGGTTTAGGGTGAGGATGAGGGTTAGGGTCCGGGTGAAGGCTAGGGTGAGGTTGAGGGTTAGGGTTAGTATTAGGGTGAGGTTTAGGGTTAGGGTGATGTTTGGGTTAGTGTGAGCGTTAGTGTTAGCATTGCCGTTAGTGTTAGGGTGAGGTTAAGTTTTAGGGTGAGAGTTAGGATTAGGGTGAGGTTTATGGTTAATGTGAGGATGAGAGTTCGGGTCAGGATTAGGATGAGGTTCAGTTTAGGGTTAGGGTTTGAGTTAGGGTTATGGTGAGGGTGAGATTTAGGGTTAGAATTAGGGGTAGTGTTAGGGTTTGGGTTAGGGAGAGGGTTAGGATTAGGGGTAGGATTAGGCTTAGGCTTAGGCTTAGGCCGAGCATGAGGGTAAGTGTTAGGGTTCAGGTTAGGGTTCGGATTAGGTTTAGGGTTAGGGTGAGTGTTGGGATGAGGTTTAAGGTTAGGATTAGGTTTAGGGTGAGGGCTAGGGTGAGGGTTAGGGTGAGGTTTAGTGTTAGGGATACGGTTAGGTTTAGGATTTGCGTTACGGTGAGGGTGAGTTGAGGGTTAGGGTTAGGGTTAGGGTTAGGGGCAGGTTGATTGTTAGTGTTATGGTTACGGTTAAGTTGTGGTGAGGGTGAGGTTGAGGGTGAGGGTTATAGTTAGGGTTAGGGTTAGGGTTAGTGTTAGGGTTAGTGTTATTGTTAGGGTTAGGGTTAGGGGGGATGGTTAGTGTGAGGTTTAGGGTTAGGGTTAGTGTTAGGGTTAGGGTGAGGGTGAGGTTTAGGTTGAGGTTTAGGGTTAGGGTTAGGGAGAGGTTTAGGGTTAGAGATATGGTGAGGGTGAGGGTGCGGGTGAGTGTGAGGGTTAGGGTTCGGGTTAGCATTAGGCTGAGGGTTAGGCAGAGGGTGATGGTGAGGGTGAGGTTTAGGGTAGGGATAGGATGAGGTTTAGGGTTAGTTTTAGAGTTAGAGTTACTGTTAGGGTTAGTGTTAGGGTGAGGTTTAGGGTAAGGTTTCGGGTTATGGTTAGGGTGAGGGTTAGATTGAGGATTAGTGTTAGGGTTAGTGTGAGGTTTAGCGTGAGGATGAGGATTAGGGTTAGGCTGAGGGTGAGGGTTAAGATAAGGGTGAGTGTTAGGGTTAGGGTGAGGGTTAGGCTAATGTTTCGGGATATGGTTAGGGTGAGGGTTAAATTGAGGATTAGGGTTAGGGTTAATGTGAGTTTTAAGGTGAGAATGAGGATTAAGGTTAGGGTGAGGGTGAGGGTTATAATTAGGGCTAGGGTGAGAGCTAGGGTGAGGGAGAGGGTTAGGGTTAGGCTTAGGGTTAGGCTGAGGGTGAGGTTGGGGGTGAGGAATAGGTTTTGGGTGATGGTTAGGGTTAGGGTTAGGGTGAGGGTTAGGATGAGGGTTAAGGTTAATATTAGGCTTAGGCTTAGGTTTAGGCTGAGGTTGAGGGTGAGGGTGAGAGTTATGGTTAGGGTGATGTACTGGGTCTGGGTTAGGGTGAGTGTTAGGTTGACGGTTAGGGTTAGAATGAGGATTAGGGTGAGCGTTTCGGTAAGAATAAAGGTGAGGCTTAGGCTGAGGTTCAGTGTTCCCCTAAGGGTGAGGGTTTGGTTTAGGGTAAGGGTTAGGGTAAGGGTTAGGGTGAGGGTTAGGATGAGGGTGAGGGTTAGGTTGAGCATTATTGTTAGGGTTAGTTTAAGGTTTAGGGCGAGGATGAGGGTTAGGGTTAGGTTGAGGGTTAGGATTAGAATTAGGGTTAGGGTGAGGGCTAGGGCGAGGCTGAGATTTAGGGTTCGGTTTAGGGTTCAGTTTAGGGTTAGGTTGAGAGTTAGGGTTACTGTGAGGGTTAGTGTTAGATTTAGGGTTATTGTTAGTGTGAGGGTAATTGTTAGGGTGAGGGTTAGGGTTAGGGTGAGGGTTGTGGTTAGGGTGAGGGTTAGGGTTAGAATGAAGGTTTTGGTTAGGGTGAGGATTAGGGTTATGGTGAGGGTGAGGTTGAGGGTTAGGGTTAGTGTGAAGTTTAGGGTAAGGGTTAGGGTTAGAGTTAGGTTTAGGGTTAGAGTTAGGGTTAGGGTGAAGGTGAGGTTTAGGGTTAGAGTTAGGGATCAGGTGAGGGTTAGGATGAGGGTTAGGTTTAGGGTTAGTTTTAGGTTTAAGGTTAGGGTGAGGTTTATTGTTAGGGTTATGGTTAAGATTAGGGTTAGGGTGAGGGTGAGTGTATGGGTTAGGGTTAGGTTTAGGGTTAGGCTTATGGTTAGGCTGAGGGTTAGGTTGACAGTGAGGTTTAGGGTTAGGGTGAGGGTTAGGGTTAGGATTAGGTTTAGGGTGAGGGCTAGGGTGACGGTGAGGTTTAGGGTTAGTGTTAGGGTGAGGTTTAGGGTTAGGGTTAGGGTTAGGATCAGTTTGAGTTTGAGGTTTAGGTTTAGAATTTAGTGTTAGGTTGAGGTTTACGGTGAGAGTTAGGTTTAGGGTTAGTGTTAGGGTTAGGGTGAGGGTGAGGGTTCGGGTGAGGGTATGTGTTAGGGTTAGTGTTAGGGTGAGGTTTAGGTTTAGGATTAGGGTTAGGGTGTGGGATAGTGTGAGTGTGACGTTTAGGATTATGGCTAGGGTGAGGTTTAGGGTGAGGGTTTGTGTTAGGGTTAGGTTTAGGGTTAGAATTAGGGTTAGGGTGAGGGTTAGGATTAGGGATAGGTTTAGGTTTAGGGTTATGTTGAGGTTCAGGGATAGTGTGAGGGTTAGTGTTAGGGTGAGGTAAGTGTTAGGTTGAGGTTTAGTGTTAGGTTGATGGTTTTGTTTAGGGTGAGGTTTAGGGGTAGGGTTAGGGTAATTGTTAGTGTTAGGGTTATGGTTACGGTAAGAATGAGGATGACGTTGAGGTTGAGGGTTAGGGTTAGAATTAGGGTTAGGTTGAGTGCTAGGGTGAGGGTGAAGTTTAGGGTTAGGGTTAGGGTGAGGTTTAGGGTTAGGGTGAAGGTTAGGGTTTGTGTGAGGGTTAGTGTTAGGGTGAGGTTAAGTGTTAGCTTGAGGGTAAGTGTTAGGGTGAGGGTTAGGATTAGGGTGAGGTTTATGTTTGGGGTGAGGGTTAGTGTTAGGTTTAGGGTTATTGTTAGGTTTAGGATTAGGATTAGGGTTAGTGTGAGGGTGACGTTTAGGGTTAGGGTGAGGTTTAGGTTTAGGGTTAGGGTTAGGGTGAGGTTGAGGTTTAGGTTTAGATTTAGTGTTAGTGTGAGGGTTAGGGTTAGCGTTAGTGTTAGGTTTAGGGTTAGGGTTAGAGTTAGGCTTAGGTTTAAGCTGAGGGTGAGGGTGCGGTTTAGGGTTAGGGTGAGGGTGAGGTTTAGGGTTAGAGTTAGGGTTAGGGTGAGGGTTAGGGTTAGGGCTGGGATTAAGTTTAGGGTTAGGGTGAGGGTGAGTGTGAGGATTAGTGTTAGGGTTAGAGTTAGGCTTAGGTTTAAGCTGAGGGTGAGGGTGAGGTTTAGGGTTAGGTTGAGGGTGAGGATTAGGGTTAGAGTTAGGGTTAGGGTGAGGGTTACTGTGAAGTTAGTGTTAGGTTTAGGGTTAGGATTAGGTTTAGGGTGAGGGTGAGTGTGAGGGTTAGGATAAGGATTAGGCTTAGGCTTAGGGTAAGGTTGAGGGTGATGGTTGGGGAGAGGAATAAGCTTAGGGTGATGTTTAGCCTTAGGGTGAGGGTGAGGGTTAGGGTTAGGGTTAGGGTTGGATTAGGGTTAGGGTGAGGGCTAGGGTGAGGGTGAGGGTCAGGGTTAGGGTTAGGGTTAGGCTTAGGCTTAGGGTTAGGCTGAGGGTGAGGGTGAGGGTTAGGGTTAGTATGAGGTTTAGGGTTAGGTTTAGGGTGAGGGTTAGGATGAGGTATAGGGTTAGGATTCGGGTTAGGTTGTGGGCTAGCTTGAGGGTTAAGTTTAGGGTTAGGTTTAGTGTGAGGTTTAGGGTTCGGGTTAGGTTTAGTGTTAGGGTGAGGGTTAGGGTTAGAGTTACTGTATGGATGAGGGTTAGGTTTAGGTTGAGGGTTAGGGTTAGGTTTAGTGTGAGGTTTAGGGTTAGGTTTAGGGTGAGGGTTAGGTTGAGGGTTATCGTTTGGATTAGGGTTAGGGTGCGGGCTAGGTTGAGGGTGAGGTTTAGGGTTAGGGTTAGGCTTAGACTTAGGTTTAGGCTGAAGGGTAGGGTGGGGGTGAGGAATAGGTTTTGGGTGATGGTTAGGGTTAGGGTTAGGGTGAGGATTAAGATGAGGGTTATTGTTAGGATTAGGTTTAGTGGGAGGTCTAGGGTGAGGGTGAGGGTTAGGGTTAGGTTTAGGGTTAGGCTGAGGGAGAGGGTGAAGGTAAGGTTTAAGTTTAGGGAAAGGGTTAGACTTAGGGTTAGGGTACGGGTTAGGTTAGGTTTAGGGTTGGAGTTAGCCTTAAGGTGAGGTTTATGGTTAGGGATATGGTTAGGTTTCTGCTAAGGTTGAGGTTTAGAGTTAGCATGAGGGTTAGGGTGAAGGGTAGGGTTAGGGTTAGGGTGAGAGTTAGGGTTAATGTGAGGTTTAGGGTTAGGTTTAGAGTTAAGGTTATGGTGAGGGTTAGGTTGATCGTTAGGTTTTGGGTTACAGTTAGGGTGAGGGTGAGGGTTATTGTGAGTTTTAATTTAGGCTTAGTGTTAGGATTAGGGTGAGGTTAAGGGTTAGGGTGAGGGTTAGGTTTAGGGTGAGGGTGAGGGTGAGCTTTAGCGTTAGGGTGTGGGTGAGGGTTAGGGTTAGGGTTCGGGTTCGGGTAATGGTTAGGGTTAGGGTGACGTTGAAGGTTAGGGTTAGGGGTAGGTGAGTGTTAGGGTTAGGGTTAGGGATAGGGTGAGGGTGAGGGTTAGGATTAGGTTTAGGGTTAGGGTGAGGTTTAATGTGAGGGTGTGGTTTAAGGTTAGGCTTAGGTTTGGGGTGTGGGCAAGTGATAGCATGAGGGTTAGGGTGAGTGTTAGAGTTAGCATTAGGGTTAGGGTGAGGATTAGGGTGAGGGTGAGTGTGAGAGTGAGCGTTAGGGTGAGGATTAGGGTGAGTTTTAGGGTTAGGGTGAGGGTTAGGTTAAGGGTGAGTGTTAGGGTGAGGGTTAGGTTTACAGTTATGCTTAGGGTTAGGGTGAGGTTTAGGGTTAGGATTAGGGTGAGGGTTAGGGTGATGGTTAGGGTGAGGGTGAGGGCTATGTGTAGGGTGAGGGTTATGTTTATTATTTTGTTTAGGGTCAGGTTTAAGATGACGGTGAGGTTTAGGGTGAGGGTTGGGGTGAGGGTTAGGGTTAGGGTTAAGATGAGGGTTATGATAAGGGGTAGGGTTACGGTTAGGGTGAGGGTTAGGTTTAGTGTGAGAGTTAGGGTTAGGTTTAGGATTAGTGTGAGGGTAAGAATTACAGTGATGATTAGGGTGAGGGTGAAGTTTAGGTTTAGGAATAGTGATAGGGTTAGTTTTACACTGAGGGTGAGCGTGAGGGTGAGAGTTAGGGTTAGGGTTAGTGTTAGGGTGAGGGCTAGGGTGAGAGTTAGGGTTAGGGTGAGGATTAGGTTGTGGGTGATGGTAATTGTAAATGTGAGGGTTAGGCGGAGGGTGAGGGTTAAGATAAGGGTGAAGTTTAGGGTTAGGGTGAGGGTTAGGGTAAGGTTTCGGGTTAGGGTTAGGGTGAGGATTAGATTGAGGATTAGGTTTAGGGTTAATGTGAGGTTTAGGGTGAGGATGAGGGTTAGGGTTTGGTGGAGGGTTAGGGTTACAATTAGGGTTAGGGTGAGGACTAGGGTGAGGTTTAGGGTAAGGGTTAGGGTTAGGGTGAGGTTTAGGGTGAGGATGAGGGTTAGGATTTGGTGGAGGGTTAGGGTTACAATTAGGGTTAGGGTGAGGACTAGGGTGAGGTTTAGGGTAAGGGTTAGGGTTAGGGTGAGGTTTAGGGTTAGGGTGACGGTGAGGTTATGGTTCAGGGTGAGGGTTAGGCTGAGAGTGAGTTTTAGGGTTAGGGTTAGGGTTAGGGTGAGGGGAAGGGTGAGGGTTAGGATGAGTGTTAGGGTGACGGTGAGGGTTAGGTTTAGGATTGGGGTCAGGGTTCGGCTGAGGGTTAGGGTGAGGGGTAGGGTTAGGGTAAGGGTGAAGATTAGGGACAGTGTGAGTGTTAGGGTTAGAGTGAGGGTAAGGGTTAGTTTCAGGGTTAGGGTTAGGGTGAGGGTTAGCGTTAGGGTTAGGGTGAGGGTTAGTGTTAGGTTGGAGGTTAGGGTGAGGGTTAGGGTGTGTGTTAGGGTTCTGGTGAGAGAGAGGATTAGGGTTAGGGTGAGGGTTATGGTTAGGGTGATGTGTAGAATGAGGCTGAGGGTTAGGGTGAGGGTGAGTGTGAGGGTTAGGGTATGGGTGATGGTTAAGGTTAGGGTGAGGGTTACAGTAACAGTGAGGGTTAGGGTGAGGGTGAGGTTAAGTGTTAGGATTAGGGTGAAGTTTAGGGTTACGGTTATGGTGAGGGTTAGGGTTACGGTTATGTTTAGGGTGAGGGTGAGTGTTAGAGTGAGGATGAGGGATTTGGAAAGTATGAGGGTTAGGTTTTCGGTGAGGGTTAGGGTTAGGGTGAGTGTTAGCTTTAGGGTGAGGATAAGGTAAGGGTGAGGGTGAGGGTTAGGGTTACTCTTAGTGTGAGGTTTAGGGTTACGGTTTTGGTGAGGGTTAGGGTTAGGGTTATGTTTAGAGTGAGGGTGAGTGTTAGAGTGAGGATGAGGTTTTTGGAGAGTGTGAGGTTTAGGGTTGCGGTGAGGGTTAGGGTTAGGGTGAGTGTTAGGGTGACGGTGAGGGTGAGGTTTAGGGTTGATGTTAGGGTTAGAGTGAGCGGTAGGGTTAGGGGTAGGGTTATGGTTAGGGTGAGGGTTAGGGTTACTGTGAGGGTTATGGTTAGGGTGAGGTTTAGGGTTACTGTGAGGGTTAAAGTTAGGGTTAGCCTTAGTGTTAGGGTGAGGGTAAGGGTTAGGTTGAGGGTTAGGGTTAGAGTGAGGGTTAGGGTTAATGTCAGGGTTAAGGTTAGGGTTAGTGTTAGGGTGAGGGTGAGGGTTAAGATTAGGTTTAGGGTTAGGGTTATTGTTAGGGTTAGAGTGAGGGTTACAGTTCAGTTTAGGGTGAGGGTGAAGGTGAGGGATATGGTTACGGTTAGGGTGAGGTTTAGGGTTAGGGTTAGGGTTAGTGTTAGGAGGAAGTTTAGGGTGAGGATTAGGGTTAGGGATAGGGTGAGGGGTAGGGTTTTGGTTAGGATTAAGGTGAGGGTTCGGCTTAGGGTGAGGTTTAGGGTTAGGGTTAGGGTTAGGGTGAGGGATGGGTTAGCAATAGGATTAGTGTGAGGGCTAAGGTGAGGGTGAGGGTTAGGGTTAGGGTTAGGTTTAGGGTGAGGGTTAGACTTAGGCTGAGGGTTAGGGTTAGTGGGAGGGTTGGTGTTAGGGTTAGGCTTAGTGTTAGGGTGAGGATAAGGGTTAGAGTGAGGGTTAGGTTTAGGGTGAGGGTTAGGTTTAGGGTGAGGGTCATGGTTAGGGTTAGGGTTAGGCTAAGGGTTAGGTCAGAGTTAGAGTTAGGGTTAGGGTAAGGGTTAGCGTTAGGGTGAGGGTTAGGTTTAGGATTAGTGTTAGAGTTATGGCTAGGTTTAGGGTGAGGCTTTCGGATTAGGGTTAGGGTTAGGTAGAATGTTAAGGTGAGGGTGACGGTTAGGGTTAGTTTTAGGTTTATCGTGTGGGTAAGTGATAGTGTGAGAGTTAGGGTGAGTGTTAGAGTTAGCATTAGGTTTAGAGTGAAGTTTAGGGTGAGGGATATGGGTAGGCTTAAGGTGAGCTTTAGGGTGAGGGTTAGGGTTAGGATTAGGGTGGGTTTTAGGGTTAGGGTGAGGGTTAGGGTTTTGGTTAGGGTTAAGGTGAGGGTGAGGGTGAGGGTGACGGTTAGGGTTAGAGTTAGGCTGAGGGTTAGGTTTAGTGTGAGGTTTAGGGTGAGGATGAGGTTAAGTCTTATTGTGAGGTAAGGGTGAGGGTTAGGGTTAGTGTTAGGGTGAGGGTTAGGGATAGGGTTAGGGTTAGGGATAGGGATAGTGTTAGGGTGAGTGTTAGGGTAATGGGTATGTTTATGTTAGGGTGAGGGTTAGGTTTAGTGTAAGTATTAGGGTTAGGGTTAGGGTTAGGATTAGTGTGAAGGTAAGAATTAGGGTGACGGTTAGGGTGAGGGTGAGGTTTACGGTTAGTATTAGGTTTATGGTTAGTGTTACGCTGAGGGTGATGGTGAGGGTGAGGGTGAATGTGAGTTTTAGTGTTAGGGTTAGGTTGAGGGTTATGGTTAGGATTAATTGGAGGGTGGTATGAGGGTGAGGTTTAGGGTGAGGGAAAGGGTTATGGTGAGGGCCTGGGTGAGTGTGAGGTTTAGGGTTAGGGTGAGGGTTTGAGTTAGGTTTAGTGTGAGGGTTATGGTGAGGGGTAGGGTTATGTTTAGGGTGAGGTTAGGTTTAGTGTGAGGGTTATGGTTAGGGTTAGGGTGAGGGTGAGGTAAGGGTTATGGTGAGGGTTAGGGTGAGTGCAAGGGTTAGGGATAGGAATAGGGATAGTGTTAGGGTTAGGCTGAGGGTGAGGATGAGGGTGCGGGTGAATTTTAGGGTTAGGGTTACGGTTAGGGTGAGGGCTAGGGTGAGGGTGAGGGTTAGGGTGAAGGTGAGTGTAAGGGTGAGGGTCTTGGTTAGGTAATGTTAGGGTTAGGGTAAGGATTAGGTGAGGGTTAGGGTGAGGGTGCAGGTTCAGGTGATGGTGAGGGTTAGGATGAGGTTGAAGTTTAGTAACCCTAACCGGGTTAGGTGAGGGTTAGGGTTAGAGTTAGGGTTAGGGTTAGGTGAGGGTTAGGGTTAGGCTTAAAGTTAGGGTAAGAGTTAGGGTTAGGGGTAGAGTTATGGTTAGGGTGAGTATTAGGTTTAATGTGAGGGTTAGGGATAGGGTGAGGATAAAGTAAGGGTGAGAGTTAGGGTGAGGGTGAGGTTTAGGGTTACTATTAGAGTGAGGGTTAGGCTTAGGTTTAGTGTTAAGGGGAGGGTTAGGATGACGGTTAGGGTTAGGCTTGGGGTTAAGGAGATGGTGAGTGTGAGCGTGAGGCTTATTGTGAACGTTAGGGTTAGGGTGGAGGTTAGTATTAGGGTTAGGGTGAGGGTTTGGGTTAGGCTTAGGGTTACATAGAGAGAGTGAGGGTGACCGTGAGGGTTAGGGTTAGGGTTAGGGTTAGGGTGAACGTTAGGGTTAGGGTGGAGGTTAGTATTAGGGTTAGTGTGAGGTTTAGGGTGAGGGTTAGGGTGAGGGTGAGGGTTAGGGTTAGGGTTAGCATTAGGGTTAGGGTCAGGTTTAGGGTGACTGTGAGGTTTAGGGTGAGGTTTAGGGTTAGGGTTAAGGTGACAGTTAGATTAAGGGGTAGGGTTACAGTTAGGTTGAGGGTTAGGTTTAGTGTGAGAGTTAGGGTTAGGGATAGGGTTAGGTTTAGGGTGAGGGTTAGGGTAAGGGGTAGGGTTATGATTAGGGTGAGGGTTAGGTTTAGTGTGAGTGTTAGGGTTAGGGTTAGCGTTAGGATTAGTGTGAAGGTAAGAATTAGGGTGACGGTTAGTGTGAGGGTGAGCTTTAGGGTTAGGATTAGGGTTATGGTTAGTGTTATGCTGAGGGTGATTGTGAGGGTGAGGGTGAGTGTGAGATTTAGGGTTAGGGTTAGGGTGAGGGTTAGGTTTACGGTGAGGGAGAGGGTGAGGTTGAGAGTGAGTGTTAGGGTTAGGAGAAGGTTTAGTGTTAGGGTTAAGCTTAGGGTTATGGTTAGGTTTTGGGTTAGGTTTAGGTGTAGGATGAGGGTTAGGCTGAGGGGTAGGTGTAGGGTTAGGTGAGGGTTAGGGTTAGTGTGAGGGTTAGGTTTAGGGTTAGGGTGAGGGTAAGGATTAGTGTGAGGGTTAGGGTGAGGGTGATTGTTAGTGATAGGCGTAGGGTAGGGGTTAGGGTGAGGGTTAGATTGATGGTGTGGTTTATGTTTAGCATTAGTGTTAGTGTTAGGGTGAGGGTTAGGGTTAGGGTTAGGGATAGGGTGAGTATTAGGGTTAGGACTAGTGTTAGGGTGAGCATTAGGCTGAGGGGGAGTGTTAGGGTTAGGCTTATTCTTAGGGTTAGTCTTAGAGTGAGGGTGGGGTTGAGGATTAAGGTTAGGATGATGGTTAGGGTTAGGGTTAGGGTGAGGGTTAAGATGAGGGTTAGGGTGAGGGTAAGGTTTAAGGTGAGGGTTAGGGTGAAGGTGAGGGTTATGTTTACCATTAGGTTTAGGGTTAGAGTTAGCGTGAGGGTTAGGTTTAGGTTTAGGTTTAGGGTGAGTGTGAGGGTGAGGTTTAGGGTTAGGGTTCGGGTGAGGGTTAGGTTTAGCGTTAGGGTTAGGTTGTGGGTTAGGGTTAGGGTTAGTGTGAGGGTGAGGGTGAGGGTTAGGGTGTGGGTGAGGGTGAGATTTAGGGTTAGGAATAGGGTGGGGTGAGTGTGAGTGTGAGGTTTAGGGTGAGGAATAGGGATAGGGTGAGGGTGAGTGTTGTTAGGGTGAGGTTTAGTGGTAGGTTAGGTTGAGGGTTAGAGTTAGGGTGATGGTTAGTATGAGGGTTAGTTTAAGGTTAAGGGTGAGGGTTAGGGTGAGGGTTAGGGTTAGGATTAGGTTAGGGTGAGGGTTAGGGTGAGCGTTTGGTTTAGCGTTAGGGTTAGGGATAGGTTTAGGGTTAGGTGAGGTTTAGGATGAGGGTTAGGTTTAGTGTTAGGGTTAGGGTTTACGTGAGGGTTAGGGTCAGGGTGAGGGTTAGGGTTAGGGTTAGATTACGGTGAGAGTAATGGTTAGCATGAGGTTTACGGTGAGTGTGAGGGTTAACGTTAGCATTAGGGTTAGGGTGAGGTTTAGGGTGAGGGTTAGGGTTAGGTTTATTGTTAGGGTGAGGTGAGGGTGAGGGTGATTGTGAGGTTTATGGTTAGGGTGAGAGATACGTTTAGTGTGAGGGTTAGGCTTTGGGTTAGGGTACAGATGAGCGTGAGGGTGACAGTGAGGCTTAGGGTGAGGGTGAGTGTGAGTGTGGGGGTTATGCTTAGAGTTAGGTTTAGGGTTAGGGTTAGTGTGAGGGTGAAGGTGAGGGTTAGGGTTAAGAGTAGGGTTAGGTTTAAATTTAGGCTGAGGGTGAGCATGACGGAGAGGGTAACGGTTAGGCTTAGGGTTAGGGTTGGTTTGAGGGTTAGGGTGAGGGTAAGGTTAAAGTTTAGGGTGAGGGTGAGGGTTAGGGTTAGGGTTAGGGTGAAGATTAGGGTTAGGGTGAGGTTAGAGTTAGGGTGAGGTTTATTGTTAGTGTGAGGGTTAGTGCTAGTGTTAGGTTGAGGGTAAAGGTTAGGTTGAGGGTTAGGGATAGGGTTAGGTTTAGGGTGAGGTTTCGGGTTAGGGTGAAGGTTAGGGTCAGGGTGAGTGTTAGGGTTAGCATTATGGTTAGGGTGAGGGTTAGTGTGAGGGTTACCGTAAGGTGAGTGTGAGGGTTAGGTTTAGGGTGAGGGTTAGGTTGAGGGTGAGAGTAATGTTAAGTGTGAGGGTTAGGGTTATGGTGAGGATTATGGTAAGCTTGTGGGTTAGGATGAGGGTTAGGTTTAGGTTTAAAGTAAGGGTGAGGGTTAGGGTGAATGTTAGGTTTGGGGTTAGGGTGAGGTGAGGGTGAGATTGAGGGTTGGGAATAGGGTGAGGGTTAGGTTTAGGGTGAGGGTTAGGATTAGGATTAGGTTTAGGGTGAGGCCTAGGGTGAGGGTGAGGGTTAGGGTTAGGGTTAGGGTTAGGTTGAGGGTTAGGTTTAGGCTGAGGATTAGGGATAGTATAATGGCTAGTTTTAGGGTTAGGGTTAGTGTTAGGGTGAACGTAAATTTTAGGGTTAGGTTTAGGGTTACGGTGAGGTTGAGGGTTAGGTTAAGGGTGAGGGTTAGGGTTAGGGTGAGGGTGAAGGTGAGGGTTAGGATAAGGGTTAGGGTTAGGGTTATTTTTAGGTTTAGGGTTAGGTTTATGGTTATGTTGAGAGTGAGGGTGAGGGTGAGGGTTAGGGTTAGTGTGAGGTTTAGGGTTAGGGTTAGGATTAGGGTTAGGGTTAGGATGAGGTTTAGGGTGAGGGGTAGGGTTAAGGTTAGGGTGAGGGTTTGGGTTAGTGTGAAGGTTAGGGTTAGGGTTAGGATTAGGTTAGGTTGAGAGTTAGGTTTTAGATTAGGGTTAGGGTGAGAGTGAGGGTTAGGGTGAGGTTAAGGGTTAGATTAGGTTTAGGGTTATGGTAAGGGTAAGGGTTAGGATGAGGGTTAGGCTTAGGGTCAGGTTTAGGTTGAGGTTGAGGTTTATGGTTAGTGTTAGGTTGAGGTGAAGGTTTAGGGTGAGGTTTATGGTGAGGGTGAGTGTTAGGGTTACCATTAGGGTTAGGGTGTGGTTTAGTGTGAGTGTTTTGGTTAGTTTAGGGTGAGGTTTTGGGTTAGTGTGAGGGTTAGGGTGAGGGTAAGGTAAGGGTAAGGGTGAGGTGTTTGGTGAGGGTGAGGGTTACGGAAAGGGAGAGGGATATGGTTAGGGTGAGGGTTAGAGTTAGGGTTAGGAAAAGGGTTAGTGTGAGGGATAAGGTGAGGGTGAGGATTAGGGTTAGGGTTAGGTTTAGGTTGAGGTTTAGGTTTAGGCTGAAGGTTAGGGTTAGTGTGAGTGTTGGTGTCAGGTTTAGGCTTAGTATTAGGGTGAGGGTAAGGTTTAGGTTGAGGGTTAGGTTTAGGGTGAGGGTTAGGGTTAGGGTGAGGGTGAGGGTTAGGTTTAGGGTGAGGGTAAGTTTTAAGGTAAGGTCTAGGTTTAGGGTTACTGAGGGTTTTGTTGAGGTTTAGTATTAGGGTTAGTGTAAGGGTTAGGGTTAGGGTTAGTGTGAGGATTAGGTTGAGGGTTAGCTTGACGGTTAGGGTGTGTGAGGGTTAGGGTTAGGCTGAGGGTGAGGGTGAAGGTGAAGGTGAGAGTTAGGGTTAGGATTAGTGTTAGGGAGAGGTTTTGGGTTTGGTTTATGGTTAGGATGATGGTTAGGGTGAGGGGTAAATTTAGGTTTAGAGTGAGGTTAGATTTATTGTGAGGGTTAGCGTTAGGTTTAGGGTTAGGTTGAGGGTGAGGATATGGTTTAGGGTGCGGGTAAGGGTGAGGGTTAGGGTTAGGGATAGGGTTAGGTTTAGGGTGACCGTTAGCTTGAGGGTTTGGTTTAGGTTTAGGGTTAAGGTTTCGGATGAGGGTTCGGGCTCAGTTTAGGGTTAGGTTAAGGGTTTCGTGTTTGGGTTACTGTTAGGGTTAGGGTGAGGTTTATGGTGAGGGTGAGGGTTAGGGTTATGTTTAGGTTTATGGTGTGTTTAAGTGATAGTGTGAGGGTTAGAGTGAGTGTTACAGTTAATAGTAGGGTTTGGGTGAGGGTGAGGGAGAGGGTTAGGGTTTGGGTTAGCGTGAGGGTGAGGGTGAGGGTGACGGTTAGGGTTAGAGTTAGGGTGAGGGTTAGTTTAGTGTGAGGTTTAGAGTGAGGATGAGGTTAAGGGTTAGGGTGAGGGTTAAGGTAAAGGTGAGGGTTAGGGTTAGGTTTACTGTTAGGGTGAGGGTTAGGGTGAAGGTTAGGGTTAGGTTTAGGGTTAGGGTGACGGGGAGGTTTAGGGTTAGGGTTAGGGTGAGTGCTAGGGTGCGGGTTAGGGTTAGGGTGAGGGTTAAGCTTAGGGTGAGGTTTAGGGTTAGGGTTAGTTTGTGGGTGGTGTAAGGGTGAGGTATAGGATGATGGTTAGGATTAGGATGAGGGCTAGGGTGAGGGTTAGGGTTAGCGTTAGGGTGAGGGTTAGGGTTAGGTTTAGGTTGATGTTTGGGGTTAGGGGTAGGGTTAGATTTAGGGTGAGGGTTAGGTTTAGTGAGAGTGTTATGGTTAGGGTTAGGGTGAGGGTGGCGGTAAGGTTTATGGTGAGGGTTATGATGGGGTTGATTGTTAGGTTTAGTATTAGGGGTAGGGTTAGGGTAAGGCTGAGCATGAAGGTGAGAGTGCGGGTGAGGTTTAAGGGTAGGGTTACGTTTAGGGTGTGGGCTGTGGTGAGGGTGAGGGTTAGGGTGAAGTTTAGGGTGAGGGTGAGGGTGAGGGCCTTTGTTAGATAATGGTTAGAGTTAGGGTGAGGATTAGGTGAGGGTGAGGGAGAGGGTGAGCTTTAGGGATAGGTTGTGGGTGCGTGGTAGGTTTAGGGTGGGGGTTCAGGTGATGTTGAGTGTTAGGGTAAGGTTGAGATTTAGGGTTAGGTGAGGGTTAGGTTTAGGGTTAGGGTTAGATTTAGGATGAGGGTTTGGGTGAGGGATACTGTTAAGGTTAGGGTGAACATTAGGGTTAATGTTAGGGTTAGGGTTAGGGTGAGGTTAATGTTAGAGTGACGGTTCGGGTGAGAGTTAGGGTTAGGGTTACTGTTAGTGTGAAGGTTAGGGTTAGCTTTAGAGTTAAGTTGAGGGTGAGGGTGAGGGTTAGGGTTAGGCTTAGGGTTAAGGTGAGGGTGAGGGTGAGGATGAGGGTTAGCTTGAGGGTTAGGGTTAAGGTGAGGGTTAGGTTTACGATTAGGGTTATTGTTAGGATTAGGTTTAGGGTGAGGGTGAGGATGAGGGTGAGGGTGAGGGTGTGGGATAGGGTTAGGGTTAGGTTTAGGGTGAGCATGAGGGTTAGGGTTAGGGTGAGGGGTAGGGTTAAGCTTAGGGTGAGGGTTAGGTTTAGTGTGAAGGTTAAGGGTAGGGTTTGGGTGAGGTTTAGGCTGAGGGTTAGGATGAGGGTGAGGGTTAGGGTGAGGTTTATGGTTAGCTTAGGGTTGGGTTTATGGTGAGGGTTAGGGTAAAGGTAAGGATTAGTTTGAGGGTTAGGGTTAGGGTGAGGTTTAGGCTGAGATTGTGGGTTAGGGTTAGGGTAAGAGTGAAATTCAGGTTTAGGGTGAGGGTTAGGGTGAGGGTGAGTGTTGGGGTTAGCATTAGGGTTAGGGTGAGGTTTAGTGTGAATGTTTTGATTAGGTGAGGTTGAGGTTTTGGCTTAGGGTGGGGGTTAGTGTGAGGGTAAGGTAAGGGTAAGGGTGAGGTTTTTGGTGAGGGTGAGGGTTACAGAAAGTGTGAGGGTTAGGGTTAGGGTTAGGGTTAGGGATAGGAAAAGGGTTAGTGTGAGGGATAAGATGAGGGTGAGGATTTGGGTTAGGGTTAGGTTTAGGTTGAGGGTTAGGTTTAGGCTGAGGTTTAGGGTTAGTGTGAGGGTTTGTGTTAGGGTTAGGCTTAGTGTTAGGGTGAAGGTTAGGGTTAGGGTGAGGGTGAGGGTTAGGGTGAGGTTTAGGGTTAGCTTAGGGTTAGGTGTAGAGTGAGGGTTAGGGTGAGGGTAAGGATTAGGGTGAGGGTTAGGGTTAGGGTGAGGTTTAGGGTGAGGTTGTGGTTTAGGGTTAGGGTTAGAGTGAGGTTCAGGTTTAGGATGAGGGTTAGGGTGAGGGTGAGTGTTAGGGTTAGCATTAGGTTTAAGGTGAGGTTTAGTGTGAGTGTTTTGATTAGGTTAGGTTGAGGTTTTGGGTTAGAGTGAGGGTTAGGGTGATGGTAAGGTAAGGGTAAGGGTGAGGTTTTTGGTGAGGGTTAGGGTTACTTAAAGGGTGAGGGTTAGGGTTAGTGATAGGAAAAGGGTTAGTGTGAGGGAAAAGTTGAGGGTGAGGATTTGGGTTAGGGTTAGGTTTAGGTTGAGGGTTAGGTTTAGGCTGAGGGTTAGGTTTAGTGTGAGGGTTTGTGTTAGGGTTAGGCTTAGTGTTAGGGTGAATGTTAGGGTTAGGGTTAGTGTTAGGGTAAGGGTGAGGGTAAGGGTTAGGGTTAGGACTAGATTTAGGGTTATTGAGGATTTTGGTGATGTTTAGGGTTAGGGTTAGTGTAAGGGTTATGGTTAGGTTTAGTGTCGAGGATTAGGTTAAGGGTTAGCGTGATGGTTAGGGTTAGTGTGAGGGTAAGGGTTAGGCTGAGGTTGAGGGTGAGGTTGAGAGTGTTAGGGTTAGGGTGAGTTATGATGAGGGTGAGGGTTAGGGTTAGGATTAGTGTTAGGGATAGGTTTTGAGTTAGATTTAGGGTTAGGATGAGGGTTAGGGTGAGGGGTAAGTTTAGGTTTAGGGTGAGGATTAGAGTTATTGTAAGCGTCAGCGTTAGGGTTAGGGTTAGGTTGAGGGTGAGTATAAGGTTTAGGGTGTGGGTTAGGGTTTGGGATAGGGTTAGGGATAGGGTGACACTTAGCTTGAGGGTTAGGTTTAGGGTTAGGTTTAAGGT
The DNA here is from genome assembly GCF_024711535.1 of Dipodomys merriami. Taxonomy (NCBI): domain Eukaryota; kingdom Metazoa; phylum Chordata; class Mammalia; order Rodentia; family Heteromyidae; genus Dipodomys; species Dipodomys merriami. The sequence continues at coordinate 1,870,682 of NW_027206102.1, forward strand.
TTCGGGTGAGGGTTAGGGTTCAGGTTAGGGTTAGGGTTTCGTGTTTGGGTTAGGGTTAAGTTTAGGGTGAGATTTAGGGTGAGTGTCAGGGTGAGGGTTAGGTTTAGGTTTATGGTGTGGGTAAGTGATAGCGTGAGGGTTAGGGTGAGTGTTAGAGTTAACAGCAGGGTTGGAGTGAAGGTTAGGGTAAGGGTTAGGGTTAGGGATCAGGTGAGCTTGAGGGTGATTGTTAGGGTTGGGGTTAGGGTTAAGGTTAGTGTTAGGGTGAGGGTTAGGGTTAGGGTTAAGGTTAGGGTTTGGGTGAGGGGGAGGGTTAGGGTTTGGTTTAAGGTGAGGGCTAGTGTGCGGGTTAGGGTTAGGGTTAGGGTGAGTGTTAGGGTTAGGGTTAGTTTGAGGGTGGTGTGAGGGTGAAGTTTAAGATGAGGGTTAGGATTAGGGTGAGGGCTATGGTGAGGGTGAGGGTTAGCGTTAGGGTGAGGATTAGGTTTAGGTTTAGGTTGAGTTTTGGGGTGAGGGGTAGGGTTAGGTTTAGGGTGAGGGTTAGGTTTAGTGTGAGGGTTAAGGTTAGGGATATTGTGAGGGTGAGGGTAAGGGTTATGGTGAGTGTTATGATCAGGTTGAGGGTTAGGGTTAGGATTAGGGGTAGGGTAAGGTAAGGCTGAGCATGAGGGTGAGGGTGCGGGTGTGGTTTAGAGTAAGGGTTACGTTTAGGGTGAGGGCTAGGGTGAGGGTGAGGGTTAGGGTGAAGTTTAGGGTGAGGTTGAGGGTGAGGGTCTTTGTTAGATAATGGTTAAGGTTAGTGTGAGGATTAGGTGAGGGTTAGGGTTAGGGTGAACTTGAGGATTAGGGTGAAGTTTAGGGTGAGGTTGAGGGTGAGGGTCTTTGTTAGATAATGGTTAAGGTTAGTGTGAGGATTAGGTGAGGGTTAGGGTTAGGGTGAGCTTGAGGATTAGGGTGTGGGTGAGTGTTAGGGTTAGTGTGAGGGTTCGGGTGATGGTAAAGGTTAGGGTAACGTTGAAAATTAGGGTTAGGTTTAGATGAGTGTTAGGTTTAGGGTTAGGATTAGAGTTAGGGTGAGGGTTCGGGTGAGGTGTACTGTTAAGGTTAGGGTAAGCATTAGGGTTAATTTGAGGGGTAGGGATAGGGTGAGAATAAAGTTGGAGTGACGGTTAGGGTGAGGGTGAGGGTTAGGGTTACTGTTAGGGTGAGGGTTAGAGTTAGCTTTTGTTTTAAGGTGAGGATGAGGGTTTGGGTTAGTGTTAGGCTTAGGGTTAAGGTGAGGGTGATGGTGAGGATGAGGGTTAGAGTGAGGGTTAGCATTAGGGTGAGGGTTAGGTTTAGGGTTAGGTTTAGGGTTATTGTTAGGGTTAGATTTAGGGTGAGGGTGAGGATGAGGGTGAGGGTGAGGGTGTGGGTTAGGGTTAGGGATAGGTTTAGGGTGAGGGTGAGGGTTAGGGTTAGGGTTAATGTTAGGCTTAGGGTGATTGTTACGGTTAGTGTGAGGCTTAGTGTTAGGGTTAGGGTTGGTGTTAGGGTGAGGGAAAGTGTTAGGGTGAGGATTAGGGTTAGGGTGAGGGTTAGGAATAGGTTGAGGGTTAGGATTAGGGTTGTGGTTAAGGTGAGGGTGAGGGTGATGCTTAGGGTTAGGGTTAGGTTGAGGGATAGGGTGAGGGTTAGGTTTAGGGTGAGGGTTAGGGTTAGGGTGAGAGTTAACCTTAGTGTTAATTTGAGGGTGGGGTGAGGGTCAGGTTTAGGGTGTGGGTTAGGGTTATGGGGGATGGCTAGATTAGTGTGATGATTAGGGTTAGGGTGAGAGTTAGGGTTAGGTTTAGGGTGAGGGATACGGTGAGGTTTAGGTTTAGGCTTACAGTGAGGGTTAGGTTTAGTGTGAGGGTTACGGTTAGGGTTAGGGTGAGGGTGAGGTTTAGGGTTAAGGGTGAGGGTTAGAGTAATGCTGAGGGTTATGTTTAGGATTAGCTTTAGAGTTAGGTTTAGGCTGAAGGTGAGAGTGAGGGTGAGTGTGAGGTTTAGGATTTGGGTTAGGTTTAGCGTGCAGGGTAGTGTGAGGGTGAGTGTTAGGGTAAAGATGAGGGCGAGGTTGAGGGTGAGGGTCTCGGTTAGGTAGAGGTTACGGTTAGGGTGAAGATTAGGTGAGAGTTAGGGTGAGGGTGAGGGTTAGGGTTAGGGTTAGGGAGAGGGTTATGTTAGGGGTTAAGGTTAGAATTAGGGTGAGGGTTAGGGTGAGGGTGAGGGTGAGGGTTAGGGTTAGAGAGAGGATTAGGTTAGGGTTTAAGGTTAGAATTAGGGTGAGGGTTAGGGTGAAGGGTAGGGTTAGGGTTAGGGTGAGCATAAAGGTTACTGTGAGGGTTAGGGTTAGGGTGAGGATAAAGTAATGGTGAGGGTTAGGGTTACTGTTAGGGTGAGGTTTAGGGTTAGGATTAGTGTTAAGGTGAGTGTAAGGGTGAAGGTTAGGGTTAGGCTTAGGGTTAAGATGAGGGTGAGGGTGAGGGCGAGGGTTAGCGTGAGGTTTAGGGTTAGGGTGAGGGTTAGGTTTAGGGTTAGGGTTTGGGTTATTGTTAGGGTTAAGGTTAGGGTGCGGGTGAGGATAAGGATTATTGTGATGTTTAGGGTGAGTGTGATGGTTAGGGTGAGGGTGAGGGTGAGGTTTTGGTTGAGTGTTTGGGTTAGGTTTAGGGTGAGAGTGAGTGTGAGGGTTAGGGTTAGGGTTAATATTAAGCTTAGGATTACGCTGAGGGTGAGGTTGAGTGTGAGAGTTAGGGTTAGGGTTAGTGTGAGGCTTAGGCTTAGGGTGAGGGTGAGGGTGAGGGATAGGGTCATGGTTAGGGTGGGGGTGAGGGTGAGGCTTAGGGTGAGGGTGAGGGTGACTGTTAGGGTGCGGGTAAGTTTTAGGTTTAGATTTAGGGTTAGGGTGAGGGTTAGGATGATGGTTAGGATGAGGGGCGGGTTTAGGGTTATGGTGAGGTTCAGGGTTAGTTTGAGAGTGACCGTTACGGTTGGGTTTAGGGTGAAGGTTAAGGTGAGGGTTAGGGATAAGTTTAGGGTCAGGCTGAGGGTTAGGGTGAGGGTAAGTTTTAGGGTGAGGTTTAGGGTGAGTGTGAGGGTTACGTTTAGGTAGAGATTTAGGTTTATGGAGAGGATTAGGGTTCCGTTTAGGGTGAAGGTGAGGGTGATGGTGTGGGTTAGGGTAAGGATTAGGTTTAGGGTTAGGGTTAGGATTATTGTTAGGGTTAGGGTTAGGGTTACGGTTAAGGTGAGGTTGCGGGTGAGGTGAGGTTTAGCATTAGGGTTAGCGTTAGGGTGAGGGTTTTGGTGAAGGTAAGTGTTGGGGTGATGGTTAGTGTTAGGGTGAGGTTGAGGGTGAGGTTGAGAGTTACTGTTAGGGTTAGGGTTAGGGTGAGGTTTAGGGTGAGGTTGAGGTTTAGTGTTAGGGTTAGTGTTAGGGTGAGATTAAGGGTTAGCTTGAGGGTTAGGGTGAGTGTTAGGGTTAAGTTAGGGTGAGGGTTAGGGTTAGGGTGAGGTTTAGGGTTAGTGAAGGTTAGTGTTAGGGATAGGCTTAGTGTTAGGTTGAGGGTAATGTTTAGATTGAGGTTTAGGTTGAGGGTGAGAGTTAGGGTCAGCGTGAGGGTTAGCGATCGGGTGAGGTTTAGGGTGAGGTTTAGGGTTAGGGTGATCTTAAGGGTGAGGGTTAGGGTGAGGTTGAGGGTGAGGGTGAGGATTAGGCTTACGGTTAGGGTGAGGATGAGTGTGAGGGTTAGGGTTAGGCTTAGGCTTAGGCTTTGGGTTAGGCTGAGGCTGGTGTTGAGTGTGAATGTTAGGGTTAGGGTGAAGGTTAGGGTTAGGGTTAGGGGTAGGGTGATGTTTAGGGTGAAGGTTGTTGTGATAGTAGGTGTTAGGGTTACACTTAGTGTTAGAGTGAGTGTAAGGGTTAGGTTGAGGATTAGCATTAGGGTGAAGGTTAGGGTTAATGTGAGGGTTAGGGTTTCGGTAAGGGTGAGGTTGAGGGTGATTGTGAGGCTTAGGGTTAGGGTGAGTGTGAGGGTGAGTGTGAGTGTTAGGGTTAGGTTTAGGCTTAGGCTGAGGGTTAGGCTGAGTGTGATGGTGAGGGTGTGGGTGAGGATTAGAGTTAGGGTGAGTTTTAGGGTTAAGGTTAGCGTGAGGGTTTGGGTTAGGCTTAAGCTTAGGATGACGGTTAGGTTGACGATTACGGTTATGGTTAGTGTGAGCGTTAGGGTTAGCGTTAGGGTTAGGGATAGGTTTAGGGTTAGGGTGAGGTTTAGGATGAGGTTTAGGGTTACAGTAAGGGTTAGGGTTAGGGTTAGGATGAGGGTTAGGGAGAAGGTTAGGATAAGGGTTAGGGTGAGGGTTCGGTCTAGGGTTCGGTTTAGGGTTATGGTGAGAGTGGAGGTGAGGGTGAGAGTGAAGGTTAGGGTTAGAGTTAGGATGAGGGTGAGGATTAGGGTTAGGGTTAGGGTTAGGTTTAGGCTGAGGATAAGGCTGAGGGTGTGGGTGAGGATTACGGTTAGGTTGAGTGTTAGGGTTAGTGTTAACATAAGGGTTTGGGTTAGGGTTAAGTTTAGGATGAGAGTTAGTTTGAGGGGTATGGTTACAGTTCGATTGAGCATTAGGGTTAGCGTTAGGGTTAGGGATAGATTTAGGGTTAGGGTGAGGTTTAGGATGAGGGTTAGGTTTAGGATGAGGGTTAGGGTGAGCGTTAGGGTGAAGGTTATGGTTAGGGTTAGGGTTAGGGTAAGGGATAGGGACAGTGCGAGGGTTAGGGTTAGGGTTAGATTTATGCTGAGAGTAAGGGTTAGCGTGAGGTTTAGCGTGAGTGTGAGGGTTAGAGTTACATTAGGGTTAGGGTAGGTTTAGCTTGAGGGTTAGGGTTAGGTTTAGGGTTAGGGTGAGGTGAGCGTGAGGGTGATTGTGAGGTTTATTTTTAGGGTGAGGAATAGGTTTAGGGTGAGGGTTAGGTTTAATGTGAGGGTGAGCGTGAGGGTGACAGTGAGGCTTAGGGTGAGGGTGAGGGTGAGTGTGAGGGTTAGGATTAGGTTTAGTTTTAGGGTTAGGGTTAGTGTGAGGGTGAAGGTGAAGGTTAGTGTTAGGAGTAGGGTTAGGTTTAAAGTTAGGCTGAGGGTGAGTGTGAGGGTGAGGGTGATGGTTAGGGTTAGGGTTATGTTGAGGGTTAGAGTTAGTGTGAGGGTTAGGGTGAGGGTAAGGTTAAAGGTTAGTGAGAGGGTTAGGGTTAGGGTTAGGGTGAGGTTTATGGTTAGGGTGAGGGTGAGGGTTAGGGTGAGGGTAAGGTTGAGTGTTAAGATGAGGGTTAGGGTTAGGGTGAGGGTTAGGGTTAGGATTAGGGTTATTGTGAATACTAGCTTGTCAGTGAGGGTTAAGGTTAGGGTGAAGGTGAGGGTTAGGTTTAGGGTTAAGTTGAGGGTTTGGGTGACGTATAGGTTTAGGAGTAGTGTTAGGTTTAGAGTTAGACTAAGGTTGAGGGTGAGGGTGAGGGTGACTGATAGGGTTAGGGTTAGGGTGAGGGTTAGGGTGAAGATGAGGGTGAGTGTTAGAGTGAGGGTGAGGGTTCGGGAGAGTATGAGGGTTAGGGTTTGGGTGAGGGTTAGGGTTGCGTGAGTGTTAGGATGATGGTGAGGGTGAGGGTTAGGGTTGGGTTTAGGGTCAGATTGAAGGTTAGGGTGAGGGGTATGGTTAGGGTTAGGGTGAAGGTTAGGGTTAGTGTGAGTGTTAGGGTTGGGGTGAGGTTTACAGTTACTGTGAAGGTTCATGTTAGGTTTAGGCTTAGTGTTAGGGTGAGAGTAAGGGTTAGGTTGACGGTGAGGTTTATGGTGAGGTTTAGGGTTAGTATGAGGGTTAGGGCTAGGGTGAGGGTAATGGTGAGGGTTAGGGTTAGGGTGATGTTTATGGTGAGGGTGAGGGTTAGGATGAGGGTGAGGGTGAGGGTTCAGTTGTGGGTTTGGGTTAGGGTTAGGGTGAGGTTGAGGGTGAGGGTGAGACTTAGGGTTAGGTTTAGGGTGACGGTGAATGTGAGGATTAGTGATAGGGTTAGGCTTAGGTTTAGGGTTAGGCTGAGGGTGACTGTGAGCGTGAGGGTTAGGGTTAGGGTGAGGGTTAGGTTTAGGGTGAGGGTTAGGTTGAGGGTGAGGGTGAGGGTTAGGTTTAGGATTGCGTTTAGGGTGAGCCTGTGGTTGAGGGTTATAGTTAGGGTGAGGGCTAGGATAAGGGTTAGGGTGAGGGTTAGGTTTAGGGTGATGTTTAGGTTGAGGGTTTGGGTTAGGGTTAGGTTGAGTGTGAGGGTCAGTGAGAGGGTTAGGATTAAGTTTAGGGTTAGGTTTAGGGTGAGGGTGAATGTGAGGTTTAGGGTTAGGGTGATTGTTAGGCTTAGGTTTAAGCTGAGGGTGAGGGTGAGTGTGAGGGTTAGGGTTATGTTGAGTGTGAGCATTAGGGTTAGGTTTAGGGTGAGGGTGAGGTTGAGGGTTAGGGTGAGGGTTAGGGCTTGATTTAGGGTGAGGGTTAAATGAGGGTGAGGGTTAGGGTTAGGGTGAGGGTTAGGGTTAGGTTGAGGGTGAGGAATAGCGATAGGGTGAGGGTTAGGGTTAGGGTGATGTTTAGGGTGAGTGTGAGGGTTGGTTTGTGGGTTTGCGTTAGGTTTAGGGTGAGGTTGAGGGTGAGGGTGAGGCTTAGATTTAGGGTTAGGGTGAGGTTGACTGTGAGGGTTAGGTTTAGGGTTAGGCTTTAGGCTGAGGGTTAGGCTCAGGGTGAGAGTGAGGGTGATGGTTAGTTTTACGGTCAGGTTTAGGGTTAGGGTTCGGGTGAGGGTTAGGGATAGTTTGAGGGTTCATGTTAGGTTTAGGCTTAGTGTCAGCTTGAGGGTAAGGGTTAGGTTGAGGGTGAGGTTTAGGGTGAGGTTTAGGGTTAGTATGAGGGTTAGGGCTTGGGTGAGGTTAAGGGTGATGGTTAGGGTTAGGGTGATGTTTAGGGTGAGGGTGAGGGTTAGGTGAGTGTGAGGGTGAGGGTTCAGTTGAGGGTTTGGTTAGGTTTAGGGTGAGGTTGACACTTAGGTTTAGGTTTAGGGTGAGGGTGAGTGTGAGGTTTAGGGATAGGGTTAGGGTTAGGTTTAGGGTTAGGCTGAGGGTGACTATGAGCTTGAGGTTTATTGTTATGGTGAGCATTAGGGTTGGGGTTAGGGTGAGGTTATTGTTCGGGTGAGTGTTAGGGTTTGGGTGAGGGTTAGCGTTAAGTTTAGGGTTAGGGTTAGGTTGGAGGTTAGGGTTAGGGTGAGGGTTAGCGTTAGTGGTAGGGTTAGGTTGAGCATGAGGGTGAGGGTTAGGGTTAGGATTAGGTTTAAGGTGAGCCTGAGGGTGAGGGTGAGGGTTAGGGTTAGGGTGAGGGTTAGGCTAAGGGTTAGGGTGAGGGTTATGTTTAGGGTGATGTTTAGGTGGAGGGTTTGGTTTAGGGTTAGGGTGAGTGTGAGAGTGAGTGAGAGGGTTAGGATTAGTGTTAGGGTTAGGTTTAGGGTGAGGGTGAGTGTGAGGGTTAAGGTTCGGGTTATTGTTAGGCTTAGGTTTAAGCTGAATGTGAGGGTGAGAATGAGGGTTAGGGTTATGTTTAGGGTGAGGATGAGGTTTAGGGTTAGGGTGAGATTTAGGGTTTGGGTTAGGGTGAGGGTTAGATGAGGGTGAGGGTTAGGGTTAGGGTGAGGGTTAGGGTAAGGGTGAGGGTGAGGATTAGCGTTATGGTGAGGGTTAGGGTTCTGGTGCAGATTAGGGTGAGGGTTAGGGTGAGGGTGATGTTTAAGGTGAGTTTGAGGGTTGGTTTGCGGTTTTGCGTTAGGTTTAGGGTGAGGTTGAGGGTGAGGGTGAGTGTGAGGATTAGGGTTAGGGTTAGTCTTAGGCTTTGGCTTAGGCTGAGGGTAGGGGTTAGTGTGAGGGTTAGGGTTAGGGTGAGGGTTAGGGTTAGGGTTAGGGATAGGGTGATGTTTAGGGTGACGGTTATTGTGAGATTAAGTTTTAGGGTTACACTTAGTGTTAGGGTGAGTGTAATGGTTAGGTTGAGGCTTAGCATTAGGGTGAGTGTTAGGGGTAATGTGAGGGTTAGGTTTTCGGTAAGGGTGAGGTTGAGGGTGATGGTGAGGCTTATGTTTAGGGTGAGTGTGAGGGTTAGTGTGAGTGTTAGGGTTAGGTTTAGGCTTAGGCTGAGTGTTAGGCTGAGTGTGATGGTGAGGGTGTGGGTGAGGATTAGAGTTAGGGTGAGTTTTAGGGGTAAGGTTAGCGTGAGCGTTTGGGTTAGGCTTAAGTTTAGGATGAGGGTTAGATGGGGGGTACGGTTATGGTTAGTGTGAGCATTAGGGTTAGCGTTAGGGTTAGGGATAGGTTTAGGGTTAGGGTGAGGTTTAGGATGAGGTTTAGTGTTACGGTAAGGGTTAGGGTTAGTGTTAGGATGAGGGTTAGGGAGAAGGTTATGATGAGGGTTAGGGTGAGGTTTCAGTTTAGGGTTCGGGTTAGGGTTATGGTGAGGGTGGGTGTGAGGGTGAGAGTGAAGGTTAGGGTTAGAGTTAGGATGAGGGTGAGGACTAGGGTTAGGGTTAGGTTTAGGCTGAGGATAAGCCTGAGGGTGTGGGTGAGGATTAGGGTTAGGTTGAGTGTTAGGGTTAGTGTTAACGTAAGGGTTTGGGTTAGGGTTAAGTTTAGGATGAAAGTTAGTTTGAGGCGTATGGTTACAGTTAGATTGAGCATTAGGGTTAGCGTTAGGGTTAGGGATAGGGTTAGGGTTAGGGTGAGGTTTAGGATGAGGGTTAGGGTTAGCGTGAGGTTTAGGGTGAGGGTTAGGGTGAAGGTAATGATTAGGGTTAGGGTTAGGGTAAGGGATAGGGTCAGTGCGAGGGTTAGGGTTAGGGTTAGATTTATGCTGAGAGTAAGGGTTAGCATGAGGTTTAGCGTGAGTGTGAGAGTTAGAGTTACATTAGGGTTAGGGTAGGTTTAGCTTGAGGGTTAGGGTTAGGTTTAGGGTTAGGGTGAGGTGAGCGTGAGGGTGATTGTGAGGTTTATTGTTAGGGTGAGGAATAGGTTTAGGGTAAGGGTTAGGTTTAGGGTGAGGGTGAGCGTGAGGGTGACAGTGAGGCTTAGGGTGAGGGTGAGGGTGAGGGTGATGGTTAGGGTTAGCATTAAGTTGAGGGTTAGAGTTAGTGTGAGGGTAAAGTTAAAGGTTAGGTTGAGGGTTAGGGTTAGGCTTAGGGTGAGGTCTAGGGTTAGGGTGAGGGTGAGGGTTAGGGTGAGGGTAAGGGTGAGTGTTAGGGTGAGGGTTAGGGTTAGGGTGAGGGTTAGGGTTAGGATTAGGGTTTTGGTGAATACTAGCTTGTCAGTGAGGGTTAGGGTTAGGGTGAAGTTGAGGGTTAGGTTTAGGGTTAAGTTGAGGGTTTGGGTGAGGTATAGGTTTAGGAGTAGTGTTAGGTTTAGAGTTAGGCTGAGGGTGAGGGTGAGAGTGAGGGTGATTGATAGGGTTAGGATTAGGGTGAGGGTTAGGGTGAGGATGAGGGTGAGAGTTAGAGTGAGGGTGAGGGTTCGGGAGAGTATGAAGGTTAGGGTTTGGGTGAGGGTTAGGGTTGGGTGAGTGTTAGGATGATGGTGAGGGTGAGGGTTAGGGTTGGGTTTAGGGTCAGAGTGAGGGTTAGGGTGAGGGGTATGGTTAGGGTTAGGGTGAGGGTTAGGGTTAGTGTGAGTGTTAGGGTTAGGGTGAGGTTTACATTTAATGTGAGGGTTCATGTTAGGTTTAGGATTAGTGTTAGGGTGAGAGTAAGGGTTAGGTTGAGGGTTAGGATTATGGTGAGGTTTAGGGTTAGTATGAGGGTTAGGGCTAGGGTGAGGGTAATGGTGAGGGTTAGGGTTAGGGTGAAGTTTATGGTGAGGGTGAGGGTTAGGGTTAGGGTGAGGTTGAGGGTGAGGGTGAGACTTAGGGTTAGGTTTAGGGTGACGGTGAATGTGAGGATTAGGGATAGGGTTATGCTTAGGTTTAGGGTTAGGCTGAGGGTGACTGTGAGCATGAGGGTTAGGGTTAGGGTGAGGTTTAGGGTTAGGGTGAGGGTTAGGTTGAGGGTTAGATGAGTGTGAGGGTTAGGGTTAGGGTGAGGGTGAAGTTTCAGTTGAGTGTTTGGGTTAGGTTTAGGTTGAGGGTGAGGGTGAGTGAGAGGGTTAAGTTTAGGGTTAGGATTAGGGTTACGGTGAGGTTGATTGTGAGGGTTAGGGTTCGGTTTATTTTTAGACTTAGGTTTAAGCTGAGGGTGCGGGTGAGTGTGAGGTTTAGGGTTATGTTGAGTGTGAGCATTAGGGTTAGGTTTGGGATGAGGTTGTGGTGGAGTGTTAGGGTGAGTGTTAGGGTGCGGGTTAGGGTGAGGGTTAGATGAGGGTGAGGGTTAGGTTTAGGGTGAGGGTGAGGGTTAGCGTTAGGGTGAGGGTTCGGGATAGTGTGAGGGTTAGGGTTAGGGTGAGTTTTATGATTACTGTGTGGGTTCATGTTAGGTTTAGCCTTAGTGTTAGGGTGAGGGTAAGGGTTAGGTTGAGGGTCAGGTTTAGGGTTAGGTTTAGGGTTAGTATTAGGGTTAGGGGTAGGGTGAGGGTGAGGGTGAGGGTTAGGGTGAGGGTGAGGGTGAGGGTTCAGTTGAGGGTTTGGGTTGGGGTTAGGGTTAGGTTTAGGGTGAGGTTGAGTGTGAGGTTTAGGGATAGGTTTAGGCTTAGTTTTAGGGTTAGGCTGAGGGTGACTATGAGTTTGAGGGTTAGGGTTATGGTGAGCATTAGGGTTGGGGTTAGGGTGAGGGTAAGTCTTGGGGTGAGTGTTAGGGTTTGGGTGAGGGTTAGCATTAGGTTTAGGATTAGGGTTAGGTTGGAGGTTAGGGTTATGGTGAGCGTTAGTGTTAGGGGTAGGGCTAGGTTGAGGGTGAGGGTGAGAGTTAGGGTTAGGATTAGATTTAAGGTGAGCCTGAGGGTGAGGGTGAGGGTTAGGGTTAGGGTGACGGTTAGGCTAAGGATTAGGGTGAGGGTTAGGTGTACTGTGATGTTTAGGTTGAGGGTTAGGGTTAGGGTTAGGGTGCGTGTGAAGGTGAGTGAGAGGGTTAGGATTAGTGTTAGGGTTAGGTTAAGGGTGAGGGTGAGTGTGAGGGTTAGGTTTCAGGTTATTGTTAGGCTTAGGTTTAAGCTGAGGGTTAGGGTGAGTGTGAGGGTTTGGGTTATGTTGAGTATGAGCATTAGGGTTAGGTTTAGGATGAGGGTGAGGGTGAGTTTGAGGGTTAGGGTGAGGGTTAGGGTTTGGGTTAGGTGAGGGTTAAATGAGGGTGAGGGTTAGGGTTAGGGTGAGGGTTAGGGTGAGGGTGAGGATTAGCGTTAGGGTGAGGGTTAGGGTTCTCGTGCAGATTAGGGTGAGGGTTAGGGTGAGGGTGATATTTAGGGTGAGGGTGAGGGTTGGTTTGAGGATTTGCATTTGGTTTAGTGTCAGGTTGAGCGTGAGGGTGAGGCTTAGAATTAGGGTTAGTGTGAGGGTGAATGTGAGGGTTAGGGTTAGGGTTAGGCTTTAGGCTGAGGGTTAGGCTCAGGGTGAGGGTGAGGGTGATGGTTAGGGTTAGGGTGAGGGTTAGGGTTAGGGTTAATTTGAGGGTTAGTTATAGTGTGAGGGTTAGGGTTAGGGTGAGGTTTAGGATTACTGTGAGGGTTCATGTTAGGTTTAGGCTTAGTGTTAGGGTGAGGGTAAGGATTAGGTTGATGGTCAGGTTTAGGGTGAGGTTTAGGGTTAGTATGAGGGTTAGGGATAAGGTGAGGGTAAGGGTGAGGGTTAGGGTAAGGGAGATGTTTAGAGTGAGGGTGAGGGTTAGAGTGAGGGTGAGGGTGAGGGTTCAGTTGAGGGTTTGGGTTAGGGTTAGGGTGAGGTTGAGACTTAGTGTTAGGTTTAGGGTGAGGTTGAGTGTGAGGTTTAGGGATAGGGTTAGGCTTAGGTTTAGGGTTAGGCTGAGGGTGACTGTGAGCGTGAGGATTAGGGTTAGAGTGAGGGTTAGGTTTAGGGTGAGGGTTAGCATTAGGGTTAGGGTTATCGTTAGGTTGGAGGTTAGGTTTAGGGTGAGGGTTAGCGTTAGGGGTAGGGTTAGGTTGGGGGTGAGGGTGACGGCTAGGGTTAGGATTAAGTTTAGGTTGAGCCTGTGGGTGAGGGTGAGGGTGAGGGTTAAGATTATGGTGAGGGTTAGGCTAAGGGTTAGTATGAGGGTTAGGTTTAGGGTGATGTTTTGGTTGAGGGTTTGGTTTAGGGTTAGGGTGAGTGTGAGGGTGAGTAAGAGGGTTAGGATTAGTGTTAGGGTTAGATTTAGGGTGAGGGTGAGTGTGAGGGTTAGGGTTCGCGTTATTGTTAGGCTTAGGTTTAAGCTGATGGTGAGGGTGAGTGTGAGGGTTACTGTTATGTTGAGTGTGAGCATTAGTGTTAGGTTTAGGGTGAGGGAGTGTTTGAGGGTTAGGGTGAGGGTTATGGTTTGGTTTAGGGGGAGGGTTAGATGAGGGTGAGGGTTAGGGTTAGGGTGAGGGTTAGATGAGGGTGAGGGTTAGGGTGAGGTTGAGGGTTAGATGAGGGTGAGGGTTAGGTTGAGGGTGAGGATTAGCGTTAGGGTGAGGGTTAGTGTTTTGGTGCGGATTAGGGTGAGGGTTAATGTTAGGGTGATGTTTAGGGTGAGGGTGAGCGTTGATTTGACGGTTTGCGTTAGGTTTAGGGTGAGGTTGAGGGTCAGGGTTAGGCTTAGATTTAGGGTTAGTTTTAAGGTGACTCTGATGGTTAGTGTTAGGTTTAGGCTTTAGGCTGAGGGTTAGGCTGAGGGTGAGGGTGAGGTTTAATGTTAGGGTTAGGGTTAATGAAAGGGTGATATTTAGGGTGAGGGTTAGTGTGAGAGTTAGTGTTAGGGTTAGGCTTAGTGGTACGGTGAGTGTAAGTGTTAGGTTGAGGGTTTGGGTTAGGGATAGGGTGAGGGTTGGGATGAGGATTAGGGTGAGGGTAAGGTTTAGGGTGAGGGTTATGGTGAGTGTGAGAGTTAGGGTTAGGGTGAGGGTGAGAGTGAGGGTGATGGTTCAGTTGAGGGTTTGGGTTAGGGTTAGGGTGAGGTTGAGGGTGAGGGTGAGACAGGGTTAGGTTTAGGGTGATGGTGAGTGTGAGGTTTAGGGATAGGGTTAGGCTTAGTTTTACGGTTAGGCTGAGGGTGACTGTGAGCGTGAGGGTTAGGGTTAGGGTGAGGGTTAGGTTTAGGGTGAGGGTTAGCGTTAGGGTTAGTATTAGCGTTAGGTTGGAGGTTAGGTTTAGGGTCAGGGTTAGCGTTAGGGGTAGGGTAAGGTTGAGCGTGAGGTTGAGGGCTAGGGTTAGGATAAGGTTTAGGTTGAGCCTGTCAATGAGGGTGAGGGTGAGGTTTAATGTTATGGTGAGGGTTAGGTTAAGATATATGGTGAGGGATAAGTTTAGGGTGATGTTTAGGTTTAGAGTTGGGGTTAGGGTTAGGGTGAGTGTGAGGGTGAGTGAGAGGGTTAGTATTAGGGTTAGTGTTAGGTTTAGGGTGAGGGTGAGTGTGAAGATTAGGGTTCCGGTTATTGTTAGGCTTAAGTTTTAAGCTGAGGGTGAGAGAGTGAGTTTGAGGGTTAGGGTTATGTTGAGTGTGAGCATTAGGGTTAGGTTTAGGGTGAGGGTGGGGTTGAGGGTAAGGGTGAGGTTTAGGGTTTGGGTTAGGGTGAGGGTTAGATGAGTGTGAGGGTTAGGGTTAGGGTGAGGGTTAGGGTTAGGGTGATGTTGAGGATTAGCGTTAGGGTGAGGGTTAGGGTTTTGGTGCGGAGTAGGGTGAGGGTTAATGTTAGGGTGATGTTTAGGGTGAGGGTGAGGGTTGGTTTGAGGGTTTGCGTTAGGTTTAGGGTGAGGTTGAGGGTGAGGGTGAGGCTTAGATTTAGGGTTAGGGTGAGGGTGACTCTGAGGGTCAGGGTTAGGGTTAGGCTTTAGGCTGAGGGTTAGGCTGAGGGTGAGGGTGAGGGTGATGGTGAGGGTTAGGGTGAGAGTTAGGGTTAGGGTTAGGGTGATGATTAGTTATAGTGTGAGGTTTAGGGTTAGGGTGAGGTTTAGGGTTACTGTGAGAGTTCATGTTTGGTTTCGGCTAAGTGTTAGGGTGAGGGTAAGGGTTAGGTTGAGGGTCAGGTTTAGGGTCAGGTTTAGGGTTAGTATGAGGCTTAGGGCTAAGTTGAGGGTAAGGGTGAGGGTTAGGGTTAGGGTAATGTTTAGGGTGAGGGTGAGGGTTAGGGTGAGGTTGAGGGTGAGGGTTCAGTTGAGGCTCTGGGTTAGGTTTAGGGTGATGTTGAGACTTAGGTTTAGGTTTAGGGTGAGGGTGAGTGTGAGGTTTAGGGATAGGGTTAGGCTTAGTTTTAGGTTTAGGCTGAGGGTGACTGTGATTTGAGGGTTAGTATTATGGTGAGCATTAGGGTTGGGGTTAGGGTGATGGTAAGTGTTGGGGTGAGTGTTAAGGTTTGGGTGAGGGGTAGCGTTAGGTTTAGGGTTAGGGTTAGATTGGAGGTTAGGTTAGGGTGAGGGTTAGCGCTTGAGGTAGGGTAAGGTTGATTGTGAGAGTGAGGTTTAGGGTTAGGATTAGGTTTAATGTGAGCTTAAGGGTGAGGGTGAGGGTGAGGGTTAGGGTTAGGGTGAGGGTTAGGGTGAGGGTTAGGTTTAGGGTGATGTTTAGGTTGAGGGTTAAGGTTAAGGTGAGGGTGAGGTTGAGTGAGAGAGTTAGCTTTAGGTTTAGGATTAGGTTTAGGGTGAGGGTGAGTGTGAGGGTTAGGGTTAGGGTTATTGTTAGGCTTAGGTTTAAGCTGAGGGTGAGGGTGAGTGTGAGGGTTAGGGTTATGTTGAATGTGAGCATTAGGGTTAGGTTTAGGGTGAGGGTGTGTTTGAGGGTTAGGGTTTGAGTTAGGGTGAGGGTTAGATGAGGGTGAGGGTTAGGGTTAGGGTGAGGGTTTGGATTAGGGTGACGGTGAGGGTTAGCATTAGGGTGAGGGTTAGGCTTATGGTGCAGATTTGGGTGAGTGTTAGGGTTACCCTGATGTTTATGATGAGGGTGAGGTTTGGTTTGAAGGTTTGCGTTAGTTTTAGGTTGAGGTTGGGGGTGAGGGTGAGGCTTAGGGTTAGTTTTAGGGTGAGGGTGACTCTGAGGGTTAGTGTTAGGGCTACGCTTTAGGCTGTTGGTTATGCTGAGGGTGAGGGTGAGGGTTAGTGTTAGGGTTAGGTTTAATTATAGAGTGATATTTAGGGTGAGGGTTAGTGTGAGAGTTAGTGTTAGGATTAGGCTTAGTGTTAGAGTGAGTGTAAGGGTTAGGTTGAGGGTTAGGGTTAGGGATAAGGTGAGGGTTGGGATGAGGGTTAGGGTGAGGGTAAGGTTTAGGGTGAGGGTTATGGTGAGTGTGAGGGTTAGTTTTAGGGTTAGGGTTAGGGTGAGGGTCAGTGTGAGGGTGAGACTCAGGGTTAGGTTTAGGGTGATGGTGTGAGGATTAGGGATAGGGTTAAGCTTAGGTTTAGGGTTAAGCTGAAGGGGACTGTGAGCGTGAGGGTTAGGGTTAGGGTAAGGTTTAGGTTTAGGGTGAGGGTTAGAGATAGGGTTAGGGGTAGGTTTAGGTTGGAGGTTAGGTTTAGGGTGAGGGTTAGCATTAGGGGAAGGGTTAGTTTGAGGGGCAGGTGGAGAGCTAGGGTTAGGATGAGGTTTAGGGTGAGCCTGTGGGTGAGGGTGCGGGTGAGGTTTAGGGTTAGGGTGAGGGTTAGGCTAAGGTTTAGGGTGAGGGTTAGGTTTGAGGTGATGTTTAGGTTGAGAGTTTGGGTTAGGGTTAGGATGAGTGTGAGGGTGAGTGAGAGGGTTAGGATTAGGGTTAGGGTTAGGTTTAGGGTGAGGGTGAGTGTGAGGGTTAGGGTTAGGGTTATTGTTAGGCTTAGGTTTAAGCTGAGCGTGAGGGTGAGTGTGAGGGTTAGTGTTATGTTGAGTGTGAGCATTAGGGTTAGGTTTAGGGTGAGGGTGAGGTTGAGGGTTAGGGTGAGGGTTAGGGTTTGTGTTAGGTTGAGGGTTAGATGAGGGTGAGGGTTAGGGTTAGGGTGAGGGTTAGTGTTAGGGTGAGGGTTAGGGTTAGGGTGACAGTGAGGGTTAGCATTACGATGAGGGTTAGGTTTATGGTGCGGATTAGGGTGAGTGTTAGGGTTACGATGATGTTTATGGTGAGGGTGAGGGTTTGTTTGAGGGTTTGTGTTAGTTTTAGGGTGAGGTTGAGGGTGAGGGTGAGGCTTAGGGTTAGGTTTAGGGTGAGGGTGTCTCTGAGGGTTAGGGTTAGGGTTAGGCTTTAGGCTGTTGCTTAGGCTGAGGGTGAGGTTGAGGGATAGCTTTAGGGTTAGGGTTAATGATAGGGTGATATTTAGGGTGAGGGTTAGTGTGAGAGTTAGTGTTAGGGTTAGGCTCAGTGTTAGAGTGAGTGTAAGTGTTAGGTTGAGGGTTAGGTTTAGGGATAGGGTGAGGGTTGGGTCAGGGTTAGGGTGAGGGTAAGGTTTAATTTGAGGGTTATGGTGAGTGTGAGGGTTAAGGTTATGGTGAGTGTTAGGGTGAGGGTGAGGGTTTAGTTGAGGGTTTGGGTTAGGTTTAGGGTGAGGTTGAGGGTGAGGGTGAGACTTAGGGTTAGGTTTAGGGTGACGGTGAGTGTGAGGATTAGGGATAGGATTAGGCTTAGGTTTAGGGTTAGGCTGAGGGTGACTGTGAGGGTGAGGGTTAGGGTTAGGGTGAGGGTTAGGTTTAGGGTGAGGGTTAGCGATAGAGATAGGGTTAGGGTTAGGTTGGAGGTTACGTTTAGGGTGAGGGTTAGCGTTATGTGTAGGGTTAGGTTGAGGGTGAGTGTGAGGGCTAGGGTTAGGATTAGGTTTTGGGTGAGGGTTATGGTCAGAGTGAGGGTTAGGGTTAGGTTTAGATTTACGGTGAGAGTAAGGGTTAGCGTGAGGTTTAGGGTGAGTGTGAGGGTTAGAGTTAGCATTAGGATTAGGGTGAGGTTTAGGGTGAGGGTTAGGTTTAGGTTTAGGGTGAGGTTGAGGGTTAGGGTGAGGGTTAGGGTTTGATTTAGGGTGAGGGTTAAATGAGGGTGAGGGTTAGGGTTAGGGTGAGGGTTAGGAATAGCGTTAGGGTGAGGGTTAGGTTTAGGGTGATGTTTAGGGTGAGTGTGAGGGTTGGATTGAGAGTTTGCGTTAGGTTTAGGGTGAGGTTGAGGGTGAGGGTGAGGCTTAGAGTTAGGGTTAGGGTGAGGTTGTCTGTGAGGGTTAGGGTTAGGGTTAGGCTTTAGGCTGAGGTTTAGGCTCAGGGTGAGAGTGAGGGTGATGGTTAGGGTTAGGGTGAGGTTTAGGGTTAGGGTTAGGGTGAGTGTTAGGGATAGTGTGAGGGTTAGGGTTCAGGTGAGGGTTAGGGTAACTGTGAGGGTTCATGTTAGGTTTAGGCTCTGTGTTAGGGTGAGGGTAAGTGTTAGGTTGAGGGTCAGGTTTAGGGTGAGGTTTAGGGTTAGTATGAGGGTTAGGCCTTGGGTGGGGTTAAGGGTGAGGGTTAGGGTTAGGGTGATGTTTAGGGTGAGGGTGAGGGTGAGGGTGAGGGTTCAGTTGAGGGTTTGGGTTAGGTTTAGGGTGAGGTTGAGACTTAGGGTTAGGTTTAGGGTGAGGGTGAGTGTGAGGTTTAGGGATAGGGTTAGGGTTAGGTTTAGGGTTAGGCTGAGGGTGACTATGAGCTTGAGGTTTAGTGTTATGGTGAGCATTAGGGTTGGGGTTAGGGTGAGCGTAAGTTTTCGGGTGAGTGTTCGGTTTGGGTGAGGGTTAGCATTAGGTTTAGGGTTAGGGTTAGGTTGGAGGTTAGGGTTGGGGTGAGGGTTAGTGTTAGGGGTAGTGTTAACTTGAGAGTGAGAGTGAGGGTTATGGTTAGGATTAGGTTTAAGGTGAGCCTGAGGGTGAGGGTGAGGGTTAGGGTTAGGGTGAGGGTTAGGCTAAGGTTTAGGGTGAGGGTTAGGTTTAGGGTGATGTTTAGGTTGAGGGTTTGGGTTAGGTTTAGGGTGAGTGGAAGGGTGAGTGAGAGGGTTAGGATTAGTGTTAGGGTTAGGTTTAGGGTGAGGGTGAGAGTGAGGGTTAGGGTTCGGGTTATTGTTAGGCTTAGGTATAAGCTGAGGGTGAGGGTGAGAGTGAGGGTTAGGGTTATGTTGAGTGTGAGCATTAGGGTTATGTTTAGGGTGAGGGTGAGGTTTAGGGTTAGGGTGAGGGTTAGGGTTTGGGTTAGGGTGAGGGTGAGATGGGGTGAGGGTTAGGGTTAGGGTGAGGGTTAGGGTTAGGGTGAGGGTGACGATTAGCGTTATGGTGAGGGTTAGGGTTCTGGTGCGGATTAGGGTGAGGTTAGGGTGAGGGTGATGTTTAGGGTGAGGGTGAGGGTTGGTTTGAGGTTTTGAGTTGGGTTTAGGGTGAGGTTGAGGGTGAGGGTGAGGCTTAGAGTTAGGGTTAGGGTGAGGGTAACTGTGAGGGTTAGGGTTAGATTTAGGCTTTAGGCTGAGGGTGAGGTTGAGGGTGATGGTTAGGGTTAGGGTGAGGGTTAGGGTTAGGGTTAGGGTGATAGTTAGGCATAGTGTGAGAGTTAGGGTTAGGGTCAGGTTTAGGGTTACTGTGAGGGTTCATGTTAGGTTTAGGCTTAGTGTTAGGTTGAGGGTAATGGTTAGGTTGAGGGCCAGGTTTAGGGTGAGGTTTAGGGTTAGTATGAGGGTTAGGGCTAATGTGAGGGTAAGGGTGATGGTTAGGGTTAGGGTGATGTTTAGGGTGAGGGTGAGGGTTAGGTTGAGGATGAGGGTGAGGGTTCAGTTCAAGGTTTGTGTTAGGTTTAGGGTGAGGTTGAGACTTAGGTTTAAAAGGTTTAGGGTGAGGGTGAGTGTGAGGTTTAGGGGTAGGGTTAGGCTTAGTTTTAGGGTTAGGCTGAGGGTGACTGTGATTTGAGGGTTAGTGTTATGGTGAGCATTAGGGTTGGGGTTAGGGTGATGGTAAGTGTTGGGGTGAGTGTTAAGGTTTGGGTGAGGGGTAGCGTTAGGTTTAGGGTTAGGGATAGATTGGAGGTTAGGTTAGGGTGAGGGTTAGCGCTTGAGGTAGGGTAAGGTAGATTGTGAGAGTGAGGGTTAAGGTTAGGATTAGGTTTAATGTGAGCCTGAGGGTGAGGGTGAGGGTGAGGGTTAGGGTTAGGGTGAGGGTTAGGCTAAGGGTTAGATTGAGGGTTAGGTTTAGGCTGATGTTTAGGTTGAGGGTTAGGGTTAGGTTGAGAGTGAGGGTGAGTGAAAAGGTTAGGTTTAGGGTTAGGATTAGGTTTAGGGTGAGGTTGAGTGTGAGGGTTAGGGTTAGGGTTATTGTTAGGCTTAGGTTTAAGCTGAGGGTGAGGGCTGAGTGTGAAGGTTAGGGTTATGTTGAATGTGAGCATTAGGGTTAGGTTTATGGTGAGGGTGTATTTGAGGGTTAGGGTGAGTGTTAGTGTTTGTGTTAGGGTGAGGATTAGATGAGGGTGAGGGTTAGGGTTAGGGTGAGGGTGAGAGTTAGCGTTAGGGTGAGGGTTAGGGATAGTGTGAGGGTTAGGGGTAGGGTGAGGTTTAGGGTTACTGTGAGGGTTCATGTTAGGTTTAGCCTTAGTGTTAGGGTGAGGGTCAGGGTTAGTTTGAGGGTCAGGTTTAAGGTTAGGGTTAGGTTTAGTTTTAGGGTTAGGGCTAGGGTGAGGGTGAGGGTTAGGGTGTGGGTGAGGGTTCAGTTGAGGGTTTGGGTTGTGGTTAGGGTTAGGTTTAGGGTGAGGTTGAGTGTGACGTTTAGGGATACGGTTAGGCTTAGGTTTAGGGTTAGGCTGAGGGTGACTATGAGTTTGAGGGTTAGGGTTATGGTGAGCATTAGGGTTGGGGTTAGGGTGGGAGTAAGTGTTGCGGTGAGTGTTAGGGTTTGGTTGAGGGTTAGCATTAGGTTTAGGGTTAGGGTTAATTAGGAGGTTAGGGTTAGGGTGAGGTTTAGCGTTAGGGCTAGGGTTAGCTTGAGGGTGAGGGTTAGGGTTAGTATTAGGTTTAAGGTGAGCCTGAGGGTGAGGGTGAGGGTTAGTGTTAGGGTGAGGGTTAGGCTAAGGGTTAGGGTGAGGGTTAGGTTTACGGTGATGTTTAGGTTGAGGGTTAGGGTTCGGGTTAGGGTGAGTTTGAGGGTTAGTGAGAGGGTTAGGATTAGTGTTAGGGTTAGGTTTAGGGTGAGGGTGAGTGTGATGGTTAGGGTCCAGGTTATTGTTAGGCTTAGGTTTAAGCTGAGGGTTAGGGTGAGTGTGTGGTTTAGGGTTATGTTGAGTGTGAGCATTAGGCTTAGGTTTAGGATGAGGGGGAGGTTGAGGGTTAGAGTGAGGGTTAGGGTTTGGGTTAGTTGAGGGTTAGATGAGGGTGAGGGTTAGGGTTAGGGTGAGGGTTAAGGTTAGGGTGAGGGTGAGGATTAGCGTTAGGGTGAGGGTTAGGGTTCTGGTGCGGATTAGGGTGAGGGTTAGGGTTAGGGTGATGTTTAGGGTGAGTGTGAGGGTTGGTTTGAGGATTTGCATTAGGTTTAGGGTGAGGTTGAGCGGGAGGGTGAGGCTTAGAGTTAGGGTTAGGGTGAGGGTGACTGTGAGGGTTAGGGTTAGGGTTAGGCTTTAGTCTGAGTGTTAGGCTGAGGGTGAGGATGAGGGTGATGGTTAGGATTAGGGTGAGGGTTAGGGTTAGATTTAATTTGAGGGTTAGGTATAGTGTGAGGGTTAGGGTTAGGGTGAGGTTTAGGATTACTGTGAGGGTTCATGTTAGGTTTATGCTTAGTGTTAGTGTGAGGGTAAGGTTTAGGTTGAGGGTCTGGTTTAGGGTAAGGTTTAGGGTTAGTATGAGGTTTAGGGATAAAGTGAGGGTAAGGGAGAGGGTTATGGTAAGGGAGATGTTTAGGGTGAGGGTGAGGGTTAGGGTGAGGGTGAAGGTGAGGGTTCAGTTGAGGGTTTGGGTTAGGGTTAGGGTGAGGTTGAGACTTAGTGTTAGGTTTAGGGTGAGGGTGAGTGTGAGGTTTAGAGATAGGGTTAGGGTTAGGTTTAGGGTTAGGCTGAGGGTGACTGTGAGCGTGAGGGTTAGGGTTAGGGTGATGTTTAGGTTTAGGGCGAGTGTTAGCATTAGGGTTAGGGTTATCGTTAGGTTGGAGGTTAGGATTAGGGTGAGGGTTAGCGTTAGGGGCAGGGTTAGGTTGAGGGTGAGGGTGAAGGCTAGGGTTAGGATTAAGTTTAGGTTGAGCCTGTTGGTGAGGGTGAGGGTGAGGGTTATGGTTATGGTGAGGGTTAGGCTAAGGGTTAGGGTGAGGGTTAGGTTTAGGGTGATGTTTTGGTTGAGGGTTTGGGTTAGGGTTAGGGTGAGTGTGAGGGTGAGTAAGAGGGTTAGGATTAGTGTTAGGGTTAGATTTAGGGTGAGGGTGAGTGTGAGGCTTAGGGTTCGGTTTATGGTTAGGCTTAGGTTTAAGCTGAGGGTGAGGGTGAGTGTGAGGGTTAGTGTTATGTTGAGTGTGAGCATTAGGGTTAGGTTTAGGGTGAGGGTGTGTTTGAGGGTTACGGTGAGGTTTATTGTTTGGTTTAGGGTGAGGGTTAGATGAGGGTGTGGGTTAGGGTTAGGGTGAGGGTGAGGGTTAGGGTGACGGTGAGAGTTAGCGTTAGGGTGAGGGTTAGGCTTATGGTGCAGATTTGGGTGAGTGTTTTTACCCTGATATTTATGGTGAGGGTGAGGGTTGGTTTGAGGGTTTGCGTTAGTTTTAGGTTGAGGTTGGGGGTGAGGGTGAGGCTTAGGGTTAGTTTTAGGGTGAGGGTGACTCTGAGGGTTAGTGCTAGGGTTAGGCTTTAGGCTGTTGGTTAGGCTGAGGTTGAGGGTGAGAGTTAGTGTTAGGGTTAGGGTTAATTATAGAGTGATATTTAGGGTGAGGGTTAGTGTGAGAGTTAGTGTTAGGATTAGGCTTAGTGTTAGAGTGAGTGTAAGGGTTAGGTTGAGGGTTAGGTTTAGGGATAGGGTGAGGGTGCGGATGAGGGTTAGGGTTAGGGTAAGGTTTAGGTTGAGGGTTATGGTGAGAGTGAGGGTTAGGTTTAGGGTTAGGGTGAGGGTGAGGGTAAGGGTGAGGGTTCAGTTGAGGGTTTGTGTTAGGGTTAGGGTGAGGTTGAGGGTGAGGGTGAGACTCAGGGTTAGGTTTAGGGTGATGGTGTGAGGATTAGGGATAGGGTTAAGCTTAGGTTTAGGGTTAGGCTGAAGGTGACTGTGAGCGTGAGGGTTAGGGTTAGGGTGAGGGTTAGGTTTAGGGTGAGGGTTAGCTGTAGGGTTAGGGTTAGGTTTAGGTTGGAGGTTAGGTTTAGGGTGAGGGTTAGCGTTAGGGGTAGGGTTAGGTTGAGGGGGAGGGGGAGGTCTAGGGTTAGGATTAGGTTTAGGGTGAGCCTGTGGGTGAGGGTGAGGGTGAGGTTTAGGGTTAGGGTGAGGTATAGGCTAAGGTTTAGTGTGAGGGTTAGGTTTAAGGTGATGTTTAGGTTGAGAGTTTGGGTTAGGCTTAGGGTGAGTGTGAGGGTGAGTGAGAGGGTTAGGATTAGGGTTAGGGTTAGATTTAGGGTGAGGGTGAGTGTGAGGGTTAGGGTTCGTGTCATTGTTAGGCTTAGGTTTAAGCTGAGGGTGAGGGTGAGTGTGAGGTTTAGGGTTATGTTGAGTGTGAGCATTAGGGTTAGGTTTAGGGTGAGGGTGAGGTTTAGGGTTAGGGTGAGGGTTAGGGTTTGTGTTAGGTTGAGGGTTAGATGAGGGTTAGGGTTAGGGTTAGGGTGAGGGTTAGGGTGACGGTGACGGTGAGGGTTAGCGTTACGGTGAGGGTTAGGTTTATGGTGCGGATTAGGGTGAGTGTTACGGTTACGGTCCTGTTTATGGTGAGGGTGAGGGTTGGTTTGCGGTTTTGCGTTAGGTTTAGGTTGAGGTTGAGGGTGAGGGTGAGGCTTAGGATTAGGGTTAGGGTGAGGGTGACTCTGAGGGTTAGGTTTAGGGTTTGGCTTTAGGCTGAGGGTTAGGCTGAGGGTGAGGTTGAAGGATAGGGTTAGGGTTAGGGTTAATGATAGGGTGATATTTAGGGTGAGGGTTAGTGTGAGAGTTAGTGTTAGGGTTAGGCTCAGTGTTAGAGTGAGTGTAAGTGTTAGGTTGAGGGTTAGGGTTAGGGATAGGGTGAGGGTTGTGTCAGGCTTAGGGTGAGGTTAAGTTTTAATTTGAAGGTTATGGTGAGTGTGAGGGTTAGGGTTAGGGTGAGTGTTAGGGTGAGGGTGAGAGTTCAGTTGAGGGTTTGGGTTAGGGTTAGGGTGAGGTTGAGGGTGAGGGTGAGACTTAGGGTTAGGTTTAGGGTGACGGTGAATGTGAGTATTAGGGATAGGGTTAGGCTTAGGTTTAGGGTTAGGCTGAGGGTGACTGTGAGGGTGAGGGTTAGGGTTAGGATGAGGGTTAGGTTTAGGGTGAGGGTTAGAGATATTGTTAGTGTTAGGTTTAGTTTGGAGATTAGGTTTAGGGTGAGGGTTAGCGTTAGGGTTAGGGTTAGGTTGAGGGTGAGGGTGAGGGCTAGGGTTAGGATTAGGTTTCAGGTGAGGGTTATGGTCAGAGTGAGGGTTAGGGTTAGGTTTAGATTTACGGTGAGAGTAAGGGTTAGCGTGAGGTTTAGGGTGAGTGTGAGGTTTAGAGTTAGCATTAGGATTAGGGTGACGTTTAGGGTGAGGGTTAGGTCTAGGTTTAGGGTTAGGTTGAGGGGAGGATGAGGGTGATTGTGAGGTTTATGGTTAGGGTGAGAGATAGGTTTAGCGTGAGGGTTAGGGTTAGGGTTAGGGTTATTGTGAGGGTGAGCGTGAGGGTGACAGTGAGGCTTATGTTGTGGGTGAGGGTGAGTGTAAGGGTTAGGCTTAGGGTTAGGGTTAGGGTTAGTTTGAGGGTGAAGTTAAGGGTTAGTGTTAGGAGTAGTGTTAGGTTTAAAGTTAGGCTGAGTGTGAGCGTGAGGGTGAGGGTGACGTTTAGGGTTAGGCTGAGGGTTGGGTTTAGTGTGAGTGTTAGGGTGAGGGTAAGGCTAAAGTTTAGCGAGAGGGTGAGGGTTAGGTTTAGGGTTAGGGTGAGGGTTAGGGTGAGGTTTAGGGTTAGGTTGAGGGTTAGTGTGAGGGTGAGGGTTATGGTTAGCATTAGGGCTAGTGTGAGGGTTAGGGTGAGTGTTAGGGTTAGGTTAGGGTGAGGGTTAGGGTTAGGGTGAGGGTTAGGCTGAGGGTTAGGGTAGGGTTAGGGTGAGGGTTAGATGAGTTTGAGGGTTAGTGTTAGGTGGAGGGTGAGGTTTAGGGTGAGAGTTATGGTTAGGATTAGGGTTAGCATTAGGGTTAGTGTGAGGGTTAGGGTGAGTGTTAGGGTTAGGTTAGTGTGAGGCTTAGGGTTAAGGTGAGGGTTAGGGTGAGGGTTAGGTTTGGGTTAGGGTGAGGGTTTGATGAGGGTGAGGGTTAGGGTTAGGTTGAGTTTTAGATTTAGGGTGAGGGTTATGGTTAGGATTAGGGTTAGGGTGAAGGCTATGGTGAGGGTGAGAGTTAGGGTGAGGGTTAGGGTTAGGGTGAGAGTTAGGGTTAGTGTGAGGGTTAGGATGAGGATAAGGTTAAAGGTTAGAGTGAGGGTGAGTGTTAGGGTTAGGGTTAGGGTGAGGTTTAGGGTTAGAGTTATGTTTAGGGTTAGGGTGAGGGTGAGCGTGAGTGTGACAGTGAGGCTTAGGTTCAGGGTGAGGGTGAGGGTGAGTGTGAAGCTTAGACTTATGGTTGGTTTAGGATTAGGTTTAGTGTGAGGGTGAAGGTGAAGGTTAGTGTTAGGAATATGGTTAGGTTTACAGTTAGACTGAGGGTGAGGGTGAAGGTTAGAGTTAGGGTTAGGTTGAGGGTTAGGGTTTGTGTGAGGGTTAGGGTGAGCGTAATGTTAAAGGGTAGGGTGAAGGTGAGGGTTAGGCTTAGGGTTAGGGTGAGGTTTAGGGTTAGGGTTACAGTTAGGTTTAGGTTGAGGGTGAGGGTTAGGTTGAGGGTAAAGGTGAGGTTAGGGTGAGGGTTAGGGTTAGGGTGAGGTTTAGGGTGAGGATGAGTGTGAGTGTTAGAGTGAGGGTTAGGGTTCGGGAGAGTATGAGGTTTAGGGTTTGGTTGAGAGTTAGGGTTGGGTGAGTGTTAGGGTGACGGTGAGGATGAGGGTTCAGGTTGGGTTAAGGGTTAGAGTGAGGGGTAGGGTGAAGGGTAAGTTTAGTATTAGGGTTAGGGTGAGGGTTAGGGTTAGTGTGAGAGTTAGGGTTAGGGTGAGGTTTAGGGTTACTTTGAGGGTTTATGTTAGGTTTAGGCTTAGTGTTAGGGTTAGGGTTACGGTTAGGTTGAGGGTTAGGTTTACGGTGAGGTTTAGGGTTAGTTTGAGGGTGAGGGTAAGGGTGAGGGTTAGGGTTAGGGTGATGTTTAGGGTGAGGGTGAGGGTTAGAGTTAGGGTGACTGTGAGGGTTAAGTTGAGAGTTTGGGTTAGCGTTAGGGTGAGGTTGAGGTTGAGGGTGAGTCATAGGGTTAGGTTTAGTGTGAGGATGTGTGTGAGGGTTTGGTATGGGGTTAGTCTTAAGTTTAGGGTTAGGCTGAGGGTGACTGTGAGCGTGAGGGTTAGGGTTAGGGTGAGGTTTAGGGTTAGGGTGAAGGTAAGGGTTGGGGTGAGTGTTAGGGTTAGGGTGAGGGTTAGCATTAGGGTTAGGGTGAGGGTTAGGGTTAGGTTGGAGTTTAGGGTTAGGTTGAGTGTTAGGGTTAGGGATAGGATTAGGTTGGAGTTTAGGGTTAGGATGTGTGTTAGCGTTAGGGGTAGGGTTAGGTTGAGGGTTAGGGTGAGTGTTAGGGTTAGGTTGAGGGTGAGGTTGAGGGTGAGGTTGAGGGTGAGAGTTCGGTTAAGGGTTTCGGTTAGGGTTAGAGTGAGGTTGAGGATGAGTGAGAGGGTTAAGTTTATGGTTAGGATTAGGTTTAGGGTGAGGGTGAGGGTGAGGGTTAGGGTTAGGGTTATTTTTAGGCTTAGGTTTAAGCTGAGGGTGAGTGTGAGTGTGACCTTTATGGTTATGTTGAGTGTGAGAATTAGGGTTAGGTTTAGGGTGAGGGTGAGGTTGAGGGTTAAGATCAGGTTTAGGATGAGGGGTAGTGTGAGAGTTAGGTTTAGTGTTACTGTTAGGGTTAGGGTTGGGGTTAGGGATAGGCTTAGTGTTAGGCAGAGGGTGAAGGTGAGGGTGAGGGGTAGGGTTTGGGTGAGGATGCGGTTTAGGTTTAGAGTTAGCATTAGGGTGAGGGTTAGTGTTAGGGTTAGGGTTAGTGTTACAATTAGGTTTAGGATGAGGGTGAGTGTGAGGGTAAGGGTGAGGGTTAGGCTTAGGCTTACGGATAGAGTATGGGCTAAGATGAGGGTGAGGGTTAGTGTTAGGGTTGGGGTGAGGGTTAGGGTGTGTGTGAGGGTTACGGTGAGTCTTCGTCTTAGGCTTAGGCTTAGGCCGAGCATGAGTGTGAGGGAGAGGGTTAGGGTTAGGATGAGGGTTAGGGTTTTAGTGTTAGGGTGAGGGTTAGGATGAGGTTTAGGGTTAGGAATAGGGTTAAGTGAGGGCTAGAGTGAGGGTGAGGTTTCGGGTTAGCGTTAGGGTGAGTTTTAGGTTTAGGGTTAAGTTGAGGGTGAGGGTTAGGGTTAGGGTGAAGGTTAGGGTTAGGGTTAGAGTGAGGGTGAGGTTTAGGATTAGGTTTAGGGTTAGGGTTAGGTTTAGGATAAGGGTTACAGTGAGGTTGAGTGTGTGGATTAGGGTTAGGCTTAGGATTAGGCTGAGGGTGATAATGGGGATGAGAATTCGCTTATGAGTGATGGTTAGGGTTATAGTTAGGTTGAGGGTTATGATGAGGGTTAGGGTTAGGATTAGGTTTAGGGTGAGGGCTAGGATGAGGGTGATGTTTAGGGTTAGGGTTAGGCTTAGGCTCAGGGATAGGCTGAGGCTGAAGGTGAGGGTGAGGGTTAGGGTTAGGGTGCTGGTTAGGGGTACAGTTAGGGTGAGTGTTAGGATGAGGATTACGGTTAGGGTGAGGGTTAGGGTAAGGGTGACAGTAAGGGTAAAGGTGAGGAATAGTCTGAGGGTGAGTGTTATGGTAATGGTGAAGGTTCAGGGTTAGGGTTAGGGTGAGGGTGAGGGTTAGGGTTAGCGTTAGGGTGAGGGTTAGTGTGATGGTTAGGGTTAGGGTTAGAGTTACGATTAGGGTTAGGGTGAGGGTGAGTGTGAGGGTTAGGGTTAGTGTTAGGCTTATGCATAGGCTTAGGCCCAGCTTGAGGTTATGGGTGGGGGTTACGGTTAGGGTGAGTGTTAGGGTTAGGGTAATGGTTAGGGTTAGGGCATGGTTGAGGGTTAGGGTTAGGGTTAGGGTGAGTTTTAAGTTTAGGGTGATGGTTAGGGTTAGTGTGAGGGTTAGTGTTCGGGTTAAGGTGAGTTTTAGTGTGAAGGTAAGTGTTAGGGTGAGGTTTAGGGTGAGGTTTAGGGTTATATTTAGTGTAGGGTCAGGGTTAGGGTAATGGTTATTGTTAGGGTTAGGGTTAGGATTAGGATTAGGGTTAAAGTGAGGGTGAGTGTGAGGGTTAGGTTTAGGTTTAGGGTTAGGATTAGAGTTATGGTGAGGGTGAGGTGAGGGTTAGGGTTAGGGTGAGTGTTGGGGTTAGGGTTAGAGTGAGGTTTAGGGTGAGGGTTAGGTTTAGGCTTAGGGTTAGGGTATGGGCTTAGGTGAGGGTGAGGGTTACCTTCAGGGTTAGAGTGAGTGTTAGGGTGAGGGTCACGTTTAGGGTTAGTTTTAGGGTTAGGTTTGGGTTTAGGGATAGTCTTAGTGTTAGGCGGAGGGTGAGGCTGAGGGTGAGGGTTAGGGTAGGGGTTTGGGTGAGGTTTATGGTTAGTGTTAGTGTTACGGTGAGGGTTAGTGTGAGGGTTAGGGTTAGGGTTACTGTTACTTTTAGGGATAGGGTGAGGGTGAGTTTGAGGTTAAGGGTTAGTCTTAGGCTTAGGCTTAGGCTTAGTCCGAGCCTAAGGGAGAGGGTGAGGGTTAGGGTTAGGGTGTGGGTTAGGGTTAGGGTGAGGGTTATGGACAGGGTGAGGGTTAGGGTCAGGGTTAGGGTTATTGTTAGGATTAGGGTTAGGTTTAAAGTTACTGAGAGGGTCAGGGTTTGGGTTACGGTTAGGGTTAGAGTGAGGGTTAGGATGAGGGATAGGGTTAGGGTTAGGATGAGGGTTAGGGTTAATGTGAGGGTTAGGGTTAGGGTGAGTTTTAGGGATACTGTGAGGTTTCATGTTAGGTTTAGGCTTAGTTTTAGGGTGAGTGTAAAGTTTAGGTTGAGTGTTAGGTTTAGGGTGATGTTTAGGGTTAGTATGAGGGTTAGGGCTAGGGTGAGGGTAAGGGTGAGGGTTAGGGTTAGGGTGATGTTTAGGGTGAGGGTGAAGGTTAGGGTGAGTGTGATGGTGAGGGATAAGTTGAGGGTTTGGTTTAGGGTTAGGGTGAGGTTGAGGGTGAGGGTGAAACTTAAGGTTGGATTCAGGGTGACGGTGAGTGTGAGGATTAGGGATAGGGTTAGGCTTAGTTTTAGGGTTAGGCTGAGGGTGACTGTGAGCATGAGGGTTAGGGTTAGGGTTAGGTTGAGGGTTAGGTTTAGGGTGAGGTTTAGGGTTAGATTGGAGGTTAGGTTTAGAGTGAGGGTTAGCATTAGGGGTAGGGTTAGGTTGAGGGTGAGAGTGAGTGTTAGGGTTAGGAATAGGTTTAGTGTGAGCCTGTTGGTGACGGTGAGGGTGAGGGTTAGGGTTAGGGTGAGGGTTAGGCTAAGGGTTAGGTTTAGGGTGATGTTTAGGTAGAGGGCTTGGGTTAGGGTTATGGTGAGTCTGAGGGTGAGAGAGAGGGTTAGGATTAGGGTTAGCGTTAGGTTTAGGGTGTTGGTGAGTGTGAGGGTTAGGGTTACGGTTCATGTTTGGCTTAGGTTTAAGCTGAGGGTGAGGGTGAGTGTGAGGGTTAGGGCTATGTTGAATGTGAGCATTACTGTTAGTTTTAGGGTGAGGTTGAGGTTGAGGGTTAGGGAGAGGTTTAGGGTTTGGTTTAGGGTGAGGGTTAGATGACGGTGAGGGTTAAGATTAGGGTGAGGGTTAGGGTTAGGGTGATGGTGAGGGTTAGCGTTAGGGTGAGGGTTAGGGATATGTTGCCGATTAGGGTGAGTGTTAGGGTTACGGTGATGTTTATGGTGAGGATGAGGGTTGGTTTGAGGGTTTGCGTTAGGTTTAGGGTGAGGTTGAGAGTGAGGGTGACGCTTAGGTTTAGGTTTAGGGTGAGGGTGATTGTGAGGGTTAGGGTTAGGCTTTAGGCTGAGGGTTAGGCTGAGGGTGAGGGTGAGGGTGATGATTAGGTTTAGGGTGAGGGTTAGGGTTAGGGTTAGGGTGAGGGATAGTCATAGTGTGAGGGTTAAGTTTAGGGTGAGGTTTAGGGTTACTGTAAGTGCTCATGTTAGGTTTAGCCTTAGTGTTAGGGTAAGGGTAAGGGTTAGGTTGAGGGTTAGGTTAGGGTGAGGTTTAGGGTTAGTATGAGGGTTAGGGCTAGGGTGAGGGTAATGGTGAGGGTTAGGGTTAGGGTGAGGGTGAGGGTTAGGGTGAGGGAGAAGGTGAGGATGAGGGTTCAGTTGAATATTTGGGTTAGGGTTAGGGTGAGGTTGAGACTTAGGTTTAGGTTTAGAGTGAGGGTGAGGGTTAGGGTTAGGGTTAGTGTTATCGTTATGGTTAGGGTTAGAATAACGGTGAGATTGAGGATTAGGGTTAGGGTTAGGGTGAGTTTTAGGCTTAATGTTATTGATTGTGTTAGGGTTAGGTTTAGGGTGAGAGTTAGGAGGAGGGTTAGGGTTAGGGTTAGGTTTAGGATTAGGTTTAGGGTGAGGGTGAGGGTGAGGTTTAGGGATAGGGTTAGGCTTAGGTTTAGGGTTAGGCTGAGGGTGACTGTGAGCTTGAGGGTTAGGGTTATGGTGAGCATTAGGTTTGGGGTTAGGGTGAGGGTAACGGTTGGGGTGAGTGTTAGGGTTTGGGTGAGTGTTAGTGTTAGGTTTAGGGTTAGGGTTAGGTTGGAGGTTAGTGTTAGGGTGAGGGTTAGCGTTAGTGGTATGTTTAAGTTGAGGGTGAGGATGAAGTTTAGGGTTAGGATTAGGTTTAAGGTGAGCCTGAGGATGAGGATGAGGGTGAGGGTTAGGGTTAGGGTGAGGGTTAGGCTAAGGTTTAGAGTGAAGGTTAGGTTTAGGGTGATGTTTAGGTTGAGCGTGAGGGTTGGGGTTAGGGTGAGGGTGAAGTTTCAGTTGAGGGTTTGTGTTAGGGTTAGGTTGAGGGTGAGCGTGTGTGAGTGGGTTAGGTTTAGGGTTAGGATTCGGTTTAGGGTGTGGTTGAGTGTGAGTGTTAGGGTTAGGTTTATTGTTAGGCTTAGGTTTAAGCTGATGGTGAGGGTGAGTGTGAGGTTTAGGGTTATGTTGAATGTGAGAATTAGGGTTAGGATTAGGGTGAGGGTGTGGTTGAGGGTTAGGGTGAGGGTTAGGGTTTGGGTTAGGGTGAGGGTTAGATGAGGGTGAGGGTTAGGGTTAGGGTCAGGGTTAGGGTTAGGGTGAGGGTGAGGGTTAGCGTTAGGGTGAGGGTTCGGGTTATGGTGCGGATTAGGGTGAGTGTTAGAGTTACGGTGATGTTTATGTTGAGGGTGAGGGTTGGTTTGAGGGTTTGCGTTGGGTTTAGGGTGAGGTTGAGGGTGTGGGTTACCCTCAGTGTTTGGCTTAGGGTGAGGGTGTCTCTGAGGGTTAGGGTTAGGCTTAGGGTTTTGGCTGAGGGTTAGGCTGAGGGTGAGGGTGAGGGTTAGGGTTAGGGTGAGGGTTAGGTTTAGGGTTAATGATAGGGTGATATTTAGGGTGTGGGTTGGTGTGAGAGTTAGTGTTAGGGTTAGGTTTATCGTTAGAGTGAGTGTAAGGGTTAGGTTGAGGGTTAGGGTTAGTGATAGTGTGAGGGTTGGGATGAGGGTTAGGGTGAGGTAAGGTTTAGGGTGAGGGTTATGGTGGGTGTGAGGGTTAGGGTTAGGGTTAGGGTTAGGGTGAGAGTGAGGTTTAGGGTCATGGTAAGGGCTAGGGTTAGGGTTAGGATGAGGGTTAGGGACAGGGTTAGGATGAAGGTTAGGGTGAGGGTTCGGGTTAGGGTTCAGGCTACTGTTAGGGTGAGGGTTGGGGTTAGGGTTAGGATTAGGTTGAGGGTGATGTTTAGGGTTATGGTAAGGGCTAGGGTTAGGGTTAGGATGAGGGTTAGGGAAAGGGTTAGGATGAGGGTTAGGTTGAGGGTTCGGGTTAGGGTTAGGATTAGGGTTAGGGTAAGTTTTAGGCTGAGGATGAGGCTGAGGGTGTGGGTGAGAATTAGCGTTAGGTTGAGAGTTAGGTTTAGGGTTATTGTGAGTGTTTGGGATAGGGTTAAGTTTAGGATGAGAGTTAGTTTGAGGGGTATGGTTACGGTTAAGATGAGCGTTAGGGTGATGGTTAGGGTTAGGGTTAGGGTGAGGGTTAGTGTCAGGGTGAGAGGTGGGGTTAGTGATAGCTATATGGTGAGAGTAAGGGTTAGCGTGAGGTTTAGGGTGAGTGTGAGGGTTAGAGTTAGCATTAGGTTTAGGGTGAGGTTTAGGGTGAGGGTTAGGGTGAGGTTTAGGGTTAGGGTGAGGTGAGGGTGAGGGTGATTGTGAGGTTTATGGTTAGGGTGAGAGATAGGTTTAGCGTGAGGGTTAGGGTTAGGGTTACGGTGAGGATGAGCCTGAGGGCTTAGGGTGTGTGTGAGGGTGAGTGTGAGGGTTAGGATTAGGGTTAGGGTTAGTGTGAGGGTGAAGTTGAGGGTTAGTTTTAGGAGTAGCGTTAGGTTTAAAGTTAGGCTGAGGGTGAGCTTGAGGGTGAGGGTGACGGTTAGGGTTAAGGTTAGGTATAGGTTGAGGGTTAGGGTTAGTGTGAGGGTTATGGTGAGGGTCAGGGTTAAGTTTAAGGTTAGGGTTACAGTGAGGGTTAGGGTTAGGGTTAGGGTTATTTTTAGTGTTAGGTTAGTGTTAAGTTTGCGGTGAGGGTGAGGCTGAGGGTGAAGTTTGTGGTTAGGTTTAGGGTTAGGGTTTTTGTTAGGGTTAAGGTTAGTGTGAGGTTTATGGTGAGGGTTAGGGTTAGGGTTAGGATTAGAGTTATAGTGAGGGTGAGAGTGAGGGTTAGTGTTAGGGTGAGGGTTGGGTTTAGGGTTAGAGTGAGTCTAAGGGTTACGGTTAGGATTAGGCTTAGGGTTAGGGTATGGGCTAGGGTGAGGGTGAGGGTTAGGTTTAGGGTTAGTTTTAGGTTTAGGGTTGGGGTTAGAGATAGGCTTAGTGTTAGGCGGAAGGTGAGGGTGAGGGTTAGGGTTAGGGTGCGGGTGAGGTTTAGGGTTAGTTTTAGCATTAGGGTGAGGTTTAGTGTAAGGGTTGGGTTAGGGTGAGTGTTACTTTTAGGGTTAGGGTGAGGGTGAGTGTGAGGGTAAGGGTCAGTCTTAGGTTTAGGCTTAGGTTTAGGCTGAGCCTAAGGGTGAGGGTGAGGGTTAGGATTAGAGTGAGGGTTATGGACAAGTTGAGGGTTAGCGTTAGGGTTAGGGTTATTGGTAGGATTAGGTTTAGGTTGAAAGTTACTGTGAGGGTGAGTGTTAGGGTTAGGGATAGGGTGAGATTTAGGTTTAGGGACAGGGTTAGAGTTAGGGTTAGGGTAAGGGTGAGATTTGGGGTTAGAGTTAGAGTTAGTGTTAGGGTTAGGGTGAGGGTTAGGGTGAGGGTTAAGTTTAGGGTTAGGCTTAGGCTTAGGCTTAGGCTTAGGCCTAGCATGAGGGTGAGTTTTAGGTTTAGGTTTAGTGTGAGGGTTAGTGTTAGGGTGAAATTGAGTGTGAGGTTTAGGGCTAGTCTTAGTCTTAGGCTTAGGCCGAGCATATGGGTGAAGGTGAGGGTTAGGGTTAAGGTCAGGGTTAGGGTGAGGGTTAGTTTGAGTGTTAGGTTTAAGGTTAGTGTTAAGGTTAAGGTTGGGGTTAGGGATAGTCTTAGTGTTAAGTGGAGGGTGAGGGAGAGGGTGAGAGTTAGGGTTATGGTTAGGGTTAGGGTGTTAGGATTTGTGTGAGGGTTAGGATGAGGTTCAGGGTTAGGATTAGGGTTAGGGTGAGGGCTAGTGTGAGGGTGAGGATTAGCGTTAGCATTAGGGTGAATTTAGGGTTAGGGTTAGGGTTAGGATTACATTGAGGATGAGTTTTAGGGTTAGGGTGAGGGTTAGGGTTAGGGTTAGGGTTAGGGTGATGGTGAGGGTTAGAATTAGGGATATTGTTAGGGTTATTGTTAGTGTTATGGTTAAGGTTAAGCTTATTTTGAGGGTGAAGCTGAGGGTGAACTTTAGGGTTAGGGTTAGGGTGACGTTTAGGGTTAGGGTTAGGGTTAGGGTTGGGAGGAGGGTTTGGTTTAAGGTGAGTGTGAGGGTAAGGGTTAGGGTTAGGGTTAGTGTTATCATTATGGTTAGGGTTAGAATAACAGTGAGGGTGAGGATTAGGGTTAGGGTTAGGATGAGGTTAAGGGTTAGTTTTAGTGTTAGGGTTAGGGTTAGGGTTAGGGTTAGGGTGAGAGTTAGGAGGAGGGTTAGGGTTAGGCTTAGGGTTAGGATTAGGGTTAGGGTGAAGGTGAGGGTGTCGTTTAGGGTTAAGGTTGGGGTTAGGCTTAGGTTTAGGCTGAGGGTGAGGCTGAGTTTGAGGGTTAGGGTTAGGCTTAGTGTTAGAGTTAGGGTTAGGGTTAGGGTGAGGGTTAAGTTTAGGGTTAGGATTAGCGTTAGGGTGAGTGTGAGTTTTAGGGTTAGTGTTAGGGTTAGGCCTAGGTTTAGGCTGAGGGTGAGCGTTAGGTTGAGGGTTAGGATTAGGTTTAGGGTTAAGGTATGGGCTAGGGTGAGGGTGAGTGTAAGGGTCAGTGTTAGGGTGAGGGTTAGTGTGAGGGTTAGGTTTAGGGTTAGTGTTAGGGTTAGGGTTGGGATTAGGGATAGTCTTAGTGTTAGGCGGAGGGTGAGGTTGAGGGTGAGGGTTAGGGTAAGGGTTAGGGTGAGGATGAGGTTTAGGGTTAGAGTTAGCATTAGGGTGAGGGTTAGTGTTAGAGTTAGGGTTAGTGTTAGAGTTAGGGTTAGGGTGAGGGTGAGTGTGAGGGTTAGGGTTATGTTTAGACTTAGGGTGAGGGTGAGGGTTAGAGTTATGTTTAGACTTAGGGTGAGGGTTAGGCTTAGGCTAAGGGTTAGAGTATGGGCTAGGGTGAGGGTGAGGGTTAGTGTTAGGGTTAGGGTGAGGGTTAGGGTGAGTGTGAGGTTTACAGGTAGTCTTAGTCTTAGGCTTAGGCTTAGGCTGAGCATGAGTATGAGGTAGAGGGTTAGGGTTAGGAAGAGGGTTAGGGTTTTAGGGTTAGGGTGAGGGTTAGGATGAGGTTTAGGGTTAGGATTATTGTTAGTTTGAAGGCTAGAGTGAGGGTGAGGATCAGGGTTAGCGTTAGGGTGAAGTTTAGTGTTAGGGTTAGGATTACATTGAGGGTGAGGGTTAGGGTTAAGGTGAGGGTTAAGTTTAGGGATAAGGTGAGGGTGAGCGTTAGGATTAGGTTTAGGGTTAGGCTTATTTTTAGTATTATGGTGAGGGTTAAGTTCACAGTGAGGGTGAGGCTGAGGGTGAGGGTTAGGATTAGGGTTAGGGTTAGGGTGTGGGTTAGGCTGAGTGTTAGGGTTAGGCTGAGGGTGAGTGTGGGGATGAGGATTAGCTTTTGAGTGATGGTTAGGGTTATGGTTAGGTTGAAGTTTGGGATGAGGATTAGGGTTAGGATTAGGGTTAGGGTGAGGGCTAGGATGAGGGTGAGGGTTAGGGTTAGGGTGAGTGTGAAGTTTCGGTTGAGTGTTTGGGTTAGGTTTAGGTTGAGGGTGAGGGTGAGTGAGAGGGTTAAGTTTAGGGTTAGGATTAGGGTTAGGTTGAGGGTGAGTGTGAGGGTTAGGGTTTGGTTTATTGTTAGCCTTAGGTTTAAGCTGAGGGTGAGGGTGAGTGTGAGGTTTAGGGTTATGTTGAGTGTGAGCATTAGGGTTAGGTTTGGGGTGAGGTTGTGGTTGAGTGTTAAGGTGAGGGTTAGGGTGAGGTTTAGGGTGAGGGTTAGATGAGGGTGAGGGTTAGGGTTAGGGTGAGGTTGAGGGTTAGCGTTAGGGTGAGGGTTAGGGATAGTGTGAAGGTTAGGGTTAGGCTGAGGTTTAGGGTTACTGTGAGGGTTCATGTTAGGTTTAGCCTTAGTGTTAGGGTGAGGGTAAGCATTAGGTTGAGGGTTAGGTTAGGGTGAGGTTTAGGGTTAGTATGAGGGTTAGGGCTAGGGTGAGGGTAAGGGTGAGTGTTAGGGTTAGGGTGATGTTTAGGGTGAGGGTGAGGGTTAGGGTGAGGCTAATGGTGAGGGTTCAGTTGAGGGTTTGTGTTAGGGTTACGGTGAGTTTGAGACTTAGGGTTAGGTTTAGGGTGAGGATGAGTTTTAGGGTTAGGGTCAGGTTTAGTGTTATCATTAGGGTTAGAGTTAGAATAAGGGTGAGGGTGAGGATTAGGTTAGGGTTAGGGTGAGTTTTAGGATAATGTTAGTGTTAGGGTTAGGGTTAGGGTGAGAGTTGGGAGGAGCGTTAGGGTTAGGGATAGGTTTACGATTAGGGTTAGGGTGAGGGTGAGTGTGAGGTTTAGGGATAGGGTTAGGCTTAGTTTTAGGGTTAGGCTGAGGGTGATTGTGAGCTTGAGGGTTAGGGTTATGGTGAGAATTAGGTTTGGGGTTAGGGTGAGCGTAAGGGTTGGGGTGAGTGTTAGGGTTTGGTGAGGGTTAGGGTTCGGGTTAAGGTTAGGGTTAGGTTGGAGGTTAGTGTTAGGGTGAGGGTTAGCGTTAGGGGTAGGGTTAGGTTGAGGGTGAGGGTGAGGGTTAGGGTTAGGATTAGGATTAAGGTGAGCCTGAGGGTTAGGGTGAGGGTGAGGGTTAGGTTTAGGGTGAGGGTTAAGCTAAGGGTTAGGGTGAGTGTTAGGTTTAGGGTGATGTTTAGGTTGAGGGTGAGGGTTAGGGTTAGGGTGAGGGTGAAGGTTCGGTTGAGGGTTTGGGTTAGGTTTAGGTTGAGCGTGACGGTGAGTGAGAGTGTTAGGTTTAGGGTTAGGACTAGGTTTAGGGTGAGGGTGAGTGTGAGGGTTAGGGTTAGGTTTATTGTTAGGCTTAGATTTAAGCTGAGGGTGATGGTGAGTGTGAGGTTTAGGGTTATGTTGAGTGTGAACATTAGGGTTAGGTTTAGGGTGAGGGTGTGGTTGACGGTTAGGGTGAGGGTTAGGGTTTGGTTTAGGGTGAGGGATAGATGAGGGTCAGGGTTAGGGTTAGGGTGAGGGTTAGGTTTAGGGTGAGGGTGAGGGTTAGCGTTAGGGTGAGGGTTCGGGTTATGGTTTGGATTAGGGTGAGTGTTAGAGTTACGGTGATGTTTATGGTGAGGGTGAGGGTTAGTTTGAGTGTTTGCTTTAGGTTTAGGGTGAGGTTGAGGGTGAGGGTGAGGCTTAGGGTTAGGGTGAGGGTGAGGGTGACTCTTAGGGTTAGTGTTAGGGTTAGGCTTTAGGCTGAGTTTTAGGCTGAGGGTGAGGGTGAGCTTTAGGGTTAGGGTGAGTGTTATGATTAGGGTTAATGATAGGGTGATATTTACGGTGAGGGTTAGTGTGAGAGTTAGTGTTAGGGTTAAGCTTAGTGTTAGAGTGAGTGTAAGGGTTAGGTTGAGGGTTAGGTTTAGGGATATGTTGAGGGTTGGGATGAGGGTTAGGGTGAGTGTAAGGTTTAGGGTGAGGGTTATGGTGAGTGTGAGAGTTAGTGTTAGGGTTAGGGTTAGGGTGAAGTTGAGGTTTAGGGTTATGATAAGGGTTAGGGTTAGGGTAAGGATGAGGGTTTGGGAGAGGGTTAGGATGAGGGTTAGGGTGAGGTTTCGTGTTAGGGTTCGGGTTAGGGTTCGGGTGAGGGTGGGGGTAAGGTTGAGGGTGAAGTTTAGGGTTACAGTTAGGATGAGGGTGAGGATTAGTTTAAGATTAGGTTTAGGGTTAGGTTTAGGCTGAAGATGAGTCTGAGGGTGTGGGTGAGGATTAGGGTTAGGTTGAGTGTATGGTTACGGTTAGGGTGAGGGTTAGTGTTAGGGTTAAGTTTAGGATGAGAGTTAGTTTGAGGGGTACGGTTATGGTTAGGATGAGCATTAGGGTTAACGTTAGGGTTGGGGATAGGGTTAGGGTTAGGGTGAGGTTTAGGGTTAGGGTTAGGGTTAGGGTCAGCGTTCTGGTGAAGGTTATGGTTAGGGTTAGGGTTAGGGTGAGAGTTAGGGTCAGGGTGAGGGTTAGGGTTAGGGTTAGATTTATGGTGAGAGTTAGGTTTAACGTGAGGTTTAGGATGAGTGTGAGGGTTACAGTTAGCATTAGGGTTAGGGTGAGGTTTAGGGTGAGGATTAGGATTAGGTTTAGGTTTTGGGTGAGGTGAGGGTGAGGGTGATTGTGAGGTTTATGGTTAGGGTGAGAGATAGGTTTAGTGTGAGGGTGAGGGTTAGGGTTAGGGTGAGGGTGAGCGTGATGGTGACAGTGAGGCTTAGGGTGTGGGTGAGGGTGAGTGTGAGGGTTAGGTTTAGGGTTTGGGTTAGGGTTAGGGTGAGGGTGAAGTTGAGGGTTAGTTTTAGGAGTAGCATTAGGTTTCAATTTAGACAGGTTGAGCGTGAGGGTGAGGGTGACGGTTAGGTTTAGCGTTAGGTTGAGGGTTAGGGTTATTTTGAGGGTTATGGTGAGGGTAAGGCTAAAGGTTAAGGTTAGGGTTACAGTGAGGGTTAGGCTTAGGGTTAGGGTTATTGTTAGTGTTAGGTTAGTGTTAATTTTGCGGTGAGGGTGAGGCTCAGGGTGAGGTTTATGGTTAGGTTTAGGGTTAGGGTTAGGGTTAGGGTTAGGATTAGGCTTATGGTTAAGGTATGGGCTAGGGTGAGGGTGAGGGTTAGGGTGAGGGTTAGGTTTCAGGTTAGTTTTAAGTTTAGGGTTGGGGTTAGGGATAGGCTTAGTGTTAGGCGGAGGGTGAGGTTGAGGGTGAGGGTTAGGGTTAGGGAGAGTGTTACTGTTAGAGTTAGGGTGAGGGTGAGTGTGAGGGTAAGGTTTGTCTTAGGCTTAGGCTTAGGTTTAGGCTGAGCCTAAGGGTGAGGGTGAGGGTTAGGGTTAGGTTGAGGGTTATGGACAGGGTGAGGGTTAGCGTTAGTGTTAGGGTTATTGGTAGGATTAGGTTAGGTTGTAAGTTACTGTGAGGGTGAGTGTAAGGGTTAGGGTTAGGCAGAAGTTTAGGTTTAGGGATAGGGTTAGAGTTAGGGTTAGGGTAAGGGTGAGGTTTAGGGTTAGAGTTAGGTTTAGTGTTAGGGTTAGGTTTAGGGTGAGGATGAGTGTGAGGGTGACAGTGAGGCTTAGGGTGTGGGTGAGGGTGAGTGTGAGTGTTAGGCTTAGGTTTTGGGTTAGGTTTAGTGTGAGGGTGAAGTTGAGGGTTAGTGTTAGGAGTAGCGTTAGGTTTAAAGTTAGGCTGAGTGTGAGCGTGATTGTGAGAGTGACGGTTAGGGTTAGGGTTAGGTTGAGGGTTAGGGTTATTGTGAGGGTTATGGTGAGGGTAAGTCTAAAGGTTAAGGTTAGGGTTACAGTAAGGGTGAGGGTTAGGATTAGGGTTAGTGTTAGTGTTAGGTTAGTGTTAATTTTGGGGTGAGGGTGAGGCTGAGGGTGAGGTTTATGGTTAGGTTTAGGGTTAGGGTTAGGATTAGGCTTAGGGTTAGAATTAGGCTTAGGGTTAAGATATGGGCTAGGGGAGGGTGAGGTTTAGGGTGAGGGTTAGGTTTCGGGTTATTGTTAAGTTTAGGGTTGGGGTTAGGGATAGGCTTAGTGTTAGGCAGAGTGGGAGGGTGATTGTGAGGATTAGGGTTAGGGAGAGTGTTACTGTTAGGGTTAGGGTGAGGGTGAGTGTGATGGTAAGGTTTAGTCTTAGGCTTAGGCTTAGGTTTAGGCTGAGCCTAAGGGTGAGGGTGAGGGTTAGGGTTAGGGTGAGGGTTATGGACAGGGTGAGGGTTAGCGTTAGGGTTAGGGTTATTGGTAGGATTAAGGTTAGGTTGAAAGTTACTGTGAGGGTGAGGGTTAGGGTTAGGGTTAGGGTGAAGTTTAGGTTTAGGGATAGGGTTAGAGTTAGGGTTAGGGTAAGGGTGAGGTTTAGGGTTAGAGTTAGTTTTAGTGTTAGGGTTAGGGTTACTGTGAGGATGAGTGTGAGGGTGACAGTGAGGCTTAGGTGTGGGTGAGGGTGAGTGTGAGGGTTAGGGTTAGGGTTAGGTTTAGTGTTAGTGTTAGGTTGAACTTGAGGGTTAGTGTTAGGAGCAGCGTTAGTTTTAAAGTTAGGCTGAGGGTGAGCGTGAGGGTGAGAGTGACGGTTAGGGTTAGGGTTAGGTTGAGGGTTAGGGTTATTGTGAGGGTTATGGTGAGGGTAAGGCTAAAGGTTAAGGTTAGGAATACAATGAGGGTTAGGGTTAGGGTTAGGGTTATTGTTAGTGTTAGGTTAGTGTTATGTTTACAGTGAGGGTGAGGCTGAGGGTGAGGTTTATGGTTAGGTTTAGGGTTAGGTTTAGTGTTAGGGTTAGGGTTAGGCTTAGGGTTAGGTTATCGGCTAGGGTGAGGTTGAGGGTTATGATGAGGGTTAGGTTTAGCGTTAGTGTTAAGTTTAGGGTTGGGGTTAGGGATAGGATTAGTGTTAGGCGGAGGGTGAGGGTGAGGGTGAGGGTTAGGGTTAGGGTGTGGGTGAGGGTTAGGGTTAGGGTGCGGGTGAGGTTTAGGGTCAGTGTTAACATTAGGGTGAGGGTTAGTGTGAGGGTTATGGTTAGGGTGAGTGTTACTGTTAGGGTTAGGGTGAGGGTGAGTGTGAGGGTAAGGGTTAGTCTTTGGCTTAGGCTTAGGTTTAGGCTGAGCCTAAGGGTGAGGTTTAGGGTTAGGTTTAGGGGTAAGGTTATGGACAAGTTGAGGGTTAGCGTTAGGGTTAGGGTTATTGGTAAGATTAGGGTTAGGTTGAATGTTACTCTGAGGGTGAGGGTTAGCGTTAGGGATAGGGTGAGGTTAAGTTTAGGAATAGGGTTAGAGTTAGGGTTAGGGTAAGGGTGAGGTTTAGGGTTAGAGTTAGGGTTAGTGTTAGGGTTAGGGTGAGGGTTAGGCTTAGGCTTAGGCTTAGGCTTAGGCTTAGGCTGAGCATAAGGGTGAGTTTTACGGTTAGGGTTAGTGTGAGGGTTAGGGTTAGGGTTAGTGTTATGGTTAGGGTTAGGGTGAAGTTGAGTGTGAGGGTTAGGGTTAGTCTTAGTCTTAGGCTTAGGCTTAGGCCGAGCTTAAGGGTGAGGTTGAGGGTTAGGGTTAGGGTGAGGTTTAGGGTGTTAAGATTTGGGTGAGGATTAGGATGAGGTTTAGGGTTAGGATTAGGGTTACAGTGAGGGTTAGAGTGAGGGTGAGTGTTAGGGTTAGCATTAGGGTGAAGTTAGGGTTAGGGTCAGGGTTACATTGAGGGTGAGGTTTAGGGTTAGGGTGAGGGTTAGGGTTAGTGTTTGGGTGATGGTGAGGGTTAGGATTAGGGATATGGCTAGGGTTATTGTTAGTGTTATGATTAGGGTTAAACTTATGTTGAGGGTGAGGCTGAGGGTGAGGGTTTGGCTTATTGTTAGGGTGACGTTTAGGGTTAGGGTTAGGGTTAGGGTTAGGAGGAGGTTTTGGGTTAGGTTGAAGGTGATGGTTAGGGTTAGGGTTAGGGTTAGAATAACCATGAGGGTGAGGTTTAGGTTTAGGGTTAGGATGAGGTTAAGGGTTAGTATTAGTGTTAGTGTTAGGGTGAGAGTTAGGAGGAGGGTTAGTGTTAGGGTTAGGATTAGGATTAGCGTTAGGGTGAGTGTGAGGGTGTGGTTTAGGGTTATGGTTGAGGTTCTGCTTAGGGTTAGGCTGAGGGTGTGGTTGAGGGTGAGGGTTAGGGTTAGGGTGAGGCTGAGGATGAGGGTTAGGGTTAGTGTTATCATTAGGGTTAGGGTTAGAATAACGGTGAGGGTGAGGATTAGGGTTAGGGTTACGATGAGGTTAAGGGTTAGTGTTCGTTTTAGTGTTAGGGTTACTGTTATGGTGAGAGTTAGGAGGAGGGTTAGGGTTAGGGTTAGGGTTAGGATTAGGGGTAGAGTGAATGTGAGGGTGTGGTTTATGGTTAGGTTTGGAGTTAGGCTTAGAGTTAGGCTGAGGGTGAGGTTGAGGGTGAGGGTTAGGGTTAGGCTTAGTGTTAGAGTTAGGGTTAGGGTGAGGGTGAGTGTTAAGTTTAGGGTTAGGATTAAGGTTAGGGTGAGTGTGATGTTTAGGTTAGGGTTAGGCTTAGGTTAAGGCTGAGGGTGAGGGTGAGGGTGAGGGTTAGGGTTAGGGTGAGGGTTGGGGTTAGGGTTAGAGAGGGTCGGGGTGAGGGTTATGATTAGGCTTAGGGTTAAGTTATGGGCTAGGGTGAGGGTGAGGTTTAGGCTCAGGGTTAAGGTGAGGGTTAGTGTGAGGGTTAGGTTTAGGGTTAGTGTTAGGGTTAGTTTTGGGGTTAGGGATAGTCTTAGTGTTAGGCGGAGGGTGAGGGTGTGGGTGAGGGTTATGGTTAGGGTGAGGATGAGGTTTAGGGTTAGAGTTAGCATTAGGGTAAGGGTTAGTCTTAGGGTTAGGGTTAGTGTTACAATTAGGGTTAGGGTGAGGGTGAGTGTGAGGGATAGGTTTAGGATTAGACTTAGGGTGAGGGTGAGTGTTAGGGTTAGGGTTAGGCTTAGGCTTAGGGTTAGAATATGGGCTAGGGTGAGGGTGAGGGTTAGTGTTAGGGTTAGGGTGAGTGTGAGGTTTACAGTTAGTCTTAGACTTAGGCTTAGGCTTCGGCTGAGCATGAGTGTGAGGGAGAGGTTTAGGGTTAGGATGAGGGTTAGGGTTTTAGGGTTAGGGTGTGGGTTAGGATGAGTGTGAGTGTTAGG
Organism: Dipodomys merriami; assembly: GCF_024711535.1. Taxonomy (NCBI): domain Eukaryota; kingdom Metazoa; phylum Chordata; class Mammalia; order Rodentia; family Heteromyidae; genus Dipodomys; species Dipodomys merriami. The sequence continues at coordinate 1,912,897 of NW_027206102.1, forward strand.
ATTAGCCTTAGGGTGAGGTTTAGGGTTAGGGTTAGGGTTACGTTGAGGGTGAGGGTTACAGTTAGGGTGAATGTTAGGGTTAGGGTTAGGCTGAGGGTGATGGTTTGGATTAGGTTTAGGTTTAGGGTTATTGTTAGTTTTATGATTAGGGTTAAGTTTACAGTGAGGGTGAAGCTGAGGGTGAGGGTTACGATTAGGGTTAGGGTTAGTGTGTGGGTTAGGCTGAGGGTTAGATTTAGGCTGAGGGTGAGTGTGGGGATGAGGATTACTTTTTGAGTGATGGTTAGGGTTATGGTTAGGTTGAGGGTTAGGATGAGGGTTAGGGTTAGGATTAGGGTTAGGGTGACGGCTAGGATGAGGGTGAGTGTTAGGGTTAGGGTGAGGGTTAGGGTTAGGGTTATGGTGAGGGTTAGGGATAGTGTGAGGGTTACGGTTAGGGTGAGGTTTAGTGTTACTGTGAGGGTTCATGTTAGGTTTAGGCTTAGTGTTATGGTGAGGGTAAGGGTTAGGTTGAGGGTTAGGTTAGGGTGAGGTTAGGGTTAGTTTGAGGGTTAGGGCTAGGCTAATGCTAAGGGTGAGTGTTAGGGTTTGGGTAATTTTTAGGGTGAGGGTGAGGGTTATGGTGAGGGTGAGGGTGAGGGTTCAGTTGAGGGTTTGGGTTAGGGTTAGGTTGAGGTTGAGGGTTAGTGTTATGTTGGGGATTAGGATGAGGGTTAGGGATAGGATTAGGGTTAGGGTGATGGCTAGGATGAGGGTGAGGGTTAGGGTTAAGATTAGGCTTAGGCTTAGGGTTAGGCTGAGGCTGAAGGTGAGGTTGAGGGTTAGGATTTGGGTGATGGTTAGGGTTACAGTTAGGGTGAGGGTTAGGATGAGTATTAAGGTTAGAGTGAGGGTTAGGGTGAGGGGGACATTAAGGGTTAAGGTGAGGGATAGGCTGAGTGTGAGTGTTAAGGTAATGTTGAAGTTTAGGGTTAGGGTGAGGTTTAGGGTGAGGGTTAGGTTTAGCGTTAGGGTTAGGGTTAGCGTTAGGGTGAGGGTTAGTGTGAGGGTTAGGGTTAGGGTTACGGTTACGGTTAGGGTTAGGGTGAGGTTGATTTTGAGGGTTAGGGTTAGTCTTAAGCTTATGCTTAGGCTAAGGCCCAGCTTCAGGTTGAGGGTGGGGGTTACGGTTAGGGTGAGGGTTAGGGTTAGGGTCATGGTTAGGGTTAGGGCGAGGTTGAAGGTTAGGGTTAGGGTTAGGGTGGATTTTAAGTTTAGGGTGATGGTTAGGGTTAGTGTGAGGGTTAGTGTTCGGGTTAAGTTTAGTTTTAGTGTGAAGGTAAGTGTTAGGATGAGGTTTAGGGTTAGGGTGACGTTTAGGTTTAGAGTTAGTGTTAGGGTGAGGGTTAAGGTTAGGGTTAGGTTTAGGGTTAGAGTGAGGGTTAGGGTGAGGTTTAGTGTTACTGTTAGGTTTAGGGTTAGGTCTTGGGTTAGGGTGAGGGTAAGGGTTAGAGTGAGGTTTAGGGTTAGGGTTAGTGTTAGGGTGAGTGTTAGGGTTAGGGTGATGGTGAGGGTAAGTTTTAGGGTGAGAACTAAGGTTAGGGTTAGGGTTAGGGTAAGGTTTAGGTTTAGGGTAAGTGTGAGTGTGAGAGTTAGGTTTAGGATTTGGCTTAGCTGTAGGGTTAGTCTTAGGGTGAGCGTGAGGGTGAGTGCCAGAGTTAGGTATAGGGTGTGGGTGAGCATTAGGGTGAGGGTGAGTGTGAATTTGAAGGTGAGGTTGAGGGTTAGGGTTTGGTTGAGTGTTAGGTTTAGGGTTAAGGTTAGGGTGAGGGTTAGGGTTAGGGTTAGGGTAAGGATGAGGGTTAGGCTTGGGTTAGGTTTAGGGTTAGGGTGAGGGTAAGTTTTGGGGTCAGTGTGAGGGTTAGGTTTAGGATTAGGTTTAGGGTTAGGGTGAGGGTTAGGGATAGGGTTAGTTTTAGGGTGAACGTTTTGGTTAGGGTTAGGCTTAGGATTATGTTGAGGGTGAGGGTGAGGGTTAGGGTTAATGGGAGGGTGAGGGTTAGTGTTAGGGTTAGGATGAGGGTTAGACTGAAAGTTAGGGTTAGGTTTGGGTGAGGGTAAGAGTTAGGGTGAGGGTTAGGGTGAGGGTGAGGTTTAGGTTTAGGCTTGGGTTAGGGTGTGGGTTAGTGTTAGGGTTAGGGTTGGGGTTAGGGTGAGGTTTAGGGTGTGGGTAAGGGTTAGGGTGTGGGTAAGGGTTAGGGTGTGGGGAAGGTTTAGAATGAGGGTTAGGGTGAGGGTGAGTGTTAGGGATAGCATTCGGGTTAAGGTTAGTTTTAGGGTGAGGGTTAGGGTTAGGGTTACAGTGAGAGTGAGGGTTAAGGTTAGCATTAGGGTTAGGGTTAGCGTAAGGGTGAGGTTTAGGGTTAGGTTGAGGGTGAGGGTGAGGCTTAGGGTTAGGTTTACGGTGAGGGTTAGGCTTAGGGTGAGGGTTTTGGTTAACTTTAGGGTGAGGGTTAGGTTTAGGTTTAGGCTTAGATGTTGGGTTAGGCTTAGGGTGCTGGTGAGGGTGAGGTTCAGAGTTAGGTTTAGGATTAGGGTTATGGTATGGTTAGGGATAGGTTGAGGATGAGGGTGAGGGTTAGGGTGAGGGTTATGGTGAGGGTGAGGGTGAGGGTAAGGGTTAGGTTCAGGGTGAGGGATAGGGTTATGATTAGGGTAAGAGTGAGGGTGAGTGTGAGGGTGAGGTTGAGGGTGAGAGTGAGTGTAAAGTTTTAGGAATAGGGTTAGAGTTAGGGTTAGGGTAAGGGTGAGGTTTAGAGTTAGGGTTCGGGTTAGGATGAGGGTTAGGATGAGAGTTAAGTTTGGGGTTAGGATAAGGATGAGGGTTTTGGTTAGGGTTAGGTTTAGAGTTAGGGTTAGTGTTTGGATGAGGATTAGGGATAGGCTGAGGGTGAGGTTGAGGGTGAGGGTGAGGTTAGGGTTAAAGTGAGGGCTAGGGTTAGGGTTAGCGTTTAGGTTAGGGTGAGGGTTAGGTTTAGGGTTAGGGTTAGGATGAGGGTTAGTCTGAGGCTTGGGGTTAGGATTTGGGTGAGGGTAAGGGTTAGGGTGAGGTTTAGGGTGAGGGTGAGGGTTAGGTTTAGGCTTAGGGTTAAAGTGAGGGTTATGGTTAGGGTGAGAGTGAGGGTTAGGGTTAGGGTTAGTGTGAGTGTTAGGGTTAGGTGAGGGTTAGGGATAGGGTGGGGATTAGGGTTAGTGTCAGGGTTAGGGTTAGGGTTAGAGTTACGGTGAGGGTGAATGTGAGGGTTAGGGTTAGGTTTAGGGTTAGGTTTAGGGATAGGCTGAGGGTGAGGGTGAGTGTGAGGGTGAGTTTTAGGGTTAGGGTGAGGGTTAAGTTTAGGTTTAGGGTTAGGGTTGGGTTAAGGGTTAGGGTTAGCGTTAGGAAGAGGGTTTGGCTGAGGGTTAGTTTTATGGTTAGGGTGAGGTTTAGGGTTATTGTGAGGGTTAGGATGAGAGTTAGGCTGATGGTTAGGGTTAGGATTAGGGTGAGGTTAAGGGTTAGGGTGAGGTTGAGGGATAGTTTTAGGATTAGGGTTAGGGTTAGGGTGTAGTTTAGGAATAGGTTTAAGATTAGGGTGAGGGTTAGGGTGAGGGTTAGGGTTAGGGTGAGGATTAGAGTTAGGGTGAGGTTTAAGGTGATGGTTAGGGTTAGGGTGAGGCTGAGGGTTAGGGTTAGGTTGAGGTTTAGGATTAGGGTGATGTTAAGGGTGAGGGTGAGGTTTAGGGTGAGGATGAGTGTGAGGTTTGGGTTAGGGTTTAGGTGAGTTTTAGGGTTAGGGTGAGGGCTAGGGTTAGGTTTAGGGTTAGGGTGAGGTTTAGGTTTAGTGTGACGGAGAGGGTGAGTGTTAGCTTTAGGTTTAGGCTTAAGTGTAGGGTTAGGCTTAGGGTGAGGGTGAGTGTGAGGGTCAGAATTAGGTTTAGGGTGAGGGTTAGGTTTATGGATAGGGTTAGTGTGAGGGTGAGGGTTAGGGTGAGGGTGATGTTGAGGGTGACGGTGAGTGTTAGGTTTAGAGTGAGTGATAGGGTTATCGTTACTGTTAGGGTGAGGGTGAGGGTGTGGGTTTCGGTGAAGGTGATTGTGAAGTTGAGGGTGAGCATGAGGGTTAGGGTTTTGGTGAAGGTTAATTTTAGGGTTTGGGTTAAGGTTAGGTTGAGGGTTAGGGTTAGGGTTAGGATGATTGTTAGGGTGAATGTTAGGTTTAGGGTTAGGGTGAGGGTAAGGTTTCGGGTGAGGGTGAGTGTTAGGATTAGGATTAGGGTTAGTTTTAGGGTGAGGGTAAGGGATAAGATTAGGGTGAGGGTGAGGGTTTTGATTAGGGTTAGGTTTAGAGTTAGGGTGAGGGTGAGGTTTAGGGTTAGGTTTTGGATTAGGGTTAGGGTTAGGCTGAGTGTGAGGTTGAGGGTGAGGGTGACGGTTAGGGTGAGGGTTAGGGTGAGGGTTAGTCTTAGGATGAGGGTTAGGCTTAGGGTTAGGGTGAAGGATAGGGTGAGCTTCAGTGTTAGATTTAGGGTTAGGGTTGGGATTAGATTGAACGTTACGGTGTGGGTAAGGGTTAGGGTGAGGTTTAGGATGATGGTGATGGATAGGTTTAAGGAGAGGGTAAGGGTTACTGCGAGGCTTAGGGTGAGGCTGAGGGTTAATGTAGCATTAGGGGTATGGTGAGGGTGAGGGTTAGGGTGAAGGATAGGGTTAGGGTTAGGGATAGGGTGAGGATTAAGTTTAGGGTTAGGTTTAGGGTGATGGTTAGGCTGAGGGGTAGGGTTAGTGTTAGTGTTAGGGTGTGGGTTAATGTTAGGGTTAGGGTTAGGGTGAGGTTGAGGGTGAGGGTAAGGTTTAGGGTGAGGGTGATGGTGAAGTTGAGGTTTAGTGTTAGCATTAGGGTTAGGTTTAGGGTTAGGGTTAGGATTAGGGTTAGGGTGAGGGTGAGGGTTAGGATGAGGGTGTGTTTTAGGGTGTATGTGATGGTTAGGGTTAGGGTGAGGATTAAGGTGATGGTGAGGGTTAGGGTGAGGGTTATGGTTAGGGTGAGGGTTAGGTTTAGGGTGATATTTAGGGTGAGGGTGAGGTTTAGGGTGAGGATTAGTGTAAGGAGGAGGATTACAGTTAGGGTTAGGATGAGGGTTAGGTTTAGGTTTATGTTTAGGGTGAGGGTGAGGGTTAGGGTTAGCGTTAGGGTTAGGGTGAGGGTTAGGGTTAAGGTTAGGTTGAGGGTTAGGGTTAGGGTGATATTTAGGCTGACAGTGAGGTTTCGGCTGAGTATTAGTGTTAAGGTGAGGATTACGGTTAGGGTGAGGGTGAGGGTGAGGATTAGGGTTATGTTTAGGGTGAGGGTAAGGGTTAGGGTGAGGGTGAGGATGAGCGTAATTGTGAAGGTGTAGGTGAGGTTTAGGGTTACGGTGAGGGTAACGGTGATTGTGAGGTTTAGGGTGAAGGTGATGGTTAGGGTTAGGTTTAGGCTGAGGGGTAGGGTGAGGGGTAGGGTTAGGGTTAGGGTGAGGATAAGGGTTAGGGTGTGGCTTAGGGTGAGACTGAGGATTATGGTTAGCTTTAGTGTTAGGGTGAGGGTTAGGGTGAGGGTTAGGATGAGGGTGAGGCTTAGGTTGAGGATGAGGGTTAGAGTTAGGGTTAAGTGAGGGTTAGGGTTATGGTGAGGTTTAGGATTAGGTTTAGGGTGAGGGTTAGAGTTCAGGTGAGCTTGAGTGTTAGGGTGTGGGTGATGGTTAGTGTTAGGTTGAGGGTTAAGTTGACGGTTAGGGTTAGGGTGAGGGTGAGAGTTACGGTTAAGGTGAGCATTAGGGTGAGGGTTAGGATTAGGGTATGTGTGAGGATTAGGGTTAGGGTTAGGGTTATGGTGATGGTAATGGTTAGGGTGAGGTTTAGGGTGAGGTTGAGGGTGAGGTTTAGGGTTAGTTTTATTGTTAGGGTGATGTTACGGTGAGGTTTAGGGTTATGGTGAGGGTGAGGATTAGGGTTAGCGTTAGGGTGAGGGTTGGAGTTAGTGTGAGTGTTCGGGATAGGTTTGGGTTTAGGGTGAGGGTCAGAGTTATGGTGAGGGTTAGAGTTAGGTTGAAGGTGAGGGTGAGGTTTAGGGTTAGGATTAGGGTTAGGGTTAGGGTTAGGCTGAGGGTGAGTCTGAGGGTGAGGGATAGGGATAGGTTGAGGATTAGGGTTAGTGTAAGGGTCAGGTTGAGGGTTAGGGTTAGAATTAGGAAGAGGGTTTGGTTGAGGGTTAGGGTTAGGGTTAGGGTGAGGGTTAGGGTTAGTGTGGGGGTTAGGGTGAGGTTTAGTTTGAGAGGTAGGTTTAGGGATAGGGTTAGGGTGAGGTTTAGGTTTAGAGTGAGGGTTTAGGTTAGGGTTAGGGTGAGGGTTAGGTTGAGCATTACAGTGAGGGTTAGGGTTAGGTTTAGGGTTAGAGTGAGGGTTAGGGTGAGGTTTAGTGTTAGTGTTAGGGTTAGGGTTAGTGTGAGCGTTAGGGGGAGATTCAGGGTTAGAGTGAGGGTTAGGGAGAGGTTGAGGGTTAGGGATAGTGTAAGGGTTAGGATTAGGTTTACAGTTAAGGTTAGGCTTAGATTTGGGATTAGGTTGAGGGTGAGTGTTATGGTTATCCTTACGGTTAGGGTTAGGTTTAGGGTGAGGTTTAGGGATAGGGTTAGGGTTAGGATGAGGGTGAGGGTGAGGTTAGGGTTAGGTTTAGGGTGAGGGTTAGGTTTAAGGTGAGGGTTAGGGTGATGGTGAGGGTAAGGGTTAGGGGGAGGGCTAGGTTTAGGGTTAGGGTTAGGTTGAGGTTAATGTTTAGGGTGAGTATGAGGTTGAGGGTTTGGTTTAGGATGAGGCTTAGGTTTAAGGTTAGGCTTTGGGTGAGGGTGAGGTTGAGGGGAAGAGTTAGGTTTAGCGTGAGGGTTAGTGTTATGGTTAGGGTTATGGTGAGGGTGAGGGTTTGGGTGATGATAAGGGTGAGGGTGAGGTTGAGGGTTAGGTATAGGGTGAGGGTTAGGGTTATGGTTAAAGTGAGGGTGAGGTTTAGGGTGAGTGTTAGGGTGAGTTTGAGGTTTAGGGTTTGCATTAGGATAAGGGTTAGGGTTAGGCTGAGTTTTAGCGTTAGGATTAGGGTGAGGGTGAGGTTGAGGATGAGTGTGAGGTTTAGGCTGAAGTGTAGGGTTAGGGTTAGGGATAGGGTAAGGATTAGGGTTAGGGTTAAGTTTAGGGTGAGTGTTATGCTGAAGGGTAGGTTTCGGGTTAGGGTGAGGGTTAGGGTAAGGGTTAGGGTTAGCGTTAGGGTGAGGTTGAGGGTGAGGGTAAGGTTTAGGGTGATGGTTAGGGTGAGGTTGAGGTTTAGGGTTAGCATTAGGTTTAGAGTTAGCCTTAGGCTAAGTTTTAGGGTTAGGATTAGGGTTGGGGTGTGGGTGAGGGCTAGTGTTAGCAATAGGGTTATTTTAGGATTAGGTTTAGTGTGAGGGTTAGGGATAGGCTTATGGTAAGGATGAGGTTAAAGGTTAGGGTTAGGGTGAGGGTGAGGGTGAGGGTTAGGGTTAGGGTTAGTTTTAGCGTGAGGGCTAGGGTGAGGGTGAGGGTTTGGGTGAGGGATATTGTGAGGGTATTGGTTTCGGTTAGGAAAGGCTTAGAGTTAGGGTTAGGGTGAGGATTTGGGTGAGGCTGAGGTTTAAGTTGAGGATTAGGGTTAGGGTGAGGATTAGGGTTAGGGTTAGGTTAAGGGTGAGAATTAGGTTGATGTTTAGGGTGAGGGTAAGGTTTAGGGTGTGGGTGAGGGTGAGGGTGAGGGTTAGGGGGTAGGTGAGGGTTAGGTTTAGGGTGAGGGCTAGGGTTAGGGTTATGGTTAGAGTGAGGTTAAGGTTTAGCTTGAGGGTGAGGGTGAAGTTTCGGTATAGGATTAGGCTTAGGTGTAGGGTTAGGCTTAGTGTGAGGGTCAGAGTTAGGGTTTAGGGTGAGGTTTAAGGTTATGGTTCGGGTTAGGGTGAGGGTGAGGGTTAGGGTTAAGGTTTGGGTTAGGGTGAGGTTTAGGGTGAGGGTGAGGGTTAGGATTGGGATTACGGTTAGTTTTAGGGTGAGGGTAAGTGATAGGGTTAGGGTTAGGCTGAGGGTGAGCGTTAGGGGTAGGTTTAGAGTTAGGGTGAGGGTGAGGGTGAGGGTTAGGGTTAGGTTTTGTATTAGGTTTAGAGTTAGTGTAAGGCTGAGGGTGAGGTTGAGGGTGAGGGTGACGATTAGGGTGAGGGTTAGGTTTAGGGTTAGGTTTAGGATGAGGGTTAGGCTGAGCGTTAGGGTTATTGTTCGGGAAAGGATAAGTGTTAGGGTGGGAGTGAGGTTTAGAGTTAGGCTTAGGGTTAGGGTGACAGTTAGTGTGAGGTTTAGTGTTAGGTTTAGGTTTAGGGTTAGTGTGAGTGTTAGCGTTAGGGTAAGGGTTAGGATGAGTGTTAGGGTGATGGTGAGGGATAGGGTTAAGATGAGGGTAAGGGTTAGGGCGAGTTTTAGGGTGAGGCTGAGGGTTAATGTAGCATTAGGTGTACGGTGAGGGTGAGGGTTTTGGTGAGGCTTAGCATAAGTGTTAGGGATTGGGTGACTATTAGGGTTAGGGTTAGGTTTAGGGTGACGGTTATGCTAAGGGTTAGGGTTAGGGTTAGTGTTAGGGTGAGGGTTAGGGTGTGGGTTAATGTTAGGTTTAGGGTTAGGGTGAGGTTGAGGGTGAGGGTAAGGGTTAGGGTGAGGGTTATGGTGAGGTTGAGGTTAAGGGTTAGCATTAGGGTTAGGGTTAGGGTTAGGGTTAAGATTAGGGTTAGGGTGAGGTTGAGGGCTAGTGTTACCATTAGGGTTAGGATTAGGGTTAAGGTGAGGGTGAGGTTTAGGGTGAGGGAGAGGGTAGTTTGAGGGTTAGGGTGAGGGTGAGGTATTTGGTTAGGAAAGGCTTAGGGTTAGGGTTAGGGTGAGGATTAGGGAGAAGGTGAGGTTTAAGTTGAGGATTAGGGTTAGGGTGAGGATTGGGGTTAACTTTACGGTTTGGGTTAGGGTTAGGGTGATGTTTAGGGTGAGGGTGATGGTTAGGGTGAGGGTGAGGCTGATGGTTGGGGTGATGGTGAGGGTTGGGGTAAAGGTGAGGGTGAGGGTTCGGTTAGGGTTAGGGTTCGGGTTAGGGTTAGGGTTAGTGTGAGGATATGGGTTAGGGCGAGGGTTAGGGTGAGAGTGAGGGTTAGGGTTAGCGTTAGGGTTAGGGTTAGGTTTAGGATGAGGGTTAAGGTGAGGTTTAGGGTTAGTATGAGGTTGAGGGTTAGAGTTAGGTTTAGGGTGAGGGTTAGGGTTAGGGTTAGGGTTAGAGTGAGAGTTAGTGTGAGGGTTAGGGTTAGGATGAGGGTTAGGCTGAGAGTTAAGTTTTGGGTTAGGGTGAGGGTGAGGGTTAGGTTTTGGATTAGGGTTAGGGTTAGGGATAGGGTTATGATTAGTGTGAAGGTTTTGGATAGGTTTAGGTTTAGAGTTAGGGTGAGGGTTAGGGTTAGTGTTTGGATTAGTGTTAGCATTAGGGTTAGGCTGAGGGTGAGGTTGAGGGTGAGGGTGAGGGTTGGGTTAATGTGAGGTTTAGGGTTAGGATTAGCTTTAAGGTTAGGGTGAGGGTTAGGTTTAGGTTTAGGGTTAGAATGAGGGTTAGGCTGAGGGTTAGGTTTACGTTTCAGGTGAGGGTAAGGTTTAGGGTGAGTTTTAGGGTGAAGGTGAGGGTTAGGTTAAGGCTTAGGGTTAGGGTGAGGTTTAGGGTTAGGGTTAGGGTGAGGGTGAGGTTTAGGGTGACGGTGAGGGTGAGGGTTAGGTTTAGGTGAGGGTTAGGGATAGGGTTGGGTTTTGGTTGAAGTTTAGGGTTAGAGTTAGGGTTAGTTAGGGTGGGGGTGAGTGTGAGGTTTAGGGTTAGGTTTAGGGTTAGGTTATGGTTAGGCTGAGGGTGAGGGTGAGGGTGAGGGTGAGGTTTAGGGTTAGGATGAGGGTTAGATTTTGGGTTAGGGTTAGGGTTGGGTTGAGGGTTAGGTTTAGGGTTAGGAAGTGGGTTTGGCTGAGGGTTATGTTTATGGTTAGGGTGAGGTTTAGGGTTAGTGTGAGGGTTAGGATGAAGGTTAGTCTGAGTGTTAGTGTTAGGGTTAGGGTGAGGGTAAGGGTTAGGGTGAGACTGAAGTTTAGGTTTAGGATTAGGTTTATGATTAGGGTGAGGGTTAGGGATAGGGTTAGGATTGGGATGAGGGTTAGGGTGAGTGTTAGGGTTAGGGTTAAGTTTAGGGTGAGGGTTTGGGTTAGTGTTAGTGTTAGGATTATGATTAGGCTGAGGGTTAGGTTTAGGGTTAGGGTGAGGGTAAGTGTTAGGGTGAGGGTGAGGGTTAGGTTAAGATTAGAGTTAGGGTTAGGGCGAGGGTTAGGGATAGGGTTAGGATTAGGGTGAGGGTTTTATTTAGGGTTAGGTTTAGAGTTAGGGTGAAGGTGAGGGTGAGGGTTAGCGTTTGGATTAGGATTAGGGTTAGGCTGAGGTTGATGTTGAGCGTGAGGGTTAGGGTTAATGTGAGGGTTAGAGTTAGGGTTAGCTTTAAGGTTAGGGTGAGGGTTAGGGTTAGGGTTAGGATGAGCGTAAGTGTTAGGGTGAGGGTTAGGATGAGGGTGAGGGTTAGGGTTAGGCTTAGGGTTAGGGTGAGGGTTAGTGTTAGGGTTAGAGTTAGGGTTAGGGTGAGGGTAAGGGTTAGGGTGTAGTTTTGGGTGAGGGTGAGGGATAGGCTTAAGGTCAGGGGAAGGTTAGGGGCGAGGTTTCGGGTGAGGTTGAGGGCTAATGTTAGCATTAGGGTTATGGTGAGTGTGAGGTTTAGGGTGAGAGTTAGAGTTATGTTTTGGGATATGGTGAGGATTAGGGTTAGGATTAGGTTTCTGGTAAGGGGTAGTTTGAGGGGTAGGGTTAGGGTTACAGTTAGGGTGAGGGTTAGAGTTAGGGTGACAGTAAGGGTAAAGGAGAGGTTTAGGATGAGGATTAGGGTTAGGGTTAAGTTGAGGATGAGGATTAGATTGAGGATTAGTGTTAAGTTTAGAGTGAGCTTTAGGGTGAGGATGAGGGTTAGGGTTAGAGTGAGGGCTAGGGTGAGGGTGAGGGTTAGGGATAGGGTTAGGTTGAGGTTTAGGGTTAAGGTGAAGGTTAGGGTTAGTGTGAGGGTTAGTGTTAGGACTAGGTTTAGACTTAGGGTGAGGGTAAATGTTAGGGTGAGGGTTAGCGTTAGGGTGAGGGTTATAGATAGGGTTAGTGTTAGTATTAGGTTCAGGGTTATTGTTAGGGTTAGGGTTAGGGTTACAGTTACGGTGAGGGTGAGGGTGAGGGTTAGGGTTTATGTGAGGGTTAGGGTTAGGGTGAGGGCTAAGGTTAGGTTTAGGGTTAGGGTGAGGTTTAGATTTAGTGTGAGAGTGAGGGTGAGTGTCAGAGTTAGTTTAGGGTGAGGGTTAGGTTTATGGATAGTGTTAGGGTGAGGATGAGGGTTACGGTGAGGGTGATGGTGAGGGTGAGGGTGAGGGTTAGATTTAGGGGGAGGGATAAGCTTATGGTTATGGTTAGGGTGAGTGTGAGGGTGTGGGTTACGGTGAGCTTGACGGTGAGGTTGAGGGTGAGGGTGAGGTTTTGGATTTGGGTGAAGGTTAAGTTTAGGGTTTGGGTTAATGTTAGGTTGAGGGTTAGGGTTAGGGTTAGGATGAGGGTTAGGCTGAGGGTTAGGTTTAGGGTTAGGGTGTGAGTAAGGGTTAGGGTGACGGTGAGGGTTAGGATTAGGGTTAGGGTTAATTTTAGGGTGAGGGTAAGGGTGAGGGTTTTGGTTAGGGTTAGGTTTAGAGTTAGGGTGAGGTTGAAAATTAGGTTTAGGTTTTTGATTAGGGTTAGGGTTAGGCTGAGTGTGAGGTTGAGGGTGAGGGTGAGGGTGACGGTTAGGGTGAAGGTTAGGGTTAGTGTTAGTGTTAGGATGAGGGTTAGGCTGAGGGTTAGGGTTAGGTTTCGGGTAAGGGTAAGGGTTCGGGTGAGAGTGAGGGTTAGGGTTAGGCTTAGGGTTAGGGTGACGTTTAGGGTGAGGTTTAGTTTTAGGGTTAGCGTTATGGTTAGATTGAGCGTTAGGGTGTGGGTAAGGCTAAGGGTGAGGTTTAGGATGATGGTGAGGGATAGGGTTAAGGTGAGGGTAAGGGTTACAGCGAGGCTTAGGGTGAGGCTGAGTGTTAATGTAGCATTAGGGGTACGGTGAGGGCGAGTGTTAGGTTGAAGGTTAGGGTTAGGGTTAGGGATAGGGTGAGGATTAGGGTTAGGGTTAGGGTTAGAGTGACAGTGAGGCTGAGGGGTAAGGATTAGGGTTAGTGTTAGGGTGAGGATTAGGGTGTGGGTTAATGTTAGGGTTAGGTTTAGGGTGAGGTTGTGGGTGAGGGTAAGGATTAGGGTGAGGGCTATGGTGAGGTTGAGGTTTAGTGTTAGCATTAGGGTTAGGTTTAGTGTTAGGTTTAGGGTTAGGATTAGGGTTAGGGTGAAGGTGAGGGTTATGATGAGGGTGAGTTTTAGGGTATATGTGATGGTTATTTTTAGGGTTAGGGTTAAGGTGACGGTGAGGGTTAGGGTGAGGGTGAGGGTTAGGGTTAGGGTGAGGGTTAGGGTTAGGGTGATGTTTAGGGTGAGGGTGAGGTTTAGGGTGAGGATTAGTGTAAGGGGAAGGATTAGGGTTAGGGTTAGGGTGAGGGTTAGGTTTACGTTTAGAGTGAGGGTGAGGGTTAGGATGAGGGTGAAGGTTTAGGTGAGGATTAGTGTTAGGGTTAATGTTAGGGTGAGGGTGAGGGTTAGAGGTAGGGTTAGGGACAGTGTTAGGGTTAGGTTGAGGGGGAGGGTGAGGGTTACGGTTACGGTGAGCTTTAGGGTTATGGTTAGGGTGAGTTTATGTGTGAGGATTAGTGTTAGGGTTAGGGTTATGTTGAGGGTACGGGTTAGGGTGAGGTTTAGGGTGAGAGTGAGGGTTAGGGTTAGGGTGAGGGTTAAGGTTAGGGTAAGGGTTAGGATGATGTTTAGGCTGAGGGTTAGGGTTAGGGTTAGGGTGAGGTTTAGGGCTAGGTTTAGGGTTAGAATAAGTGTTAGGCTGAGGGTTAGGGTTAGGCTTAGTGTGAGGGTTAGGTTTAGGGTTAGGGTGAGGGTAAAGTTTAGGGTGACGCTTAGGGTGAGTGTGAGGGTTATGGTTAGGGTGACGGTTAGGGTGAAGGTTAGGTTTAGGGTTCGGCTTAGCGTGAAGGTTAGGGTGTGGGTAAGTGTTTGGGTGAGGGTTAGGGTGAGGGTGAGGGTTAGGGTTAGCATTAAGGTTAGGGTGAGGGTGAGGGTTAATGTGAGGGTTTGTGTTAAGGTTAAAGATAGGGTGAGGATTAGGTTTAGGTTTAGGTTCAGGGTGAGTGTTAGGCAGAATGGTATCCTTTGGGTTAGGGTGAGGATTAGGTTTAGTGTTAGTGTTAGGGTTAGGGTTAGAGTGACGGTAAAGGTTAGGGTGAGGTTTAGGGTTAGTGTGAGGATTAGGGTTAGCATTAGGTTTAGCCTTAGGGTTAGGATGAGTGTTAGGGTTAGGGTGAAGGAGAGGGTGAAGGTTAGTATTAGGGTGAGGTTTAGGGTTAGGGTTAGGCTGAGGGTGAGGTTTAGGGTGAAGGTAAGTGTTACGGTGAGGGTTATGGTGAGGCTGAGGTTTAGGGTTAGCATTAGGGTGAGGGTGAGGTTAAGGGTTAGTGTGAAGTTTTGGGTTAAGGTTATGGATAGGGTGAGGAATAGGGTTAGTGTTAGGTCGAGGGTGAGTGTTAGGTTGAGGGGTAACTTTAGAATTTGGGTGAGGGTTAGGTTTACTGTGAGGGTTAGGGTTAGGGTTAGGGTGACGGTAAGGGGTAGGGTGATGGTTAGGGTGAGTGTGAAGTAGGGTGAGGGTTAGGGTTAGGGTGAAAGTTAGGGATAGGTTTAGGGTTAGGTTGAGGGTTAGGGTTATGGTTAGGATTAGAGTTAGGGTGAGGGTAAGGCTTAGGGTGAGGGTTAGGGTGAGGTTGAGGTTTAGGGTTAGGGTGAGGGTGAGGGTAAGTGTTATTGTGAGGACTAGGGTTAGGGTTAGGGTTAGGGTGAGTGTTAGGGTTATGGTGAGGGAGAGGGTGACGGTTAGGTTCAATATTAGGGTTAGGGTTAATGTGAGGGTTAGTGATAGGGTTATGGTTATTGTGAGGGTTAGAGTTAGGGTTAAGGTGAGGGTTAGTCTGAGAGGTATGGTTAGGGTTAGTGTGAGGGTTAGGCTTAGTGTGAGGATTATGGTTAGGGTGAGCGTTAGGGTTAGGTTCAGGGTTAGGGTGAGGGTGAGTGTGAGGGGGAAGGCTAGGTTGAGGGTTTGTGTAACGGTGAGGGTGAGGTTTTCCGTTAGGTAAGGTTTAGGGTTAGGTTTAGGGTGAGGATTATGGTGAGTTTGTGGGTTAGGGTTAGGATGAGGGTGAGGGTGAGGGTTAGTGTTAGGATGAGGGTTAGGGTTAGGGTGAAGGTGAGGGTGAGGTTTAGGCATTGGGTTAGTGTGAGGGTTAGGGTTACGGTGAGGGTTATGGTTAGGGTGAGGGTTAGGGTTAGGGGTAGTGTGAGGGTTAGGTTTAGGGTGATGTTTAGTGTGAGGGTGAGGGTTAGGGTGAGGGTGAGTGTGAGGTTTAGGGTTAGGGTTTTTGTTAGGCTGAGGTGAGGGTGAGGGTGAGTGTTAGGGTTGGAGTTAGGTTGAGGGTTAGTGTTAGTGTGATTGTTAGTGTGAGGGTGACTATAATGGTTAGGGTGATGATTAGGGTGAAGTGAGGGTTAGGTTTAGGGATATGGTTAGGGTGAGGTTTTGTGTTAGGGTGAGGGTTAGGTTGCATGTGAGGGTTAGGGTTAGGGTTAGGTTTAGGATGAGGGTTATGGTTGGTGAGAGGGTTAGGGTGAGGGTGAGGGTTAGGGTTAGCATTAGGGTTAGGATGAGGGTGAGGGTTAGGGTTAGGTTAGGGTGAGGGTGAGGGTGAGAGTGAGGGTTAGGGTTGGTGTTAGTTTTAGTGTTAGGGTTAGGGTGAGGGTTAGAGTGAGGTTGAGTGTTAGGGTTAGCAGTAGGGTTAGGGTGAGGGTGAGGGTTAGGGTTAGCATTAGGGTTAGGGTGAGCGATAGGGATAGGTTTAGGGTTAGGGTTAGTGTGAGGGTGAGTTTTAGGGTGAGGCTGAGTGTGAGGTTGAGGGTTAGGATTATGGTTCGGGTGAGGGTGAGGGTGTAGGTGAGGGTTAGGGTTAGGATTAGTGTTAGCGTTAGGGTTAAGCTGAGGGTGAGCTTGCGGGTGAGGGTGAGGGTTTGGTTTAGGTTTAAGGTGAGGGTTAGGGTTAGTGTGAGGGTTAGGGTGAGGGGGAGGGTTAATGTTACGGTTAGGGTGAGTGTTAGTGTGAGGGTTAGGGTTAGGTTGTGGATAAGTGTTAGAGTGATGGTTAGGATGATGGTTAGGGTTAGTTTGAGGGTTAGAGTTAGGTTTAGGGTTAGGGTGAGGGTTAGGGTTAGTGTGAGCGTTAGAGTTAGGGTTAGGGCTAGGATGAGGGTAAGGCTTAGGGTTAGGTTTAGGGTGAAGTTGAGGGTTAGTGTGAGGGTTATTGTTAGGTTTATGGTAAGGTTTATGGTGAGTTCTAATGTGAGGTTGAGGGTTAGGGTGAAGGTGAGGGTGAGGGTGAGCTTTTCGGTTAGGTAAGGGTTAAGATTAGGGTTAGGGTGAGGATTAGGGTGAGGGTCAGGGATAGGATGAAGTTTAGGGTTAGAGTGATGGTTAGGGTTAGTGTGAGGTTTAGGGTTAGGGTTAGGGTTAGGGTGAGTTTTAGGGTTCGGGTTTGCATTAGGGTTAGTGTGAGGGTTAGGGTGTTTTTGAGGGTTAGGGTAAGGGTTAGTGTTAGGGTGAGGGTGAGGGTGAGGGTTAGGGTTAGGGTTAGGATGAGGGTTAGGATAAGGGGTAGGGTTAGGATTAGGGTGAAGGTTAGGATTAGGGTGATGGTTAGGGTAATGGTAAGGGATAGGGTTAGGTGAGGTTAAGGATTAGAGTGAGGGTTAGGGTTAGTGTTAGGTTTAGGGTGATGGTGAGCGTTAAGGGTGAGGGTGAGGCTGAGGGTGAGGGTTAGGGATAGGGTAATGAATAGTGTTAGGGTTAGTTTGAGGATTAGGCTGAGGGTGATGGTGAGGGTGATGGTGGGGTTGAGGTTAAGGTGAAGGTTAGGGTTAAGGTTAGTTTTAGGGTGAGGGTAGGGTGAGGATGAGGGTTAGGTTGAGATTTAGGGTAGGGTTAGGGTGTGGGTGCGGGTTCGGTTAGTGTGAGTTTTAGGGTGTGGGTGACAGTTAGGGTTAGGATGAGGGTTAACGTGATGTTGAGGGTTAGGGTGAGGGTGAGAGTTACGGTTACGGTGAGGATTAGTGTTAGGGTTGGTTTTAGGGTTATTGTGAGGTAAGGGTTAGTATGAGGTTTAGGGTGAGGCTGAGGTTTAGGGATAGCGTTAGAGTTAGGGTGTGGGTTAGGGTGAGGGTTAGATTAGGGTGAAGGTGAGGGTTAGAGTTAGGGTTAGTGTTATGGTTAGGTGAGGGTTAGGTGAGCTTTAGGGTGAGGGTTAGGTTTAGGTTTAAGTTTAGGGTGAGGGTTAGGGTGAGGTTTAGTGTTAGTGTTAGGATGAGAGTTAGGCTGAGGGTTAAGGTTAGGATTAGTGTGAGGGTAAGGGTTAGGGTGAGGGTGAGGGTTAGGTTTAGGATTAGGGTTAGGCTAAGGATGAGGGTTGGGAATTGGGTTAGGTTTAGGGTGAGGGTTTTGATTACGGTTAGGTTTAGAGTTAGGGTAAGGTTGAGGGGTTGTGTTTGGATTAGTGTTAGGGATAGGGTTAGGCTCAGGGTGAGGTTGAGGGTGAGGGCGAGGGTTAGGGTTAAGGTGAGGGTTAGGGTTAGGGTTAGAGTTAAGGTTAGGGTGAGGGTTAGGGTTAGGTTTAGGTTTAGGATGAGGGTTTGTCTGAGGGTGAGGGTTAGGGTTCGTGTGATGGTAAGGGTTAGGGTGAGGTTTAGGGTGAGGGTGAGGGTTAGGGTGAGGGTGTAGTTGAGTGTTAGTGTTAGGGTGAGGGTTAGGGTGAAGGTTAGAGTGAGGGTTAGGGTGAGGGGAAGCGTTAGGTTGAGGGTTAGTTTGTGGGTGAGCGATAGGGTTAAGGTGAGTGTAAGGGTTAGGGCGAGGTTTAGTGTGAGGTTGAGGATTAATGTTAGCATTTGGGTTACGGTGAGGGAGAGGTTTAGGGTGAGTGTTAGGGTTATGGTTAGGGATACATTGAGGATAAGGGTTAGGGTTAGGTTTAGGGTGAGGGTTAAGCTGAGGGTTAGGTTTAGGGTTAGGTTGAGGGTTAGGGTGAGTTTTAGGGTTAGGGTTAAGGTTATGGTGAGGCTGAGTTTGAGGGTGAGTGTAAGTGTTAGGATGAGGGTTAGGGTGAGTTTGAGGTTTAGTGTTAGCATTAGGGTTAGGTTTAGGGTTAGGGTGAGGGTTAAGGTTATGATTAGGGTTAGGGTGAGGGTGAGGGATTGTGTTAGCATTAGGGTTAGGGTTATGGTTAGGGTTAGAGTGGGCTTGAGGGTGAGGGTAAGGGTTAGGGTTAGGATTAGGTTTAGGGTTAAACTGGGGGGGGGGTGAGGTTGAGGGTGAAGATTAGGTTTAGGGTTATTTTTAGCGTGAGGGTTAGGGTGAGGGTGAGGTTGAGGGTTAGGGTTAGGGTTAGGGTTAGGGTGGGGTGAGGGTTAGGGTTAGGGTGAGGGTGAGGTTGAGGGTTAGGGTTAGGGTTAGGTTGAGGTTTAGGGTTAAGATTTGGGTTCGAGTTAGGGTTAGGGTGAGGGTGAGGGTGAGGTTTAGTGTTAGAGTTAGGCTTAGGGTGAGGGTTAGTTTGAGGGTTAGGTTTAGGGTTAGAGTTAGGGTTAGGGTTAGGGTTAGGGTGAGGGTGTGTCTGTGGGTTAGGGTTAGGTTAAGGTAAGGCTTAGATTTACGCTAAGGGTGAGGTTGAGGGTGAAGGTTAGGTTTAGAGTGAGGGTTAGGCTTAGGGTTAGGTTGAGGGTTAGGATCAGGGTTATGGTTAGGATTATGGTTAGGGTGAGCGCTGGGGTGACGTTTCGTGTGAGGGTTAGGGTTAGGGATAGTGCTAGGTTTAGGATTAGGGTTAGGTTGAGGGTGAGTCTGACGGTTAGGGTTAGGGTTAGGATTAGGCTTAGGCTTAGGGTTATGGTTAGGGTTTGGTTTAGGGAGAGGGTGAGGTTGAGGATTAGGGTTAGTGTTAGTTTTAGGGTGAGGGTTAGGGTTAGGGTTAGAGTGACGGTTAGGGTTAGGGTTAGGGTTAGGTTTAGGCTTAGGCTTAGGCTTATGGTGAGGGTGGGGATGAGGTTAAGGTTTAGAATGATGGATAGGGTTATGGTTACATTGAGTGTTAAGGTGAGGGTTTGTGTTAGGATTAGGGTTACGGTGACTGCTAAGGTGAGGGTGAGGTTTAGGGTGAGGGTTAGGTTTAGGATTAGGGTTATGCTGAGGCTGAGGCTGAGGGTGAGGGTTAGGTTTAGAGTGATGGTTAGGGTTACCTTTAGGGTGAGGACTAGGATTAAGGTTAGGGTTAGGTTGAGGGTTTGGGTGAGTGTTAAGCTTAGGGTTAGGGTGAGTGTTAGGGTGAGTGTTAGGATTAGGGTTAGGGTGAGGTTGAGGGTTAGATTGAGGGTTATGGTTATGTTGAGGGTTATGTTTAGGGTAAGGGTTAGGTTTAGGTTTAGGGTTATTGTTAGCATTAGGGTTAGGGTTACGGTTAAGGTGAGGGTAAGGGTGAGGGTCAGGGTGAGGGTTAGGGTGAGGTTTAGGTTTAGGGTTAATGTTAGAGTTAGGATTAGGGTGAGGGTGAGGTTTAGGGTTAGAGTTAGGGTTAGTGTTAGGGTTAGAGTTACGGTGAGGGTTAGGGTGAGGGTTAGAGTTCAGGTTAGGCTTAGGTTTAGGCCGAGCATGAGGGTGAGTGTTAGGGTTAGGTTTAGGATTACGTTTAGGTTGAGAGTTAGGATGAGGTTTAGGGTTAGGGTTAGGGTTAGTGTTAGGGTTAGGTTTAGGGTTAGGGTTAGGTTTAGGATTAGGGTTAGGGATAGGGTGAGGGTTAGGGTTAGGGTTTGGGTTTGGGTGAGGGTGAGGGTGAGGATTTTGGTTAGGGTTAGTGTTAGGGTTAGGGTTAGGTTTAGGGTTAGGGTTAGGGTTAGGGTTACAGTGAGGGTTAGGGTTAGGTTTAGGGTTATTGTTAGTGTTATGTTTAGGGTTAAGTTTGGGGTGAAGGTGAGGCTCAGGGTGAGGGTTATGGTTAGTGTTAGGGTTAGGGTTAGGTTTAGCATTATTTTTGGGTTAGGATTAGAGTTACGGTCAGGGTGAGAGTGAGGGTGAGGTTTAGGGTTAGGGTGAGTTTTAGCGTGAGGTTTAGGGTTAGGGTTAGGGTTAGGGTGCTGGTGAGGTTTAGGTTTAGAGGTAGGGATAGGGGGAGGGATAGGGAAAGAGTTATATTTAGGTTTAGTGTTAGCATTAGGGTGAGGGTGAGGGTTAGGTTGAGGTTTAGGGATAGGGTTAGGGTTAGGATTAAGGTTAGCGTGAGATTGAGGGTGAGGGTGAGGGTTAGGGTTAGGCTTAGGCTTAGGGTTAGGCTGAGGGAGAGTGTGGGGGTGAGGATTAGGGTTAGGTTGATGGATAGGTTTAGGGTTAGTGTTATTGTTAGGGTATGGGTTAGAGTTACGGTGAGGGTGAGGTTGCAGGTGAGGGTTAGGGTTAGGGTTAGGGTGAGGTTTAGGGTTAGGGTTAGAGATAGGGTTAGGCTGAGTGTGAGGGTGGGGGTGAGGATTAGGGTTAGGGTTAGCTTCAGGGTTAGAGTTATTGTTAGTGTTATGGTTAAGGTTAATTTTGCAGTGAGGGTGAGTTTGAGGTTGAGGTTTATGGTTAGGGTTAGGTTTAGGGTTAGGGTTAGGGTTACTATTGTTGATAGGGTTAGGGTTATAGTTATGTTTAGGGTGAGTGTGAGCTTTAAGGTTTGGGTTAGGTTGAGGGTGAGGTTTAGGGTTAGAGTGAGGTTTAGTGGGACAGTTAGTGTGAGGGTTAGGTTTAGAGTTAGTGTTAGTCATAGGGTGAGAGTGAGTGTTAGGTTGAGGTTTAGGGATAGTGCTCGGGTTAGGATTAGGGTTAGGTGGAGTGTGAGTGTGAGGGTTAGGGATAGGCTTAGGCTTAGTCTTAGGGTTAGGCTGAGGGTGAGGGTGGGGGTGAGGGTTAGTGTTATGGTGAGGGTGAGGATTAGTGTTAGGGTGAGGGTTAGGATGAGGGTAGTGTTAGGGTTAGGATTTGGTTTAGGGTGAGGGTGAGGGTGAGGATTAGGGGTAGGGTTATGGTTAGGGTTAGGGTTAGAGTGAGGGTTAGGTTTAGGTTTAGGGGTGTGGTTAGGCTTAGGTTAGGCTGATGGTGAGTGTGGGGATGAGGATTAGGTTTAGAGTGATGGTTAAGGTTATGGCTACGTTGAGGGTTAGGGTGAGGGTTAGGGTTAGGATTAGGGTTATGGTGAGGGCTAAGGTATGGGTGAGGGTTAGGGTTAGGGTTAGGCTTAGGATGAGGGTTAGGCTGAGACTGAGGTTGAGAATAAGTGTTAGGGTTAGGGTGATGGTTAGGGTTACGGTTAGGGTGAGGGTTAGGATGAGAGTTAGGGTTAGGGGGTGGGTTAGGGTGAGGGTGACGGTAAGGATAAAGATGAGGGTTAGGATTAGGGTGAGGGTTAAGGTGAGGATGAGGGTTAGGGTTAGGCTGAGGGTTAGGGTGAGGTTGAGGGTTACGGTTAGGTTGAGGGTGAGGTTTACATTGAGGTTTAGGGTTATATTGAGGGTTATGTTTAGGGTGAGGGTTAGGTTTAGTTTTAGGGTTATTGTTAGCGTTAGGGTTAGGGTTACGGTTAAGGTGAGTTTGATGGTGAAGTTTGGGTTAGGGTTAGGGTGAAGTTTAGGTTTAGGGTTAGGGTTAGAGTTAGGGTTAGGGTGATGGTGAGGTTTAGGGCTAGGGTTAGAGTTAGGTTTAGGGTGATGGTGAGGTTTAGGGTTAGAGTTAGGGTTAGGTTTAGGGTGAGGTTTAAGGTGAGGTTTAGAGTTCAGGTTAGGCTTAGGCTTAGGCTTAGGCTTAGGCTGAGCATGATAGTGAGGGTTAGGTTTAGGGTTAGGGTGAGGGTTAGCGTTAGGTTTAGGGTGAGTGTTAGGATGAGGTTTATGGATAGGCTTAGGGTTAGGTTTAGGTTTAGGATTAGGTTTAGGTTTGGGTTTAGGGTTAGGGTTAGGGTTAGGGTTTGGGTGAGGGTTAGGGTTAGGGTTAGGGTTAGGGTTATTGTTAGTGTTATGGTTAGTTTTAAGTTTGCAGTGAGGGTGATGCTCAGGGTGAGGTTTATGTTTAGTGTTAGTGTTAGGGTTAGGGTTAGTGTTAGGGTTAGGGTTGGGTTTAGGGTTAGGCTTAGTGTTAGGTGGAGGGTGAGGTTGAGGGTGAGGGTTAGGGTTAGGGGTAGGGTTAGGGTGAGTGTTAGGGTTCGGGTTACGGTGAAGGTGTGGGTTAGTTTTGACCTGAGGGTTAGGGTGAGGACTAAAGTGAGGGTGAGGGTTAGGGTTAGGGTGAGGGTTAGGTTGGGGTTTAGGTTTAGGTTTAGGGTTAGGGTTAGGGTTAGGCTGAGGGTGAGTGTCAGGGTTTGTTTAAGGGTTAGGCTTAGGCTTAGGGTTAGGCTGATGGTGAGGGTGGGCATGAGGATTAGGTTTAGAGTGATGGTTCTGATTATGGTTAGGTTGTGGGTTAGGATGAGGGTTAGGGTTAGGATTAGTGTTAGGGTGAGGGCTAGGGTGAGTGTGTGGTTTAGGGTTAGTTTTAGGCTTAGGCTTAGGGTTAGGCTGAGGGTGAAGGTCAGGGTGAGGGTTAGGGTTAGGGTGATGGTTAGGGTTACGGTTAGGTTGAGGGTTAGGATGAGGGTTAGGTTTAAGCTGAGGGTTAGGATGAGGGTGACAGTAATAGTAAAGATGACGGTTAGGGTGAGGATGAGGCTTATTGTTAGCGTGAGTGTTAGGGTTAGGGTGAGGGTGAGGGTTAGATTGAGGATTAGTGTTAGCATTAGTGTGAGGTTTAGGGTGAGGATGAGTGTTAGGTTTAGGTGGGGCTAGGGTGAAGTTGAGGGTTAGGGTTAGGATTAGGGTGAGTTTTAGGTTTAGCGTGATGGTTAGCATTAGTGTGAGCGTTAGTGTTAGGTTCAGTGTTAGTGTTAGGTTGAGGCTAAGTGTTAGGGTAAAGTTTAGGTTTAGGGTGAGGTTTAGGATTAGGGTTAGTGTTAGGGTTAGGGTGAGGGTGAGGTTTAGGGTTAGAGTTAGGATTAGGGTGTGGTTTCGGGTTAGGCTTAGGTTTATTGTTAGTGTTAAGGGTAGGGTGAGGTTTAGTGTAGGGGTGAGGGTTAGTGTTAGGTTTAGGATTAGGGTTAGGGTTAAGGTGAGGGTGAGTATGAGGGTTACAGTTAGGGTTAGGGTTAGGATTAGAGTTAGGGTGAGCGTGAGTGTGAGGGTTATGGTTAGGGTGAGTGTTTGGGTTAGGGTTAGAGTGAGGGTTAAGGTGAGGGTTAGGCTTAGGCTTAGGGTTTGGGTATGGGCTAGGCTGATGGTGAGGGTTAGGGTTAGGGTTAGAATGAGGGGTAGGTTGAGGGTTAGGGTTAGTGTTAGTGTTAATGTTGGGGTTAGGGTAAGGCTTAATGTTAGGCGGAGCTTGAGGCTGAGTGTGAGGGTTAGGGTTATGGTGAGAGTGAGGTTTGGGGTTAGATTTAGCATTAGGGTGAGTGTTAGTCTGAGGGTTAGGGTTAGGGTTAGTGTTATGTTAGGGTAAAGGTGAGGGTGAGTGTGAGGGTCAGGGTTAATCATGGGCTTAGGCTTAGGCTTAGGCTGAGTGTGACGGTGAGGGTGGGGATTAAGTTTAGGGTTTTAGGGTTAGGGTGAGAGTTAGGATAAGGTTTAGGGTTAGCATTAATGTGAGGGTGAGGGTTAGAGTTAGGGCGAGGGTTAGGGTTAGCGTTAGGGTGAGGTTTATGGTTAGGATTCGGGTTAGGGTTACAGTGAGGGTGAGGGTTAGGGTGAGGGTGAGGGTTAGGATTAGGGTTAGGGTGAGGGTTTGGATTAGCGTTAGAGTTACGGTGAGGGTCAGGGTTTGGGTTAGGGTTAGGGTTAGTGTTACAGTTAGGGTTAGGGTTAGAGTAACAGTGAGGGTGAGGGTGAGGGTGAGGGTTAGGATCAGGGTAAGGGTGAGGTTTAGGATTAGGTTTATGGTTAGGGTGAGGGTGAGGTTTAGGGTTAGAGTTAGGGTTAGGGGGAGGGTTTGGCGGATGGTTAGGCTTAGGGTTACAGTTAGAATTAGGGTGAGGTTTAGGTTGAGGTTTAATATTAGAGTTAGGGTTAGGTTTAGGATTAGGTTTGCATTGAGGGTGAATGTGGGCGTTAGGGTTAGGGTTTGGCTTAGGCTTAGGGTTAGGCTGAGGGAGTGGGTGGGGATGAGGATTAGGTTTAGAATGATGGTTAGGTTTATGGTTAGGTTGAGGGCTAGGTTGAGGGTGAGGGTTAGGGTTAGGGTGAAGTTTAGGGTTAGGGTGATAGTTAGGGTTAGTGTGAAGGTGGGTGTTAGGGTGAGGGTTAGGTTTAGGGTGAAGGTTATGGTTAGGATGAGGGTTATTGTTAGAGTTAGGTTTAAGGTTAGGGTTATGGTGAGGGTGAGGGTGAGGGTTAGGTTTAGGCTTAGTTTAGGTTTCGGGTTAGGGTTATAGTTAGGGTTATGGTGAGTGTGAGGTTTAGGGTTAGAGTTAGGGTTAGTGTTAGTATTAGGGTTAGGGTGAGGGTTAGGGTTAGGGTTAGGCTTATGCTTATGCTTAGGCTTAGGCCGAACATGAGGTTGATTGCTAGGGTTAGGGTTAGGGTGGGTTTTAGTGTTAGGGTTAGGGTTAGGGTGAGGGTCAGGTTGAGGGTTAGATATAGGGTTAGGGGGAGGGTTAGGGTGAATGTTTATTTTTGGGATAGAGTTTGTGTTAAGGTGAGGGTAAGTTTTAGGTTGAGGGTTTGGTTTTGGGTGAGGTTTATGGTTAGGGTGAGGGTTAGGAATAGGGTTAGGGTTATTGTTAGGCTTAGGTTTAGGGTTACGGGTAGGGTGAGGGTGAGGGTAAGGATGCGGTTTAGGATTAGGGTTAGGGTGAGGTTTATGGTTTGGGTTAGGGTTAGAGTTAGGGTTAGGCTGAAGGTGAGATTTAGGGTTAGAGTAGGGTTAGGATGAGGGTTAGGTTGAGGGTTAGGGTTAGGGTTAGTGATAGCGTTAGGGTTAGGGTGAGAGTTAGGGGGATGGTTAGGGTTAGGGTTAAGGTTAGCGTTAGGATTAGGGTTAGGTTGAGGGTGAGTGTGTGTATTAGGGTTAGGTTTAGCGTTCGGTTTAGGGTTAGGCTGAGGGTGAGGTTGAAGTTGAGGGTTAGGGTTAAGGTTAGTGTTAGGGTTAGAGTTAGTGTTAGGCTTAGGCTTAGGGTAATGCTGAGGGTGAGAGTGAGGGTGAGTGTTAGGGTTAATGTGAGGGTTAGTGTTAGGGTTAGGGAGAAGTTTAGTGTTAGGGTTAGGGTTAGAGTTAGGGTTAGGGTGAGGGTGATGTTTAATGGTATAGTTAGGGTTAGGGTGATGGTTAGGGGTAGGGTGAGGGTTAGATTGAGGATTAGTGTTAGGATTATGGTGAGGTTTAGGGTGAGGATGAGGCTTAGGGTTTAAGGTGAGGGCTTGGGTGAGGGTGAGGTTTAGTGTTAGGATTAGGGTGAGTTTTAGGGTTAGGGTGATGGTTAGGGTTAGTTTGAGAGTTAGTGTGAGGTTAGGATTAGTGTTAGGGTGAGGGTTATTGTTAGGGTGAGGGTTACTGTTAGGGTTAGGGATACTGTTAGGGTTAGGGTTAGGGTTACGGTTCAGGTTAGGTTGAGGGTGAGGGTGAGGGTTAGGATGAGGTTTAGAGTTAGGGTTAGAGTTAGGGTTAGCATGAGAGTGAGGTTTAGGGTTAGAGTTCAGGTTAGTGGTAGGTTTAGGGTTCTGGTGAGGTTCAGGGTTAGGGTTAGGCTTAGGTTTAGGCTTAGGCCGAGCATGAGCTTGAGGGTTAGGGTTAGGGTTAGGGTGAGAGTTAAGATGAGGTTTAGGGCTAGGATTAGGGTTAGGAAGAGGGCTAGGGTGAGGGTTACAGTGAGGGTTAGGTTTAGGGATAAGGTTAGGTTTAGGATTAGGTTTAGGGTAGAGTTTGTTTGAAGGTTAGGATTAGGGTTAGTGTTAGGCTTAGGGTTAGGGTGAGGATTCAGATTAGGGTTTGCATTAGGGTGAGGATGAAGCTGAGGATTAGGGTTAGGTTTAGTGTCAGGGTTAGGTTTAGTGTTAAGGTTAGGTATAGGGTTAGGGTTAGGATTAGGTTTATGGTGAGGGTTAGGGTTAGGGTTAGGCTTAGGGTTAGGCTGAAGATGAGGCTGAGGGTGAGGTTTATGGTTACCCTTAGGGTTACTGTTACGGTTAGGGTTAGTGTTACTGTTAGGGTTAGTGTTATTGTTAGGATTAGGGTTCGAGTTACGGTGAGGTGGAGGGTGAGGGTGAGGTTTAGGGTTAGAGTGAGGTTTAGGGTGAGGTTTAGGGTTAGGGTGAGGGTGAGGTTTAGGGTTAGAGTTACTGTTAGAGGGAGGGTTAGGGTGAGGTTTAGGGATATGATTAGTGTTAGGGTTAGGGTGATGGTGAGGGTTAGGTTGAGGTTTAGGAATAGGATTAAGTTTAGGATTAGGGTTAGGGTGAGGTTGAGTGGGAGGGTTAGGGTGAGGGTTAAGTTTAGGCTTAGGGTTAGGCTGAGGGTGAGGTTTGGGGTGAGGATTAGGGTTAGGGTGATGGTTAGGTTTAGAGTTAATGCTATTGTTAGGGTTAGGGTTAGAGTTACAGTGAGCATGAGGGTTCGGGTGAGGGTTAGGGTTAGGGTTAGGGTGGGGTTTAGGGTTAGGGTTTGAGTGAGGGTGAGGGTGAGGTTTATGGTTAGATATAGTGTTAGGGGGAGGGGGAGGATGAGCTTTAGGGATAGGGTTAGTGTTAGGTTTAGGGTGAGAGTGAGGGTTACATTGAATTTTAGGGTTAGGTTTAGGGTTAGATTTAGTGTGAGGGTTAGTTTTAGGGTTAGGTTTAGTGTTAGTGTGAGTGTAAGTGTTAGGGTGAGGGTTTGGGTTAGGGTGATGTTTATGGTTAGGGTGAGGGTTAGGATTTATGTTAGGGTTATTGTTAGGGTTAGGTTTAGGGTTTGGGTTAGGGTTAGAGTTAGGTTTAGGGTGAGGGTGAAGTTTAGGGTTAGAGTTAGCGTTAGGGTGAGGGTCAGGGTTAGGGTTAGGGTTAGTATTAGGGTGAGAGTTAGGGGGAGGGTTAGGGTAAGGGTTAGGTTTAGGGTTATGATTCGGGTAAGGGTGAAGATGAGTGCGAAGTTTAGGGTTAGGTTTAGGGATAGGTTTATTGTTAGTGTTAGGGTTAGAGTGAAGTTGAGGGTAAGGTTGAGGGTGAGGATTAGGTTTAGGGTTAGGGTGAGGTTTAGGGTTAGGTTTAGGGTGAGGGTTAGGGTTAGGGTTAGGGTGAGGGTTAGGATGAGGATTAGGGTTACAATTAGGGTTAGGTTGAGGGCTAGGGTGAGGGTGAGGATTAGGGTTAGTGTTAGGGTAAGTTTTAAGTTTAGGGTTAGGTTTCGGGTGAGAGTTAGTATGAGGGTTAGGGTTACTGTGAGGGTGAGGATTAGGGTTAGGGTGAGGGTGAGTGTTAGCATTATGGTTAGGGTTAGGGTTAGGTTTAGGGTAAGGATTAGTGTTATTGTCAGTGTTAGGGTTAGAGTTATGGTGAGGGTGAGGGTGAGGTTGAGGCTTAGGTTTAGGGTTAGGGTGAGGTTTAGTTTTAGGGATAGGATTAGGGTGAGGCTGAGGGTGAGGTTTAGGGTTAGGTTTAGGGTTAGTTTGAGGGTTAGGTTGAGGGTTAGGTTTAAGGTTAGTTTTAGGGTTAAGGTTAGGGTGAGGGTTAGGTTGAGGTTTAGGGTTAGTGTTAGAGTTAGGGCTAGGATTAGGGTTAGGTTTAGGGTGAGTGTGAGGGTTAGGTTGACGGTTAGATTTAGGGTGATGTTTAGGCTGACAGTTAGGTTTCGGCTGAGGATTAGTGTTAGGGTGAGTATTACGGTTAGGGTGAGGGTGAGGGTTAGGATTAGGGTTATGTTTAGTGTGAGGGTAAGGGTTAGGGTGAGGGTTATGGAGAGGTTGAGGTTTAAGGTTAGCATTAGGGTTAGGTTTAGGATTAGGGTTAGGGTTCTGATTAGGGTTAGGGTGAGGGTGAGGGATTTGCTTAGGAAAGGCTTAGGGTTAGGGTTAGGTTGAGGTTTAGGTTGAGGGTGAGGTTTAAGTTGAGGATTAGGGTTAGGGTGAGGATTAGGGTTAACGTTAGTGTTTGGGTTAGGGTTAGAGTGATGTTTAGGGTGAGGGTGATGGTTAGGGTGGGGGTGAGCCTGAGAGTGAGGGTGAGGGTGTAGGTGAGTGTTAGGGTGGTGGTGATGGTTGGGGTGATTGTGAGGGTTAGGGTAAAGGTGAGGGTGAGGGTTCGTTTAGGGTTAGGGTGAGGGTTAGGGTTAGGGTTAGGGTTACTGTGAGGATAAGTGTTAGGGTGAAGGTTAGGGTGAGAGTGAGGGTTAGGGTTAGCGTTAGGGTTAGGGTTAGGTTTAGGATGAGGGTTAAGGTGAGGTTTAGGGTTAGTATTAGGGTGAGGGTTAGAGTTAGGTTTAGGGTGAGGATTAGGGTTAGGGTTAGGGTTAGAGTGAGGGTTAGTGTGAGCATGGGGGTGAGGTTGAGTGTGAGGTTGACGGTTAGGGTTTAGGTGAGGGTCAGGTTTACGGTTAGGGTTAATGTTAGGGTGACGGTTAGGGTTAGGATGAGGGTTAAGCTGAGGGTTACGTTTAGGGTTAGGGTGAGTGTAAGGTTTAGAGTGAGGGTAACGGTTACAGTGAGGGTGAGGGTTAGGTTTTGTATTAGGGTTAGGGTTAGGGTGAGGGTTTAGGGTTAGATTTATGATTAGTGTGAGGGTTTTGTTTAGATTTAGAGTTAGGGTGAGGGTTAGGGTTAGTGTTTGGATTAGGGATAGGGTTAGGGTTAGGATGTGGGTGAGGATGAGGGTGAGGTTGAGGGTTAGGGTTAATGTGAGGGTTAGGGTTAGGATTAGCGTTAAGGTTAGGGTGAGGGTTAGGTTTAGGGTGAGGGTTAGGATGAGGATTAGGCTGAGGGTTATGATTAGGGTTCAGGTGAGGGTAAGGGTTAGGGTGAGGTTTAGGGTGAGGGTGAGGTTTAGGTTAAGGCTTAGGTTTAGGGTGAGTGTTAGGGTTAGGGTTAGGGTGAGAGTGAGGTTTAGGTTAGGGTGATAGTGAGGGTTAGTGAGAGGGTTGGGGTTAGGGTCAGGGTCAGGGTTAGGGTTAGCATTAGAGTTAGGGTGAGGGTGAGTGTGAGGGTTAGGGTTAGGTTTAGGTTTAGGGTTAGGGTTAGGCTGAGGGTGAGGGTGAGGGTGAGGGTGAGGGTGAGGTTTAGGGTTAGGATGAGGGTTAGAGTTAGGGTTAGGGTTAGGGTTGGGTTGAGGGTTAGGGTTAGGTTTAAGAAGTGGGTTTGGCTGAGGGTTACGGTTATGGTTAGGGTGAGGTTTAGGGTTAGTGTGAGGGTTAGGATGATGGTTAGGCCGAGTGTTAGTTTTAGTGTTAGGGTGAAGGTGAGGGTTAGGTTTAGGGTTAGGTTTAGGATTAGGATGAGGGTTAGGGATAGGGTTAGGATTAGGGTGAGGGTTAGGGTGAGGGTTAGGGTTAGGGTTAGGGTTAGGGTGAGGTGTAGTTGAGGGTTAGGTTTAGGGTGAGGTTTAGGGTGACGGTGACGGTAAGGGTTAGGGTGAAGTTGAGGGTTTGGGATAAGGTTAGTGTCAGAGTTAGGATTAGGATTAGGGTTAGGGTGAAGGGTAGGTTGAGGGGGTAGGGGTAGGGTTAGGGTGAGGTATAAGGTTAATGTGAGGATTAGGGTTAGGGTTAGGTTAGTGTGAGGATAAGGATAAGAATGAGGGTTAGGGTGAGAGTGAGGTTTAGGGTTAGCGTTAGGTTTAGATTGAGGGTTAGGGTTAGTGTGAGGTTTAGGATCGGTTTAGGGTGAGGGTGAGGGTTCGGGTTTGGTGAGTTTTATGGTATGGGTGACGGTTAGGGTTAGGGTGAGGTTTAGGGTTATGGTGAGGATTAGGGTTAGGGTTAGGGTTAGGGTTATAGTGAGGATAAGGGTTTGGATGAGGTTTAGTGTGAGGGTGAGGTTTAGGGATAACGTTAGAGTTAGGGTGAGGGTTAGGGTTAGGGTTAGGGTGAGGGTGAGGTGTAGGGTGAGGTGTAGGGTTAGTGTTAGTGTGAGGGTTAGGGTTAATGTGAGGATTAGGGTTTGGGTTAGGGTTAGTGTGAGGATAAGGATAAGTGTGAGGGTTAGGATGAGAGTGAGGTTTAGTGTTAGCGTTAGGGTTACGGTGAGTTTTAGGGTGAGGGTTAAGGTGAGGATTAGGGTTAGGGTTAGGGTTATAGTCAGGGTAAGGGTTAGGATGAGGTTTAGGGTGAGGGTGAGGTTTAGGTATAGCGTTAGAGTTAGGTTGAGGTTTAGGGTGAGGGTTAGGATCCAGGTTAGGTTAGGTGAGGGTGAGGGTTATCGTTAGGTTTAGGGTTAGCTTTAGGGTGAGGGTAAGGTTTAAGGTGAGGGTTAGGGTGAGGGTGAGGGTTAGGGTTAAGTTGAGGGTTAGGGTGAGCGTTAGGGTGAGGGTTCAGTTGAGGGTTTGGGTTAGGGTTAGGGTGAGGTTGAGGGAGAGGGTGAGACTTAGGGTTAGGTTTAGGGTGAGAATGGGGTTTAGGTTTAGGGTTAGGGTTAGGGTTAGGGTGAAGGATAGGGTGAGGGTAAGGGTTAGAGGGAGGTTTAGCGGAAGGGTGAGGGTTAGGGATAGCATTAAGGTTAAGGATAGGTTTACGGTGAGAGTTAGGGTTAGTATTAGGGTTACGGTGAGGGTGAGGGTTAGGGTTAAGGTTAGGGTGAGGGTTAGGTTTAGGGTTAGGGTGACGGTGAGGGTAAGGGTTAGGGTGAGTACTAGGGTTAGTTTTAGGGTTAGGGTAAGGTTTAGGTTTAGGGTGAGGGTGAGAGTGAGAGTTAGGTTTAGGATTAGGCTTAGGTGTAGGCTTAGGCTTAGGTTGAGGGTGAGGGTGAGTGTCAGAGTTAGGTTTAGTGTGAGGGTTAGGGTTATGGTTATTTTTAGGGTGAGAGTGAGGGTGAGGGTTAGGGTGAGTGTGAGGGGGAGGTTGAGGGTGAGGTTGAGGGTTAAGGTTTTGGTGAGGGATAGTATTAGGGTTAAGGTTAGTGTGAGGGTTAGGGTTATGGTTAGTGTTAGGATGAGGGTTAGGTTTAGGGTTAGGGTGAGGGTAAAGTTTAGGGTGAGGGTGAGGGTTAGGGGTAGGATTAGGGTTTGGGTTAGGGTGAAGGTCAGGGATAGGGTTAGGATTAGGATGAGCATTTTGTTTAGGGTTAGATTTAGAGTTAGGGTGAGAGTGAGGGTGAGGGTTAGCGTTTGGATTAAGGTTAGGGTTAGGGTTAAGCTGAGGTTGATGTTGAGGATGAGGGATAGGGTTAATGTGAGGTTTAGCGTTAAGGTTAGGGTGAGGGTTAGGTTTAGGTTTAGGATGAGGGTAAGGGTTAGGGTGAGGGCTAGGGTGAGGGTGAGGGTTAGGGATAGGGTTAGGTTGAGGTTTAGGGTTCAGGTGATGGTTAGGGTTAGTGTGAGTTTTAGTGTTAGGACTAGGGTTAATTTTAGGGTGAGGGTTAGTGTTAGGGTGACTTATAGCGTTAGGGTGAGTGTTATGGTTAGGGTTAGGGTTAGTGTTAGCTTTAGGGTTATTGTTTGGGTTAGGGTTAAGGTTACGTTGAGGGTGAGGGTGAGGTTAAGTGTTAGGGTGAGGGTTACCATTAGGGTGAGGGTTATGGTTAGCGTTAGGTTTAGTGTTAGGTTAAGGGTTTTTGTTAGGGTTAGGGTTAGGGTTAAGGTTACGGTGAGGGTGAGGGTGAGGGTAAGTTTTAGGGTTAGGTTGAGGTTTAGGTTTAAGGTTAGGGTTAGAGTTAGGGTTAGGGTGAGGGTGAGGGTGGGGTTTAGGTTTAGAGTTAGTGTTAGGGGGAGGGTTAGGGTGAGGGTTAGGGTTAGGGTTAGGGTTAGTGTTAGGATTAGGGGGAGGGGGAGGTTGAGTGTGAGGGTTAGGGTTAGGGTTAGTCTGAGGGTGAGGGTGAGGGTTAGGTTTAGGATTTGGGTGAGGTTTAGGATGAGGTTAAGTTTAGGATTAGGGTTAGGATGAGGGCAGGTGTGAGGGTGAGGTTTAGGGTTAGCATTATGGAGAGGTTTGGGATTAGGGTTAGGTTTATGGTTAGGGTGAGGGTTACTGTTAGGGTTACAGTGAGGGTGAGGTTTAGGGTTAGGGTGATGGTTAGTGTTAGGGTTAGGGTGAGGGTGAGGTTTAGGGTTAGAGTTAGGGTTAGTGTTAGGGTTAGAGTTAGGGTGAGGGTTAGGGTGTGGGTTAGGGTGAGGGTTAGATTTCGGGTTAGGCTTAGGCTTAGGCTTAGGCTGAGCGTGGGGGTGATGTTTAGGGTTAGGTTTAGGGTGAGGGTTAGGGTTAGATTTAGGGTGAGGTTTAGGATGAGGTTTGTGGTTATGGTTATGGTTAGGGTTAGTTTTAGGGTTAAGATTAGGTTTAGTTTCAGGGTTAGGGTTAGGGTGAGGTTTTGGGTTAGGTTTAGGATTAAGTTTAGGATTAGGGTTAGGGTTAGGGTTATTGTTAGTGTTATGGTTAGTGTTAATTTTGCTGTGAGGGTGAGGATCAGGGTGAGGGTTATGGTTAGTGTTAGGGTTTGGGTTAGGGTTAGTATTATTGTTAGGGTTCGGGTTAGAGTTACGGTCATGGTGAGAGTGAGGGTGACGGTTAGGGTGAGTTTTAGGGTGAGGTTTTGGGTTAGGATAAGGTTTAGGGCGCTGGTGAGTTTTAGGGTTAGAATTAGGGTGAGGGGGAGTATTAGGGTGACGGTTAGGGTTAAGTTTAGTGTTACCATTAGGGTGAAGGTGAGGGTTTGTTTGAGGTTTAGGGATAGGGTTAGTGTTAGGATTAAGGTTAGGGTGATGGTGAGGGTTAGGGTTAGGCTTAGGCTTAGGGTTAGGCTGAGCGTGAGGCTGGGGGTGAGGATTAGGTTTAGGGTGATGGTTAGGTTTAGGGTTAGTGTTATTGTTAGAGTTAGGGTTAGAGTTAAAGTGAGGGTGAGGGTGCGGGTAGGTTAGGGTTAGGGTTAAGCTGAGGTTTAGGTTTAGGTTTAGAGATAGGGTTAAGTTGAGGGTGAGGTTTAGGGTTAAAGTTACGGTTAATGTTTGGGTTAGGCTTAGGGTTAGAATGAGGCTGAGCGTGGGCGTGAGGATTCGGGTTAAGGTTAGGGTTAGGGTTAGAGTTAGGGTTAGGGTTAGTGTTAGGGTAAGGGTTAATGTTAATGTTATGGTTAGTGTTAGGTTTAAGTTTGCATTGAGGGTGAGGCTGAGGGTGAGGTTTATGGTTAGGGTTAGGGTTATGGTTAGTGTTATTGTTAGGGTTAGGGTTAGAGTTTCGGTGAGGGTGAGGGTGAAGGTTAGGGTTAGGTGAGATTTAGGGTGAGGTTTAGGGTTAGGGCTAGGTTGAGGGTGAGGATTAGGTTTAGAGTTAGGGTTAGTGGGAGGGTTAGGGTGAGGGTTAGTGTTAGGTTGATTTTTAGGGATAGGGTTAGGGTTAGGATTAGGGTTAGGGTGAGGGTGAGTGTGAGGGTTAGGGTTAGGGTTAGGCTTAGGCTTAGGGTTAGGCTGAGGGTGAGGGTGGGAATGAGCATTTGTGTTACAATGACGGTGAGGATTAGAGTTAGGGTGAGGTTTAGGATGAGGGTTAGGGTTACAATGAGGGTGAAGGTTAGGGTTAGGGTGAGCGTTACGTTTAGGATTAGGGTTAGGGTGAGGGTGAGGGTTAGGATTAGGGTTAGAGTTAGGTTTATTGTTAGTTTTATGGTTAAGGTTACTTTTGGAGTGAGCGTGAGGCTGAGGGTGAGGGTTAGGGTTAGGATTAGGTTTAGGGTTAGGATTAGGGTTAGGTTGAGGGTGAGATTGAGGGTGAAGGTTAGGGTAAGGGTGACGTTTAGTGTTATGGTTAGCTTGAAGGTTACGATGAGGGTTAGGGATAGATTGATTGTTAGGGTGAGGGTGAAGGTAAGGGTAAAGTTGAGGGTTAGGCTGTGGGTGAGGGTTAAGAAAAGGGTCAGGGTTAGGGTTAGGGTGAGGGTTAGGGTAAGTGTGAGTGTTAGGGGTTAGGGTGAGGGTGAGGGTTAGATTGAGGAATAGGTTTAGGGTTAGTGTGAGGTTTAGGTTGAGGATAAGGGTTTAAGGTTAGGTGAGGATAAGAGTTAGAATTAGGGTTAGGGTGAGTGCTAGGGTGAGGCTGGGGGTTAGGGTTAGGGTTAGGGTTAAGGTGAGGTTTAGGGTTAGGATGAGTGTTAGGGTTAGTGTGAGGGTTATTGTTAGTGTTATTGTTAGTGTTAGGGTGGGGGTATGTGTTAGGGTGATGGTTAGGGTTAGGGTGAGGGTTACAGTTAGGTTGAGGGTTAGGGTTCATGTTAGGGTTATTTTTAATTTTAGGTAAACGGTTACATTGAGGGTGAGGGTGAGGGTGAGGGTTAGGGTTAGTGTGAGGTATAGGGTTAGGATTAGGGTTAGAGTTAGGGTTACGGTTAGGGTGAGGGTTAGCGTTAGAGTTAGGGTTAAGTTTAGGGTGAGGGTTAGTGTGAGGGTTAGGGTTAGAGTTAGGGTTAGGGTTAAGA
Source organism: Dipodomys merriami (assembly GCF_024711535.1). Classification (NCBI taxonomy): domain Eukaryota; kingdom Metazoa; phylum Chordata; class Mammalia; order Rodentia; family Heteromyidae; genus Dipodomys; species Dipodomys merriami. The sequence continues at coordinate 1,946,930 of NW_027206102.1, forward strand.
TTGTGGTTAGGGTGAGGGTGAGTGTGTGGGTTAGGCTTAGGTTTAGAGTAAGGCTTAGCATTAGGCTGAGGGTGAGGTTGAAGGTGAGGGTTAGGTTTAGGGTGAGTGTTAGGATTAGGTTTAGGGTGAGGGTAAGGGTGAGGGTTAGGGTTAGGATTAGGGTTAGGCTGAGGGCTAGGGTGAGGGTGAGGTTTAGGTTTATGGTTAGGGTGAGGTGTAAGGTTAGGTTTAGGTTGAGTGTAAGGTTTAATTTTAGAGTTAGTGTTAGGGTGAGGGTTAGGGTTAGGGTTAGTGTTATGGTAAGGGTGAGGGTTAGGTTTATGGTTAGGATTAGGATTAGGGTTACTGTGAGGGTGAGTGTGAGGGTTAGGGTGAGGTTCAGGGTTGGTCTTAGGGTTAGGCTGAGGGTGATGATGAGGGTGAGTGTTAGGGTTTGGGTGAGGTTGAGGTTTAGGTTTAGAGTTAGTGTTAGTGTGAGGGTTAGTGTGAGAGTGAGTGTTAGGTTTAGGTTGTGGGTGAGGGTCAGGATTAGGGTGATGCTTAGGGTTATGGTCAGGGTGAGGGTTAGGATGAGGGTTAGGGTTATTGTGAGGATTAGGGTGAGGGTGACAGTAAGGGTAAAGTTGAGGGTTAGGCTGAGAGTGAGGATTACGGTAAGGGTGAGTTTTGGGGCTAGGGTGAGGGTTAGGGTTAGGGTTAGGGTTAGGGTGTGGGTTAGATTGAGGATTCGTTTTTGGGGTTAGTGTGAGTTTTAGGGTGAGGATGAGGGTTAGGGTTGGGTTGAGGGCTAGGGTGAGGATGAGGGTTAGGATTAGGGTTAGGGTGAGTGTTAGGTTTTGGGTGATCGTTAGGGTTAGTGTGAGGGTTAGTGTTAGTGTTAGGGTTAGTGTTAGGGTGAGGGTAAGTGTTAGGGTGAGGTTTAGGGTTAGGGTGAGTGTTATGGTTAGAATGAGGGTTAGGGTTAGGTTTAGGGTTATTTTTAGGGTTAGGGTTAGGGTTAGGATGAGGGTCAGGTTTAGGATTAGGTTTAGGGTGAGGGCTAGGGTGAGGGTGAGGATTAGGTTTAGGGTTAGGCTTAGGCTTAGGTTTAGGCTGAGGCTGAGGGTGAGGTTGAGGGTTCGGGTTAGCATGATGGTTAGGGTCATGGTTAGGGTGAGGGTTAGGATGAGGGTTAGGTTTAGGGTGAGGTTTAAGGTGAGGGTGACAGTAAGGGTCAAGATGAGGGTTAGAGTGAGGATTAGGGTTAGGGTTATGGTGGGGGTGAGGATATGATTGAGGATAGTGTTAAGGTTAGAGTGAGTTTTAGGGTGATAATGAGGGTTAGGGTTAGGGTTAGGGCTAAGGTGAGGGTGAGGGTTAAGGATAGGGTTAGGGTGAAGGTGAGGATAAGATTGAGGATTTTAATGTTTTCCTTTCTTTCATGCATGTGTTTCTAACGCATTTATAAGATTATTTCTTTGTTGCTTTGTATGTCACTCCCCCACAGTGTAACCCCCGCTTTCACTATATTTGATGTCAGTATATCATGTGGAGGAGATGGGGACAAACAAGTCGTTTAAGGATTCAGGTGGACCTGTTGCAACAATGAGAAGTACAAAATGTCATGTCAAAACCAGCTTTACAATGTCGGTGTGGGGGGCGGAGGCGGGTATAATTGGGTGGGAGGAGGGGGTATAATTGGGTGGGGGGAGGGGGGAGGCGGGCAAGGGAAGTGAAGGGTAAACAAAGGAGGACGCTGCAATGCTTGGTAAGAAATGTATGCATTATTCTGCCCATGTAATTATAGCCCCTCTGTACAGTATGTTCTCAAATAAAATAAAATAAAATTAAAAAAAAAAGATTGAGGATAGTGTTAAGGTTAGAGTGAGTTTTAGGGTGATAATGAGGGTTAGGGTTAGGGTGAGGGCTAGGGTGAGGGTGAGGGTTAGGGATAGGGTTAGATTGAGGTTTAGGTTTAAGGTGATGATTAGGGTTACTGTGAGGGTTAGTGTTAGGACTAGGGTTAGTTTTAGGGTGAGGGTTAGTGTTAGGGTGAGTTATAGCGTTAGGGTGAGGGTTATGGTTATGGTTAGGGTTAGTGTTAGCTTTAGGGTTATTGTTTGGGTTAGGGTTAAGGTTACGTTGAGGGTGAGAGTTAGGGTAAGTGTTAGGGTGAGGGTTACCGTTAGGGTGAGTGTTATGGTTAGGGTTAGGGTTAATGTTAGGTTTAGGGTTATTGTTAGGGTTAGGGTTAGGGTTAAGGTTACGGTGAGGGGGAGGGGGAGGCTAAGGTTTAGGATTAGGTTGAGATTTAGGTTTAGGGTTAGGGTTAGAGTTAGGTTTAGGGTGAGGGTGAGGTTTAGGTTATAGTTAGTGTTAGGGGAGGGTTAGGGTGAGGGTTAGTGTTCGGGTTAGGATTAGTGTTAGGATTAGGGTTAGGGTGAGGTTAGGGTTAGGGTTAGGGTTAGGGTTAGTCTGAGGGTGAGGGTGAGGGATAGGTTTAGGATTTGGGTGAGGTTTAGGATGAGGTTAAGGTTAGGATTAGGGTTAGGATGAGGGCAAGTGTGAGGGTGAGGGTTAGGGTTAGCATTATGTTGAGGTTTAGGATTAGGGTTAGGTTTATGGTTAGGGTGATGGTTACTGTTAGGGTTACAGTGAGGGTGAGGTTTAGGGTTAGGGTGAGGGTTAGAGTTAGGGTTAGGGTGAGGGTGAGGTTTAGGGTTAGAGTTAGGGTTAGTGTTAGAGTTAGGGTTAGGGTGAGGGTTTGTGAGGGTTAGGGTGAGGGTTAGAGTTCGGGTTAGGCTTAGGCTTAGGCTTAGGCTGAGCGTGGGGGTGAGGGTTAGGGTTAGGTTTAGGGTGAGGGTTAGGGTTAGGTTTAGGGTGAGGGTTAGGATGAGGTTTGTGGTTATGGTTATGGTTAGGGTTAGTTTTAGGGTTACGATTATAGTTAGTTTTAGGGTTAGGGTTAGGGTGAGGGTTTGGGTTAGGGTTAAGGTTAAGTTTAGAAATAGGGTTAGGGTTAGGGTTATTGTTAGTGTTTTGGTTAGTGTTAAGTTTGCGGTGAGGGTGAGGCTCAGGGTGAGGGTTATGGTTAGTGTTAGGGTTTGGGTAAGGGTTAGTATTACTGTTAGGGTTAGGGTTAGAGTTACGGTCATTGTGAGAGTGAGGGTGAGGGTTAGGGTTAGGATTAGGGTTAGGTTGAGGGTGAGTGTTAGGGTTAGGCTTAGGCTTAGGTTTAGGCTGAGAGTGAGGCTGGGGGTGAGGATTAGGGTTAGGGTGATGGTTAGGGTTAGGGTTAGTGTTATTGTTAGGGTTAGGATTAGAGTTAAAGTGAGGGTGAGGGTGCGGGTAGGGTTAGGGTTAGGGTTAAGCTGAGGTTTAGGGTTATGTTTAGAGATAGGGTTAGGGTGAGGGTGAGGTTTAGGGTTAAAGTTAGGGTTAATGTTAGGGTTAGGCTTAGGGTTAGAATGAGGCTGAGCGTGGGCGTGAGGATTAGGTTTAGGTTTAGGGTTAGGGTTAGATTTAGGGTTAGGGTTAGGGTTAGGGTTAGGGTAAGGGTTTATGTTAGTGTTATAGTTAGTGTTAGGTTTAAGTTTGCAGTGAGGGTGAGGCTGAGGGTGAAGTTTATGGTTAGGGTTAGGGTTATGGTTAGTGTTATTGTTAGGGTTAGGTTTAGAGTTATGGTGAGGGAGAGGGTGAGGGTGAGGGTTGGGGTTAGGTGAGATTTAGGGTGAGGTTTAGGGTTAGACTAGGTTGTGAGTGAGGATTAGATTTAGAGTTAGGGTTAGTGGGAGGGTTAGGGTGAGGGTTAGGGTTAGGTTGATTTTTAGGGATAGGGTTAGGGTTAGGATTAGGGTTAGGGTGAGGGTGAGTGTGTGGGTTAGGGTTAGGGTTAGGCTTAGGCTTAGGCTTAGGCTGAGGGTGAGGGTGGGAATGAGCGTTTGTGTTACAGTGACGGTGAGGATTAGAGTTAGGGTGAGGGTTTGGATGAGGGTTAGGGTTACAGTGAGGGTGAGGGTTAGTTTTAGTGTGAGGGTTAGGGTTAGGATTAGGGTTAGGGTGAGGGTGAGGGTTAGGATTAGGGTTAGAGTTAGGTTTATTGTTAGTGTTATGGTTAAGGTTATTTTTGGAGTGAGGGTGAGGCTGAGTGTGAGGGTTATGATTAGGATTAGGGTTAGGGTTAGGATTAGGGTTAGGGTGAGTGTGAGATTGAGGGTGAGGGTGAGGTTTAGGGTTAGGGTTAGGGAGAGATTTAGGTTTAGGATTAGGTTTAGAGTTAGGGTTAGGGTTAGGGTGAGGGTAAGTGTTAGGGTGAGGGTTAGGTTTAGGGTTGGGGTTACAGATAGGTTGAGGGTTAGTTTTCCTGCTAGGATGATTTTTAATTTTAAATTTAGGGTTACGTTGAGGGTGAGGGTGAGGGTGAATGTTAGGGTTAGGGTTAGGGTGAGGTTTAAGGTTCGGATTAGGTTAGAGTTAGGGTTAGGGTTAGGGTGCGGTTTAGGGTTAGAGTTAGGCTTAACGTGAGGGTTAGTGTGAGGCATAGGGTTAGGGTTAGTGTTAGGTTAGGGTTAGGATGAGGGTTAGTGTGAGGGTTAGGGTTAGGTTTAGGTTGAGGTTTAGGTATAGGGTTAGGGTTAGAGTTAGGGTTAGGTTGATTGTGAGGTTTAGGGTTAGAGTTAGGGTTAGTGTTAGGGTTAGGTTTAGCGTGATGCTTAGTGTAAGGGTTAGAGTTCGTGTTAGGCTTAGGCGGATTGTGATTGTGAGGGTTAGGATTAGGGTGAGTTTTAGGGTTAGGGTTAGGGTGAGGTTTTGGATGAGGTTTTTGGTTATGGTTAGGGTTAATGTTACTTTTAGGGTTAGGGTTAGTGTTAGGTTTAGGTTTATGGTTAGGGTTAAGGTGAGGTTTAGGGTTAGGCTTAGGCTTAGGGTTAAGGTTAGGTTTATTGTTAGTGTTATGGTTAGTGTTAATTTTGCAGTGAGGGTGAAGCTCAGGTTGAGGGTTATGGTTAGTGTTAGGGTTAGGTTTAGGGTTAAGGTTAATGTTATTGTTAGGGTTAGGGTTAGAGTTACGGTCACGGTGAGAGTGAGGGTGAGGGTAAGGGTTAGGGTGAGGTTTAGGGTGAGGTTTAGTTTTAAGTTTAGGGTTAGGGTGCTGGTAAGGTTTAGGTTTAGAGTTAGGGTTAAGGGGAGGGTTAGGGTGAGGGTTAGGTTTAGGATTAGGGTTACAGATAGGTTGAGGGTTAGGGTTCCTGCTAGGGATATTTTCAATTTTATGTTTAGGGTTATGTTGAGGGTGAGGGTGAGGGTTAGGGTGAGGGTTAGGGTTAGGGTTAGGGTTAGGGTTAGGCTTAGAATGAGGGGTAGTGTGAGGGTTAGGGTTAGGGTTAGTGTTAGGTTAGGGTTAGGGTGAGGGTTAATCTGAGGTTTAGGGTTAGGTTTAGGTTGAAGTTTAGGTATAGGGTTAGGGTTAGAGTTAGGGTTAGGTTGATCATGAGGTTTAGGGTTAGAGTTAGGGTTAGTGTTAGTGTTAGGTTTAGGGTGAGGGTTAGGGTGAGGGTTAGAGTTCGGGTTAGGCTTATGCGGATTGTCAAGGTGAGGGTTAGGGTTAGGGTGAGGGTTAGCCTTAGGTTTAGGGTGAGGGTTTGGATGAGGTTTTTGGTTTTGGTTAGGGTTAGTGTTACTTTCAGGGTTAGGGTTAGGGTTAGGGTGAGCTTTAGGTTTAGGAATAGTGTTGGAGTTAGGGTTAGGTTTAGGGTGAGTTTTAGGGTTAGAGTTAGGCTTAGGGTGAGGGTTAGTGTGAGGTTTAGGGTTAGGGTTAGTGTTATGTTACGGTTAGAGTGGGGGTTAGTGTGAGTGTTAGGGTTAGAGTTAGGGTTAGAGTTAGGATTAGTGTTCGGGTGAGGGTGAGTGTGTGGGTTAGAGTTCGGTTTAGGGTTAGGCTTAGGTTTAGGCTGATGATGAGGTTGAGGGTGAGGGTTAGGTTTAGGTTGAGTGTTAGGATTAAGGTTAGGGTGAGGGTTAGGATGAGGGTTAGGGATAGGATAAGGGTTAGGGTGATTGCTGGGGTAAAGGTGAGGTTTTGGGTTAGGGTTAGGGTGAGATGTAGGGTTAGGGTTAGGGTGAGGGTGAGGTTTAATTTTAGAGTTAGGGTTAGGGTGAGGGTTAGGGTTAGGGTTAGTGTTTGGGTTAGGGTTAGGTTTAGTGTTAATGTTAGGTTGAGGGTTAGGGTTATGGTTAGGATTAGGTTTAGGGTGAGGGTGAGTGTGAGTGTGACAGTTAGGGTTATGGTTAGGCTTAGTGTTAGGTTGAGGGTTAGGGTGAGGGTGAGGGTTAGGGTTTGGGAGAGGTTTAGGTTTAGAGTTAGTGTTAGTGTGAGGGTTAGTGTTAGGATTAGGTTTTGGGTGAGGTTCAGGGTTAGGGTGATTCTTAGGGTAACGGTCAGGGTGAGGTTTAGAAGGAGCGTTAAGGTTAGTATGAGGGTTAGAGTGAGGGTGACTGTAAGGTTAAAGGTGAGGGTTAGGCTGAGAGTGAGGATTACAGTAAGGGTGAGGGTTAGGGTTACCGTGGGGGTTAGGGATAGGGTGAGGTTTATGGTTAGAATGAGGGTTAGGGTTAGGTTTAGTGTTATTTTTAGGGTTAGGGTTAGGGTTAGGTTTAGGGTTAGGCTGAGACTGAGGGTGAGGTTGAGGATTAGGGTTAGCATGATGGTTAGGGTTATGGTTAGGGTAAGGGTTATGATGAGGTTTAGGGTTAGGGTGAGGGTTAGGATGAGGTTTAGGGTTAGGATTAGGGTTAGGATGAGGGCAAGGGTGAGGTTGAGGGTTTGGGTTGGCATTATGGCAAGGTTTAGTATTAGGGTTAGGTTTAGGGTTAGGGTGAGTGTTAGGGTTAGGGTTACGGTGAGGTTGAGGTTTAGGGTTAGGGTGAGGGTGAGGGTTAGGGTTAGGGTTAGGGTGAGGGCTTGGGTTAGGTTTAGGGTTACAGTGAGAATGAGGGTTAGGGTTAGTGTTAGGGTTAGGTTTATTTTTAGGGTTTGGGTTAGAGATATGGTGAGCATGAGGGTGAGGGTGAGGTTTAGGATTAGAGTGATGGTGAGGTTTCGGGTTAGAGTTAAGGTTAGGGGAAGATTTAGGGTGAGGGTTATGGTTATGGTTAGGGTTAGTTTTAGGTTTAGGGTTATTGTTAGGGTTAGGGTTAGCGTTAAGGTTATGGTGAAGGTGAGGGTGAGGGTAAGGGTTAGGATTAGGGTGAGGCTTAGGTTTAGGGTTAGGGTTAGAGTTAGGGTTAGGGTGAGGATGAGGTTTAGGTTTAGAGTTAGGCTTAGGGTGAGCGTTAGGGTGACTGTAAGTGTTAGCGTTAGGGTTAGGTTTAGTGTTAGGATTAGGGTTAGGGGGAGGTAGAGTGTGAGGGTTAGTGTTAGGGTTAGGCTGAGTGTGAGGTTGATGGTAAGGGTTAGGGTGAGGGATTGGGTTAGGGTTAGGATTAAGGTGAGGTTTAGGATGAGGTTTAGTGTTAGGATTAGGGTTAGCATGAGGGCAAGTGTGAGGGTGAGGGTTAGGGTTAGAATTATGGCGAGGTTTAGGATTAGGGTTAGGTTTAGGGTTAGGGTGAGGGTTATGGTTGGGGTTAGTGTTAGGGTGAGTGTGAGTGTTAGGATTAGGTTTAGGGTTAGGGTTATTGTTAGTGTTATGATTAAGGTTAAATTTAAGGTGAGGGTGAGGCTCAGGGTGAGGTTTAGGGTTAGGGTTATGGTGAGGTTTCGGGTTAGGTTTAAGGTTAGGTTTAGGGTGAGGGCTTGGGTTAGGGTTAGGCTTACGGTGAGGGTGAGGGTTAGGGTTAGGGTTTGGGTTAGGGTTATTTTAGGGTTTGGGTAACGGTTAAGCTGAGGGTAAAGCTGAGGGTTAGGTTAGGGTTAGGGTGAGGTTTAGGTTTAGGGTTAGGGTTAGAGTTAGGTTTAGGGTGATGGAGAGGTTTAAGGTTAGAGTTAGGGTTAGTGTTAGGGTTAGGGTTAGTGTGAGGTTTAGGGTGTGGGTTAGAGTGACGGTTAGGGTTAGCTTTAGGGTGAGGGTTAGAGTTATGTTTAGGGTGAGGTTTAGGATGAGGTTTAGGGTTAGGTTTAGGGTTAGGGTTAGTTTTAGGGTTAGGATTAGGGTTAGGGTTAGGGTTAGGGTGAGGGTTAGGGTTAGGGTAAGGGTTAGGGTTTGGCTTAGGGTTAGGGTTAGGGTTATTGTTAGTGTTATGGTTAGTGTTAAGTTTGCGGCGAGGGTGAGACTCAGGGTTAGGGTTATGTTTAGTGTTAATGTTTGGTTTAGGGTTAGTATTTTAATTAGGGTTTGGGTTAGAGTTAAGGTCATGGTGAGAGTGAGGGTGAGGTTTAGGGTGAGGTTTAGGGTTAGGGTTAGGGTTAGGTTTAGGGTACTGGTGAGGTTTAGGGTTAGAGTTAGGGGGAGGGGGAGGGTTAGGGTGAGAGTTAGGGTTAGGTTTAGTGTTAGTATTAGGGTGAGGGTGAGGGTTAGGTTGTGGTTTAGGGATAGGGTTAGGGTTAGGATTAGGGTTAGGGTGAGGGTGAATGTGAGGGTTATGGTTAGGCTTAGGCTTAGGGTTAAGCTGAGGGTGAGGCTGGGGTTGAGGATTTGGTTTAGGGTGATTGTTAGTGTTAGGGTTAGGGTTAGGTTAAGGGTTAATGTTAATGTTATGGTTAGGTTTAAGTTTGCAGTGAGAGTGAGGCTGAGGGTGAAGTTTATGGTTAGGGTTAGGGTTATGGTTAGTGTTATTGTTAGGGTTAGGGTTAGAGTTTGGTGAGGGTGAGGGTGATGGTGCGGGTTAGGGTTACGGTGAGATTTATTGTAAGGTTTAGGGTTAGGGTTAGGTTGAGAGTGAGGATTAGGTGTAGAGTTTGGGTTATTGGGAAGGTTAGGTTGAGGGTTAGGGTTAGGTTGATTTTTAGGGATAGGGTTAGGGTTAGGATTAGGGTTAGGGTGAGGTTGTGTGTGAGGGTTAGGGTTCGGGTTAGGCTTAGGCTTAGGCTTAGGCTGAGGGTGATGTTGGGGGTAAGGGTTAGTGTTACACTGAGGGTGAGGATTAGGGTTAGTGTGAGGGTTAGGATGAGGGTTAGGGTTACAGTGAGGGGGAGCGTTAGGGTTAGGGTGAGGGTTAGGTTTAGGATTAGGGTTAGGGTGAGGTTGAGGGTTAGGATTGGGGTTAGGGTTAGGTTTATTGTTAGTGTTATGGTTAAGGTTACATTTGGAGTGAGCATGAGGCTGAGGGTGAGGGTTAGGGTTAGGATTAGGGTTATGGTTAGGATTAGGGTTAGGGTGAGGGTGAGACTGAAGGTGAGGGTTAGGGTTAGGGTGATGGTTAGTGTTATGGTTAGCTTGAAGGTTAGGATGAGGTTTTATTGTTAAGGTGAGTGTGAAGGTAAGGGTAAAGTTGAGGGTTAGGCTGTAGGTGAGGGTTAAGATAAGTGTGAGGGTTAGTGTGAGGGTTAGGGTAAGTGTGACGGTTAGGGGTTAGGGGGAGGGGGAGGGTTAGATTGAGGATTAGGGTTAGGGTTAGTGTGAGGTTTAGGGTGAGGATAAGGGTTGAGGGTTAGGTGAGGGTAAGAGTTAGAATTAGGGTTAGGGTGAGGGCTAGGGTGAGGTTGATGGTTAGGGTTAGGGTTAGGGTTAGGGTGAGGTTTAGGGTGAGGGTGAGTGTGAGTGTTAGGGTTACAGTGAGGGTTAGTGTTAGGGTTACGGTTAGTGTTAGGGTGATGGTTAGGGTTAGGGTGAGGGTTACAGTTAGGTTGAGGGTTAGGGTTCGTGTTAGGGTTATTTTTAATTTTAGGTTTAGGGTTACGTTGAGGGTGAGGGTGAGGGTGAGGGTTAGGGTTAGGGTTAGTGTGAGGTTTAGGGTTAGGATTAGAGTTAGAGTTAGGGTTAGGGGTAGGGTGAGGTTTAGGGTTAGGCTTAGGTTGAGGGTGAGGTTCAATTTTAGAGTTAGTGTTAGGGTGAGGGTTAGGGTTAGGATTAGTGTTAGGGTTAATGTTATTGTTAGTGTTAAGGTTAGGGTGAGGGTTAGGGTTATGTTTAGGATTAGGTTTAGGGTTACTGTGAGGGTGAGTGTGAGGGTTAGGGTGAGGGTTAGGGTTAGGTTTAGGGTTAGGCCGAGGGTGAGTTTGAGGTTGAGGTTTAGGGTTAAGGTGAGGGTGAGGTTTAGGGTTAGAGTTAGTGTTAATGTGAGCGTTAGTGTGAGAGTGAGTGTTAGGGTTAGGTTGTGGGTGAGGGTTAGGATAAGGGTGATGCTTAGGGTTATGATCAGGGTGAGGGTTAGGGTTAGTGTGAGGGTTAGGGTGAGGGTGACAGTAAGGGTAAAGGTGAGGGTTAGGCTGAGAATGAGGATTATAGTAAGGGTGAGGGTTAGGGTTAGGGTGAGGTTTAGGGTTAGGGTTAGGGTGTGGTTTAGATTGAGGATTCGTTTTTGGGGTTAGTGTGAGGTTTAGAGTGAGGATGAGGTTTAGGATTAGGTTGAGGTCTAGGGTGAGGATGAGGGTTAGGTTTAGGGTTAGGGTGAGTGTCAATGTTAGGGTGATTGTTAGCGTTAGTGTTGGGGTTAGTGTTAGTGTTAGGGTGAGGGTAAGTGTTAGGGTGAGGTTTAGGGTTAGGGTGAGTGTTATGGTTAGAATGAGGGTTAGGGTAGGGTTTAGGGTTATTTTTACAGTTAGGCTTAGGGTTAGGATGAGAGTCAGGGTTAGGATTACGGTTAGGGTGAGGGCTAGGGTGAGGGTGAGGATTAGGGTAGAGTTAGGCATAGGCTTAGTGTTAGGCTGAGGCTGAGGGTGAGGTTGAGGGTTAGGGTTAGCATGATGGTTAGTCTCATGGTTAGGGTGAGGGTTAGGATGAGGATTAGGGTTAGGGTGATGGTGACATTAAGGGTCAAGTTGAGGGTTAGGGTGAGGATTAGGGTTAGGTTTAGGGTGAGGGTGAGGGCTAGGGTGAGGGTGAGGGTTAGTGTTAGCGTTAGGCTCAGGCTTTAGGGTTAGGCTGATGGTGAGGTTGAGGGTCAGGGTTAGTGTTAGGGTGATGCTTAGGATTATGGTCAGGGTGAAGTTTAGGATGAGGGTTATGGTTAGGGTGAGGGATTTGGGTGAGGGTGATGGTAAGGGTAAAGCTGAGGGTTAGGCTGAGAGTGAGGATTAAGGTAAGGTCTAGGATTAGGGTGAGGGTTAGGGTTAGGGTGAGGGTGAGGTTAAGATTGATTATTAAGTTTAGGGTTAGTGTGAGGTTTAGAGTGAGGATGAGGGTTACGGTTAGGGTGAGGGTAGGTTGAGGGTGAGGGTTAGGGTTAGGCTTAGGGTGAGGTTTAATGTTAGGGTGATGGTTAGGGTTAGTGTGAGTGTTAGTGTTAGGGTTAGGGTTAGTGTTAGGGTGAGGGTAAATGTTAGTTTGAGGGTTAGGTGTAGGGTGAGGGTTATGGTTAGAATGAGGGTTAGGGTTAGGGATAGGGTTATTATTAGGTCAGGGTTAGTGTTACATTTATGGTGAGGGTGAGAGTTAGGGTTTGGGTCAGGGTGTGGTTTATGTTTAGTGTTAGGGTTAGAGTTAGGTTTAGGGTGAGGGTTAAGTTTAGAGTTAGAGTTAGCGTTAGTGATAGTGTTAGGGTTAGGGTGAGGGTCAGTGTGAGGGTTAGGGATAGGCTTAAGCTTAGTTTAGGCTTAGGCTTAGACTGAGCGTGAGTGTGAGGTTTAAGGTTACGGTTAGGGTGAGGTTTAGTTTTATGGTTACAGTGAGGATTGGGTTAGGGTTAGTGATAGTGTTAGGGGTAGGGTTAGGGTGAGGGTGACAGTAAGGGTAAAGGTGAGGGTTTGGGTTAGGATCAGGTTTAGATTGAAGGTGAGTGTGAGGGTTATGGTTAGGGGTAGGGTTAGGCTTAGGGTTAGGGTGAGAGTTAGGGTTAGGGTTAGGGCTGGTGTTGGTGTTAGGGGTAGGGTTAGGGTGAGGGTTAGTGTGAAGGTGAGGATTAGGGTTAGGCTTAGGATTAGGATTAAGTTGAGGGTGAGTGTGAGGGTTCGTGTTAGGGTTAGGGTTAGGGTGAGCTTGAGGGTTAGGGTTATGGTTAGGGTGAGGTTTAGGGTTAGGGTCAGTGTTAGTGTTAGGGTTAGGGTGAGGGTTAGGGTAAGGGTTAGTGTTAGGGATAGGGTTAGGGTGAGGGTTAGGATGAGGGTGAGGGTTAGGGTTAGGGTTAGGATTATGATTAGGGGTAGTGTTAGGGTGAGTGCTTGGGTTAGGTTTAGGGTTAGGATTAGGCTTAGCATTAAGCTGAGGGTGAGGGTGAGGGTTAGGTTTAGGTTTCAGGTTAGGGTTAGCATTTGGGTGACAGTTGGTATTCGGGTTAATTTTAGGGTTAGGGTGATGATTTTGAATTAGGTTTTCGGTTAAGGATTAGGGGGAGTGTTAGGATGAGGATTAGGTTTAGGATTAGGGTTAGGGTGATGGCTAGGTTGAGGGTGAGGATTAGGGTTATTGTTAGGGAGAGGTTAAGGGTTAAGGTTAGGGTTAGGGTGAGGGTTAGGATGAGGGTTAGGGTTATGGTGAGGGAGAGGTTTAGGGTTAGGGTGAGAGTTAGGTTGAGGATGAGGGTTAGGGTGAGGGTGAGGGTTAGGATTAGGGTTATGGTTAGGATTATTGTTAGTGTTATGGTTCTGGTAACCTTGGCAGTGATGGTGAGGCTGAGGGTGAGGGTTAGGGATAGGATTAGTGTTAGGTTTAGGTTTCGAGTTAGGATTAGTGTTATTGTTAGGGTTAGGGTTAGAGTTCCGGTGAAGGTGAGGGTGAGGGTAAGCATGAGGGTTAGGGTTAGGGTTAGGTGAGGTTTAGTGTCACGGTTAGGATTAGGGTTAGGGTGAGGTTGAGTATGAGGGTTAGGGTTATGATTAGGGTTTGGCTTAGGTTTAGGCTGAGGGCGAGGGTGAGTGTGAGGGTTGGTGTTAGTTTGAGGTTTAGGGTTAGGATTACAGTGAGTGTCAGGGTTAGCATTAGTTTGAGGGTTACAATTAGGTTTAGGATTAGGGTGAGGTTTAAGGTTAGGGTTAGGGTTTGGGTTAGAATGAGGTTTAGGGTTACAATTAGGGTTAGGGTGAGGGCTAGGGTGAGGGTGAGGTTTAGTGTTAGGGTTAGTGTGAGGTTTAGGTTTAGGGGGAGGGTTAGGGGGAGGGTTAAGTTTCGGTTTACATTGAGGGTGTGTGTTAGGTTTGAGGTGAGGGTTATGTTGAGTACTAAAGTGAGGGTGAGGGTTAGGATTAGGTTTAGGGTGAGGGTTAGGTTGAGGTTTAGGTTTTGGGTTAGGGTTAGGTTTAGGAATAGAGTTGGGCTGAGGGTGATGTTGGGGATGAGGATTAGGTTTAGAGTGATGTTTCCGTTAATGGTTAGGTTGAGAGTTAGGATGAGGGTTAGGGTTAGGCTTAGGTTTAGGGTTAGGCTGAGGCTGAAGTCGAGGGTGAGGGTTAGGGTTAGGGTGATGGTTAGGGTTACGGTTAGTGTGAGGGTTAGAATGAGGGTTAGCTTTGGGGTGAGGGTTAGGATGAGGGTGACAGAGTAAAGGTGAGGGTTAGGCTGAGGTGAAAGTTATTGTTAGGGTGAGGGTTCTGGTTAGGGTTAGGGTGAGGGTGAGGGTTAGATTGAGGATTAGTGTTAGGGTTAGTGTGAGGTTTAGGGTGAGGATGCGTGTTAGGTTTAGGGTGAGGGCTAGGGTGAAGTTGAGGGTTAGGGTTTGGGTTAGGGTGAGGTTTAGGTTTAGGGTGATTGTTAGCGTTAGTGTGAGGGTTAGTATTAAGGTTAGTGTACATGTTAGGGTGAGGGTAACTGTTAGGGTAAGGTTTAGGTTTAGGGAGAGGTTTAGGATTAGCGTTAGGGTTAGGCTTAGGGTGAGGGTGAGGTTTAGGGTTAGAGTTAGGTTAGGGTGAGGCTGAGGTTTAAGGTTAGGGTTAGGGTTAATGTTAGGGTTAGAGTTAGGGTGAGGTTTAGTGTGGGTGTGAGGGTTAGTGTTAGGGTTAGGATTAGGGTTAGCGTTAAGGTGAGGGTGAGTGTGAGGGTTAGGGTTAAGGTTAGGTTTAGGTTTAGAATTAGGGTGAGGGTGAGGGTGAGGGTTACGGGTAGGGTGAGTGTTGTGGTTAGGGTTAGAATGAGGGTTAGGTTGAGGTTTAGGCTTAGGCTTAGGGTTTGGGTATGGGCTAGGTTGAGGGGGAGGGTTAGTGTTAGGGTTAGTGTGAGGGGTACGGTGAAGGTAATGGTTAGTGTTAGGGTTAGGATTAGTGATAGGGTGAGTTTTAGTGTGGCGTTGAGGGTTAGTGTTAGTTTGGATTAGGGTTAGGGTTAAGGTGAGGGGAAGTGTGAGGGTTAGGGTTAGGGTTACGGTTAGGGTTAGGGTTAGGGTTAGGTTTAGAGTTAGGGTGAGGGTAAGGGTGAGGGTTATGGTTAGGGTGAGTGTTGGGGTTTGGGTTAGAGTGAGGGTTAGGGTGAGTGTTAGGCTTAGGCTTATGGTTTGGTTATGGGCTAGGGTGAGGGTGAGGGTTAGGGTTTGGGTGAGGGGTAGGTTAAGGGGTAGGGTTAGTGTTAGGGTTAGGGTTAGGGTTAGGCTTGATGTTAGGCGGATGGGGAAGGTGTGGGTGAGGGTTAGGGTTACGGTGAGGGTGAGGTTTAGGGTTAGAGTTAGCGTTAGGGTAAGGGTTAGTGTGAGGGTTAGGGTTAGGGTTAGTGTTACTGTTAGGGTTGGGATGAGGGTGAGTGTGAGGGTCAGGGTTAGTCTTAGACTGAGGCGGAGGCTTAAGCAGATCGTGAGGGTTAGGGTTAGGTTTTTAGGTTTAGGGTGAGTGTTAGGATGAGGTTTAGGGTTAGCATTAGGGTTAGGGTGAGGGCTAGAGTTAGGGTGAGGGTTAGGGTTAGCGTTAGGGAGAGATTTAGGGTTAGGGTTAGGGTAAAGGTTAAGGTGAGCCTGAGGGTAACGATTAGGGTTAGAGTTAGAGTGAGGGACAGGGTTTGGGTTAGGTTTAGGGTTAGTGTTATAGTTAAGGTTAGGATTAGAGTTACAATGAGGTGAGGGTGAGCGTGAGGGTTAGGATCAGGGTTAGGGTGAGGTTTAGAGTTAGGATTATTGTTAGGGTGAGGATTAGGGTTAGAGTTATGGTTAGGGGGAGGGTTAGGTTGAGGTTTAGGTTTAGGGTTAGTGCTAGGCTTAGGCTTAGGGTGAGGCTGAGGCTGAGGGTAATGTGAGGGTTAGGGTTAGAGTGATGGTTGGGTTTGCCTTTACGGTGAGGGTTAGGATGAGGATTTCGCTTATGGTGAGGATTAGGGTGAGGGTGACCATAAGGGTAAAGGTGAAGGTTAGGCTGAGGGTGAGGGTTACGGTAAGGGTGAGAGTTAGGGTTAGGGTGAGTGTGAGGGTTAGATTCAGTATTAGTGTTAGGGTTAGTGTGAGGTTCAGGGTGGGAATCAGGTTTAGGGTTAGGTTGAGGGCTAGGTTGAGGGTGAGAGTTAGTGTTAGGGTGAGTTTTAGGGGTAGGGTGATGGTTAGGGTTAGGGTTATGGTTAGGGTTATTGTTAGGGTGAGGGTAAGTGTTAGGGTGAGGGTTAGGTTTAGGGTGAAGGTTATGGTTAGGATGAGGGTTAGGGATAGGTTTAGGTTTATTGTTAGGGTTAAGGTTATGGTTATGTTGAGGGTGAAGGTGAAGGTGAGGGTTAAATTAGGGTTAGGGTTAGGGTTATTGTTAGTGTTATGGTTAGGGTTAAGTTTACAGTGAGAGTGAGGCTGAGGGTGAGGATTAAGGTTAGGGTTAGGGTGAGGTTTAGGGATAGGGTTAGGGTTAGGGTTATGGTGAGGGTTTGGTTTAGGTTTAGGGTTAGGCTGACGGTGAGGGTGAGGGTAGGGGTTAAGGTTAGTGTGAGGTTTCGGTTTAGGGTTAGGTTAGGTTTAGGGTGAGGTTGAGGTTTAGGGTTAGATTTAGGGTTAGGGTGATGGTTAGGGTGAGAGTTAGTGTTAGGGTTAGGGTGAGGGTTAGGATGAGGGTGAGGGTTAGGGTTTGGGTTAGGATTAGGATTAGGGTTAGTATGAGGGTGAGTGTTTGGGTTAGGCTTAGGGTTAGGGTTAGTCTAATGGTTAAGCTGAGGGTGAGGTTAAGGTTGAGGTTTAGGGTTAGGGTTTGGGTTAGGGTTAGCGTTAGGGTGACAGTTAGGGTTTGTGTTTAGTTTAGGGTTGGATGAGGTTTAGGGTTCGGGTTACAGTGAGGGTGAGGGATAGGGTTAGTTTGAGGGTTAGGGTTAGGATTAGGGTTAGGGTGAAAGTTAGGGTTAGGGTTAGGGTGAGTGTTAGGATGAGGATTAGGGTTAGGATTAGGTTTAGGGTGAGGGCTAGGGTGAGGGGAAGGGCTAGGGTGAGGGTGAGGGTTAGGGTTATTGTTAGGGTAGGGTTTAGGTTTAGAGTTAGGGTTAGGGTGAGGGTTAGGATGAGGTTTAGGGTTATGGTGAGGGTGAGGGTTAGGGTTAGGGTGAGGGTTAGGGTGAGGATGAGGGTTAGGGTGAGTGTGAGGTTTATGGTGAGGTTTAGGGTTAGGGATAGAGTGAGGGATAGGGTTAGGATTAGGGTTAGGGTGAAGGGTAGGGTGAGGGTGAGGGTTAGGTTTATTGTTAGGGTGCGGATTAGGATGAGTGTTAGGGTTATGGTGAGGTTAGGATTAGGGTTAGAGTGAGGGTTAGGGTTAGGATTAGGTTTAGGGTGAGGGTGATTGTTAGGATTAGGGTTAGGGTTAGGATTATTGTTAGTGTTATGTTTCTGGTGACTTTTGCAGTGATGGTGAGGCTGAGGGTGATGGTTATGGATAGGATTAGGGTTAGTTTTAGGTTTCGAGTTAGGATTAGTGTTATTGTTAGGGTTAGGGTTAGAGTTACGGTGAGGGTGAGGGTGAGGGTAAGGGTGAGGGTTAGGGTTAGGGTTAGGGTGAGATTTAGGGTCAGGTTTAGGATTAGGGTTAGGGTGAGTGTGAGGTTTAGGTTTAGAGTTAGGGTTAGGGGGAGGGTTAGTGTGAAGGTTAGGGTTAGGGTTAGTGTTATGGTTAGGGTTAGGGTGAGGGTGAGTGTGAGGGTCAGGGTTAGCCTTAGGCTGAGGCGGAGGCTTAGGTGGAGCGTGAGGCTGAGGGTGAGTGTTAGTGTTAGGGTTTTAGAGTTAGGGTGAGTGTTAGGATGATGTATAGAATTAGGGTTAGGGGGAGGGCTAGAGTTAGCGTGAGTGTTAGGGTTAGCGTTAGAGTGATGTTTAGGGTTAGGGTTAGTGTTATGTTGAGAGTGAGGTTTAGGGTTAGGGTTAGGGTTAGGGTTAGGGTTAAGGTGAGGCTGAGGGTTAGAATTAGGAATAGGGTGAGGGTTTGTGTTAGGGTTAGAGTTACGGTGAAGTTCGGGGTTTGGGTTAGGTTTAGGGTTAGTGTTATAGTTAAGGTTAGGTTTAGAGTTACAGTAAGGGTGAGGGTGAGGGTGAGTGTTAGGATCAGGGTTAGGGTGAGGTTTAGTTTTAGGATTATGGTTATGGTGAGGGTGAGGTTTAGGGTTAGAGTTAGGGTTAGGGGGAGGTTTAGGTTGAGTTTTAGTGTTAGGGTTAGTGTTAGGGTTAGGGTGAGGGGTAGGTTGTTGTTTAATGTTAGGGTTAGGATTAGGTTTAGGATTAGGTTGACGGTAGGGTGAGTGTGAGGGTTAGGGTTAGGGTTTGGCTTAGGCTTACAGTTAGGCTGAGGGTATGGGTGGGGATGAGGATTAGGTTTAGAATGATGGTTAGGGTTATGGTATGTTAAGGGTTAGGATGAGTGTTAGGGTTAGGATTAGGGTTAGCGTGAGGGCTAGGGTGAGGGTGAGGGTTATGGTTAGGGTTAGGCTTAGGCTTAGGTTTAGGCTGAGGCTGAGGGTAAAGGTGAGGGTTAGGCTGAGGGTGAGGGTTATGGTAAGGTGAGGCTTAGGGTTAGGGTGAGGTTGAGGGTTAGATTCAGGATTAGTGTTATCGTTAGTGTGAGGTTAAGGGTGAGGATGAGGGTTAGGGTTAGGTTGAGGGATAGGTTGAGGGTGAGAGTTAGGGTTAGGGTGAGGTTTAGGGTCCGGGTGATGGTTAGGGTTAGTGTAAGGTTTAGAGTAATGGTTAGGGTTAGTGTTAGGGTGAGGGTAAGTATTAGAGTGAGGGTTAGGGTTAGGGTGAAGGCTATGGTTAGGATGAGGGTTAGTGTTAGGGTTAGGGTTATTGTTAGGGTTAGGGTTAGGGTTATGTTGAGAGTGAGGGTGAGGGTTAGGATTAGGATGAGTTTTAGGTTTCAGTTTAGGGTTAGAGTTAGGGATAGGGTGAGGGTGAGGTTTAGGTTTAGAGTTAGGGTTAGTGTTAGTGTTCCGGTTAGGGTGAGGGTAAATGTGGGGTTTAGGGTTAGGGTTAGGTTTAGGCTTAGGTTTAGGCTCAGGGTGAGGGTGGGGATGAGGAATAGGTTTAGGGTGATGGTTAGGGTTAGGGTTAGGTTTAGGTTTAGAATTAGGGTTAGGGTTAGGATTCGGGTTAGGGTTAGGGTGAGTGTTACGGTGAGGGTCAGGGTTACGTTTAGGGTTAGGGTGAGGGTGAGGGTTAGGGTTAGGGTTAGGGTGAGGGTGAGGGTTAGATTGAGGGTTAGGGTTATGTGTAGGGTTATGTTTAGGGTGAGGGTTAGGTTTAGTGTTAGGGTTATTGTTAGGGTTAGAGTTAGGGTTACGGAGAGGTTGAGGGTGAGGCTTAGGTTTAGGATTAGGGTGAGGTTTAGTTTTAGGGTTAGGGTTAGAGTTAGGTTTAGGGTGATGGTGAGGTTTAGGGTTAGAGTTAGTGTTAGGGTTAGGGTTAAGGTGAGGGTTAGGTTGAGGTTTAGAGTTCGGGTTAGGCTTAAGCTTAGGCTTAGGCTTAGGCCGAGAGTGAGGGTTAGGGTTAGGGTTAGGTTTAGGATGAGTGCTAGGATGAGGTTTAGGGTTAGGGTTAGATTTAGGTTTAGTGTTAAGGTTAGGGTTAGGGTTAGGGTTAGGGTGAGGGTTAGGGTTAGGCTTAGGCTTAGGCTTAGGCTTAGGGTTATGTTTAGGGTTATTGTTGGTGTTATGGTTAGTGTTACATTTGCGGTGAGTGTGAGGCACAGGGTGAAGTTTATGGTTATTGTTAGGGTTAGGGTTAGGGTTACTATTATTGTTAGGGTTAGGGTTATAGTTATGGGCATGGTGAGAGTGAGGGTGAGGATGAGGATTAGGGTGAGTTTTACGGTGAGGTTTAGGGTTAGGGTTAGGGTTAGTGTTAGGGTGCTGTTGAGGTTTAGGGTTACAGTTCGGGTTAGGGGGATGGTTAGGGTGAGGGTGAGTGTTAGATTTAGTGTTAGCATTAGGGTAAGGCTGAGGGTTAGGTTGAGGTTTAGGGATAGGGTTAGCGTTAGGATTAGGGTTAGGGTGAGAATGAGGGTGAGGGTTAGTGTTAGAGTTAGCCTTAGGCTGAGGGTTAGGCTGAGGTTGAGGGTGGGGGTGAGGGTTAGGGTTAGGGTGATCGTTAGGGTTAGGGTTAGTGTTATTGTTAGGGTTAGGGTTGGAGTTACATTGAGGCTGAGGGTGGGGGTGAGGGTTAGGATTAGGGTCAGGGTGAGGTTTAGGGTTAGGTTTAGAGATAGGGTTAGGGTGTTAGGGACAGGCTTAGGGTTAGGCTGAGGGTGAGGGAGGGGTTGAGGATTAGGGTTAGGGTTAGGGTTAGGGTTAGGGTTAGAGTTAGGGTTAGGGTAAGGGTTAGGGTTAGGATTAGGATTAAGGTTAAGTATAGGGTGAGTGTGAGCGTTAGAGTTAGGGTTAATGTTAAGATTAGGTTTAGGGTATGTGCTAGCATGAGGGTTAGGGTTAGGGTTAGGGTTAGGGTGACGTTTAGCGTTAATTTTACTGTCAGAGTTAGGGTTAGGGTGAGGGTTTGGGTTAGGGTTAGAGTTAGGGTGAGGGTGAGGTTTAGGGTTATTTTTAGGGTTAGGGTTATTTTTAGGGTTAGGGTTAGGGTTAAGGTTAAGGTAAGGGTGAGGTTGAGGGTGATGTTGAGGGTTAGGGTTAGGGTTAGGATGAGATTTAGAGTTATGGTTAGGGTTAGGGTTAGGGTCAGGGTGAGGTTTAGGGTTAGAGGTAGGGTTAGGGTTAGGGTTAGTGTGAGTGTTAGGGTTAGGGTTACTGTTACAGTTAGGGTTATGGTGAGGGCTAGTGTGAGGGTGAGGGTTAAGGTTAGCGTTAGTCTATGGCTTTGGGTTAAGCTGAGGGTCAGGGTGAGTGTGAGGGTTAGGGTGAGGGTGAGGGTGAGATTTAGGGTTAGAGTTAGTGTTAGGGTGAGAGGGTTAGGGTTAGGGTGAGGGTTATGGTTATGGTAAGGGTGAGGCTTAGGGTTAGTGTGAGGGTTAGGGTTAGGGTGACGTTTAGCATTAATTTTAGTGTCAGAGTTAGGGTTAGGGTGAGGGTTTGGGTTAGGGTTAGAGTTAGGGTGAGGGTGAGGTTTAGGGTTATTTTTAGGGTTAGGGTTATTTTTAGGGTTAGGGTTAGGGTTAAGGTTAAGGTAAGGGTGAGGTTGAGGGTGATGTTGAGGGTTAGGGTTAGGGTTAGGATGAGATTTAGAGTTATGGTTAGGGTTAGGGTTAGGGTCAGGGTGAGGTTTAGGGTTAGAGGTAGGGTTAGGGTTAGGGTTAGTGTGAGTGTTAGGGTTAGGGTTACTGTTACAGTTAGGGTTATGGTGAGGGCTAGTGTGAGGGTGAGGGTTAAGGTTAGCGTTAGTCTATGGCTTTGGCATAAGCTGAGGGTTAGGGTGAGTGTGAGGGTTAGGATGAGGGTGAGGGTGAGATTTAGGGTTAGAGTTAGTGTTAGGGTGAGAGGGTTAGGGTTAGGGTGAGGGTTATGGTTATGGTAAGGGTGAGGCTTAGGGTTACGGTGAGGGTTAGGGTTAGGATGAGGGTTAGGGTGAAGGTGAGGGTTAGGATTAGGGTTAGGGTGAGTGTGAGGTTTAGGGTTAGAGTTAGGGTTAGGGGGAGGTTTAGCGTGAGGGTTAGGGATAGGGTTAGTGTTAGGGTTAGGATTAGGGGGAGGGTTAGGTTGAGTTTTAGGGTTAGGGTTAGGGTTAGGGTTAGGATTAGGGTTAGGGTGAGGGTGAGTGTGAGGGTTAGGGTTAGCATTTGGGTTAGGCTTAGTTTTAGGCTGAGGGTGAGATTGAAGTGAGGGTTATGGTTAGGGTGAGGGTCGGGGTTAGGGTTAGGGTGAGGGTGAAGTTTAGGTTGAGGATTAGTGTTAGGGTTAGTGTGAGGTTTAGGGTGAGGATGAGTGTTAGGGTTAGGTTGAGGGCTAGGGTGAAGGTGAGGGTTAGCTTTAGGGTTAGGGTGAGGTTTAGGTTTAGGGTGATTTTTTAGCGTTAGTTTCAGGGTTAGTGTTAGGTTTAGTGTTAGTTTTAGGGTGAGGGTAAGTGTTAGGGTTAGGGTGAGGGTGAAGTTTTGGTTGAGGATTAGTGTTAGGGTTAGTGTGAGGTTTAGGATTAGGGTTAGGTTTAGGGTTAGGGTGAGTGTGAGGGTTAGGGTTAGGGTTAGAGTTAGGGCGAGGGTGAGGGTGAGGTTTACGGTTAGGGTGAGTGTTGGGGTTAGGGTTAGAGTGAGGGTTAGTGAGATGGTTAGGCTTAGGCTTAGGATTTGGGTATGGGCTAGGTTGAGGGTGATGTTTAGGATTAGGGTTAGGGTGAGGGATAGGGTGAGGGTTAGAGTTAGTGTTAGGGTTAGAGTTGGGGATAGGGTGAGGTTTAGTGTGGGGTTGAGGGTTATTGTTAGGGTTAAGATTAGGGTTAGGGTTAAGGAAGGGTAAGTGTGTGGGTTAGGGTTAGGGATAGGATTAGAATTAGAGTTAGGGTGAGGGTGAGGGTTAAGGTTAGCCTGAGTGTTGGGGTTAGAGTTAGAGTGAGGATTAGGGTGAGGGTTAGGCTTAGGCTTAGGGTTTGTGTATGGGCTAGGGTGAAGGTGAGGGTTAGGGTTAGGGTTAGGGTGAGGGGTAGAGTGAGGGTTAGGGTTAGTGTTAGGGTTAGGGTTGGGGTTAGGGTTAGGCTTAATGTTAGGCAGATGGTGATGGTCAGGGTGAGATTTAGGGTTAGGGTGAGGGTGAGGTTAAACTTTATAGTTAGCATTAGAGTGAGGGTTATGTGAGGGTTAGGGTTAGGGTTAGTGTTAGGGTTAGGGTTAGGGTGAGGTTGAGTTTGAGGGTCAGGGTTAGTCTTAGGCTGAGGCGGAGGCTTAGGAAGAGCTTGAGGGTGAGGGTAAGGGTTAGTGTTAGTGTTTTAGGGTTAGGGTGACTGTTAGGATGAGGTTTAGGGTTAGCATTAGGGTTAGGGGGAGGACTAGAGTTAGGGTGACATTTAGGGTTAGCGTTGTGGTTAGGGTTAGGGTTATGGTGAGGGTGAAGTTTAGGGTTAGGGTTAGGGTTAGGGTTAAGGTGAGGCTGA
The DNA here is from genome assembly GCF_024711535.1 of Dipodomys merriami. Taxonomy (NCBI): domain Eukaryota; kingdom Metazoa; phylum Chordata; class Mammalia; order Rodentia; family Heteromyidae; genus Dipodomys; species Dipodomys merriami. The sequence continues at coordinate 1,969,397 of NW_027206102.1, forward strand.
GGATTAGGATTAGGATTAGGGTGAGGGTTGGTGTTAGGGTTAGAGTTAGGGTGAGTTTCAGGGTTAGTGTTAGTGTTCAGGGTTAGTGTTATAGCTAAGTTTAGGTTTAGAGTTACAGTAAGGGTGAGGGTGAGGGTGAGGGTTAGGATCAGGGTTAGGATGAGGTTTAGGGTTAGGATTATGGTTAGGGTGAGGGTGAGGTTTAGGGTTAGAATTAAGGTTAGCGGGAGGGTTAGGTTGAGTGTTAGGGTTAGGGTTAGTGTTAGGGTTAGGGTGAGGGTTAGGTTGAGTTTTAATATTAGGGTTAGGGTTAGGTTTAGGATTACGTTGATGGTGAGGGTGAATGTGAGGGTTAGTGTTAGGGTTTGGCTTAGGCTTAGGGTTAGGCTGAGGGTATGGGTGGGGATAAGGATTAGGTTTAGTATGATGGTTAGGGTTATGGTTAGGTTAAGGGTTAGGATGAGTGTTAGTGTTAGTATTATGGTTAGGGTGAGGGCTAGGGTGAGGGTGATGGTTAGGCTTAGGCTTAGGCTTAGGCTTAGGCTTAGCGTTAGGCTTAGGCTGAGGGTGAGGGTGAGGGTTAGGGTTAGGGTGATGGTTGGGGTTGCCGTTAGGGTGAGGGCTAGGATGAGGATTTATGCTATGGTGAGGGTTAGGGTGAGGGTGACCGTAAGGGTAAAGGTGAGGGTTAGGCTGAGGGTGAGGGTTAAGGTACAAGTGAGGGTTAGGATTAAGGTGAGGGTGAGGGTTAGATTCAGGATTAGTGTTAGGATTAGTGTGAGGTTAAGGGTGAGGAAGAGGGTTAGGGTTAGGATGAGGGCTAGGGTGAGGGTGAGAGTTAGGGTTAGGGTTTGGTTTAGGGTTAGAGTGATGGTTAGGGTTAATGTGAGGGTTAGTGTTATGGTTGGGGTTAGTGTTAGGGTGAGGGTAAGTGTTAGGGTGAGGGTTAGGGTTAGGGTGAAGGTTATGGTTAGGATGAGGGTTAGGGTTAGGGTTATTTTTATGGTTAGGGTTATGTAGAGGTTGAGGGTGAGGGTGAGGGTTAGGGTAGGTTTAGGTTTAGGTTTCAGGTTAGGGTTAGAGTTAGTGTTAGGTTTAGGGTGAGGTTTAGGGTTAGAGTTAGGGTTAGTGTTAGTGTTAGAGTTAGGGTGAGGTGAGGGTGAGGTTGAGGGTTAGATATAGCGGTAGGTGGAGTGTTAGGGTTAGGGTTAGGTTTAGGGTTAGTGTTAGGGATAGGGTGAGGGTGAGGGTTCGGTTGAGATTTAGGGTTAGGGTAAGGGTTTGGGTTAGTGTTAGTGTTAGGATGAGGGTAAGTGTTAGGGTGAGGGTGAGGGTTTGGTTGAGGGTTAAGTTTAGGGTGAGGGTGAGGGTTAGGATTCGGGGTGGGGTTAGGGTTATTGTTCGTGTTATGGTTAAGCTTAAGTTTACGGTTAGGGTGAGGTTGAGGGTGAGGTTTAGGTTTAGGGTTAGGGTGAAGTTTAGGGTTCGGGTTAGGGTTAGGGGTAGGGTGAGGGTTTGGGTTAGGTTTAGGGTTACGGTGAAGGTGAGGGTTAGGGTGAGGTTTAGGGTTAGGGTGTGGGTTAGGATGAGGGTGAGGTTTAGAGTTAGAGTTAGGGTTAGGGGGAGGGTTAGGTTGAGGGTTAGGGCTAGGGTTAGTTTTAGGGTTAGGATTAGGGGGAGGGTTAGGTTGAGGTTTAGGGTTAGGGTTATGCTTAGGTTTAGGATTAGTGTTATGATGAGGATGAGTGTAAGGGTTAGGGTTAGGTTTAAGCTTAGGGTTAGGCTGAGGGTTAAGTTGAGGGTAAGGGTTACGTTTAGCGTTAGTGTTAGGGTGAAGGTTAGGGTTAGGGTTAGGGTGAGGGTGAGGGTTAGATTGAGGATTAGGGTTATGTTGATGTTTATGGTTAGGGTGAGGGTTAGGTTTATTGTTAGGGTTATTGTTAGGGTTAGGGTTGGGTTTAAGGTGAGGTTGAGGGTGAGGGTTAGGTTTAGGTTTAGGGTGAGGTTTAGTTTTAGGTTTAGGGTTAGAGTTAGGGTTAGGGTGATGGTGAGGTTTAGGGTTAGAGTTAGGGTTAGTGTTAGGGTTAGGTATAAGGTGAGGGTTAGGATGAGGTTTAGAGTTCGGTTTAGGCTTAGGCTTAGGCTTAGGCTTAGGCCGAGAGTGAGGGTGAGGGTTAGGGTTAGGCTGACTGTGAGGATTAGGGTTAGGTTTAGGGTGAGGGTTAGAATGAGGTTTAGGGTTAGGGTTAGGGCTAGGTTTAGGTTTTGTGTTAGGGTTAGAGTTAGTTTTAGGGTTAGGGTTAGGTTAGGGTGAGGTTTAGGGTTAGGCTTAGGCTTAGGCTTAGGCTTAGGCTTAGGCTTAGGTTTAGGGTTATATTTAGTGTTATGGTTAGTGTTAAGTTTGCGGTGAGGATGAGGCACAGGGTGAGGGTTATGGTTATTGTTAGGGTTAGGGTTACTGTTATTGTTAGGCTTAGGGTTAGAGTTACGTTCACATTGAGAGTGAGGGTGAGGGTGACGTTAGGGTGAGGTTTATGGTGAGGTTTAGGGTTAGGGTTAGGGTTAGTGTAAGGGTGCTGGTGAGGTTTAGGTTTTGAGTTCAGGTTTGGGGGAGGGTTAGGGTGAAGGTTAGGGTTAGGTTTAGTGTTAGGATTAGGGTGAGGGTGAGGGTTAGGTTGAGGTTTAGGGATAGGGTTAGGTTTAGGATTAGGTTTAGGGTGAGAGTGAGGGTGAGGGTTAGTGTTAGGGTTAGGCTTAGGCTTAGGGTTAGGCTGAGGGTGAGGGTGGGGGTGAGGATTAGCTTTAGGGTGATCGTTAGGTTTAGGGTTAGTGTTATTGTTAGGGTTAGGGTTAGAGTTACAGTGAGGCTGAGGTTGCAGGTGAGGGATAGGGTTAGGGTCAGGGTGAGGTTTAGGGTTAGGTTTAGAGATAGGGTTAGGGTGAGGGTGAGGTTTAGTGTTAGAGTTAGGGTTAGTGTTAGGGACAGGCTTAGGGTTAGGCTGAGAGTGAGGGTAGGGTTGAGAATTAGGTTTAGTGTTAGTGTTATGGTTAGGGTTATATTTAGGGTTACAGTTAGGGTTAGGGTTGTGATTAGGATTAAGTTTAAGGTGAGGGTGAGTGTGAGGGTTAGTGTTATGGTTAGGGTTAGGATTAGGGTTAGGGTGAGGGTGAGGTTTAGGGTTAGGGTTAGGTTTAGAGTGAGGTTTAGGGTGAGGGTTAGGGTTAGGATTAGTTTTAGGGTTAGGTTTGGGGTTAGTGTTAGGATTAGGGTTACTGTGACTGTGAGTGTGAGGGTTAGGGTTAGGGTTAGTGTTAGGCTGAGGCTGAGGGTGAAGTTGAGGGTTAGATTTAGGGTTAGGGTATGGTTTATGTTTAGAGTGAGGGTTAGAGTGAGGGTTAGGGTTAAGATTAGGGTTAGGGTATGTGCTAGGGTTAGGGTTAGGGTTAATTTTAGGGTTAGGGTGACGTTTAGCGTTAGGTTTAGTGTCAGAGTTTGGGTTAGTGTGTGGGTTTGTGTTAGGGTTATAGTTACGGTGAGGGTGAGGTTTAGGGTTAGGTTTAGGGTTAGGGTTATTCTTAGGGCTAGTGTTAGGGTTAAGGTTAAGGTAAGGGTAAGGGTGAGGGTGATGTTGAGGGTTAGGATTAGGGTTAGGATGAGGTCTAGAGTTAGGGTTAGGGTTAGGGTCAGGGTGAGGTTTAGGGTTAGAGTTAGGGTTAGGGTTAGGTTTAGTGTGAGTGTTAGGGTTAGGGTTAGTGTTACAGTTAGGGTTATGTTGAGGGCTAGTGTGAGGGTGAGGGTTAGGCTTAGCGTTAGTCTTTGGCTTTGGGTTAAGCTGAGGGTGAGGGTGAGAGTGAGGTTTAGGTTGAGGGTGAGGGTGAGATTTAGGGTTAGAGTTACGGTTAGGGTGAGGGTTAGGGTGAGGGTTAGTGTTAATGTTAGGTTTAGGGTTAGGGTTAGGGTTAGTGTTAGGGTTAGGGTGAGGATTACGATGAGGGTGAGGGTTAGGCTTATGGTTAGGATTAGGATTAGGGTTAGTGTTAGGGTGAGTGCTTGTGTTAGGCTTAGGGTTAGGGTTAGGCTTAGCATTAAGCTGAGGGTGAGGGTGAGGGTTAGGGTAAGTGTTCCGCTTAGGGTTAGCATTTGGGTCAGAATTATGGTTCGGGTTAAGTTTAGCGTTAGGGTGAGGGTTAGGGTTAGGGTTACAGTGAAGGTGAGGGGTAGGGTTAGGTTGAAGGTTTGGGTTACTATTAGGATTAGGGTGAGGGTTAGGATTAGGGTTAGGGTGAGAGTTAGGATGAGGATTAGCTTTAGGATGGTGGTTAGGGTGAGGGCTAGGTTGAGGGTGAGGATTTGGGTTAGTGTTAGGGTGAGGTTTAGGGTTAGGGTGAGGGTTAGGATGAGGGTTAGGGTTATGGTGAGGGTTAGGGTTAGGGTTAGAGTGAGGGTTCGGTTTAGGATTAGGGTTATGGTGAGGGTGATTGTTAGGATTAGGTTTAGGTTTCGGATTATTGTTAGTGATATGGGCATGGTTGCATTTGCAGTGAGGTTGAGGATTAGGGATAGGATTAGGGTTAGGGTTAGGTTTAGGCTTAGGATTAGTGTTATTGTTAGGTTTAGGGTTAGAGTTACCGTGAGGGTGAGGGTGAGGGTTATGGTTAGGGTAAGGGTTAGGATTAGGGTTAGGGTGAGGGCTAGGTTGAGGGTGAGGGTTAGGGTTAGTGTTAGGGTGAAGTTTAAGTTTAGGTTTGGGTGAGGTTTAGGGTTATGGTGAGGGTGAGGGTGAGGGTAAGGCTGAGGGTGAGGTTTAGGTTTAGGATTAGGGTTAGGGTGAGCGTTAGGGTGAGGGTTAGGGTGAGTGTTAGGATGAGGTTTAGGGTTAGGATTAGGGTTAGAGTGAGGGCTAGGGTGAGGGTGAGGGTTAGAATTAGTGTTAGGGTGAGGTTTAGTGTTGGGGTTAGGGTGAGGGTTAGGGTTATTGTGAGGGTGAGGGTGAGGGTAAGGTTGAGGGTTAGGGTTAGGGTGAGATTTAGGGTCAAGGTTAGGATTTGGATTAGGGTGAGTGTGCGGTTTAGGGTTAGAATTATGTTTAGGGAGAGGGTTAGGGTGTGGGTTAGGGTTAGGGTTAGTGTTAGGGTTAGGGTTAGGGTGAGGGTTAGGTTGAGTTTTAGGGTTAGGGTTAGGGTTAGTGGTAGGATTAGGGTTAGGGTGAGGGTGAGTGTGATGGTTAGGGTTAGGGTTTCGGTTAGGCTTAGTGTTAGGCTGAGGGTGAGGTTGAGCTAAGGGTTATGGTTAGGGTGAGGGTCCGGGTAGGTTTAGGGTGAGGGTTAGAATTAGGTTTAGGGTTAGCGTGAGGGTTAGTGTTAGGATGAGGGTGGGGTTTCAGATGAGGTTTAGGGTTACAATTAGGGTTAGGGTGAGGGTTAAGTTGAGGGTGAGGGGTAGTGTTAGGATTAGGGTCAGGTTTAGGGTTAGGGTTAGGGGTAGGGTTAGGGTCAGGGTTAGCGTTTGGGTTATGGTGAAGGTGTGGGTTAGTTTTGAGGTGATGGTTAGGGTGAGGACTAAATTGACGGTGAGTGTTAGGGTTAAGGTTAGGGTTAGTGTGAGGGTTAGGTTGAGGCTTAGGTTTAAGGTTAGTGTTAGGGTTAGGATTAGGGTTTGGCTGAGGGTGAATGTGAGGGTTAGGGTTAGGGTTAGGCTTAGGGTTAGGGTTACGCTGAAGGTGAGGGTGGGGATGAGGATTAGGTTTAGAGTGATGGTTCTGGTTATGGTTAGGTTGAGGGTTAGGATGAGAGTTAGAGTTAGGATTAGTGTTAGGGTGAGGGCTACGGTGAGTGTGAGGTTTAGGGTTAGGTTTAGGCTTAGGCTTATGGTTAGGGTGAGGCTAAAATGAGGGTGAGGGTTAGGGTTAAGGTGATGTTTAGGGTTACGGTTAGGGTGAGGGTTAGGATGAGGGTTAGGTTTAGGTTTAGGGTTAGGGATAGGGTGACGTTAGGTTTAGGGTGATGGTTAGCGTTAGTGTGAGGGTTAGTGTTAGTATTAGTGTTACTGTTAGGTTGAGGGTAAGTGTTAGGGTAAGGTTTAGGTTTAGGGTGAGGTTTAGTATTAGGGTTAGGGTTAGGGTCAGCGTGAGGTTTAGGGTTAGAGCTAGTGTTAGGGTGAGGTTTTGGGTTAGGGTTAGGGTTAGGTTTAGTGTTAGGGTTTGGGTTAGGGTGAGGTTTAGTAGGGCGTGAGGGTTAGTGTTAGGGTTAGGATGAGGGTTAGGGTTAGTGTGAGGGTTACGGTGAGGGTGACAGTAAGGGTAAAGTTGAGGGTTAGGCTGAGAGTGAGGATTACCGTAAGGGTGAGTGTTAGGGTTAGGGTGAGGGTTACGGTTAGGTTTAGGGTGAGGGTGTGGTTTAGATTGAGGATTACTTTTAGGGTTAGTGTGAGGATTAGGATCATGGTGAAGGTGGGGTTAGGATTAGATTTAGGTTTAGGGTTATTCTTAGGGTAGGGTTATTGTTAGTGTTATGGTTAGCGTTAATTTTGTGGTGAGGGTGAGGCTGAGGGTGAGGGTTAGAGTTAGGGTTAGGGTTAGTGTTAGGGCTAGTATTACGGTGAGGTTGAGGGTGAGGATGAAGTTTAGTGTTAGGGTGAGTTTTAGGGTTAGGGTTAGGGTAAGTGTGAGGGTGAGGTTTAGGGTTAGAGTTAGGGTTAGGGATAGGGTTAGGTTGAGGGTTAGGGTTAGGGTTAGGGTTAGGGTGAGGATTAGATTGAGGATTAGGGTTAGGGTTAGTGTGAGGTTTAGGATGAGGATGAGGGTTAGGGTTAGGGTGAGGGTGAGGGTAGGACTTAGGGTTAGGGTGAGGGCTAGTTTGAGGGTTAGGGTTAGAGTTAGGTTTAGGTTTAGGATTAGGTTTAGAATTAGGGTGAGGTTTAGGGTTAGTGTGAGGATTAGTGTTAGGGTTAGGGTTAGTGTTAGTGTGAGGGTAAGTGTTAGGTTGGTGTTTATGGTTAGGGTGAGGGTTATGGTTAGGGTGAGGGTTAGGGTTAGGGTCATGATTACTGTTAGGTTTATTGTTAGTGTTACGGTTACATTGAGGGTGAGGGTGAGGGTTAGGGTTAGTGTTAGAGTGAGGTTGGTTTAGTGTTAGTGTTAGTGTTAGAGTTAGGGTTAGGGTGAGCGTGAGGTTTAGGTGTAGAATTAGGGTTAGGGTGAGCGTTAGGGTTAGGGTGAGGGTTAGGGTGGGGGTGACGGTAAGGGTAAAGATGAGAGTTAGGCTGAGGGTGAGCTTTACACTAAAGATGAGGGTTAGGGTAAGGGTGAGTGTTAGGTTTAGGGTTAGGGTGAGGGTGAGGGTTAGATTGAGGATTAGTGTTAGAGTTAGTGAGAGGTTTAGGGTTAGGATGAGGGTTAGGGTTAGGGTGAGTGATAAGGCGAGGTTGAGGTTTAGGGTTAGTGTTAGGGTGAGGTTTAGGGTAAGGGTGATATTTAGGGTTAGTGTGAGCGGTAGTGTTAGCATTAGGGTTAGTGTTAGGGTGAGGCTAAATATTAGGGTGAGGATTAGGGTTAGGGTGAGGGTTATGGTTAGGGTGAGTGTTAGGGTTAGGGTTAGGGTTATTGTTAGTGTTAGGGTTATACGGTTACGGTGAGTGTGAGGGTGTGGTTTAGTGTTAGGTTTAGGATGAGTTTTAGCTTCCGGGTTAGTGTTAGAGTTAGGGTGAGGGTGAGGGTGAGTTTTAGGGTTAGAGTTAGGGTTAGTGTTAGAGTTAGGGTTAGGGAGAGGGTTAGGGTTAGGCTTTGGCTTAAGCTAAGGCTTAGGCCGAGCATGAGGGGAAGTTTAGGGTTCAGGTTAGGGTGAGGTTTAGGGTTAGGGTTAGCGTGAGTATTAGGATGAGGTTTAGGGTTAGGATTAGGTTTAGGGTGAGGGTTAGGGTGAGGGTGCGGGAGAGGGTTAGGGTTAGGACAGGGTTAGGTTTAGGATTTGAGTTAGGGTGAGGGTGAGTGTGAGGGTTAGGGTTATGGTGAGGGTTAGGGTTAGGGTTAAGTTAGGATTAGGCTGAGGGTGACGGTGGGGGTGAGGATTAGGGTTATGTTTATGTTTAGGGTTAGGGTTATTGTTAGTGTTATGGTTAGGGTTAAGTTTGCAGTGAGGGTGAGGCTGCGGGACAGGGTTATGGTTAGGGTTAGGGTTAGGGTGAGGGTGAGGGTGAAGGTTAGGTTGAGGTTTAGGGATAGATTTACATTTAGGACTAGGGTTAGTTTAGGGTGAGTGTGAGGGTTAGGTTGAGGGTTAGGCTGAGGCTTAGGGTTAGGCTGAGGGTCACGGTGGGGGTGAGGATTAGGGTTAGGGTGTTGGTTAGGGTTAGGGGTAGGGTTATTGTTAGGGTTAGGGTTAGGGTGAGGGTTAGGATGAGGGTTAGGGTTAGGGTTAGGATTAGGTTTAGTATGAGGGCTAGGGTGAGGATGAGGGTTAGCGTTAGTGTTTGGGTGAGGTTTACGGTTAGCATTAGGGTTAGGATGAGGTGTAGAGTTATGGTGAGCGTGAGGGTTAGGGTTAGGGTGAGGTTTAGGGTTACATTTAGGTTTAGGGGGAGGGTTAGGTCGAGGGTTAGGGTTAGTGTTAGGGTTAAGGTTAGGGTGAGGGTTAGCTTGGGGTTAGGGTTAGTGTTAGTGTTAGTGTGAGTTTTAGGGTTAGGGTTAGGGTTAGGGTTAGGGTTATGTTTAGTTTTAGGGTTAGGGTTAGGGTGAGGGTGAGTGTGACGCTTAGGGTTAGGTTTAGGGTTAGGCTTAGAGTTAGGGTGAGGGTTAGCATTAGGGTTTGGGTTATGTTGCAGATGAGGCTGAGGATTAGGGTTAGGTTTAGGTTAACATTTAGGATTAGGATTAGGGTTAGGGTTAGTGTTAGGGTTAGGGTTATGGTGAGGGTTAGGTTTAGGTTTAGGGTTAAGATGAGGGTGACTGTGTGGGTGAGGATTAGAATTAGTGTTAGGGTTAGGCTTAGGGTTAGGGTTATTGATAGTGTTATGATTAGGGTAAAGTTTGCTGTGAGGGTGAGGCTGAGGTTGAGGGTTAGGGTTGGGGTTGGGGTTAGGGTTATTGTTAGGGTTAGAGCTAGAATTACGGTGAGGTTGAGAGTGACGGTGAAGGTTAGTGTTAGGGTGAGTTTTAGGGTTAGAGTTAGGGTTAGGGTGAGGGTTAGGGTTAGGGTTAGGTTTAGGGTGAGTTTAGGGTTAGGGTTAGTTTGAGGGTTCGTGTTGGGGTTAGGTTAGTGTTAGGGTGAGGGTAAGTGTTAGGGTCAGGTTTTGGGTTAGGGTGAGGTTTATGGTTAGGTTGAAGGTTAGGATTTGGTTTAGGATTATTGTTAGGGTTAGGTTTAGGGTTAAGGTTACGGTGAGGGTGAGGGTGAGGGATAGGGTTAGGTTTATGCTGAGGTTTAGCGTTTGCGTTAGGGTTAGAGTTAGGTTTTGGGTGAGGGTGACGTTTAGGGTTAGAGTTAGGGTTAGGGTGAGGGATAGGTTAAGGTTATGTTTAGGGTTAGTGTTAGGGTTAGGGTTAGGGTGAGAGTAGTAGGGTTAGGGTTAGGGTTAGGTTTAGGATTAGGGTTAGGGTGAGGGTGAGTGTGTGTGTTAGGGTTAGGTTTAGGGTTAGGCTTAGAGTTAGGCTGTGGGTGAGGTTGTAGGTGAGGGTTAGGGTAAGGGTTATGGTTAGGGAAACGTTTAGGGGGAGGGGTAGGATGAGTGTTAGGTTTCGGATTAAGGTTAGGGTGAGGGCTAGGCTAAGGGTGAGGTTTAGGTTTAGGTTTAGGGTGAGGGTTAGGGTTAGGGTGAGGGTGAGAGTTAGGGTTCGGGTTAAGTTTAGTGTTAGGTTGAGGGTTAGGGTAAGGGTTATGTTGAGGGTGAGGTTTAGGTTTAGGTCGAGGGTTAGGGTTCAGATTAGGGTTAGGCTGATGGTGAGGGTGACATTTAGGGTTAGTGTTAGGGTGAGGATTAGGATGAGGGTTAGGATTAGGATTAGGGTTAGGGTGAGGGCTAGGGTGAGGATGAGGTTTAGGGTTAGGATTAGGGTTAGGGTTAGGGTTATGGTGAGTGCGAGGGTTAGGGTTAGGGTTAGAATTAGGATTAGGATTAGGGTTAGGGTGATGGACAGGGTTAGGCTGAGGGTTAGGAATAGTGTGAAGGTTAGGATGAGGGTTAGGTTTAGGATTAGGGTAAGCGAGAGGGCTCTCCTGAGGGTTAGGGTAAGGGTTAGGTTTAGGCTTAGGGTTAGGCTCAGCATGAGGTTGAGGGTGAGGGTTAGGGTTAGGGTGATTGTTAGGTTTATGGTTAGGGTGGGGGTTAGGATGAGGTTTATGGTTAGGGTGAGGATGATGGTAAGGGTAAATTTGAGATTTAGGCTGAGGGTGAGTGTTAAGATAAAAGTGAGGGTTAGGGTTAGTTTTAGGGCAAGTGTTAGGGTTAGAGTGAGGGCTAGATTGAGGATTAGGGTTAGGGTTAGGGTTAGTGTGAGGTTTAGGGTGAGGATGAGGGTTAGGGTTAGGGTGAGGGTGGGGGTAGGTCTTAGTTTTAAGGTGAGGGCTAGGGTGAGGTTTAGGGTTAGATTTAGGGTTATTATTAGGGTTAGGTTTAGGATTAGGTTGAGGGTTAGGGTTAGTGTGAGGGTTAGTGTTAGGGTTAGTGTTTGGGGGAGAGTAAGCGTTAGGGTGAGGGTTAGGGTTAAGGTAAGAGTTATGGTTAGGCTGAGGTGAGGGTCAGGTTTAGAGTAATGGTTATTGTTAGGTTTAGGGTTAGGTTTACGGTTAAGGTGAGGTTGAGGGTGAGGGTTAGGGTTAGGGTTAGAGTTAGAGTTAGGGTTAGGGTTAGGGTGAAGTTTGGGGTAGAATTAGGGTTAGGTGAGGGTTAGGGTGAGGGTTAGGGTTACGGTGAGGGTTAGGGTGGGGGTGACGGTAAGGGTAAAGATGAGGGTTAGACTGAGGGTGAGCGTTACGATAAAGATGAAGGTGAGCATTAGGTTTAGTGTTAGGGTGAGGATGAGGATTAGATTGAGGATTAGTTTTAGGGTTAGTGTGAGGTTTAGGGTGAGGATGATAGGGTTAGGGAGAGTGCTAGGGTGATTTTGAGGGTTAAGGTTAGTGTTAGGGTGAGGTTTAGGCTTAGAGTGATTATTAGGGTAAGTGTGAGCGGTAGTTTTAGCTTTAGGGTTAGTGTTAGAGTGAGGGTAAATATTAGGGTGAGGGTTAGGGTTAGGGTGAGGGTTATGGTTAGGGTGAGGGTTAGGGTTACGGTTAGGGTTAGACTTAGGGTTAGGATTAGGGTTAGGGTTAGAGTTATGGTGAGGTTGAGGGTGCGGGTTAGGGTTAGGGTTAGGGTTAGGTTAGGGTTAGGGTTATTGTTAGGGTTAGGGTTAGAGTTATGGTGAGGGTGAGGGTGGGGGTGAGGATTAGGTTTAGGGTTAGGGTGGGGTTTAGGGTTAGGGTTAGGGTGAAGATGAGGGTTAGGTTTAGGGTTAGATATAGTGTTAGGGGGAGGGTAAGGGTGACGGTTAGGTTTAGGGTTATTGTTAGGGTTAGGGTGAGGGTGAGGGTTAGGGTTAGGCTTAGGGTTAGGGTTAGAGTGAGGTTTAGGGTTAGCGTTTGGGTTAGGGTTAGAGTTAGTGTGAGGGTGAGGGTGCGGGTGAGTGTGCAGGTTAGGGTTAGGTTTAGGGTTAGGCTTAGGTTTAGGCTTAGGATTAGGCTGAGGGTGAGGGTGGGGATGAGGGTTAGGGATAGGGTGAGGTTTTTGGTTAGGGGTATATGGAGGGTTATTATGAGGGTTAGGGTTAGGATTAGAGTTAGGGTGAGAGCTAGGGTGAGGGTGAGTTTTAGGGTTAGGGTCATGTTTAGGGTTCGGGTTTGGGTTAGCGTTAGCCTTACTGTGAGGGTGAGGGTGCGGGTGAGTGTGAGGGTGAGGGTGAGGCTTAGGATTAGTGTTAGGGTTAGTGTTAGGGTGAGAGTTAGGGTTCAGGTTAAGTTTATTGTTAGGGTGAGGGTTGGCGTTATGCTTAAGTTGAGCATGAGGGTTAGGGTTAAGTTGAGGGTAAGGGTTAGGGTTAGGGTTAGGGTGAGTTTTTGAGTTAGGGTTAGGGTGAGGGTTAGGATGAGGATTAGGGTGATTTTTAGGGTTAGTGTGAGCAGTAGTGTTAGCGATATGGTTAGTGAAAGCGTGAGGGTAAATATTACGGTGAGGGTTAGGGTTACGGTGAGGGTTAGGGTTAGGGTTAGGGTTATTGTTAGGGTTAGGGTTATATGGTTACGGTGAGGGTGAGGGTGTGGGTTAGGTTTAGGGTTAGGATGAGGTTTAGGTTTCGGGTTCGTGTTAGAGTTAGGGTTAGGGTAAGGGTGAGGTTTAGGGTTAGAGTTAGGGTTAGTGTTAGGGTTCGGGATAGGGTGAGGGTTAGGGTTAGGCTTAGGCTTAGGCCGAGCATGAGTGGGAGGGTTAGTGTTCGGGTTAGGCTGAGGTTTAGGGGTAGGTTTAGGGTTAGGGTTTGTGTTAGGGTTAGGGTTACAGTGAGGGTTAGGGTTAGGTTTAGGGTTTGTGATAGGGTTAGGGTTAGGGTTACGGTGAGGGTTAGGGTTGGGTTAGGCTTATGGTTAGGGTGAGGGTTAGGGTTATGCTTTGGGTTAGGGTGAGGGTGAGGCTGAGGATTAGGTTTAGGTTTAGGGTTTGGTTTAGGGATAGGGTTTGTGTTAGGGTTAAGGTTACGGTTAGGGTTACGGTGAGGGTTAGGGATTTTTAAGGGTTAGGGTTAGGGTTAGGGTTCCGGAGAAGGTTAGGGTTAGGGTTAGGGTTTGGGTTAAGTTAGGGTTAGGCTTAGGGTGAGGGTGGGGGTGAGGATTAGGTTTATGGTTAGGGTTAGGGTTAGGGTTAGGGTGAGGGTGAGTTGAGGGTTAGGTTGAGGGTTAGTCTGAGGCTTAGGGTTAGGCTGAGGGTGAGGGTGGGGTTGAGTATTAGGGTTAGAGTGATGGTTACGGTTAGGGTTAGGGTTATTGTTAGGGTTAGGGTTAGAGTTATGGTGAGGGTGAGGATGTGGGTGAGGGTTAGGGTTAGGGTTAGGGTGGGGTTTAGGGTTAGGTTTAGGGTGAGGGTGAGGGTGAGGTTTAGGGTTAGATATAGGTTTAGGGGAGGGTTAGGTTGAGGGTTAGGATTATGGTTATTGTTACGGTTAGGGTGAGCGTGAGGATTAGGGTTAGGCTTAGGGTTAGGGCTAGAGTGAGGTTTAGGGTTTGGGTTCGGGTTAGAGTTACTGTGAGGGTGAGGGTGAGGGTGAGAGTGGGGGTTAGATTGAGGATTAGTTTTAGGGTTAGAGTGAGGTTTATTTTGAGTATGAGGGTTAGGGTTAGGGTGAGGGCTAAGGTGAGGGTGAGGGTTAGGGACAGGGATAGGTTGAGGTTTAGGGTTAAGGTGGTGGTTAGGGTTAGTGTGAGGGTTACTGTTAGGATTAGGGTTAGTTTTAGTGTGAGGTTAAGGGCTAGATTTAGCGTTAGGGTGAGGGTGAGGTTTAGGTTTATAGTTAGGTTTGGGGGAGGGTTAGAGTGAGGGTTAGGGTTAGGGTTAGTGTTAGTTTTAGGGTTAGGATTAGGGTTAGGATGAGGTTGAGTGTGAGGGTTAGGGTTAGGCGTAGGCTTAGGGTTAGCCTGAGGGTGAGGGTGAGGGTTAGGGTTAGGGTGAGGTTTAAGGTTAGAATTAGGGTGAGGGATAGAATGAGCTTTAGGCTTAGGATTAGGGTTAGGATGAGGGCAAGGGTGAGTGTGAGGGTTAGGGTTAGCATTATGGCAAGGTTTAGGATTAGGGTTAGGTTTAGGGTTAGGGTGAGTGTTAGGGTTAGGGTTATGGTGAGGTTGAGGTTTTGGGTTAGGGTGAGGGTTAGGGTTAGTGTTAGGGTTAGAGTGAGGGTGAGGGTTAGGATTAGGGTTAGGGTTAGGGTTATTGTTAATTTTATGGTTAAGTTTTCGGTGAGGGTGAGGCTGAGGGTGACCATTAGGGTTAGGGTTAGGGTTAGGGTGAGCTTAGGGTTAGGTTTAGGGTTATGGTGATGGTGAGGGTTAGAGTTAGTGTTAGGGTTAGTGTTATTGTTAGGGTTAGGGTTAGAGTTATGGTGAGGGTGAGGGTGAGGGTGAGGTTTAGGGTTAGTGTGAGCATGAGGTTTAGGGTTAGAGTAAGGGTTAGGGGGAGTGTTAGGGTAAGGGTTAGGGTTAGGTTTAGTGTTAGGGTTAGGGTTATTGTTAGGGTTAGGGTTAGAGTTATTGTGAGGGTGAGGGTGAGGGTGACTTTTAGTGTTAGGGTAATGGTGAGGTTTAGGGTTAGAGTTAATGTTAGGGAGACAGTTAGGTGAATGTTATGGTTAAGTTTAGTGTTAGGGTTAGGGTTAGGGTGAGGGGGTTAATTTGAGGTTTAGGGTTAGGGTTAGGGTTAGGTTTAGGATTAGGGTTATGGTGAGTGTGAGTGTGAGGGTTAGGGTTAGGTTTAGGCTTAGGCTTAGGTTTAGGCTGTGGGTGAGAGTGGGGATGAGGATTAGTTTTTGGGTGATGGTTAGTGTTAATGTTAGGTTTAGTGTTATGATTAAGGTTAGGGTTAGGATTAGGCTTAGGGTGAGGGCTAGGGTGAGGTTGAGGGTTAGTGTGAGGGTTTGGCTTAGCCTGTAGGGTTAGGCTGATGGTTAGGTTGAGGGTGAGGGTTAGGGTTAGGGTGATGCTCAGGATTATGGTCAGGGTGAAGGTTAGGATGAGGGTTAGGGTTAGCGTGAGTGTTAGGGTGAGTGTGAGGGTAAGAGTAAAGCTGAGGGTTAGGCTGAGAGTGAGGATTAAGGTAAGGTCTAGGGTTAGGGTTAGGGTTAGGGTTAGGGTGAGGGTGAGGTTAAAATTGATGCTTAAGTTTAGGGTTAGTGTGAGTTTTAGAATGAGGATGAGGTTTAGGGTTAGAGTGAGGGCTAGGTTGAGGTGAAGGTTAGGGTTAGGCTTAGGGTGAGGTTTAATGTTAGGGTGATGGTTAGGGTTAGTGTGAGTGTTAGTGTTAGGGTTAGGGTTAGTGTTAGGGTGAGAGTAAGTGTTAGTTTCAGGGTTAGGTATAGGGTGAGGGTTATGGTTAGAATGAGGGTAAGGGTTAGGGTTAGGGTTATTGTTAGGTTAGGGTTAGGGTTACATTTATGGTGAAGGTGAGGGTTAGGGTTAGGTTGTGGTTTATGTTTAGGGTTAGGATTAGAGTTAGGATTAGGGTGAGGGTGAAATTTAGGGTTAGAGTTAGCTTTAGTGATAGGGTTAGGGTGAGGGTGAGGGTCAGTGTGAGGGTTAGGGTTAGGCTTAAGCTTAGGGTTAGGCTTAGGCTTAGACAGAGCGTGAGTGTGAGGGTTAGGTTTAGGGTTAGGGTGAGGGTTAGGTTTAGGGTTAGGGTGAGAGTTAGGGTTAGGGTTAGTGATAATGTTAGGGCTAGGGTTAGGGTGAGGGTGACAGTAAGGGTAAAGGTGAGGGTTAGGGTTAGGATCAGGTTTAGATTGAAGGTGAGTGTGAGGGTTATGGTTAGGGGTAGGGTTACACTTAGGGTTAGGGGGAGAGTTAGGTTTAGGGTTAGGGTTAGTGTTAGTGTTAGGGGTAGGGTTAGGATGAGGGTTAGGGTGAAGGTGAGGTTTAGGGTTAGGATTAGGATTAGCATTAAGTTGAGGGTGAGTGTTAGGGTTAGTGTTAGGGTTAGGGTGAGTGTGAGGGTTAGGGTTCGGGTTAGGGTGAGGTTTAGGGTTAGGCTTAGTGTTAGGGGTATGTTTAGGTTGAGGGTTAGGATGAGGGTGAGGGTTAGGGTTAGGGTTAGGATTACGATTAGGGGTAGTGTTAGGGTGAGTGCTTCGGTTAGGCTTAGGTTTAGGATTAGGCTTAGCATTAAGCTGAGGGTGATGGTGAGGTTTAGGGTTAGGGTGAAATTCAGGGTGAGGGTGAGGGTTAGGCTTAGGGTTAGGATTAAGATTAGGGTAAGGGTTAGGGTGAGTGTGAGGGTTAGGGTTAGGGTTAGGCTGACAGAATGTATTAGGGTGAGGGTTAGATTTAGAGTGAAGAATATGGTTAGGATGAGGGTTAGGGTTAGGGTTATTGTTAGGGTTAGGATTGGGGTTATGGTTACGGTGAGGATCAGGGTTGAGGTTTAGGTTTAGGGTTAGGGTTAGAGTTTGGGTTAGGGTTAGGGTTAGTGTTAGGTTTATGTTTAAGTTGTGATTTAGGGTGAGGTTGAGGGTTAGGGTTAAGGTTAGGATTAGGACTAGGGTTAAGGTGAGGGTGAGTGTGAGGGTTAGGATTAGGGTTTGGGTTAGCATTAGAGTTAGGGTGAGGGTGAGTGTGAGGGTTAGGGTTAGGGATAGGCTGACAGTATGTATTAGGATGAGGGTTAGATTTAGAGTGAAGAATATGGTTAGGATGAGGGTTAGGGTTAGGGTTATTGTTAGGGTTAGGATTGGGGTTATGGTTACGGTGAGGATCAGGGTTGAGGTTTAGGTTTAGGGTTAGGGTTAGAGTTTGGGTTAGGGTTAGGGTTAGTGTTAGGTTTATGGTTAAGTTGTGATTTAGGGTGAGGTTGAGGGTTAGGGTTAAGGTTAGGATTAGGACTAGGGTTAAGGTGAGGGTGAGTGTGAGGGTTAGGATTAGGGTTTGGGTTAGCATTAGAGTTAGGGTGAGGGTGAGGATGAGAGTTAGGGTTAGGGTGAGGGTTGGGGTTAGGGTTAGAGTAACGTTTAGGGTGAGGGTTAGGCTTAGGCTTAGGTTTAGGGTGTGGGTTAGGGTGAGGGTGAGAGTTAGGGTGAGGGTTAGGCTGAGGGTTACGGTTAGGGTTAGTGTTAGTGTTAGGGTTAGGGTTAGGCTTAGGCTTAGTATTAGGCGAAGGGTGAGGGTGAAGGTGAGGTTTAGGGTTAGCTGAGGGCGAGTTTTAGGGTTAGATTTAGCATTAGATTGAGGGCTAGTTTGAGGGTTAGGGTTAGGGTTAATGTTCGGTTTAGGGTGATGGTGAGTGTGAGGGTTAGGGTTAGTCTTAGTCTTAGGCTTAGGCTTAAGGCCAAGCATGAGGTTGAGTGTGAGGGTTAGGTATAGTGTTAGGGTGAGGGTTTTAGGGTTAGGCTGAGGGTTATGATGAGGTTTAGGGTTAGGATGAGGGTTAGGGTGAGGGCTAGAGTGAGGGTGAGGCTTATGGTTAGCGTTAGGGTGAGGTTTAGGGTTTGGGTTATTGTTAGTGTTAGGGTTAGAGTTAAGTTCAGAGTTAGGGTGAGGGTGAGGATTAGGTTTAGGGTTAGGGTGAGATTTAGGGTTGCGGTTAGGGTGAGGGTGAGGGTTAGGGTTAGGGTTAGGGTGAGTTTTAGGATGAGGTTTAGGGTTAGGATTAGGGTTAGGGTGAGGGCTAGGGTGAGGTTTAGTGTTAAAGTTAGGGTTACGGGGAGGGTTAGGGGGAGGGTTAGGCTTAGGTTTATTGTTAGGGTTAGGGTGAGGGTTAGGTTGATGTTTAGGGATATGTTTAGGGTTAGGATTAGGGTTAGGGTGAGGCTGATTGTGAGGGTTAGGGCTAGTGTTAGGCTTCGGCTTAGGGTAAGGCTGAGGGTGAGTGTGGGGTTGAGGATTAAGATTAGGGTGATATTTAGGGTTAGGGTTAGTGTTATTGTTTGGGTTAGGGTTAGAGTTACTGTGTGGGTGAGGGTGCGGGTGAGGTTTAGGTGTACGGTGAGGTTTAGGGTTATGGTTACGGTTAGTGTTAAGGTGAGGGGGAGGGTGAGGTTTAGGGTTAGAGTTGGGATTAGGGGGAGGATTAGGGTGAGGTTTACTGTTAGGGTTAGTGTTATGGTATGGGTGAGGCTTAGGATTAGGGTTAGGGTTATTATTAGGGTAAGGTTTATGTTTATGGTTATGGTTAGGTTGAGGGTTAGAGTTAGGGTTAGGGTGAGGTTTAGGGTTTGGGTTAGGTTTAGAGTTAGGGTGAGGGTGAGGGTGAGGTTTAGGTTTAGAGTCAGGGTTAGGATCAGCATTAGGTTGAGGGTTAGGTTTAGAGTTAGGATTAGGGTTAGGGAGAATGTGAGTGTATGAGATAGGGTTAGGTTTAGGTTTGGGCTTAGGGTTAGGCTGAGGAAAAGTGTGTGTGTGTTAGGGTTAGGGTTAGGTTTAGGTTTAGGCTTAGTCTGAGGGAGAGGGTGAGGGGTAGGGTTACAGTTAGGGTTAGGGTTAGGGTTAGTGTGAGAGTTATGGTTCGGGTTAAGTTTAGGGTTAGGGTGAAGGTTTGGGTAAGGCTTACTGTGAGGGTGAGGGTTAGGGTTAGGTTGAGCGTTAGGGTTAGGGTTAGGGTTAGGGTCAGGGTGAGGGTGAGGGTTAGGGTTAGGTTTAGGGTGAAGGTTAGGGTTAGGATTAGGGTTAGAGTGAGGCTACGGGTGAGGTTTAGAGTTATGGTTAGTGTTAGATTTAGGGTTAGGGTGAGTGTGAGGGTTAGGCTTAGGGTTAGGATTAGGATTAGGATAAGGTTTAGGTGAGTGTGAGGGTTCGGGTTAGGGTTAGGGTTAGGCTTAGGTTTAGGCTGAGGGTGAGGGTGAGGTTGAGGTTTAGGGTTAGGGGGATGGTTAGGGTTAGGTTGAGGGTGAGGTTTAGGGGTAGAATTAGGGTAAGGTGAGGTTTAGGGTGATTGTTAGGGTTAGTGTGAGCGGTAGTCTTAGCGTTAGGGTTAGTGTCAGGGTGAGGGTAAATATTAGGCTGAGGGTTAGGCTTAGGGTGAAGGTTAGGGTTAGGGTTAGGGTTATTGTTAAGGTTAGGTTTATACGGGTACGGTGAGGGTGAGGGTGTGGGTTAGGTTTAGGGTTAGGATGAGGTTTAGGTTTCGGGTTCATGTTAAAGTTAGGGTTAGGGTGAGGGTGAGGTTTAGGGTTAGAGTTAGGGTTAGTGTTAGAGTTAGGGATAGGGTGAGGGTTAGGGTTAGTCTTAGGCTTAGGCTTAGGCTTAGGCCGAGCATGAGGGGGAGGGTTAGGGTTCGGGTTAGGGTGAGGTTTAAGGTTAGGGTTAGCGAGATTGTTAGGATGAGGCTTAAGGTTAGGATTAGGTTTAAGGTGAGGGCTAGGGTGAGGGTTAGGGTGACGGTTAGGGTTAGGATAGGCTTAGGTATAAGATTTGGGTTAGGGTGAGGGTGAGTGTGAGGGTTAGGGTTGGGTTAGGCTTAGGGTTAGGGTGAGGGTTAGGGTTATGTATTGGGTTAGTGTGAGGGTGAGGCTGAGGATTAGGTTTAGGTTTAGGGTTTGGTTTAGGGTTAGGGTTTGTGTTAGGGTTAGGGATAGGGTTAGGGTTATAGTGAGGGTTAGGGTTTGTGTTAGGGTTAGGGTTAGCGTTAGGGTTACGGTGAGGGTTAGGGTTAGGGTTAGGGTTAAGTTAGGGTTAGGATGAGGGTGAGGGTTGGGGTGAGGATTAGGGTTAGGGTTAAGGTTAGGGTTAGGGTTAGGGTTAGGGTTAGGGTTATTGTTAGTGTTATGGTGAGGGTTAAGTTTGCAGGTAGGGTGAGGCTGAGGGTGAGGGTTATGGTTAGGTTGAGGGTTAGGGTTAGGGTTAGTTTTAGGATTAAGTTTAGGGTTAGGTTTAGGGTGAGGGTGAGGTTTATGGTTAGAGTTAGGGTTTGGGGGAGGGTTACGGTGAGGTTTAGGGTTAGTGTTAGTGTTAGGGTTAGGGTGAGGGTGAGGGTTAGGTTGAGGTTTAGGGATAGGGTTACCTTTAGGACTAGGGTTAGTGTGAGGGTGAGTGTGAGGGTTAGGTTGAGGTTTAGGCTGAGGCTTAGGGTTAGGCTGAGGGTGAGGTTGGAGGTGAGTATTAGGGTTAGGGAGTTGGTTAGGTTTAGGTTTAGGGTTATTGTTAGGGTTAGGGTTAGAGTTATTGTGAGGGTGAGGGTGCAGCTGAGGGTTAGGTTTAGGGTTAGGGTGGGGTTTAGGGTTAGGGTTATGGGTAGGGTGAGCGTGAGGTTTAGGGTTAGATATAGGTTTAGGGGGAGGGTTAGGGTGAGGGTTAGGTTTAGGGTTATTGTTAGGGTTAGGGTGAGGGTGAGGTTTAGGGTTAGGCTTAGGGTTAGGGTTAGATTGAAGTTTAGGGTTAGGGTTTGGGTTAGGGTTAGAGTTATTGTGAGGGTGAGGGTGCGGATGAGTGTTTGGGTAAGGGTTAAGTTTAGGGTTAGGTTTAGGATTAGGCTTAGGATTAGGCGGAGGGTAAGGGTGGGGATGAGGGTTACGGATAGGGTGAGGGTTAGGGTTAGGGTTTTTTTTTTTTTAATTGTATTTTATTTTATTTGAGAACATACTGTACAGAGGGGCTACAATTACATGGGCAGGATAATGCATACATTTCTTACCAAGCATTGCAGCCTCCTCCTTTGTTTACCCTTCACTTCCCTTCCCCGCCTCCCTCCTCCCCCCACCCAATTTTATCCCCCTCCCCCCACCCAATTATACCCCCCTCCCCCCCACACCGAAATTGTAAAGCTGGTTTTGACATGACATTTTGTACTTCTCATTGTTGCAACAGGTCCACCTGAATCCTTAAACGACGTGTTTGTCCCCATCTCCTCCACATGTTATACTGACATCAAATATATTGAAAGCGGGGGTTACACTGTGGGGGAGGGACATACAAAGCAACAAAGAAATAATCTTATAAATGCATTAGAAACACATGCATGAAAGAAACGAAAACATTAAAATACATATTTAAGGGTTCATTTTCCTAACATCACATTATCTGGCCTTTTCCGCTTGACTCATACCTATACTAGATATTGCAAATAAGGGAAACCATGGGACCTATGCTTCTTTGGGCCTGGCTTACTTCACTTAATATAATTTTTTCCAAACCTTTCCATTTCCTAACAAATGGGGAAATGTCATTCTTTCTGATGGAGGCATAGAATTCCATTGTGTATATATACCACATTTTCTTGATCCAATCATCTACTGAGGGGCATCTGCCCAATAAATAAGTGGGCGAAAGACTTAAAGAGAAGCTTCTCTGAAGAAGAAAGAAGGATGGCCAATAGACACATGAAGAAATGTTCAACATCCCTAGCCATAAAAGAAATGCAAATCAAAACAACATTGAGATATCACCTCACTCCAGTTAGAACAGCAAAAATCAAGAACTCTAATAACAACAGATGCTGCAGGGGTTGTGGACAGAAAGGAACCTTACTTCATTGTTGGTGGGAATGTAAACTTGTTCAACCACTTTGGAAAGCAGTATGGAGGTTCCTCAAAAAACTTTACATAGATCTCCCCTATGATCCAGCAATCCCACTTTTGGGCATTTACCCAAATGTTTACAAACAAGACCACACTAAAGCTACCAGCACAACTATGTTTATAGGGTTAGGGTTTTGGGGAGGGTTAGGATGATGGTTAGGGTTAGGATTAGAGTTAAGGTGAGTGATAGGTTGATGGTGAGTTTTAGTGGTAGGGTTGGGGTGATGTTTAGGGTTACGGTTTGGTTTAGGGTTAGAGTAACTATGAGGGTTAGCATGCGGGTGAGTTTGAGGGTGAGGGTGAGGGTTAGGGTTAGGTATAGGGTTAGCGGGAGTGTTAGGGTGAGTGTTAGCGTTAGGGTTAGTGTTAGGTTTAGGTTTAGGGTGAGGGCTAGGTTGAGGTTTAGGGTTAAGGTTAGGGTTAGGGTTAGTTTGAGGGTTAGTGTTAGGGTTAGGGTTAGTGTTAGGTTGCGGGTAAGTGTTAGGGTGAGGGTATTTGTTAGGGTGAGGGTTAAGGTTAGGGTGAGGGTTAGGATTAGGGGTAGGGTTATTGTTAGGTTTAGGTGTAGGGTTAACTTTACGGTGAGAGTTAGGGTGAGGGTTAGGGTTAGGGTTAGGGTGAGGTTTTGGGTTTGGTTTACGGTTAGAGTTAGGGTTAGGGTGAGGTTTAGGGTTTGGGTTACAGTTAGAGTTAAGGATAGGGTGAGGGTGAGGTTTAGGGTTAGAGTTAGGGTTAGGTTGAGGGTTAGGTTGAGGTTTAGGGTTAGGGTTAGTGTTAGGGTTAGGGTTAGGATGAGAGTTAGGGTGTGGGTTAGGGTTAGGGTTAGGGATAGGATTAGGGTTAGGGTGAGGGTGAGTGTGTGTTAGGGTTAGGTTTAGGGTTAGGCTTACGGTTAGTCTGGGGGTGAGGTTGAGGGTGAGGGTTAGGGTTAGGGGAAGTGTTAGGATGAGGGTTAGGGTTAGGATTAGGGTTAGCATAAGGGCTAGTGTGAGGGTGAGGTTTAGTGTTAGCGTCAGGGTTAAGTTTAGGGGCAGGTTTAGGGTTAGGGTTAGGGTGAGGGTGAGGTTTAGGGATAGAGTTAGGATAAGGGTGAGTCTGAGTGTGAGGGTTTGGGTTAGGGTTAGGGTTAGGTTTAGGGTTAGGGTTAGGTTTAGGGTTAGGATTAGGGTTAGGGTGAGAGTCAGGTTTAGGGTTAGGGTTGGGGTTATGCTTAGGGTTAGGCTGAGGTTAGGGTGAGGGTGAGGTTTAGGGTTATGTTGAGGTTTAAGGTTAGGGTTATTGGGAGGGTTAGGATGAGTTTTAGTGTTAGGATTAGGGTTAGCATGAGGTCTAGGGTGAGGGTGAGTTTTAGGGTTAGGGTTAGGGTGAGGTTTAGGGTTAGGGTTAGGGTGAGAGTTAGGATTCGGGTTAAGTTTAGTGTTAGGTTTAGGGTTAGGGTAATGGTTATGTTGAGGGTGAGGGTTAGGGTTAGGTTGCAGGTTAGGTTTAGGATTAGGGTTAGGGTGATGGTGAGGGTGAGGGTTAGGGTTAGTGTTAGGGTGAGGATTAGGATGAGGGTTAGGGTTAGGGTGAGGCCTAGGGTGAGGTTTAGGTTTAGGGTTAGGGTTAGGGTTAGGATTATGGTTAGGGTGAGTGTGAGGGTTAGGGTTAGGGTTAGGATTAGTATTAGGGTTAGGGTTAGGGTGATGGATAGGGTTAGGGTTAGTGTTAGGGGTAGTGTCTAGGTAAGGATGAGGGTTAGGTTTAGGATTAGGGTAAGGGAGAAGGCTAAGGTAAGGGTTAGGGTAAGGGTTATGCTTAGGTTTAGGTTTAGGCTCAGGATGAGGTTGAGGGTTAGGGTTAGGGTGATGGTTAGGTTTATGGTTAGGGTGTGGGTTAGGATGAGGTTTAGGGTTAGGGTGAGGATGATGGTAAGGGTAAAGGTGAGATTTAGGCTGATCGTGAGGGTTAAGATAAAGGTGAGGGTTAGGGTTAGGTTTAGGATAAGAGTTACGGTTAGGGTGAGGGCTAGATTGAGGATTAGGGTTAGGGTTAGGGTTAGTGTGAGGTTTAGGGTGAGGATGAGGGTTAGGGTTAGGGTGAGCGTGAGGGTTAGACTTAGTGTTAGGTTTAGGGTGAGGTTTAGGATTAGGATGAGGGTTAGGGTTAGTGTGAGTGTTATTGTTAGGGTTAGGGTTAGTGGTAGGGTGAGGGTAAGTGTTAGGGTAAGGGTTTTGGTTAGGGTGAGGGTTTTGATTAGGGTGAGGGTTAGGGTTCGCGTTATTGTTAGGGTTAGGTTTAGGGTTACGGTTACGGTGAGGGTGATGGTGAGGGTTAGGTTTAGTGTTAGGGTGAGGTTTACTGTTAGGGTTAGTGTTAGAGTTAGGGTTAGGGTGAAGGTCAGGTTTAGGGGTAGAATTAGGGTTAGGGTGAGGGTTAGGGTGAGGGTTAGGGTTAGGGTGAGGGTAAGGGTGGGGGTGACGGTAAGGGTAAAGATGAGGGTTAGGCTGAGTGTGAGCGTTATGGTAAATATGAGGTTTAGGGTTAGGGTGAGGGTTAGGTTTAGGGTTAGGGTGAGGGTGAGGGTTAGATTGAGGATTAGTGTTAGGGTTAGTGTGAGGTGTAGTGTGAGGATGAGGGGTAGGCTTAAGGTGAGAGCTAGGGTGAGGGTGAGGTTTAGGGTTAGTGTTAGGGTGAGGTTTAGGGTTCGAGTGATGTTTAGGTTTAGTGTGAGCGATAGTGTTAGCGTAAGGGTTAGTGTTCGGCTGAGGGTAAGTGTTAGGGTGAGTGTTAGGGTTAGGCTGAGGGTTATGGTTAGGGTGAGGGTTAGGGTTATTTTTAGGGTTAGGGTTAGGGTTAGAGTTAGGGTTAGGATGAGGGTGAGATTTAGGGTTAGATTTAGGGTTAAGGTTAGGGTTAGGGTTAGGGAGGGTTAGGGTTCGGCTTAGGCTTAAGCTTACGCTTAATCTGAGCATGAGTGTGAGGATTAGGTTTTGAGTTAGGCTGAGGGTTAGGTTTAGGGTTATTGTCAGGGTTAGGATGAAGTTTAGGGTTAGGATTAGGGTTTGGGTGAAGTCTAGTGTGAGGAATATGGTGAGGTTTAGGGTTAGGGATAGGGTTATGTTTAGGATTAGGGTTAGGGTTAGGGTGAGTGTGAGGGTTAGGGTTAGACTTAGAGTTAAGGTGAGGGTTATGGTTAGGGTTTGGGTTAGGTTGAGGGTGAGGCTGAGTATTAGGTTTAGGTTTAGGGTAAGATTTAGGGCTAGGTTTAGGGTTAGTGTTTGTTTTAGGGTTAGGGTTAGGGTTACAGTGAGGGTTAGGGTTAGGGTTAGGGTTAGAGTTAGGCTGAGGGTTAGGCTGAGGGTTAGGCTGGGCGTTAGGATTAGGGTTAAGTTTAGGGTTAGGCTTAGGGTTAGGGTTATTCTTAGTGTTATGTTTAGGGTAAAGTTTGCGGTGAGGGTGAGCCTGAGGGTGAGGTTTGGGGTTAGGGTTAGTGTTATTGTTAGGGTTAGGGTTAGAGTTACTGTGAGGTTGAGGTTGAGGGTGAAGTTTAGGGTTATGGTGAGGTTTAGGGTGAGGTTTAGGGTTAGGCTTAGGGTGACGTTGAGGGTAAGACTGTGGCTTCTGGTTAGGGTTAGGGTGATGGTTCGGGTTAAGTTTAGTGTAATTGTTAGTGTTAGGGTTAGAGTTACAGTGAGGGTGAGGGTGCCGGTGAGGGTTAGGTTTAGGGTTAGGGTGGGGTTTAGGGTTAAGGTTAGGGTTAGGATGAGGGTGAGCTTTTGAATTAGGGTTAAGGTGAGGGCAAGGGTGAAGGTGAGGTTTGGGGTTAGGGTTAGGGTGAGATTTAGGTTTAAGGTGAGGGTTAGGGATAGTGTGAGGTTTAGTGTTAGGATTAGGATTAGTGTTAGGGTGAGGGTAATGTTAGGGTGAGGGTATAGGTTAGGGTGAGGTTTATGGTTAGGGTGAGGTTTAGGATTAGGGTTAGCGTTATTGTTAGGATTAGGTTTAGGTTTAAGGTTAGGTTGAGAATGAGGGTGAGGGTTAGGGTTAGGGTTAGGGTGAGGTTTAGGGTTTGGGTTAGTGTTAGAGTTAGGGCTAGGGTGAGGGTGAGGTTTAGGGTTAGAGCAAGGGTTAGGGTGAGGGTTGGGTTGAGGGTTAGGGTTAGGGTTATTGTTAGGGTTAAGGTTAGGCTGAGAGTTAGGGGTGGGTTAGGGTTAGGGATAGGATTAGGTTTAGGGTGAGGGTAAGTGTGTGTGTTAGGGTTAGGTTTAGGTTTAGCCTTAGGGTTAGGCTGAGGGTGAGGTTGAGGGTGAGGGTTAGGTTTAGGGGAAGGGTTAGGATGAGGGTTAGGGTTAGGATTAGGGTTAGGGTAAGGGCTAGCGTGAGATTTAGGGTTAGCGTTAGGGTGAAGCTTAGTGTTAGGTTAGGGTTAAGGGTAGGGTGAGGGTGAGGTTTAGGGTTAGAGTTAGGTTTAGGTTGAGGCAGAGGGTGAGGTTTAGGGTTAGGGTTAGTGTTAGGTTTAGGGTTATGGTTAGGGTGAGTGTTAGGCAGTGTGAGGGTAGGGTTAGGGTTAGGATTAGGATTAGGGTTAGGGTTAGGGTGAGTGTGAGGTTTAGGGTTAGAGTTAGGGTTAGGCTTAGGGTTAGGCTGAGCGTTAGGTTGAGGGTGAGGGTTAGGGTTAGGGTCAGGGTTAATTTTAGGGTAATGGGTAGGGTTAGGATGAGGATTAGGGTTAGGATTAGAGTTAGGGTGAGGGCTAGGGGAGGGTGAGGTTGAGGTTTAGGGTTAGGGTAAGGTTTAGGTTTAGGGTTAGATTTAGGGGTAGGGTGAGGGTGAGGTTTAGGGTTAGAGTTAGGGTTAAGGTGAGGCTGAGGGTGAGGGTTATGGTTAGGGTTAGGATTAATATTAGGGTCAGGTTTAGGCGCAGTCTTAGGATGAGGGTTAGGTTTAGGATTAGGGTTAGGGTGAGCATGAGAGTGAGGGTGAGGGTTAGATTGAGGGTTAATGTTAGGGTTAGAGTGAGGTTTAAGGGAGGATGAGTGTTAGGGTTAGGGTTAGGGCTAGGGTTAGGTTGAGGTTTAGGGTTAGTGTTAGAGTGAGGTTTAGGGTGAGGGTGATGGATAGGGTTAGTTTGAGGCTTAGTGTTCGGGTTACGGTTATTGTTAAGGTGAGGGTAAATGTTAAGGTGAGGGTTAGGTTTAGGGTTAGGGTAATGGTTAGGGTGAGGGTTAGGGTTAGGTTTAGTGGTTTTGTTAGGTTTAGGGTTATGGTTACGGTTACTGTGAGGGTGAGGGTTAGGTTTAGGGTTAGGATTAGGTTTAGGGTTAGTGTTAGGTTGAGGGTGTTAGGGTGAGGGTTAGGGTTACGGTGAAGGTTTTGGTTAGGTTGAAGGTCAGGGTTAGGGTTAGGGTTACGTTGAGCATGAGGGTTAGGCCTAGGTTGAGGGTTAGGGTTGGGGTTCGGGTTAAGTTGAGGTTAGGGTTAGAGTTAGTGTGAGGGTAGTGTTAGGGTTATGGTTAGTGTTAGGGTGAGGGTAGTGTTAGGTTGAGGTTTAGGGTTAGGGTGAGGATTATGATTAGGGTGAGGTTTGGGGTTATATTTAGGGTTAGGTTTAGGTTTAGAGTTAGGGTTAGGGTTATTGTGAGATTTAGGGTTAGAGTTAGGTTTAGTGTTAGGATTAGTGTTAGGGTGAGGGTTAGCCTTAGGCTTAGGCTTAGGCAGAACATGAGGGTTCGGGTTAGGGTTCGGGTTAGGGTTCGGGTTAGGGTTATGGTTAGTGTCAGGTTTAGAATGAGCTTTAGGGTTAGGTTTAGGGTTAGGGTGAGGGCTAAGGTGAGGGTTAGGGTTAGTGTTTTGGTTGGGATAGGGTTAGGTTTACGAATAGGGCTAGGTTGAGGGTGAGTGTGAGGCTTAGTTTTAGGGTTAGGGTTAGGCTTAGGGTTAGGGTGAGGGTTAGGGTTAGGGTTTGGGTTAGGGTGCAGGTGAGGCTGAGGTTTAGGGATAGGTTTAGTTTTAGATTTAGGTTTAGGTTTAGTGTTAGGGTTAGTGTTAGTGTTAGGGTTAGGGTTAGGCTAAGGGTGACTCTGGGGGTGAGGAATAGTTAGTGTTAGTGTTAGGCTTAGGGATAGGGTTAATGTTAGTGTTATGGTTAGGGCTAAGTTTGCAGTGAGGGTGAGGCCGAGGGTGAGGTTTAGGGTTAGGGTTAGGGTTAGGGTTAGTATTATTGTTAGGGTAAGGTCTAGAGTTATGGTGAGGTTGAGGGTGAGGGTGACGATTAGGGTTAGGTTGAGTTTTAGGGTTAGGATTAGGGTTAGGTGAGGTTGAGATTTAGGGTTAGATTTAGGGTTAGGGTTAGGGTTAAGATGAGGTTTCCGGTTAGGGTTAGGGTTGGGGTTATGGTGAGGTTTAGGTTTAGGTTTATAGTTAGGGTTAGGGTGAGGCTGAGTGTGAGGGTTAGGGTTAGTGTTAGGGTGAGGGTTAGGGTGAGGGTGAGGTGAGGGTTAAGGTTAGGATTAGGATTAGGGTTAGAGTTAGGGTGAGTGTGAGGGTTAGGGTTAGGGTTAGTATTGGGGTTAGGCTTAGGGTTAGGCTGAGGGTGAGTGTGAGTGTGAGGATTAGGGTTAGGGTGAGGGTTAGGTTTAGGGTTATGGGGAGGGTTAGGATGATTGTTAGGGTTAGGATTAGGGTTAGGTTGAGGGCTAGGGTGAGGGTGAGGTTTAGCGTTAGGGTTAGGGTTAGGGTGAGGGTGAGTTTTAGGGTTAGAGTTAGGCTTAAGTTGAGGCTGAATGTGAGTGTGAAGGTTAGGGTTAGGATTAGGATTAGGGTAAAGTTTAGGGTTAGGGTTAGGATTAGGCTTAGGGTTACACTGAGAGTGAAGTTGAGCGTGAGAGTAAGGGTTAGGATTAGGGTTAGGGTGAGCGTGAGTGTGTGTGTTAGGGTTGGGTTTAGGGTTAGGCTTTGGGTTAGGATGTGTGAGGTTGAGGGTGATGGTTAGGGTTAGTGTCAGGATTAAGATAAGGGTTACAGGGAGGGTTAGGATGAGGGTTAGGGTTTGGATTAGTGTTAGGGTGAGGATTAGGGTGAGGGTGACCTTTAGGTTTAGGGTTAGGTTGAGGGTTAGGGTTAGGGTTAGGGTGAGAGTTAGGATTCGTTTTAAGTTTATGTTTAGGGTGAGGGTTAGGGTAAGTGTTAAGGTGAGGGTGAGGGTGAGAGTTAGGGTTAGGTTGAGGTTTAGGGTTAGGATTAGGGTTATTGTGAGGGTGAGGGTGAGTGTTAGGGTTAGTGTTAGGGTGAGGGTTAGGACGATGGTTAGGATTAGGGTTTGCTAGGCTGAGTATGAGGTTTACGGTTAGGTTTAGGGTGAGGTTTAGGTTTAGGGTTAGGGTTAGGTTTAGGGTTAGGGTGAGGTATAGGTTTAGAGTTAGGGTAAGGGTGAGGCTGAGGTTGAGGGTTAAGTTTAGGGTTAGTGTTAGAGTTAGGGTTAGGGTGAGGGTTAATGTGAGGGTGAGGGTTAGGCTTACTGTTAGGATTAGGATTAGGGTAATGTTTAGGGGGAGTGTGAGGTATAGTGTTAGGGTTGGGCTTAGGCTTAGAATTAGGTTGAGGTAGAGGATGAGGGTGAGGGTTAGCTTTAGGTTGAGGGTTAGGTTTAGGGTTAGCTTGAGAGTTAGGTTTCAGTTTAAGTTTAGAGTTAGGGTGAGGTTTAGGTTTAGGGATCTGTGAGGGTGATGATTAGGGTTAAGTTGAGTGTTAGGGTTAGGTTAGGGTGAGGGTGAGGGTTAGGATTAGGAATAGGGTGAATGTTAGGATGAGGATTAGGCTTACGATTAGGGTTAGGTTGAGGGCTAGGGTGAGGGTGAGGATTAGGGTTAGTGTTAGGGTAAGGTTTAAGTTTAGGGTCAGGTTTAGGGTGAGGGTTAGGATGAGGGTTAGGGTTATGGTGAGGGTGAGGGTTAGGGTTAGGGTGAGGGTTAGGTTTAGGATTTTAGGGTTAGGGTGAGGGTGAGTGTTAGCTGTAGGGTTAGTGTTAGAGTTAGGTTTAGGGTTAGGATTAGTGTTATTGTTAGGGTTAGGGTAAGATTTATGGTGATGGTGAGAGTGATGGTGAGAGTGAGGGTTAAGTTTAGGTTTAGGGTGAGGTTTAGGTTTGGGGTTAGGTTTAGGGTTAGGGTGAGGGTGAGGTTTAGGGTTAATTGGAGCATTAGGTCGAGGGTTAGGTTGAGGCTTAGTTTTAGGGTTAAGGTTAGGGTGAGGGTTAGGTTGAGGTTTAGGGTTAGTGTTAGAGTTAGGTTTAGGATTAGGGTTAGGGTGAGGGTGAGTGTGAGGGTTAGGGTTAGGCTTAGTCTTAGGCTTAGGGTTAGGCTGAGGGTGAGGGTGGGGGTGAGGATTAGAGTTAGGGTGATGTTTAGGGTTAGGGTTAGGGTGAGGGTTAGGATGAGGGTTAGGATTAGGGTTAGGGTGAGGGGTAGGGTGAGGGTGTGGGTTAGGGTAAATGTTAGGCTTAGGCTTAGGTTTAGGCTGAGGATTTGGTTGAGGATAAGGGTTAGGGTTAGGGTTAGGGTGAGTTTTAGTGTTAGGGTTAGTGTTAGAGTTATGGTTAGAGTGAGGGTGAGGTTTAGGGGTAGAGTTAGGGTTAGGGTTAGGGTTAGGGTCAGGGTTAGGGTGGGGGTTACAGTAAGGGTAAAGATGAGGGTTAGACTGAGGGTAAGGGTTAATGTAAGGGTGAGGGTTAGGGTCAGGGTGAGGGTTAGGGTTAGGGTTAGAGTGAGGGTGAGGGTGAGATTGAGGATAAGTGTTAGGGTTAGTGTTAGGGTGAGCTTAGGTTTTGGGTGAGGGTTATGGTTAGGGTGAGGGTGAGGGTTAGGGTTATTGTTAGCGTTAGGGTTAGGGTTATGGTGAGGGTAAGTCTTAGGATGAGGGTTAGGGTTAGGGTGAGGATTATGGTTAGGGTTAGGGTTAGGGTTATTGTTAGTGTTAGAATTACAGTTAGAGTTAGTTTTAGGGTGCGGGTGAGGGTGAGATTTAGGGTTAATGTTAGTGTTAGTGTTAGGGTTAGGGTTCGGGTTATGGTGCGGGTTAGGGTTATGATTAGTGTCAGGTTTAGGATGAAGTTTAGGGTTAGGGTTAGGGTGAGGGTGAAGGGTAGGGTTAGGGTAAGGGTTAGGGTTAGGGATAGGGTTAGGTTTAGGTTTAGGGTTAGGGTGAGGGTGAGTGTGAGGCTTAGGTTTAGGGTTAGGGTTAGGCTTAGAGTTAGGGTGACGGTTAGGGTGTGGTTTAGGGTGCAGGTGAGGTTGAGGATTAGGGTTAGGTTTAGGGTTAGATTCAGGGTTAGGTTTAGGTTTGGGGTTAGTGTTAGTGTTAGGGTTAGGGTTAGGTTTAGAGTTAGGCTGAGGGTGATTGTGGGGGTGAGGATTAGACTTAGGATTAGGTTTAGGTTTATGGTTAGGGTTAATGTTATTGTTATGTTTAGGGTTAAGTTTGCGGTGAGGGTGAGGATGAGCGTGAGGGTGAGGGTTAGGTTTAGGGTTAGTATTATTGTTAAGGTTAGGGCTAGAGTTATAGTGAGGTTGAGGGTGAGGGTGAAGTTTAGGGTTAAGGTAAGTTTTAGGGTTAGGGTTAGAGTGAGGGTGAGGGTGAGGTTTAGGGTTAGAGTTAGGGTTAGGGTTAGGGTTAGGGTGAGGGTTAGGGTTAGGGTTAAGTTTGGGGTTATGGTGAAGGTGAGGTTTAGGGTTAGAGTTAGGGTTAGGGTGAGGCTGAGGATGAGGGTTAGTGATAGGGTTAGTGTTAGGTTTAGGGTTAGGGTTAGGGTGAGTGTTAGGGTGAGGGTTAGGGTGAGGTTGAGTTTTAGGGTTAGAGTTAGGCTTAAGGTGAGGCTGAGGGTGAGGGTGAGGGTTAGGTTTAGGATTAGGTTTAGGGTAAGGGTTAGGGTGAGTGTGAGTGTTAGGATTAGCGTTAGGATTAGGCTTAGGATTATACTGAGGTTGAGGTTCAGGGTGAGGGTAAGGGTTAGGTTTAGGGTTAGGGTGAGGGTGAGGGTTATGGTAAGGGTTAGGGGGAGGTTTAGGATGAGGGTTAGGGTTAGGATTAGGGTTAGGGTGAGGTCTAGGTTGAGGGTGAGGTTTAGGGTTAGGATTAGGGTGAGCGTTAGGGATAGGGATAGGGTTAGGGTGATAGTTAGGATTTGGGTTAAGTATATGTTTGGGGTGAGAGTTAGGTAAGGGTTACGGTGAGGGTGAGGGTGAGGGTTAGGTTTAGGTTGAGGGTTAAGGTTAGGATTAGGGTTTGGGTGAGGTGTAGGGTGAGGGGTAGGGTTATTGTTAGGATGAGAGTTAGGATGAGGGTTAGGATTAGGCTTAGGGTGAGGGCTAGGCTGAGGGTGATGTTTAGGGTTAAGATTAGGGTGAGGTTTAGGATTAGGGTTAGGTTGAGAGTGAGGTTTAGGTTTAGTTAGGGTTAGGGTGAGGCTGAGGATGAGTGTTAGGGTTAGCGTTAGTGTTAGAGTTAGTTTTAGGGTGAGGGTTAAGGAGAGTGTGAGGGTTAGGCTTAGTGTTATATTTAGGTTTAGGGTAATGTTTAGGGTGAGTGTGAGGTTTAGGGTTAGGGTTAGCCTTAGGCTTAGGGTTAGGCTGAGGGAGAGGGTGAGGGTTAGCTTTAGGTTGACGGTTAGGGTTAGGGTTAGCTTAAGAGTTATGTTTCAAGTTAAGTTTAGGGTTAGAGTGAGGGTTAGGATTAGGGTTATGGTGAGGGTGATGTTTAGGGTTAGGTTGAGAGTTTGCGTTAGGGTTAGGGTGAGGGTTAGGGTTAGGGTTAGAGTGAGGTTTAAGATGAGGATTAGGTTTACGATTAGTGTTAGGTTGAGGGCTGGGGTGAGGGTGAGGCTTAGGGTTAGAGTTAGGGTAAGGTTTAAGGTTAGGGGATGGTTTAGGGTGAGGGTTAGGATGAGTGTTAGGGTTACGGTGAGGGTGAGGGTTAGGGTTAGGGTGAGGGTTAGGGTTAGGATTAGGGTTAGGTTGAGGGTGAGTTTTAGCATTAGGGTTAGGGTTAGGGTTAGGTTTAGTGTTAGGATTAGTGGTATTGTTAGGGTTAGGGTTTGAGTTATGGTGAGGGTGAGGGTGAGTGTGAGGGTGAGGGATATGTTTAGGGTTAGGGTGAGGTTTAGGTTTAGGGTTAGTTGGAGGCTTAGGTCGAGGGTTAGGTTTAGGCTTCGTTTAGGGTTAAGTAAGGGTGAGGGTTAGGTTGAAGTTTAGGATTACTATTAGAGTTAGGGTTAGGAATAGGGTTAGGCTGAGGGTGAGGGTGGGGGTGAGGATAAGAATTAGGGTGATGGTTAGGGTTAGGGTTAGTTTGTGAATTAGGATAAGGGTTAGGGTTAGGATTAGGTTTAGGGTGAGGGCTAGGGTGAGGGTGTGGGTTAGGGTAAGTGTTAGGCTTAGGCTTATGGTTAGGTTGTGCATTTGGTTGAGGATAAGGGTTAGGGTGAGGTTAGGGTATGGTTTAGTGTTAGGGTTAGAGTTAGGGTTAGAGTGAGGGTGAGGTTTAGGGGTAGAGTTAGGTTTAGGGTGAGGGTTAGGGTTAGGGTTAGGCTTAGGCTTAGGGTTAGGATGAGGGAGAGGGTGAGGGTTAGCTTTAGGTTGTCGGTTAGGGTTAGGGTTAGCTTGACAGTTAGGGTTCAGGTTAAGTTTAGGGTTAGGGTGAAGTTTAGGGTTAGGGTTACAGTGAGGGTGCTGTTTAGGGTTAGGTTGAGGGTTAGGTTTAGGGTTAGGGTGAGGGATAGGATTAGGGTTAGGGTGAGGGTTAGGATGAAGATTAGGGTTAAGATAAGGTTTAGGTTGAGGGCTAGGGTGAGGGTGAGGATTAGGGTTAGTGTTAGGGTAAGGTTTAAGGTTAGGGTTAGGTTTAGGGTAAGGGTTAGTATGAGGGTTAGGGTTATGGTGAGGGCGAGGTTTTGGGTTAGGTTGAGGGTCAGTGTTAGGATTAGGGTTTGGTTATGGCTGAGTGTTAGAATTAGGGTTAGGGTTAAGGTTAGGGTTAGGATTAGTGTTATGGTTAGGGTTAGGGTTTGAGTTATGGTGAGGGTGAGGTGAGGGTGAGGGTTAGATTTCGGTTAGGGTGAGGTTTAGGTTTAGGGTTAGGATTAGGGTTAGGGTGAGGATGAAGTTTAGGGCTAGGTTTAGGGTTAGGTAGAGGGTTAGGTTTAGGGTTAATTTTATGGTTAAGGTTAGGGTGAGGGTTAGGTTGAGGTTTAGGATTAGTGTTAGAGTTAGGGTTAGGATTAGGGTTATGGTGAGGGTGAGTGTGAGGGTTAGGGTTAGGGTTAGGCTTAGGCTTAGGGTTAGGCTGAGGGTGAGGGTGGGGCTGAGTATTAGATTTAGGGTGATGGTTAGGTTTAGGGTTAGGGTGAGGGTTAGGATTAGGATTAGGGTTGGGTGAGGGCTAGGGTGAGGGTGTGGGTTAAGGTGTTAGGCTTAGGGTTAGTGTTAGGCTGAGCGTTTGGTTGAGGATAAGGTTTAGGGTTAGGGTTAGGGTGAGGTTTAGTGTTAGGGTTAGGGTTAGTGAGGGTGAGGTTTAGGGGTAGAGTTAGGGTTAGGGTGAGGGTTAGAGTTAGGGTCAGGATTAGGGTGGGGTTTACGGTAAGGGTAAAGGTGAAGGTTAGACTGAGCGTGAGGGTTATGGTAAGGGTGAGGTTTAGGGTTAGGGTGAGGGTTAGGGTTAGGGTTAGAGTGAGGGTGAGGGTTAGATTGAGGATAAGTGTTAGGGTTAGTGTGAGGTTTAGGGTAAGGATGAGGGTTAGGGTTAGGGTGAGGGCTAAGGTTAGGGTTATGTTTAGGATTAGTGTTAGGGTGAGCTTTAGGATTAGGGGGATGGTTAGGGTTAGTTTGAGGGTTAGTGTTAGGGTTAGGGTTAGTGTTAGGGTGAGGGTAATTGTTAGGCTGAGGGTTAGTTTTAGGGTGAGGCTTGTGGTTAGGGTGAGGCTTAGGGTTAGGTTTAGGGTTATTGTTACCGTTATTGTTAGGGTTATGATTATGGTGAGGGTGAGGGTGAGGTTGAGGGTGAGGGTTAGTGTTAGGGGAAGTGTTAGGATGAGGGTTAGAGTTAGGATTAGGTTTAGTTAAGGGCTAGGGTGAGGGTGAGCTTTAGGGTTAGCGTTAGGGTGAAGTTTAGGGGTTGGGTTAGGTTTAAGGTGAGGGTGAGGTTTAGAGTTAGAGTTAGGTTTAGGGTGAGGCTGAGGGTGAGATTTAGGGTTAGAGTTAGTGTTAGGTTTAGAGTTAGGGTTAGGGTGAGGTTTAGGCTGAGGGTCAGGGTTAGGGTTAGGTTTAGGATTTGTTTAAGGGTAGGGTTAGGGTGAATGTGAGGGTTAGGGGTAGGGTTACGGTTAGGGTTAGGCTTAGGTTTAGGCTGAGGTTTAGTGTGAGGGTGAGGGTTAGGTTTAGGGTGAGGGTTAGGTTTATGGTTATGGGGAGGGTTAGAATGAGGGTCAGGTATAGTATTAGGGTTAGGGTGAGGGCTAGGGTGAGGGTCAGGTTTAGGGTTAGGGTGAGGGTGAGGTTTCGGGTTAGGGTTAGGTTTAGGGTTAGGGTGAGTGTGAGGTTTAGGGTTAGAGTTAAGGTTAAGATGAGGTTGAGGGTGAGGGTTAGTGTTAGGGTTAGGATTAGGATTAGGGTAAGGTTTAGGGTGATTTTGAGGGTTAGGGTTAGGGTTTGGGCTTGGCTTAGGGTTACACTGAGGGTGAGGGTGAGGGTGAGGTTTAGGGTTAGGATTAGGGTTCGGGTGAGTGTGAGTGTGTGTGTTAGGGTTAGGTTTAGGGTTAGGTTTACGGTTAGGCTGAGGGTGAGTGTGAGTTTCAGTTTTAGTTTGAGGGTAAGGTTAAGGGTTAGGGGGAGAGTTCGGATGAGGGTTAGGGTTAGGATTAGGGTTAGGGTGAGGGCTAGGGTGAGGTTGAGGTTTAATGTTAGTGATAGGGTGAGAGTTAGGGTTAGGGTTAGTGTGAGAGTAGGATTCGGGTTAAGTTTAGGGTAAGGGTGAGGGTTAGGGTAAGGGTTACGGTGAGGTTGAGGGTTAGGGTTAGGTTGAGGTTTAGGGTTAAGATTAGGGTTAGGGTGAATGTGAGGGTCAGGGTTAGGTAAGGGTTACGGTGAGGTTGAGGGTTAGGTTGAGGGTTAGGTTTCGGAGTTGTGTTAGGGTGAGGGCAAGGGTGAGGGTGAGGGTTAGGGTAAGGGTTTGGCTTAGGCTTAGGTTTAAGCTGAGAGTGAGGTTGAGGGTGAGAATTAGGGTTAGGGTTAGTGTGATGTTTAGTGTTAGTTTTAGGGTTAGGGTTAGGGTGAGGGTGTGGGTTAGATTGAGGATTAGTGTTAGGGTTAGTGTGAGGTTTACCGTGAGGATGAGTGTTAGGGTTAGGGTTAGGGCTAGGATTAGGTTGAGGTTTAGGGTTAGTTTTAGGGTTAGGGTGATGGTTAGGGTTAGTGTGAGGCTTAGTGTTCGGGTTACGGTTAGTGTTAAGGTGAGGGTAATTGTTAGGGTGAGGTTTAGGTTTAGGGTGAGGGTAATGGTTAGGGTGAGAGTTAGGGTTAAGGTTAGGGTTTTTGTTAGGATTATGGTTTGGGTTACTGTTACTGTGAGGGTGAGTGTTAGCGATAGGGTTAGGATTAGTATTAAGGTTAGTGTTAGGATGAGGGTAAGTGTTAGGGTGAGGGTTAGGGTGAGGGTGAGGGTTATGGTTAGGGTGAGGGTCAGGTTTAGGGTTAGGGTTACATTGAGCATGAGGGTTAGGGTTAGGTTGAGGGTTAGGTTTAGGGTTAGGGTTAGGGTGAGTTTAGGGTTAGGCTTAGTGTGAGGGTTAGTGTTAGGGTTAGGGTTAGTGGTAGGTGAAGGTAAGTGTTAGTGTGAGGTTTAGGGTTAGGGTGAGGATTATGTTTAGGGTGAGGGTTAGGGTTATTGTTAGGGTTAGGGTTAGGGTTAGGGTTAGAGTTAGAGTTAGGGTGAGGATAAGATTTAGGGTTAGAGTTAGGGTTAGGGTGAGTGTTAGGGTTAGGGTTAGGCTTAGGCTTAGGCCAAGCATGAGGGTGAGGGTTAGGGTTATGGTTAGTGTTAGTTGAAGGATGAGGTTTCGGCTTAGGGTTAGGGTTAGGGTGAGGGCTAGGGTTAGGGTTAGGGTGAGGGTTAGGGTTAGGGATAGGTTTAGGGTTAGGTTTAGGGTTAGGGTGAGGGTGAGTATGAGGCTTAGGGTTAGGCTTAGAATTAGGCTTAGAGTTAGGGTGAGGGTTAGGGTTAGAGTTTCGGTTAGGGTGCAGGTGAGGCTGAGGATTAGGTTTAGGTTTAGGGTTAGATTTAGGGTTACGGTGAGGGTTAGGGTGAGGGTTAGGGTTAGGGATAGTGTTAGGTTTAGGATTAGGGTTAGGGTTAGGGTGAGTGTGAGGCGTAGGGTTAGGGTGAGTATTATGGTTAGGCTTAGGTTTTGGCTGAGGGTGAGTGTGAGGATTAGGGTTAGGGTTTTGGTTAGGGTTAGGATTATGGGGAGGGTTAGGATGATTGTTAGATTTAGGATTAGGGTTAGGGTGAGGGCTAGGTTGAAGGTGAGGTTTAGAGTTAGGGTTAGGGTTAAGGTGAGGGTGAGTTTTTGGGTTAGAGTTAGGCTTAAGATGAGGCTGAGGGTGAGGGTGAGGGTTAGGGTTAGGATTAGGATTAGGGTAAGGGTTAGGATGACTTTGAGTGTTAGGGTTAGGGTTAGGATTAGGCTTAGGGTTACACTGAGGGTGAGGGTGAGGGTGAGAGTAAGGGTTAGGTTTAGGGTTAGGTTGAGGGGGAGTGTGTGTGTTAGGGTTAGGTTTAGTGTTAGGCTTAGGCTTAGGTTGAGGGCTAGGCTGAGGGTGAGCTTTAGGGTTAGGATTAAGGTGAGGTTGAGGATTAGGGTTAGGGTTAGGTTTAGGGTGAGGGTGAGGTTTATGTTTAGAGTTAGGGTAAGGGTGAGGCTGAGGGTGAGGGTTAGGGTTTAGGGTTAGTGTTAGAGGTAGGGTTAGGGTGAGGGTTAAGGTGAGGGTGAGGGTTAGGCTTAGGTTTAGGGTTAGGTTTAGGGTAATAGTTAAGGTGAGTGTGAGGTTTAGGGTTAGGATTAGGCTTAGGCTTAGCTTTAGGCTGAGGGAAAGGGTGAGTGTTAGTTTAGGTTGATGGTTAGGGTTAGGGTTAGCTTGAGAGTTAGGGTTCAGGTTAAGTTTAGGGTTAGTGTGAGGGTTAAGGTTAGGGTGAGGGTTAGGGTTAGGTTTAGGGTGAGTTTAGGTTTAGGGTTATTGTGAGGGTTAGTGTTAGGGTAAGGGTTAGTGGTAGGTGAGGGTAAGTGTTAGTGTGAGGTTTAGGATTAGGGTGAGGATTATGGTTAGTGTGAGTGTTAGGGTTATTGTTAGGGTTAGGGTTAGGGTTAGAGTTAGGGTTAGGGTGAGGGTGATATTTAGGGTTAGAATTGGTGTTAGTTTTAGGTTAGGGTGAGGGTTAGGGTTAGGCTTAGGCTTAGGCTTAGGCTTCGGCCGAGCATGAGGGTGAGTGTTAGGGTTCGGGTTAGGGTTAGAGTTAGGGTTATGGTTAGTGTCAAGTTTAGGATGAGGTTTAGGATTAGGGTTAGGTTGAGGGTGAGTGTGAGGCTTAGGGTTAGGTTTAGGATTAGGCTTAGAGTTAGGGTGAGGGTTAGGGTTATAGTTTGGTTTAGGGTGCAGGTGAAGCTGAGGATTAGGGTTAGGTTTAGGGTTAGATTTAGGGTTAGGCTTAGGGTTAGGTTTATTGTTAGGTGTAGGATTACGGTGAAGGTTAGGGTTAGGGTTAGGCTTAGGCTTAGGGTTAGGCTGAGGGTGTCTGTGGGTGTGAGAATTAGAGTTAGGTTTAGGGTTAGGCTTAGGGTTAGGTTTATTGTTAGTGTAATGGTTAGGGTTAAGTATCCAGTGAGGGTGAGGCTGAGGGTAAGTTTGAGGGTTAGAGTTAGGGTTAGGGTTAGTGTTATTGTTAGGGTTAGGGCTAGAGTTATGGTGAGGTTGAGGGTGATGGTGAAGGTTAGGGTTAGGGTGAGTTTTAGGGTTAGGGTTAGGGTTAGTGTTAGGGTGAGGGTGAGTTTTAGGGTGAGGGTGAGGTTTAATGTTAGGGTTAGGGTTAGATTTAGGGTTAGGGTTAGGCTGAGAGTAGGATTCGGGTTAAGTTTAGGGTTAGACTGAATGTTAGGTTAAGGGTTACAGTGAGGTTGAGGGTTAGGTTTAGGTTGAGGTTTAGGGTTAAGATTAGGATTAGGGTGAGGGTGAGGGTTAGGGTTAGGGTAAGATTTACGGTGAGGGTGAGGCTTTGGGTTAGGGTTAGGTTTAGGATTTTTGTTAGGGTGAGGGCTAGGGTGAGGGTGAGGGTTAGGGTAAGGCTTTGGCTTAGGCTTAGGGTTATGCTGAGCGTGAGGTTTAGGCTGAGTGTTAGGGTTAGGGTTAGTGTGAGTTTTAGTGTTAGGGTTAGGGTTAGAGTTAGGATTAGGGTGAGGTTTAGGGGTAGAGTTAGTGTTAGGGTAAGGGTTAGGATGAGGGTTAGGATTAGGCTTAGGGTGAGGGCTAGCTTGAGGGTTAGGTTTAGAGTTAGGTTTAGGGTGAGCTTTAGGGTTAGGGTTAGCGTGAGGGTGCGGTTTAGGTTTAGAGTTAGGTCAACGGTGAAGCTGAGGTTGAGGGTTAGGGTTAGGATTAGTGTTAGAGTTAGGGTTAGGGTGAGGGTTAAGGTGAGGGTGAGGGATAGGCTTAGGGTTAGGTTTAGGATTAGGGTAATGTTTAGGTGTGAGTGTGAGGTTTAGGGTTAGGGTTAGGCTTAGACTTAGGGTTAGGCTGAGGGAGAGGGTGAGGTTTAGCTTTCGATTGACGGTTAGGGTTAGGGTTAGCTTGAGAGTTAGGGTTCAGGTTAAGTTTAGGGTTAGGGTTACGGTTACGGTGAGGGTGATGTTTAGGGTTAGTTTGAGGGTTAGGGTTAGGCTTAGGGTGAGGGTTAGGATTTGGGTTAGGGTTAGGGTTAGGATGAGGATTAGGGTTAGGATTAGGGTTAAGTTGAGGGTTAGGGTGAGGGTGAGGTTTAGGGTTAGTGTTAGGGGAAGGTTTAAGGTTAGGGTTAGGTTTAGGGTGAGGGTTAGAATGAGGCTTAGATTTACGGTGAGGGTTAGAGTTAGGGTGAGGGTTAGGGTTAGGATTAGGGTTAGGGTGAGGGTGAGTTTTAGCATTATCGTTAGGGTTAGGTTTAGGTTTAGGATTAGTGTTATTGTTAGGGTTAGGGTTAGAGTTATGGTGAGGGTGAGGTTGAGGGTGAGGGTTAGGGTTAGGGTTAGTGTGAGATTTAGTGTTAGTTTTAGGGTTACAGTTAGGATTAGGGTGAGGGTGATGTTTAGGGATAGAGTTAGTGTTAGGGTGAGGGTTAGGCTTAGGTTGAGGGATAGGGTGGGGTTGACAGTAAGGGTAAGGTGAAGGTTAGGCTGAGGTTGAAGTTTACGGTAAGGGTGAGGTTTAGGATTAGGGTGAGAGTTAGGGTTAGGGTTAGGGTGAGTTTTAGTGTTAGGGTTAGGGTTAGAGTTAGGATTAGGGTGAGGTTTAGGGGTAGAGTTAGTGTTAGGGTAAGGGTTAGGATGAGGGTTAGGATTAGGCTTAGGGTGAGGGCTAGCTTGAGGGTTAGGTTTAGAGTTAGGTTTAGGGTGAGCTTTAGGGTTAGGGTTAGGGTGAGGGTGCGGTTTAGGTTTAGAGTTAGGTTAACGGTGAGGCTGAGGTTGAAGGTTAGGGTTAGGATTAGTGTTAGAGTTAGGGTTAGGGTGAGGGTTAAGGTGAGGGTGAGGGATAGGCTTAGGGTTAGGTTTAGGATTAGGGTAATGTTTAGATGTGAGTGTGAGGTTTAGGGTTAGGTTTAGACTTAGGGTTAGGCTGAGGGAGAGGGTGAGGTTTAGCTTTCGATTGACGGTTAGGGTTAGGGTTAGCTTGAGAGTTAGGGTTCAGGTTATATTTAGGATTAGGGTGAGGGTTAGGGTTACGGTTAAGGTGAGGGTGATGTTTAGGGTTAGTTTGAGGGTTAGGGTTAGGCTTAGGGTGAGGGTTAGGATTTGGGTTAGGGTTAGGGTTAGGATGAGGATTAGTGTTAGGATTAGGGTTAAGTTGAGGGTTAGGGTGAGGGTCAGGTTTAGGGTTAGTGTTAGGGGAAGGTTTAAGGTTAGGGTTAGGTTTAGGGTGAGGGTTAGAATGAGGCTTAGATTTATGATGAGGGTTAGAGTTAGGGTGAGGGTTAGGCTTAGGATTAGGGTTAGGGTGAGGGTGAGTTTTAGCATTATCGTTAGGGTTAGGGTTAGGTTTAGGGTTAGGATTAGTGTTATTGTTAGGGTTAGGGTTAGAGTTATGGTGAGGGTGAGGTTGAGCTTGAGGGTTAGGGTTAGGGTTAGTGTGAGGTTTAGTGTTAGTTTTAGGGTTACAGTTAGGATTAAGGTGAGGGTGAGGTTTAGGGGTAGAGTTAGTGTTAGGGTGAGGGTTAGGCTTAGGTTGAGGGATAGGGTGGGGTTGACAGTAAGGGTAAGGTGAAGGTTAGGCTGAGGGTGAGGTTTACGGTAAGGGTGAGGTTTAGGGTTAGGGTGAGTGTTAGGGTTAGGGTTAGGGTGAGGGAGAGGGTTAGATTGAGGATTAGTGTTAGAGTTAGTGTGAGGTTTACTGTGAGGATCAGTGTTAGGGTTAGGGATAGGGCTAGGGTTAGGTTGAGGTTTAGGGTTAGTGTTAGGGTGAGGTTTAGGGTTAGGGTGATGGTTAGGGTTAGTGTGAGGCTTAGTGTTCGGTTTGCAGTTAGTGTTAAGGTGAGGGTAACTGTTAGGGTGAGGGTTAGTTTTAGGGTG
Source organism: Dipodomys merriami (assembly GCF_024711535.1). Classification (NCBI taxonomy): domain Eukaryota; kingdom Metazoa; phylum Chordata; class Mammalia; order Rodentia; family Heteromyidae; genus Dipodomys; species Dipodomys merriami. Next base: position 2,010,455 of record NW_027206102.1, read on the forward strand.
AGGGTAATGGTTAGGGTGAGGGTTATGGTTATGGTTAGGGTTATTGTTAGGATTATGGTTTGGGTTACTGTTACTGTGAGGGTTAATGTTAGGGTTAGGGTTAGGATTAGTATTAGAGGTAGTGTTAGGGTGAGGGTAAGTGTTAGGGTGAGGGTTAGGGTTAGGGTGAGGTTTATGGTTAGGGTGAAGGTCAGGGTTAGGGTTAGGGTTACATTGAGCGTGAGGGTTAGGGTTAGGTTGATGGTTAGGGTTAGGGTTAGGGTTCGGGTGAGTTTAGGGTTAGGGTTAGTGTGAGGGTTAGTGTTAGGGTTAGGGTTACTGGTAGGGTGAGGTTAAATGGTAGTGTGATGTTTAATGTTAGGGTGAGGATTATGGTTAGGGTGAGGGTTAGGGTTAATGTTAGGGTTAGGGTTAGGTTTAGAGTTAGGGTTAGGGTGAGGGTGAGATTTAAGGTTAGAGTTAGGGTATCTGTTAGGGTTAGGGTGAGGGTTAGGCTTAGGCTTAGGCTTAGGCTTAGGCTTAGGCCGAGCATGAGGTGAGGGTTAGTGTGCGGGTTAGGGTGTGGGTTAGGATTATGGTTAGTGTCAGGTTTAGGATGAGGTTTAGCGTTAGGGTTAGGGTTAGGGTGAGGGCTAGGGTGAGGGTTAGGGTGAGGGTTAAGGTTAGGGAAAGGTTTAGGTTTAGGATTAGGGTTAGGGTGAGGGTGAGTGTGAGGCTTAGGGTTAGGGTTAGGATTAGGCTTAGAGTTAGGGTGAGGGTTAGGGTTAGAGTTTGGGTTAGGGTGCAGGTGAGGCTGAGGATTAGGGTTAGGTTTAGTGTTAGTTTTAGGTTTAGGTTTAGGGTTAGGGTTAGTGTTAGGTTTAGGGTTATGGTGAGGGTTAGGGTAAGGGTTAGGGTTAGCCTTAGGTTTAGGCTGAGGGTGTCTGTGGGGGTGAGAATTAGAGTTAGAGTTAGGCTTAGGCTTAGGTTTAGGTTTATTGTTAGTCCTATGTTTAGGGTTAAGTTTGCAGTGAGGGTGAGGCTGAGGGTAAGGGTAAGGGTTAGGGTTAGGGTTAGTGTTATTGTTTGGGTTAGGGCTAGAGTTATGGTGAGGTTGAGGGTGAGGGTAAAGGATAGGTTTAGGGTGCGTTTTAGGGTTAGGGATAGGGTTAGGGTGAGGGTGAGTTTTAGGGTGAGGGTGAGGTTTAATGTTAGGGTTAGTGTGAGAGTTAGGGTTAGGGTTAGGGTGAGAGTAGGATTCAGGTTAAGTTTAGGGTTAGAGTGTGGGTTAGGGTAAAGGTTACGGTGAGGTTGAGGGTTAGGGTTAGGTTGAGGTTTAGGGATAAGATTAGGTTTAGGTTAGGGTGAGGGTTAGGGTTAGGGTAAGGTTTAGGCTGAGGGGGAGGGTGAGGATTAGGTTTAGAGTTAGTATTTGTGTTAGGGTGAGGGCTAGAGTGAGGGTGAGGGTTAGGGTAAGGGTTTGGCTTAGGATTAGGTTTAAGCTGAGCGTGAGGTTGAGGGTGAGTGTTAGGGTTAGGGTTAGTGTGAAGTTTAGTGTTAGGGTTAGGGTTACAGTTAGGATTAGGGTGAGGGTGAGGTTTAGGGGTAGAGTTAGTGTTAGGGTGAGGATTAGGCTTAGAGTTAGCGTTAGGGTGGTGATGACAGTAAGGGTAAGGTGAAGTTTATGCTGAGGGTAAGGGTGAGGTTTAGGGTTTGGGTGAGGGTTAGTGTTAGGGTTAGGGTGAGGGTGAGGGTTAGATTGAGGATTATTGTTAGGGTTAGTTTGAGGTTTACCGTGAGGATGAGTGTTGGGGTTAGGGTTAGTGCTAGGCTTAGGTTGAGGTTCAGGGTGTTAGGGTGAGGTTTAGGTTTAGGGTGAAGTTAGGGTTTGCGTTAGGATTAGAGTTAGGTTTTGGGTGAGGGTGAGGTATAGGGTTAGAGTTAAGGTTAGACTTAGGTTTAGGCTGAACGTTTGGTTGAGGATAAGGGTTAGGGTTAGGTTTAGGGTGATATTTAGTGTTAGGGTAGGTTTAGAGTTAGGGTGAGGTTGAGGGTGAGGTTTAGGGGTAGAGTTAGGGTTAGGGTGAGGGTTAGGGTTAGGGTGAGGGTTAGGGTGGGGGTTACGGTAATCATAAAGATGATGGTTAGACTGAGGGTGAGGGTTATTGTAAGGGTGAGAGTTATGGTTAGGGTGAGCATTAGAGTTAGGGTTAGAGTGAAGGTGAGGTTTAGATTGAGGAAAAGTTTTAGGGTTAGTGTGAGTTTTAGGGTGAGGATGAGGGTTAGGGTTCGGCTGAGGGCTAAGGTGAGGGTGAGGTTTAGGGTTAGTTATAGGGTGAGGTTTAGGGTTAGGGTGATCATTAGGGTTAGTGTGAGGGTTAGTGTTAGGGTTAGGGTTAGTGTTATGGTGAGGGTAATTGTTAGGATGAGGGTTAGTGTGAGGTTAGTGTTAGGGTTACTGTGAGGGTGAGGGTAAGTGTTAGGGTCAGAGTTTGGGTTAGAGTGAGGGTTATGGTTAGGTTGAGGGTTAGGATTAGGGTTAGGGTTAGTGTTAGGTTTAGGTTTGGGATTAAGGTTACGGTGAGTCTGAGGGTGAGGGCTAGGGTTAGGGTTTGGGTGAAGTTAGGGTTTGCGTTAGCGTTAGAGTTAGGTTTTGGGTAAGGGTGAGGTTTAGGGTTAGAGTTAGGGTTAGGGTGAGGGTTTGGTTGTGGGTTAGGTTAGGGTTAGTGTTATGGTTAAGGTTGGGGAGAAAGTTAGTAGGAGGTTTAGGGTTAGGGTTAGGGTTAGGGTGAGGGTGAGGGTTAGGGTGAGGGTGAGGGTTAGGGTTCAGGTTAGGATTAGGATTAGGGTTAGGTTTAGGGTGAGAGTGAGGGTTAGTGTTAGGGTGAGGTTGAGGTTTAGGATTATGGTGAGGGTTAGGATGAGGGTTAGGGTTAGGATTAGGGTTAGGGTGAGGGCTAGCGTGAGGGTGAGGTTTAGGTTTAGGGTTAGGGTTAGGGTAAGGGTGAGTTTTAGGGTTAGAGTTAGGCTTAAGGTGAGGCTGCAGGTGAGGGTGAGGGTTAGGGTTAGGATTAGGATTAGGGTAAGGTTTAGGGTGAGTGTGAGGGGTAGGTTTAGTGTAGGATTAGACTTAGGTTTACACTGAGAGTGAGGGTGAGGGTGAGGGTAAGGTTTAGGATTAGGGTTAGGGTGAGAGTGAGTGTGTGTGTTAGGGTTAGGCTTAGGTTTATGCTTAGGGTTAGGGTTAGGGTGAGGGTGAGGTTGAGGGTGAGGTTTAGGGTTAGGGTGAGGGTTAGGGTAAGGGTTAGGGGGAGGGTTAGAATAATGGTTAGGATTAGGATTATGGTTAGGGTGAGGGCTATGATGAGGTTGAGGTTTAGAGTTAGGTTTAGGGTGAGGGTTAGGGTTAGGGTGAGAGTTGGGATTCAGGTTAAGTTTATGTTTAGGGTAAGGGTTAGATAAAGGGCTATGGTGAGGGTGAGGGTTAGGGTTAGATTGAGGGTTAGGGTTAGTTATCAGCGTTAGGGTGAGGTTGAGGGTGTGGGTTAGGGTTAGTGTTAGGGTGAGGGTTAGGATGAGGGTTAGGATTAGGGTTAGGCTGAGGGTGAGGTTTAGGGTTAGAGTTCGGGTAAGGGTGTGGCTGAGGTTGAGGGTTAGGTTTAGGGTTAGTGTTAGAGTTAGGGTTAGGATGAGGGTTATGGTGATTGTGAGGGTTAGGCTTAAGGTTAGGATTACGATTAGGGTAATGGTTAGAGTGAGTGTTAGGTTTAGGGTTAGGGTTAGGCTTAGGCTTAGGGTTAGGCTGAGGGAGAGGGTGAGGGTGAGGGTTAGCTTTAGGTTGAGGGTTAGGTTTAGGGTTAGCTTGAGTGTTAGGATTCAGGTTAAGTTAAGGGTTAGGGTGAGGGTTAGGGTTAGGGTTACGGTGAGCATGAGGGTTAGGGTTAGGTTGAGCGTTACAGTTAGGTTAGGGTTAGGGTTAGTATTAGGGTTAGTGTTAGGGTAAGGTTTAAGGTTAGTGCTAGGTTTAGGGTGAGGTTTACGGTTAGTTTTAGGGTGAGTGTTAGGTTTTGGTTAATTTTAAGGTTAGGGTGAGGATGAGGGTTAGGTTTAGGGTTAGGGTGAAGACTAGGGTGAGAGTGAGGTTTAGGGTTAGTGTTAGGGTAAGGTTTAGGGTTAGGATTAGGATTCGGGTAAGGTTTAGGATGAGGGTTAGGGTTATGGTGAGGGTTAGAGTTAGCTTGAGGGTTAGGGTTAGGATTAGTGTTAGGGTTGGGTGAGTGTTAGGATTATGTTTAGGATTTCGGTTAAGGTTAGGTTTAGGTTTAGGATTAGTGTTATTGTTAGGGTTAGGTTTAAAGTTATGGTGAGGGTGAGGTTGAGGGTGAGGGTGAGGATTAGTGTTTGGGTTAGGGTCAGGTTTAAGTTTAGGGTTAAGATTAGGATAAGGGTGAGGGAGAGGTTTAGTTTTAGATATAGGGTTAGGGGGAGGGTTACTTTGAGCGTTAGGGTTAGGGTTAGTGTTAGGGTTAGGGTAAGGTTGAGGGTTAGGTTGAGGTTTACGGTAAGGGTGAGTGTTAGGGTTAGGGTTAGGCTTAGGCTTAGGGTTAGGCTGAGGGTGAGGTTGGGGGTGAGGATTAGGGTTAGGGTGATGGTTAGGGTTAGGTTAGGTTGAGGGTTAGGAGGAGGGTTAGGGTTAGGATTAGGGTTAGGCTGAGGGTGAAGTTGAGGTTATTGTTAGGGTGAGGGTTAGGTTTAGGGTTAGGGTGAGAGTTAGGGTTTGGGTTAAGTTTAGGGTTAAGTTGAGGTTTAGGGTAAGGGTTACAGTGAGGGTGAGGGTTACGGTTAGGTTGAGGGTTAGGGTTCAGATTAGTGTTAGGGTGAGTGTGACAGTGAGGGTTAGGTTTAGTGTTAGGGTGAGGGTTAGGATGAGGGTTAGGGTTAGGATTAGGGTTAGGGTGAGGGTGAGGTTTAGGGTTAGGGTGAGGTTTAGGGTTAGGGTTAGTGTTAGGGTTAGGGTGAGGGTTAGGTTTAGTGTTAGAGTTAGGGTTAGGTTTAGGCTGAGGGTGAGGGTTAGGGTTAGGGTTAGTGTTAGAGTTAGGTTTATGATGAGGGTTAGGGTGAGAGTGAGGGTTAGGCTTAGTGTTAGGATTAGGATTAGGGTAAGGGTTAGGGTGAGGGTGAGGGTGAGGGTGAGGGTGAGGGTTAGGGATAGGGTAAAGCTTAGTGGTAGGGTTAGTTTGAGATTTAGTGTTCGGGTTAAGTTTAGGGTTAGGGTGAGAGTTAGGGTTAGGGTTACGGTGAGCGTGACGGTTACTGTTAGGTTGAGGGTTAGGGTTAGGCTTAGGATTAGGGTGAGGGGTAGGGTTCGGGTTAGGGTGAGTTTTAGGGTGAGGTTTTGGGTTAGAGTTAGGTTTGGGGCAGGGTTAGGGTGAGGGTTAGGGTTAGGGTTAGTGTTAAGGTTAGGGTGAGGTTTAGGGTTAGGGTTAGTGTTATTGTTAGTGTTATGTTTAGGGTGAAGTTTGCGGTGAGGGTGAGGCTGTGGGTGAGGGTCATGGTTATGGTTATGGTTAGGGTTAGTGTTAGTGTTATTGTTAGGGTTATGGTTAGAGTTAAGGTTAGGTTGAGGGTTAGGGTGAGTGTTAGGATTAGGGTGTGTTTTAGGGTGAGGTTTAGGATTAGGGTTTGGGTTAGGTTTAGGGTGAGGGTGAGGTTTAGGGTTAGAGTTAGTTTTGAGGGGAGGGTTAGGGTGAGGTTTAGGGTTAGGGTTAGGATGAGGGTGAGGGTTAGGTTGAAGTTTAGGGATAGGGTTATGTTTAGGATTAGGGTTAGGGTGAGGGTGAGTGTGAGGGTTAGGGTGAGTGTTAGGCTTAGGCTTAGGGTTTGTCTGAGGGTGATGGTGGGGGTGAGGATTAAAGTTAGGGTGACGGTAAGGGTTAGGGTTAGTGTTGTTGTTAGGGTTAGGTTTAGAGTTAGGATTAGGGTGAGGGTGAGTTTTAGGGGTAGAGATAGGGTTAGGGTGAGTGTTAGGCTTAGGGTGAGTGTTAGAGTGGGGGTGACGGTAAGGGTAAAGGTGAGGTTTAGGCTGTGGGTGAGGTTTACCGTAAGGGTTAGGGTTACCGTTAGGGTGAGGGATAGGGTTAGGGTTAGGGTGAAGGTGAGGGTTAGGGTTAGATTGAGGATTAGTGTTAGGGTTAGTGTGAGGTATAGGGTGAGGATGCGGGTTAGGGTTAGGGTGAGGTCTAGGGTGAGGATGAGGTTTAGGGTTAGTGTTAGAGTGAGGTTTAGGGTTAGGGTGATGGTTAGGGTTAGTGATAGGGTGAGGTTAAGTGTTAGGTTTAGGGTTAGGATTAATGTGAGGGTTAGGCTTAAGGTGAGGGTTAGGGTGAGGGTGAGTTTTACGGTTAGGTTTTGGATTAGGAATAGGGTTAGGGTTAGGGTGAGTGTGTTATTTAGGGTTAGCGTTAGTGTTAGGCTTAGGGTTAGGCTGAGGGTGAGGGTGAGGGTTATTGTTAGAATGAGGGTTAATGTTATTGTTAGGGTGAGAGTTAGGTTTTGGTTTAAGTTTAGGGTTAGAGTGAGGATTAGGGTAAGGGTTACAGTAAGGGTGAGGGTTAGTTTTAGGTTGAGGGTTAGGGTTAGGGTTAGGGTGAAGGTTAGGATGAGGATTAGGGTTTGGATTAGGTTTAGGGTGAGGGCTAGGGTGAGGGTGAGGTTTAGGGTTAGGGTTAAGGTGAGGTTTAGGTTTAGGTTTAGGGTTACGGATAGGTTGAGGGTGAGGTTTAGGGTTAGAGTTAGGGTTAGGTTGAGGCTAAGGGTGAGGATTAGGGTTAGGGTTAGTGTTAGAGTTAAGTTTACGGTGAGGGTTAGGGTGAGAGTGAGGGTTAGGCTTAGTGTTAGTTTTAGGATTAGGGTAAGGGTTAGCATGAGGGTTTGGGTGAGGGTGAGGATGAGGTTTAGGGATAGGGTAAGGTTTAGGGATAGGGTTAGTTTGAGATTTAGGGTTCGGGTTAAACTTAGGGTTAGGGTGATGTTTAGGGTTAGGGTTATGGTGACCGTGAGGGTTAGGGTTAGGTTGAGGGTTAGGGTTTGGTTTAGGATTAGGTTGAGGGTTAGGTTTAGGGTTAGGGTGAGGTTTAGGGTGAGGTTTTGGGTTAGAGTTAGGTTTAGGGGCAGGGTTAGGGTGAGGTTTAGGGTTAGGGTTAGTGTTAAGGTTAGGGTGAATGTTAGGGTTAGGGTTAGGGTTAGGGTTATTGTTAGTGTTATGGTCAGGGTGAAGTTTGCGGTTAGGGTGAGGCTGAGGGTGAGGGTTATGGTCATGGTTATGGTTATGGTTAGTGTTAGGGTTAATGTTATTGTTAGGGTTAGGTTTAGAGTTAAAGTTAGATTGAGGGTGAGGGTGAGGGTGAGTGTTAGGGTTAGAGTGAGTTGTAGGGTGAGGTTTAGGGTTAGGGTTAGGGTTAGGGTTAGGGTGAGGGTGAGGTTTAGGGTTAGAGTTAAGGTTGAGGGGAAGGTTAGGGTTAGGTTTAGGGTTTGGGTTAGGATGAGGGTAAGGGTTAGGTTGAGGTTTAGGCATAGGGTTAGGTTTAGGATTAGGGTTAGAGTGAGGGTGAGTATGAGGGTTAGGGTGAGGCTTAGGGTTAGGCTGAGGGTGATGTTGGGTGTGAGGATTAAGGTTAGGTTGATGGTAAGGGTTAGGACTAATGTTAATTTTAGGGTTAGGGTTAGAGTTGGGAATAGGGTGAGTGTGAGGTTTAGGGGTAGATATAGGGTTAGGGTGAGTGATAGGCTTAGGGTGAGGTTTAGGGTGGTTATGAGGATAAGGGTAAAGGTGAGGGTTAGGCTGAGGATGATGGTTACGGTAAGGGTTAGTGTTAGGGTTAGAGTGAGGGATAGGGTTAGGTTTAGGGTGAGGGTGATGGTTAGATTGAGGATTAGTGTCAGGGTTATCGTGAGGTTTAGGGTGAGGATGATGGTTAGGATTATGGTGAGGTCTAGGGTGAGGATGAGGTTTAGGGTTAGTGTTAGGGTGAGGTTTAGGGTTAGGGTGATGGTTAGAGTTAGTGTTATGGTGAGGTTTAGAGTTAGGGTTAGGGTTAGGATTAATGTTAGGGTTAGGCTTAAGGTGAGGGTTAGGGTGAGGGTGAGGTTTAGGGTGAGGGTTAGGATGAGGGTTAAGGTTAGAATTAGGGTTAGGGTGAGAGCTAGGGTGAGGTTGAGGTTTAGGTTTAGGGTTAGGGTGACGTTTAGGGTTAGGGTTAGGGTTATTGATAGGGTGACGGTGAGGTTAAGGGTTATTGTTAGGGTTAGGGTGAGGCTGAGAGTGAGTGTTAGGTTTAGTGTTAGTGTTAGAAATAGGGTCACAGTGAGGATTACGGTGAGGGTGAAGGTTAGGCTTAGTGTTAGGATTAGGTTTAGGGTAAGGTTTAGGGTGAGTGTGAGGGTTAGGGTTACAGTGAGCATGATTGTTAGGTTTAGGTTGAGGGTTAGGGTTAGGCTTAGGATTAGGGTGACGGTGAGGGTGAGGGTTAGGGTTATGGTAAGGGATAGGGGTAGGGTTAGGGTGAGAGTTAGGTTTCGGGTTAAGTTTAGGGTTAGGGTGAGGATTAGGTTTAGGATTAGGGTGAGCATGAGGGTTAGGTCAGATTGAGGTTAGGGTTAGGCTTAGGATTATTGTGAGGGTTAGGGTCAGGGTTAGGGTGAGGTTTAAGGTGAGTTTTTGGATTAGGGTTAGGGTTAGGGTTAGGGTGAGGGTGAGGTTTAGGGATAGAGTTAGGTTTAGGGGCAGGGTTATTGTGAGGTTTAGGATTAGGGTTAGTGTTAGAGTTAGGGTGAGGGTTAGGGTTAGGGTTATTGTTTGGGTTATTGTTATTCTTAGTGGTATGGTTAGGGTTAACTTTGCAGTGAGGGTGAGGCTGAGGGTGAGGTTTATGGTTAGGGTTAGGGCTAGGGTTAGTGTTATTGTTAGGGTTAGGGTTAGAGTTAAGGGTAGGTTGAGGGTTAAGGTGAGGGTTAGATTTAGGGTGAGGTTTAGATTGAGGTTTAGGGTTAGGGTTAGGGTTACGGTTAGGGTGAGGGTGAGGTTTAGGGGTAGAGTTAGGGTTAGGGGGAGGGTTAGGGTGAGGTTCAAGTTTAGGGTTAGGTTGAGGATGAGATTTCGCTTGAGGTTTAGGGATCGGGTTAGGTTTAGGATTAGGGTTCAGGTGAGGTTGAGTGTGAGGGTTAGGGTGAGGGTTAGGCTTAGGCTGAGGGTTAGGCTGAGGGTGAGGGTGGGGGTGAGGATTAGGGTTCGCGGGATGGTAAGGGTTAGTGTTAGTGTTATTGTTAGGGTTAGGGTTAGAGTTACTCTTAGTGTGAGGGTGGGGGTCAGGGTTAGTGTTAGGGTTAGTGTGAGGTTTAGGTTTAGGGTTATTGTTAGGGTTATTGTGAGGGTGAGGTTTAGGGTTAGTTATAGGGTTAGGGGGAGGGTTAGGGTGAGGGTGAGGGTTAGGGTTAGTGTTAGGTTTATGGTGAGGTTGAGGGTTAGGTTGAGATTTAGGGTTAGGCTTAGGGTTAGGGTTACTGTGAGGGTTAGTGTTAGGATTAGGGTTAGTGTTAGGGTGAGGGTTTGGGTTAGGGTGAGGGTTTGTGTTAGGTTGAGGGTTATGTTTAGGGTGAGGATTAGGGTTAGGATTATTGTTAGGGTTAGGTTTAGGGTTATTCTGAGGTTGAGGGTGAGGGTGAGGTTTAGGGTTAGGGTGCGGGTTTTGGTTATGGTTAAGGTTAGGGTTAGTGTTAATGTTATTTTTAGGGTTAGGGTTGGAATTAAGGTTAGGTTGAGGGTGAGTATGAGTGTTAGGGTTAGGGTGATTTTTAGGGTGAGGTTTAGGGTTAGGGTTAGGGTTTGGGCTTGGGTGAGTGTGAGGTTTACGGTTAGAGTTAGGGTTGAAGAGAGGGTTAGGGTGCGATTTAGGGTTAGGTTTAGGATGAGGGTGAGGGTTAGGTTGAGGTTTAGGGATAGGGTTAGTTTTAGGATTAGGGTTAGGGTTAGGGGGAGTGTAAGGGTTAGGGTGAGGTTTAGGCTTAGGCTTAGGGTTAGGCTGAGGGTGATGGTGGGTGTACGGATTAAGGTTATGGTGATGGTAAGGGTTAGGGTGGGTGTGACAGAAAGGGTAAAGGTGAGGTTTAGGCTGAGGGTGAGGTTTACACTAAGGGTTAGTGTTAGGGTTAGGGAGAGGGATAGGGTTTGGGTTAGGGTGAGGGTGAGGGTTAGATTGAGGATTAGTGTTAGGGTTAGTGTGAGGTTTAGGGTGAGGATGAGGGTTAGGATTATGGTGAGGTCTAGGGTGAGGATGAGGGTTATGGTTAGTGTTAGGGTGAGGCTTAGCGTTAGGGTGATGGTTAGGTTAGTGTTAGGGTGAGGTTTAGTGTTAGGTTTAGGGTTAGGATTAATGTTAGGGTTAGGCTTAAGGTGAGGGTTAGGGTGAGGGTGAGGTTTAGGGTTTGGGTTAGGATTAGGAATAGGGTTAGGGTTAGGGTGAGTGTGAGGTTTAGGGTTAGCGTTATGGTTAGGCTTAGGGTTAGGCTGAGTGTGAGTGTGAGGGTGAGGGTTATTGTTAGGGTGAGGGTTAGGTTTAGGGTTAGGATGAGAGTTAGGGTTCGGGTTAAGTTTAGGGTTAGAGTGAGGATTAGGGTAAGGGTTACAGTGAGGATGAGGGTTAGGTTTAGTTTGAGGTTTAGGGTTAGGCTTAGGATTAGGGTTAGGGTTCGGATTAGGTTTAGGGTGAAGGCTAGGGTGACGGTGAGATTTAGGTTTAGGGTTAGGGTGAGGTTTAGGTTTAGGTTTAGTGTTAGGGATAGGGTGAGGGTGAGGTTTAGGGTTAGAGTTAGGGTTAGGTTGAGGCTGAGGATGAGGGTTAGGGTTAGGGTTAGTGTTAGAGTTAGGGATATGGTGAGGTTTAGGGTGAGAGTGAGGTTTAGGCTTAATGTTAGGATTACGATTAGGGTAAGGGTTTGGGTGAGGGTGAGGGTGAGGTTTAGGGTTAGGGTAAAGTTTAGGGGTAGGGTTAGGGTGAGATTTAGGGTTCTGGTTAAGTTTAGGGTGAGGGTGAGGGTTACGGTTAGGGTTATGGTTAGCGTGAGGGTTAGGGTTAGGTTGAGGGTTAGGGTTAGGTTTAGGATTAGGGTTACGGTTAGGGTTAGTGTTAGGGTGAGGTTTAGGGTGAGGTTTTGGGTTAGAGTTAGGTTTAGGGGCAGGGTTAGGGTGAGGTTTAGGGTTAGGGTTAGTGTTAAGGTTAGGGTGAGGGTTACGGTTAGGGTTAGGGTTTGGGTTATTGTTAGTGTTATGGTTAGGGTGAAGTTTGCGGTGAGGGTGAGGCTGCGGGTGAGGGTTATGGTTATGGTTATGGTTATAGTTAGTGTTAGTGTTATTGTTTGGGTTAGGGTTAGATTTAAGTTTAGGTTGAGGATGAGGATGAGTGTTAAGGTTATGGTGAGTTTTAGGGTGAGGTTTAGGGTTAGAGTTAGGGTTAGGGTGAGGGTGAGGGTGAGGTTTAGGGTTAGACTTAAGGTTAAGGGGAGGTTTAGGGTTAGGTTTAGGCTTAGGGTTAAGATGAGGGTGAGGGTTAGGTTGAGGTTTAGGGATAGGTTTAGGTTAAGGATTAGGGTTAGGTGAGGGTGAGTATGAGGGTTAGGGTGAGGCTCAGGGTTAGACTGAGGCTGATGTTGGGGGTGAGGATTAAGGTTAGTGTGATGGTAAGGGTTAGGGTTAGTGTTATTGTTAGTGTTAAGTTTAGAGTTAAGATTAGGGTAAGGGTGAGGTTTAGGGGTAGAGATAGGGTTAGGGTGAGGGTTAGGCTTAGGGTGAGGGTTAGGTTGGGTGTGAGGGTAAGGGTAAAGGTGAGGGTTAGGCTGAGGGTGAGGTTTACTGTAAGGGTTAGGGTTAGGGTTTAGGGGAGGGATAGGGTTAGGGTTAGGGAGAGGGTGAGGGTTAGGGTTAGATTTAGGATTAGTGTTAGGGTTAGTGTGAGGTTTAGGGTGAGGATGCGGGTTAGGATTAGGGTGAGGTCTAGGGTGAGGATGAGGTATAGGGTTAGTGTTAGGGTGAGGTTTAGGGTTAGGGTGATGTTTAGGGTTAGTATTAGGGTGAGGTTTAGTGTTAGGGTTTAGGTTAGGATTAATGTTAGGGTTAGGCTTAAGGTGAGGGTTAGGTTGAGGGTGAGGATTATGGTGAGGGTTAGGACGAGGTTTAGGGTTAGAATTAGGGTTAGGATGAAAGCTAGGGTGAGGGTGAGGTTTAGGGTTGGTGTTAGGGTGACGTTTAGGGTTAGGGTTACGGTTAGGGATAGGGTGATGGTGAGGTTTAGGTTTAGAGTTAGGGTTTGGGTGAGGCTGAGGGTGAGTTTTAGGTTCAGTGTTATTGTTAGATATAGGGTTTCAGTGAGGGTTAGGGTGAGGGTTAGGCTTAGTGTTAGGATTAGGATTAGGGTAAGGCTTAGGGTGCGTGTGAGGATTAGGGTTACTGTGAGAGTGATTGTTAGGTTTAGGTTGAGGGTTAGGGTTAGGCTTTGGATTAGGGTCAGGGTGAAGGTGAGGGTTAGGGTTAGGGTAAGGTTTAGGGGTAGGGTTAGGGTGAGAGTTAGGTTTCAGGTTAAGTTTAGGGTTAGGGTGAGGGTTAGGGTTAGGGTTACCGTGAGCATGAGGGTTAGGGTTAGGTTGAGGGTTAGGGTTAGGCTTAGGATTAGGGTGAGAGTTAGGGTTAGGGTTAGGGTGAGGTTTAGGTTGAGGTTTTGGATTAGGGTTAGGGTTAGGGTTAGGGTGAGGGTGAGGTTTAGTGTTAGCGTTAGGTTTAGGGACAGGGTTAAGGTGAGGTTTAGGGTTACGATTACGGTGAGCTTGGGGGTTAGTGTTAGGTTGAGTTTTAGGGTTAGGCATATGATTAGGGTGAGGGTGAGGTTTAGGGTTAGAGTTAGGTTTAGGGGCAGGGTTAGGGTGAGGTTTAGGGTTAGGGTTAGTGTTAGGGTTAGGGTTAGAGTTAGGGTTAGGGTTGTTGTTTGGTTTAGGGTTATTGTTAGTTTTATTGTTAGGGTTAAGTTTGCAGTGAGGGTGAGGCTGAGGGTGAGGGTTATGGTTAGGGTTAGGTTTAGGGTTAGTGTTATATTTAGGGTTAGAGTCAGAGTTAAGGGTAGTTTGAGGGCGAGGGTGAGGGTTAGGGTTAGGGTGAGGTTTAGAGTGAGGTTTAGGGTTAGGGTTAGGGTTAGGGTTAGGGTGAGGGTGAGGTTTAGGGGTAGAGTTAGGGTTGAAGAGAGGGTTAGGGTGAGATTTAGGGTTAGGGTTCGGATGAGGGTTCGTATGAGGATTAGGGTTAAGATTAGAGTTAGGGTGAGGGCTAGGGTGATGGTGACGTTTAGGTTTACTGTTGGGGTGAGTTTTAGGTTTAGGGTGAGGGTTAGGATGAGAGTTAGGGTTACCGTGACATGAGGGTTAGTGATAGGGTGAGGGTGAGGATTAGAATTATGGTTAGGGTGAGGGTGAGTTTTAAGATTAGGGTTAGTGTTAAGTTTAGTGTTAGGATTAGTGTTATTATTAATGTTAGGGTTAGACTTACAGTGAGGGTGAGGGTGAAAGTGAGGTTGAAGGTGAGGGTTAGGGTGAGGGTTTGGGTGAGGTTTATGGTTAGGGTTATTATTAGGGTTAGGGTGAGGGTTAGGGTTATGTTTAGGGTTAGGTTTAGTGTTATTGTTAGGGTTAGGGTTACAGTTACGAATAGGTTGAGGGTGAGGGTGAGGGTTAGTCTTAGGCTGAGGTTTAGGGTGAGCTTTAGCTTTAGGTTTAGGGTTAAGGTTAGGTTGAGGATGAGGTTTAGTGTTAGAGTTAGGTTTAGGGGGAGGGTTAGGGTGTGGATTAGGGTTAGGGTTAGTTTTCGTGTTAGGGTTAGGTTGAGGATTAGGTTGAGGTTTAGGGTTAGGGTTAGGTTTTGCATTAGGGTTAAGGTGAGTGTGAGGGTTAGGGTTAGGGTTACACTTAGGCTTAGGGTTAAGCTGAGGGTGAGGGTTAGGATGAGGATTAGGGTTAGGGTGAGCGTTAGGTTGAGGGTACTATTAAGTGTAAAGGTGAGGGTTAGGCTGAGGGTGAGGATTAAGATAAGGGTGAGGGTTAGGTTTATGGTGAGGGTTTGGGTAAGGGTTCGGGTTAGGTTTAGGGTGAGAGTTAAATTGAGGATTAGGGTTAGGGTTAGTGTGAGGTTTAGGGTGAGGATGAGGATTAGGGTTAGCCTGAGGGTGAGGGTTTGAATTAGGGTTAGCGTGATGGATAGTGTGAGGGTGAGTGTTAGGGTTAGGGTTAGGGTTAGGGTGAGGTTTAGGATTAGAGTGAGAGTTAGGGTTAGTGTGAGGGTTAGGGTTAGTGTTAGGGGAGGGTAATTGTTAGGTTGAGAGTTAGGTTTAGGGTGAGGTTTATGGTTAGGGTTAGCGTTAGATTTAGGGTTAGGGTGAGGGTGAGGTTTAGGGGTAGATTTAGGGTTAGGGTGGGGGTTAGGGTGAGGGTTAGGATTAGGGTGAGGGTTCGGGTGGGGGTGACGGTAAGTGTAAAATTGAGGGTTAGGCCGAGGATGAGGGTTAGGGTTAGGGTGAGGGCTAGGGTGAGGGTGAGGGTTAGGGTTATTGTTAGGGTGAGGTTTAGGGTTAGAGTGATGGTTAGGGTTGGTGTGAGGGTTAGTGTTAGGGTTCGGGTTAATGTTAGGGTGCGGGTTAGTCTTAAGGTGAGGGTTATGGTTAGGGTGAGGTTCAGGGTTAGTGTTAGGGTTAGAGTTAGGGTTATTGTGAGGGTTAGGGTTATGGTGAGGGTAAGGTTGACGGTTAGGGTTGGGGTTAGGATGAGGTTTAGGTTTAGGTTTGGGGTTAGAGTTAGGTTAGGGTGAGGGTGAGGTTTAGGGTTAGTGTTAGGGTTAGTGTTAGGGTTAGGGTTAGGGTGAGGGTGAGGGTTAGGCTTAGGCTTAGGCTTAGGCTTAGGCTTAGGCTTAGCCCGAACATGAGGGTTAGGGTTAGTGTTAGGGTGAGTGTTATTGTTAGGGTGAGGGTTAGGGTTAGGGTTAGGGTTAGTGTTAGGTTTAGTGTTAGCGTTAGGGTTACGTTGAGGGTAAGGGTGAGGCTTATGGTTGAGGTTAGGATTCGGTTTAGGATTAGGTTTAGGGTTAGAGTTTGGTTTAGGGTGAGTGTAAGGTTTAGGGTTAGAGTTAGGGTTAGGGTTAGTGTTAGGGTTAGGGTTAGGATGAGTGTTAGGTTTAGGATGAGGTTTAGGGTGAGGGCTATTGTGAGGGTGAGGTTTAGGGTTAGGGTTAGCTGAGGTTTAGGGTTAGGGTTATGGTTAGGGTTATGGTGAGGGTTAGGTTTAGGGTTAGAGTTAGGGTTAGAGTGAGGCTGAGGGTGAGGGTTAGGTTAAGGGTTATTGTTAGATTTAGGGTTAGGGTGAGGGTTAGATTGAGGTTGAGGGTTAGGCTTAGAGTTAGGATTAGGATTAGGGTAAGGGTTAAAGTGAGTGTGAGGGTTAGGTTAGGGTTAGGGTTAGGCTTAGGGTTAGGTTGAGGGTGAGGGTGAGGGTGAGGGTTAAGTTTAAGGTTAGGGTGAGTGTTAGGTTTAGGGTTAGGGTGAGGGCTAGGATGAAAGTTAGGTTTAGGGTGAGCGTGTTAGGATTAGGTTTAGGGTTAGGGTTAGGGTTATGGTTAGGTTTAGGATTAGTGTTATTGTTAGGGTTAGGGTTAGAGTTACCGTGAGGTTGAGGGTGAGGGTTAGGGTGAGGTTTAGGTTTAAGGTAAGTGTTAGGGTTAGTGTGAGGTTTAGGTTTAGGGTTAGATTTCCGGTTATGGGGAGGGTTAGGTAGAGGGTTTGGGTTAGGGTTGGTGTTAGGTTTAATGTTAGGGTGAGGGATAGGTTGAGGTTTAGGGTTAGGGTTAAGTTTAGGATTAGGGTTAGGCTGAGAGTGAGGTGAGAGTTACGGTTAGGCTTAGGCTTAGGTTTAGGCTGAGGGTGAGGGTGGGTGTGAGGTTTCGGTTTATGGTGATGGTTAGGTTTAGGGTTAGGTGAGGGGACGGGTGCGGGTAAGTGTTAGGGTAAGGCATAGACTTAGGCTTAGGGTTAGGTTGAGCTTGAGATTGACGGTGAAAGTTAGGCTTAGGTTGATGGTTAGGTTTACGATTAGGGTGAGTGTTAGGATGAGTTTTAGGGTTAGGGGAAGTCAGGGTGAGGATGATGGTAAGGGTAAAGGTGACCTTTACACTGAGGGTGAGGGTTAAGATAAGGGTGAGGGTTAGGGTTAGGTTTATGCTTAGGGTTATGGTTAGGGTGAGGGTTAGATTGAGTATTAGGTTTAGGGTTAGTGTGAGGTTTAGGGCGAGGCTGAGGTTCAGGGTTAGGTTGAGGGTGAGGGTGAGAATTAGGGTTAGTGTGAGGGCTAGTGTGAGGGTGAAAGTTAGTATTAGGGTTAAAGTTAGGGTGAGGTTTTAGGTGAGGGTTAGGGTTAGGGATGTGGTTAGGTTTAGGATTAAGGTTATGGTGAGGGTGAGTGTGAGGGTTAAGGTTAGGGTTATGCTTAGGGTTTGAGTGAGGGTTAGGGTTTGGGTAAGGGTGAGGGTGAGGCTAAGGATTAGGGTTAAGTTTAGTGTTAGGTTTAGGATTAGGGTTATTTTTAGGTTTAGGCTTAGGGTTAGGATTATGGTGAGGGTTAGGTTTAGCCTTAGCCTTAGGCTTAGGTTAGGCTGAGGGTGAGAGTGAGGGTGGGGATGCGGATTAGGGTTGGGGTTAGGGTTAGTGTTATTGTTAGGTTTAGGGTTAGAGTTACGGTGAGGTTGACGGTGAGGGTGAGGGTTCGGGTTAGGGTGAGGTTTAGGGTGAGGTTTAGGTTTAGGGTTAGGGTGAGGTTTAGGTTTTGGGTGAGGACTACAGTGTGGGATAGGGTTAGCTTTAGGGTTAAGGTGAGAGTTAGGGTGAGGTTGAGGGTTAGGGTGAGGGTGAGGGTTAGGGTTAGGGTTAGGGTTAGGGTTTGGGTGACGTTTAGAGTTAGGGTGTGGGTTAGGGATAGGTTTATTGTTAGGGTGAGGGTTAGGTTTTTGGTTAGGGTTCAAGTTAGGGTGAGTGTGAGGGTGTGCATTAGGATTAGGATTAGGGTTAGGGTTAGTGTTAGGCTGAGGGTGTGGGTGAGGGTGAGTATTAGGTTTAGGGTAATGTTTAGGGTTAGGGTTAGGGTTAGGATGAGGGTTAGGGTGAGGATTATGGTTAGGGTTAGGGTGAGGGTTAGGTTTAGTGTGATTGTTAGGGTTAGTGTGAGGTTGAACGTTAGGGTGAGGTTTAGGGTGACGGTTAGGGATAGGAATAGTGTGAGGGTTAGTGTGAGCGTTTGGGTGAGGGTTAGGTTTAGGGTTAGGGTGAGGGTTAGGGTTAAGTTTGAGATTAGGGTTAGGGTTAGCGTGAGATATAGGGTTAGGTTAAGGGTGAGGGTTAGGGTTACTGTGAGGTTTAGGGTTCTGGTTAGGTTTATTGTTAGGATAAGGATTAGGGTGAGGGTTAGGGTGAGGGTGAAGGATAGGGTTAGTGTAAGGGTTAGGGTGAGTGTTTGCTGAGGGTTAGGTTTAAGTTTTAGGTTAGGGTGAGGGTTAGGCTGAGGGTAAGTTTTAAGGTGAGGTTTCTGGTGAGGTTGAGTATTAGGGTTAGCATTAGTCTTAGGTTGATAGTTAGGGTTAGGTATAGCATTAGGGTTAGGGTGAGGGTTAGTATTAGGGTTATGGTGAGGGTGAGGTTTAGGTTTAACATTAGGTTTATGGTTAGGGTTATAGTGAGGCTGATGGTGAGGGTTAGGATTAGGTTTAGGGTTAGGGTGAGGCTGAGGTTGAGAATGAGGTTGAGGGTGAGGTTTAGGGTTAGGGTTAGGTTTAGGGTGAGGTCTACGGTGAAGGTGAGGTTTAGGGTGAGGGTTAGGGTGAGGGTGACGTTGAAGATGAGGTTTAGGCTTAAGGTGAGGGTTAGGGTTAGGGTTAGGCTTGAGGGTTAGAGTTAGGGTGATGTTTAGGGTGAGGGTGAGGGTGAGAATGAGGGTATAGGTGAGGGTTAGGTTCAAGGGGAGGGCAAGGGTGACGGTGAGGGTTAGGTTGAGTGTGTGGAAAAGGGTTAGGGTTAGTTTCAGGGTGAGGATGAGGGTTAGGGTTAGCATAAGTTTTAGGGTGAGGGTTAGGGTTAGGGTTAGGATAAGGGTTAGGTTTAGGGTAAGGTTTAGTGTTAGGCTTAGGGTTAGGGTTAGGGTTAGGGTGAGGGATAAGCTTAGGGTTAGAGTTAGGGTGAGGGTTAGGGTTAGCGTGAGGGTTAGGGTTAGGGTGATGTTTAGGGTGACGGTGAGGGTTAGGGTGAGGTTAAGGTGAGCGTGAGGGTTAGTGTGAAGCTGAGCGTGAGTGGGAGGGTGACGGTGAGGGTTAGGGTTAGGGTTAGGTTTAGGGTGAGGGTAAGATTTAGGGTTACTATTAGGGTTAGGGTAATGGTTAGGCTGAGGGTTAGGGTGACGGTGAGGGTCAGGGTGTGCGTTTCTGTTATGTAAGTGTTTGGGTTATGGTTAGGGTGATGATTAGGTTGAGTGTGAGTCATAGGGTTAGGTTGAGTGTTAGGCTTAGTGTGAGGGTCACGGTTAGGGTTAGGTTTAGTGTGAGGATAAGGATTAGGGTGAGGGTAAGTATGAGATTCAGGGTTAGGGTTAGAGTTAGGGTTAGGGTGAAGTTTAGGGTGGGGGTTAGGGTGAGGGTTAGGGTTAGGGTTAGGGTTGGGTGAGGGTTAGGATGAGTGTTAGGTTTATGGTTAGGGTTAGGTTTAGGGTGCAGGTTAGGGTTAGGGTTAGAGTGAGGGTGAAGGTCAGGGTTAATGTTAGGATTAGGTTTAGGGTTATGGTGGGGCTGAGGGTGAGGCTGAGGGTGAGGGTGAGGGTGAGGGTTAATATGAGGGTTAGTTTTAGGGTGAGGGCTATTGTGAGGGTGAAATTTAAGGTGAGGGTTAAGGTTAGAGTGAGTGTTAGGGTTAGGGTTAGGGTGAGGGTTAGGTTTAGGGTGATGTTTAGGGTGAGGGTGAAGGTGAGAGTGAGGGTTCGGGTTCGGGTTAGGGTTAGGGTGAGGGTTAGGATTAGGGTAAGGGTTAGGGTGAGGGTAAGGGTTAGGATGACATTTACGTTGAGGGTGAGGGTTAGGTTTAGGTTTAGGGTTAGGGTCAGGGTTAAGGTGAGGGTTAGAGTGAAGCTTAGGGTGAAGGTTAGGGTTAGGGTTAGGGTTTGGGTTAGGGTGAGGGTTAGGTTAAGGGGAAGGGGTAGGTTGAGGTTTAAGGAGAGGGTGATGGATAGGGTTATTGTGAGAATAAGTATTAGACTGAGGCTTAGGTTGAGAGAGCATTTGTGTTAGCATCAGGTTTGGGCTGATGGTGAGGGTTAGGGATAGGCTGACGGGTAGTTTTAGGGTTAGGGTGAGGGTTAGGGTTTGGGTTAGGGTGAGATTAAGGTTTAGGGTGACGGTGAGGGTGAGGCTTAGGGTTAGGGTTAGGCTGAGTTTGAGGGTATGAGTGAGGCTCACCCTAGACCTCACCGCTAGGGTTAGGGTTAGTGGTAGGTTTAGGGTTAGATTTAGGGTGAGGTTTAGGTTTAATGTGAGGGTTCGGGTGATTATAAGTGTTAGAGTGAGGGTTAGTGTGAGAGTGAGGTTTAGGGTGATGTTTAAGCTGAAGGTGAAAGTTAGGGTGTGTGAGAGGTTTTGGGTGAGAGTGAGGGTTATGGTTTGGTTGAGGGTGAGGGTTAGTGTGAGAGTAATGGTTAGGGTGATGTTTAGGTTGAGGATGAGGTTTAGGGTGAGAGTTAGGGTTCAGGGAATGGGTAGGGTTAGGGTGTAGGTGAGGGTTAGTGTAAGGGTGAGGCTTAGGGTGACCGTGAGGGTTAGGTTTCAGGGGAGGATTAGGGTTAGGGTTAGGGTTCGGGTTCAGGTTAGGGTTAGGGTTAGGGTGAGTGTTAGGGTGAGAGGTAGGGTTAGGTTTAGGATGAGGGTTAGGCTTTTTGTGAGGGTTACGGTTAGGGTTAGGGTTAGGGTTTATTTGAGGATAAGGGTTAGGGTGAGGGTTTGGGTGAAACTGAGGGTTAGGGTTAGCCTTAGGGTTAGGGTTAAGGTTAGGATGGGGGTTAGGGTGAGGGTTAGTATGAGGGTTAGGGTTGGGTGAGGGTTAGGGTGATTGTAAGGGTTAGGGTGAGGGTTAGGTTGAGGTTGAGGAATAGGGTTTTTGTGAGGTTAAGGTTTATGGCGACGGTTAGGGTGAGGTTGAGGGTTAGGGTTAGCATTAGTGTTAGGGTGAGGGTGAGAGTTAGGGTGAGGGTGAGGGGTAGACTGAGGTTTAGGGTTGGTTTATGGTTAGTGGTAGGGTGTGGTTTAGAGTTAGGGTTAGGGTGAGGGTGAGGGTTAGGGTAAAGGTTAGGGTCACTGTTAGGGTGAGGGTGAGGTTTAGGGTTAGCATCACGGTTAGGGTTAGGTTTAGGTTGAGTGTTACAGTTAGGGTGAGGTTGAAGGTTAGGGTTAGCATTAGGGTAAGGGTTAGGGTTAGGGTGCAGGTTAGGGTTAGGGTTAGAGTGAGGGTGAGGGTCAGGGTTAGGGTTAGGATTAGGTGTAGGTTTAGGGTGAGGCTGAGGGTGAGGGTGAGCATTAGGGTGAGCATGAAGGTGAGGGTTAAGTTTATGGTTATGTTTAGGGTGAGGTATAGGGTGAGGGTGAGGGCTAGGGTGAGGGTCAGGGTGAAGGTGAGGTTTTCAGCTTGGAGAGGGTTAGGGTTAGGTTTAGGTTGAGGATTAGGGTGAGGGTGAGGTTTAAGGTGAGTGTTAGGGTTAGGGTGAGGGTTAGGGTTAGGGTTAGGGTGAGGGTTAGGGTTAGGGTGATGTTTAGGGTGAGGGTGAGGGTGAGAGTTAGGGTTCGGATGAGGGTGTGGGTTAGGGTGTTGGTGAAGGTTAGGGTGAGAGTGAGGGTGAGGGTGAGGGTGAGGGTTAGGGTGTTGGTGAGGTTTCGGATTAGAATAAGTTTTAAGGTAAGGGTGAGGTTTAGGGTGAGGGTGAGGGTTAAGGTTAGGGTTAGTATTATGGTTAGGGTTAGGGTGAGGGTTATGGTTAGGGTTAGGTTGAGGATTAGGGTGAGAGTGAGGGTTAGGATTTGATTAAGGGTTAGGTTGAGGTTTAGGGTAAGGGTTAGGGTTAGGGTTAGGGTGAGTGTGAGGGTTAAAGTTAGGGGTAGGGTGAGGGTCATGGTTGGGGTTAGGGTTAGGGTTAGGGCTAGGGTGAAGGTTAGGATGAGGGTGAGGGTGAGTGTGAGTGTTAGGGTGTGGGTTACGGTTAGGTTTATGGTGAGGGTTAAGATGACGGTGAGTGTTAATGTGAGGGTGAGTGTTAGGGTTAGGGTGAGTGATAGGGTGAGGGTTAGGGTCAGATTGAGTGTGAGGATTAGGGTTAGGGTTACCCTTAGGTTTATGGTGAGGGTATCAGTTAGGGTGAGATTTAGGGTGAGGGTGAGGGTTAGGGTGAGCGTTAGGGTTAAGTTGAGATTAGGGTGAGGATTAGAGTTAGGGTGAGGATTTGGGCTAGGGTTAGGGTGACGTTTAGGGTTAGGGTGTGGGTTAGGGATAGGTTAATGTATAGGGTGAGAGTTAGGTTTATGGTTAGGGTTCAAGTTAGGGTGAGTGTGAGTGTGAGCGTTAGGGTTAGGATTAGGGTTTGTGTTAGTGTTAGGCTGAGGGTGTGGGTGAGGGTGACGGTGAGGGTTAGGTTTAGGGTAATGTTTAGGGTTAGGGATAGTTTGAGGGTTAGGGTTAGGGTTAGGATGAGGGTTAGGGTGAGGATTATGGTTAGGGTTAGGGTGAGGATTAGGTTTAGTTTGATTTTTAGGGTTAGTGTGAGGGTAAGCGTTAGGGTGAGGGTTAGGGTGAGGGTGAGGTATAGGTTTAGTGTTAGGGTTAGGGTGAGCGTTTGGGTGACGATTAGGATTGGATTTAGGGTGAGGTTTGGGGTTAGGGTTGAGTTTAGGGTTAGGGTTAGTGTGAGGTTTAGTGTTAGGTTTTGGGAGAGGATTAGAGTTAGTGTGAGGTTTAGGGTTACGTTTAGGGTTAGTGTGAGGATAAGGGTTAGGGTGATGGTTAGGGTGCGGGTGAGGGATAGGGTGAGTGTAAGGGTTAGGGTGACTGGTGAAGGTTAGGTTTAGGTTTAGGGTTAGGGTGAGGGGTAGGCTGAGGGTAACTGTTAGGGTGAGTTTTCGGGTGAGGTTGAGTATTAGGCTTAGAATTAGTCTTAGGGTAAGTGTTAGGATTAGGTATAGCATTAGAGTTAGGGGTAGGGTGAGGGTGAGGGTTAGGATTAGGGTAAAGTTGAGGGTGAAGTTTAGGGTTAGCATTAGGTTTAAGGTTATCGTTAGAGTGAGGGTTAGGGTGAGGATTAGGTTTAGGATTAGGTTTAGGGTTAGGGTGAGGCTGAGGTTGAGGATGAGCTTGAGGGTGAGGTTTTGGGTTAGGGTTAGGTTTAGGGTGAGGGCTAGGGTGAGGGTGAGATTTAGGGTGAGGGTTAGGGTGAGGGTGAGGTTGAAAGTGAGGTTTAGGGTTAGGGTGATGTTTAGGGTGAGGGTGAGGGTGAGGGTGAGGGTGAGTTTTAGGGTATAGGTGAGGGTTAGTTTTAGGGTGAGGGTTAGGGTGACGGTGAGGGTTAGGGTGAGGGTGTGGAAAAGGGTTAGGGTTAGTTTCAGGGTGAGGGTTAGGGTTAGGGTTAGGGTGAGTGTTCGGGTTAGTGTGAGGGTTAGGGTTCGGGTTAGTGTGAGGAAAAGGTTTATGGTGAGGATTAGGATGAAAGTAAGAGTTAAGGTTAGGTTTAGTGTTAGGGTTAGGGTGAGGTTTAGGGTTAGGATTAGGGTTAGGGTTAAGTTGAGGGTGAGGGTTTGAATTAGGGTTAGGTTGAGGGTTAGGTTTGGGGTGAGTGTTAGGGTTTCGGTTAGGGTGAGGGTGAGGTAGAGGTTTCGGTTTCTGGTGAGGGTTAGTGTGTGGGTGATGGTTAGTGTTCGAGTGAAGTTTAAGGTGACAGTGAGGGTTAGGGTGAGGGTGATGGTTAGAGTTAGTGTGAGTATTAGGTTTAGGGTTAAGGTTATGGTGAGGGTAAGGTTTAGGGTGCGGTTTAGGGTGAGGCTGAGGGATAGGGTTAGCATTAGGGTTATGGTGGGGGATAAGGTTAGGTTTAGGGTGAGATAGAGGGTTAGGTTTAGGGTTAGGATGAGGATTAGGATTAGGGTTAGAATTAGGGATAGGGTTATGGTTAGGGTTAGTGTTTGAATTAGGGTGAGTATGAGGGTGAGAGTTAGGGTTAGGATTTAGGGTTACGGTTAGTGTTAGGCAGAGGGTGAGGGTGAGGGTGAGGGTTAGGGTTAGGGTGATATTTAGGGTTAAAATTAGGGTGAAAGGTAGGGTTAGGGTTAGGGAGATTGTTAGGTTTAGGGTGAGGGTTTGAGTTAGTTTGAGGGTTAGGGTGAAGGTAAGTTTGAGATTGAGGGTTAGTGTGAGGGTGATGGTGACTGTGAGGGTTAGGGTTAGGATTCTGGTTAGGGTTAGGGTGAGGGTTAGGGTTAGGTTTAGGGTTAGAGTGAGGGTAAATTTGAGGGTAAGGGTTAGGGTTATGGTTAGGTTTAGCGTTAGGGTTAGGTTTCAGGTAAGGTTTAGGGTTAGGATGAGGGTTAGGTTTAGGTTTAGGGTGAGGGTTAGGGTTAGGGTTAGGTTTAGGGTGAGGGTTAGTGTTAGGGTTAGGGTGACGGTGAGGGTTAGGTTGAGGGGTAGGGTTAGGAATAGGGTAAAGTTTAGGGTTAGGGTGAGGCTTAGGTTTAGGGTGAGGGTTAGGGTGAGGGTTAGGGTGAGGATTAGTGTGAGGTTTAGGTTTAGGGTAAGGGTAAGGGTTAGGTTCAGGGTGAGCGTTAGTTTTAGGTTTAGGTTTAGGGATAGGGTGATGCTGAGGGTTAGGGTTAGGGTTCGTGTGAGGATAAGGGTTAGGGTGAGGATTAGGGTGAGGATGAGAGTTAGGGTTAGCATAAGGTTTAGGGCGAGGGTTAGGGTTAGGGTTAGGGTTACGGTTAGGGTTAGGGTACGGTAAGGGTTAGGGTTAGCGTGAGGGTTAGGGGTAGGGTGATGTTTAGGTTGAAGGTGAGGGTTAGGGTGAGGGTGAGGTTGAGCGTGAGGGTTAGGGTGAGGGTGAGCATGAGTGGGAGGGTGACCATGAGGGTTAGGGTTAGGGTTAGATTTAGGGTGAGGATAAGAGTTAGGGTACTATTAGGATTAGGGTAAGGGTTAGCCTGTGGGTGAGGGTGAGGGTGAGGTTTCGGTTTCGGTTAGGTAAGGGTTAGGGTTATGTTTAGGGTGAGAATTATGGTGAGGGAGAGGATTAGGGGTAGGTTGAGGGTTAGGCTTAGTGTGAGGGTTGCGGTTAGGATTAGGGTTAATGTGAGGATAAGTTTTAGGATGAGGGTTAGGTTGAGAGTGAGGGTTAGGGTTAGCGTTAGGGTTAGGGTGAAGGTTAGTGTGGGGGTTAGGGTGTGGTTTAGGGTTCGGGTTAGGGTTGGGTGAGGGTTAGGCTGAGCGTAAGGTTTAGGGTGAGGGTTAGGTTGATAGTGAGGGATAGGGTTAAGGTGAGGGTAAGGGTTAGGGTTAGGGTGAGAGTGAGGGTGATGGTAAGGGTAAGGGTTAGGGTTCAGGTTAGGGTGAGGGTGAGGGTTAGGGTTAGCATTAAGGTTAGGGTTTGGTTTAGGTTGAGTGTTAGGGTTAGGGTTAGGGTTAGGGTTAGGGTGAGCGTAAGGGTTAGGATGACAGTTAGGGTGAGGGTGAGGGTTAAGTTTAGGTTTAGGGTTAGGGTGAGTTTGAGGGTGAGAGTTAAGGTTAGGGTTAGGGTGAGTGTTATGGTGAGGCTTAGGGTGAAGGTTAGGATTAGGGTTAGGCTTTGGGTTAGGGTGAGGGTTAGGGTGAGGGGAGGGGGTAGGGTGAGTTTTAGGGGGAGGGGAGGGATAGGGTTATGGTGAGGGTAAATGTTAGGCTGAGGCTTAGGTTGAGAGTGAACATTTGAGTTAGCATCAGATTTGGGTTAAGGGTGAGGGTTAGAGTTAGGCTGAGGGGTAGTTTAAGAGTTTGGGTTAGGGTTAGGTTTCGGGGGAGGTTAAGGGTTAGGGTGAGGGTGAGGTTTAGGGTTAGACTTAGGGTGAGGGTGAGGATTAGGTTTAGGGTAAGGGTGAGTGTGAGTGTGAGGGTTAGGTTTAGGATTAGGGTTAGGGTTAGGCTGAGGTTGAGGGTATGAGTGAGGGTGAGGGCTAGGGTTCGGGGTAGAGGTAGGGTTAGGGTAGAGGTTTAGAGTAAGTATTAGGGTTAGGGTTAGGATTAGGCTGAGGGTGAGGGTGAGGGTGAGGGTGAAGATGACGTTTAGGGTTAGAGTTAGGATTAGAGTTAGGGTTATGTTGACCACTAGGATGAGGGTGAGGGTTAGGGTTTGAGTTAGGGTTAGGGTGAGGCTTAGGGTGAGGGTTGAGTGTTAGGGTTTGGCTTAGGTTGAGGGTTACGGTTAGGATTAGGGATAGGGATAGGGTTAGGCTGAGGTTGAGGATGAGGGTGAGGTTTAGGGTTAGGGTTACTGTTAGGTTGAGTGCTAGGGAGAGGGGGAGGGTTAGGGTAAAGGTGAGTGTGAGGGTGAGGGTCTTGGTTAGGTAATGTTAGGGTTAGGGTGAGGATTAGGTGAGTGTTAGGGTGAGGGTGTGGGTTCGGTTGATGGTGAGGGTTTGGGTTAGCATTAGTGTTAGGGTTAGGGTTAGGTTGAGTGTTAGGTTTAGGGTTAGGGTTAGGGTGAGGGTATGCGTTAGGGTGAGGGTTACGGTGAGGGTGAGGGATAAGGTTAGTGTTAGGGTTAGGGTGAGCATTTGGATGAGGATTAGGTTCAGGTTTAGGGTTAGGGTGGGGGTTAGTTTTAGGATTGAGTTATGGGTTAGCGTTAGTGTGAGGTGTAGGGTTAGGGTTAGGGTTAGTGTGAGGATAAGGGATATGGTGAGGGTTAGGGTGAGGGTGAAGGATAGGGTTACTGTAAGGGTTAGGGTGAGTGTTTGGATGAGGATTAGGTTCAGGTTTAGGGTTAAGGTGAGGGTTAGAATGAGGGTAAGTGTTAGGGTGATGTTTAGGTTGTGGTTGAGTATTAGGGTTAGCATTAGTCTTAGTGTGAGGGTTAGGGTTAGGTATGGCATTAGGCTTAGGGTTAGGGTTAGGGTGAGGGTTAGGATTAGGGCTAAGGTGAGGGTGAGGTTTAGGGTTAGCATTAGGTTTACAGTTAGGGTTATAGTGAGGGTTTGTGTGAGGGTTAGGTTTAGGATTAGGTTTTGGGTTAGGGTGAGGCTGAGGTTGAGGATGAGGTTGAGGTTGAGGGTTAGGGTTAGGGTTAGGCTTAAGGTGAGGGCGAAGGTTAGGATGAGGGTTAGGGTGAGGGTGCAGTTTTCGGTTAGGAAAGGGTTAGGGTTAGGTTTAGGGTGAGGATTAGGCTGAGGGTGAGGTTGAAGGTGAGGGTTAGGGTTAAGGTGAGGGTTAGGGTTAGGGTTAGGCTGAGGTTTAGGGTTAGGGTGATTTTTAGGGTGAGTGTGAGGGTTAGGGTTTAGGTGAGGGTTAGGGTTAGGGTGAGGGTTAGGGTGACAGTGAGGGTTAGGTTGATGGTTAGGGCTAGTGTGAGGGTTAGGATTAGGGTTAGTGTGAGGAAAAGGTTTAGGGTGAGGATTAGGATGAGACTAAGATTTAGGGTTATGTTTAGCATTAAGGGTAGTGTGAGGTATAGGGTTAGAGTTCGGGTGTTGGTTAGGTTGAGGGTGAGGGTTTGGTTTCGGGTGAGGGTTAGGGTGTGGGTTAGGGTTAAGGTTGTGGTGAGGGTAAGGGTTAGGGTGAGATTTAGGTTGAGGGTTAGGGTTAGGTTGAGGGTTAGTGTGATGTTGAGTGTTAGGGTGACAGTGAGGGTTAGGTTCAGGGTTAGGCTTAGGGTGAGGGTTAAAGTGAGGGTTAGGGTTAGGGTTAGGTTTAGGGTTAGTGTGAGGATTAGGGTTAGTTTTAAGTTTATAGTGAGGGTAAGGGTTAAGGTGAGGTTTAGGCTGATGGGTAGGTTTAGGGTAAGGGTGAGGGAGAGGGTGAGGGTAAGGATTAGAGTGAGGGTTAGGGTGAGGTTGAGTGTTAGGGTTAGCATTAGGGTTAGGGTTTGGGTTAGGGTGAGGTGTAGGGTTAGGGTTAGGGTGAGGATGAAGTTTAGGGTTAGCATTAGGTTTAGGGTTAGGTTGAGGGTGAGGGTTAGGGTTAGTTTTAGGGTGAGTGTTAGGTTCAGGTTTAGGGTCAGGGGTAGAGTGAGGGTTAAGGTTAACGTGTGGGTTCCAATTAGGGTGAGGGTGAGGGTAAGGATTCGGGTGAGGTTTAGGGTGTGGTTGAGGGTTAGGATTTGAATTAGAGTTACGCTTAAGGTGAAGGTGAGGGTGAGGGTTAGGGTTAGGGTTAGAGTGAGGGTAAGTATTAGGGTGACGGGTAGGATTAGGTTTGGGATGAGGTTGAGGGTTAGGTTTAGTGTTAGGGTGTGGGTTAGGGTTAGGGTAAGGTTAAGGGTTAGAGTGAGGGTTAGGGTGAGAGTGAGTGTTAGGGTTAGCGTGAGTGTGAGGGTGAGGTTTAGGGTGATGTTTAGGGTGACAGTGAGGGTTAGGGTGAGGGTTAGGTTTAGGTTTAGTGTTAGCGTTACAGTGAGGGTTAGGGTCACGGTTAGGATTAAGGTGAGGGGTAAAGTGAGGGTGAGTGTTAGGGTTAGGTTTACGGTGTGGGTTATGGTTAGGGTTAGGATTAGGGTGAGGTTTAGGGTGAGGCGTTGGGTCAGGTTTAGTGTGAGGTTTAGGGTTAGTGTGAGGTTTTGGGTTAGGTTTAGGGTAAGTGTGAGGATAAGGGTTAGAGTGAGGGATAGGGTTATTGTAAGGGTTAGGGTGAGGGTTTGGGTTCGGTTAGGGTTAGGGTTAGGGTGAGGGTTAGGGTTAGGTTAAGGCATAGGGTTGGGGTTAGGGTAAGGGTGCGTGTGAGGGTGATGGTTAGTGTTAGGTTTATGGTGAAGGTGAGGGTTTGGTTTAGGATTAAGGTTAGGGTTAGTTTTAGGATGAGTGTGAGGGTTAGGTTTAGGGTTAGGGTTAGGCTTAAGGTGAGTTTGAGTGTGAGTGTGATGGTTAGGGAGAGGATTAGGGTTAGGTTTAGGGTTAGCGTGAGAGTGAGGGTTAGGTTGAGGTGAGGTTTCGGGTTTGGGTGAGGGTGAGGGTTAGGGTTAGGGTTAGGGTTAGGGTAAGGTTTAAAGTTAATGTGAGGGGTAGGGTTATGGTTAGGGTGAGGGTGAGGTTTAGGTTTAGTGTGAGGGTTAGGGTTAGTGTTAGGGTTAGGATAAGGTTAAGGGTTAGGGTGTGGTTTAGAGTAAGAGTGAGGGTTAGGGTTAGCGTGAGTTTGAGGGTGAGAGTTAGGGTTTGGGTGAGGGTTAGGTTGAGGGAGAGGCTTATGTTTAGGGTTAAGGTGAGGGTTAGGATGAAGGTGAGGTTTAGGGTGAGGTTGAAGGTTAGGGTGAGGGTGAGGTTTAGGGTTAGGGTTAGGTTTAGGGTGTGGGTTAGGTTTAGGGTTAGGGTTATTCTGATGGCTAAGTTTGGGGTTAGGGTAAGCGTGAGGATGACGGTGAGGGTTAGTGTTAGTTTCAGGGTGAGTGTGAGGGTTAGGTTTAGGATTAGTGTTAGTATGATGGTGAGGGTGAAGTTTACAGTTAGTGTTAGCTTTGGGGCGAGGGTGATCGTGAGGGTGAGGTTTAGGGTGTGGATGACGGTTAGGTTTAGGGTGAGGGTTAGGGTGATGGTAAGGGTTAGGTGAGGGTGAGATGTAGGTTTAATGTTAGAGTTAGGCTGAGGGTTAAGATCAGGGTCCGGATTAAGGTGAGGGTTAAGGTGAGGGTTAGGGTTAGGGTTAGGTTTAGGGTTAGTGTGAGGATTAGGTTTAGGGTGAGGGTAAGCTTTAGTGTGAGGGTTAGACTGAGGGTGAGGGATAGGTTTAGTGTTAGTGTTAGGGTGAGCATTTGGGTGAGGGTTAGGTTCAGGGTTAGGGTTAGGGTGAGTGCTAAGGTGAGGGCAAGTGTTAGGGTTAGGTTTAGGTGGACGGTGAGGGATAGGGTTATGGTGAGGTGAGGGTGAGGATGAAGGTGAGGGTTAGGGTTAGTGTTAGGGTGAGGGGAAGGTATAGGTTGAGGGTAAGTAATAGTGTTAGGCTGAGGGTGAGGGTGAGGTTGAGGTTTAGGGTTAGAGTAAGGGTTAGGGTTAGTGTGAGGGTTAGTGTTAGTGTTAGGGTTAGGGTTAGTGTGAGGGTAAGTGTTAGGGTGAGGGTTTGGGTTAGGGTGAGTGTTATGGTTAGGGTGAGGGTTAGGGTCAGGTTTATTTTTAGGGTTAGTGTTACGGTAACGGTGAGGGTGAGGGTGAGTGTTAATGTTAGGGTTAGAATGAGATTTAGGTTTAGGGTTAGGATGAGCGTTAGGCTGACGGTTAGGTTTAGGGTTCAGTGTGAGGGTTAGGGTTAAGGTTAGGGTGAGGGGGAGGATTCACGTTAGGGTTAGCTTGAGGTTAGGGTTAGGGTTAGAGTTAGGGTGAGCGTGAGGGTTAGTGTGAGGCGTTAGGTTAGGGTTAGGGTGAGGGTGAGGGTTAGGTTTAGGGTGAGGTTTAGGGTTAGGGTTAGGGTGAGGGTGCGGGCTAGGTTTAGGGTGAGTGTTAGGGTTAGGGTGAGGGTGAGGGCTATGGTTAGGATGAGGGTGATTGTTAGGGTTAGGTTTAGGGTGAGGGTGAGCGTTAGATTTAGGATGAGGGTTAGGGTGAGGGTGAGGGTGAATGTTACGGTTAGGATTAGGTTTAGGGTGAGGGTGGGGATTAGGTTTAGGATTAGGGTTAGGGTTAGGCTTAGGGTGAGGGTCAGGGTGAGGGTGAGGTTGACGGTGAGGGTTAGGGTAAGGGTTAGGGTTACGGTAAGTGTGAGTGTGAGGGTTATGGTTAAGGTGAGTTTGAGGTTTAGGTTTAGAGTTAGGGTTAGCGTGAGGGTTTTGGTTAGGGTTAGGGTGATGGTGAGGGTTAGGTTGAGTGTGAGGTTGAGGTTGAGGGTGAGGGTGAGGGTTAGGGTGTGGGTTAGGGTTAGGGTTAAGGTGAGGATTAGGGTTAAGGTGAGTGTGAGTGTTAGGTTTAGAGTTAGGGTTAGCATGAGGGTTATGGTTAGGGTTAGGTTTAGGGTGATGGTGAGGTTGAAGGTGAGGTTGAGGGTGAGGGTGAGGATGAGGGTTAGGGTGAGGGTGAGCGTTAGGGTGAGAGTGTGGATTCCGGTGAGGGTGAGGGGGAGGGGGAGGGTTATGGTTAGTGTTCGGGTTAGAGTTAGGTTGAGGGTGGGGCTGAGGGTTAGGTTTAGGATTAGGGTTAGGTTTAGGGTTAGGTTGAGGGTGAGTGTGAGGGTGAGGTTAGGGTTCGGGTTAGGGGGAGAGTTAGGTTAATGTTAGGGTTAGGTCTAGGCTGAGGGATCGGGTTAGGGTTAGGGTTAGGATGAGGTTTAGGCTGTGGGGTAGGGTTAGGGTTAGGGTGAGCGTTAGGTTTAGTGTGAGTTTTAGGGTTAAGTTTAGGTTCAGTGTTAGGTTTATGGTGAGGAGAAGGTTTAGGGTGAGGGTTAGGATGAGGGTGAGGTTTAGGGTTTGGGATAGGGTTAGGGTAAGTTTAGGGTGAGGGCTAGCGTGGGTGTGAGGTTTAGGGTTAGGGTTAGGGTTAGGGTTTGACTGAGTCTTAGGCTGAGGGGTAGGGTTAGTGATAGGGTGATGGTTAGGTTTAGTGTGAGGGTTAGGGTTTGGGGTAGGGTTAGGGTTTGGGTTAGGGTGAGGTTTAGGCTGATGGCTAGGGTTACAGTTAAGGTGAGGGTTAGGTTTAGTAGGAGTGTTTGGGTTAGGTTTAGTGTTAGGGTTAGGGTGAGGGTTCGGTTGAGGGTTCAGATTAAAGTGTGGGTGAGGGTTAGGGTTAGTGTGAGGACTAGGCTTAGGGTTAGGGTTACTGTTAGGGTTAGGGTTAGAGTGAGGGTAAGGGTTACGGTTAGGGTGATTGTGAGGGTAAGGGTTAGGGTTAGTGTTAGGGTTAGGGTGACATTTCGGGTTAGTGTGAGGGTTAGGGTGAGGGTGAGGGTAAGGGTTGTTTAGGGTTAGCCTTAGTGTGAGGATGAGGGTTAGGGTTAGGTTTAGGGTGAGTGTGAGTGTGAGGGTTAGTTTTAGCATTAGGGTTAGGGTTAGGTTTAGGCTGAGGTTGAGGGTATGAGTGAGGCTCACGCTAGCCCTCACGGCTAGGGTTAGGGTGAGGGGTAGATTTAGGGTTAGAGTTAGGGTGAGGCTTAAGTTTAGTGTGAGGGTTAGGTTTTGAGTAAGGGTTAGGGTGATGGTAATTGTTAGGGTGTGGGTTAGGGTGAGAGTGAGGGTTAAGTTTAGCCTAAGTGTTACGTTGTGGGTTAGGGTAATGGTTAGGGTTAGGGTTAGGGTGAGGGTGAGGGTTATGGTTAGGGTTAGGGTGAGTGTTAGGGTTAGGGTGATGTTTAAGGTGAAAGTGAAAATTAGGGAGAGTGAGAGGTTTCGGGTGGGGGTGAGGGTTAGGTTGTGGGTGAGATTGAGGGTTTGGGTTTGGGTGAGGGTTTGGGTTAGGGTGATGTTTAGGTTGAGGGTGAGGTTCAGGGTGAGAGTTAGGCTTCAGGGAATGGGAAGGGATAGGGTGTAGGTGAGGGTTAGGGTGAGGGTGAGGCTTAGGGTGACCATGAGTTTTAGCATTCAGGGGAGGATTAGGGTTAATGTTAGGGTTCGGGTTAGGGTTAAGGTTAGGGTTAGGGTGAGTATTAGGGTGAGAGGTAGGGTTAGGCTTAGGATTAGGTTTAGGCTTAGTGTGAGGGTTACGGTTAGGTTTATGGTTAGGGTTAGTGTGAGGATAAGAGTTAGGGTGAGGGTTAGGGTGAGACTGAGGTGTAGGGTTAGCCTTACTGTTAGGGTGAATGTTAGGTTGGGGGTTAGGGTGAGGGTTATGTTTAGGATTAGGTTTGGGTGAGGGTTAGGGTGAGTGTAAGGTTTAGGGTAACAGTTAGGTTGAGGTTGAGGGATAGGGTTATGGTGAGGGTAAGGGTTAGGACGACGGTTCGTGTGAGGTTGATGTTTAGGCTTATCATTAATGTTAGGGAGATGGTGAGGTTTAGGGTGATGATGAGTGTTAGGCTGAGGGGTAGGATTAGGGTTAGGGTTAGAGGTAGGGTTAAGGTGAGTGTTAGGGTTACGGATAGGGTGAGGGTGAGGGTTAGGGAAACGGTTAGGTTCAGGGTTAGGATGAGGGAGAGGGTTAGGGTTACCATTAAGGTTAGGGTTAGGGTTAGGTTCAGTGTTAGGGTTAGGGTTAGGGTTAGGGTGAGGGTGAGTTTGAGGGTTAGGGTTAGCATTACTGTTAGGGTTAGGCTTATGTTGCAGGTTAGGGTTAGGTTTAGAGTGAGGGTGAGGGTCAGGGTTAGGGTTAGGATTAGGTTTAGGGTTAGGGTGAGGCTGAGGGTGAGGGTGAGGGTGAGGGTGAGCATGAGGGTGAGGGTTAAGTTTAGCGTTAGGTTTAGGGTCAAGGCTAGGGTGAGGGTCAGGGCTAAGGTGAGGTTTAGGGTGAAGGTGAAGTTTTCGGTTAGGAAAGGTTTAGATTTAGGTTTAGGGTGCGGATTAGGGAGAGGGTGAGGTTTAAGTTTAGGGTTAGGGTTAGGGGATGGGTTAGGGTTAGGGTTAAGTTGAGGGTTAGGGTTGGGGTGATGTTTAGGGTGAGGGTGAGGATGAGAGTGAGGATTCGTTTGAGGGTGTGGCTAAGGGTGTTGGTGTAGCTTAGGGTGAGAGTGAGGGTTCGGGTGAGGGTGAGAGTTAGGGTGTTGGGGAGGGGTAGGGTTAGGGTGAGGTTTAGGGTGAAGGTGAGGGTTACGGTCAGGTTGAGGGTTAGGATAAGGGTAAGAGTGAGGGTTAGGTTTAAGGTGAAGGGTAGGGTGAGGGGTAGGTTTAGGGTTATGGAGAGGGTTAGGTTTAGGGTTAGGATTAGGGTGAGTGTTATGGTTAGGGTTAGAATGAGGTTTATATTTAGGTTTAGGGTGAGGAATAAGTTTAGTGTGAGGGTTAGTGTTATGGTTAGTGTAAGGATCAGGGTTAGGTTGAGGATTAGGGTGAAAGTGATGGTTAGGGTTAGATTAAGTTTTAGGGTGAGGGTTAAAGTTAGGGTTAGCGTGAGTGTTAGGGTTGGGGTGAGGGTTAGAGTTAGGATTAGGGTGAGGGTTAAGGTGAGGGTGAGGTTTAGGGTGAGGGTGAGGGTTAGGGTTAGGGTGAGCGATAAGGTGAAGGTTAGGGTTAGGGTGAGTGTGAGCATTAGGGTTAGGGTTACTCAGGGCTATGGTGAGGGTTTGGGTTAGGGTGAGGTTTAGGATGAGGGTGACGTTTAGGGTTAGCATTAGGATAAAGGTGAATTTTAGGGTGAGAGTTAGCGTTAGGGTGAGGGTGAGGGTTAGGGTTAGGGTTAGGGTAATGTTTAGGGTTAGGGTGTGCGTTAGGGATAGGTTTATGGTTAGGGTGAGGGTTAGGTTTACGGTTAGGGTTCAAGTTAAGGTGAGTGTGAGGGTGAGTGTTAGGGTTAGGATTATGGTTCGGGTTAGTGTTAGGCTGAGGGTGAGTGTGAGGGTTAGGGTTAGGGTAATGTTTTATGTTAGGGTTAGTTTGAGGGTTAGGTTTAGGGTTAGGATGAGGTTTAGGGTGAGGATTATGGTTAGGGTTAGTGTGTGGGTTAGGTTTAGTGTGAGGGTTATGGTTATGTTTAGGGTGAGGGTGTGGGTAAAGGTTAGGGTGAGGGTCAGGGTGAAGGTGAGGTTTAGGGTAAAGTTTAGGGTGAGTGTTAGGGTGAGATTTAGCTTTAGGTTTAGGGTTAGGTTGAGGGTTAAGATGAGGGTAAGGGTTAGGGTGAGGTTTAGGTTGTGGTTGAGTATTAGGGTTAGCATTAGTCTTATTGTGAGGGTTAGGGTTGGGTATAGCATTATGGTTAGGGTTAGGGTAGGTTGAGGGTTAGAATTAGGGTTAAGGTGAGCGTGAGGTTTAGGGTTAGCATTAGGTTTACAGTTAGGGTTAGAGTGAGGGTGAGGGTGAGGGTTAGGGTTAGGAATATGTTTAGGGTTAGGGTGAGGCTGAAGTTGAGGATGAGGTTGAGTTTGAGGGTTAGGGTTAGGGTTTGGCTTAGGGTGAGGGCTAGGGTGAGGGCGAGGGTTAGGGTGAGGGTTAGGTTGAGGGTGCGGTTTTCGGGTAGGAAAGGGTTAGGTTTAAGTTTAGGGTGAGGATTAGGCTGAAAGTGAGGTTGAAGGTGAGGGTTAGGGTTAAGGTGAGGTTTAAGGTTAGGGTTAGGCTGAGGGTTAGGGTTAAGGTGATGTTTAGGGTGAGGGTGAGGGTAAGGGTGAGGGAGAGGTTTAGGGTGTCGGTGAGGGTTAGGGTTAGGGTGAGGGTTAGGGTGATGCTGAGGTTTAGGTTGAGGGTTAGGTTTAGTGTGAGGGTTAGGATTAGGGTTAGTGTGAGGAAAAGGGTTAGGGTGAGGATTAGGATGAGAGTAAGAGTTAGGGTTAGGTTTAGCCTTAGGGTTAGGGTGAGGTATAGGGTTAGAGTTCGGGTTACGGTTAGGTTGAGGGTGAGGGTTAGACTTAGGGTTAGAGTGAGGGTTAGGGTTGGGGTGAGTCTTAGGCTTAGAGTTAGGATGAGGGTGAGGGTGACGGTGAGGTTTCGGGTGAGGTTTAGGCTGTGGGTTAGGGTTAAGTTTATGGTTAGGGTAAGGGTTAGGGTGAGGTTTAGGGTGAGGGTTAGGGTTAGGTTGACATTGAGGGTTAGGGTGACAGTGGGGGTTAGGGTGAGGGTGAGGTTTAGGTTTAGTGTTAGTGTTACAGTGAGGGTGAGGGTCAGGGTTAGGATTAGGGTGAGGGTTAAACTGAGGGTTAGGGTTAGGCTTAGGTTTAGGGTTAGTGTGAGGATTAGGGTTAGTGTTAGGTTTATAGTGAGGGTAAGGGTTAAGGTGAGGGTTAGGCTCATGTGTATATTTAAGGTAAGGGTTAGGGAGAGGTTGAGGGTAAGGGTTAGGGTGAGGGTTATGGTGAGGGTGAGGGTTTGGTTTAGCATTAGGGTTAGGTTTTGGTTAGGATGAGGGGTAGGGTTAATGTTAGGGTCAGGATGAGGGTTAGGGTTAGCATTAGGTTTAGGGTTAGGGTGAGGGTGAGGTTTGGGGTTAGGGTTAGTGTGAGTGTGAGGTTGAGGTTTAGGGTTAGGGGTAGAGTGAGGGTTAAGATTAAGGTGTAGGTTTTGGTTAGGGTGAGGGTGAGGCTAAGGATTAGAGTGAGGTTTAGGGTCTGGGTGAATATTAGGGTTTGAATTAGAGTTAGGGTTAGGGTGAGGGTGAGGGTGAGGGTTAGGGTTAGGGTTAGGTTTAGGGTTAGGGTGAGGGTCAAGGTGAGGGTTAGGGTGAGGGTAAGGTTTAGGGTTAGGGTTAGGGTTAGGATTAGTGTTAAGGTGAGGGCTAGGGTGAGGGTGACGTTTAGGGTTTGTGTTAGGGTGAGGTTAAGTGTTAGGGTGAGGGGTAGTGTGAGGGGTAGGGTTAGGTTTAGGGTTAGGGTGAGGGTTAGGGTTAGGGTGAGGGTTGGTGTTAGGGTTAGGATTAGGGTTGGGGGGAGGGTGAGGATTATGTTTAGGGTTAGGGTGAGGGTTAGGTTTAGGGTGATGTTTAGGGTGAGGGTGAGGGTTAGGGTGACAGTGATGGTTTGGCTGAGGGTGAGGATTAGGGTGTGGATGAGGGTTAGGGTGAGGGTGAGGGTTAGGTTTAGATTTAGGGTGTGGGTTAGGGTTAGGGTTAGGATTAGGGTGAGGGGTAAAGTCAGGGATAGGATGAGTTTTAGGGTTAGTGTGAGGTTTAGGGTTAGGTTTAGGGTAAGTCTGAGGATAACGGTTAGGGTGAGGGATAGGGTTATAGTTAGGGTTAGGCAGAGGATTAAGGTTAGGTTTAGGGTTAGGGTGAGAGTGAGGGTTAGGTTGAGGTGAGGGTTCGGGTTTGGGTGAGGTTTAGGGTGATGGTGAGGGTTAGTGTTAGGGTTAAGTTGAGGGTGAGGATCAGAGTAATGGTTAGTGTAAGGTTTAGAGTGAGGGTGATGTTTTGGTTTAGGATTAGGGTTAGGGTTAGGCTTAGTGTGAGGGTGAGGGTGAGGATGTGGGTGGGGGTTAGGGTTAGGGTGAGGGTAGGGTTAGGGTTAGGGTTAGGGTGAGGATTATGGGTATGGTTAGGGTTAGGATCAGCGTTATGCTGAGGGTTAGGGTTAGGGTTAGTGTGCAGGTTAGGTTTAGGGTTAAGGTTAGGGTGAAGGTGAGGGTTTAGTTTAGGTAACGTTTAGGGTAAGATTAGGGTGACGTTTAGGATGAGGTTGAGGGTTAAGGTGAGGGTTTCGGTTAGGGTGAGCGTTAGGATTAGGATTAGGGTGAGGGTTATTGTTAGGGTGATGTTTATGGTGAGGGTGAGGGTGAAGGTTCGGGTGAGGGGGAGGCTTAGGGTTAGGGTTAGCGTGAGGGTTATGGTTATGGTTAGGGTGATGGTAAGGGTTAGGGTGAGTGTGAGGTTGAGGGTGAGGATTAGTATGAGAGTTAGGGTGAGGGTTAGAGTGAGGGTGAGCATTAGGGTGAGAGTGAGGGTTCAGGGTAGGGTGCGGTTGAGGTGGAGGGTTAGGGTTAGGGTTCGGTTTAGAGTTAGGGTGAGGGTGTGGGTGAGGGTTAGGTTTAGGATTAGGGTTAGGGTTATGGTAAGGCTGAGGGTGAGTGTGAGGGTGAGGGTGAGGGTGAGGGTTAGGGTGAGGGTTAAGGTTAGGGTTAGGGTTAGGATGAGGGTTAGGCTGTGGGGTAGGGTTAGGTTTAGAGTAAGGGTTAGGTTTAGTGTGAGTTTTAGGGTAAAGGTTAGGGTCGAGTTAGGATTAGTGTGAGGAGAAGGGTTAGGGTGAGGGTTAGGTTGAGGGTGAGGTTTAGGGTTAGGGATAGGATTAGGGTGAGGTTAGGTTGAGGGCTAGAGTGAGTGTGAGGGTTAGGGTTAGGGTTAGGGATAGGGTGAGGTTTAGGGTTAGGGTTAGGGTTAGGGTTAGGGTCAGTCATAGGCTGAGGTTTAGGGTTAGGGATAGGGTGAGGGTTATGTTTAGTGTGAGGTTTAGGGTTTAGGATAGGGTTAGGGTGAGGGCTAGCGTGAGTGTGAGGGTTAGGGTTAGGTTTAGGGATAGGGTGAGGTTTAGATTTAGGGTTAGGCTTCAGGTGAGGTTTAAGCTGATGGGTAGGGTTACATTTAGGGTGAGGGTTAGGTTTAGTGGGAGTGCTGGGTTAGGTTTAGCGTTAGGGTTAGGGTTCGGGTTCGGGTGAGGGTTTGGGTTAAGGTGTGGATGAGGGTTAGGGTTAGTGTGAGGACTAGTTTTAGGGTTAGGGTTACTCTTAGGTTTAGGTTTAGTGTGAGGGTAAGGGTTAGGGTTAGGGTGATTGTGAGGGTAAGGGTTAGGGTTAGTGTTACCGTTAGGGTGAGGGTTCGCGTTAGTGTGAGGGTTAGGGTTAGGGTTAGGTCAAGGTGAGGGTAAGGGTTAGGGTGAGTGTGAGGGTTAGGATTAGATTTAGGGTTAGAATTAGGGTTAGGGTGAGGTTGAGGTTTAGTGTTACGGCGAGGGTTAGGGTTATTGTTAGGGTTAGGGTGCAAGGGAGGGTGAGGGTTAGGGTTAGGGTAGGGTTAGGTTTAGGCTGAGGGTGAGGGTGAGGGTGAGGTTGATGGTTAGTGTTAGGGTTAGGGTGAGGGTTAGGCATAAGGTGAGGGTGAGGGTTAGTGTGAGATTGAGGATGATGCTTTCGTTTAAGTCAGGGTTCGGGTTAGCGTGAGGATTAGGGTGAGGGTGAGGGTGAGGGTTTCGTTTACATCAGGGTTAGGATTAAGCTGAGGTT
Organism: Dipodomys merriami; assembly: GCF_024711535.1. NCBI lineage: Eukaryota > Metazoa > Chordata > Mammalia > Rodentia > Heteromyidae > Dipodomys > Dipodomys merriami. Next base: position 2,048,504 of record NW_027206102.1, read on the forward strand.
AGGGTTAGGGTGAGGGTTAGGTTTAGGGTTAGGGTATGGGTTAAGTTTAGGGTGATGTTTAGTGTGAGGGTGAGTATTAGGGTCAGAGTTAGGATGAAGTTTAGGGTTAGTGTTAGGATTAGGGTTAGGGTGAGGGTGAGGTTTAGGGTTAGAGTTAGGGTTATGTGGAGGGTTAAATTGAGGGTCAGGGTTTATGTTAGTGTTAGGGTTAGGGTTAGGATGAGGGTTAGGCTGAGGATTAGGGTTACGGTTAGTGTGAGGGTTAGGGTTAGGTTAGGGTTAGGATTACGGTTTGGTTAGGGTGAAGGTTAGTTTTAGGTTTAGGGTTAGGATAAGGTTTAGGCTGAGGGTTAGGTTTAGGTTTAGTGTGAGGGTTAGGTTTAGGGTTAGGGTGTGGACTATGTGGAGGGTGAGGGTTAGGGTGAGGGTTAGGGTTAGGGCTGAGTTTAGCGTCAGGGGTAGGCTGAGGGTTAGGATTAGGGTATAGACTAGGGTTAGGCTGAAGTTGAGGGTGAGGTTGAGGGTGAGGGTTACTGTTAGAGTGAGGGTTAGAGTGTGGGTGAGGGGGAGTGGGAGTGTTTGGTTTAGGGTTAGAGTTAGGTTTAGGGTGAGTGTTAGGATTAGGGTTAGCACTAGGTTTAGGCTGAGGGTTAGGGTGAGTTTGAGGGTGAGGTTTAGGGTTAGTGTGAGGGTTAGGGTTAGGGTTAGTTTTAGGGTAAGTGTTAGGGTTAGGGTTAGGGTTAGGATGAGCATTAGACTGAGGGTTAGGGTTAGGGTTTGGTTAGGGTGAAGGTTGCTTTTAGGTTTAGGGTTAGGATAAGGTTTAGGATAAGGTGAGGGTGAGGGGTAGGGTGAGGTTGTGGGTTTGGGTTATGGTTAGGTTTAGGGTTAGGGTAAGGGTGAGGGGAAGGGTTAGAGTGAGCTTTAGGCTGAGGGTGAGTTTTAGGGTTAGGGTTAAGATTAGGGTGAGGGCTAGGGTGAGGGTGAAGGTTAGTGTGAGGGTTAGGGTGAGGGTTTCTTTTAGCCAAGGTTTAGTGCTATGGTGAGGATTAGGGTGAGGGTGAGGTTTAGGGTTAGGGTTAAGGTTATGGTGAGAGTTAGGGCAAGGGTTAGGTTGAGGTTTAGGGTTTGGGTGATGTTTAGTGTGAGGGTGCGGATGAGGGTTCGAGTGAGGGTAAGGGTTCGAGTGAGGGTGAGAGTTAGGGTGTGGGTGAGGATTAGTGTTAGGTTGAGTGTTAGGGTTAGGTTTAGGATTAGTGTTAGGGTGAGGGTTAGGGCTAGGGATAGGGTTAGGTTGACGGTTAGGATTAGGGTTAGGCTTAGTATGAGGGTTAGGGGGAAGGGTAGGGTTAGCGTGAGGGTGAGGGTTAGGGTGAGTGTGAAGATTAGGGTGAGGGTGTTGGTGAGGTTTAGGGTTAGGTGTAGGGTTTGGGTGAATTTGAGGGTGAGGCTTAGGTTTAGGATTAGGATTATGGTTAGGGTTAGGAAGAGAGTTTGGGTGTCGGTGAGGGTTCGGGTGAGGGTCTGGGTTAAGGTGTGGGTGAGGGTTAGGTTTAGGGTGAGCATTAATGTTAGAGTTAGATTTATGGTGAGGATAAGGGTTAGGGTGAGGTTTAGTGTGAGGGTTAGGGTTAGGGTTAGGGTGATGGTGAGGGTGAGGTATAGGGTTTGGGTTAGGGTTAGGGTGAGGTTTAGGGATAGATTTAGGGATAGGGTGAGGGTGAGGGTGATGGTGAGGTTTAGGGTTAGGTTTAGTGTTAGAGTTAGGGTGAGGGTGAGGGTTAGTATTAGGGTTAGTATTAGAGTTAGCCTGAGCGTGAGGGTAAGGTTTAGGTTTAGTGTGAGTGTTAGGGTTAGGGTTACACTTAAGGTGAGGGTTAGGATTAGGGTAAGGTTTAGGATGAGCGTTAGGCTGAGGTTTAGGGTTTGAGTTAGTGTGAGGTTTAGGGTTAGGGTTAGGGTTAGGGTGAGGGTTAGGGTTAGGTTTAGGTTTAGGAGAAGGGTTAGGTTGAGGGTTAGGTTTAGGTTTAGTGTGAGGGTTAGGTTTAGGTTTAGGGTTAGGGTTAGGGTCAGGGTAAAGGTTAGGGTGAGGGTTAGGGTGATGGTGAGGGTAAAGATTATGGTGAAGCTTAGGGTCAGAGTGAGGGTCAGGGTGAGTGTGAGCGGGAGTGTGAGGGTTTGGTTTTGGGTTAGAGTTAGGGTGAGTGTGAGTGTTAGGATGAGGGTTAGCACTAGGTTTAGCGTGAGGGTGAGGTTGAGGTTGAGGGTGAGGTTTAGGGTTAGTGTGAGGGTTAGGGTTAGGATTAGGTTTAGGGTGAGGGTTAGGGTTAGGATTAGGATGAGCATTAGGCTGAGGGTTAGGGTTAGGTTTAGTGTGAGGGTTAGGGTTAGGGTGAGGTTTAGGGTTTGGTTAGTGTGAAGATTTGTTTTAGGTTTAGGGTTAGGATAAGGTTTATTCTGAGGGTTATGGTTTGATTTAGTGTGAGGGTTAGGTTTAGTGTTAGGGTTAGGGTGTGGGCTAGGGTGGGGGTGAGTGTTAGGGTGAGGGTAAGGGCGACGGTTTAGTTTAGGTAAGGGTTAAGGTAAGGTTAGGTTGAGGATTAGGGTGAGGATGAGGGTTAAGGTGAGGGTTAGGGTTAGGGTGAGGGTCAGGGTTACTGTGAGGTTTAGGGTTACGCTTAGGGTGAGGGTGAGGGTAAGGGTTAGGGTGAGGGTTATGGTGAGGTTGAGAGTTAGGATTAGAGTTAAGGTTAGGATTAGGGTGAGGGTGAGGGTGAGGGTTAGTGTTAGGGTGAGGTTTAGTGTTGGGGTGAGGGTTAGGGTTGGGGTGAGGGTGAGGGTGAGGTTTAGGGTTAGGGTTAGGATTTGGTTTAGGCTGAGGTTGAGGGTGAGGTTGAGGGTTATAGTTAGGGTTAGGGTGAGGGTGATGGCTCGGGTGAAGGTGAGCGTTAGGGTGAAGGTGAGGATAAAGTTTAGTGTGAGGGTTAGGGCGAGGCTGAGGGTTAGGTTTAGGGTGAGCGTTATTGTGAGGGTTAGGGTGAGGGTAAGGGTTAGGGTGATGGTAAGATTGAGTTTGAGGGATAGGATTATGTTGTGGGTAAGGGTTAGGGTGAGGGTTTGGGTTAGAGTGGTGGTTAGGGTTAGGGTTAGGTTGAGGGTTAGGGTTAAGGTGATGTTTAATGTGAGAGTATGGTTTGGGGTTAGGGAGAGTGCTCGGGTCAGCATGAGGTTTAGGATGAGAGTGAGCGTTAGGTTTACAGTTAGGGTTAGGGACAGGGTTAGGGTGAGCATTAGGGTTAGGATTAGGGTTACGATTAGGGTTAGAGTGAGGATGAGTGTGAGAGTTAGTGTGTGGGTAAGTGTTATGGTTAGGGTTAGTGTTAGGGCTAGGGTGAGGGTGAGTGTTAGTGTGTGGGTGAGGGTTTTGTTTAAGTTAGGGTTAGAGATAGGGTGAGGATTAGGTTGAGGGTGAGGGTTAAGCTGAGGTTAGGTTTAGGGTGAGGGTTAGGGTTAGGGTGATATTTAGGGTGAGGGTGAGTGTTCCGTGAGGTTGAGGATGAGGGTTAGTGTTAGGGTTAAGTTTAGGTTGAGGGTGATTGTGAGGCTTAGGATTAGGAAAAGGGTTAGGGTTTGTGTGAGGGTCAGTGTGAGGGTGAAGCTTAGGGTTAGGGTTAGGGTTATGGTTAGTGTGAAGGTTACGGTTAGTGTGAGGATTATGATTATGGTTAGGTTTAGGGTTACAGTAAGGGTAAGGGTTAGGGTGAAGGTGAGTGTTAGGGTTCGGGTTAGGGTTAGGGTGAGGGCTAGGATTAGGGTTATGGTTAAGGTAAGGCTGAGGGGGAAGGGGAGTTTCAGGGTGAGGGTTAGGGTTAAGGTTAGGGTTAAGTTGAGGGCTTGAGTGAGGGTGAGGGTTAGGGTGAGGGTAAGGGTGAGGTTTTAGTTACATAAAGGTTAGGTTTAGGGTCAGGATTAGGGTGAGGATTAAGTTGAGTTTAGGTTCAGGGTTTGGGTTCGGGTTAGGGTTAGTGTGAGGGTTTCTTTTAGGTCATAGTTAGGTTTATGGTGAGGATTAGCTTGAGGGTGAGGGTTAGATTTAGGGTAAGGGTTAGGGTTAGGGTTAGGGTGAGAGTTAAGGTTTGGGTGATGTTTAGGGTGAGGGTGAAGGTTAGGGTGTGTTAGAGGATTAGGGTTAGAGTTAGGTTTAGGGTTATGTTGAGGGTACGGTATAGGGTGAGGTTTATTGTGAGGGTTAGTGTTAGTGTTTGGTTTAGGATGAGGTTTAGGGTGTGGGTTAGGCTGAGAGGTAGGTTTAAGGATAGAGTGACTGTTAGGTTTAGTGTGAGGATTAGGGTTAGGGTGAGGTTTAGGTTTAGTGTAAGGTTTAGGATTAGGGTTAGGGTAAGGATGAGTGTTAGGGTTAGGTTGAGGGTGAGGGTGAGGGTGAGGGCTAGGGTTAGAGTTAGTGTGAGGTTTAGTGTTAGGGTGAGCGTTAGGTTTTGCGTGAGGGTTAGGGTTAAAGAAAGGGTTAGGGTGAGGGTTAGAGTTAGGATTAGGGTTAGGGTGAGGGTCAGGGTGAGGGTTAGGTTTAGGGTGAGGGTTAGGTTTAGGGTGAGGGTTAGGGTTAGGGTGAGCGTTAGGGTGATGTTGAGGGTTAGGGTGAGGGTGAGGGTTAGGTTTAGAGTTAGGGTTAAGATGATGTTTGGGGTGAGGTTGAGGGTTAGTGTGAGGGTGAGGGTGAGTATTAGGGTTAGGATTAGGATTAGGGTGAGTTTTAGGGTTCGGGTTAGGGTTAGAGTTATTGTTAGGGTTAGGGTTAGGATGAGGGTGAGGGTAATTGTTAGGGTTAGGGTTAGGGTTAGGGTTAGGGTGATGTTGAGGGTTAGTGTTAGGATTAGGGTAATGGTTAAGGTAAGGCTGAGGGGGAAGGGGATTTTGAGGGTGAGGGTTAGGGTTAAGGTTAGGGTTAAGTTGAGGGCTTGAGTGAGGGTGAGGGTTAGGGTGAGGGTGAGGGTGAGGTTTTATGTTACATAAAGGTTAGGTTTAGGGTCAGGATTAGGGTGAGGATTAAGTTGAGTTTAGGTTCAGGGTTTGGGTTCGGGTTAGGGTTAGGGTGAGGGTTAAGTTTAGAGTGATGTTTAGGCTGAGGGTGAGGGTTAGGGTGAGCATGAGGGCTAGGACTAGGGTTAGGGTTAAGCTTAGTGTGAGGATCAGGGTGAGGGAGAACGTTAGGCTCAGGGTTAGGGTTAGGATTAGAGTGAGGGTTACGGTTATTGTGAGTGTTATGGTTAGGGTTAGGGTGAGGGTAAGGGTTAGGGTGAGGGTAAAGGTTAGGGTGAGGGTTAGGGTGAGTGTGAGGGTTTGGATTAGGGTTTGTGTTAGGGTTAGGGTGAGGGTTAGTGTTTGGGTGATTTTTTGAGTGAGGGTGAGTGTTAGGGTGAGGATGAGGGTTTGGGTGAGCGTGAGGGTTCAGTTGACTGTGAGGGTTAGGGTGTGGGTGAGGAATAGGCTTAGGGTTAGGGTAAGCGTTAGGGGTAGGGTTAGGGTTAGGTTTAGGGTTAGGGTAAGAGTTAGGGTGAGGGTAAAAGTAAGGGTGAGAGTCAGGAGAAGGGGGAGGTTTAAAGTTAGGGTGAGGGTGAGGGTAAGGATGTGGGTAAGTGTTAGAGTAAGGTTTAGGGTGAGGGTGAGTGTTAGCATCAAGGTTAGGTTTAGGGTTCGGGTTAGGGAGAGGGTTAGAGATAGGGTGAATTTGAGAGTGAGGGTTAGGTTTAGGATTCGGGAGAGGGTTAGGTTTAGGTTGAGGGTTAGGTATATTGTTAGGGTTAAGGTAAGGGTGAGGGTGGGTGTTAGGGTTAGGTTTAGGGTTAGAGTTAGGGTGAGTGTGAGGGTGAGGGTTAGGATTAGGTTAGGATTAGGGTTAGGCTGAAGGTGAAGGAGAGGGTGAGGGTGAGGGTTAGGTTTAGGGTGAGGTTTAGGTTTACGGTTAGGGTTAGGGTGAGGGTTAGGATTAGGGTTAGGCTTGGGATGAGGGTTATGCTGAGGGTTAGGGTTAGGATTAGGGTGAGGTTTAGGGCTAGGTTTAGGGTTAGGATAAGGGTTAGGCTGAGGGTTAGGGTTAGGGTTAGTTTGAGGGATAGGCTTAGGGTTAGGGTAAGAGTTAGGGTGAGGGTCAAGGTTAGGGTGAGAGTTAGAGTGAGGGTGAGGTTTAGGGTTAGGGTGAGGGTTAGGGTAAAATATAGGTTTAGGGTTAGGGTTAGGGTGAGTGTAAGGGTGTGAGTAAGTGTTAGGGTGAGGTTTAGGGTGAGGATGAGGGTTAGCGTCAAGGTAAGGTTTAGCGTGATAGTTAGGGTTTGGGTAAGTGTTAGGGTGCGGTTTAGGGTGAGGGTGAGGGTTAGGGTTAGGGTGAGAGTAAGTGTTAGGGTGAGGGTTAGTGTGAGTCTGAGAGTTAGGGTTAGCATTAGGGTGAGGGTGAGGGTTAGGGTTAGGATTAGAGTTAGGGTGAGAGTAAAGCTTAGTGTGAGGGTTAGGGTGAGGTTGAGGGTTAGTGTTAGGGTGAGTGGGAGGGTAAGTGTTATGGTGAGGACTAATTTTAGGGTTAAGATTAGGGTGAGTGTTAGGGTTATTGTGAGGGTGAGGGTGTGGGTTAGGTTCAGTATTAGGTTTAGGGTTAGTGTGAGGGTTTGTGATAGGGTTAGGGTTAGGGTGAGGGTCCTAGTTAGGGTTAAGGTGAGGGTTAGTCTGAGAGGTAGGGTTAGGGTTAGGGTGAGGGTTAGGCTTAATGTGAGGATTAGGTTTAGGTTTAGGATTAGGGTGAGGGTGAGTTTGAGGGTGAGGGTTTGGGTTAGGGTGAGGGTTAGTGTTGGGGGAGGGCTAGGTTGAGGGTAAGGGTTTGGCTGATGGTGAGGATTTCGGTTAGGTAATGTTTAGGGTTAGGGTTAGGGTGAGGATTAGGGTGAGGTTGTGGGTTAGGTTTAGGGTGAGTGTGAGGGTTCGGGTGAGGGTTCGGGTGAGGGTTAGGGTATGGGTTAAGGTTCGGTTTAGTGTGAGGGTTTCGGTGACGGTGAGTGTTATGGTGAGGGTGAGGTTGAGGATGAGGGTTAGGGTTTGGTTTGGGGATAGGATTAGGTTTAGGTTTAGGGTAAGGGTTAGGGTCAGGTTGAGGGTTAGGTTTAGGGTTAGGGTGAGGGTGAGGGTTAGGGTTTGGTTTAGGTTTAGGGTGAGGGTTAGGGTTAGGATTAGGGTGAGCGTGAGGGTTAGGTTGAGGGGTAGGTTTAGGGATAGGGTAAGGGTTAGGGTTAGGGTGAGGGTTAGGTTTAGGGTCAGGGTTAAGATGAGGGTGAGGGTGAGGATTAGGGTTAGGGCTAGGGTTAGGTTTACGTTTAGGGTAAGGGTTAGGTTTATGGTGAGGGTTAGTTTCAGGTTTAGGGTTAGGGTGAGGTTGATGCTGAGGGATAGGGTTAGAGTTAGTGTGAGGATAAGGGTTAGGGTGAGGATTAGGGTGAGGGTGAGTGTTAGGTTTAGCATAAGGTTTAGGGTGAGGGTTAGGGTTAGGGTTAGGGTGAGGGTAAGGGTTAGGGTTAGTCTTATTGTTATGGTTAGTGTTAGTGTTAGGGTTAGGGTTAGGCTTATGGTTACGGTTAGTGTTAGGGTTAGGGTGAGGTTTAGGCTTAGGGTTAGGTTTAGGGTGAGGGTTAGGCTGAGGGGTAGGGTTAGGGATAGAGTGACTGTTAGGTTTAGTGTGAGGATTAGGGTTAGGGTGAGGTTTAGGTTGAGGGTGAGGGTGAGGGTGAGGGCTATTTGTAGGGTTAGTTTGAGCGTTAGTGTTAGGGTGAGCGATAGGTTGAAGGTGAGTGTTAGGGTTAAAGTAAGGGTTAGGGTGCGGGTTAGCGTTAGGGTTAGGGTTAGGGTGAGGGTCAGGGTGAGGGTTATGTTTAGGTTGAGGGTTAGGTTTAGGGTGAGGGTTAGGTTTAGGGTGAGGGTTAGGGTGAGCATTAGGATGATGGTGAGGTTTAGGTTTAGGGTGAGAGTTAGTATTAGGGTTAGGGTTAGGATGAGGGTTAGGCTGAGGCTTAGGGTTAGTGTTTGGGTAAGGTTTAGGGTTAGGATAAGGGTTGAGCTGAGGGTTAGGGTTAGGGTTAGTGTGAGCGTTAGGCTTAGAGTTAGGGTAAGAGTTAGGGTGAGGGTAAATGTTAGGGTGAGAGTTAGGGTGAAGGTGAGGTTTAGGGTTAGGGTGAGGGTTAGGGTCAAGTTTAGGTTTAGGGTTAGGGTTAGCGTGAGTGTAAGGGTGTTGGTAAGTGTTAGGGTGAATTTTAAAATGAGGGTGAGGGTTAGCGTCAAGGTTGGGTTTAGGGTTAGGGTTAGGGTGAGGTTTAGGGTTTGGGAAAGTGTTAGGGTGAGGTTTAGGTGAGGGTGAGGGTTAGGGTTAGGGTGAGGGTAAGTGTTAGTGTGAGGGTTACGTGAGTGTGAGGGTTATGGTTAGCATTAGGGTGAAGGTGAGGGTGAGGGTTAGGGTTAGGGTTAGAGTTAAGGTGAGGGTATAGCTTAGGGTGAGGGTTAGGGTGATGTTGAGGGTGAGGGTAAGTGTTAGGGTGAGGACTACGGATAGGGTTTGGATTAGGGTAAGTGTTAGGGTTATGGTGAGGGTGAGGGTTAGGTTCAGTATTAGGGTTAGGGTTAGTGTGAGGGTTAGTGATAGGGTTAGGGTTAGGGTGAGCGTTAGTCTGAGAGGTAGGTTTAGGGTTAGCATTAGGGTTAGGATTAGGTTTAGGGTTAGGGTGAGGGTGAGTGTGAGGGTGAGGGTTAGGGTTAGGGTGAGGGTTAGTGTTGGGGGGGCTAGGTAGAGGGTTAGGGTTTGGGTGAGGGTGAGGTTTTCGGTTAGGTAAGGTTTAGGGTTAGGGTTAGTGTGAGGCTTTGGGTTAGGGTTAGTGTGAGGGTGAGGGTGAGGGTTAGTGTTAGGATGAGGGTTCGGTTTAGGGTTAGAGTGAGGGTGAGGGTGAGGGTGAGGGTGAGGGTTAGGGTGTGGGTTAAAGTTCGGTTTAGGGTGAGGGTTAAGGTGACGGTGATGGTTAGGGTAAGGGTGAGGTTTAGGATAATTTTTAGGGTGAGGGTTAGGGTTAGGGTGAGGGTTAGGGCGAGGAGTAGGGTTAAGGTTAGGGAGAGGGTTAGGGTTTGTGTGAGGGTTAGGGTTAGGGTTAGAGTTAGCTTTAGTATGAGGATAAAGGTTAGGGTGAGGGTTAGGCTTAGTGTGAGGGTTAGGGTTAGGGTTAGGGTTAGGGTTAGGTTTAGGGTAAGTGTTAGGGTTAGGGTGAGGGTTAGGTTTAGGTTAGCGTTAGGGTTAAGGTTAGGGTTGGGTTTAGGGTGAGTGTCATAGTTAGAGTTTGGTTGAGTGTGAGTTTTAGGGTGAGGGGTAGGGTTAGGGTTAGGGTAAGGGACAGGGTTAGGGTGAGGGTTATGTTTAGGGTTAGGTTTAGGGTGAGGGTGAGGGTTAGGGTTAGGGTTACAGTTAGTGTGAGGGTTAAAGTTAGGTTCAGGCTTAGAGTAAGGATTACGGTTAGAGTGAGGGTTATTTTTATGGTTAGGGTTAGAGTAAGGGTGAGGCCGAGGTATAGGGTTAGGGTTAGTTTGAGGATAAGGATTAGGGTGAGGTTTAGGGTGAGGTTGAGGGTTAGGGTTGGCATTAGGGTTAGGGTGATTTTTAGGGTGATGGTGAGCGTTAGGGTGAGGGTGAGATTGAGCATGAGTGTTAGGGTGAGGGTTAGGGTTAAGTTTAGGGTTAGGGTGAGGGTGAGATTGAGCATGAGGGTTAGGGTGAGGGTGAGGGTGAGTGTGAACGTGACGGCTAGGGTTAGGTTTAGGGTGAGGATAAGGGTTAGGGTTAGGATTAGGGTTAGTGTAAGGGTTAGGCTGAGGGTGAGGGTGAGGGTTAGGGTGAGGGCTATGGTGAGAATGAGGGTTAGGGAGAGGGTGAGGGTGAGGTTGAGTGTTTCGGTTAGGTAAGATTTAGGGTTAGGGTTAGCGTGAGGATTAAGGTGAAGGTGAGGTTTAGGCTGAGGGTTAGGTTTAGGTTGAGGGTTAGGGTGAGGCTGAGGTTTAGGGTGAGGGTTAGGGTTACAGTGAGGGTTAGGGTTAGGGTTAGCTTGAGGATGAGGTTTAGGTATCGGTTAAGGGTTCGGGTTATGGTGAGGGTTAGGGTTAGGGCAAGTGTTAGGGTGAGGATGAGGGTTAAGTTTAGGGTTAGGGTGAGGTTTAGGGTTAGGCTTAGGGTTTGTGTAAGAGTTAGATTTAGGGTAAAAGTTAGGGTTAGGGTTAGAATTAGGGTTAGAGTGAGGGTTCGGGTGAGGTTTAGTGTTAAGTTTAAGGTTGGGGTTAGGTTGAGGGTAAGTGTTAGGGTGAGGGTTAATGTTAGGGTGAGAGTTTGGTTTAGGGTTAGGGTTAGGGTAGGGGTTAGGTTAGCGTGAGGGTTAGGTTTAGAGTGATGTTTAGGGTGACGGTGAGGGTTAGGGTGAGGGTGAGTGTGAAGGTGAGGGTTAGGGTGAGGGTGAGGGTGAGTGGGAGGGTGACGGTGAGGATTAGGGTTAGGTTAGGTTTAGGGTGAGGGTAAGAGTTAGGGTTAGGATTAGGGTTAGGGTAAGGTTTAGGCTGAGGTTGAAAGAGAGGATGAGGTTGTGGGTGAGGGTTTCGGTTAGGTAAGGTTTTGGGTTAGGTTTAGGGTGAGGATTATGGTGGGGGGCAGGGTTAGGTTGTGGTGAGGTTGAGTTTTAGGTTGAGGGTAAGTGTTAGGGTGATGTTTAGGGTGAGGGTGAGTTTTAGGGTGAGAGTTAGGGTTCAGGGAAGGGGAAGGGTTAGGGTGTAGGTGAGGGTTCGGGTTCGGGGGCGAATTAGGGTTAGGGTTAGGGTTCAGGTTAGGGTTAAGGTTAGGGTTAGGGTGAGTGTTAGGGTGAGAGGTAGGGTTAGGGTTAGGATGAGGGTTAGTCTTAGTGTGAGGGTTACGCTTAGGGTTATTGTTAGGGTTCGTGTGAGGATAAGAGTTAGGGTGAGGTTTAGGGTGAGACTGAGGGTTAGGGTTAGCATTAGGGTTAGGGTGAAGGTTAGGGTGGGGGTTAGGGTGAGGGTTAGTGTTAGGGTTAGGTTTGGGTGAGGGTTAGGGTGAGTGTAAGGGTTAGGGTGAGGGTTAGGTTGAGGGGAGGGATAGGGTTATGGTGAGGGTAAGGTTTAGGGCGACTGTTAGGGTGAGGTTGATATTTAGGGTTGGCATTAATGTTAGGGAGAGGGTGAGGGTTAGAGTGAGGGTAAGGGTTAGGCTGAGTGGTAGGATTAGGGTTAGGATTAGAGTTAGGGTTAGGGTGAGTGTTAGTGTTATAGATAGGGTGAGGGTGAGGGTTAGGATAAGGGTTAGGTTCAGGGTTAGAGTTAGGGTGAGGGTTAGGGTTAACATTAGGGTTGGGGTTAGGTTTAGTTTGAGTGTTAGTGTTAGGTTTAGGGTGAGGTTGAGGGTTAGGGTTAGCATTAGGGTTAGGGTTATGCTTAGGGTGCAGGTTAGGATTAGGTTTAGAGTGAGGGTGAGGGTCAGGTTTACCGATAGGATTAGGTTTAGCGTTAGGGTTAGGGTTTGGTTTAGGGTTAGGGTGAGGGTGAGGTATAGGGTGCGTGTTAGTGTTATGGTGAGGGTTAGGTATATGGTTAGGGTGAAGTTGAGGGTTAGGTTTAGAGTTAGGGTGAGGGTGAGTGTTAGGATTAGGGTTAGGGTTAAGGTTAGGGATAGGGTGAGGATTAGGGTTAAGGTTAGGTTTAGGGTGAGGGTTAAGCTAGGGTTAGGGTTAGGGATAGAGTGACTGTTAGGTTTAGTGTGAGGATTAGGGTTAAGGTGAAGTTTAAGTTTAGTGTGAGGTTTAGGTTTAGGGTTAGGGTTAGGATGAGTGTTAAGGTTAGGTTGAGGGTGAGGGTGAGGGTGAGGGCTAGGGTTAGGGTTAGTGTGAGGGTTATTGTTAGGGTGAGCATTAGGTTTATGGTGAGGGTTAGGGTTAAAGTAAGGGTTAGGGTAAGGGTTAGCGTTAGGGTTAGGGTTAGGGCGAGGGTCAGGGTGAGGGTTATGTTTTGGTTGAGGGTTAGGTTTAGGGTGAGGGTTAGGGTTAGGGTGAGCATTAGGGTGATGGTGAGGGTTAGGGTGAGGGTGAGGGTTAGGTTTAGAGTTAGGGTTAGGGTGAGAGTTAGGGTGAGGTATCAGGATACGGTTACCTTGAGGGTTAGGGTTAGTGTGAAGGTTAGGGTTAGGGTTTGGTTTAGTGTGAGGATAATGTTTAGGCTGAGGGTTAGTTTGTGGGTGAGAGTTAGGGTGAGCGTTAGGGTTAGGTTCATTGTGAAGGTTAGGGTTAAGGTGATATTTAGGGTGAGGTTGAGGGTTAGTGTGAGGGTGAGGATGAGGTTGAGATTTAGGGTTAGGATTAGGGTTAGGATGAGTTTTAGGGTTAGGGTTAGGGTTAGAGTTATTGTTAGGGTTAGGGTTAGGGTTAGGATGAGGGTGAGGGTTATAGTTAGGGTTAGGGTTAGGGTTAGGGTGAGGTTGGGGTTGAGCATTAGTGTTACGATTAGGGTTATGGTTAGGGTAAGGCTGAGGGTGTAGGGGAGTTTGAGGGCGAGGGTTAGGGTTAAGGTTAGGGTTAGGGTGAATTCTTCGGTGAGGGTGAGGTTTAGGCTATGGGTGAGGGTGAGGGTTTCGGTTAGGTAAAGGTTAGGGTTAGGTTGAAGATTATGCTGAGTTTAGGTTCAGGGTACAGCTTCGGGTTAGGGTTAGGGTGAGTGTTTGGATTAGGGTGATGTTTAGGGTGAGGGTTAGGGTTAGGGTGAGGGTGAGGGTGAGGTTTAGGGTTAGTGTTAGGTTTAGGGTTTAGGGTGAGGGTTAGGTTTAGGGTTAGGGTTAAGCTGAGTGTGAGGATCAGGGTGTGGATGAAGGTTAGGGTGAGGGTTAGGGTTAGAGTGAGGGTTACGGTTATTGTGAGGATTATGGTTAGGGTTAGGGTGAGGGTAAGGGTTAGGGTGAGGGTAAGGGTGAGGAGGAGGGTTTGGATTAGGGTTTGGGTTAGGGTTAGGTTGAGGGTTAGTGTTTGGGTGACATTTAGAGTGAGTGTGAGGGTTAGGGTGAGGATGAGTGTTTGGGTGAGGGTGAGGTTTCTGTTGAGGGTGAGGGTTAGCTTGTGGGTGAGGATTAGGTTAGGTTGAGGGTTAGCGTTAGGGGTAGGGTTAGGGTTAGGTTGATGGTTAGGGTTAGTCTTAGGGTTAGGGTGAGGGGTAGGGAGAGGGGAGGGCTTAGGGTAAGGGTGAGGGTGAGTGTTAGGGTTAGGTTTAGGGTTAGAGTTGGGATTAGGATTGGCTGACGGTTATGGGGAGTGTGAGGGTGAGGGTTAGGGTTAGGGTGAGGTTTAGGTTTACGGTTAGGTTTAGGATGAGGGTTAGGATTAGGGTTAGGGTTGGGATGAGGGTTAGGCTGAGGGTTAGGGTTAGGTTTAAGGTGAGGTTGAGGGCTAGGTTTAGTGTTAGGATAAGTGTTAGGCTGAGGGTTATGGTTAGGGTTAGTGTGAGGGTTAGGTTTAGGGTTAGGGTAAGAGTTAGGGAGAGGGTAAACATTAGGGTGAGAGTTAGGGTGAGGGTTAGGGTCAAGTTTAGGTTTAGGGTTAGGTTTAGGGTGAGGGTAAGTGTTTGGGTAAGTGTTAGGGTGAGGTTTAGGGTGAGGGTTTGGGTTAGCGTCAAGATTAGTTTTAGGGTTAGGGTTAGGGTGAGTGTTAGGGTTTGGGTAAGTGTTAGGGTGAGGTTTAGGGTGAGAGTGAGGGTTAGGTTTAGGGTGAGGGTAAGTGTTAGGGTGAGGGTTAGTGTGAGTCTGCTGGTTAGGTTTAGCATTAGGGTGAGGGTGAGGGTTAGGGTTAGGATTAGAGTTAGGTTGAGGGTAAGGCTTAGGGTGAGTGTTAGGGTGAGGTTGAGGGTTAGGGTTAGGGTGAGTTTGAGGGTAATTGTTAGCGTGAGGACTACGGTTAGGGTTTGGATTAGGGTGAGTTTTAGTGTTATGGTGAGGGTGAGGGTGAGGGTTAGGTTCAGTATTAGGGTTAGGGTTAGTGTGAGGGTTAGTGATATGGTTAGGCTTAGGGTGAGGGTTAGAGTTAGGGTTAAGGTGAGGGTTAGTCTGAGAGGTAGGGTTAGGGTTAGGGTGAGGGTTAGGCTTAGTGTGAGGGTTAGGGTTAGGGTGAGGCTTAGGGTTAGGTTTAGGGTTAGGGTGAGGGTGAGTGTGAGGGTTAGGGTTAGGGTGAGCATTAGTGTTAGAGGGAGGGCTAGGTTGAGGGTTAGGGTTAGGGTGAGGGTTACTGTTAGGTTTAGGCTTTGTATATGGGTTAGGCTGAGGGTAAGGCTTAGGGTTAGTTTGAGTGTTAGGTTTAGGGTTAGGGTTTGGGTTATGTTGAGGGTAAAGGTTAGGGTGAGGGTTAGGGAAAGGGTGAGGATTAGAGTTATGGTGAGGGTTCGGGTTATGGTTAGGATTAGGGTTATTTTTAGGGTTAGCGTGAGGGTAAGGGGAAGGTTAGGTTTATTTTTAGGGTTAGGGTGACGGTTAGGGTGTCAGTAAGTGTTAGAGTGAGGGTTAGGGTGAGGTTAGTGTTAGCGGGAGGGGGAGGGTTAGTGTTAGCATTAGGATTAGGGTGAGAGTGAGGGTTAGGTTGAGGATTAGGGTTGAGTTTAGGGATAGGGTGTGGATTAGGGTTAGGGTTATGTATAGGGTGAGGTCAGGGCTGAGGGTTAGGGTTAGATTTACGGTGAGGGTTAGGTTTAGTGTGAGGGTTAGGGTTAGGGTTATGGTGAGGGTAAGGGTTAGGTAGAGGTTTAGGGTGAGCCTGAGGTTTAGGGTTAGCATTAAGTTTAGGTTTAAGGTTAGGATGAGGGTTAGGATTAGGGTGAGGCTGGGTGTTAGAGTTACAGTGAGGGTGAGGGTGAGGATGAAGGTTAGGATTAGGGTTATGCTTAGGGATAGGATCAGGTTGAGGATGAGGGATAGGTTGTTTTTGAGGGTTAGTGTTAGGGTGAGAGTGAGGGTTAGGATGAGTGTTAGGGAAAGGGGTAGAGTTAGGGATAGGCTAAATGTTAGGATTAGGGTGAGGGTTAGGGTCAAGGTAAGGGTTAGGGTTAGGGTGAGGTTAAGGATTAGTGTGAGGGTGAGGGTTAGGGTTAGGTTTAGGATTAGGGTGAGGGTGAGGTTGAGGGTGAGGTTGAGGGTGAGGGTGAGGGTGAGGGTGAGGGTGATGTTGAGGGTTAGGGTGTTGTTTAGGGTTCAGTTTAGTGTGAGGGTTAGGGTGACGGTGAGCGTTAGGTTGAGGGTGAGGGTTAGGATAAGGGTTAGGGTGAGGGTTAGAGTGCGGGGTAGGGTTAAGTTTAGGGAGAGAGTTACGGTTTGTGTGAGGGTTAGGGTTAGGGTTAGAGTTAAGGTGACTATGAGGATAAAGTTTAGGATGAGGGGTAGGGTGAGGGTTAGGGTTCGGACTAACGTTTGGGTTAGGGTTAGGGTTACGTTTAGGGTAAGTGTTAGGGTTACGGTGAGGGTTAGTTTTAGGGTTAGCATTAGGGTTAGGGTTAGGTTTAGCGTGAGGGTCAGGGTTAGGTTTTGGGTCAGGGTGATGTTTAGGTTGAGGGGTAGGGTTAGGGTTAGGGTAAGGGTTAGGGTTAGGGTGAGGGTTATATTTAGGCTTAGGTTTATGGTGAGGGTGAGGGTGATGGTTGGTGTTAGGGTTACGGTTAGGGTGAGGGTTAGGGTTAGGTTTGGGTTAGGGTAAGGGTTAGGGTTAGAGTGAGGTTTAGGTTTAGGTTTAGGGTTAGGGTGAGGGTGAGGCTGAGGGTTAGGTTTAGGGTTAGTGTGAGGATAAGGTTTACGGTGAGGTTTAGGTCGAGGTGGAGGGTTAGAGTTAGCATTAGGGTTAGGGTGAGAGTTAGGGTTAGGGTTATGGTAAGGGTTAGGGTTATGGTTAGGGTAAGGGTTAGGGTAAGGGTGAGGGTTAGGGGTAGGGTGATTTTTAGGGTGAAGGTGAGGTTTAGGGTGAGGGTGAGTTTGAGCGTGAGTGTTAGGGTGAGGGTGAGGTTGAGTGTGAGTTTGACGGTTAGGGTTAGGTTTAGGGTGAGTATAAGAATTAGGGTTAGGTTTAGGGTTAGTGTTAGGGTTAGGGTTAGGGTTAGGGTGAGGGTGATGGTTAGGGTTAGGCTTAGTTTTATTGTTAATGTTAGGTTTAGGGTGAGTGTGAGGTTGAGGGTTAACATGTGGGTTAGGGTTAGGGTTATGGTTAGAGTGAGGGTGAGGGTGAGGGTTAGGTTTAGGATTAGTGTTAGGGTTAGGTTTAGGATGAGGGTTTGCCTGAGGGTTAGAGTTAGGGTTAGTGTGAGGCTTAGGGTTAGGTTTACATTTAGGTTGAGGACAAGGGTTAGGGTAAGGGTTAGGGTCGGTTTGAGGGTTAGGGTTAGGGTGAGGTTTATGGTGAGGGTTTGGGTGAGGGTTAGAGTTAGGGTGAGGGTTAGGGTTAGCATTAGTGTTAAGATGACAGTTAGGTTGAGAGTTAGGGTTAGGGTGAGGGTGAGGGATAGGGTTAGGGTTAGTGTTAGGGTGATGTTTAGGTTTAGGGTGTAGGTTAGGGATAGGTTTATGGTTAGGGTGATGGTTAGGTTTATGGTTAGGTTCCAATTAGGGTGAGTGTGAGGGTGAGTGTTAGGTTTAGGATTAGGGTTAGGGTTAGTGTTAGGCTGAGGTTGAGGGTGAGGGTGAGGGTGGGGGTTAGGGTTAGGTTAATGTTTAGGTTTAGATTTAAGTTGAGGGTTATGTTTAAGGTTAGGATGAGGGATACAGTGAGGATTATGGTTATGGTTCGGGTGAGGGTTAGATTTAGTGTGAGGGTTAGGGTTAGGGTGAGGGTAAGCGTTAGGGTGAGGGTTAGGGTGAGGGTGAGTGATAGGGTGATTGTTAAGGTTAGGTTGAGCGTATGGATGAGGGCTAGGGTGAGGGTGAAGATTAGGGTTTGGGTTAGGGTTATGGTAAGTGTTATTGTGAGGGGTAGAGTTAGGGTAATGTTTAGGGTGAAGTTTAGGATGAGAGTGAGGGTTAGGGTTAGTGTGAGTGTGCGGTGAGGGATACGGTGAGGGTTCGTGTTTGAGTTAGGATTAGGGTTGGGGTGAGGGTGAGGGTTATGTTTATGGTTAGGGTGCAGGTTAGGGTTAGGGTGATTTTCAGAGAGAGGTGAGTGTTAGGGTGACTGTGAGGGTTCGGGTTTGGTTTCAGATTAGGGTGTGGATGAGGGTTAGGGTGAGGGTGAGGGTTAGGGTTAGGTTTAGGGTGTGGGTTAAGGTTAGGGTTAGGATTAGGGTGAGGTTTAGGGTGAGGTGTAGGGTCAGGGTTAGGGTGAGGTTTAGGGTTAGTGTGAGGTTTAGGGTTAGGTTTAGGGTAAGTGTGAGGATAATGGTTAGGGTGAGGGATAGGGTTATTGTTAGGGATAGGGTGAGAATGAGGGTGAGGGTTATGGTTAGGGTAAGGGTTCGGGTGAGGGTTAGGGTTAGAGTAAGGCTTAGGGTTAGGGTTAGGGTAAGGGTGCGTGTGAGGGTGATGGTTACTGTTAGGTTATGTTGAAGGTGAGGGTTCGGTATAGGATTAGGGTTAGGGTTAGTTTTATGGTGAGGGTGAGGGTTGGATTAGGATTAGGTTTAGGGGTTAGGCTTTAGGTGAGGTGAGGGTGAGGTTGAGGGTTAGGGAGAGGATTAGGGTTAGGTTTATGGTTAGGGTGAGTGTGAAGATTAGGTTGAGGTGAGGGTTCAGGTTTGAGTGAGGGTTAGTGTGACGGTGACGGTTAGGGTGAGGGTGAGGTTTAGGTTTAATGTTAGCTTTAGGGTGATGGTTAGGATCAGGTTTAGGATTAGGGGAGGGTTAAGGTGAGGGTTAGGGTTAGGGTTAGGGTTAGGGTGAGGGTGAGGGTTAGGGTTAGGGTTATATTTAGGGTGAGGATGAGGGTGAGGGTTAGGTTTATGGTTAGGGTTAGGGTAAGTGTTAGGATTAGGGTAAGGGTGAGGGCTAGGTTTAGGTTGAGTTTAGGGTTAGGCTGAGGTTTAGGGTGAGGGGTAGGGTTAGGGTTTGTGTGAGGGTGAGGGTTAGGTTTAGTGTGAGGCTCATGTTTAGTTTTAGGGTTATGGTAAGTTTAAGGGTTAGGGTGAGGTTTAAAGTAAGATTGAGGTTTAGGGTTAGCATGAGTTTGAGCGGGAGGGTTAGGGTTAGGGTTAGTGTTTGGGTGAGGGTGAGAGTTATGTTTAGGGTTAGGGTGAGAGTTAGGGTTAGGGTGATGTTTACGGTGAGGGTGAGGGTTAGGATGAGGGTGAGGTTTCGTTTGAGGGTGAAGGGTAGGGTGAGGGTGAGGTTTCGTGTGAGGGTGAAGGTTAGGGTGAGGGTGAGGTTTAGGGTAGGGTTAGGTTTAGGGTGTGGGTTAGGGTTAGGGTTAGGGTTAGGGTGAGGTTTAGGGTGAGGGTTAGGGTTATCATTAGGGTTAGGGTGAGGGGGAGTTTGAGGGTTAGGGTGAGGGTTAGGGTTAGGCTGAGGGTTAGGTTTGGGTTTAGGGTAAGGGTAAGGGTGAGGGTGAAGCTGAGGTTTAGCGTGTGGGTGAGGGTTAGGTTTAGGGTGAGGGTTAGGGTGACGGTGAGGGTTAGGTGTGGGTGAGGTTTAGGTTTAGTGTTAGAGTTAGGGTAACGGTTAGGGTCAGGGTTAATATTAAGGTGAGGGTTAAGTTGAGGGTTAAGGTTAGGGTTAGGTTTAGGGTTAGTTTGAGGATTAGGTTTAGTGTGAGGGTAAGCGTTAGGGTGAGGGTTAGACTGAGGGTGAGGGTTAGGTTTAGTGTTAGGGTTAGGCTGAGCATTTGGGTGACTGTTAGGTTCATGGTTAGGTTTAGGGTGAGGGTTAGGGTGACGGCAAGTGTTAGGGTCAGGTTTAGGTTGAGGGTGACGGATAGAGTTATGGTAAGGTGAGGGTGAGGGTGAGGGTGAGGGTTAGGGTTAGGGTTAGGGTTAGTTTGAGTGTGAGGTATAGGGTGAGGGTTAGGACGAGGATTAGGCTGAGTATGAGGATGAGGTTTAGGGTGAGGTTTAGGGTTAGGGTGAGTGTTAGGGTGAGTGGGAGTCAGAGGTTGAGGGTTAGGTTTAGGGTTAGAGTAAGGGTGAGGTTGAAGGTTAGGATTAGGTTAGGACTAGGTTTAGGCTGATGGTGAGGTTGAGGTTGAGGTTGAGGGTTAGGATTAGGGTGAGGTTTAGGGTTAGGGTTAGGGTTAGGGTTTGTATAGGGTGAAGGTTAGTTTTAGGTTTAGGGTTAGGATAAGGTTTAGGCTGACGGTTAGGGTTAGGGTTAGTGTGAGGGTTATGTTTAGCGTTAGGGTTAGGGTGTGGGCTAGTGTGAGGGTGAAGGTTAAGTTGAGGGTTTAGTTTAGGTAAGGGTAAAGGTTATGTTAGGGTGAGGATTAGCGTGAGGTTGAGGGTTAAGGTTAGGGTTAGGGTTAGGGTGAGTATTAGGGTTATGATTAGGTTTAGTGTTAGGGTCATGTTTAGGGTGAGGTTGAGTGTGAAGGTTCGGGTGAGAGGGAGGGTTAGGGTTAGGGTTAGAGGTAGGGTGAGCGTGAGGGTTAGGGTGAGGGGTAGGTTTATGGTTAGGGTGAGGGTGAGGGTTAGGTTTAGTGTTTGGGTTAGGGTTAGGGTGAGGGTGAGGGTTAGTGTGAGGATTAGGGTTAGTGTGAGCATGAGCGTGAGATTGAGGGTAATGGTTAGGGTTAGGTTTAGGGTGAGGGTGAGCATTAGGGTGAGAGTGAGGGTTCAGTTGAGGGTGAGGGGTAGGGGAAGGGTTATGGTTTGGGTTCGGGTTAGAGTTAGGGTGAGGGTGCGGGTGAAGGTTAGGTTTAGGATTAGTGTTAGGGTTAGGGTTAGGCTGAGTTTGAGTGTGAGGGTGAGGGTGAGGTTTAGGGTTAGGTTGAGGGTTATGGTTAATGTCAGGGTTAGTGTTAAGTTGAGGGATAGGGTTAGGGTTAGGTTTAGGATGAGGGTTAGGCTGTGGGGTAGGGTTAGGGTTAGGGTGTGGGTTAGGTTCATTGTGAGTTTTAGGGTTAAGGTTAGGGTCAGGGTTAGGATTAGGGTGAGGGTAAGGGTTAGCTTGAGGGTTACATTGAGGGTGAGGTTTAGGGTTAGGGGTAGGGTTAGGGTGAGGTTAAGGTGAGAGCTAGGGTGAGTGTGAGGGTTAGGGTTAGGGTTAGGGATAGGGCTAGGATTAGGTTTAGGGTTAGGGTTAAGGTTAGGGTGAGTCTTAGGCTGAGGGGTAGGGTTAGGTATAGGGTGAGGGTTAAGTTTAGTGTGATGGTTAGGGTTTGGTGTAGGGTTAGGGTGAGGGCTAGGGTGAGTGTGAGGGTGAGGGTTAGGTTTAGGGATAGGGTGAGGATTAGGGTTAGGTTTAGGGTTAGGGTGAGGTTTAGGCTGATGGGTAGGGATACAGTTAGTGTGAGGGATAGGTTTAGTGAGAGGGTTAGGTTTAGGTTTAGGGTTAGTATTAGGGTGAGGGTTCGGGTGAGGGTTCAGGTTAAGGTGTGGTTGAGGATTAGGGTTAGTGTGAGGACTAGTTTTAGGGTTAGGGATACTGTTAAGGTTAGGGTTAGTCTGAGGGTAAGGGTTAGGGTTAGCGTGATTTTGAGGGTAAGGGTTAGGGTTAGTGTTACGGTTAGGGTGAGTGTTTGGGTTAGTGTGAGGGTTAGGGTTAGGGTTAGGTGAAGGTGAGGGTAAGGGTTAGGGTGAGGGTTAGGGTCAGGGTGAAGGTTAGGATTAGAATTAGGGTTAGGATTAGGGTTAGGGTGAACTTGAGGTTTAGTTTTAGGGTGAGGGTTAGGGGTATTGTTAGGGTTAGGGTGCTGGTGAGGGTGCGGGTGAGGGTGAGGGTTAGGGTTAGGGTAGGGTTAGGTTTAGGCTGAGGGTGAGGTTGATGGATAGTGTTCGGTTAAGGGTGAGGGCTAGGGTGAGGGTGAGAGTTAGTGTGAGGGTGAGGGTGAGGGTTTCGTTTATGTCAGGTTTCGGGTTAAGGTGAGGATTAGGGTGAGGGTGAGGGTGAGGGTTTCGTTTACATCAGGTTAGGGTTAAGTGAGGTTAGGGTTACAGTGAGGGTTAGGGTTAGGGTTAAGGTGTGGGTTAAGGTTATTGTGATGTTTAGGGTGAGGGTGAGGGTTAGGGTGAGAGTTAGGGTGAGGTTTAGGGTTAGTGTTAGGATTAGGGTTTTGGGTGAGGGTGAGGTTTAGTGTTAGAGTTAGGGTTATAGGGAGGGTTAAATTGAGGGTCAGGGTTAGGGTTAGTGTTAGGGTTAGGGTTAGGATGAATGTTAGGTTGAGGTTTAGGGTTAGGGTTAGGGTTAGGTTTAGGGTTAGGATGAGCGTTAGGCTGAGGGTTAGGTTTAGGGTTAGTGTGAGGGTTAGGTTTAGGTTAGGGTTAGGGTTATGGTTTGTTTAGGGTGAAGGTTAGTTTTAGGTTTAGGGTTAGCATAAGGTTTAGGCTGAGGGTTAGGGTACGGGTTAGTGTGAGGGATAGGTTTAGGGTTAGGTTTAGGGTGTGGACTATGGTGAGGGTGAGGGTTAGGGTTAGTGTTAGGGTTATGGTTAGGTTCAGGGGTAGGTTAAGGGTTAGGATTAGGTTAAGGACTAGGGGTTAGGCTGAGGGTGAGGGTGAGGTTGAGGGTGAGGGTTAGGTTTAGAGTGAGGGTTAGATTAAGGGTGAGAAAGAGGGGGAGATTTTGGTTTAAGGTTAGAGTTAGGTTGAGGGTAAGGGTTAGGATTAGGGTTAGCACTAGGTTTAGGCGGAGGGTGAGGGTGAGGTTGAGGGTGAGGTTTAGGTTTAGGGTGAGGTTTAGGGTTAGGGTTAGTTTTAGGGTGAGGTTTAGGGTTAGGGTTAGAGTTAGGGTTTGGTTAGGGTGAAGGTTAATTTTAGGTTTAGGCTTAGATTAAGGTTTAGGCTGAGGTTTAGGGTTAGGGTTAGTGTGAGGGTTAGGTTTAGGGTTAGAGTTAGGGTGTGGGCTAGGCTGATGGTGAGGGTTAGGGTGAGGATGAGGGTGAAGGTTTAGTTTAGGTAAGTGTTAAGATTAGGTTAGGGTGAGGATTATGGTGAGGTTGAGGGTTAAGGTGAGGGTTAGGGTTAGGGTGCAGGGTAGGGTTAATGTGAGGGTTAGGATTAGGGTTAGGGTGAGGGTGAGGGTAAGTGTTAGTGTGAGGGTTAGGGTGAGGGTGCTGTTTAGGATTAGAGTTACGGTTAGGATTAGGGTGAGGTAGAGGATTAGTGTTAGTGTTAGGGTGAGGGTTAGGGTTGGGGTGAAGGTTAGGGTTAGTGTTAGGGTTAGGGTGAGGGTGAGGTTTAGGGTTAGGTTTAGTGTTAGGTATAGGCTGAAGGTGAGGTTGAGGGTGACGTTGAGCGTTAGGGTTATGGTTAGAGTGATGGTGAGGGATAGGGTGAGGGTGATGGTTATTGTGAGGATGAGGGTGAGGTTTTTGTTTATGTCAAGGATAGGGTTAATCTGAGGTTAGGTTTAGGGTGAGTGTTAGGTTTAGAGGTAAGGTGAGGTTTAGTGTTAGGTGATGTTTAGGGTAAGGGTGAGGGTTAGGGTTTGGGTGAGGATTACGGTATGGGTGAGGGTGAGGGTTAAGATTGGGAATACGGTTAGGGTTAGGGTTAGACTGAAGTTGAGGGTGAGGGTGAGGGTGAGGGTTTGGGATAGGTTAGGTTTAGGGTTAGGGTGAGGGTTACGGTTTCTGTGAGGGTTATGGTTATGGTTAGGGTTAGGGTTAGGGTGAGGGGAAGGGTTCGAGTGAGGTTTAGGGTTAGGGTGAGGTTTAGGGTTAGGGTTAGATTTAGGGTGAGGGCTTGTGTGAGGGTGAGGGTTAGTGTAAGTTAAGGGTGAGGTGTTCCTTTAGACAGAGTATAGTGTTATGGTGAGGATTAGGGTGAGGGTGAGGGTTAGGTTGAGGGTTAGGTTTAGGGTGAGGGTTAGGGCAAGGGTTAGAGTGAGGGTTATGGTTTGGGTGATGTTTAGCATAAGGGTGAGGGTTATGGTGAGGATGAGTTTTCGGGTGAGTGTCAGGGTTCGAGTGAGGGTAAGAGTTAGGGTGTGGTTGAGGATTAGTGTTAGGTTGAGTATTAGCATTAGATTTAGGGTTAGTGTGAGGGTGAGGGTTAGGGCTAGGATTAGGTTTGGGTTGACGGTTAGGATTAGGGTTAGGATTAGTAGGATTGTTAGGGTGAAGGGTAGGGTTAGGGTTAGTGTTAGGATGAGTGTTAGGGTGTCGGTGAGTGTTAGGGTGAGGATCAGGGTAAGGGTATGGGTGAGGGTTAGGTTTAGGGTAAGGATTAGGGTTAGAGTTAGGTTAATGGTGAGGGTAAGGGTTAGGGTGAGGTTTAGTGTGAGGCTTAGGGTTAGGGTTAGGGTTAGGGTGAGGGTGAGGGTGAGGTATAGGTTTTGGGTTAGGGTTAGGGTGAGGGTTAGTGATAGGTTTACGGTTAGGAGTGAGGGTGAGGGTTAGGGTAAGGTTTAAGGTTAGAGTTAGGGTGAAGGTGAGGGTTAGTATTAGGGTTAATATTTGAGTTAGCCTGAGGGTTAGGGTGAGGGTTAGGTTTAGGGTAAGTGTTAGGGTTAGGGGTACGTTTAGGGTGAGGGTTAGGGTTAGGGTTAGGTTTAGGATGAGCGTTAGGCTGAGGTTTATGTTTAGGGTTAGTTTGAGGGTTAAGAATTAGGGTTAGGGTTAGGGTTAAGGTGAGGGCTGGGGTTAGGTTTAGGATTAGGATAAGGGTAGTTTGAGGGTTAGGTTTAGTGTTAGTGTGAGTGTTAGGTTTAGGGTTAGAGTTAGGTTCAGGGTCAGGGTAAATGTTTGGGTGAGTGTTAGGGTGAGGGTGAGGGTTAGGGTTAGGGTGAGGGTTAGTGTGAGGGTTAGGGTGAGGGTGAGGGGGAGTGTGAGGGTTTGGTTTAGGGTTAGAGTTAGGGTGAGTTTGAGGGTTAGTAGTAGGGTTAGAACTAGGTTTAGGCTGAGGGTGAGGGTGAGGTTGAGTGTGAGGTTCAGGGTTAGGGTGAGGGTTAGGGTTAGGATTAGGTTTAGGGTGAGGTTTAGTGTTAGGGTTAGGGTTAGGATGAGCGTTAGGCTGAGGGTTAGGGTTAGGTTTAGTGTGAGGGTTAGGATTAGGGTTAGGGTTAGGATTAGGGTTTAGTTAGGGTGACGTTTTGTTTTAGGTTTAGGATTAGGATAAGTTTTATCCTGAGTCTTATGGTTAGGATTATTGTGACGGTTGAGGGTGAGGGTGAGGGTTTAGTTTATGTAAAGGTTAAAGTAAGGTTAGGTTGAGGATTAGGGTGAGGTTGAGGGTTAAGGTGAGGGTAAGGGTTAGGGTTAGGGTTAGTTTTACTGTGAGGTTTAGGGTTACGCTAAGCGTGAGGGTGAGGGTAACGGTTAGGGTGAGGTTTACGGTGAGGGTGAGGGTTAGGATTAGAGTTAGGGTTAAGATTAGGGTGAGGTTGAGGGTGAGGATTAGTGTTAGGGTGAAGGTTAGGGTTGGGGTGAGTCATAGGGTTAGGGTTAGGGTTGGGGTGAGGGTGAGGGTGAGGGTGAGGTTTTTGTTTACGTGAGGTTTAGGGTTAAGATGACATTAGGGTTAGGGTAAGGGTTAGGGTAAGGGTTCAGCTGAGGTTTACGGTTAGTGTGATGTTTAGGGTGAGGGTGAAGGTTAGGGTGAGGGTGAGGGTTAGGGTAAGTGTCATGGTGAGGGTTTGGATTGGGAATAGGTTAGGGTTAGGGTTGGGCTGAAAGTGAGGATTAGGGTGAGGTTGAGGCTGAGGGTTAGGGTTAGGGTTAATGTTAGGTTTAGGGTTAGGGTGAGGGTAATGGTTACTGTGAAGCTTATGGTTAGGGTTAGGGTTAGGGTAAGGGTGAAGGCTAGGGTGAGGGTGAGTGTTAGTGTGAGTTTTAGGTTGAGGGTTTATTTTAGCCAAGGATTTGGGTTATGGTGAGGAATAGGGTGAGGTTGAGAATTATGTTTTGGGTTAGGGTTAGGATGAGGGTTAGGGCTAGGGTTAGGGTGAGGGTTAGGGTTTGGGTGATGTTTAGCATGGGGGTGAGGGTGAAGGTGAGGGTGAGGGTCAGGGGGTGGATGAGGATTAGGGTTAGGTTGAGTGTTAGTGTTAGGTTTATGTTTAGTGTGAGGGTGAGGGTTATGGGTAGCATTAGGTTTAGGTGGAGGGTTTGGATTAGGGTTAGGGTGAGTCTGAGGGTGAGGGTGAATTGTATGTTTAGGGTTTGGGTGAGGTTTAGGGTGAGGGTCAGGGATAGGGTGAGGGTGTGGGTTAGGGATAATGTTAGGTGTAGGTTTAGGGTGAGTTTAAGGGTGAGGTTTAGGTTTAGGAATAGGGTTAGGGTTAGGGTGCGGGTGAATGTTAGGTTTAGGGTGAAGATTAGGGTTAGAGTTAGGTTTATGTTGAGGGTAAGGTTTAGGGTGAGGTTTAGTGTGAGGGTTAGGGTTAGGGTTAGGTTGAGGGTGAGGTATAGGTTTTGGGTTACAGTTAGGGTGAGGGTTAGGGATAGTTTTAGGGTTAGGTTGAGGGTGAGGGTGAGGGTTAGGGTTAGGTTTAGGGTTAGAGTTAGGTTGAGGGTGAGGGTTAGGGTTAGTATTAGAGTTAGCCTGAGGGTGAGGGTGAGGGTTAGGCTTAGTGTGAGGGTTAGGGTTAGGGTTAGGTCGAGGGTTAGGTTTACGTTTAGGGTTAGGATCAGGGTTAGGTTGAGGGTTAGGTTTAGGGTTAGTGTGAGGGTTAAGTTAAGGGTTAGGGCAGGGTTAGGGTCAGGGTAAAGTTAGGGTGAGGTTTAGGGTGAGGGTGAGGGTAAAGTTTAGTGTGAGGGTTAAGGCGAGGGTGAGGGCTAGGGTTAGGGTGATGGTTAGGGTGAGGGTTGGGATAAGGGTTAGGGTGAGGGTAAGGGTTAGGGTGATGGTAAGGTTGAGGGTGAGGGATAGGATTATGTTGTGGGTAAGGGTTAGGGTGAGGGTTAGCGTGAAGTTTAGGGTTAGGGTGGGGGTTAGGGTTAGGGTTAGATTAAGGGTTAGGGTTAGGGTGATGTTTATTGTGACAGTATCGTTTAGGGTGAGGGTGAGTTTTCTGGTGAGCATGAGGGTTAGGATGAGGTTGAGGGTTAGGGTTACAGTTAGGATTAGGGAGAGGGGCAGGGTGAGCATTAGGGTTAGGATTAGGGTTAGAGTGAGGATGAGGGTGAGGGTTAGAGTGTGGTTAAGTGTTATGGTTAGGGTTAGGGATAGGGCTAGGGTGAGGGTTAGTGTGAGGGTTAGTTTGAGGGTGAGGGTTTCCTTTACATTAGTGTTACGGTTAGGGTGAGGATTAGGTTGAGGGTGAGGGTTAAGCTGAGGTTAGGGTTAGGGTGATGGTTAGGGTTAGGGTGATGTTGATTGTGAGGGTGAGTGTACGGTGAGGGTGAGGGTGAGGGTGAGGGTTAGTGTTAGGGTTAGGTTTAGGTTGAGGGTGATTGTGAGGGTTAGGATTAGGAATAGGATTAGGGTTAGGGTTAAGCTGATGCTGAGGGTCAGGGTGAGGGTGAAAGTTATGGTCAGGGTTAGGATTAGGGTTAGAGTGAGGGTTATGGTTAGTGTGATGGTAATGGTTAGGGTTAAGGTGAGGGTAAGGATTAGGGTGAGAGTAAAGATTAGGGTGAGGGTTAGGGTGAGTGTGAGGGTTTGGATTAGGGTTTGTGTTAGAGTTAGGGTGAGGGTTAGGATTTGGGTGATGTTTAGAATGAGCGTGAGGGTTAGGGTGAGGATGATTGTTCGGGTGAGGGTGAGGGTTCGGTTGAGGGTTCGGGTTAGGGTGTGGGTGAGGATTAGGTTTAGGGTGAGGGTTAGCATTAGGGGTAGTTTTAGGGTTAGGTTGAGGGTTAGGGTTAGGGTTAGGGTGAGGGGTAGGGACAGGGGTAGGGTCAGGTTTAGGGTGAGGTTTAGGGTGAGTGTGAGGGTTAGGTTGAGGGTGAGGGTGAGGGTTAGGGTTAGGGTTTGCGTTAGACTTAGGGTGAGTTGGAGGGTGAGGGTTAGGTTTAGGATTAGGGTGAGTGTTAGGGTTAGCTTAAGGGTTAGAGATAGTGTTAGGGTTAGGGTAAGGGTGAGGGTGAGTGTTAGGTTTACTTTTAGGGATAGAGTTAAGGTGAGGCTGAGGGTGAGGGTTAGGATTAGGTTAGATTTAGGGTTAGGCTGAGATTGATCGAGAGGATGAGGGTGAGGGTTAGCGTTAGGGTGAGGTTTAGGTTTCCGGTTTGGGATGGGTGAGGGTTAGGATTAGGGTTATGGTTAGGATGAGGGTTACGCTAAGGGTTGGGGTTAGGGTTAGGGTGAGGTTTAGGGCTAGGTTTAGGGTTAGGATAAGGATTAGGCTGAGGATTAGGGTTCGGGTTAGTGTGAGAGTTAGGTTTAGTGTTAGGGTAAGAGTTAGGGTGAGGGTAAAGTTTAGGGTGAGGGTTAGGGTGAGGGTGAGGTTTAGGGTTAGGGTGAGGGTTAGGGTCAATTTTAGGTTTAGGGTTAGGGTTAGAGTGAGGGTAAGGTTGTGGGTAAGTGTTAGGGTGAGGTTTAGAGTGAGGGTGAGGGTTAGCGTCAAGGTTAAGATTAGGATTAGGGTTAAGGTGAGAGTTAGGGTTTGGGTGAGTGTTAGGGTGAGTTTTAGGGTGAGGGTGAGGGTAAGGGTGCGGGTAAAGTGTTAGGGAGAGAGTTACGGTGAGGCTGAGGGTTATGGTTAGCCTTAGGGTGAGGGTGAGGCTTAGGGTGTAGCTTTGGGTAAAGGTTAAGGATACGGTGAGGATTAGGGTTAGGGTTAGTTTGAGGGTGAGGGTTAGGGTTAGGGGTAACATTAGAGTTTGGGTGAGGGTTAGGTTTACTGTGAGGGTTAGGGTTGTTTTAGGGTGACGGTAAGGGTTAGGGTGACGGTTAGGTTGAGTGTGACGGAGGATGAGGGTTAGGGTTAGGGTGAGGTTTAGGGATAGGTTTAGGGTTAGGGTGAGGGTTAGGGTTAGGGTTAGGATTAGAGTTAGGGTGACGGTAAGGCTTCGGGTGAGGGTTAGGGTGAGGATGAGAATTAGGTTTAGGATGAGGGTGAGGGTAAGTGTTAGCATGAGGACTAGTGTTAGGTTTAGGATTAGGGTGAGTGTTAGGGTTATGGTGAGGGTGAGGGTGAGGGTTAGGTTCAGTATTAAGGTTAGGGTTATTGTGAGGGTTAGTGATAGGGTTAGGGTTAGGGTGAGGGTTAGAGTTAGGGTAAAGGTGAGGGTTAATCTGAGAGTTAGGGTTAGGTTTAGGGTGAGAGTTAGGCTCAGTTTGAGTGTTAGGGTTAGGGTGAGGGTTAGTTTTAGGGGGAGGGCTAGGTTGAGGGTTAGGTTGAGGGTGAGATTGAGTGTGAGGTTTTCGGTTAGGTAAGTTTTAGGGTTAGGAATAGGGTGAGGATTAGGGTGAGGTTGTGGGTTAGGGTTAGGGTGAGGGTGAGGGTGAGGGTCAGGGTTAGTGTTAGGATGAGGGTTAGGGATAGGTTTAGGGTGAGGTTGCGGTTGAGGGTGAGTGTTAGGCTTAGGGTTAGTGTGAGTTTTAGGGTTACGGTGAGGGTTATGGTTAGGGTGAGGGTTAGGGTTAGGGTTAGGTTGAGGGTTAGTGTTAGGTTGATGTTTAGTGTGAGGTTGAGGATTAGGGTGTGGGTGAGTGTTCAGGTAGAGTTAGGGTTAGGGTTAGGGTTAGGGATAGGGTTAGGGTTTAGCTAAAGTTTAGGGTGAGGGTGATGATTAGGGTTAGCTTGAGTTTTAGGGTTAGGTTTAGGGTTAAGATGAGGTTTAGGCTGAGGGTTAGGGTTAGGGTTAGGGTTAGTGTGAGGGTTCAGGTTAGGGTGAGGGTTGGATTTAGGTTTTGGGTTAGTATAAGGGATAGGGTGAGGGTTAGGGTTACGGTTAATATGAGTGTTAGGTTTAGGTTAGGTTGAGGGTAATGGTTAGGGTGAGGGTTAGGGTGAGGCTGAGGGATAGGTTTATGGTGAGGGTTAGGTTGAGTGTTAGGATTGTGGTTATGGTTAGGGTAAGGCTGAGGGGGAAGTAGAGGTTGAAGGTGAGCGTTAGGGTTAAGGTTACTGATAGGGTGAGGATTCGGGTTAAGGTTAGATTTAGGGTGAGGGTTAGGCTCAGGGGTAGGTTTAGGGTTAGGTTGAGGGTTAGGTTTAGTGTGAGGTTTAGGGTTAGGGTTAGAGTGAGGGTTAGGTTTAGTGTGTTGGTTAGGGTTAGGGTTAGGTTGAGGGTAAGGGTTAGGGTGAGGGTGAGGTTTAGGGTTAGCATTAGATTTAAGGTTAGGGTTAGGATGAGGATTAAGGTGAGGGAGAGGGTGAGGGTGAGGATAAGGGTTAGGATGAGTGTTAGGTTTAGTGTGAGGGTGAGGATTAGGTTTAGTGTGAGGGTGAGGGTTAGGTTTAGGGTGAGTATTAGGGTTAGGGGAAGGGTGAGGGTTAGGGTTAGGGTTAGGGTTAGGGTGAGGGTGAGGGTCAGGGTGAGGGATAGATTTAGGTTGAGGATTAGATATAGGGTGAGGTTTAGGGTTTGGGTTAGGGTGAGATTTTGGGTTAAGGTGATATTTAGTGTGAGGGTGAGTGTTAGGGTGAGTGTGAGTGTTCGGGTGAGGGTGAGTGTTGGGGTGAGGGTGAGGATTAGGGTGTGGTTGAGGGTTAGGGTTAGTATGAGAGTCAGGGTGAAGTGTAGGTATAGGGTTAAAGTGAGGGTTAGGGTTAGTGTGAAGGTTAGAGTTAGGGTTAGGTTTAGCGTTAGTGTGAGGATAAGAATTAGGGTGTGGGTTAGTGTGAGGGTGAGGGTTAGGGTTAGCGTTAGGGTTAGGGTGAGCATTATGGTGAGGTTTAGGGTTAGGGTGAGGGTTAGGATTAGGGTTAGTGTTAGGGTGATGTTTAGGGTGAGGTTGAGGGTTAGTGTGAGGGTGAGAGTGAGGGTGAGTGTTAGTGTGAGGGTGCGGGTGAGGGTGAGGGTTAGTGTTAGGTTTAGGGTGAGGGTGAGGGTTAGGGTTAGGATAAGTGTTAGTGTTAGGCTGAGGGTGAGGATGAAAGTGAGGGTGAGGGTGAGGGTTAGGGTTAGGTTTAGGGTGAGGATACGAGTTAGTGTGAGGGTTAGTGTGATGGTGAGAGTCAGGCTGAGGGTGAGTGTTACAATGAGGTTGAGGTTGAGGGTGAGGGTTAGGGTTAGGATTAGATTAAGGTGAGTTGTACGGTGAGGGTTAGGGTTAGGTTTATTGTTAGGTTTAGGGTTTAGGTTAGGTGAGGGTGAGGGTGAGGGTTAGCGTTAGGGTTAGGGTTAGGGTTAGGGTGAGGGTGGGGTTCAGGGTTAGGGTTAGGATTATGTAAAGGGTAAGGCTGAGGGGGAAGTGGAGGTTGAGTGTTAGGTTTTGGGTTAGTATAAGGGCTAGGCTGAGGGTAAAGGTTAGGGTTAGTGTGAGTGTTAGGTTTAGGGAAAGGGTTTGGGTTAGGTTGAGGGTAAAGTTTAGAGTAAGGTTTATGGAGAGGATGAGGGTTAGGGTTACAGTGAGGGTTCGGGTGAGGGTTAGGGTTAGGGTTATGGTTAGGGGTAGCATGAGGGTTTGGGTGAAGGTTAGGTTTAGGGATAGGCTTCGGGTGTGGGTTAGGGTGTGGGTAAGTGTTAGAGTGAGGGTTAGGGTGAGGGTGAGGGTTAGGAGGAGGGTGAGGGCTAGTGTTAGCATTAGGGTTAGGGTGAGGGTGTGGGTTAGGTTTAGGGTGAGGGTTAAGGTGAGGGTTAGTGTTAAGGTTAGGGATAAGGTGAGGAATAGGATTAGAGTTAGGAATAGGTTGAGGGTTAGGCTGAGGGGTAGTGTTAGGTTTAAGGTGAGGGTTATGTTTAGTGTGAGGATTAGGGTTAGGTTTAGGGTGAGGTTTAGGTTTAGTGTGAGGGTTAGGGTTAGTGTTAGGGTGAGGGTAAGGGTTAGGGTGAGTTTTAGGGTGAGGGTGAGGCTTAGGGTTAGCGTTAGGTTTAGGTTTAAGGTTAGGATGAGGGTTAGGGTTAGGGTTAGTGTGAGGGTGAGGGTGAGGCTGATGTTTAGGATGAGGGTTAGGTTTAAGGTGAGGGTTCGGGTTAGGTTTAGGGTGATGTTTAGGGTCAGGGTAAGTGTTAGGGTGAGGGTTAGTGTTATGGTTAGGTTTAGTGTGAGGGTCAGGGTGAGGTTTATTGTTAGGTTTAGGGTTAGGGTTAGGGTGACGGTAACTGTTAGGGTGAAGGTTAGGGTGATTGTGTGGTTTATGGTTAGCATTAGGTTTAGAGTTAGGGTTAGGATGAATGTTAGGGTTATGTTTAGGGTTAGGGTTAAGGTGAGGGTGAGGGTTAGGGTTAGGTTTAGGGTTAGGGTTAGTTTTAGTGTGAGTGCAAGGGTGAGGGTGAGGGTTAGGGTGAGGTTTTCATTTAAGTAAGTGTTAGGGTTAGAGTTAGGGTGAGGTGTAGGGTGAGAGTGTGGGTTGGGGTTAGGGTTAGGGTTAGGGTGAGGCTGAGGGTCAATGTTAGTGTTAGGATGAGGATTAGGGTTAGGGTTAGGGTGAGGGTGAGGGTAAGGCTTAGGGTTAGGGTTAGTGTGAGATTTAGGGTTACGGTGAGGGTTAGGTTTAGAGTGAGGAGTAGGGTTAGGGTTACGGTGAGGGTTAGGGTTGGGTGATGTTTTGTGTGAGGGTGAAGGTTAGGGTGAGGGTTTGTGTTCTGTTGAGAATTAGGGTTAGGGTTAGGGATTGGGTTAGTGTGAGGGTAAGTGTTAGGGTGAGGGTTAGGGTGAGGGTGAGGTTTAGGGTGAGGTTGAGTGTTAGGTTTAGGGTTATGATGAGGGTGAGGGTTAGGGTGAGCCGTAGGTTTAGGGTTAGGGTTAGTTTGCGGGTTAGGGTGAGGGTAAGGGTTAGGGTGAGGTTAAGGGTGAGGGTGAGTTTTAGGTTTAGGGTGAGGGTAAGGTTTAGGGTGAGGGTTAGGGTGAGGGTTAGTTTTAGGGTTAGTGATAGGGTAAGGATTAGTGTTAGTGTGAGTGTTAGGGTGAGGGTTAGGATTAGTGTTAGTGTGAGGATAAGTGTTAGGGTGAGGGTTAGGGTGAGGGTGAGGGTTAAGGTTAGGGTGATGGTTAGGGTTAGGTTTATGCTTAATGTGAGGTTTAGGGTGAGCTGTAGGTTTACCGTTAGGCTTATTTTGTGAGTTCGGGCGAGGATAAGGATTAGGGTGAATTTTAGGTTTAGGGTGAGGGTTATGGTTAGGGTGAGGGTAAGGGTTAGGGTGAGGGTTAGGGTGAGGTTTCGGGTCAGGGTTAGGGATAGGGTGAGGATTAGGGTTAGTGTGAGGGTTAGGATTAAGTTTATTGTGAGGATAAGGGTTAGGGTGAGGGTTAGAGTGAGGGTGTGGTGTTGGGTTAGTGTTAGGGATAGGGTGAGCTTAAGGGTGAGGG
This sequence comes from Dipodomys merriami, assembly GCF_024711535.1. Lineage (NCBI taxonomy): Eukaryota > Metazoa > Chordata > Mammalia > Rodentia > Heteromyidae > Dipodomys > Dipodomys merriami. Next base: position 2,081,036 of record NW_027206102.1, read on the forward strand.
TTAGGTTTAGGGTGAGGTTTATGGTTAGGTTTAGGGTGAGGGTCAGGGTGAGGTTCAGCATTAGGGGTAGGTATAGGGTTAGGGTGAGGGTCGGTTGAGGGTTAGGGTTAGGATTAGTGTTAGAGTTAGGGTGAGGGCTAGGGTGAGTGTGAGGTTTGGGTGAGGGTGAGGGTGAGTGTTTCAGTTATGTAAGTGTTAGAGTTAGTGTGAGGATTAGGGTGAGGTTGAGGGTTAACCTGAGGTTAGGTTTAGCCTGAGGGTTAGGGTTAGGGTTAGGGTGTGGGTTAGGGTTAGGGTGATGGTTAGGGTGAGGGTGGGGCTGAGAGTTAGGATTAGGAATAGGGTTAGTGTTAGGGTCAGGCTGAGGTGAGTGTCAGGGTGAGGGTGAAGGTACGAGTTAGGGTTATAGTTAGAGTGAGGGTTAAGCTTAGTGTGTGGGTTAGGGTTAGGTTTATGTTTCGGGTGAGGGTTAGGATTTTATTTAGGGTTAGCATAAGGGTTAGGCTGAGGGTTAGGGTTAGATTTAGTCTGAGGGTTTGGTGTAGGGTTAGGGTAAGTCTAATGTTTAAGGTGAGGGTTAGGGTGAGTGTGAGGGTTAGGGTTAGGGTGAGGGTTAGGGTGAAGGTTAGGTTTATGGTTAGGGTTAGGGTGAAAGTTAGAGTTTGGGTTAGTGTAAGGGTGAGGGTTAGGGTGAGGGTTAGGATTAGGGTTAGCATTAAGTTTAGGGTGAGGGTGAGGGTTAAGGTGAGGGTTTGGGTTAAGTTTAAAGATAAGGTGAGGATAAGCTTTAGGGTTAGGTTTAAGTTGGAGGTTAGGAGGAGGGGAAGGCTTAGGGTTAGGGTGAAATTTAGGTTTAGTGTGAGAGTTAGGGTTAGGGTTAGGGTGATGGTAAGGTATAGTGTGAGGTTTAGGGTGAGTGTGAGGTTTTGGGTTAGCATTAGTTTTAGCATTAGGGTTAGGGTTAGGATTAGGGTGAGTGTAAGGATTAGGTCTAAGGTGAGGGTTAGGTTTAAGGTTAGCATTAGGTTTAGGGTTAGGGTGAAGGTTAGGTTTAGTGTGAGGGTTAGGGTTAGGGTTAGGGTTAGGGTGATGTTAAGGGTTAGTGTGAGGTTTAGGGTGAGTGTGAGGTTTTGGGTTAGCATTAGTTTTAGCATTAGGTTTAGGATTGGTGTTAGGGTTAGGTTTAGGGTTAGGTTGAGGGTGAGGGTGAAGGTTAGAGTTAGGATAAGGGTAGGGGTGAGGGGTAGGGTGAGCGTTAGGGTTATGCTTACTGTGAGGGTTAGGATTATGGTGAGGTTTAGGGTGAGGGGAGGGTTAGGTTTAGCATTAGGGTGAGGGTTAACTTTAGGGTGAAGTTTAGTGTCCGGGTGAGGGTTAGGATGAGGGAGAGTGTTCTGCTGAGAGTTAGGATTAGGGTTAGGGTCAGGGATAAGTTTAGTGTGAGGGTAAGGGTTAGGGTGAGTGTTAGGTTGAGGGTCAAATTTAGGGTTAGGGTGAACGTTAGGGTTAGGGTTAGGGTAATGTTTAGGGTGAGGGTTAGGGTGAGCGGTAGGTTTAGCGTTAGGGTTAGTTTGCGGGTTATGGTGAGGGTAAAGGTTAGGGTGAGGTTTAGGTTGAGGATGAGGGTTAGGGTTAGGGTAAGGGTAAGGGTTAGGTTGAGAGTGAGTGTGAAGGTGAGGGTTAGGGTTAGCATTAGAGTTAGGGTGAGGGTGAGGGTTAAGGTGAGGTTTATTTTGAAGATGAGGATTAGGGTTAGTGTGAGTGTTAGGGTGAGTGATAGGGTGAGGGTTAGGGTTAGGGTTTGGGTTAGGGTGAGGGTGAGGTATAGGGTGAGGGTTAGTGTTAGGGTGACGGTTAGGGATAGGGTTAGAGTTAGGGTGAGGATGAGGGTGAGTGTTAGGGTTAGGTTTAGGGTGAGTGTGAGGGTGAGAGTTAGGATTAGGAATAGGGTTAGGGTTTGGGTTAGGCTGAGAGTGAGAGTCAGGGTTAGGGTGAGGGTGAGGGTTTGGGTGATGTTTAGGGTGAGGGTGAGGGCTAGGGTGAGGATGAGGGTTTGGGTGAGGGTGAGGGATCGGGTTAGGGTGTGGGTGGGATTAGGGTTATGTTGAGGGTTAGCATTAGGTTTAGGGTTAGTGTGACAGTGAGGGTGAGGGGTAGGGGTAGGGTTATGTTGAGTGTTAGGGTTAGGGTTAGGGAGAGGGGTAATGTTAGGGTTAGGGTGAGGTTTAGGATGAGTGTGAGGGTTAGGGTTAGGTTGAGGGTTAGGTTTAGGGTTAGGGTTAGGGTGAGGGTTAGGGTTAGATTTAGGGGTAAGGTGAATTTGAGGGTGAGGGTTAGGTTTAGGTTTAGGCTTAGGGTTAAGGTTATGGTGAGGGTAAGTGTTAGGGTGAGGTTTAGTGTGTGGATGAGGGTTAGGGTTATTATTAGGGCTAGGGTGAGGGTTAGGGGGAGGGTTAGGGTTAGGGTTAGTGTTAGGGTGAGGGTGAGGTATAGGGTATGGTTTAGGGTTAGGGTGAGAGTTAGGGATAGTGTTAAGTGAGGGTGAGTGTTAGGTTTAGGTTTAGGTTTAGAGTTAGGGTGAGGGTGAGGGTGAGGGTTAGGATTAGTTTTAGGGTTAGGGTTAGGATGAGGGTTAGGCTGAGGATTAGGGTTAGGGTTAGGGTTAGCATAATGTTTAGGCTGAGGTTTAGGGTTAGGCTTAGGGATAGGGTTAGGATGAGGGTTAGGCTGACAGTAAGTGTTAGGGTGAGATTTAGTGTGAGGTTGAGTATTAGGCTTAGCATCATTCTTTGGGTGAGGTTTAGGTTTAGGTATAGCATTAGGGTTAGGGTTAGGATTAGGGTGAGGGTAAGGATTAGGTCTAAGGTGAGGGTGAGGTTTAGGGTTTGCATTAGGTTTAGGGTTAGGGTGAAGGTTAGGTTTAGTGTGAGGGTTAGGGTTAGGTTTAGGGTGATGGTAAGGGTTAGTGTGAGGGTTAGGGTGAGTGTGAGTTTTAGGGTTAGCATTAGTTTTAGCGTTAGGTTTAGGATGAGTGTTAGGGTTAGGTTTAGGGTTAGGGTGAGGGTGAGGGTGAAGGTTAGAGTTAGGATGAGGGTAGGGGTGAGGGGTAGGGTGAGCGTTAGGGTTAGGCTTACTGTGAGGGTTAGGATTATGGTGAGGTTTAGGGTGAGGGTGAGGGTTAGGTTTAGCATTAGGGTGAGGGTTAACTTTAGGGTGATGTTTAGGGTCCGTGTGAGAGTTATGATGAGGGTGAGTGTTCTTCTGAGAATTAGGATTAGGGTTAGGGTCAGGGGTAAGTTTAGTGTGAAGGTAAGTGTTAGGGTTAGTGTTAGAGTGAGGGTCAAATTTAGGGTTAGGGTGAGCGTTAGGGTTAGGTTTAGTGTTATGTTTAGGGTGAGGGTTAGGGTGAGCGGTAGGTTTAGCGTTAGGGTTAGTTTGCAGGTTATGGTGAGGGTAAAGGTTAGGGTGAGGTTTAGGTTGAGGATGAGGGTTAGGGTTAGGGTAAGGGTAAGGGTTAGGTTGAGAGTGAGTGTGAAGGTGAGGGTTAGGGTTAGCATTAGAGTTAGGGTGAGGGTGAGGGTTGAGGTGAGGTTTAGTTTGAGGATGAGGATTAGGGTTAGTGTGAGTGTTAGGGTGAGTGATAGGGTGAGGGTTAGGGTTAGGGTTTGGGTTAGGGTGAGGGTGAGGTATAGGGTGAGGGTTAGTGTTAGGGTGACGGTTAGGGATAGGGTTAGAGTTAGGGTGAGGATGAGGGTGAGTGTTAGGGTTAGGTTTAGGGTGAGTGTGAGGGTGAGAGTTAGGATTAGGAATAGGGTTAGGGTTAGGGTTAGGCTGAGAGTGAGAGTCAGGGTTAGGGTGAGGGTGAGGGTTTGGGTGAGGATGAGGATTTGGGTGAGGGTGAGGGATCGGGTTAGGGTGTGGGTGGGATTAGGTTATGGTGAGTGTTAGCATTAGGTTTAGGGTTAGTGTGACAGTGAGCGTGAGGGGTAGGGGTAGGGTTAGGTTGAGTGTTAGGGTTACATTTAGGGTGATGGTTAGGGAGAGGGGTAATGTTAGGGTTAGGGTTAAGTTTAGGATGAGTGTGAGGGTTAGGGTTAGGTTGAGGGTTAGGTTTAGGGTTAGGGTTAGGGTGAGGGTTAGGGTTAGATTTAGGGGTAAGATGAGTTTGAGGTTGAGGGTTAGGTTTAGGTTTAGGCTTAGGGTTAAGGTTATGGTGAGGGTAAGTGTTAGGGTGAGGTTTAGTGTGTGGATGAGGGTTAGGGTTATTATTAGGGCTAGGGTGACGGTTAGGGTGAGGGTTAGCATTAGGGTGAGGGTGAGGTATAGGGTGAGGTTTAGGGTCAGGGTGAGGGTTAGGGATAGTGTAAGGTTAGGGTGAGAGTGAGGGTGAGTGTTAGGTTTAGGTTTAGGTTTAGAGTTAGGGTGAGGGTGAGGGTGAGGGTTAGGATTAGTGTTAGGGTTAGGGTTAGGATGAGGGTTAGCTTTAGGTTTAGGGTTAGCATAATGTTTAGGCTGAGGGTTAGGTTTAGGCTTAGGGATAGTGTTAGGGTAAATGTTAGGCTGACGGTAAGTGTTAGGGTGAGGTTTAGGGTGAGGTTTAGGCTGAGGTTGAGTATTAGGCTTAGCATCATTCTTAGGGTGAGGTTTAGGTTTAGGTATAGCATTAGGGTTAGGGTGAAGGTTATTATTAGGGCTAAGGTGAGGGTGAGGTTTAGGGTGAGCATTAGGTTTAGGGTTAGGGTGAGGGTTTGTGTTACGGTGAGGGTTACCTTTCATGTGAGGTTTAAGTTTAGGTTGAGGGTTAGGGTTGGTGAGAGGGTTAGGTTGAGGTTACAGGTTAGGGTTAGCGTCAGCGTTAGGGTGATGGTGAGGGTTATGGTTAGGTTAGGATGAGGGTGAGGGTGAGGGTGAGGGTTAGGGTTGGTGTTAGTGTTAGTGTTAAGGTTTGGGTTAGGGTTAGGTTTAGGGTTAGGGTTAGCATTAGGGTTAGGGTTAGGGTTAGGGTTAGGATGAGCGATCGCGATAGGGTTAGGGTTAGGTTTAGGGTGAGGGTGAGTGTTATGTTGAGGCTGAGGGTGAGGTTGAGGGTTAGGGATAAGGTTAGGGTGAGGGTGAGGGTGTGGGTGAGGGTTAGGGTTAGGATTAGTGTTAGGGTTAGGGTTTCCTTGATGGTGAGCTTGAGGGTGAGGGATAGGGTTAGGTTTAGATTTAGGGTGAGGGTTAGTGTTATTGTGAGTGTTAGGATTAGGGTGAGGTTAGGTTTACAGTTAGGGTGCTTGTTAGTGTGAGGTTTAGGGTTAGGGTTAGGTTTAGGTGAGGGTTAGGGTGAGGGTTAGGGTTAATGTTAGGGTTAGGTTGAGGGTGAGGGTTAGGGTGATGGTCAGAGTTAGGGTTAGGTTTTAGGCTTAGGGTTAGTTATAGGGTGAGGCTTAGGGTGAGGGGTAGGGTTAGGAAGAGGGTTAGGGTTAGTGTGAGGGTTAGAGTTAGGGTTAGGGTTAGGGTGAGGGTATGGATTAGGGTGAGGTTTAGTGTGAGGGTGAGGGTTAGTGTGAAGGTTTTTGTTAGGTTTAGTGTAAGGTTTATGGTGAGGTCTAATATGAGGTTGCGGTTTAGGGAGAGCGAGAGGGTGAGGGAGAGCCTGTCAGTTAGGTAAGTGTTAGGATTCGGGTCAGGGTGAGGATTAGGGTGAGAGTTAGGGATAGGATGAAATTTAGGGTTAGGCTGATGGTTAGGGTTAGTGTGAGGTTTAGGGTTAGGGTTAGGGTTAGAATGAGGTTTAGGGTTCGGGTTTGCATTAGGGTTAGGGTGAGGGTTAGGGTCACGGGTAGGTTTAGGATTAGGTTGAGGATTAGGGTTAGTTTGAGGGTTAGGGTTAGTGTTAGGGTGAGGGTAAGGGTTACTGTGAGGTTTAGGGTGAGGTTGACAGTTAGGATTAGCTTTAGGTTGAGGGTGAGGTGAGGTATCAGGTTTGCATTAGGGTTAGGGTGAGGGCTATGGTGAGGGTTAGGGTTAGGATTAGGGTGAGGGTGAGGGTGAGGGTTAGGATTAGGGTGAGGGTGAGAGTGTGGTTTAGTGTTAGGGTTAGTATCAGTTTGAGGGTTAGGGTTAATGTGAGTTTTAGGGTGAGGGTGAGGATAAGGGTTAGTGTGAGGGTTAGGGTGAGGGGTACAGATAGCGTTAGGGTTAGGTTTAGCGTTAGGATTAGGCTGAAGGTGAGAGTGAGGGTTAGGGTGAGGTTAAGGTTGAGGGTGAGGGTGAGGGTTAGGGCTAGGTTTAGGGTGCGGGTGAGGGTGAAAGTAAGGGTTAGGGTGAGGGTGAGGGTTAGGGTTAGGGTTAGTGTTAGTTTGAGGGTTAGGGTTAATGTGAGTTTAGGGTGAGGGTGTGGGTGAGGGTTAGTGTGAGGGTTAGGGTGAGGGTGAGGGTTAGGGTTAGGGTCATGGTTAGCGTTAGGGTTAGCTTGAGGATTAGGGTGAGGTTTTGGGTTAGGGTGGCCGTTAGGTATAGGCTGTTAGGTTTAGGGTTAGGGTGAGGGTTAGGGTTAGTATGATATTTAGGCTGAGGGTGAGAGTTCGGGTTCTCATGAGGGTTAGCTTTTGTGTGACGGTTAGGGTTAGGGTTAGGGTTAGGGTGAGGTTGAAAGTTAGGGTGGGGGTGAGGGGTAGGGTTAGGGTTAGGGTGATTTTTAGGTTTAGGGTTAGTGTTAGGTGAGGGTTATGGGGAGGGTTAGGATGAGGGTTAGGGTTAGGTTTAGGGTTAAGTTTAGGGTGAGGGTTACGGTGAGGTTTAGGGTTAGGGTTATGGTGAGGGTAAGGTTTAGAATGAGGGTTAGATTGAGGGTGAGCGTTAGGTTAGGGTTTGGGTGAGGGAAAGGGTGAGGGTTAGGGTTAGGTTGATGGTGAGGTTAGGGTGAGAATTTTGGTTAGTGTTAGGGTTTAGAGTTAGTGTTAGTGTGAGGTTGATGGTTATGGTTAGGGTTAGTATTAGGGTGAGGTCTAGGGTGAAGATGATGTTTAGTGTTAGTGTTAGGGTTAGGTATAGGGTGAGTATTAGTGTTATGATTTGTGTGAGGGTTAGGCTGAGCGGTAGGGTTAGGGTTAGGTTTAGTGTGAGGATTCAGATTAGGGTTAGGATTAGGGTTAAGGTGAGGGTTAGGGTTAGGTTGAGGGTTAGGGTGCGGGTGAAGTTTAGGGTTAGCATTAGGGATAGGGTGAGGGTTAGGTTGTGGGTAAGAGTCTGGGTAAGGGTTAGGTTGAGGGTGAGGTGTAGGGTTAGGGTTAGGTAGAAGGATAGTGTTAGGGTGAGGGTTTGGGTTAGTTTGAGGATTAGGGTGAAGGTGAGTTTGAGGTTGAGAGTTAGGGTGAGAGTAAGGGTGACGATAATGTTTAGGGATAGCATACAGGTTAGGGTTAGGGTTAGGTTTAGGGTTAGGGTGAGGTTGAGGGTGAGGGTGAGGGTTAGGGTTAGGGTTAGGTTTAGGATTAAGGTGAGGTTTAGGGTAAGGGATAGCGTTAGGGTGAGGGTTAGGTTTAGGTTTACGGTGAGTGTTGGGGTTAGTTTTAGGTTTAGGGTGAGGGTTAGTGTTAGGATAAGGGTGAGGATGAGGGTTAGGTTGAGGTTGAGGGGCAGGGTTAGTGATAGGGTAAGGGTTAGTGTTAGGGTGAGGGTTAGGGTAAAGATTAGGGTTAGGGTGAGGGTGAGGGTGAGGGTTAGGGAGAGGGGTAATGTTAGGGTTCGGGTGAGGTTTAGGGTGATTGTGAGGGTTAGGGTTAGGTTGAGGGTTAGAGTTAGGGTGAGGGTTAGGGTTAGAGTTAGGGGTGGGTTGAGTTTGAGGGTGAGGGTTAGGTTTAGGTTTAGGCTTAGGGTTAAGGTTATGTTGAGGGTAAGTGTTAGGGTGAGGTTTAGTGTGTGGATGAGTGTTAGGGTTATTGTTAGGGTTAGGGTGAGGGTTAGGGTGAGGGTTAGAGTTAGGGTTAGCGTTAGGGTGAGTGTGAGGTATAGGGTGAGTTTTAAGTTTAGGGTATGAGGTAGGGATATTTTTAGGTGAGGGTGAGGGTGAGGGTGAGTGTTAGGTTTAGGTTTAGGTTTAGAGTTAGGGTGAGGGTGAGGGTGAGGGTTAGGGTTAGAATTAGGATTAGGGTTAGGGTTAGGATGAGGGTTAGTATTAGTGTTAGGATGAGGTTTAGGGTTAGGGTGAGGGTTAGGGATAGGGTTAGGGTTATTGTGAGGGTTAGGGATAGGGTTACGATTTGAGTTTGCGTGAGTATGAGGATGAGCTTTAGGGTTAGGATTAGGGTTAGGGTTAGTGTTAGGCAGAGAGTGAGCGTGAGGGTTACGGTTAGGGTGAGGTTTAGGGTTAGGGTTAGGGTGAGGGTTAGGGTGAGGTTTAGGGAGAGGGTGAGGGTTAGGGTGAGAGTTAGAGTTTAGGTTAGCGTTAGGGTGAGTGTGTGGTATACGGTGAGGTTTAAGGTTAGGGTGAGGGTTAGGGTTAGTTTTAGGTTAGGGTGAGGGTGAGGGTGAGTGTTAGGTTTAGGTTTAGGTTTAGAGTTAGGGTGAAGGTGAGGGTGAGGGTTAGGGTTAGAATTAGGGTTAGGGTTAAGTTTAGGATGAGTGTTAGGATTAGGGTTAGGATGAGGTTTAGGGTTAGGATGAGGTTTAGGGATAGGGTTAGCGTTATTGTGAGGGTTAGGGTTAGGGTTACGGTTTGAGTTAGGGTGAGTATTAGGGTGAGCTTTAGGGTTAGGATTAGGGTTATGGTTAGTGGTAGGCAGATGGTGAGTGTGAGGGTTAGGGTTAGGGTGAGGTTTAGGGTTAGGTTTAGGATGAGGGTTAGGGTTAGGGTTAGGGAGAGGGATAGGGTTAGGGTGAGGGATAGGGTGAGGGTTAGGGTCACAGGTAGGTTTAGGGTTAGGTTGAGCGTTAGGGTTAGTGTGAGGGTTAGGGTTAGAGTTAGGGTGAGGGTAAGGGTTACTGTGAGGTTTAGGGTGAGGGTGACAGTTTGGGTTAGCTTTTGTTTTTTGGTGAGGTGAGGTTTCGGGTTTGCATTAGGGTTAGGGTGAGGGTTATGGTGAGGGTTATGGTTAGGGTTAGGGTGAGGGTGAGGGTGAGGGTTAGGTTTAGGGTTATGTTGAGTGTTAGGTTTAGGGTGAGGGTTAGTGTTAGGGTTAGGATTAGGGTGAGGGTGAGGGTGAGGGTGAGGGTGAGGTTTAGGGTGAGGGTGAGGGTGAGGGTGAGAGTGAGGTTTAGGTTTAGGTTTAGGGTTAGGGTAAGGGTTAGGGTTAGGGTTAGGGTGAGGGTGTGGGTGATGGTTAGTGTTATGGTGAGGGTGAGGGTGAGGGTTAGGGTTAGGGTTAGGGTTAGTTTTTGTGTTAGGATTAATGTGAGTTTTAGGGTGAGGGTGAGGGTAAGGGTTAGTTTGAGGGTTAAGGTGAGAGTTAGGTTTAGGGTGAGGGATAGAGGTAGGTTTAGGGTTAAGTTTAGGGTAATGTTTAGGCTGTGGGTGAGGGTGAGTGTGAGGGTGAGGGTGAAGGTGAGGTTTAGAGTTAGAGTTAGGGTGAGGGTGAGGGTGAGGGTTAGGTTTAGGGTTATGGTGAGTGTTAGGTTTAGGTTGAGGTTTAGGTTTAGGGGTAGGTTTAGGTTGAGGGTGATGGTGAAGGTGAGGGTCAGGGTTAGGGTTAGGGTGAGGGTGAGGTTGAAGGTTAGGGTTAGGGTGAGGGTGAAGGTTAGGGTTAGGGTTAGGGTTAGGGTTAGTTTGAGTATTAGGGTGAAGTTTTGGGTTAGAGTGACCGTTAGGTATAGGCTGAGTGTTAGGTTTAGGGTTAGGGTGAGGGTTAGGGTTAGTGTGAGGTTTAGGGTGAGGGTGAGGCTAAGGGTAAGGGTTCGGTTTCTCATGAGCGTTAACGTTTGTGTGACGGTTAGGGTTATGGTGCGGGTTAGGGTGAGGTTGAAGGTTAGGGTGAGGGTGAGGGGTAGGGTTAGGTTGAGGTTTAGGTTTAGGGTTAGTGTTAGGTGAGGGTTATGGGGAGGGTTAGGGTTAGGGTTAAGTTTAAGGTGAGGGTTATGGTGAGGGTTAGGGTTAGGGTTAGGGTGAGGGTAAGGTTTAGAGTGAGGGTTAGAGTGAGGGTGAGGGTAAGGATTAGGGTTTGGGTGAGGGAAGGGTGACGGTTAGGGTTAGGGTGAGGGTGAGGTTTAGGGTGAGAGTTTAGGTTAGTGTTAGGTTTAGGGTTAGTGTGAGTGTTAGTGTGAGGGTGAGGGGAGGGTTAGGATTAGGGTAAGGATTAGGTTTTGGCTGAGTTTGAGGGTGACTTTAAGAGTGAGGGTTAGGTTTATGGTGAGGGTTAGGACTAGGGTTAGGGTTAGGGTAAGGGTGAGGGTTAGGTATAGGGTGAGGGTGTGGGTAAATGTTAGGGTGACGGTTAGGGCGAGAGTGAGGGTTAGTGTTAGGGTCAGGGTAAGGGTTAGGGTGAGGGTAAGTGTTAGGTTGAGGGTTATGGTGAGGGTGAGGCTTAGGGTTAGCATTAGGGTTAGGGTGAGGGTGAGGGTTAGGTTGAGGGTTAGGGTTAAGGTTAGGGATAGGGTGAGGATTAGGGTTAGGGTTAGGTTTAGGGTGAGGTTTAGGATGAGGGGTAGGGTTAGGGTTAGAGTGATTGTTAGGTTTAGTTTGAGGATTAGGGTTAGGGTGAGGTTTAGTTTTACTGTGAGGTTTATGGTTAGGGTTAAGAAGAGTGTTAGGGTTATGTTGAGGGTGAGGGTGAGGGTGAGGGCTAGGTTTAGGGTTAGTGTGAGTGTTATTGTTAGGGTGAGGGTTAGGTTTAGGTTGAGGGTTAGGGTTAAAGTAAGAGTTAGGTTTAGGGTTAGGGTTAGGGTGAGGGTCAGGGTCAGGGTGAAGGTTTGGTTTAGGTTGAGGGTTAGGTTTAGGGTGAGGGTTAGGGTTAGGGTGAGCGTTAGGGTGATGGTGAGGGTTAGGGTGAGGGTGAGGGTTAGGTTTAGAGTTAGGGTTAGGCTGAGTGTTAGGGTTAGGGTTAGGGTTAGGGTGAGAGTTAGGGTGAGGTGTCGGGATACGGTTAGACTGAGGGTTAGGGTTAGTGTGAAAGTTAGGGGTAGGGTTAGGGTTAGTGTTAGGATAATATTTAGGGTGAGGGTTAGTTTGAGGGTGAGGGTTAGAGTGAGCATTAGGTTTAGGTTCAGTGTGAGGTTTAGGGTTAAGGTGATGTTTAGTGTGATGTTGAGTGTTAGTTTGAGGGTGAGGGTGAGGGTGAGGCTGAGGGTGAGGGTTAGGGTGAGGGTGAGGTTAATTTAGGAAAACGATTAGAGTTAGGGTTAGGCTGAGGGTGAGGGGGAAAGTGAGGGTGAGGGTTAGGGTTAGGGCTCGGGTGAGGGTTAGGGTTAGGGCTAGGTTGAGGGTCAGGGTTAGTGTGAGGGTTAGTGTGATGGTGAGTGTCAGGGTGAAGGTGAGGGTTAGAATGACGGTGAGGGTGAGGTTGAGGGTTAGGGTTAGGATTAGGGTTAGGGTGAGTTTTAGGGTTAGGGCTAGGGTTAGAATTATTGTTAGGGTTAAGGTTAGGATGAGGGTGAGGTTTATTGTTAGGTTTAGGGTTAGGGTGAGGGTGAGGGTGGGGTTGAGGGTTAGGGTTAGGCTTAGGGTTATGGTTAGAGTAAGGCTGATGGGGAAGGGGAGGTTGAGGGTGAGTGTTAGGGTTAAGTTTAGGGTTAAGGTTAGGGCTTGTGTGAGGGTGAGGGTTAGGCTGAGGGTGAGGATGAGGGTTTTGGTTAGGTAAAGGTTAGGGTTAGGGTGAGGATTAGGGTGAGGATGAGGATTAAGCTGAGGTTAGGTTCAGGGTGAGGGTTAGTGATAGGGTTAGGGTAAGGGTTAGGGTTAGGGAGATGTTTAGGGTGAGGTTGAGGGTTAGGGTGAGGGTGACGGTGAGGGTGAGGGTGACGGTGAGGTTTAGGTTTAGGGTGAGGGTTAGGATTAGGAATAGGATTAGGGTTAGTGTTAAACTGAGGTTGAGGGTCAGGGTGAGGGTCAAGGTTATGGTCAAGTTTAGGGTTAGGTTTAGAGTGAGGGTTAAGGTTAGTGTGAGGTTTATGGTTAGAGTTAAGGTGAGGGTAAGGGTTAGGGTTAGGGTAAGCGTTAGGATGAGTGTGAGGGTTTGGATTCGGCTTTGTGTTAGGGTTAGGGTGAGGGTTAGCTTTTAGGTGATGTTTAGAGTGAGGGTGAGGGTTAGTGTGAGGATCAGGGTTCGGGTCCGGGTGAGGGTTCGGTTGATAGTGAGTGTTAGGGTGAGGGTGAGTGTTCGGGTGAGGGTGAGGATTAGGGTATGGTTGAGGGTTTGGGTTAGGATGAGAGTCAGGGTGAGGTGTCGGGATAGGGTTAGGGTGAGGGTTAGGGTTAGTGTGAAGGTTAGGGTTAGGGTTAGGTTTAGGGTTAGGATAAGGGTTAGTGTGAGGGTTAGGGTTAGTGTGATGTTTAGGGTGAGGTTGAGCGTGAGGGTTAAGTTGAGGGTGAGGGTGAGTGGGAGAGTGATGGTGAGGGTTAGATTTAGGGTTAGGTTTAGAGTGAGGGTAAGTGTTTGGGTTACTATTAGGGTTATGGTAAGGGTTAGGTTGATTGGGAGGGTGAGGGTGAGGGTGAGGGTGAGGGTCTTGGTTACGTAAGTGTTAGGGTTACGTTTAGGTTGATACTGAGGGTTAGGGTTAGCGTTAGGGTTAGGGTGAAGTTTAGTATGGGGGTTAGGGTTCGGGTTAGGTTTCGGGTTAGGGTTGGGTGAGGGTAAGGGTGAGCATAAGGTTTAGGGTGAGGGTTAGGTTGAAGGTAAGGGATAGGTTTATCGTGAGGGTAAAGGTTAGGGTTAGGTTGAGAGTGAGGGTGAAGGTAAGGGTAAGTGTTAGGGTCAGAATTAGGGTGAGGGTGAGGGTTAGGGTTACCATTAGGGTTAGGTTTAGGATTAGGTTGAGTGTTAGGGTTAGGGTTAGTGTTAGTGTTAGGGCTAGGGTGCAGGTTAGGGTTACGGTTAGAATGAGGGTGAGGGTCAGTGTTAGGGTTAGGGTTAGGGTGAGGCTGAGGCTGTGGCTGAGGGTGAAGGTGAGGGTGAGGGTGAGGATTAAGGTTAGGGTTAGGATTAGGGTGAGGACTAATGTGAGGGTGATGTTTTTGTTTAGGAAAAGTTTAGGGTTAGGTTTATGGTGAGGATTAGGGTGAGGGTGAGGTTTAAGGTGAGGGTTAGGGATAGGGTCAGTGTTAGGGTTAGGGTTCGGGGGAGGGTTAGGGTTAACTTGATGTTTATGGTGACGGTGAAGGTGAGATTGAGGGTTCGGGTGAGGGTTAGGGTTAGGGTGAGGCTTAGGGTTAGGGTTAGGTTTAGGTTTAGGGTGAGGGTAAGTGTTATGATGATGAAAGGTAGGGTGAGGGTGAGGTTTAGGGTTAGGGTTAGGGTTAGGGTGAGGGTTGGGGTGAGGTTTAGGGTTAGGTTTAGGGTGAGGTTTAGGGTGAGGGTTAGGGTGAAGGTTAGGGTTAGGGTTAGGGTTTGGGGTAGGGTAAGGGTTAGGGGGAGGGGAAGGGGTAGGGTGAGGGTTAAGGAGAGGGTGAGGGATAGGGTTATGCTGAGGGTAAGGGTTAATCTAAATGTTAGGTTGAGAGTGAGCATTTGTGTTAGCATCAGGGTTGGGTTGAGGGTTAGGGTTAGGGTTAGGCTGAGGGCTAGTTTTAGGGTTATGCTGAGGGTTAGGTTTAGGGTTAGGGTGAGGGTAAGAGTTAGGATGACAGCTAGGGTGAGGGTCAGGGTTAGGGTTAGGTTTAGGGATAGGGTGAGGGTTAGGGTGAGGGTTAGGTTTAGGTTTAGGGTGAGGGTTAGGGTGAAGTTTAGGGTTAGGGTTATGGTTTGGGGTAGGGTGAGGTTTAGGGGGAGGGGACGGGGTAGGGTGAGGGTTAAGGAGAGTGTGAGGGATAGGGTTATTTTGAGGGTAATGGTTAATCTAAGGGTTAGGTTGAGAGTGAGCATTTGTGTTAGCATTATGGTTGGGTTGAGGGTTAGTTTTAGTGTTAGTTTGAGGGGTAGTTTTAGGGTTAGGGTGAGGGTTACGGTTAGGGTTAAGGTGAGGTCAAGGGTTTGGGTGAGGGTGAGGGTGAGGGTTAGTGTTAGCCTTAGGGTGAGGGTGAATGTTAGGGTTAGGGATAGGGTGAGTGTGAGTGTGAGGATTAGGTTTAGGATTAGGGTTAGGGTTAGTGTTAGGCTGAGGTTTAGGCTGATGGGTAGGGTTTACAGTTAGGGTTAGGGTTAGGTTTAGTGGGAGTGTTAGGGTTAGGTTTAGGGTTAGGGTTAGGGTTCGGGTTTGGGTGAGGGTTTGGGTTAAGGTGTGGATGAGGGTTAGGGTTAGTGTGAGGACTAGCTTTAGGGTTAGGATTACTGTTAGTGTTAGGATTAGGGTGAGGGTAAGGGATAGGGTTAGTTTTATGTTTAGGGTGAGGGATCAGGTTAGTGTGCGGATTAGGGTTAGGGTTAGGTGAAGGATCGGGTAAGGGTTAGGGTGAGAGTTAGGGTGAGGGTGAGTATTATGATTAGGTTAAGGACTAGGGTTAGGCTGAGGGTGAGGGTGAGGTTGAAGTTTATGATTAGGGTTAGAATGAGGGTTAGGTTTAGGGTGATGTTTAGGGTGAGGGTTAGGGTGAGGGTGAGGGTTCGAGTGAGGGTGAGGATTAGGGTGTGGATGAGGGTTAGCATGAGTGTGAGGTTTACAGTTAGGTTTAGGGTGTGGGTTAGGGTTAGGGTTAGGATTAGGGTGAGGTTTAGGGTGAGGGGTAGGGTCAGCGTTGGGGTGAGGTTTAGGTTTAGTGTGAGGTTTAGGGTTAGGTTTAGGGTAAGTGTGAGGATAAGGGTTAGTGTGAGGGATAGGGTTATTGTTAGGGTTAGGGTGAGGGTGAGGGTGAGGGTTATGTTTAGGGTTAGGTTGAGGGTTAGGTTTAGGCTAAGGCTTAGGGTTGGGGATAGGTTAAGGGTGAGTGTGAGGGTGATGTTTAGAGGTAGGTTTAGGGTGAAGGTGAGGGTTCCGTTTAGGATTAGGGTTAGGGTTAGTGTTAGGGTGAGGGTGCGGGTTAGTTTTAGGATTAGGGTTAGGGTTAGGCTTCAGGTGAGGGTGAGGTTGAGGTTTAGAGAGAGGATTAGGCTTAGGGTTACAGTTAGTGTGAGAGTGAGGGTTAGGTTGAGGTGAGGGTTCATGTTTGGGTGAGGGTTAGGGTGATGGTGTGGGTTAGGGTGAGGGTGAGGTTTAGGTTTAGTGTTAGCTTTAGGGTGAGTGTTAGGATCAGGGTTAGGATTAGGGTAGGGGTGAGGGCTAGGTTGAGGGTGAGGGGTAGGGTGAGGGGTAGGGTTAAGGTTAGGATGAGGGTGAGGGTTAGGTTTAGTGTGAGGGTTAGGGTTAGTGTGAGTTTGAGGGTGAGGGTGAGGGTTAGGGTCAGGGTGAGGGTTAGGGTTAGGGGTAGGGGTAGGGTGAGGGTTAGCGTTACGTTTAGATTGAGGGTTAGGGTGAGGGTAAGGTTATGGTAAGGGTGAGGGTGAGGCTTAGGTTTAGTGTGAGGGTTAGGGTTAGTGTAAGGTTAAGGGTTAGGGTGAGATTTAGGGTAAAAGTGAGGCTTAGTGTTAGCGTGAGTTTGAGGGTGAGGGTGAGGTTTAGGGTTAGGTTGAGGGTTAGGGTTAGGGTTAAGGTGAGGGTTAGGGTTAGGGTTAGGGTGAGGGTTTGGGTGAAGTGGGAGGTTTATGGTTAGTGTTGGGTTTAGGGTTAGGGTGAGGCTGTGGGTGAGGGTTAGGTTTAGGATTAGGGTTAGTGTTAGGATTAGGCTGAGGGTCAGTATGAGGGTGAGGGTGAGGGTTAGGTTTTGGGTGAGGGTTCGGGTTAATGTTAGGGTTAGGGTTAGGTTGAGGGATAGGATTAGGGTTAGTGTTAGGATGAGGGATAGGCTGTGGAGTAGGGTTAGGTTTAGGGTGAGGGTTAGGGTTAGTGTGAGTTTTAGGGTTAAGGTTAGGGTCAGGGATTTGATTAGGTTAGGGGTAAGGGTTAGGGTGAGGGTTAGGATGAGGGTGAGGTTTAAGTTTAGGGATAGGGTTAGGATGAGGTTAGGGTGAGGGCTAGGGTGAGTGTGTGGGTTAGGGTTAGGGTTAGGGATAGGGTGAGGATTAGGTTTAGGGTTAGGGTTAGGGTTAGGGTCAGTCTTAGGCTGAGGTGAAGGGTTAGGGATAGGGTGAGGGTTAGGTTTAGTGTGAGGGTTAGGGTTTGGGGTAGGGTTAGGGTGAGGGCTAGGGTGAGTGTGAGGGTTAGGATTTTATTTAGGGATAGGGTAAGGATTAGCGTTAGGGTTAGTGTTAGGGTGAGGTTTAGGCTGATGTGTAGGGTTACAGTTAGGGTGAGGGTTAGGTTTAGTGGGAGTGTTAGGATTAGGTTTAGGGTTAGGGTTAGGGTGAGGGTTCGGGTGAGCGTTAGGGTTAATGTGTGGGTGAGGTTTAGGGTTAGTGTGAGGACTAGGTTTAGGTTTAGGGTTACTGTTACGGTTAGGGTTAGGGTGAGGGTAAGGGTTAGGGTTAGTGGTATGGTTAGGGTGAGGGTTCGGGTTAGTGTGAGGGTTAGGGTTAGGGTTAGGTAAAAGTGAGGTTAAGGGTTAGGTTGAGGGTTAGGGTGAGGGTGAGGGTTAGGATTAGAGTTACCGTTAGGATTAGGGTTAGGGTGAGGGTGAGGTTGAGGTTCAGTGTTAGGGTTATGGTTAGGGTTATTGTTAGTGTTAGGTTGCGGGTGAGGGTGAGGGTGAGGGTGAGGGTTAGGGTTAGGGTAGGGTTAGGTTTGGCTGAGGATGAGGGTGAGAGTGAGGGTGAGGGTTAAGGTTAGGGTTAGGTTTAGGGTGAGGGCTAGGGTGAGGGTGATATTTTTGGTTAGGAAAGGTTTATTCTTAGGTTTAGGGTGAGGATTTGGGTGAGGATGAGGTTTAAGATGAGGGTTAGGGTTAGGGTGAGGGTTAGGGTTAGGGTTAGCGTGAGGTTTAGGGTTAGGGTGATGTTTAGGGTGAGGGTGAAGGTGAGAGTGAGGGTTCAGGTGAGGGTTAGGGTTAGGGTGAGGGTTAGGGTTAGGGTTAGGGTTAGGGTGAGGATAAGGGTTAGGATGACAGTTAGGGTGAGGGTGAGGGGTAGGGTTAGGTTTGGGTTAGGGTGATGTTTACGGTGAGGGTGAGGGTGAGAGTGAGGATTCGGTTGAGGGTGTGGCTTAGGGTGATGGTGAGGGTTAGGTTGAGAGTGAGGGTTCGGGTGAGGGTGAGAGTTAGTGTGTTGGTGAGGGTTAGGGTGACGGTGAATGTTAGGGTTAAGGGTAGGATTAGGATGAGGGTTAGGGTTAGGATTAGGGTGAGGGTTAGGGTGAGGGATATGGTTAGGGATAGTGTGAGGATTAGGGTTAGTGTGAGGGTTAGGTTAGGGTTGGTGTAAGGATAAGGGTTAGGTTGAGGATTAGGGTGAAGTGAGGGTTAGGGTTAGATTAAGGGTTAGGGTGAGGGTTAGGGTAAGGGTTAGGGTTAGGGTTAGGGTTAGGGTGAGTGTGAGGGTTAAAGTTAGGGTTAGGGTGAGGGTTAGGGTTGGGGTGAGGGTTAGGTTTAGGCGTTGGGTGAGGGTTCGGGTGAATGTGAGTGTTAGGGTGTGGGTGACGGTTAGGGTTAGGTTGAGGGATAAGGTGACGGTGAGGGTTAGGGTGAGGGTTAGGTTCAGGGTGAGGGTAGGGTTAGGTTTAGGCTGAGGGTTAGGGTTAGGTTGATATTTATGGTGAAGGTGAGTGTTAGGGTCTGGGTTAGGGTGAAGGTTAGGTTAAGGGTTAGGGTTAAGGTTAGGGTGAGCGTGAGGATGAGGGTTAGGTTTATGATTAGGGTTAGGGTTTTGCTTAGTGTGAATGTTAGGGTCAGGATTTGGGTTCGGGTGATGGTGAGGGTTAAGGTGTGTGCGAGGGTTAGGGTTAGGCTGAGGATTAGGGTTAGGGTTAGGATTAAGGTGAAGGTTAGGGTGAGAGGTAGGCTTAGGGTTAGGATGAGGATTAGGCTTACTGTGAGGGTTACGGTGAAGATGATGGTTAGGGTTAGCATTAGAGTTAGGATGATGGTTAGGGTGAGGGTTAGGTTTAGGGTTAGGGTTAGGGTGATTTTGAAGGTGAGGGTGAGATTAAGTGTTAGGATTAGTGTTAGGGTTATTGTTAGAGTGAGGTTGAGGGTTTTGTTTAGGGTGAGGGTTAGGGTTAGGGTGAGGGTTATGGTTAGGGTGAAGGTTAGCATTAGGGTGATGTTTATTGTGAGGGTGAGTGTTAGGGTGAGGGTGAGTTTCAGGGTGAGGGTGAGGGTTTGTTTGATCGTGAGGGTTAAGCTGTGGTTGAGAGTTAGGGTTAGAGTGAGGGTAGGGTGACGGTGAGTGTTAGGGTGCAGGTTAGATTTAGTGTTAGGGTTAGTGTGATGCTGAGGGTGAGCGTGAGGGTGACGGTTAGGGTGAGTGTGATTGTGAGGGTTAGGTTTAGGGTTAGGGTTAGGGTGAGTTTTATGGTTATGGTTAGGGTTACGGTGTGGATGAGGCATTACGGTTAGGGTTAGGGTTATTTTTAGGGTTAGTGTTAGGGTTAGGGTGAGGGTGAGGGTGAGGTTCAGCATTAGCGTTAGTGTTAGGGTTACGGTGAGGATGGGGGTGAGGGTTAGGGTTAGGATTAGGGTTAGGTTTAGGTTTAGGCTGAGTGGGATGGGGAGATTTAGGGTGAGGGTTAGGGTTATGGTTAGGTTAAGGCCTAGGGTGAGGATGAGGGTTAGGCTGAGGGTGAGGGTGAGAGTTTCGGTTAGGTAAGGTTTAGAGTTAATTTTAGGGTGAGGATTAGGTTGAGTTTGAGGGTTAGTGTTAGTGTTAGTGTTAGGTTGAGGGTTAGGGTTAGGATTTGGGTGAGTGTTGGTGTTAGGGTTATGTTTAGAGTGTGGTTTAGAGTTAGGGTGGGGTTAGGGGTCCGGTGAGGGTGAGGGTTAGGGTGTGGGAGAGGGTTAGGGTTAAGTTGAGTGTTAAGGTGACGGTGAGTGTTAGGTTGAATGTGAGGGTTAGGGTTAGGTTGAGGGTGAGGTTTAGGTTTAGGGTGAGGGTTAGGGTGAGGGTTAGTGTGAGGGGGTAGGGTTAGGGTTAGGGTGAGGGTTAGGGTTAGTGTGAGGGTTAAGGTTATGGTGAGGGTAAGTGTTAGGTTGAGGGGTATGGTTAGGGATAGTGTGAAGGCTAGGGTGAGGGTGAGGTTTAGGTTGAGTGTGAGGGTGAGTGTTTCGTTAGGCAAGGGATAGGGTTAGGGTTAGGGTGAGGATTAGGGAAGGGAGAGGGTTAGATAGAGGGTTAGTGTCAGGGTGAATGTCAGGGTTAGGGTTAGGGTGAGGGGTAGGGTTAGGGTTAGGGTGAGGTTTAGGTTTAGTGTGAGGGTTAGGGTTAGCGTTAGGGTTAGGGTTAGTGTGAGGATAAGGGTTAGGATGAGGGTTAGGTTGTTGGTGAGGTTTAGGGTTATCGTTTGTTTTAGGTTGGGTTAGGGTGAGGTTTAGGGTCAGGGTTAGGGTAAGGGTTAGGGTTAGGGTTAGGGTTAGTGTGAGGGTTAGTTTTAGGGTTAGGGTTTGTGTGAGGATAAGGGTTAGGGTTTGGGTTAGGGTGAGAATGAGGGGTAGGGCTAGCGTTAGGTTTATGGTAATGGTCAGGGTAAGGGTTAGGGTTAGGGTTAGGGTTAGGGTGAGGGTGTGGGTTAGAGTTAGGGTTAGGGTTGGGTGAGGGTTCGGGTTAGGCTTAGGGTGAGAGTTCGGGTTCGGGTGAGGGTTCGGGTTCGGTTGAGGGTGAGTGTGTGGGTGACGGTTAGGTTTAGGGTTTAAGTGATGGTAAGGTTTAGGATGAGGGTGAGGATTAGTGTTAGGGTGACGGTGAGGGTGCCGGTTAGTGTTAGGGTTAGTGTTAGGATTAAGGTTAGGTTTAGGGTTACTGTTATGGTGAGGGTAAGTGCTAGGGTAAGGTTTAGGGTGAGTGTGAGTGTTAGTGTTAGAGTTAGGGTGAGGGTTAGGGTTAGGGTGAGGGTTAGTGTTAGGGTGAGGGTGAGGGTAAGGTTTAGGGTTAGGGTTAGTGTGAGTGTTAGGATAAGGGTGAGGGTTAGGGATAGGGTTAGGGTTAGGGTGAGATTTAGGGCTGGATTTAGGTTTAGAGTCAGGGTATGGTTAAGGCTTAGGGTGAGGGTTAGGTTCAGGTTGAGGGTTAAGGTTAGGTTGAGGGTGAGGGTAAGTTTTAGGGTGAGGACCAGGGTTAGGTTTAGGGTTAGAGAGAGAGTTAGGGTTAGGGTTAGGGTGAGGTTTAGGGATAGGCTTAGGGTGAGGGTTAGGGTTAGATTTAGAGTTAGGGTGAGGTTCAGTGTGAGGGTTAGTGTTTGGATTAGAGTTAGAGATAGGGTTAGGGTGAGGGTTAGACTGAGGGGTAGGATTAGTGTTAGAGTGAGGGAAAGGGGGATGGTAAAGGTTACGGTGAGGGTTAGGGTGAGGGTGAGGTTTAGGGATAGCATTAGGTTTAGTGTTAGGGTTAAGGTGAGGTTTAGTGTTAGAGTTAGGTTGAGGGTGACATTTAGGGTTAGCATTAGGGTTACGGTTAGGTTTAGTTAGAGGGTTAGGATTAGGGTAGGGTTAGGATTATGGTTAAGGTTAGGGTTAGGCTGATTATTGGGATGAGGGTGAGGATTAGTGTTAGGGTTAGGTTTAGGGTGTGGGCTAGGGTGAGGGTGAGGTTTTACGTTAGGAAAAGCTTAGGGTTCGGTTTACTGTGAGGATTAGGGTGAGGGTGAGGTTTAAGGAGAGGATTAGGGTTAGGGTGAGGATTAGGGTTATGTTTAGGGTGAGATTTAGGTTTAGGGTGATGGTTAGGGTGAGGGTGAGGGTTAGGGTGAGGGTGAGGGTGAGGGTGAGGTTGTTGGTGAGGATTAGGGTTAGGGCTAGGGGGACAGTGAGGTTTAAGATGAAGGTGAGGATTACGGTTAGGTTTAGGGTGAGGGTTAGGGAAAGAATTAGGGTGAGAGGGAGGGTTAGGGTTAGGGTGAGGGTTAGGTTTAATGTGACGTTAGGGTTAGGGTTATGGTTAGTGTGAGGATAAGGGTTCGGGTGAGGGTTAGCGTTACGGTTAAGGTGAGATTTAGGGTGAGGGTTAGGGTGAGGGTGAGGGTGAGGGTGAGGGTGAGGGTGTGTTTTATAATGTGGGTGAAGTTTAGGGTTAGGGTGATCGTTAAGGTGATGTTGAGTGTTAGGTTGAGAGTGAGTGTTAGGTTTAGGGTTAGGGTTAGGCGAAATGTGAGGATTAGGGTTAGAGTTAGGGTTATGGTGAGGGTACGGGTTAGGGTGAGGTTTATGATGAGGGTGAGGGTTAGGGTTAGCATTAGGGTTAGGCTTAGGATTAGGGTTAGGGTGAGGGTGAGGGCTAATGTTAGTATTAGGGTTAGGGTTAGGGTTAGGGTGAGGATGAGGTTTAGAGTGAGGGTAAGGGTTAGGGCGAGGTTTAGGGTGAGGTTGTAGAATAATGTTAGCATTAGGGTTACTGGGAGGGTGAGGGTTAAGCTGAGTGTTATGGTTATGCTTAGGGATACAGTTTGGATTAGGGTTACAGTTAGGTTTAGGGTGAGGGTAAGGCTGAGGGCTAGGGTTAGGTTTAGCGTTATGGTGAGGGTTAGGGTTAGGGTGAGGGTTAGGATTAGGATTAGGTTCAGGTTGAGGTTGATAGTGAGGGTAACGGTTATGTTGAGGGTTAGAGTGAGGTTTAGGGTTAATGTTTTGGTTAGGGTAAGGGTGAGGGTAAGGATTACAGTGAGAGTTAGTTTGAGGGTTAGTTTGAGGGTGAGGGTTTTGGTGAGGCTTAGGGTTACAGTTAGGGATAGGTTGATGATTAGGGTTAGTGTGAGGGTTAGGGTCTGGGTAAGGGTTAGGGTTAGATTTAGGGTGAGGGTGAGGGTGAGCATTAGAATTAAGATTAGGGTTAGGGTTAGAGTAAGGTGAGATTGAGGGTGAGGGTTAGGGTTTGGGATAGAATTAGGGTGAGGGTGAGCATGAGGTTTATGTTTAAGATTAGGGTTAGGGTTATGGTGAGGGTTACGGTGAGGGTGAGAGTGAGGCTTAGGCTTAGAGTTAGGATGAAGTTTAGGTTTACGGTGAGGGCTACGGTGCGGGTGAGTTTTAAGGTGAGTGTGCAGGTGAGGTTGAGGGTTTTGGTTAGGTAAGGGTTATGTTTAGGGTTAGGGTGAGGATTAGGGTGAGGGTGAGGGTTAGGGTGAGGCTCAGGGTTAGGGTGAGAGTTAGAGTTACGGTGAGGGTTAGGGTTAGGTTGAGGCTGAGGGTTAGGTATAGGGTAAGGGTTAGGGTTAGTTTGAGGCTGAGGGTTAGGTATAGTGTAAGAGTTAGGGTTAGTTTGAGACTGAGGGTTACGTATAGGGTAAGGGTTAGGGTTATGGTGAGAGTTAGGGTTAGGGTAAGTGTTAGGGTGAGGGTGAGGTTTAGGGTTAGGGTTAGGGTTAGTGTAATAGTTAGAGTTACGGTGAAGGTTAGGGTTAGAGTTAGGATTAGGGTTAGGGTAAGGGTTAGGGTGAGGGTGAGGGTTAGGGTTAGGGTTAGGGTGAGGTTGCGGGTGAGGGTTAGGGTGATTGTGAGTGTGAGGGTTTCGGTTATGTAAGGGTTAGGGTTAGGGTTAGGGTGAGGATTAGGGTGAGGGTGAGGGTTATCGTTAGGGTCAGGTTTAGGGTGAGGTTAAGTGTTAGGGTGAGGGTGAGTGTGAGTGTGAGTGTGAGGGCGAAGGTGAGGGTTTCGGTTAGGTAAGGTTTAGGGTTATGGTTAGGGTGAGGATTAGGGTGAGAGTGAGGTTTAGGGTGAGGTTAGTTGAGGCTGAGGGTTAGGGTGTGGGTGAGGATTCAGGTGAGGGTGAGGGTTCGGTGAGGGTGAGAGTTAAAGTTAGGTTTAGGGTGAGGGTTAGGGTTGAGGTGAGGGTTAGGGTTATGGTTAGGGTGAGGATGAGGATTCGGGTTCGGGTGAGTGTGAATGTTAGGGTGTTGGTGACGTTTAGGGTTAGGGTGAGGGTGATGCTGAGTGTTAGGGTTAGGGTTAGTTTGAGGATAAGGGTTAGGGTGAGGATTAGGGTGAGTGTGAGGGTTAGGGTTAGCATAAGGTTTAGGGTGAGGTTTAGGGTTAGGGTTAGGGTAAGGATTAGGGTTAGGTAAGGGTTAGGGTTAGGGTTAGGGTTAGTGTTAGGTTGAGTGTTAGGCTTAGGATTAGGGTTAGGGTGAGGGTTAGGGTTAAGTTTAGGGTTAGGGTAAGGTTAGGGTTAGCATGAGGTTTAGGGTTAGGGTGATGTTTAGGGTGACGGTGAGGGTTAGGGTGATGTTGAGGTTGAGCTTGAGGGTTAGGGTGAGGGTGAGGGTGAGTGGGAGGGTGACGGTGAGGGTTAGGTTTAGGGTGAGGGTAAGATTTAGGGTTAGGATTAGGGTTAGGGAAAGGGTTAGGCTGAGGGTGAGGGTGAGGTTACGTAAGTTTTAGGGTTAGGTTTAGGGTGAGGATTAGGGTGAGGGTGAGGGTTAGTGTTAGGTTGAGGTTTAGGGGTAGGGTTAGGGTGAGGGTTAGGGTGAGAGTTAGGATTAAGGTTAGGATGAGGGTTAGGCTTAGTGTGAGTGTTCCGGTTAGGTTTAGGGTTAGTGTGAGGATAAGGGTTAGGGTGAGTGTTAGGTTGAGACTGATTGTTAGGGTTAGCGTTAGAGTTAGTTTGAAGGTTAGAGTGGGGGTTAGGGTGAGGGTTAGGTTTCGGGTTAGGGTTGGGTGAGGTTTAGGATGAGGGTAAGGGTTAGGGTTAGGGTGAGAGTGAGGGTGAGGGTAAGGGTTAGGGTTAGGGTGAGAGTGAGGGTGAGGGTGAGGTTTAGGGTTTGCATTAGGGTTAGGGTTAGGGTTAGATTGAGTGTTAAGTTTAGGGTTAGGGTGCAGGTTAAGGTTAGGGTTAGAGTGAGGGTGAGGGTCAGGGTTAGGGTTTGGATTAGGTTTAGTGTTAGGGTGAGGCTGAAGGTGAGGCTGAGGGTGAGGGTGAAGGTGAGGGTTAAGTTTAGGGTTAGATTTAGGGTGAGGGCTAGGGTGAGGGTGATGTTTTTGTTTAGGATAGGTCTAGGGTTAGGTTTAGCGTGAGGATTAGTGTGGGGGTGAGGTTTAAGGTGAGGGGTAGGTTTAGGGTTAGGGTGAGGGTTAGGGTTAGGGTGAGGGTTAGGGTTAGGGTGATGTTTAGGTTGAGGGTGAAGGTGAGAGTGAGGGTTCGGGTGAGGGTTAGGGTTAGGGTGATGGTTAGTGTTAGGGTAACGGTTAGGTTTAGGGGGAGCGTAAGTGTTAGGATGACAGTTAGGGTGAGGGTGAGGGTTAAGGTTAGGTTGAGGATTAGGGTGAGTGTTAGGGTGAGGGTTAGTTTTAGGGTTAGGGTGAGGGTTAGGGTGAAGGTTAGGGTGAAGGTTAGGTTTAGGGTTTGGGTTAGGGTGAGGGTTAGGTGAGAAGGAGTAGGGTGACGGTTAGGGAGAGGGTGAGGGATAGGGTTATGGTGAGGGTAAGGTTTAGGCTGAGGCTTAAGTTGAGAATGAGCATTTGTGTTAGCATCAGGGTTGGGTTGAGGGTTAGTGTTAGGCTGAGGGGTAGTTTTAGGTTTAGGGTGAGGGTTAGGGTTAGGGTTAGGGTTAGGTTGAGGTTAAGGGTTAGGGTGTGGGTGAGGGTGAGGGTTAATGCTAGACTTAGGGTGAGGATGAGGGTTAGGTTTAGGGTTAGGGTGAGTGTGAGTGTGAGGGTTAGGTTTAGGATTAGGGTTAGCGTTAGGGTTAGGCTGAGGTTGAGGTTATGAGTGAGGGTGAGGTCTAGGGTTAGGGGTAGAGGTAAAGTTAGGGTTAGATTTAGGGTTAGTATTAGGGTTAGGGTTAGGATTAGGCTGAGGTTGAGGGTGAGGGTGAGGGTGAAGGTGAGGTTTAGGGTTAGGGTTAGGGGTAAAGTTAGGGTTAGTTTGAGCGGTAGGATGAGGGTGAGGGTTAGGGTTAGCGTTAGTTTTAGGGTGAGGTTTAGGGTGAGAGTTGAGTGTTAGGGTTAGGGTTAGGGTGAGCGTGTGGGTTAGGGTTAGTGTGAGGTTGAGGATCTGTGTTAGGGTTAGGGTTAGGCTTAAATTTAGGATGAGGGTGATGGTGAGGGTTAGAATTAGGATTAGGGTTAGGGTTAGAATTAGGTGAGAGTGAGGATGAGGGTTAGGGTTTGGGTTAGAATTAGGGTGAGGGTGAGCATAAGGGTTATGGTTAGGATTAGGGTTAGAATTATTGTTAGGGTTAGGGTGAGAGTGAGGGTGAGGCTTAGGGTTAGGATTAGGGTTAGGGTTAGTGTGAGGATCAGGGTTAGGGTGAGTTGTAGGGTTACGGTGAGGGTTAGGGTTAGGGTTAGGTTGAGGCTAAGGTTTAGGCTGAGGGTTAGGGTAGGTTTAGGGTGAGGTTTAGGTTTAGGGTGAGGGCTTTGGTGAGGGTGAGTGTTAAGGTGAGTGTGAGGGTGAGGTTGAGGGTTTTGGTTAGGTAAGGGTTACGGTTAGGGTTAGGGTGAGGATTAGGTTGAGGATGAGGTTTAGGTTGAGTGTTAAGTTGAGGGTGAGGGTTAGGGTGAGGGTGAGGGTGAGGGAGATCATGAGGGTTCAGGTGAGTGTGAGAGTTCGGGTGAGGTTGAGGGTTCGGGTGTGGGTCAGGTTTAGGTTTAGGGTGAGGGTTAGGGTGACGCTGAGGGTTAGGGTGAGGGTGAGGTTTAGGATTGGGGTTAGGGTGAGGGATTGGTTTAGGATGAGTGTTAGGGTGAGGGGTAGGGTTAGGGTTAGGAAGAGGGTTAGGGTTAGGGTGAAGGTTCGGGTTAGTTTGAGTGTTAGGGTGAAGGTGAGTTTGAGGTTGAGGGTTAGGGTGAGGGTGATGGTGATGGTGAGGGTTAGGGTTAGGATTCGGGTTAGGGTTAGGTTGAGAGTTAGGGTTAGGTTTAGGATGAGGATGAGGGTGAGGGTGAGGGTGAGGGTTAGGGTTAGGGTTAGGTTTAGGATTAGGTTTACGTTTAGGGTAAGGGTTAGGGTTAGGGTTAGGGTGAGGGTTAGGTTTAGGTTTAGGGTGAGGTTTAGGGTTAGGATTAGGACGAGGGTGAGGGTTAGGTTGAGGGGTAGGTTTAGGGATAGGGTAAGGGTTAGGGTTAGGGTGACGGTTAGGTTTAGGGTTAGGGTTAGTGTGAGGGTGAGGGTGAGGGTTAGGGTTAGGGTTAGGGTAAGGGTTAGGTTTAGGGTGAGGATTAGTTTTAGTTTTAGGTTTAGGGTGAGGGTGATGCTGAGGGTTAGGGTTAGGGTTAGTGTGAGGATAAGGGTTAGGGTGAGGATTAGGGTGAGGGTGAGGGTTAGGATTAGCATAAGGTTTAGGGTGAGGGTTAGGGTTAGTGTTAGGGTTAGGGTAAGTTTTAGGGTTAGGGTAAGGGTTAGTGTTAGGCTTAGGGTTAGGGTTATGGTTAGGGTTAGGGTCAGGGTTAGGCTTAGGTTTAGGGTTAGGGTGATGTTTAGGATGATGTTGAGGGTTAGGGTGAGGGTGAGCTTGAGCGTGAGAGTTAGGGTGAGGGTGAGTTGGAGGGTGACAGTGAGGGTTAGGGTTAGGTTTAGGGTGAGAATAAGAGTTATTGTTAGGATTAGGTTTAGGGTAAGAGTTAGGCTGAGGGTAGGGTGAGGGTGAGGTTTTCGGTTAGGGAAGGGTTTGGGTTAGGTTTAGGGTGTGGATTAGGGTCAGGGTGAGGGTTAGTGTTAGAGTTAGGGTTAGGGTGAGGGTTAAGCTTAGGGTTAGGATGAGGGTTAGGCTTAGTGTGAGAGTTACGGTTAGGTTAGGTTTAGTGTGAGGATAAGTGTTAGGATGAGTGTTAGGTTGAGACTGAGGGTTAGGGTTAGAGTTAGGGTTAGGGTGAAGGTTAAGTTGGCGGTTAGCGTTCTGGTTAGGTTTGGGTGAGGGTTAGGGTGAGCGTAAGGGTTAGTGTGAGGGTTAGGTTGAGGGTGAGGGATAGGGTTATGGTGAGGGTAAGGGTTAGGGTTAGGGTGAGAGTGAGGGTGGGGGTAAGGTAAGGGTTAGGGTCAGGGTTAGGGTTAGGCTGTGGCTTATGTTGCAAATGAGCATTTGTGTTAGCATCAGTGTTGGGGTGTGGGTGAGGGTTAGGGTTAGGCTGAGGGGTAGTTTTAGGGTTGGGTGAGGGTTAGGGTTAGGGTTAGGGTTAGGGTGAGATTAATGGTTAGGGTGTGGGTGAGTGTGAGGGTTAGGGTTAGCCTTAGGGTGAGTGTGAGGTTTAGGGTTAGGGTTAGAGTGAGTGTGAGTGTGAGGGTTAGGTTTAGGATTAGCGTTAGGGTTAGGATTAGGCTGAGGTTGAGGGTGAGGGTGAGGGTGAAGGTGAGGTTTAGGGTTAGGGTTAGGGTTAGAGTTAGATTTATTTTGTGCGCTAGGATGAGGATGAGGGTTAGGGTTAGTGTTAGGGTGTGGTTTTTGGTGAGTGTTGAGTGTTAGGGTTAGGGTTAGGGTGAGGGTGAGGGTTAGGGTTAGGGTGAGGGTGAGGATTAGGAATAGGGTGGGGGTTAGAGTTACAGTGAGGGTGAGGGTGAGGGTGAAGGTTATGATTATATTTAGGGTTAGGGATAGGGTGAGGGTGAGGGTTAGAGTGTTTTTGAGGGTTAGGGATAGCGTGAGGATTAGTTTTAGGGTGAGGGTTAGGGTTAGGATTAGGGTTAGGATGAGGGTTAGGGTAAGGGATAGGGTTAGTGTTAGGCTGAATGTTAGGATTAGTGTGAGAGTTAGGGTAAGGGTAAGGGATAGGGTTAGGGTGAGGTTAAGAATTAGGGAGAGGGTGAGGGTTAGCGTTAGGGTTAGGTTGAGGTTTAGGGTGTGGCTTAGGGTTATGTTTAGGTTTAGGGTGAGGGTTAGGGTTAGGGTTAGTGTGAGGTTTAGTTTGAGGGTGAGGGTGAGGGTAAAATTTAGGGTGTGGGTTAGGGTTTGTTTTAGGGTGAGGGTTAGTGTTAAGGTGAGGGTTAGTGTGAGGGTGAGATTTAGGTTATGGTTTAGGGTGAGGGTTAGGGTTAGGGTGAGGGTTATGGCGAGGGGTAGGGTTAGGGTTAGGGAGAGGGTTAGGGTTTGTGTGAGGGTTAGGGTTACGGTTAGAGTTAGGTTCAGTATGAGGATAAAAGTTAGGGTGAGGTTTAGGGTTAGGGATAGGGTTAGGGTTAGGGTTAGGTTTAGGGTAAGTGTTAGGGTTAGGGTGAATGTGAGTTTTAGGGTGAGGGATAGGGTTAGGGTTAGGGTAAGGGTTAGGTTTAGGGTGAGTATTAGATTTAGGGTTAGGGTTAGGGTGAGGGTGAGGATTAGGGTTAGGGTGAAGGTGAGGGTGAGTTTTAGGGTTAGGGTTACAGTTAGGGTGAGGATTAGGTTTAGGTTTATGATTAGGGTAAGAAGTAGGATTAGGTTGAGGGTTAGGTTTAGGGTTACAGTTAGGATGAGGGTGAGTCTGGGGGTTAGGGTTAGTGTGAGGATAAGGGTTAGGGTGAGGATTAGGGTGAGGTTGAGGGTTAGGGTTAGCATTAGGGTTAGGGTGAAGGTTAGGGTTAGTTTTAGTTTAAGGGTTAGGGTTAGGGTTAGGGTAAGGGTTAGGTTTAGGCTTAGGGTTAGGGTTAGCATTAGGGTGAGGGTGAGGCTTAGGGATAGTGTTAGGTGAGGGTTAGGGTTAGGCTTACGGTTAGGGTAAGGTTTAGGGTTAGGGTGAGGGTGATTTTTAGGGTGACGGTGAGGGTTAAGGTGAGGGTGAGCTTGAGCATGAGGGTTAGGTTGAGTGTGAGTGTGAGTGTGAGGATGACGATGAGGGTTATGTTTAAGGTTAAGTTTAGGGTGAGGG
Source organism: Dipodomys merriami (assembly GCF_024711535.1). Taxonomy (NCBI): domain Eukaryota; kingdom Metazoa; phylum Chordata; class Mammalia; order Rodentia; family Heteromyidae; genus Dipodomys; species Dipodomys merriami. The sequence goes on from NW_027206102.1 coordinate 2,109,987, forward strand.
TAAGGTTTAGGGTTAGGATTAGGGTTAGTGTAAGAGTTAGGCTGAGGGTGAGGGTTAGGGTTAGGGTGATTTTTAGGGTGACGGTGAGGGTTAGGGTGAGGGAGAGCTTGAGCATGAGGGTTAGGTTGACTGTGAGTGTGAGTGTGAGGGTGACCATGAGGGTTATGGTTAAGGTTAGGTTTAGGGTGAGGGTAAGGGTTAGGGTTAGGATTAGGGTTAGTGTAAGGGTTAGGCTGAGGGTGAGGCTGAGTGTTAGGGTTAGGGTTAGGGTGAGGGTTAGGGGTAGTGTGAGGGTTAGGTTGAGGGTGAGGTTGAGGGTCAGGGTGAGGTTGAGGGTGAGGTTGAGGGTTGGGGATAGGGTTAGGGTTATGGTTAGGGTGAGGGTGAGGGTGAGGTTTAGGGTTAGGGTTAGTTTTATTGTTATGGTTAGGGTTTTAGGGTTAGGATTAGTGTGAGAGCGAGGGTGAGGGTTAAGTTTAGAGTTACAGTTAGGGAGAGGGTGAGGGTGAGTGTTAGGGTTAGGGTTATGGTGAGGTGTAGGGTGAGGGGTAGGATTAGGGTTAGGGTGAGGGTTAGCATTAATGTGAGGATTAGGGTTAGGGTTATGGTTAGTGTGAGGATAAGGGTTAGGGTGAGGTTTAGGGTGGGAGTGAGAGTTAGGGTTAGCTTTAGTGTTAGGGTGAGGGTTAGGGTGAGGTTTAAGGTGAGGGTTTGTGTTAGTATGAGGGTGAGGTTTATAGTTCGGATTAGGGTGAAGGTTAGGGCTAGGGTGAGGTTTAGGGTATGGTTAAGGTGAGGGTTCGGGTTCAGGAGAGGTTGAGTTTTAGGGTGAGAGTGATGGTTCGGGTTCGGGTGAGGGTTAAGGTGACAGTGATGGTTAGGGTGATGTTCAGGCTTAGGGTTACTGTGAGGATTAGGGTGAGTGTTATTGTTAGGGTTAGGGTGAGTGTTAGTTTTAGGGTGAGGGTTAGGGTGAGGTTGTGGTTTAGGTTTAGGTTGAGGGTTAGGTTGAGCGTTAGCTTGAGGGTTAGGTTTAGGTTTAGGGATAGGGTGAGGGTTAGGTTGAGGTTTAGTGTTAGTGTTAGGGTTAGGGTTAGGGTGAGGGTTAGGGTTATGGTAAGGGTTACAGTGCGGTTTAGGGTGAGAGTGTGGGTTACATATAGTATTAGGGTTAAGGTTAGTTTTAGGGTGAGGCTTAAGTTTAGGGTTATGTTGAGGGTGAGTGTTAGGGCTAGCATTAGAGATACGGTTAATGTGAGGGTGAGGGTTAGGGTTAGGGTTGGGGTTAGGATTAGGTGAGGGCTAGGATTATGGTTAGGGTAAGCTTTAGGTTTAGGGTGAGGGTAAGGGTGAGGGTTAGGTGTAGGATTAGGCTTAGGTATAGGGTTAGGCTTAGGGTGATGGTGAGGGTGAATGTCAGAGGTAGATTTAGGGTGAGGGTTAGGGTTATGGTTAGGGTTAGGGTGAGGGTGAGGGTGAAGGTTAGGGTGAGGTTGAGGGTAAGGTTGAGTGTGAGGGTGAGGGTTAGGGTTTGGGTGACAGTTAGGTTTAGGTTTAATGTTAGGGTGAGGGTTAGGTTTAGGGTTAGGTTTAGGAGGAACGTTAGGCTGAGGGTTAGGGTTAGGGTTAGAGTGAGCATAAGGTTTATGATGATGGTGATGGTTAGGTTTAGGATTAAGTTTAGGGTTAGAAGGAGGGTTAGGGATAGGGTTAGGATTAGGGTGAGGGTTTTGGTTAGGGTTAGGTTTAGAGCTAAGATGAGGTTGAGGGTGAGGGCTAGGGTTTAAATTAGGGTTAGGGATAAGGTTAGGCTGAGGGTGAGGTTGAGGGTGAGGGTGAGGGTTAGGGTTAAAATGAGGGTTAGGTTTATGGTTAGTGTTAAGGTTAGGGTGAGGGGTAGGGTTAGGGTTAGATTTAGGATGAGGGTTAGGGTGAGGGTTAGGATTATTGTTATTGTTAGCTTTAGTGATATGTTGAGTGTGAGGGTGCGGGTGAGGGTTAGGGTTAGGGTTAGGGTGAGGTTTAGGGTTAGGGTTAGATTTAGGGTAAGGGTGAGGGTGAGGTTTAGGGTTAGAGTTAGGGTTAGTTTTAGGTTTAGGCTTAGCGTTAAGCTGAGGATGAAGGTGGGGGTGAGGATTAGGGTTAGGTTTAGGGTTAGGATTAGAGTTAGGGTTAGGGTTAGGGTTAGGGTTATTGTTAGTGTTATGGTTAGGTTTACGTTTGGTTTTGGGTTAGGGTTAGGGTTAGTGTTATGGTTAGGGTTAGGTTTAGAGTTACAGTGAGGGTGAGGGTGAGGGTGAGTGTTAGGTTTAGGGTGGGGTTTACGGTGAGGTTTAGGTTTAGGGTTAGGTTGAGGTTGAGGTTGAGGTTTAGGGTTAGAGTAAGGGTTAGTGGGAGGGTTAGGGTGAGGGTTAGGTTTAGGGTTAGTGTTAGACTTAGGGTGAGGTTGAGGTTAGGTTGGGGTTTAGGGATAGGTTTAGGGTTAGTCTTAGGGTTAGGGTTAGGCTGAGAGTGAGTGTGGGGGTGAGGGTTAGTGTTACAGTGAGGGTGAGGATTAGGATTAGGGTTAGGGTTAGGATGAGGGTTAGGGTTAGGGTTAGGGTTAGGGTTTGGTTTAGGGTGAGGGTTAGTGTTAGGGTTAGGGTTAGGCTTAGGGTTAGGCTGATGGTGAGGGTGGTGATGAGATTATGTTAGACTGATGGTTAGGGTTATGGTTACATTGAGGATTAGGATGAGGGTTAGGGTTAGGATTAGGGTTACGGTGTGGGCTAAGGTGAGGATGAGGGTTAGGATGAGGGTTAGGCTTAGGATTAGGGTTAGGCTGAGGCTGAGGGTGAGGATGAGGGTTAGGGTTAGCATGATGGCTAGGGTTAGGGTTAGGGTGAGGGTTAGGATGAGGGTTAGGGTTAGGTTGAGGGTTACAATAAGGGTGAGGGTTAGGATTAGTGTGAGGATTAGGGTTAGGTTTAGGGTGAGGGTGAGGCTTTGATTGAGGGTTAGGATTATGTTGAGTGTTATGTTTAGGGTGAAGGTTAGGTTTAGGGTTAGGGTTAGGGTTAGGGTTAAGGTTAGGGTTACAGTTAAGGTGAGGGTGAGGGTGAAGGTTAGGGTTAGGGTTAGGGTGAGTTTTAGGTTTAGGGTTAGGGTTAGACTTAGGCTTAGGGTGAGGGTGAGGTTTAGGGTTAGAGTTAAGGTGATTGTTAGGGTTAGGTTTAGGGTGCGGGTTAGGGTGAGGTTTAGACTTTGGGTTAGGTTTAGGCTTAGGAATAGGCTTAGGCCCAGCGTGAGGGTGAGGGTTAGGGTTAGGGTTAGGGTGAGGGTTAGGGGGATGTTTAGGGTGAGGTTTAGGGTTAGGGTTATGTTGAGGGTGAGGGTTAGAGTTAGAGTGAGTGTTAGTGGGAGGGTTAGGGAGAGGGTTAGGTTTAGGTTTAGTGTTAGTCTTAGGGTGTGGGTGAGGTTTAGGTTGAGGTTTAAGGATAGAGTTAGGGTTAGCATTAGGCTTAGGGTGAGGGTTAGTGTGAGGATTAGGGTTAGGTTTTAGGCTCCGGCTAAGGGTTAGGCTGAGGGAGAGGGTGGGTGTGAGGGTTAGTGTTACGGTGAGTGGGAGAATTAGGGTTAGGGTGAGGGTTATGATGAGGGTTAGGGTTAGGGTTAGGGTTTGGTTTAGGGTGAGGTTGAGGGTGAGGATTAGGGTTAGGGTTAGGGTTAGTGTTATGCTGAGGGTTAGGATGAGGGTTAGGTTTAGGATTAGGGTTAGGGTGTGGGCTAGTGGCAGGTGAGGTTTACGGTGAGGGTTACGGTGAGGTTTAAGGTTAGGGTTAGGGTTAAAGTTAGGGTGAAGTTGAGTTTAGGGTTAGAGTTAGGGTTACGGTGAGGCTGAGGTTGAGGGTTAGGGTTAGGTTGAGGTTTAGTGTTAGGATTAGTGTTAGAGTGAGGGTTAGAGCAAGGGTTAGGTTGTGGGTGAGGGTTAGGCTTAGCATTAGGATTAGGTTTAGGCTGAGGGTGAGGGTTAGTTTGAGGGTTAGGGTTAGGTTTTGGGTTAGGGTTAGATTGAGTGTTAGGTTTAGGATTAGGGTTAGGGTGAGGGTTAAGTTTAGGGTTAGGGTGAGGGTAAGGATGAGGATTAGAGTTAGGATTAGGATTATGGTGAGGGCTAGTATGAGGATGAGGGTTAGGGTTAGTGTTAGATTAAGCTTTAGGGTTAGGGATCGCTTTAGGGTGAGGGTTAGGTTGATGTTAGGGTTACAGTGAGTTTGTGGGTTAATGTTAGATTGAGGGTTAGGGTTAGGATTAGGGTTAGGGTGAGAGTGAGTGTTAGGATTAGGGTTAGGTTTAGGTTTAGGGTTAGGGTGAGGGTTAGGGTGAGGATGATGGTAAGGGTAAAGGTGAGGTGTAGGGTGAGGGTGAGGGTTAAGTTAAGGGTGAGGGTTAGGTTTAGGCTTAGGTTTAGAGTAAGGGGTAGTATTAGGGTCAGTTGGATTGTTAGATTGAGGATTAGGGTTAGCGTTAGTGTGAGGTTTAGAGTGAGGATGAGGGTTAGGGTTAGGGTGAGGGTGAAGGTTAGAATTAGGGTTAGGGTGAGGGCTAGGGTGAAGGTGAGGGTGAGGGTAAGGGTTAGGCTTAGGCTTAGGATTAGGCTGAGCGTGAGATTGAGGATGAGTGTTAAGGTTAGGGTGATTGTTAGGTTTACAGTTAGGGTGAGGGTTAGGATGAGGTTTACGGTTAGGGTGAGGGTTAGGTTGAGGTTTATAGTTAGGGTTAGGGTTAGACTTAGGGTTATGGTGAGGATGAGGTTCAGGGGTACAGTTAGGGTTAGGATGAGGGTTAAGTTTAGGGTGCAGGTTAGCCTAGGGGTGACGGTAAGGGTAAAGGTGAGGGTTAGGCTGAGGGTGAGGGTTCCAGTAAGGGTGAAGGTTAAGGTTAGGGTGCGGGTTAGTGTTAACATTAGGGTGAGGGTGAGGGTTAGATTGAGGATTAGTGTTAGGGTTAGTGTGAGGTTTAGGGTGAGGATGAGTGTTAGGGTTAGGGTGAAGGCTAGGGTGAGTGTGAGGGTTAGGGTTAGGGTTAGGGTGAGGGTAAGTGTTAGGGTGAGGGTTAAGGTTAGGGTGAGGGTTATGCTTAGGGTGAGGGTTAGGGTTAGGGTTAGGTTTATTGTTAGGTTTCGGGGTAGGGTTACGGTTACTGTGAGGGTGAGGGTGAGGATTAGGTTTAGGGTTAGGATGAGGTTTAGGTTTAGGGTTAGGTTTAGAGTCAGGGTTAGGGTGAGAGTTAGGCTTAGGCTTAGGCTTAGGCTTAGTCTTGGGCCGAGCATGAGGTTGAAGGTTCGGGTTCGGGTTCGGGTGAGGGTTAGGGTTAGGTTTAGGGTTAGGTTGAGAATTAGGTTGAGGTTTAGGGTTAGGATAAGTTTAAGGGTGAGGGCTAGGCTGAGGTTTAGGGTGAGGGTTAGGGTTAGAGATAGGGTTAGGTTTAGGATTAGGGTTAGGGTGAGGGTGAGTGTGAGGGTTAGGATTAGGGTTAGGGTTAGGTTTAGAGTTAGGATGAGTGTTAGGGTTAGGGTTTGGGTTAGGGTGATATTGAGGCTGAGGATTAGTGTTAGGTTTAGTGTTAGGTTTAGGGTGAGGGTGAGGTTTAGATGTAGGGTTAGGGGGTGTGTTAGGGTGAGGGTTAGGGTTAGGGGTAGTGTTAGGTTTAGGTTGAGGGTGAGGTTTAGTTTGAGGTTTAGGGTTAGGGTTAAGGTTAGGGTCATTGTGAGGGTTAGTTTTAGTGTTAGTGTTAGGGTGAGGGTAAGTTTTCGGGTGAGGCTATGGGTTAGGTTGACGGTTATGGATAGGGTTAGGGTTATTTTTAGGTTTAGGTTTAGGTTTACGGTTACAGTGAGGGTGAGTGTGAGGGTTAGGGTTAGGGTTAGGTTGAGGTTTAGGGTTTGGGTTAGGGTTATAGTTAGGGTTAGGGTGAGGGTGAGGTTTAGGGTGAGAGTTAAGTTTAGGGTGACGGTTAGGGTTAGGTAGGGAGAGAGTTAAGGGGAGGGTAAGGCTTAGTGTTATGGTTAGGGATAGGATTACGGTTAGGGTTAGTGTGAGGGTCCGTGTGTTTGTTAGGGTTAGTTCTGGGGTTAGGCTTAAGTTTAGGCTGAAGGTGAGGGTGATGGTTAGGGTTAGGGTTTGGGTTAGTGTTAGGGTTAGGGGGAGTGTTAGGATGACGGTTAAGGTTAGGATTAGGGTTAGGGTAAGGGCTAGGGTGAGGTTGAGGTTTAGGGTTAGAGTTAGGGTGAGGTTTATGGTTAGGGTAAGGATTAAGGTGAGGGTGAGGTTTAGGGTTAGAGTTAGGGTTAGGGTGAGGCTGAGGGTGAGGGTTAGGGTTAGTGTTAGTGTTAGGTTTAGGGTTAGGGTTAGGGTGAGTGTTAGGGTGAGGGTTAGGCTTAGGTTTAGGGTTAGGTTTAGGCTGAGGGTGAGGGTGAGGGTGAGGGTTAGGGTGAGGATGAAGGTTAGGGTTAGGATGAGGGCTAGGGTTGGGTGAGGGTTAAGGATAGGGTTATCGTGAGTTTTAGGGTTAGGGTAATGTTTAGGGTTAGTGTGAGGGTTAGTGTTAGGTTTAGGGTTATTGTTAGGGTTGGGGTAAGTGTTAGGGTGAGGTTTAGGGTTAGGGTGAGGGTTATAGTTAGGGTGAGGGTTAGGGTTATGGTTAAGGTTATTGTTAGGGTTAGGCTTATGGTTATGTTGAGGGTGAGGGTGAGGGTTACGGTTAGGGTTAGGATGAGGTTTAGGTTTAGGGTTAAGCATAGAATTAGGGTTCGGGTGACAGTGAGGTTTAGGGTTAGAGTTAGGTTTTGTGATAGGGTTAGGGTTAGGGTGAGGATTAGGGTTAGTCTTAGGCTTAGGCTTAGGCTGAGCATGAGGGTGAGGTTTAGGGTTAGGTTGATGGTTCTGGTTAGGATTAGTGTTATTGTTAGGGTTAGGGTTAGAGTTACAGTGAGGGTGAGGGTTCAAGTGAGGGTTAGGTTTAGGGTTAGGGTGGTGTTTACCGTTAGAGTTAGGGTTAGGTTGAGGGTGAGGTTTAGGGTTAGATTTAGGGTTAGTTTTAGGGTGAAGTTTAGTGTTAGAGTTAGGGTTAGCGTGCGGCTGAGGGTGAGGGTTATGGTTCGGATTAGGGGTTGGGTGAGGGTGACGGTGAGGGTTAAGTTTAGTGTTAGGATGAGGGTTAGGGTTAGAATTAGTGTTAGGGTGAGGGCTAGGGTGAGGGTGAGGTTTAGGGTTAGAGTTATGGTGAGGTTTAGGGTTAGGGTTAGTGTTAGGGTTAGGGTGAGTGTAAGGTTTAGGGTTAGTTTTAGGGTTAGGGTGAGGCTGAGTTTGAGGGTTAGGGTTAGTGTTAGTGTTAGATTTAGGGTTAGGCTGAGGGTTAAGTTGAGTGTGAGGGTTAGGCTTAGAGTTAGGATTAGGTTTAGGGTAAGGGTTAGGGTGAGTGTGAGCGATATGTTTAGGGTTAGGGTTAGGCTTAGGGTTAGACTGAGAGTGAGGGCAGGGGTGAGGCTTAGGATAAGGGTGAGTGTGAGGGTTAGGGTTAGGGTGAGGGTTAGGGTTAGGGTTACTGTGAGCGTGAGGGTTAGGGTTAGGTTGAGAGTTAGGGTTAGTCTTAGGGTTAGGGTGAGGGTTAAGGTTAGCGTTAGGGTGAGGGTAAGGATCAGGATTAGGGTTAGGATGAGGGTTAGGGTGAGGGCTAGGGTGAGGTTGAGGTTTAGGGTTCGTGTAAGATTAAGGTTTAGGGTTAGGGTTAGGGTTACTGTGAGGATTAGGTTGAGGATTAGGGTTACAGTGAGGGTGAGGATTAGGGTTAGGGTTAGGGTTAGGATTAAGGTTAGCTTGAGGGTGAGTATTAGCATTAGTTTTAGGGTGAGGGTTAGGTTTAGGTTTAGGGTTAGGATTAGTGTTGTTAGGGTTTGGGTTAGAGTTATTGTGAGTGTGAGGGAGAGGGTGAGGTTTAGGGTTAGGGTTAGGTTTATGGTTAGGTTTAGGGGTAGGGTTATGGTTACTGTGAGGGTGAGGGTGAGGATTAGGGTTAGGGTTAGAATGAGGTTTAGGTTTAGGGTTAGGGTTAGAGTTAGGGTTAGAGTCAGGGTTAGGGTTAGGGTTAGGCTTAGGCTTAGGCTTAGGCCGAGCATGAGGGTGAGGGTTCGTGTTCGTTTTCGGGTGAGGTTAGGGTTAGGTTTAGGGGTAGGTTGGGAGTTAGGTTGAGGTTTACTGTTAGGATAAGTTTAAGGGTTAGGGCTAGGCTGAGGGTTAGGGTGAGGGTTTGGGTTAGGGATAGGGTTAGGTTTAGGATTAGGGTTAGGGTGAGGGTGATTGTGAGGGTTAGGATTAGGGTTAGGGTTAGGCATAGAGTTAGGATGAGGGTTAGGTTTATGGTTTGGGTTAGGGTGATGTTGAGGCTGAGGATTAATGTTAGGTTTAGGGTTAGGTTTAGGGTTAGTGTTAGTGTTAGGGTTAGGGTTAGGGTTAGGGTGAGGGAGAGGTTTAGATATAGGGTTAGGGTGAGGGTTAGGGTTAGGGTTAGTGTTAGGTTTAGGTTGAGTGTGAGGGTTAGGTTGAGGTTTAGGTTTAGGGTTAGGTTTAGGGTCAGTGTGAGGGTTAGTGTTACTGTTAGGGTTAGTTTTAGGGTGAGGGTAAGTGTTAGGGTGAGGTTATGGGTTAGGGTGATGGTTATATTTAGGGTGAGGGTTAGGGTTAGCGTTAGGTATATTGTTAGGTTTAAGTTTAGGTTTACGGTTACGGTGAAGGTGAGTGTGAGGGTTAGGGTTAGGGTTAGGTTGAGGTTTAGGGTTTAGGATAGGGTTAGAGTTAGAGTAAGGGTGAGGGTGAGGTTTAGGGTTAGAGTTAGGGTTAGGGTGACGGTTAGGATTAGGGTTAGGGTGAGAGTTAGGGGGAGGGTAAGGGTTAGTGTTAGGGTTAGGGATAGGATTAGGGTTAGGGTTAGGGTGAGGGTCAGTGTGTTTGTTAGGGTTAGGTCTAGGGTTAGGCTTAGATTTAAGTTGAGGGGGAGGATGATAGTTAGGTTAGGGTTTTGTTAGGGGGAGGGTTAGGATGAGGGTTAGGATTAGGATTAGGGTTAGGGCAAGGCCTAGGGTGAGGGTGAGGTTTAGCGTTAGCGTTAAGGTGAGATTTATGGTTATGGTTAGGGTTAGGGTGAGGGTGAGGTTTAGGGTTAGAGTTAGGGTTAGGTTGAGGCTGAGGGTGAGGGTTAGTGTTAGGGTTAGTGTTAGGTTTCGTGATAGGGTTAGGGTGAGGGTTAGGGTGAGGGTTATGGTTAGATTTAGGATTAGGTTTAGGCTGAAGGTTAGGGTGAGGCTGAGGGTTAGGGTGAGGATGAGGGTTAGGTTTAGGGTGAGGGCTAGTGTTGGGTGAGGGTTAGGGATAGGGTTAGCGTGAGGTTTAGGGTTAGGGTAATGGTTAGGGCTAGTGTGAGGGTTACTGTTATGGTTAGGGTTATTGTTAGGGTTAGGCTAAGTGTTAGGGTGAGGGTTAGGGTTAGGGTGAGGTTTATGGTTAGGGTGAGGGTTAGGGTTATGGTTAAGTTTATTGTTAGGGTTAGCATTAGGGTTACGGTTACGGTGAGGGTGAGGGTGGGGTTGACGTTTAGGCTTAGGGTTAGGGTTAGGTTGAAGTTGAGGTTTAGGGTTAGATTTAGGGTTAGTGTTAGGGTGAGGTTTAGTTTTAGAGTTAGGGTTAGGGTGAGGCTGAGGTGAGGTTTAGCGTTAGGATAAATGTTAGGGTTAAGCTTAAGGTGAGGGTTAGGTTGAGGGTGAGAGTTAGGGTTAGTTTTAGGAGTTGGATTAGTGTTAGGTTTATGGTGAGTGTGAGGGTTAGGGTTAGGGATAGGCTTAGGGTTAGGCTGAGGTTGAGGGTTAGGGTTGGGGTTAGGGTGAGTTATAGGGTTAGGGTTAGGGTGAGTGTGAGAGTTTGGTTTAGGGTTAGGATTAGGATTAGGCTGAGCATGAAGGTGTGGGTTAGGGTTAGGATGAGGGTTAGGGTTATGTTGAGGGTTAGGATGAGCGTTAGGGTTAGGATTAGGGTTAGGGTGAGGGTGAGTGTGTGTGTTAGTGTTAGGTTTAGGATTAGGCTTAGGGTTAGGCTGAGTGTGAGTTTGAGGGATAAGGATAGGGTAAGGGTGAGCGTTATTGTAAGAGTTAGGGGGAGGGTTAGGAAGAGGGTTATGGTTAGGTTTAGGGTTGGGTGAGGGCTAGGGTGAGGGTGAGGTTTAGGGTTAGGTTTGGGGTGAGGGTTAGGGTTAGGGTAAGAGTGAGAGTTAGGGTTCAGCTTAAGTTTTGGGTTAGGTTGAGGGTTAGGGTAAGGGTTACGGTGAGGGTTAGGGTTAGATTGAGGGTTAGGGTTCGGAATAGGGTTAGGGTGAGGGTGACAGTGAGGGTTAGGTTTAGTGTTAGGTTGAGGGTTAGGATGAAGGTTAGGGTTAGGATTAGGGTTAGGGTGAGGGCTAGGGTGAGGGTGAGGTTTAGGGTTAGGGTTAGGTTGAAGTTTAGGGTTAGGGTTAGTGTTAGGGTTAGGGAGAGGGAGAGGTTTAGGGTTAGAGTTAGGGTTAGGGTGAGCCTGAGTTTGAGGGTTAGGTTTAGTGTTAGTGTTAGATTTAGGGTTAGGTTGAGGGTAAGTTTGAGTGTGAGGGTTAGGCTTAGGGTTAGGATTAAGTTTAGGTTAAGGGTTAGGGTGAGTGTGAGCGATATGGTTAGGGTTAGGATTAGGGTTAGGGTTAGACTTAGGGTGAGGGTGGGGGTGAGGATTAGGTATAGCGTGAGTGTGAGGGTTAGGGTTAGGGTCAGGGTTAGGGTTAGGGTTATGGTGAGCGTGAGGGTTAAGGTTAGGTTGAGAGTTAGGGTTAGTGTTAAGGTTAGGGTGAGGGTTAAGGTTAGGGCTTGGGTGAGGGTAAGTATGAGGATTAGGGTTAGGATTATGGTTAGGGTGAGGGCTAGGGTGAGAGTGAGGGTTAGGGTTAGTATTAGATTAAGCTTTAGGGTTAGGGTTAGGGTTAGGGTGAGGATTAGGTTGAGGGTTAGGGTTATAGTGAGGGTGAGGATTAGGGTTAGGATGAGGGTTAGGGTTAGGATTAGGGTTAGTCTGAGGGTGAGTGTTAGCATTAGGGTTAGGGATAGGGTTAGGTTTAGGGTTAGGATTAGTGTTATTGTTAGCGTTAGGGTTAGAGTTATGGTGAAGGTGAGGTGAGGGTGAGGGTGAGGGTTAAGGTTAGGGTTAGGGTGAGGTTTATAGTTAGGTTTAGGAGTAGGGTTAGGGTGAGGGTGCGGTTTAGGGTTAGATTTAGGGTTAGTTGGAGGGTTAGGCCTAGGGTGAGGTTTAGGGTTACTTTTAGGGTTAAGGTTAGGGTGAGGGTTAGGTTGAGGTTTAGGCTTTTGGTTAGGGTTAGTGTTAGGATTAGGGTGAGGGCTATGGTGAGGGTGAGGGTTAGGATTAGGGTTTGGCTTAGGCTTAGGATTAGACTGAGCTTGAGGTTGAGGGTGAGGGTTAGGGTTAGGGTGATGATTAAGGTTAGGGTTAGGGTGAGGGTTAGGATGAGCTTTAGGTTTAGGGTGAGGGTTAGGGTGAGGTTTAGTGTTAGGGTTAGGGTTAGACTTAGGCTTATGGTGAGGGTGAGGTTCAGGGGTCCAGTTAGGGTTAGGATGAGAGTTAGGGTTAGGGTGCAGGTTAGCCTGGGGGTGACGGTAAGGGTAAAGTTGAGGGTTAGACTGAGGGTGAAGGTTCTGGTAAGGGTGAAGGTTATGGTTATGGTTAGGGTTAGTGTTAGCGTTAAGGTGAGTTTGAGGGTTAGATTGAGGATTCGTGTTAGGGTTAGTGTGAGGTTTAGGGTGAGGATGCGGGTTAGGGTTAGGTTGAAAGCTAGGGTGAGTGTGAAGGTTCCTAGGGTTAGGGTTAGAGTGCGGGTAATTGTTAGGGTTAGAGTTAAGGTTTGGGTGAGGGTTATGGTTAGGGTGAGGGTTAGGGTTAGGGTTAGATTTATTATTAGGTTTAGGGGTATGGTTACACTTACTGTGAGGGTGAGCGCGAGGATTAGGGTTAGGGTTAGGATGAGGTTTAGGTTTAGGGTTAGGGTTAGAGTTAGGGTTAGTTTGAGGGGTAGGGTTAGGGTTAGGCTTAGCCTTAGGCCGAGCATGAGGGTGGGGGTGAGGGTGAGGGTTCCGGTGAGGGTTAGGGTTAGGTTTAGGGTTAGGTTGAGAGTTAGGTTGAGGTTTAGGGTTAGTATAATTCTAAGGGTGAGGGATATGCTGAGGGTTAGAGTGAGTGTTAGGATTAGGGATTGGGTCAGGTTTAGGATTAGGGTTAGGGTGAGGGTGAGTGTGAGGTTTAGGATTAGGGTTAGCGTTAGGGTTAGCGTGAGGTTTAGGGTTAGGGTTTCGGTTAGGGTGAGGATTAGTGTTAAGTGAAGGTTATTGTTAGGGTTAGGCAAAGTGTTAGGGTGAGAGTTAGGGTTAGGTTGAGGGTTATGGTTAGGGTGAGGGTTAGGGTTATGGTTAAGTTTATTGTTAGGGTTAGGGTTAGGCTTAGGGTTAAGGTGAGGGTGAGGGTTACGGTTATGTTTAGCTTGAGCTTAAGGTTTAGGGTTAGGCTTAGAATTAGGGTTAGGGGGACAGTGAGTTTTAGGATTAGAGTTAGAGTTTGTGATAGGGTTAGGGTTAGGGTGAGGTTTAGGGTTAGGGTTAGGCTTAGGCTTAGGCTTAGGCCGAGCATCAGGGTGAGTTTTAGGGTTAGGGTGATGGTTCTGGTTAGGATTAGTGTAATTGTTAGGGTTAGGTTTAGAGTTACAGTGAGGTTGAGGGTGCAGGTGAGGGTTAGGGTTAGGGTTAGGGTGGGGTTTACGGTTAGGGTTAGGGTTAGTGTTAGGTTGAGGGTGAGGTTTAGGGTTAGATTTAGGGTTAGTGTTAGGCTGAGGGTTAGTGTTAGCGTTAGGTTTAGTTTTAGGGTGAGGCTAAGGGTTATGGTGAGGGTTTGGGTTAGGGTGAGGGTTATGGTTAAGCTGAGGTTTAGGAATTGGTTTAGAGTTATTGTTAGGGTTCGGTTTAATTTTACGGTTACAGTGAGGGTGAGGATGAGGGTTAGGGTTAGGCTTAGGGTGAGGTTTAGTGTGAGGGTGAGTTTTAGGTTTAGAGTCAGTGTGAGGGTTAGGTTGAGGGTTTGGGTTAGGGTTAGTGTTAGTGTTAGGGTTAGGGTGAGAGTTAGGGGGAGGTTTAGGGTTAGAGTTAAGTTTAAGATTAGGTTTAGGATGAGGGTGAGTGTGTGTGTTAGGGTTTGTTTTAGGGTTAGCCTTAGGGTTAGGCTGAGGGTGAGGTTGAGGGTGAGGGTTAGTGTTAGGGTTAGGGTTAGGATTAGGTTTAGAGGGAGGGTTAGGATGAGGGTTAAGGTTAGGATGAGGGTTAGGGTGAGGGCTAGGGTGAGGGCAAGGTTTAGGGTTAATGTTAGGGTGAGGGTTAGGGTTTTGTTTAGGGTGAGCGTTAGGGTTTGGGTTAAATATAGGATTAGGGTGAGCGTTACGGTAAGGGTTACACTGAGGGTGAGGTTTAGGGTTAGGTTGAGGGTTAGGGTTAGGATTAGGGTTAGTGTGAGGGTGTGGATGAGGGTTAGGGTTAAGTTTAGGGTGAGGGTTAGGATGAGGGTTCGGGTTAAGATTAGGGTTAGGGATAGGGCTAGGTTGAGGGTGAGGGTTAGGGTAAGTGTAAGGCTTAGTCTTAGTGTTAGGCTGAGTGTGAGGTTGAAGGTCTGGGTTAGGGTGATGGTTAGGTTTACAGTTAGTGTTAGAGTTAGTATGAGGTTTAGTGTTTGGAGGATTTTTAGGGTGAGGATGATGGTAACGGTAATGGTGAGCTTTAGGCTGAGGGTGAGGCTTAAGATAAGGGTGAGCGTTATGGTTAGGTTTAGGGTTAGATTAAGGGCTAGAGTTAGGGTTAGGGTGAGGGTTAGATTGAGGATTAAGGTTAGGGTTAGTGTGAGGTTTAGAGTGAGGATGAGGGTTAGGGTGAGGGTGAGGGTTAGGGTGAGAGTTATTGTTAGGTTGAGGGTTTGGGTTAGGGTTAGGGTGAGGTTCAGTGTTAGGGTTAGGGTTAGAGTTAGGATTAAGGTGAGGTTGAGGTTTAGGGTGGAGTTAGGGTTAGGGTGAAGGTTAGGATGAGAGTTAGTTTTAGTGTTAGGGTTAGGGTGAGAGTTAGGGGGAGGGTTAGGGTTAGGGTTAAGTTTAAGTTTAGGGTTAGGAGGAGGGTGAGTGTGTGTGTTAGGGTTTTGTTTAGGGTTAGGCTTAGGGTTAGGCTGAGGATGAGGTTGAGGGTGAGGGTTAATGTTAGGATTAGGGTTAGGGGGAGGGTTAGGATGAGGGTTAAGTTTAGGATTAGGTTTAGGGTGAGGGCTATGGTGAGGGTAAGGTTTAGGGTAAGGGTTAGGGTGAGGGTTAGGGTTTTGTTTAGGGTGAGCATTGGGTTCGGGTTAAGTTTAGGGTTAGGGTGAGCGTTAGTGTAAGGGTTACAGTGAGGGTGAGGTTTAGGGTTAAGTTGAGGGTTAGGGTTAGGATTAGGGTTAGTGTGAGGTTGTGGGTAAGGTTTAGTGTTAGGGTTAGGGTGAGGGTTTGGATGAGGGTTAGGGTTAACATTAGGGTTTGGGGGAGGGCTAGGGTGAGGGTGAGGGTTAGGGTAAGTGTAAGGCTTAGTCTTAGTGTTAGGCTGAGTGTGAGGTTGAGGGTGAGGGTTAGGGTTAGGGTGATGGTTAGGTTTACAAGTAGTGGTAGAGTTACTATGAGGTTTAGGGTTAGGGGGATTTTTAGGGTGAGGATGATCGTAAGGGTAATTGTGAAGTTTAGGCTGAGGGTGAGGGTTAAGATAAGGGTGAGCGTTAGGGTTAGGTTTAGGGTTAGATTAAGGGCTAGAGTTAGGGTTAGGGTGAGGGTTAGATTGAGGATTAGGGTTAGGGTTAGTGTGAGGTTTAGAGTGAGGATGAGGGTTAGGGTGAGGGTGAGGGTTAGGGTGAGAGGTATTGTTAGGTTGAGGGTTTGGGTTAGGGTTAGGGTGAGGTTCAGTATTAGGATTAGGGTTAGAGTTAGGGTTAGGGTGAGGGTGAGGTTTAGGGTGGAGTAAGGGTTAGGGTGAGGGTTAGGATGAGGGTTAGTGTTAGAGTTAGGGTTACAGTGAGGTTTAGGGTTAGGGTTAGTGTTAGGGTTAGGTTGAGAGTTAGGGGGAGGTTAGAGTTAGGGTTAGGGTTAGGGTTAGGTTTAGGTTTTCGGTGAGTGTGAGGGTGAGGGTTAGGATTAGGGTTAGGGTGAAGATGAGGTTTAGGGTTTGAATTAGGGTTAGGGTGAGGCTGAGGGTGAGGGTTAGGGTTAGGGTTAGGATTAGGATTAGGGTTAGGGTTAGGGTGAGTGTGAGGGTTAAGTTTAGGGTTAGGGTTAGCATTAGGTTTAGGCTGAGGGTTTGGTTGAGGGTGAAGGTTAGGGTTAGTTTGAGGGTTAGAGTTAGGGTTAAGGTCAGGTTTAGTGTTAGGGTTAGGGTTAGAGTTATGGTTTGGGTGAGGGTGAGGTTTAGGCGTAGAGTTAGTTTTAGGGTGAGGGTTAGGGTGAGGGTTAGGGTTAGGGTGATGGTTAGGTTTACAAGTAGTGGTAGAGTTACTATGAGGTTTAGGGTTAGGGGGATTTTTAGGGTGAGGATGATCGTAAGGGTAATTGTGAAGTTTAGGCTGAGGGTGAGGGTTAAGATAAGGGTGAGCGTTAGGGTTAGGTTTAGGGTTAGATTAAGGGCTAGAGTTAGGGTTAGGGTGAGGGTTAGATTGAGGATTAGGGTTAGGGTTAGTGTGAGGTTTAGAGTGAGGATGAGGGTTAGGGTGAGGGTGAGGGTTAGGGTGAGAGGTATTGCTGGTTGAGGGTTTGGGTTAGGGTTAGGGTGAGGTTCAGTATTAGGATTAGGGTTAGAGTTAGGGTTAGGGTGAGGGTGAGGTTTAGGGTGGAGTAAGGGTTAGGGTGAGGGTTAGGATGAGGGTTAGTGTTAGAGTTAGGGTTACAGTGAGGTTTAGGGTTAGGGTTAGTGTTAGGGTTAGGTTGAGAGTTAGGGGGAGGTTAGAGTTAGGGTTAGGGTTAGGGTTAGGTTTAGGTTTTCGGTGAGTGTGAGGGTGAGGGTTAGGATTAGGGTTAGGGTGAAGATGAGGTTTAGGGTTTGAATTAGGGTTAGGGTGAGGCTGAGGGTGAGGGTTAGGGTTAGGGTTAGGATTAGGATTAGGGTTAGGGTTAGGGTGAGTGTGAGGGTTAAGTTTAGGGTTAGGGTTAGCATTAGGTTTAGGCTGAGGGTTTGGTGGAGGGTGAAGGTTAGGGTTAGTTTGAGGGTTAGAGTTAGGGTTAAGGTCAGGTTTAGTGTTAGGGTTAGGGTTAGAGTTATGGTTTGGGTGAGGGTGAGGTTTAGGCGTAGAGTTAGTTTTAGGGTGAGGGTTAGGGTGAGTGTTTGGGTTAGGGTAAGGATTAGGGTAGGGGTGACGGTAAGGGTAAAAGTGAGGGTTTGGCTGAAGGTGAGGGTTACGGTAAGGTTGAAGGTTAGGGTTAGAGTGTGGGTTAATGTTAGGGTTAGGGTTAGAGTTAGGGTTCGGGTTAAGTTTAGGGTTAGGATGAGGGTTAGAGTAAGTGTTACGGTGAGGGTGACGGTTAGGTTTAGGTTGAGGGTTAGGGTTAGGATTATGGTTAGGGTGATGGTGAGGTTTAGGGTTAGTGTTAGGGTGAGGGCTAGGAAGAGGTTTAGGGTTAGGATTAGGGTTAAGGTGAGGGCTAGGGTAAGGGTGACGTTTAGGGTTAGGATTAGCGTGAGGTTTAGGGTTAGGGTTAGGGTTAGGGTTAGGGTTAGGGTGAGGTTTAGGGTTAGATTTAGGGTTAGGGTTAGGCTGACGTTGAGGGTTAGAGTTAGGGTTAGTGTTAGAATTAAGGTTAGGGTGAGGGTTAGGATGAGTTTTAGGGTTAGGATTAGGGTAAGGGTGAGGGCTAGGGTGAGGGTTAGGGAGAGGGCTAGGGTTATGGATAGGGTTAGTTTTAGGATTAGGGTTAGGGTGAGGGTGAGTGTGAGGGTTAGGGTTAGGCTTAGGTTTAGGCTTAGAGTTAGGGTGAGGGTTAGGGTTAGGGTTTGGTATATGGTGAGGCTGAGGCTGAGGATTACGGTTAGGTTTAGGGTTAGGGTTAGTGTTTGGGTTAGGTTTACGGTTAGGGTGAGGATTACAATAAGGGTGAGGGTTACAATTAGGGTGAGGGTTAGGGTTAGGACTAGGATTAGGGTTAGGGTTAGGCTGAGGGTGAGATTGAGGGTTAGAGTTAGGGTGAGGATGAGGGTTAGGGTTAGATTGAGGGCTAGGGTGAGGGTGAGGGTTAGGGATAGGGTTAGCTTGAGGTTTGGCGTTAGGGTGATGATTAGGGTTAGTGTGAGTGTTAGTGTTAGGGTTAGGGTTAGTGTTAGGGTTAAGGTAAGTTTTAGGGTGAGGGTTAGGGTTAGGATGAGTGTTAGGGTTAGGATGAGGGTTAGGGTTAGGGTGAGGGTGAGGTTTAGATATAGGGTTAGGGTGAGGGTTAGGATGAGTTTTAGGGTTAGGATTAGGGTAAGGGTGAGGGCTAGGGTGAGGGTTAGGGAGAGGGCTAGGGTTATGGATAGGGTTAGGCTTAGGTTTAGGCTTAGAGATAGGGTGAGGGTTAGGGTTAGGGTTTGGGATATGGTGAGGCTGAGGCTGAGGATTACGCTTAGGTTTAGGGTTAGGGTTAGTGTTAGGGTTAGGGTTAGGGTGAGGGTTATGTTGAGGTATAGGGTTAGTGTTAGGGTTAGTGTGAGGGTTAGTGTTAGGGTTAGGGTTAGTGTTAGGGTGAGAGTAAGTGTTAGGGTGCGGGTATGGGTTAGGGTGCGAGTTATGTTTAGGGTGAGTGTTAGGGTTAGGAATAGGGTGATTGTTAGGTTTAGGTTTAGGTTTACGGTTACGGTAAGGGTGAGGTTGAGTGTTAGGCTTAGGGTTAGGTTGAGGTTTAGGGTTTGGGTTAGGGTTAGTGTTAGGGTTAGGCTGAGGTTGAGGTTTAGGGTTAGAGTTAGGGTTAGGGTGAAGGATAGGGTTAGTGTTCGTTTGAGATTTAGGGGGAGTGTTATGGTTATGATTAGGTTTAGGGATAGGATCAGGGTTAGTGTGAAGGTGAGTGTGTGTGTTAGGGTTAGGTCTAGGGTTAGGCTTAGGGTTAGGCAGAGGCTGAAGTTGAGGGTGAGGGTTAGGGTTAGGGTTAGGATGAGGGATAGGGTTAGCATTAGGGTTAGGGCAAGGGCTAGGTTGAGGGTGAGTTTTAGGGTGAGTGTTAGGGTGAGGTTTATGGTTACGGTTAGGGTGAGAGTGAGGTTTAGGGGTAGATTTAGGGTTAGGGTGAGGCTGAGCTTGAGGGTTATTGTTAGGGTTAGTGTTAGGTTTAGGGTTAGGGTTAGGGTGAGGGTTAGGTTTAGGGTTAGTGTTACGTTAAGGGTTACAGTTAGGGTGAGGGTTAAGGTTAGGGTGAGGATTTTGCTTAGGATTAGGATTAGGGTTAAGGTTAGGCTGAGGGTGAGGGTGAGGGTGAGAGTGAGGGTTAGGGTGAGGATGAGGGTTAGGGTGAGGGTGAGGGCAAGGGTGAGGGTGAGGGTTAGGGATACGGTTAGCGTGAGGTTTGCATTTAGGGTGATGGTTAGGGTTAGTGTGAGGTTTAGTGTTAGGGTTAGGGTTAGGGTAAGTGTTAGGGTTTGGTTTATTGTTAGGTTTAGCGTTAGGGTTTAGGTTTTAGTGAGGGTGAGGGTGAAGTTTAGGGTTAGGTTTAGGATGAGGTTTAGGTTTAGGTTTATGGTTAGAATTAGGGTTAGGTTGATAGTGATGTTTAGGATTAGAGTTAGGGTTTGTGATAGGGTTAGGGTTAGGGTGGGCTTTACAGTTAGGGTTAAGATTAGGGTTAGGTTGAGGGAGAGGTTTAGGGTTAGATTTAAGGTTTGTGTTAGGTGAGGGTTAGTGTTAGGGTTAGGGTTAGTGTTAGGGTTAGGTTAAGAGTTAGGGTGAGGGTTTGGGTTAGGGTGAGGGTTATGGTTAGGGTGAGGGTTAGGATGAAGGTTAGGGTTATTGTTAGGGTTCGGGTTAAGGTTAAGTTTACTGTGAGGG
Source organism: Dipodomys merriami (assembly GCF_024711535.1). Classification (NCBI taxonomy): domain Eukaryota; kingdom Metazoa; phylum Chordata; class Mammalia; order Rodentia; family Heteromyidae; genus Dipodomys; species Dipodomys merriami. Next base: position 2,129,150 of record NW_027206102.1, read on the forward strand.
TGTGGATGAGGGTTAGGTTTAGGGTGAGGTTTAGGGTGAGTGTGAGGTTTAGGGTTAGTGTTAGGATTAGGGTGAGGGTTAGGTTGAGGGTTAGGGTTAAGGTTAGGGTTAGGCTGACAGTTAGGGGGAGGGTTAGAGTTAAGGTTAGGGTTAGGGTTAGGGTGAAGGTGAAGGTGAGTGTGTGTGTTATGTTTAGGTTTAGGTTTAGGCTTAGGGTTAGGCTGAGTGTGAGGTTTAGGATGAGGGTTAGTGTTAGGGTGAGGTTTAGGTTTAGGGTTAGGGTTAGGGTGAGGGTTAAGTTTAGGATTAGGGTTAGGGTGAGGGTTAGAGTGAGGGTGAGGGTAAGGGTTAGGGTTAGGGTGAGGGTTAAGGTTAGATTTAGGGTGAGAGTTAGGGTTCGGGTTAAGTTTAGGTTTAGGGTGAGGGTTAGGGTAAGGGTTATGTTGAGGGTGAGGTTTAGGGTTAGGTTGAGAATTAGGGTTAGGAATAGGGTTAGGGTGAGTGTGAGGGTGAGGATTAGGTTTAGGGTTAGGGTGAGGGCTAAGGTGAGGGTGACGTTTAGATTAAGGGTTAGGCTTAGTCTTAGGTTTAGGCTGAGTGTGAGGTTGAGTGTGAGGGTTAGGGTTAGGGTGATGGTTAGGTTTACGGTTTGGGTTAGGATGATGTTTATGTTTAGGGGGAGGTTTAGGGTGAGGATTATTGTAAGGGTAATGGTGAGGTTTAGGCTTAGGGTGATGTTTAAGATAAGGGTGAGACTTAGCTTTAGGTTTAGCGTTAGGGTAAGGGTTAGGGTTAGGGTTAGGGTTAGTGTTAGATTGAGGATTAGGGTTAGGGTTAGTGTGAGGTTTAGAGTGAGGATGAGGGTTAGGGTGAGGGTTAGGGTTAGGGTGAGGGTTATGGTTATGGTGAGGGTTAGGGTTAGTGTTAGGGTGAGGTTTAGGGTTAGGGTGACGGTTTTAGGGTGGGGGTGATTATAAGTGTAAACGTGAGGGTTAGGCTGAATGTGAGGGTTATGGTGAGGTGAGGGTTAGGGTTAGGGTGAGGTTAGGGTTAGGGGAAGGGTGTGGGTGAGGTTTAGATTGAGGATTAGTTTTAGGGTTAGTTTGAGGTTTAGGGTGAGAATGAGGGTTACGGTTAGTGTGAGGGCTAGGGTGAGGGTGAGGGTTAGGTTTAGGTTTAGGGTGAGGTTTAGGGTTAGGGTGATGGTTAGGGTTAGTGTGAGGGTTAGTGTTAGGGTAAGGGTAAATGTTAGGGTGAGGGTTAGGGTTAGGGTTAGGGTTAGGGTTATGGTTAGGTTGAGGGTAAGGGTTAGGTTTAGGATTATTGTTAGGGTTAGTTAGGTTTACGGTTACGGTTATGGTGCGGGTGAGGGTGAGGGTTAGTGTTAGGGTTAGGGTTAGTGTTAGGGTGAGGGTAAATGTTAGGGTGAGGGTTAAGGTTAGGGTGAGGGTTATGGTTAGGTTGAGGGTTAGGTTTAGGGTTAGGATGAGGTTTAGGTTTAGGGTTAGGGTTAGAGTTAGGGTCAGGATGAGAGTGAGGTTTATGGTTAGATTTAGGGTTAGTGTTAGGGTTAGGGTGAGAGTGAGGGTTAGGCTTAGGCTTAGGCTTAGGCTTAGGCCGAGCATGAGGGTGAGGGTTAGGGTTAGCGTTAGGGTGAGTGTTAGGATGAGTTTTAGTGTTAGGATTAGGGTTAGGGTGAGGACTAGGGTGAGGGTTAGGGTGAGGGTTAGGTTTAGGGTTAGGTTTAGGATTAGGGTTAATGTGAGAGTGAGAGTAAGTTTTAGGGTTGGGGTTAGGCTTAGGGTTAGGGTGAGGGTTAGGGTTAGGGCTTGGTTTAGGGTCAGGGTGAGGCAGAGGATTAGTGTTAGCTTTAGGGTTAGAGTTAGGGTTAGGTTTAGGTTTAGGGTTAGGGTTAGGGTTACATTGAGGGTTAGGGATAGGTTTAGGGTTAGGCTTAGTGTTAGGCTGAGGGTAAGGGTGGGGGTGCAGATTCGGGTTAGGGTTACTGTTAGGGTTAAGTTTGCGGTGAGGGTATGGCTGAGGGTGAGGGTTATGGTTAGGGTTAAGATTAGGGTTAGGGATAGGGTTAGCGTTATTGTTATTGTTAGGGTTAGAGATACAGTGAGGTTGAGGGTAAGGGTGAGGTTTAGGGTTAGGGTGAGGTTTACTGTGAGGTTGAGGGTTAGGGTTAGGGTTAGGGTCAGGGTGAGGTTTAGGGTTAGAGTTAGGATTAAGGGAAGGATTAGGGTGAGGTTTCGGGTTAGGGTTAGTGTTAGGGTTAGGGTGAGGGTGAGGCTTAGGTAGAGGTTTAGGGATAGGGTTACGTTTAGTATTAGATTTAGAGTGAAGGTGAGTATGAGTGTTAGGGTGAGGGTTAGGCTTAGGCTTAGGATTAGGCTGAGTGTGAGGGTGGGTGTGAGGATTAGGGTTAGGGTGATGGTTTGGTTTAGGGATAGTGTTATTTTTAGGGTTAGTGTTAGAGTTACGGTGAGGGAGATGCTTAGGGTTAGATTTAGGGTTAGTGTTAGTGTGAGTGTTAGTGTTAGTGTTAGGGTTAGTGTTAGGGTGAGGGTAAGTCTTAGGATGAGGGTTTTGGTTAGGATGAGGGTTATGGCTAGGGTGAGGGTTAGGATTAAGGTAAGGGTTATTTTTAGGTTTCGGTTTAAGGTTAAGGTTACGGTGAGGGTGAGGGTTAGGCATAGGGTTAGGGTGAGGGTGAGGTTTAGCGTTAGAGGTAGGGTTAGGGTGAGGGTTAGGTTGAAGTTTAGGGTTAGGGTTAGTGTTAGGGTTAGGGTTAGGGTGAGAGTTAGAGGGAGGGTTAGGATTAAGGTTAGGGTTAGGATTTGCGTTAGCATGAGGGTGAAGGTTAGGGTTAGGATTAGTATTAGGGGTAGGGTTAGGCTGAGTGTGAAGGATAGGGTTAGGGTTAGGCTTAGTGTTAGGCTGAGGGTGAGGGTGAGGTTTAGGGTTAGGGTGAGGGTTAGGTCAAGGGTGAGGGTTAGGTTTAGGGTTAGGCGGAGGGTTAGGATGAGGGTTAGGTTTAGGATTAGTGTTAGGGTGAGGGCTAGGGTGAGGGTGAGGCTTAGGGTTAGGGTTATAGTGAGGTTTATGGTTAGGGTTACTTTAGGGTTAGGGTGAGGGTGAGTTTTAGGATTATAGTTAGGGATAAGGTGAGGCTGAGTTTGAGGGTTAGGGTTAGGGTTAGGATTAGGATTAGGGTAAGGTTTCGGTTGAGTGTGAGTGTTAGGGATAGGGTTAGGTTTAGGCTTAGGGTTACACTGAGGGTGACGGTGAGGGTGAGGGTTAGGGTTATTCTTAGGGTTAGGGTGAGGGTGAATGTGTGTGTTAGAATTAGGTTTAGGGTTAGGCTTAGGGTTAGGCTGAGGGTGAGGTTGAGGGTGAGGGTTAGGGTTAGGTTGAGGGTGAGGGTTATGTTTAGGTTTAGGGTGAGGGTTAGGGTTAGGATTCTGGTTAGGGTGAGGGCTAGTTTGAGGGCGAGGTTTAGGGTTAGGTTTCAGGGTGAGTTTTATTGTTAGAGTTAAGGTTAGGGTGAGGCTGAGTCTGAGGGTTAGGGTTAGGATTCATATTAGGCTTTGGCTTAAGATGAGGGTTAGTTTGAGGGTGAGGGTTAGGATTAGGGTTAGGAGTAGGATTAGGGTTAGGGTGATCGTGAGTGAGAGGATGAGGATTAGGGTTAGATTTAGGTTGAGTGTGAGGGTTCGGGTTAGGGAGTGGGTTAGGCTTAGGGTTAGGATGAGGGTGAGGGTGAGGGTTAAGGTTAAGGTGAGGGTTAGGGTTAGGGTTAGGGTGAGGATTAGGATGAGTATTAGGGTTAGAATTAGGGTTAGGGTGAGAGCTAGGGTGAGGGTGATGGTTAGGGTTAGTGTTTGGGTGAGGTTTAGGGTTAGGGTTAGGGTTAGGGTGAGGATTAGGATGAGGGTTAGAGTTACAGTGAGGGCGAGGATTAGGTTTACCGTGAGGGTTAGTGTTAGGATTAGGGTTAGGGTGAGGTTGAGTGTTAGCATTAGTGTTAGGGTTATGGTTAGGGGTAGGTTGCGGGTTAGGATTACTGTTATTGTTAGGTTCAGGGTTAGAGTTATGATGAGGTTGAGGGTGAGGGTGAGTGTTATGGTTAGGGTGAGGTTTAGGGTCAGGGTTAGGATTAGGGTTAGTGTGAGGGTGAGGTTTATGGTTAGGTTTAGGTTTAGTTGGAGGATTAGGTCGAGGGTTTGGGTTAGGGTAAGTGTTAGGATTAAGGTTAGGTTGAGGGTTAGGTTGAGGTTTAGGTTTAGGGTTAGCGTTAGGGTGAGGGTGAGTGTGAGGTTTAGGGTTAGGGTTAGGCTTAGGTTTAGGGTTAGGCTGAGGGTGAGGGTTTTGGTGAGGATTAGGGTTAGGGTGATGGTTAGGTTTAGGGTTATGGTGTGGGTTAGTGTTAGGGTTAGGGTTAGAGTTAGGCTTAGGGTGAGGGTGAGGTTTCGGGGTAAAGTTAGGATTAGGGTGAGGGTTAGGGTTAGAGTGAGGGTTACGGTTGGAGGTACGGTAAGGGTAAATGTCAGGTTTAGGCTGAGGGTGAGGGTTACAGTAAGGGTGAGGGTTAGGTTAGGGTGAGGGTTAGGGTTAGGGTTAGGGCGAGCGTGATGATTAGATTGAGGATTAGTGTTAGGTTTAGTGTGAAATTTAGGGTGAGGATGAGCTTTGGGGTTTAGGGCGAGGTCTAGGGAGAGTTTGAGGTTTAGGGTTAGTATTAGGGTGAGGTTTATGGTTAGGGTGATGGTTAGGGTTAGTGTGAGGTTTAGTGTTAGGGTTAGGGTTAGTGTTAGGGTGAGGGTAAGGGTTAGGGTGAGGGTTAGGGTGAGGGTGAGGGTTATGTTTAGGGTGAAGTTTAGGGTTAGTTTTAGTGTTAGTGTTAGGGTTAAGGTTATGGTGAGGGTGAGGTTGAGGCTTAGGGTTAGGTCTAGGATGAGGTTTAGGGATAGGGTTAGGGTTAGGGTCAGGGTGAGGTTCAGTGTTAGAGTTAGTGTTAGAGTGAGGCTGAGGGTGAGAGTTAGGTTTAGGATTAATGTTAGGGTTAGGCTTAAGGTGAGGTTTAGGTTGAGGGTGAGGGTTAGGGTTAGGATTAGGAGTAGGATTAGGTTTAATGTTAGGGTAAGCCTGAGTGTTAGGGTTAGGGACAGGCTTAGGTTTAAGCTGAGCTTGAGGGTCAGGGTTAGGGTTAGGGTGAGGTTTAGGGTAAGGGTTAGGGTGAGGGTGAGGGTTAGCGGTAGGGTTGGGCTTAGGATTAGGCTGAGAGTTAGGGTGTGAATTAGGGTTAGGGTTAGTGTTAGGGTGAGGTTTAGGGTTTGGGTTAGTGTTAGAGTTAGGGTTAGGGTGAGGGTGAGTTTTAGGGTTAGAGTTAGGGTTAGGGTGAGGTTTAGGTTGAGGGTTATGGTAAGGGTTAGTTTTAGGGTTAGGGTTAGGGTGAGAGTTAAGGGAAGGGTTAGGGTTAGGGTTAGGGGTAGGGATAAGATTAGGGTTAGAGTGAGGGGGAGTTGTCTGTTAGGTTTTGGTTTAGGGATAGGCTTAGTGTTAGGCTGAGGGTGAGGTTGAGGATGAGGGTTAGAGTTAGGGGGAAGGTTAGGATGAGGGTTAGGGTTAGGATTAGGGTTAGGGTAAGGTCTAGGGTGAGTGTGAGGGTGAAGTTTAAGGTTATGGTTATGGTTAGGGTTAGGGTTAGGGTTAGATTTAGGTTTAGGGTGAGGCTGAGGGTGAGGGTTAGAGTTAGGATAGGATTAGGTTTAGGGTAAGGGTTAGGGTGAGTGTGAGGGTTACGGTTATGCTTTGGGTCAGGCTGAGGGTGAGGGTGATGGTGAGGTTTAGGGTTGGGGTTAGAGTGAGAGTTAGGTTTCGTTTATGTTTAGGGTTAGGGTGAGGGTTAGAGTTACGGGGAGCGTGAGGTTTACGGTTTGGTTGAGGGATATTTTTAGGGGTAGGGTGAGGGTTAGGGTTAAAATTAGGGTTAGGAAGAGGGTGACTGTTAGGATTACAGTTAGAGTTAGTGTTAGGGTTAGGTTTAGGTTTAGGATTAGTGTTATTGTTAGGGTTAGGGTTAGAGTTATGGTGAGGGTGAGGTTGAGGGTGAGGGTGAGGGTTAGGGTTAGGGTTAGGGTGAGGTTTAGGGTTAGGATTAGGATTAGGGTTAGGGTGAAATTGCGGTTTAGGGTTAGATTTAGTGTTATTTGGAGGGTTAAGTCGAGGGTTATGGTTAGGGTTAGTTTTAGGCTTAAGGTTAGAATGAGGGTTAGGTTGAGGTTTAGGGTTAGGGTTAGGATTAGGGTTAGGATCAGGGTGAGGTTGAGGGTTAGGGTTAGGCTTAGGCTTAGGCTTAGGGTTAGGCTGAGCATGAGGTTGAGAGTGAGGGTTAGTGTTAGGGTGATGGTTAGGTTTACAGTTAGGTTGAGGGTTAGGATGAGGTTTAGCGTTAGGGTGAGGATTAGGGTGATGATAATGGTAAGGGTAAAGATGAGGTTTAGGCTGAGGTTGAGGGTTAAGATAAGGGTAAGGGTTAGGGTTAAGGTTTTGGGTTAGGGTAAGGATTAGTGTTAGGTTAGGGTTAGGGTGAGGGTTAGATTGAGAATTAGTGTTAGGTTTAGTGTGAGGTTTAGGGACAGGATGAGGGTTTGGGTTAGGGTTAGGGTGAGGTTTAGGATTAGGGTGAGGGTAAGTGTTAGGGTGATGGTTAGGGTTAGGGTGAGGGTTATGGTTAGGGTGAGGGTAAGGGTTAGGATTAGGGTTAGAGTGAGGTTTAGTGTTAGGGTTAGGGTTAGAGTTAGGGTTAGTTAGAGGGTGAGGTTTAGGGGTACATTTAGGGTTAGGGTGAGGGTTAGGGTGCGGGTTAACATGGGGGTGACGGTATGTGTAAAGATGTGGGTTAGGCTGAGGTTGATGGTTAGGATTAGGGGTAGGAGTAGGATTAGGGTTAGGGTGATCATGAGTGTGGGGATGAGGATTAGGGTTAGATTTAGGATGAGTGTGAGTGTTCGGGTTAAGGTGTGGGTTAGGCTTAAGGTTAGGATGAGGGTGAGGGTGAGGGTTAGGGTTAAGGTGAGGGTTAGGGTTAGGATTACCATGAGGGTTAGATTTAGGGTTAGGGTGAGGGTTAGGTTGAGGATTAGGGTTAGAATTAGGGTTAGGGTGAGGGCTAGGGTGAGGGTGATGGTTAGGGTTAGTGTTTGGGTGAGCTTTAGGGTTAGGGTTAGGGTGAGGGTGAGGGTTAGGATGAAGGTTAGGTTTAAGATGAGGGTGAGGATTAGGGTTAGGGTGAGGATTAGGGTTAGGATTAGGGTTAGGTTGAGGTTGAGTGTTAGCATTAGTGTTAGGGTTATGGTTAGGGTTAGGTTGAGGGTTAGGATTACTGTTATTGTTAGGTTTAGGGTTAGAGTTATGATGAGGGTGAGGGTGAGGGTGAGTGTTACGGTTATGGTGAGGTTTAGGGTCAGGGTTAGGATTAGGATTAGTGTGAGGGTGAGGTTTATGGTTAGATTTAGGTTTAGATGGAGGGTTAAGTCGAGGGTTAGGGTTAGGGTAAGTGTTAGGATTAAGGTTAGGTTGAGGGTTAGGTTGAGGTTTAGGGTTAGGGTTAGCGTTATGTTTAGGATTAGGTTGAGGGTGAGGGTGAATGTGAGTTTTAGGGGTAGGGTTAGGCTTATGCTTAGGGTTAGGCTGAGGGTGACGGTGGGGTTGAGGATTAGGGTTAGGGTGATGGTTAGGGTTAGGGTTATGGTGAGGGTTAGTGTTAGGGTTAGGATTAGAGTTAGGGTTAGAGTGAGGGTGAGGTTTAGGGGTAGAGTTAGGGTTAGGGTGAGGTTTAGGGTTAGAGTGAGGGTTAGCGTGGGGGTGACGGTAAGGGTAAAGGTCCGGATTAGGCTGAGGGTAAGTGTTACAGTAAGGGCGCGGGTTAAGGTTAGGGTTAGGGTGAGGGTGAGGGTTAGATTGAGGATTAGCGTTAGGGTTAGAGTGAAGTTGAAGGTGAGGATGAGGGTTAGGGTTAGGGCGAGGTCTAGCGAGAGATTGAGGTTTAGGGTTAGATTTATGGTGAGGTTTATTGTTAGGGTGATGGTTAGGTTTAGTGTGAGGTTTAGTGTTAGGTTTAGGGTTAGTGTTAGGGTGAGGGTAAGGGTTAGGCTGAGGGTTAGGGTTAGGGTAAGGGTTATATTTAGGGTGAACTTTAGTGTTAGTGTTAGGGTTATTGTTAGTGTTAGTGTTAGGGTTAAGGTTATGGTGAGGGTGAGGATGAGGGTTAGGTTTAGGTCTAGGATGAGGTTTAGGGATAGGGTTAGGGTTAGTGTGAGGTTTAGTGTTAGTGTTAGGGTTATGGTGAGGCTGAGGGTGAGGGTTAGGGTTAGGATTAATGTTAGGGTTAGGCTTAAGGTGAGGGTTAGGTTGAGAGTGAGGGTTAGGGTTAGGATTAGGAGTAGGATTAGGGTAAGTGTTAGGGTGAAGTTTAGGGTTAGGGTTAGGGTTAGGGTTAGGGACAGGCTTAGGGTCAAGCTGAGGTTGAGGGTGAGGGTTAGGGTTAGGGTGAGGTTTAGGGTTAGATTTAGGGTGAGTGTGAGAGTTAGGGTTAGGGTTAGGTTTAGGATTAGGCTTAGTATTAGGGTGTGGATTAGGGTTAGGCTTAGGGTTGGGGTGAGGTTTAGGGTTTGGATTAGGGTTAGAGTTAGGGTTAGGGTGAGGGTGAGGTTTAGTTTTAGAGTTAGGCTTAGGGTGAGTTTTAGGTTGAGGGTTATGGTAAGGGATAGATTTAGGGTTAGGGTGAGAGTTAGGGGAAGGGTTAGGCTTAGGGTTAGGGTTAGGTATAGGATTAAGGTTAGAGTGAGGGGGATTGTGTGTGTTATGTTTAGGTTTAGGGATAGGCTTAGGTTAGGCTGAGGGTGAGGTTGAGGGTGAGGGTTAGGGTTAGCGGGAGGGTTAGGATGATTGTTAGGGTTAGGATTAGGATTAGGCTAAGGTCTAGGGTGAGTGTGAGAGTGAGGTTTAAGGTTATGGTTAGGGTTAGGGTTCGGGTTCGGGTGAGGTTTAGGTTAGAGTTAGGGTTTCGGTGAGCCTGAGGGTGAGTGTTAGAGTTAGGGTTAGAATTAGGTTTAGGGTAAGGGTTAGGGTGAGTGTGAGGGTTACGGTTACGCTTAGGGTCCGGCTGAGGGTGAGGGGGAGGGGGAGGGGGAGGGTTAGGTTTAGGGTTAGGGTGAGAGTTAGGGTTCATTTATGTTTAGGGTGAGGGTGAGGCTTAGAGTTAAGGGGAGCGTGAGGTTTAGGGTTATGGTTATGGTTATGGTTAGGGTTAAGTTTAGGGTTAGGGTGAGGGTAAGGATGAGGATTAGGTTTAGCATTAGGGTTACAGTGAGGGCTTGGTTGAGGGTGAGGATTAGGGTTAGTGTTAGGTTACGTTTTAGGGTTAGGGTTAGGGTTGGGGTGAGGGTTAGGTTGAGGGTTAGAGCTACAGTGAGGATTAGGATTAGGGTAAGGGTGAGGGTTAGGATTAGGGTTAGCAAGAGGGTGAGTGTTAGGATTATAGTTATTGTTAGGGTTAGGTTGAGGGTTAGGATTAGAGTTATTGTTAGGGTTATGGTTAGAGTCATGGTGAGGGTGAGGGTGACGGTGAGGGTGAGGGTTAGGGTTAGGGTGAGGTTTAGGGTTAGGGTTAGGATTAGGGTTAGGGTGAGGGTGAGGTTTAGGGTTAGCTTTAAGGTTAGTTGTAGGGTTAGGTCGAGGGTTAGGGTTAGGGTTAGTTTTAGGGTTAAGGTTAGAGTGAGGTTTAGGTTGAGGTTTAGGGTTATGGTTAGGGTTAGGTTTAGGATTAGGGTGAGGGTGAGGGTGAGGTTGAGGGTTAGGTTTAGGCTTAGGCTTAGGCTTAGGGTTAGGCTGAGCGTGAGGTTGAGGGTGAGGGTTAGGTTTAGGGTGATGGTTAGGTTTACGGTTAGGGTGAGTGTTAGGATGAGGTTTAGCGTTAGGGTGAGGGTTAGGGTGATTATGATGGTAAGGGTAAAGATGAGGTTTAGGCTGAGGTTGAGGGTTAAGATAAGGGTGAGGGTAAGGGTTAGGTTTAGGGTTAGGGTAAGGATTAGTGTTAGGTTAGGTTTAGGGTGAGGGTTAGATTGAGAATTAGTGTTAGGGTTAATGTGAGGTTTAGGGATAGGATGAGGGTTAGGTTTAGGGTTAGGGTGAGGTTTAGGATTAGGGTGAGTGTTAGGGTTAGTGTGAGGGTTAGTGTTAGGGTTAGGGTTAGTATTAGGGTGAGGGTAAGTGTTAGGGTGATGGTTAGGGTTAGGGTGAGGGTTATGGTTAGGGTGAGGGTAAGGGTTAGGATTAGGGTTAGAGTGAGGTTTAGTGTTAGGGTTATGGTTAGTGTTAGGGTTAGGGAGAGGGTGAGGTTTAGGGGTACATTTAGGGTTAGGGTGAGGGTTAGGGTTAGGGTGCGGGTTAACGTGGGGGTGACGGTATGTGTAAAGATGTGGGTTAGGCTGAGGTTGAGGGTTAGGATTAGGGGTACGAGTAGGTTTAGGGTTAGGGTGATCGTGAGTGTGAGGATGAGGATTAGGGTTAGATTTAGGGTGAGTGTGAGGATTCGGTTTAGGGTGTGGGTTAGGCTTAGGGTTAGGATGAGGGTGAGGGTGAGGGTTAGGGTTAAGGTGAGGGTTAGGGTTAGGATTACCATGAGGGTTAGATTTAGGGTTAGGGTGAGGGTTAGGTTGAGGATTAGGGTTAGAATTAGGGTTAGGGTGAGGGCTAGGGTGAGGGTGATGGTTAGGGTTAGTGTTTGGGTGAGCTTTAGGGTTAGGGTTAGGGTGAGGGTGAGGGTTAGGATGAAGGTTAGGTTTAAGATGAGGGCGAGGATTAGGGTTAGGGTGAGGATTAGTGTTAGGATTAGGGTTAGGGTGAGGTTGAGTGTTAGCATTAGTGTTAGGGTTATGGTTAGGGTTAGGTTGAGGGTTAGGATTACTGTTATTGTTAGGTTTAGGGTTAGAGTTATGATGAGGGTGAGGGTGAGGGTGAGTGTTACGGTTAGGGTGAGGGTTATGTTTAGGGTGAAGTTTAGGGTTAGTGTTAGGGTTATTGTTAGTGTTAGGGTTAGGGTTAAGGTTATGGTGAGGGTGACGATGAGGGTTAGGTTTAGGTCTAGGATGAAGTTTAAGGATAGGGTTTTGATTAAGCTTAGGGTTAGGGTGAGGTTTAGTGTTAGTGTTTGGGTTAGGGTGAGGCTGCGGGTGAGGGTTAGGTTTAGGATTAATGTTAGGTTTAGGCTTAAGGTGAATGTTAGGTTGAGAATGAGGGTTACGGTTAGGATTAGGAGTAGGATTAGGTTTAGTGTTAGGGTGAGGGTTAGGGTTAGGGTTAGGGTTAGGGTTATGGACAGGCTTAGGGTTAAGCTGAGGTTGAGGGTGAGGGTTAGGGTTAGGGTGAGGTTTAGGGTTAGGGTTAGGGTTAGGTTGAGTGTGAGGATTAGTGTTAGGGTTAGGCTTAGGATTAGGCTTAGTGTTAGGGTGGGGATTAGGGTTAGGCTTAGTGTTATGGTGAGGTTTACGGTTTGGATTAGGGTTAGAGTTAGGGTTAGGTTGAGGGTGAGTTTTAGGGTTAGAGTTAGGGTTAGGGTGAGGTTTAGGTTGAGGGTTATGGTAAGGGTTAGTTTTAGGGTTAGGGTTAGGGTGAGATTTAGGGGAAGGGTTAGGAATATTTTTAGGGTTAGTTATAGGATTAAGATTAGAGTGAGGGGGAGTGTGTGTGTTAGGTTTAGGTTTAGGAATAGGCTTAGTGTTAGGCTGAGTGTGAGGTTGAGGTTGAGGGTTAGGGTTAGGGGGAGGGTTAGGATGTGGGTTAGCGTTAGGAATAGGGTTAGGGTAAGGTCTAGGGTGAGTGTGAAGGTGAGGTTTAAGGTTAGGGTTAGAGTGAGGGTGAGGTTTAGGTTAGAGTTAGGGTTAAAGTGAGGCTGAGTGTGAGGGTTAGAGTTAGGGTTAGGATTAGGTTTAGGGTAAGGGTTAGGGTGAGTGTGAGGGTTACGGTTACACTTAGGGTCAGGCTGAGGGTGAGGGTGAGGGTGAGACTTAGGGTTAGGGGGAGGGTTAGGGTTAGGGTTAGGGTGAGAGTTAGGGTTCATTTATGTTTAGGGTTAGGGTGAGGGTTAGAGTTACGGTGTGAGTGAGGTTTAGGGTTTGGTTGAGGGTCTGGGTTAGGATTAGGGTTAGGGTGAGGGTTAAGGTTAGGGTTAGGGTGAGGGTAAGGATGAGGAGAAGGTTTAGCATTATGGTTAGGGTGAGGGCTAGGTTGAGGGTGAGGGTTAGGGTTAGTGTTAGGTTAAGGTTTAGGGGTAGGGTTAGGGTTACGGTGAGGGTTAGGTTGAGGGTTAGGGTTAGAGTGAGGGTGAGGATTAGGGTTAGGGTGAGGGTTTGGGTTAGGATTAGGGTAAACATGAGGGTTAGTGTTAGGATTACAGTTATGGTTAGGGTTAGGTTTAGGTTGAGGGTTACGAGTAGTGTTATTGTTAGGGTTATGGTTAAAGTTATGGTGAGGGTGTGGGTGAGGGTGAGGGTTAGGTTTACAGTTAGGGTGAGGTTTAGGGTTAGGGTTAGGTTTAGGGTTAGGGTGAGGGTGAGGTTTAGGGTTAGATTTAGGATTAGTTGCAGGGTTAGATCGAGGGATAGGTTTAGGATTAGTTTTAGGTTTATGGTTAGAGTGAGGTTTAGGTTGAGGTTTAGGCTTATGGTTATGGTTAGGGTGAGGATTAGGGTGAGGGTGAGGGTGAGGTTGAGGGTTAGGCTTAGGCTTAGGCTTAGGCTTAGGGTTAGGCTGAGCGTGAGGTTGAGGGTGAGGGTTAGGGTTAGGGTGATGTTTAAGTTTACGGTTAGGGTGAGTGTTAGGATGAGGTTTAGCGTTAGGGTGAGTGTTAGGGTGATGATGATGGTAAGGGTAAAGATGAAGTTTAGGCTGAGGTTGAGGGTTAAGATAAGGGTGAGGGTTAGGGTTAGGTTTAGGGTTAGGGTAAGGGTTAGGGTTACGGTTAGAGTTAGGGTGAGGTTTAGATTGAGGATTAGTTTTGGGGTTAGTGAGAGGTTTAGGGTGAGGATGAGGTTTAGGATTAGGGTTAGGGTGAGGTTTAGGATTAGGGTTAGGGTGAGGGCTAGGGTGAGAGTTAGTGTTAGGGTTATGGTTAGTGTTAGAGTGAGGTTAAATGTTAGGTTGAGTGTTAGGGTTAGGGTGAGGGTTATGGTTAGGGTGAGGGTGAGGGTTAGGATTAGGATTAAAGTGAGGTTTAGTGTTAGGGTTAGGGTAAGTGTTAGGGTTAGGGAGAGTGTGAGGAATAGGGTACATTTAGGGTAGGGTGAGGGTTAGGGTTTGGGTGCAGGTTAACGTGGGGGTGATGGTAAAGGTAAAGGTGAGGGTTAGGCTGAGGCTGAGGGTTACGGTAACTGTGAGTGTTAGGGTTAGGGTGAGGGTCAGTGCTAGCGTTATGGTGAGGTTGCGAGTTCGATTGAGGATTAGTGTTAGGGTTAGTGTGAGATTTATGGAGAGGATGAGGGTTGGGGTTACCCTGAAGTCTAGTGTGAGTGTGAGGGTCAGGTTTAGTGTTAGGGTGAGGTTTAGGTTTAGGGTGATATTTAGGGTTAGTGTGAGAGTTAGTGTTAGGATTAGGGTTAGTGTTAGGGTGAGGGTAAGTGTTAGGGTGAGGATTAGGGTTAGGGTGAGTTTTATGGTTAGGGTGAGGGTTAGGGTTAATATAAGTTTAAGGGTGAGGACTAGGCTAAGGGTTAGACTGATGGTTAGGGTTAGGGATAGGGATAGGTTTAGGATTAGGGTTAGGGTGAGGGTTAGGACTAGGGTTATGGTTAGGCTTAGAGTTAGGATGAGGTTTAGGGTTAGGGTTTGGGTTAGGGTGAGGGTGAGGCTGAGGATTAGGGTTAGGTTTAGGGTTAGGTTTGGGTTAGGTTTAGCGTCAGTGTTAGTGTTAGGGTTAGTGTTAGGGATCCAGTGAGGGTTGGGATTAGGGTTAGGATTAGGTTTAGGCTTCGAGTTAGGGTGAAGGTTAAAATGAAGATTAGGCTTACGATTAGGGTTAGGGTCAGGGCTAGGGTGAAGGTGAGGATTAGGGTTAGTGTTAGGGTAAGATTTAGGGTTAGTGTTAGAGTTAGGGTGAGGGTTAGGATGAGCGTTAGGGTTACAGTGAGGATGAGGGTTAGGGTGAGGGTGAGGATTAGGGTTAGGTTTAGGGTTAGGGTGAGGTTGAGTGTTAGCATTAGGGTTAGGGTTATGGTTAGGGTTAGGTTTAGGGTTAGGATTACTGTTATTGTTAGGGTTAGGGTTAGAGTTATGGTGAGGGTGAGGGTGAGGGTGAGTGTTAAGGTTAGGGTGAGGTTTAGGGTTAGGGTTAGGATTAGGGTTAGGGTGAGGGTGAGGTTTATGATTAGATTTATGTTTAGTTGGAGGCTTAGGTGGAGAGTTAGTGTTATTGTAAGTGTTAGGGTTAAGTTTAGGTTGAGGGTTAGGTTGAGGTTTAGGGTTAGGTTTAGAATTAGGTTTAGAATTAGGGTAAGGGTGAGGGTGAGGGTGAGGTTTAGCGTTAGGCTTAGGCTTAGGGTTAGGCTGAGGGTGAGGGTGGGGGTGAGGGTTAGGGTTAGGGTGATGGTAAGTGTTAGGGTCAGGTTTAGAGTTAGGGTTAGGGTGAGGGTTAGGGTTAGAATTAGGGTTAGTGTGAGGTTGAGTGTTAGCATTAGGGTTACGGTTAGGGATAGGGTTAAGTTTAGGGTTAGGATTATTGTTATTGTTAGGGTTACGGTTAGAGTTATGGTGAGGGTGAGGGTTGGGGTGAGGGTTAGGGTTAGGGTTAGGGTGAGGTTTAGGGTTAGGGTTAGGATTAGGGTGAGGGTGAGGGTGAGGTTTAGGTTAGATTTAGGTTTAGTTGGAGGGTTAGGTCGAGGGTTAGGGTTAGGGTTAGTGTTAGGTTTAAAGTTAGGGTCAGGGTTAGGTTGAGGTTTAGGGTTAGGGTTTGGTTTAGGGTTAGGATTAGGGTTAGGGTGAGGTTGAGTGTGACGTTTAGGGTTAGGGTTAGGCTTAGGCTTATGGTTAGCCTGAGGGTGAAGGTTGGGGTGAGGATTATGGTTAGGGTGATGGTTAGGGTTAGGGTTATGGTGAGGGTTAGTGTTAGGGTTAGGATTAGAGTTAGTGTAAGGGTGTGGGTGAGGTTTAGGGGTAGAGTTAGGGTTAGGGTGAGGGTTAGCGTTAGAGTGAGGGTTAGGGTGGGGGTGACGGTAACGGTAAAGGTGAGTGTTAGGCTGAGGGTGAGGGGTACAGTAAGGGTGAGGGTGAAGGTTAGGGTGAGCGTTAGGGTGAGGGTTAGGGTGAGGGTGAGGGTTAGATTGAGGAATACTGTTAGGGTTAGTGTGATGTTTAGGGTGAGTATGAGGGTGAGGGCTAGGGAGAGGGTGAGGTTTAGGGTTCAGGTTAGAGTGAGGTTTAGGGTTAGGTTGATGGTTAGGGTTAGTGTTAGGGTTAGGGTTAGTGTAAGGGTGAGGTTAAGTCTTAGGGTGAGGGTTAGCGTTAGGGTGAAGGTAAGTGTTAGGGTGAGGGTTAGGGTTAGGGTGAGGGTTATGCTTAGGGTGAGGGTTAGGGTTAGGGTTAGGATTATTGATAGCATTAGGGTTAGGGTTAAGATTATCGTGAGGGTGAGGGTGAAGGTGAGGTTTAGGGCTAGGAAGAAGTTTAGGGATAGGGTTCTGGTTAGGGTTAGGGTCAGGGTGAGGTTTAGTGTTAGATTTAGGGGTAGGGTGAGGCTGAGGGTGAGGATTAGGGTTAGGATTAATGTTAGGGTTAGGCTTAAGGTGAGGGTTAGGTTGAGGGTGAGGGTTAGGGTTAGGGTGAGGAGTAGGATTAGGGTTAGGGTTAGGGTGAATGTGAGGGTTAGGGTTAGGGTTAGGGATAGGCTTAGGTTTAGGCTAAGTTTGAGGGTTAGGTTTAGGGTTAGGGTGAGTTTTAGGGTTAGGGTTAGGGTGAGTGAGAGGGTTAGGGTTAGGCTTAGGTTTATGATTAGCATGAGGGTGAGGGTGTGGGTTAGAGTTAGGGTGAGGGTGAGGGTTAGTTTGACAGTTAGGGTTACGGTTAGGGTGAGGTTTAGGGTTAGGATTAGGATTAAGGTTAGGGTGAGGGTGAGGTTTATGATTAGATTTAGGTTTATTTGGAGGCTTAGGTTGAGGGTTAGGGTTAGGGTTAATGTTAGGGTGAGGTTTATGGTTTGGATTAGGGTTAGACTTAGGGTTAGGGAGAGGGTGAGGTTTAGGGTTAGAGTTAGTGTTAGGGTGAGGTTTAGGTAGAGGGTTATGATAAGGGTTAGTTTTAGGGTTAGTGTTACGGTAAGAGTTAGGGGGACGGTGAGGATTAGGGTTAGGTTTAGGGATAGGATTAGGGCTAGAGTGATGGGGAGGGTGTGTGTTAGGTTTAGGTTTAGGGTTAGGCTTAGGATTAGGCAGAGGTTGAGGTTGAAGCTGAGCTTTACGGTTATGTGGAGGGTTAGGAGGAGGGTTAGGGTTAGGATTAGGGTTAGGATAAGGGCTAGGGTGAATGTGAGGGTGAGGTTTAAGGTTATGGTTAGGGTTAGGGTTAGGGAGATTGTGAGCTTTAGGGTTAGATTTAGGATTAGGGTGAAGCTGAGGGTGAGGGTTAGGGTTAGGGTTAGGATTAGGATTAGGGTAAGGTTTAGGGTGAGTGTGAGGGTTACAGTTAGGCTTAAGGTTAGGCTGAGGGTGAGGGTGAGGGTGAGGGTTAGGGTTATGGTGAGCGTGAGGATTAGGGTTAGGTTGAGGGTTAGGTTTAGGGTTAGGGTTAGGGTGAGGGTTAAGTTTAGGGATAGGTTGAGGGTAAGCATAAGGATTAGGGTAAGGATTAGGGTTAAGGTGAGGGCAAGGTTGAGGGTGAGGGTTAGGGTTAGTATTAGATTAAGGTTTAGGGTTAGGGTGAGGGTGAGGGTTAGGTTGAGGGTTAGGGTTACGGTGAGGGTGAGGATTAGGGGTAGGGTGAGGGTTAGGGTTAGGATTAGGGTTAGCATGAGCGTGAGTGTTAGCATTACAGTTAGGGTTAGGGTTAGGGTTAGGTTTAGGGTTAGGATTAGTGTTATTGTTAGGGTTAGGGTTAGAGTTATGATGAGGGTGAGGGTGAGAGTTAGGCTTAGGGTTAGGGTGAGGTTTAGGTTAGGATTAGGATTAGGGTTAGGGTGAGGGTGAAGTTTAGGTTAGATTTAGGGTTAGTTGCAGGGTGAGGTTGAGGGTTAGGGTTAGGATTAGTTTTAGGGTTAAGGTTAGGGTGAGAGTTAGGTTGAGGTTTTGGGTTATGGTTAGGGTTAGGGTTAACAGTAGGGTGAGGGTGAGGGTGAAGGTGAGTGTGCCGGTTAGGCTTAAGCTTAGGTTTAAGGTTAGGCTGAGGGTGACAGTGGGGTTGAAGATTAGGTTTAGGGTGATGGTTAGGGTTGGGGCTAGGGTGAGGGTTAGGATGAGGGTTAGGTTTAGGATTAGTGTTAGGTTGAGGGCTAGGTTGAGGGTCAGGGTTAGGGTAAGGATTAGGCTTAGTTTTAGGGTTAGGCTGAGCATGAGGTTGAGGTTAGTGTTAGGGTTAGGGTGATGGTTAGGTTTACAGTTAGGGTGAGGATTAGGATGAGGTTTAGGGTTAGGGTGAGTGTTAGGGTGAGGATGTTGGTAAGGGTAAGGGTTAGGTTTAGGCTGAGGGTGAGGGTTAAGATAAGGGTGAGGGTTAGGGTTAGGGTTAGGGTTAGGGTAAGTGTTAGGGTTAGGGTTAGGGTGAGCGTGAGGGATAGATTGAGGATTAGGGTTAGGGTTAGTTTGAGGTTTAGGGTGAGGATGAGGGTTAGTGTTAGGGTGAGGGTTAGGGTTAGAATTAGGGTTAGGGTGAGGGCTAGTTTGAGGATGAGGATTAGGGTTAGGCTTAGAGTTAGGGTGAGGGTTAGGATGAGGGTTAGGGTTAGGATTAGGGTTAGGGTGAGGGCTAGGGTGAGGTTGAGGTTTAGGGTTAGGGTTAGGATTAGGGTTAGGGTGAGGGTGAGGTTTATGGTTACATTTAGGTTTAGTTGGAAAGTTAAGTCGAGGGTTAGGGTTAGGGTAAGTGTTAGGGTTAAGGTTAGGTTGAGGGTTAGGTTGAGGTTTAGGGTTAGGTTTAGGGTTAGGATTAGGGTTAGGGTGAGGGTGAGTGTGAGGTTTAGTGTTAGGGTTAGGGTTAGGCTTAGGCTTAGGCTGAGGGTGAGGGTGGGTGTGAGGATAAGGGTTACGGTGATGGTTTGGGTTAGGGTTAGGGTGAGGGATAGTGTTAGGGTTAGGTTTAGAGTTAGGGTTAGTGTGAGGGTGAGGTTTAGGCGTAGAGTTAGGGTTAAGTTGAGGGTTATGGTAAGAGTGATGGTTAGGGTGAGGGTGAGGGTTAGGGTTAGGGTGAGGGTTAGGGTGAGGGTTATGTTTAGGGTGAGGGTTAGGGTTAGGGTTAGGGTTATTGTTAGCGTTAGTGTTAGGGTTAAAGTTATGGTGAGGGTGAGGGTGAGGGTTAGGTTTAGGGCTAGGATGAGGTTTAGGGATAGGGTTAGTGTTAGGGTTAGGGTCAGGGTGAGGTTCAGTGTTAGAGTTAGGTTTAGGGTGAGGCTGAAGGTGCGGGTTAGGGTTAGGATTAATGTTAGGGTTAGGCTTAAGGTGAGGGTTAGTTTGAGAGTGAGGGTTAGGGTAAGGGTTAGGAGTTGGATTAGGATTAGTGTTAGGGTGAGTGTACGAGTTATTGTTAGGGTTAGGGATAGGCTTAGTGTTAGGCTGAGGTTGATGGGGAGGGTTAGGTTTAGGGTGAGATTGAGTGTTAGGGTTAGGGTGAGTGTGAGGTTTAGGGTTAGGGTTACGCTTAGGATTAGGCTGAGGGTGAGGGTGTGGTTTAAGTTTAGGGTGACGGTTAGGGTTATGGGGAGGGTTAGGATGAAGGTTTGCGTTAGGATTAGGGTTAGGGTGAGGGTGACTGTGTCTGTTATGGTTATGTTTAGGGTTAGGCTTAGGTTTAGCCTGAGGGAGAGGTTGAGGATGAGGGCTAGGGTGAGGGTAAGGTTTAGGGTTAGGGTTAGTGTGAGGGTTAGGGTTAAGTTAAGGGTGAGAGTTAGGGTTCGGTTTAAGTTTAGGGTTAGGTTGAGGGTTTGGGTTCAGATTAGGGTTAGGGTGAGGGTGAGCGTGTGGGTTAGGTTTAGTGTTAGGCTGAGCTTTAGGGTTAGGATTAGGGTTAGGGTTAGGGCTATTGTGAGGGTGAGGTTTAGAGTTAGGGTTAGGGTGAGGTTTATGGTTAGGGTTAGGGTTAGTGTTAGATTTAGGGTTAAGTTGAGGGTGAGGTTTAGGCATAGGTTAAGGATTAGTTTTAGGGTAAGGGTTAGGGTGGGTGTGAGCATTAGGATTAGGGTTAGGCTTAGTGTTAGGCTGAGCTTGAGGTTTAGGGTTAGGTTGAGAGTTAGAGTTAGGGTTAGGGTTTGGGTGAGGTTTAAGGTTAGGGTTAGGGTGAGGGTAAGGATGATGATTAGGGTTAGGATTTCGGTTAGGGTGAGGGCTAGGGTGAGGCTGAGGGTTAGGGTTAGTGTTAGATTAAGGTTTAGGGTTAGGGTTAGTGTTAGGGTGAGGGTTAGGTTGAGGGTTAGGGTTACAGTGAAGGTGAGGATTAGGGTTAGTGTGAGGGTTAGGGTTAGGATTAGGGTTAGCATGAGGGTGTGTGCTAGGATTAGGGTTAGGGTTAGGGTTAGGTTTCGGGTTAGGGTTAATGTTATTGTTAGGGGTATGGTTAGAGTTATGGTGAGGGTTAGGATGAGGGTTAGGGTTAGGATTAGGGTGAGGTTTAGGGTTAGGGTTAGGATTTGGGTTAGGGTGTGGGTGAGGATTAGGGTTAGATTTAGGTTAGTTGGATGGTTAGGTCGAGGGTTTGGGTTAGGGTTAGTTTTAGGGTTAAAGATAGGGTGAGGGTTAGGGTGAGGTTTAGGGTTATGGTTATGATTAGGGTTAGGATTGGGGTGAGGGTGAGTTTGAGGGTTATGGTTAGGATTAGGGTTAGCATGAGGGTGTGTGCTAGGATTAGGGTTAGGGTTAGGGTTAGGTTTCGTGTTAGGGTTAGTGTTATTGTTAGTGGTATGGTTAGAGTTATGGTGAGGGTTAGGATGAGGGTTAGGGTTAGGATTAGGGTGAGGTTTAGGGTTAGGGTTAGGATTAGGGTTAGGGTGTGGGTGAGGATTAGGGTTAGATTTAGGTTAGTTGGATGGTTAGGTCGAGGGTTAGGGTTAGGGTTAGTTTTAGGTTTAAGGATAGGGTGAGGGTTAGGGTGAGGTTTAGGGTTATGGTTAGGATTAGGGTTAGGATTGGGGTGAGGGTGAGTTTGAGGGTTATGCTTATGGCTAGGCTTAGGTTTAGGGTAATGCTGAGCGTGAGGGTGGGGGTGAGGTTTACGTTTAAGGTGATGGTTAGGGTTAGGGTTAGTTTGAGTTTAGGATGAGGTTTAGGATTAGGATTAGGGTTAGGGTGAGGGCTAGGGTGAGGTTGAGGTTTAAGGTTAGGGTGATGGTTAGGTTTACGGTTGGGGTGAGGGTTAGGATGAGGTTTAGCATTAGGGTGAGGGTTAGGGTGAGGATGATGGTAAGTGTAATTGTGAGGTTTCGGCTGAGGGTGAGGGTTAAGATAAGGGTGAGTGTTAGGGTTAGGTATAGGGTTAGGGTAAAGGTCAGGGTTAGGATTAGTGTGAGGGTTAGATTGAGGATTAGGGTTAGGGTTAGTCTGAGGTATACAGTGAGGATGAGGGTTAGGATTAGGGTAAGGGTGAGAGTTAGGATGAGGGTGAGGATTAGGGTTAGGATTAGGTTTAGGGTGACTTTTAGGATTAGTGTGAGGATTAGGGTTAGTTTGAGGGTTAGTGTTAGGGTTAGGGTTAGTGTTAGGGTGAAGGTATGTGTTAGGGAGAGGGTTAGGTTTAGGGTGAGTGTTATCTTTAGGGTGAGGGTTTGGGTTAGGTTTAGGGTTACTGTTAGGTTTAGGGTTAGGGTTACGGTTACGGTGAGGGTGAGCGTTAGGTTTAGGTTTACAGTGAGGTTTAGTGTTAGGGTTAGGGTAAGAGTAAGGGTTAGGTTGAGGGTGAGGTTTAGGGGTACAATTTTAGTTAGGGTGAGGGTTAGGGTTAGGGTGCGGGTTAGCATCGGGGTGACTGTAAGGGTAAAGTTGACGTTTAGGCTGAGGGTGAGGGTTACGGTAAGGGTGAGGGTTAGGGTTAGGGTTAGGGTTAATGTTAGCGTTAGGCTGAGGGTGAGGGTTAGATTGAGGATTACTGTTATGGTTAGTGGGAGGTTTATGGTGAGGATGAGGGTTAGGTTTAGGCTGAAGGCTAGGGTGAGGTTGAGGGTTAGGGTTAGTGTTAGGGTGAGGTTTAGGGTTAGGGTGATGTTTAGGGTTAGTGTTAGGGTTAATGTTAGGATTAGGGTTAGTGTTAGGTTGAGGGTAAGTGTTAGGGTGAGTTTTAGGGTTAGGGTGAGTGTTATAGTTAGGGTGAGGGTTAGGGTTAGGATAAGTGTAAGGGTGAGGGCTAGGCTAAGGGTTAGGGTGAGGGTTAGGGTTAGGGATAGGATGAGGTTTAGGATTAGGTTTAGGGTGAGGGTGAGTGTGAGGGTTAGGATTCGGGTTAGCATTAGGCTTAGAGTTAGGATGAGGATTAGGGTGAGGGTTTGGGTGAGTGTGAGGCTGAGGCTGAGGATTAGGGTTAAGTTAAGGTTTAGTGTTAGTGTTAGGGTTAGTGTTAGCGTTACAGTGAGGGTTGGGGTTAGGGTTAGGGTTAGGGTTAGGCTTAGAGTTAGGGACAGGGTGAGAATGAGGATTAGGTTTATGATTAGGGTTAAGGTGAGGGCTAGGGTGAAGGTGAGGATTAGGGTTAGTGTTAGGGTAAGGTTTAAGGTTAGGGTTAGGGTTAGGGTTAGGGTAAGGGTTAGGATGAGGGTTAGGGTTATAGTGAGGGTGATGGCTAGGGTTAGGGTGAGGGTTAGGGTTAGGGTGAGGTTGAGTGTTAGCTTTATGGTTAGGGTTAGGGTTAGGGTTAGGGTTAGGATTACTGTTATTGTTAGGGTTAGGGTTATAGTTATGGTGAGGGTGAGGGTGAGGGTGAGTGTTAGGGTTCGGGTGAGGTTTAGGGTTAGGGTTAGGTTTAGGATTAGGGTGAGGGTGAGGTTTATGGTTAGATTTAGGTTATTTGGAGGGTTAGGTCGAGAGTTAGGGTTAGGGTAAGTGTTAGGGTTAAGGTTAGAGTGAGGGTTAGGTTGTGGTTTAGGGTTAGGTTAGGCTTAGTGTGAGGGTAAGGTTTATGGTTAGATTTAGGTTATTTGGAGGGTTAGGTCGAGAGTTAGGGTTAGGGTGAGGGTTAGGGTTAAGGTTAGGGTGAGGGTTAGGTTGAGGTTTAGGTTTTCCGTTAGGTTTAGGGTTAGGATTAGGGTTAGGGTGAGGGTGAGTGTGAGGTTTAGGGTTAGGGTTAGGCTTAGGCTTAGGGTTAGGCTGAGTGTGAGGTTGGGGGTGAGGATTAGGGTTAGGGTGATGGTTAGGGTTTGGGTTAGGTTGAGGGTAAGTGTTAGAGTTAGGGTTAGAGTTAGGGTTAGGCTGAGGGTGAGGTTTCGGGGTAGAGTTAGGGTTAGGGTGAGGGTTAGGGTTAGAGTGAGGGTTATCGTGGGGGTGACGGTAAGGGTAAAGTTGAGTTTTAGGCTGAGGGTGAGGGTTACGGTAAGGGTGAGGGTAAGGGTTAGGGTGAGGGTTAGTGTTAGTGTTTGGGTGAGTTTGACGCTTAGATTGAGGATTAGTGTTAGGGTTAGTGTGAGGTTTATGGTGAGGATGAGAATTAGGGTTAGTGTGAAGGCTATGGTGAGGGTGAGGGTTAGGTTTAGTGTTAGGGTGAGGTTTAGGTTTAGGGTGATGTTTAGGGTTAGTGTGAGTGTTAGTGTTAAGGTCAGTGTTAGTGTTAGGTTGAGGGTAAGCGTTAATGTGTGGGTTAGTGTTAGGGTGAGGTTTATCGTTAGTGTGAGGGTTAGGGTTAGGATAAGTGTAAGGGTGAGGGCTAGGCTGAGGGTTAGGGTGAGTGTTATGGTTAGGGATAGGCTTAAGTTTAGGATTAGGTTTAGGTTGAGTGTGAGGGTTAGGATTAGGGTTAGAGTTAGGCTTAGAGTTAAGAGGAGGGTTAGTGATAGGGTTTGGGTTAGGGTGAGGGTGAGGCTGAGGATTAGGGTTAGGTTTAGTTTTAGGTTTAGGGTTAGTGTTAGTGTTAGCGTTAGTGTTAGTGTTACAGTGAGGGTTGGGCTTAGGGTTAGGGTTTACGTTAGGCTTAGAGTTAGGGTGATTGTTAGGATGAGAATTAGGTTACAATTAGGGTTAGGGTGAGGGCTAGGGTGAAGGTGAGGTTTAGGGTAAATGTTAGGCTAAGGTATAGGTTTAGGATTAGGGTGAGGGTGATGGTTAGGGTTAGGATTAAGGTTAGGGTTAGGATTAGGGTTAGGGTGAGGTTGAGTGTTAGCATTAGGTTTAGGGTTAGGGTTTGGTTTGGTTTAGGGTTAGGATTACTGTTATTGTTAGGGTTAGGGTAAGAGTTATGGTGAGGGTGAGGGTGAGGGTGAGTGTTTGGGTTAGGATGAGGTTGAGGTTTAGGGTTAGCTTTATTAGTAGGATTAGGGTTAGTATAAGTGTGAGTGTGAGGGTTAGGGTTAGGTTTAGGAATAGGCTTAGGGTTTTGCTGAGGTTGAGGGTGAGGGTTAGGGTTAGGGTGAGGTTTAGGGTTAGGGATTGGGTGAGTGTGAGGGTTAGGTTTAGGGTTAGGCTGAGCATGAAGGTGTGGGTTAGGTTTAGGGTTAGTGTTAGGTGAGGTTTAGGTTTTGGTTTAGGGTTAGAGTTAGGGTTAAGGTGAGGGTGAGGTTTAGGGTTAGAGTTAGGCTTAGGGTGAGGTTTAGGTTGAGGGTTAGGGTAAGGGTTAGTTTTAGGGTTGGGGTTGGGGTCAGAGTTAGGGAGAGTGTTAGGGTTAGACTTAGGTTTAGGGACAGGATTATGGTTAGAGTGAGCGTGAGTGTGTGTGGTAGGTTTAGGTTTAGGGTTAGCCTGAGGGTTAGGCTAAGGGTGAGGTTGAGGGTGAGGTTTAGGGTTAGGGGGAGTGTTAGGGTGAGGGTTAGGTTTTGGGTAAGGGCTAGGGTGAGTGTGAGGGTGAAGTTTAATGTTAGGCTTAGGGTTAGGGTTAGGGTGAGGGTGAGGTTTAGGGTTAGTGTTAGGGTTAGGGTGAGGGTTAGCGTTAGGGTTATTGTTAGGTTTAGGGTTTGGTTTAGGGTGAGGGTTAGGGTGAGGGTGAGGGTTAGGATTAGGATTATGGTTAGGGTTAGGCTGAGGTTGAGTGTGAGGGTGAGGGTTAGGTTTAGGGTGAAGGCTAGGGTGAGGGTGAGGGTTAGGGTTAGTGTTAGATTGAGTGTTAGGGTTAGGGTGACGTTTAGGGTTAGTGTGAGAGTTAGTGTTAGGGGTAGGCTTAGTGATAGTGTGAGGGTAAGTGTTAGGGTGAGGGTTAGGGTTAGGGTGAGGTTTATGGTTATGGTGAGAGTAAGGGTTAGGATAAGTGTAAGGGTGAGGGCTAGGCTGAGGGTTAGGGTGAGGTTTAGGGTTACTTATAGGCTTAGGTTTAGGATTATCGTTAGGTTTAGGGTGAGTTTGAGGGTTAGGATTAGGGTTAGGGTTAATCTTAGAGTTAGGATGTCGGTTAGGGTAACGCTTTCTATTAGGGTGAGGGTGAGGCTGAGGATTAGGATTAGGTTTAGTGTTAAATTTAAGGTTAGGTTTAGGGTTAGGGTTAGTGTTAGGGTCAGTGTTAGGGTTACAGTGAGGGTTGGGGTTAGGATTAAGGTTAGGCTTAGAGTTAGGTTGAGGGTTAGGATAAGGATTAGGTTTACAACTAGGGTTTTGGGTGAGGGCTATGGTGAAGTTGAGGATTAGGGTTAGTGTTAGGGTAAGGTTTAGCTTTAGGGTTAGGTTTAGGGTGAGGGTTAGGATGAGGGTTAGGGTTACAATGAGAGTTAGGGTAAGGGTTAGGCTTAGGGTTAGGGTTAGGGTTAGGGTTAGGGTGAGGTTGAGTGTTAGCATTAGGTTTAGGTTACGGTTAGGGTTAGGTTTAGGTTTAGGATTACTGTTATTGTTAGGGTTATGGTTAGAGTTATGGTGAGGGTGAGGGTGAGGGTGAGGGTGAGTGTTAGGATTAGGGTGAGGATTAGGGTTAGGGTTAGGATTAGCGTTAGGTTGAGCTTGAGGTTTAGGGTTAGATTTAGGTTTAGTTGGAGGGTTACGTCGAGGGTTAGGGTTAGGTTAAGTGTTAGGGTTAAAGTTAGGTGAGGGTTAGGTTGAGGTTTAGGGTTAGGTTTAGGGTTAGGATTAGGTTAGGGTGAGGGTGAGTGTGAGGTTTATGTTTAGGTTTAGGCTTAGGCTTAGGGTTAGGCTGAGTGTGATGTTGGGAGTGAGGATTAGGGTTAGGGTGATGGTTACAGTTAGGGTTAGGGTGAGGGTTAGTATTAGGCTCAGCGTTAGAGTTAGGGTTAGGGTGAGGGTGAGGTTTAGTGGTAGAGTTAGGGGTAGGGGGAGGGTTAGGGTTGGAGTGAGGGTTATGGTGTGGGTGACAGTATGGGTAAAGGTGAGGTTTAAGCTGAGGTTGAGGGTTACGGGAAAGGTGACGTTTAGGGTTAGGGTGAGGGTTAGGGTTAGGGATAGGGTGAGGGTGAGGGTTAGATTGAGGATTAGTGTTGGGCGAGGTCTAGCGAGACGGTGAGGTTTAGGATTAGTGTTAGGGTGAAGTTTATGGTTAGGGTAATGTTTAGGGTTAGTGTGAGGTTTAGTGTTAGGATTAGGGTTAGTATTAGGGTGAGGGTAAGCGTTATGGTGATGGTTAGGGTTAGGGTGAGGGTTAGGGTTAGTGTTAGGGTTATTGTTAGTGTTAGGTTTAGGGTTAAAATTATGGTGAGGGTGAGGGTTAGGGATAGGGTTAGGATGAGGTTTAGGGATAGGGTTAGGTTTAGGGTTAGGGTCAGGGTGAGGTTTAGCGTTAGAGTTAGGGTTAGGGTGAGGCTGAGGGTGAGAATTCGTGTTAGAAATATTGTTAGGGTCAGGCTTAAGGTGAGGTTTAGGGTTAGGGTTAGTGTTAGGGTGAGGGCTACGGTGAGGATGAGGTTTAGGTTTATGTTCAGTGTGAGGTTTAGTGGTATAGTTAGTGTTAGGGTGAGGCTGAAGGCGAGGGTTAGGGTTAGGATTAATGTTAGGCTTAGCCTTAAGTTGAGGTTTAGGTTGAGGGTGAGGTTTAGGATTAGGGTTAGTAGTAGGATTAGGGTTAGTGATAGGCTTAGGGTTAGGCTGAGGTTGAGGGTGAAGGTTAGGGTTAGGGTGAGGTTTAGGGTTAGGTTTAGGGTGAGTGTGAGGGTTAGGGTTAGGGTTAGGCTTAGGATTATGCTGGGGTTGAGGGTGTTGGTTAGTGTTAGTGTTAGGGTTAGGGTTATGGGGAGGGTTAGGATGAGGGTTAGGGTTAGGGTGAGGTTTAGGGTGAGGGTGAGTGTGTGTGTTAGGGTTAGGTTTAGGGTTAGGCTTAGGGTTAGGCTGAGGGTGAGGTTAGGGTTATGGTTAGGCTTAGGCTTAGGCTTAGGGTAAGGCTGAGAGTGAGGGTGAGGCTGAGGGTTAGTGTTAAGCTGAGAGTTAGGGTAAAGGTTAGGGGGAGGGTTAGGAAAAGGGATAGGGTTAGGATTAGGGTTGGGTGGGGCTAGGGTGAGAATGAGTTTTAGGGTTAGGGTTAGCTTGAGGGTTAGGATTATTTTAAAGGTGAGAGTTAGTATTCGGGTTAAGTTTAGGGTTAGGTTGAGGGTTAAGGTAAGGTTTACAGTGAGGGTGAGGGTTAGGGTTAGACTGAGGGTTAGGGTTCGGATTAGGGTTAGGGTGAGCGTGAGGGTTATGGTTAGTGTTAGGGTGAGGGTTTGGATGAGGGTTAGGGTTAGGATTAGTGTTAGGGTGAGGGCTAGGGTGAGGGTGAGGTTTAGGGTTAGGGTTAGAGTTAGGGTGAGTTTTAGGTTTAGAGGTAGGGTTACTGTTAGGGTGAGGGTGATGTTTAAGGTTAGAGTTCGGGGTAGGATGAGGCTGAGGTTGAGCGTTAGGGTTAGGGTTAGTGTTAGATTTAGGGTTAATGTGAGGGTTAGGTTCAGGGTGAGGGTTAGGCTTAGGGTTAGGATTAGGTTTAGGGTAAGGGTTAGGGTGAGTGTGAGCATTACTGCTAGGGTTAGGGTTTGGCTTAGGGTTAGGCTGAGGGTGAGGGTGAGGGTTAGAGTTTGGTTATGTTTATGGTTAGGGTGAGGGTTAGGGTTAGGGTTAAGGTGAGCATGAGGTTTATGGTTACTTTGAGGATTACCTTTAGGGTTAGGGCTAGGTTGAGGGTTAATTTTAGGGTGATGATGAGTGTAAGGATGAGGATTAGGGTTAGGATTAGGGTTAGGGTGAGGGCTAGGGTGAGGGTGAGCGTTAGGGTTAGTGTTAGATTAAGGTTTAGGGGTAGGGGTAGGGTGAGGGTAAGTTTGAGGGTTAGGGTTCCAGTCAGGGTGATGATTATGGTTAGGGTGAGGGTTAGGTTTAGGATTAGATTTAGCCTGAGGATGAGTGCTAGGATTAGTGTTAGGGTTAGGGTTAGGGTTAGGTTTAGGGTTAGGATTAGTGTTTTTGTTAGGGTTAGGGTTAGAGTTATGGTGAGGGTGAGGGTGAGGGTAAGGGTTAGGTTTAGGGTGAGGTTTAGGTTTAGGGTTAGGATTAGGGTTAGGGTGAGGGTGAGGGTTAGGGTTAGGGTGAGTGTTAGGGTTAGGTTTAGGGTGAGAGTTAGGGTTCGGTTATGTTTAGGATTAGGGTGAGGGTTAGAGTTAGGGTTATGGTGACCATGAGGTTTAGGGTTATGTTGAGGATTAGGCTTAGGGTTAAGGCTAGTGTGAGGGTTAAGGTTACCGTTAGGGTGAGCTTAAGGATGAGGATTAGGTTTAGGATTAGGGTTAGGGTGAGGGCTAGGCTGAGGGTGAGGGTTAGGGTTAGTGTTAGATTAAGGTTTAGGGTTAGGGTTTGGGTTAGGGTGAGGGTTAGGTTGAGGGTGAGGGTTATGGTGCGGGTAAGGATTAGGGTTAGAGTGAGGGTTAGGGTTAGGATTAGGGTTAGCATGAGAGGGAGTGTTAGGATTACAGTTAAGGTTAGGATTAGGATTAGGATTAGTGTTATTGTTAGGTTTAGGATTTGAGTTATGGTGAGGGGGAGAGTGAGGGTGAGGTTTAGGTTTAGGGTTAGTGTGAGGTTTATGGTCAGGGTTAGGATTAGAGTTAGGGTGAGGGTGAGGATGAGGGTTATTGTTAGGGTGAGGTTTAGGGTTAGGGTTAGGGGCAGGGTTAGGATGAGGGTTAGGGTAAGGATTAGGGTTAGGGTGATGGCTAGGTTGAGGGTAAGGTTTAGGGTTAGTGTTAGGGTTAGGGTGAGGGTGAGGTTTAGGGTTAGAATTAGGGTTAAGCTGAGGTTTAGGGTGAGGGTTAGGGTTAGGTTTAGGATTAGGATTAGGGTAAGGGTTAGGGTGAGTGTGAGGTTAGGTTTAGGATTAGGGTTAGGCTTAGGGTTACACTGAGGATGAGGGTGAGGGTGAGGTTTAGGGTTAGGATTAGGGTTATGGTGAGGTGAGTGTGTTAGAGTTAGGTTTAGGGTTAGGCTTAGGGTTAGGCTTATGTTGAGGTTGAGGGTAAGGGTTAGGGTTAGGGTGAGGGTTAAGGTAAGGGTTGGGGGAGGGTTAGGATGAGGTTTAGTGTTAGGATTAAGGTTAGGGTGAGGGCTAGAGTGAGGGTGAGGTTTAGGTTTAGGGTCAGGGTGAGGTTTAGTGTTAGAGTTAGTGTTAGGGTGAGGCTGACGGTGAGGGTTAGGGTTAGGATTAATGTTAGGGTTATGCTTAAGCTGAGGTTTAGGGTGAGGGTTAGGATTAGGGTTAGGAGTTGGATTAGGGTTAGCGTGAGGGTGAGGATTAGGGTTAGGGTTAGGGAAAGGCTTAGGGTTAGGCTGAGGTTGAGGGTGAAGTTTAGGGTTAGAGTGAGGTTTAGGGTTAGGGTTAGGGTAAGTGTGAGGGTTAGGGTTAGGCTTAAGCTTAGGATTATGCTGAGGGTGAGGGTGAGGTTTAGTGTTAGGATTAGTGTTAGTGTTATGGGGAGGGTTAGGATGAGTGTTAGGGTTAGGGTGAGGTTTAGGTTGAGGGTGAATGTGTGTGTTAGGGTTACATTTAAGATTATGCTTAGGGTTAGGCTGAAGGTGAGCTTGAGGCTGAGGTTTAGTTTTAGGGTGAGTGTTAGGATAAGGTTTAGGGGGAGGGTTAGGAAAAGGGATAGGGTTAGGATTAGGGTTGGGTGAGGCTAGGGTGAGAATGAGGTTTAGGGTTAGGGTTAGCTTGAGGGTTAGGATTATGGTAAGTGTGAGAGTTAGTGTTCGGGTTTAGTTTAGGGTTAGGTTGACGTTAAGGTAAGGGTTACGGTGAGGGTGGGGGTTAGGGTTAGGTTGAGGGTGAGGGTTCGGATTAGGGTTAGGGTGATCGTGAGGGTTATGGTTAGTGTTAGGGTGAGGGTCAGGATGAGGGTTAGGGTTAGGATTATTGTTAGGGTGAGGGCTAGGGTGAGGGTGAGTTTTAGGGTTAGGGTTAGGGTTAGGGTGAGGTTTAGGGTTAGGGTTAGGGTTAGTGTTAGATTTAGGGTTAGGCTGAGGGTTAAGTTGAGGGTAAGGGTTAGGATAGGTTTAGGATTAAGGTTAGGGTAAGGGTTAGGGTGAGTGTGAGCATTAGGGCTAGGGTTAGGGTTTCGCTTAGGATTAGGCTGAGGGTGATGGTGAGGATGAGTGTTAGGGTTAGTGTTAGATTAAGGTTTAGGGTTAGGGTTAGAATTAGGGTAAGAGTCAGTGTACGGTTATGTTTTGGGTTAGGGTGAGTGTTAGGGTTAGGGTTAAGGTGAGCATGAGGTTTAGGGTTACGTTGAGGATTAGGCTTAGGGTTAGGGCTAGGGTGAGGGTTAGGGTTAGGTTAGGGTGAGGGTAAGGATGAAGACTAGGGTTAGGATTAGGTTTAGGGTGAGGCCTAGGGTGAGGGTGAGGGTTAGGGTTAGTGTTAGATTAAGGTTTAGGGTTAGAGGTATTGGGTGAGTGTTAGGGTACTGCTAGGTTTAGGGTTAGGGTGAGGGTAAGGATGAGGATTATGGTTAGGATTAGGGTTAGGGTGAGGGCTAGTGTGAGGGTGAGGGTTAGGGTTACTGTTAGATTAAGGTTTAGGGTTAGGGTTAGGGTAAGGGTTAGGTTGAGTGTAGGTTTACAGTGAGGGTGAGGATTAGGGTTAGGGTGAGGGTTAGGGTTAGGATTAGGGTTAGCATGAGGGTTAGTGTTAGGATTACAGTTAGGGTTAGGGTTCAGGTTAGGTTTATGGTTAGGATTAGTGTTATTGTTAGGGTTAGGGTTAGAGTAATTGGAAGGGTGAGGGTGAGGTTGAGGGTTAGGGTTAGGGTTAGGGTGAAGTTTACGGTTAGGGTTAGGATTAGGGTTAGTGTGAGGGTGAGGTTTAGGGTTAGATTTAGGCTTAGTTGGAGGGTTAGGTCGAGGTTTAGAGTTAGGGTTAGTTTTAGGGTTAAGGTTAGGGTGAGGGTTAGGTTGAGGTTTAGGTTTATGGTTAGGGTTAGGGTTAGGATCAGGATGAGGGTGAGGGTGAGTGTGAGGGTTAAGATTAGGGTTAGGCTTAGGCTTAGGGTTAGGCTGAGGGTGAGGGTGGCGGTGAAGATTAGGTTTAGGGTGATGGTTAGGTTTGGGGATAGGGTGAGTGTTAGGATGAGGGTTAGGATTAGGGTTAGGGTGAGGGCTAGGGGGAGGGTGAGGGTTAGGGTAAGGATTAAGCTTAGGCTTAGGGTTATGCTGAGCGAGTGGTTGAGGGTGAGAGTTAGGGTGAGTTTGATGGTTAGGTTTACGGTTATGGTGAGGGTTAGGATGAGGTTTAGGGTTAGGGTGAGGGTTAGGGTGAGGATAATGGTAAGGATAAGGTGAGGTTTAGTCTGAGGGTGAGGGTTAAGATAAGGGTGAGGGTTAGGGTTTCGTTTAGGGTTATGGTAGGTGTTAGGGTTAGGGTTAGGTTGAGGGTTAGATTGAGGATTAGGGTTAGGGTTAGTGTGAGGCTAGGGTGAGGGTGAGGTTTACGGTTTGGTGTAGGGTGAGGTTTAGGGTTAGAATTAGTTTTAGGGTGGGGGTTAGGGTGAGTTTTAGGGTTAGAGTTAGGTTTAGGGGGATGGTTAGGGTGAGGTTTATGCTTATTGTTATTTTTAGGTTTATGGGATGGTGAGGGTTAGGTTGAGGTTTAGGGATAGGGTTAGGTTTAGTATTAGGGTTAGGGTGAGGGTGAGGGTGACCGTTAGGGTGAGGGCTAGGCTTAGGCTTAGGCTTAGGCTGAGGGTGAGGGTGGGGGTGAGAATTAGGGTTAGGGTGATGGTTTGGGTTAGGGTTAGTGTTATTGTTAGGGTTAGGGTTAGAGTTAGGGTGAGGGTGAGGGTGCGGGTGAGGGTTAGGGTTCGGATTAGGGTGTGGTTTACGGTTAGGGTTAGGGTTAGTGTTAGGGTGAGGTTTAGGGTTAGATATAGGGTTAGGGTAAGGGTTAGGGTTAGGGTTAGGGATAGGGTTAGTGTTAGAATTATGGTGAGAGTGAGGGTTAGGTTGAGGTTTAGGGTTAGTGTTATGGTGAGGGTTAGTGTGAGGGTTAGTATTACGGTTAGGGTTATTGTTAGGGTGAGGGTAAGTTTTAGGGTGAGAGTTTGGGTTAGGGTGAGGGTTACTGTTACGTTGAGTGTTAGGATTAGCGTTAGGGTTATTGTTAGGCTTAGGTTTAGGGTTTTGGTTACAGTGAGGATGAGTTATAGGGTTAGTGTTAGGGTGAGGTTTAGGGTTAGGGTTAGGGTTAGAATGAGGGTTAGGATGAAGGTGAGGTTTGCTGTTAGAGTTAGGGTGATGGTGACGGTTAAGGTTAGGATTTGGGTTAGGGTGAGGGTGAGTGTGTGTGTTAGGGTTAGGTTTAGGTTTCGGCTAAGAGTTAGGCAAAGGGTGAGGTTGAGGGTGAAGTTTAAGGTTATGATTAGGGTTAGTGTGAGAGTGAGGGCAACGGTTTGGTTTAGTGTTAGGGTGAGGGTTAGGGTGAGTGTTAGGATTAGGGTTAGGGTTATGGTGAGCGATAGGGTTAGGGTTAGGTTGAGGGTTTGGGTTAGGGTAAGAGTTAGGGTTAGTTTTAGTGCTAGGTTGAGGGTTAGGATGAGGACTAGGGTTACGATTAGTGTTAGGGTGAGGGATAGGGAGAGGGTGAGAACTAGGGTTTGTGTTAGGTTAAGGTTTAGGTTAAGGGATAGGCATAAGGTGTGGGTTATTATGAGGGTTAGGGTTACGGTGAGGGTGAGGGTTAGGGTTAAGGTGAGGGTTAGGGTTAGGATTAGTGTTAGGGTTAGGGTTTTGGAGAGGTTTACGGTTAGATTTAGGGTTAGGGTGAAGCTGAGTGTGAGTGTTAGGGTTCCAGTTAGTGTTAGGTTTAGGGTTAGTGAAAGGGTCAGGGTTAGAGTGAAGGTAAGTGTAAGGGTTAGGGTTAGGGTGAGGATTAGGGTTAAGGTTAGGGGGAGGGTTAGGATGAGGGTTAGTATTAGGATTAGGGTTAGGGTGAGGGCTAGGGTGAGGGTGAGGTTTAGGGTTAAGGTTAGGGTGAGCTTTAGGGTTAGGATTAGTGTTAGGGTTAGGGTGAGGCTGAGGTTTAGGGTTAGAGTTAGGGTTAAGGTGAGGCTGAGGGTGAGGGTTAGGGTTAGGTTTAGGATTAGGATTAGGGTAAGGGTTAGGGTGAGTGTGAGAGTTAGGGTTAGGGTTAGAGTTAGGATCAAGCTGAGATTGAGCTTTAGGGTTACGTTGAGGATTAGGGTTAGGGTTAGGGCTAGGGTGAGGGTTAAGTTTAGGGTTAGGGTGAGGGTAAGGATGAGGATTAGGGTTAGGATTAGGGTTAGGGTGAGGGCTAGC
Source organism: Dipodomys merriami (assembly GCF_024711535.1). NCBI lineage: Eukaryota > Metazoa > Chordata > Mammalia > Rodentia > Heteromyidae > Dipodomys > Dipodomys merriami. The sequence goes on from NW_027206102.1 coordinate 2,162,254, forward strand.
ATGAGGTTGAGGGTTAGGGTTAGTGTTAGATTAAGGTTTAGGTTTAGGGTTAGGGTTAGGGTGAGGGTTAGGTTGAGGTTTAGGGTTACGGTGAGGGTGATGATTAGGGTTAGGGTGAGGGTTGGGTTTAGGATTAAGGTTAGCGTGAGGGTGAGTGTTAGCATTAGCGTTAGTGTTAGGGTTAGGGTTAGGTTTCGGGTTAGGATTAGTGTTATTGTTAGGGTAGGATTAGAGTTATGGTGAGGGTGAGTGTGAGGGTGAGGTTTACGGTTAGGGTGAGGTTTAGGTTGAGGGTTAGGATTAGGGTTAGTTTTAGGGTGAGGGTTAGGTTTATGGTGAGGGTTAGGGTAAGGGTTAGGGTGAGAGTTAGTGTTCGATTATGTTTAGGGATAGGGTGAGGGTTAGGGTTAAGGTTACGTTGAACATGAGGTTTAGGGTTACATTGAGGATTAGGCTTAGAGTTAGGGCTAGGGTGAGGGTTTAGGTTAGGGTTAGGGTGAGGGTAAGTATGAGGATTAGGGTTAGGATTAGGGTTAGGGTGAGGGTTAGGGTGAGGGTGAGGGTTAGGGTTAGAGTTAGATTAAGGTTTAGGGTTAGGGTTGCGGTTAGGGTGAGGGTTAGGTTGAGGGTTAGGGTTTCGGTGAGAGTGAGGATTATGGATAGTGTGAGGGTTAGGGTTAAGATTAGGGTTAGCATGAGAGTGAGTGTTAGGATTAGGGTTAGGGTTTGGGTTAGGTTTAGGGTTAGGATTAGTGGTATTGTTAGGGTTAGGGTGAGAGTTGTGGTGAGGGTGAGGGTGAGGGTGAGGCTTACTGATAGGGTTAGGGTGAGGTTTAGGATTAGGTTTAGGATTAGGATTAGGGTGAGGGTGAGGTTTAGGATTAGATTTAGTGTTAGTAGGAGGGTTAGATCGAGGGTTAAGTTTAGGGTTAGTTTTAGGGTTAAGGTTAGGGAGAAGGTTAGGTTGAGGTTTAGGGTTATGGTTAAGGTTAGGGTTAGGATTAAGGTGAGGGTGAAGGTGAGTGTGAGGGTTAGGGTTTGGGTTAGTCTTAGGCTTAAGGTTAGGCTGAGTGTGAGGGTGGAGGTGAAGATTAGGTTTAGGGTGATGTTTAGGATTAGAGCTAGGATGAGTTTTAAGATGAGGGTTAGGATTACTATTATGGTTAGGTCGAGGTCTAGGGTTAGGGTGAGGGTTAGGGTAAAGTTTAGGCTTAAGCTTAGGGTTAGGCTGAGCATGAGGTTGAGGGTGAGGTTAGGGTTAGGGTGATGGTTAGGTTTTCGGTTAGGGTGAGGGTTGGGATGAAGTTTAGGGTTAGGGTGAGAGTTAGGGTGAGGATGATGGTTAGGATAAGGGTAATGTTTACGTTGAGGTTGAGTGTTAATGTGAGGGTGAGGGTTAGGGTAAAGTTTAGGGTTAGGGTTAGGGTTAAGGTTAGGGTTAGGGTGAGGGTTAGGGTTAGGATTAGGGTTAGGGTGAGGTTGAGTGTTAGCACTAGGTTTAGGGTTAGGGTTAGGTTTAGGGTTAGGGTTAGGATTAGTGTTCTTGTTAGGGTTAGGGTTAGAGTTATGGTGACGGTGAGGGTTAGGGTTAGTGTTAGGGTTAAGGTTAGGGTGACATTAGGTTGAGGTTTAGGGTTAGGGTTAGGTTTAGGGTTAGGATTAGGGTTAGGGTGAGGGTTAGTGTGAGTTTTAGGGTTAGGGTTAGGCTTATGCTTAGGGTTAGGCTGAGGGTGAGGATTAGGGTTAGGGTGATGTTTAGGGTTAAGTTTATAGTGAAGGATAGTGTTAGGGTTAGCGTTACAGTTAGGATTAGGGTGACGATGAGGTTTAGGGGTAGAGTTAGGGTTAGGGTGAGGGTTAGCATTAGAGTGAGGGTTAGGGTGGCGTTGATGGTAAGGATAAAGGTGAGGGTTAGGCTGAAGTTGAGGGTTACAGTAAGGGTGAGGGTTAGGGTTAGGGTGAGGGTTCAGGTGAAGGTGAGGGTTAGATTGAGGATTAGTGTTAAGGTTAGTGTGAAGTTTAGGGTGAGGATGAGGGTTAGGGTTAGGGTGAGGGCTGGGAGAGGGTCAGGTTTAGGGTTAGTGTTAGGGTGAGTTTTAGGGTTAGGATTATGGTTAGTGTTAGTGTGAGGGTTAGTGTTAGGGTTAGGGTTAGTGTTAGGGTGAGGGTAAGTGTTAGGGTGAGGGTTAGGGTTAGGGTGAGTTTTATGGTTAGGGTGAGGGTTACGGTTAGGGTTAGCATTATTGTTATCTTTAGGGTTAGGGTTTCAGTTATGGTGAGTATGAGGATTACATTTAGGGCTAGGATGTGTTTTAGGGATAGGGTTATGATTAGGGTTAGGGTCAGGTTGATGTTTAGTGTTAGAGTTACGGTTTGGGTGAGGCTGAGGGTCAGGGTTCGAGTTAGGATTAATGTTAGGGATAGGCTTAAGGTGAGGGTTAAGTTGAGGGTGAGGGTTAGAGTTAGGGTTAGGAGTAGGATTAGGGTTACGGTTAGGGTGAGTGTGAAGGTTAGGGTTAGGGTTAGGGATAGGCTTAGGGTTAGGCTGAGGTTGAGGGTAAGTGTTAGGGTTAGGGTTAGGGTTAGGATGAGTGTGAGTGTTATTGTTAGGATTAGGGTTAGGGTGAGGGTGAGTGTGTGTGTTAGTTTTAGGGTTAGGGTTAGGGTTAGGTTTAGGTTGAGGTTTGAGGTTTGGTTTAGGGTTACAGTTAGGTTTATGGTGAGGGTGAGGTTTAGGTTTAGGCTGAGGGTGAGGGTGGGTTTGAGGATTAGAGTTAGGGTTAGGATTAGGATTAAGGTTAGGGATATTGTTAGTGTTATGTTTAGGGTTAAGTTTGTGGTGAGGGTGAGGCTGAGGGTGCAGGTGAGGGTGAGGGTTAGGGTTAGAGTTAGGGTGAGGTTAAGGGTGAGGGTGATGTTTAGGGTTAGAGTTAGGGTTAGGGTGAAGGTTAGGTTGAGGTTTAGGGTAGTGTTAGTGTTAGGGGTAGGGTTAGCGTGAGAGTTAGGGGGAGGTTTAGGGTTAGGGTTAGGGTGAGGGATAGGATTAGGGTTAGGGTGCAGGTGAGTGTGTGTTTTAGGGTCAGGTTTAGGGTTAGGCTTAGGGTTAGGCTGATGATGAGGTTGAGGGTGAGGGTTAGGGTTCGGTTTGGGGTGAGGGTTAGGGTTAGGGGTACGGGTAGGTTGAGGGTTAGGATGAGGTTTATGGTTAGGATTTGGATAAGGCTGAAGGCTAGGCTGAGGGTTAGGTTGAGGGTTAGGGTTAGAGATAGGGTTAGGTTTAGGATTAGGGTTAGGGTGAGGTTGAGTGTGAGGGTTAGTGTTAAGGTTAGGGTTAGGCTTATAGTTAGTGTGAGGGTTAGGGTTAGGTTTTGGGTTAGGGTGAGGGTGAAGCTGAGGATTAGGTTTAGGGTTAGGATTAGGTTTAGGGTTAGTGTTAGGGTTAGGGTTAGTGTTAGGATTATGTTGAGGGTTAGGAATAGGAGTAGGGTTAGGGTTAGACTTAGGGTTCGGCTGAGGGTGAGGGTGGGTGTGATGATTAGAGTTAGGCTTAGGGTTAGGCTTAGGGTTAGGGTTATTGTTAGTGTTATGGTTAGGGTTAAGTTTGTGGTGAGGGTGAGGCTGAGGGTGAGGGTTATGTTTATGGATAGTGTTAGGGTTACGGTTAGTGTTAGGGTTATTATTATTGTTAGGGTTAGAGTTAGATTTACGGTGAGGGTGAGGATACGGGTGAGGGTTAGGTTTAGGGTTAGGGTGGGGTTTACGGTTAGGGTTTGGATTAGGGTTCGGGTGAGGTTGACGTTTAGGGTTAGATTTAGGGTTAGTGTTAGTGTGAGGGTTAGTGTTAGCGTTAGGGTTAGTGTTACAGTGAGGGTAAGACTTAGGGTGAGGGTTTGGGTTAAGGTGATGGTTATGGTTAGGGTGAGGTTTAGCATTAGGTTTAGGGTTGTTGTTAGGTTTCAGTTTAAGGTTACTGTTATGGTGCAGGTGAGGGTGAGGTTTAGGGTTAGGGTTAGGGTGAGTTTTAGTGTGAGGGTGAGGTTTAGGGTTAGACAGGGTTAGAGTAAGGGTTAGGTTGAGGGTTAGGGTTAGGGTTAGTGTTAGGGTGAGATTAGGGCGAGGTTTAGGGTTAGGGTTAGGGTGAGGGTTAGGATTAGGGTTAGCATGCGGGTGAGTGTGTGTGTTAGGGTTAGGTTTAGGGTTAGGCTTAGGATTAGTCTGAAGGTGAGGTTGAGGGTGAGGGTTAGGATTAGGGTTAGGGTGAGGGTGAGGTTGAGGGTCAGGATTAGGGTTAGGGTGAGGGTTAGGATGAGGCTTAGTGTTAGGATTAGGGTTAGGGTGAGGGCTAGGGTGAGGTTTGGGGTTAGGTTAAGGTTTAGGCTTTGGCTTAGTGTTAGGCTGAGCGTGAGGTAGAGGTTGAGGGTTAGGGTTTTGGTGATGGTTAGGTTTATGGTAAGGGTGAGGGTTAGGATGAGGTTTAGGTTAGGGGGAGGTTTAGGGTGAGGATGATGATAAGGGTAAAGGTGAGGTTTAGGCTGAGGGTGAGGTTTAAGATAATGGTGAGTGTTAGGGTTAGGTTTACGGTTAGGGTGAGGGTTAGGATTAGGCTTTGGGTGAGGGTTAAATTGAGATTTAGGGTTAGGGTTAGTGTAAGGTTTATGGTGAGGACGAGGGTTAGGGTTAGGTTAGGATTATTTTTAGGTTTATGGTGAGGGTGAGGTTTTCTGTTGGAAAGAGTGTTAGGGTGAAGTTTAAGGTTAGGGTAAGGGTTATCATGGGGGTGATGGTAAGGGTAAACATGAGGGTTAAGCTGAGGGTGAGGTTTACAGTGGGATGAGGGTTAGGGTTAGGGTGAGGGTTAGGGTTAGGGGAAGGGTGTGGGTTAAGGTTAGATTGAGAATTAGAGTTAGGGTTAGTGTGAGGTTTAGGGTGAGGATGAGGGTTAGTGTTAGGGTGATGGCTAGGGTGAGATGAGGGTTAGGTTTAGCTTTAGGGTGAGGTTCCGGGTTAGGGTGATGATTAGGGTTAGTTTGAGGGTTAGTGTTAGGCTTAGGGTTAGTGTTACGGTGAGAGTAAGTGTTAGGGTGAGTGTTATGTTTAGGGTGAGTGTTATGGTTAGGTTGAGGGTTAGGGTTAGGATTAGGGTTATTGTTAGGGTTAGGGTTACAGTTATAGTGAGGGTGAGGGTGAGGGTTAGGGTTAGGGTTAGGATGAGGTTTAGGTTTAGCGTTAGGTTTAGAGTTAGGGTTAGGGTGAGAGTGAGGTTTATGGTTAGAGTTAGGGTTAATGTTAGGGTTAGGGTTATGGTGATTGTTTGGGTTAGAGTTAGGCTTAGGCTTAGGTTTATGCCAAGCATGAGGGTGAGGGTTAGGCTTATGGTTAGGGTGAGGTTTAGGGTTCAGGTTAGGGTGAGGGTTAGGATGAGGTTTAGGGTTAGGATTTGTGTTAGGGTGAGGGTTAGGTTTAGGGAGACGGTTTGGTTTAGGAGGGTTAGGGTTAGGCTTAGGATGAGTGTGAAGGTCAGGGTTAGGGTTAGGCTTAGGTTTAGGGTGAGGGTTAGGGTTAGGGGTTTGGTTAGGGTGAGGGTGATGCTGAGGATTAGGGTTAGGTTTAGGGTTAGGTTTTGGGTTAGGTTTAGGGTTAGGGATTGGGTTCCAATTAGGGTTAGCGTTAGGGTTAGGGTTAGGCTTAGGGTTAGGCTGAGGGTGAGGTTGGGGTTGAGGTTTAGAGTTAGGGTTAGGATTACGATTATTGTTAGTGTTATGGTTAGGGTTAAGTTTGCAGTGAGGGTGAGGCTGAGGGTGAGGGTTATGGTTATGGTTAGGGTTAGGGTTAGTGTTATTTTTAGGGTTAGGGTTAGAGTTACGGTGAGATTGAGGGTGAGGGTGAGGGTTGTAGTTAGTGTGAGGTTTAGGGTGAGGTTTAGGGTTAGGGTTAGGGTGAGGGTGAGTTTTAGGGTTAGAGTTAGTGTTAGGGGAGCGTCAGGCTGAGGTTTATGGTTAGGGTTAGTGTTAAGGGCAGGGTGAGGTATAGGTTGAGGTTTAGGGATAGGGTTAGGTTTAGTATTAGGTTTCGGGTGAGGGTGAGGGTGAGTGTGAGGGTTAGGGTGAGGTTTAGGCTTAGGCTTAGGTTTAGGCTGAGGGTGAGGGTGGGGGTGAGGATTAGGGTTTGGGTGATGGTTCGGGTTAGGGTTAGTGTTATTGTTAGGGTTAGGGTTAGAGTTACGGTGAGGGTGAGGGTGCGGGTCAGGGTTAGGCTTAGGGTTAAGGTGGGGTTTAGGGTTAGGGTTAGGGTTAGGGTTAGGGTTAGTGTGAGGGTGAGGTTTAGGTTTAGATTTAGGGTTAGGGGGAGGGTTAGGGTTAGGGTTAGGCATAGGGTTAGTGTTCGGGTTTGGGTGAGGGTGAGGGTTAGGTTGAGGTTTAGGGTTATGGTTAGGGTTAGTGTGATGGTTAGGTTTAGGGTTAGGGTTAGTGTTAGGGTGAGGGTAAGTTTTAGGGTGAGAGTTTTGGTTAGGGTGAGCGTTATGGTTTGGGTGAGGGATAGGATTAGGTTAGGTTATTGTTAGGGTTAGGTTTAGGGTTTTGGTTACGGTGAGGGTGAAGTTGAGGTTTAGGGTTTGGGTTAGGTTTAGAGTGAGGGTTAGGATGAGGGTGAGGTTTACGGTTGGATTTAGGGTTAGGGTGAGGGTCAGGGTGAGGATTAGGGTTTGGGTTACTCTTATGGTTAGGGTTAGGGTGAAAGTTAGTTGGAGGATTAGGGTAAAGGTTAATGTTAGGGTTATGTTTAGGGTTTCAGTTTCGGTGAGTGTGAGGGTTAGGATTAGGGTTAGGGTGAAGGTGAGGTTTAGGGTTAGACTTAGGGATATGGTGAGGCTGAGGGTGAGGGTGAGGTTTAGGGTTAGGGTTAGGATGAGGTTTAGGGTTATGTTTAGTTTGAGTGTGAGGGTTATGGTTAGGGTTACGGTTAGCTGTAAGTTTAGGCTGAGGGTTAGGCTGAGGATGAGAGTTAGGGTTAGTTTGAGGGTTAGGGTTAAGGTTAGGGTGAAGTTTAGTGTTAGGGTTAGGGTTAGAGTTATGCTTAGGTTGAGGGTTGGATTTAGACGTAGAGTTAGTTTTAGGGTGAGGTTTAGGGTGAGTGTTAGGGTTAGGGTGAGGGTTAGGGTAGGGGTGACGGTAAGGGTAAATGTGAGGGTTAGGCTTGAGGGTGATGGTTAAGGTAAGGTTGAGGGTTAGGGTTAGGGTGAGGGTTAGGGTTAGTGTTAGGGTGAGAGTTAGGGTTCGGGTCAAGTTTAGGGTTAGGGTGAGGGTTAGCGTAAGGGTTATGGTGAGGGTGAGGGTTAGGGTTAGGTTGAGGGTTAGGGTCAGGATTAGGGTTAGGGTGAGGGTGAGGGTTAGTGTTAGTGTTAGGGTGAGGGTAAGTGTTAAGTTGAGGGTTAGGGTTAGGTTGAGGGTTATGTTTAGGTTGAGGGGTAGAGTTAGGGTTAGGGTTATTGTTAGGGTTAGGGTTAGTGTTACCATTACGGTGAGGGTGAGGGTGAGGTTTAGGTTTAGGATTAGGATGAGGTTTAGGTTTAGAGTAATTGTTAGAGTTAGGGTTAGTGTGAGAGTGAGGTTTAGGGATAGAGTTAGGGTTAGTGTTATGGTTAGGGTTAGGGTTAAGGTGAGGGTTTGGGTTAGAGTTAAGCTTAGGCTTAGGCTTAGGCCAAGCATGAGGGTGATGGTTGGGGTTAGGGTTAAGGTGAAGGTTATGTTTAGGTTGAGGGGTAGAGTTAGGGTTAGGGTTATTGTTAGGGTTAGGGTTAGTGTTACCATTACGGTGAGGGTGAGGGTGAGGTTTAGGTTTAGGATTAGGATGAGGTTTAGGTTTAGAGTAATTGTTAGAGTTAGGGTTAGTGTGAGAGTGAGGTTTAGGGATAGAGTTAGGGTTAGTGTTATGGTTAGGGTTAGGGTTAAGGTGAGGGTTTGGGTTAGAGTTAAGCTTAGGCTTAGGCTTAGGCCAAGCATGAGGGTGATGGTTGGGGTTAGGGTTAAGGTGAGGGTTAGTATGAGGTTTAGGTTTTGGATTAGTGTTAGGGTGAGGACTAGGGTGAGGGTTAGTGTTTGGGTTAGGTTTAGGGATAGGTTTAGGTTTAGAATTAGGGTTGGGTTGAGCGTCATTGTGAGAGTCAGGGTTACGGTTAGGCTTAGGGTTAGGGTGAGAGTTAGGGTTAGGGTTTTGGTTAGGGTGAGGGTGAGGCTGAGGATTAGGGTTAGGTTTAGGATTAGGTTTTGTGTTAGGTTTAGGCTTAGGCTTAGAGTTAGGGTTAGGGTTAGGGTTAGGGTTAGTCTTAGGATTAGGCTGAGTGTGAGGTTGGGGTTGAGGATTAGGGTAAGGGTTAGGATTAGGGTTATTGTTAGTGTTATGGTTAGGTTTAAGTTTGCACTGAGGGTGAGGCTGAAGTTGAGGCTTATGGTTAGGGTTAGGGTTAGGGTTAGTGTTATTTTTAGGGTTAGGGTTAGATATTTGGTGAGATTGAGGGTTAGGTTGAGGGTTAGGGTTAGGGTGAGGTTTAGGGTGAGGTTTAGGGTTAGGGTTAGGGTGAGGTTTAGGGTTAGAGTTAGTGTTAGGGGGATGGTTAGGTTGAGGTTTAGGGTTAGGATTATTGTTAGGGTTAACGGGGAGGGTGAGGGTTAGGTTGAGGTTTAGGGATAGGGTAGATTTAGTATTAGGGGTAGGGTGAGGGTGAGTGTGACAGTTAGGGTGAGGGTTAGGCATAGGCTTAGGGTTAGGCTGAAGGTGAGGGTGGGGGTGAGGATTAGGGTTACGTTGATGGTTTGGGTTAGGGTTAGTGTTATTGTTAGGGTTAGGGTTAGAGTTATGGTGAGGGTGAGGGTGCGGGTGAACGTTAGGCTTAGGGTTAGGGTGGCGTTTCAGATTAGGGTTTGGGTTAGTGTGAGGGTGAGGTTTAGGGTTAGAATTAGGGTTATGATTAGGGTTAGGGTGAGGGTTAGGGATAGGGTTAGTGTTAGAGTTAAGGTGGGGGTGAGGGTTAGGTTGAGATTTAGGGTTATGGTTATGGTTAGGTTTAGTGTGAGGGTTAGTGTTAGGGTTAGGGTTAGTGTTAGGGTGAGGGTAAGTTTTAGGGTGAGATTTTGGGTTAGGGTGAGGGTTATGGTTAGGGTGAGGGTTAGGATTAGTGTTAAGGTTATTGTTAGGGTTAGGTTTAGGCTTTTGGTTTCAGTGAGCGTGAGGGTGAGGTTTAGGGTTAGGGTTAGGGTGAGGTTTAGGGTTAGGGTTAGTGTTAGGGTTAGGGTTAGGGCGAGAGTTAGGAGTACAGTTAGGGTTAGGGTTAGGCTTAAGGTTAGAGCTAGGTTTAGGGTTTCGGTTACGGTGAGGGTGAGTTTCAGTATTAGGGTTAGGGTGAGTGTGAGGTTTAGGGTGAGAATTAGGGTTAAGGGTGAGTCTGAACGTGAGGGTGAGGATTAGGTTTAGGGTTAGGATTAGGATTAGGTTTAGGATTAGGGTGAGTGTGAAGGTTATGGTTAGGGTTAGTGTTAGCCTTAGGTTTAGGCTGAGGGTTTGCGTGAGGGTGAGGTTTATGGTTAGTTTGAGGGGTAAGGTTAAGTTTAGGATGAGGTTTAGTGTTAGGGTTATGGTTAGAGTTATGGTTAGGGTGAGGGTGAGGTTTAGGGCTAGAGTTAGTTTTAGGGTGAGGGTTATGGTGAGTGTGAGGGTTATGGTGAGGGTTAGGGTAGGGGTGAAGTTAAGGGTAAACGTGAGGGTTAGGCTGAGGGTGACCATTACGGTAAGGTTGAAGGTTCGGGTTAGGGTGACATTTAGGGTTAGGTTTAGTGTGCGAGTTAGGGTACACTTTAAGTGTAGGGTTAGGGTGAGGGTTAGGGTAAGGGATACAGTGAGGGTGAGGGTTAGGTTTAGGTTGAGGGCTAGGTTGAGGGTGAGGGTTAGGGTTAGAGTTAGAGTGAGTGCTAGGGGGAGGGTTAGGGTTAGGGATAGGTTTGGGTTTAGGATTAGTGTTAGGTTGAGGGTGAGTGTGAGGGTTAGGGTTAGGTTTAGGGTTAGGCTTAGAGTTGGGGTGAGGATTAGGGGTAGAGTTTGGGTTAGGGTGAGGCTGAGGCTGAAGATTAGTGTTAGGTTTAGGGTTATGGTTACGCTTAGGGTTAAGCTGAGGGTGAGGGTGGTGGTTAGGATTAGAGTTAGGGTTAGGTTAGGCTTAATTTTAGGGTTATTGTTAGTGTTATGGTTTGGGTTAAGTTTGCAGCGAGGGTGAGGCTGAGGGTGAGGGTTATGGTTAGAGTTAGGGTTAGGGTTAGGGTTAGTGTTATTGTTAGGTTTAGGTTTATGGTTACGGTGAGGGTCAGGGTGAGGGTTAGGGTTAGGGTTAGGGTGAGGTTTAGGGTTAGGGTTAGGATTAGGGTTAGGGTGAGTGTGAAGTTTAGGGTTAGATTTAGACTTAGCTGGAGGGTTAGGTCGAGCGTTAATATTAGGGTTAGTGTTAGGGTTAAGGTTATGGTGAGGTTTAGGATGTGGTTTAGGGTTAGGGTTAGGATTAGGGTTAGGGTGAGGTGAGTGTGAGAGTTAGGGTTAGGCTTAGGCTTAGGCTGAGGGTTAGGCTGAGGGTGAGTGAGTGGGTGAGGATTAGGGTTAGCGTGATGTTCGGGTTCAGGTTAAGTTGAGGGCTAGGATGAGGGTTAGGGTTAGGCTTAGGATTAGGGTGAGGGCTAGGGTGATGGTGAGGGTTAGGGTAAGTGTTATGCTTAGGCTTAGGGTTAGGCTGAGCATGAGGTTGATGGTGAGTGTTAGGGTTAAGGATAGTATGAGATTTAGTGTTAGGTTTAGTGTTAGAGTTAGGGTTAGGACGAGAGTGAGGTTTAGGAGTAGGGTTAGGGTTAGCGTGTGGATTAGGGTTTGGGTGAGGGCTAGGGTGGGGGTGACGGTAAGGGTAAAGGTGAGAGTTAGGCTGAGGGTGAGGGTTATGTTAAGGGTGGGGGTTAGGTTTAGGATGAGGGTTAGGGTTAGGGTTAGGGTGAGGTTAAGGGTTAGATTGAGGTTTAGTGTTAGGGGTAGTGTGAGGTTTAGGGTGAGGATGAGGGTCAGGGTTAGGGTGAGGGTGAGGTTTAGGGTTAGGTTTAGGGTTTGGGTGAGGTTTAGGATTAGGGTGATGTTTAGGGTTAGTGTGAGGGTTATGGTTTGTGTTAGGATTAAGATTAGGGTTAGAGTTACGGTGAGTGTGAGGGTTAGTGTTAGGGTTAGGGTTAGGCTTAGTGTTAGGCTGAATGTGAGGGTGAAGTTGAGGGTTACTGTGAGGGTGTGGGTTAGGTTTAGGGTTAGGGTGATAGTTAGGGTTAGGGTTAGGGTTAGGGTTAGGGTGAAGGTGAGGGTGAGGGTGAGGGTTAGTGTTAGGGTGAGGGTTAGAATGAGGGTTAGGGTTAGGATTAGGGTTAGGGTGAGGGCTAAGGTGAGGGTGAGGTTTAGGGTTAGATTTAGGGTGAGGTTTAGGGTTAGGTTTAGGGTTAGGGTTAGGGTGAGGGTCAGGTTTAGGGTTAGAGTTAAGGTTAGGGTGAGGCTGAGGGTGAGGGTTAGGGTTAGGGTTAGTGTTAGAGTTAGGGTTACAGTGAGGGTGAGGGTGAGTGTGAGGATTAGGCTTAGTGATAAGATTAGGTTTAGGGTACAGGTTAGGGTGAGTGTGAGGGTTAAGGTAAGGGTTAGGGTGAGAGTTAGGTTTAGGGTGAGGTTTAGTGTTAGGGTTATGGTTAGGGTGTGGGTTAGTGTTAGTGTTAGGGTGAGGGTTAGGATGAGGATTAGGGTTAGGATTTGGGTTAGGGTGAGGGCTAGGGAGAGGGTGAGGGTTAGGGTTAGTGTTAGGGTGAGGTTTAGGTTTGGGTTTAGTCTTAGGGTCAGGGATAGGATGAGAGTTAAGGTTACTGTAACTGTGAGGGTTTGCATTAGGGTGAGGATTAGGGTTCGGATTAGGCTTAGAGTGAGGGTGAGTATTAGGATTAGGTTAGGGTTAGGGTTAGGGTTAGGGTTATGTTTAGGCTTAGGATTAGTTTATTGTTTGGGTTAGGGTTAGAGTTACAGTGATGGTGAGCTTGAGGGTGAGGGATAGGCTTAGGCTTATGCTTAGGGATAGGCTGAGCTTGAGGTTGAGGTTGACGGTTAGGGTTAGGGTGATGGTTAGGTTTATGGTTAGTGTGAGGGTTAGGTTGAGGGTTAAGGTTAGGGTTAAGTTTAGGGTGAGTGTGAGGGTTAGGTTTAGGTTTTGGGTTAGGATGAGGATGATGCTCAGGATTACTGTTAGTTTTAGGGTTAGGGTTAGGTTGAGGGTTAGGGTTAGTTGTAGGGTTACGGTGACGGTTTGGGTTAAGTTTAGGGTTATGGTTAGTTTTAGGGTGAGGGCTAGGGTGAGGCGTTGGGTGAGGTTTAGGGTTAGGGATAGGGTTAGGGTGAGGGTTAGTTTGAGGGTTATGGTTAGGGTTAGTGTTAGGGTGAGAGTTAGGCGGAGTGTTAGGGTTAGGGATAGGGTTAGGATTAGGGTTAGGGTGAAGATGAATATTTGTGTTTAGGTTAGTTTTACGGTTAGGCTTAGGTTTAGGCTGAGGGTGATGTTGAGGATGATGGTTAGGGTTATGGTGAGGGCTAGGGTTAGGGTTAGTGGGAGGGTTAGGGTGAGGGGTAGTTTTAGGATTAGGGTTAGGGAGAGGGCTAGGTTTTGGGTGAGGTTTAGGGTTAGTGTTAGGGTGAGGTTTAGTGTTAGGGTTAAGGTTAGGGTAAGGGTGAGGATTAGGCATAGAGTTAGTGTTATGGTGAGGCTGACCGTGAGGGTTAGGTTTAGGGTTAGTGTTAGATTTAGGGTGAGTGTGATGGTTAGTATTAGTGTTAGGGTTAGGCTTAGGGTTAGGCTGAGGTTGAGGGTAAGGGTTAAGGTTAGGGTTAGGCTTGGGGTTAGGCTGAGGGTTAGGGTGAGGGTTAGGTTTACGGTTAGGGTGATTGTTAGGGTTAGTGTTAGTGTTATTGTTAGGGTTAGGGTTAGAGTTAAGGTGAGGTTAGGGTGCGGGTGAGGGTTAGGGTTAGGGTGAGCGTGCGGTTTAGATTTAGATATGGTATTAGTAGGAGGCTTAGGGTGAGGGTTATGTTTAGTGTTAGTGTTACTGTTCCAGTTATGGTTAGCATGAGGGTTAGGGTTAGGGCTAGGCTTAGGCTTAAGCTTAAGCTTAGGCCGAGCATGAGTGTGAGGGTTAGGGTTAGGGTTAGGGTGAGGGTTAGAGTGAGGTTTAGGGTTAGGGTTAGGTTTAGGGTGAGGGCTAGGGTGAGGCTTAGGGTGAGGTTTAGGGTTAGGGAGAGGGTTAGGTTTAGGATTAGGGTTAGAGTGAGAGTGAGTGTGAGGTTTAGGGTGAAGGTTAGGGTTAGGCTTAGGTTTAGGATGGGCGTTAGGATTAGTGTTTGGGTTAAGGAGAGGGTGAGTCTGAGTATTAGGTTTAGGTTTAGGGTTAGAGTTAAGTTTAGGTTTAAGGTTAGGGTTAGGGTTAGTTTTAGGGTTATGGTTAGGGTTAGGGTTTGCCTTAGGGTTAGGCTGATGGTGAGGGTGGGGGTGAGGATAAGGTTAGGGTTAGGGTTAGGTTGAGGGTTAGGTTTAGGGTGAAGTTTAGGATTAGGGTTAGGTTTATGGTTACGGTGAGGGTTCGGGTTAGGGTTAGGTTTACGCTGAGAGTGAGGGTTAGGGTTAAGTTGAGGGTTAGGTTTAGGGTGAGCGTGAGGTTTAGGTTGATGTTTAGGGATAGGGTTAGGTTTAGGATTAGGGATAGTTTTAGGTGAGTGTGAGGGTTAGGGTGAAGGTTAGGTTTAGGCTGAAGGTGAGATTGAGGTTTAGGGTTAGGTTTAGGTTGAGGGCTAATTTTAGGGTTATGAGGAGGGTTTGGATGAGCTTTAGAGTTAGGATAATGGTTAGGGTGAGGGGTATTGTGAGGGTGAGGTTTAGGTTTAGGGTTAGGGTGAGGTTGAGGGTTAAGTTTAGGTTTGGGTTATGTTGAAGGTGAGGTTTAGGGTTAGAGTTAGGATTAGGGTGAGGCTGAATGTGAGGGTTATGGTTAGGGTTAGTGTTAGAGTTAGGGTTAGGGTGAGAGTTAGGATGATGGTGAGGGTTAGGTTTAGGGTTAGGATTAGAATTAGGGTAAGGGTTAGGGTTAGGCTTAGGGTTAGGGTTAGGATTAGGGTTAGAGTTATGGTGAAGGTGAGGTTGCGGGTGAGGTTTAGGGTTAGTGTTAGGGTAGGGTTAAGTGTTAGGGTTAGTGTTAATGTGAGGGTGAGGTTTAGGGTTAGATATAGGGTTAGGGGTATGGTTAGGGTGAGGGTTAGGTTGAGGGTTAAGGTTAGGGTTAGGGTTACATTGAAGGTGAGATTTAGGGTTAGAGTTAGGGTTAGGGTGAGGGTTAGGATGATGGTGAGGGTTAGGTTTAGGGTTAGGATTAGAATTAGGGTAAGAGTTAAGGTTAGGCTTAGGGTTAGGGTTAGGTTTAGGGTTATTGTTAGGGTTAGAGTTAGAGTTATGGTGAGGGTGAGGTTGCGGGTGAGGTTTAGGGTTAGGATTAGGTTGGGGTTAAGTTTTAGGGTTAGGGTTAGTGTGAGGGTGAGGTTTATGGTTAGATATAGGGTTAGGGGTATGGTTAGGGTGAGGGTTACGTTTAGTGTTAGTGTAAGGGTTAGGGTGAGGTTGAGGGTTAGGTTGAGGTTTAGGGTAATGGTTAGGTTTAGGGTTAGTGTGAGGGTTAGTGTTAGGGTTAGGGTTAGTGTTAAGGTTAGGGTGTTAGGGTGTGGGTTTTGGTTAGGGTGAGGTTTACGGTTAGGGTTATTGTTAGTGTTATATTTAGGGTTAAGTTTGCGGTGAGTGTGAGGCTGATGGTGAGGGTTATGGTTATACTTAGGGTTAGGGTTAGGGTTAGTGTTATTGTTTGGGTTAGGGTTAGAGTTACGGTGAGGTTGAGGGTGAGGGTGAGGGTGAGGGTTAGGGTGAGGTTTAGGGTGAGGTTCAGGGTTAGGATTAGGTTTAGAGTGAGGGTGAGGTTTAGGGTTAGAGTTAGGGTTAGGAGGTGGGTTAGGGGGTGAGGTTTAGGGTTAGTGTTAGTGTTAGAGTTAGGATGAGGGTGAGGGTTAGGATGAGGTTAGGGATAGGTTTAGGGTTAGGATTAGGGTTAGGGTGAGGGTTAGTGTAAGGGTTAGGGTCAGGGTTAGGCTTTGGCTAATGTTTAGGCTGAGGGTGAGGGAGGGGGTGAGGATTAGGGTTAGGGTGATAGTTCGGGTTAGGGTTAGTGTTATTGTTAGGGTTAGGTTTAGAGTTACGGTGAGGGTGAGGGAGCAGTTGAGGGATAGGTTTATTGTGAGATTTAGGGTTTGGGTTAGGGTTAGAGTTAGGTTTATGGTGAGGGTGAGGTTTAGGGTTAGAATTAGTGTTCTGGTGAGGGTTAGTTTGAGGGTTAGGGTTAGTGTTAGTGTTCGGGTTAGGTTTACGGTGAGAGTTAGGGTGCGGGTTAGGGTTAGGGTTAGTGTTAGGATTAGAGTTAGGGTGAGGGTGAGTGTGATTGTTAGGGTCAGTTTTAGGGTTGGGCTTAGGGTTAGGCTGAGGGGGAGGTTGAGGGGGAGAGTTAGGGTTAGGGTGAGGGTTAGGGTTCAGGTTACGTTTAGGGTTAGGGTGAGGGTTAGGGTAAGGGTTATGCTGAGGGTGAGGTTTAGGGTTAGTTTGAGGGTTAGGTTTAAGGTTAGGGTGAGGTTGAGTGTGAGGGTTAGACTTATGATGAGGGTTAGGTTGAGGATTTGTTTTAGGATTAGGGTTAGGGTGAGGGCTATAGTGAGGGTAAGGTTTAGGGTTAGGGTTAGGATGAGGTTTAGGGTTAGGGTTAGGGTTAGGGTGAGGTCTAGGTTTAGATTTAGGGTTAGGGTGAGGGCTAGGGTGAAGCATAGGGTGAGGGTTAGGGCTAGGGATCGGATTAGGTTTAGGATTAGGGTTAGGGTGTGGGAGAGTGTGAGGGTTAGGTTTAGGGTTAGGGTTAGGCTTAGGGTTAGGGTGAGGGTTAGGGTTAGGTATTGGGTTTTGGTTGAGTGTGAGGCTGAAGATTAGGTTTAGGCTTAGAGTTAGGGTTAGGTTTAGGTTTAGGGTTAGGGGTAAGTTGAGGATTAGGGTTAGGTTAGGGTTAGGGTTATTGTTAGTTTTTTGGTTAGTGTTAAGTTTGGTGTGAGGTTGAGGCTGAGGGTGAGGGTTATGGTTAGGGTTAGGGTTAGTGTTATTGTTAGGTTTAGAGTTAGAGTTACTTTGAGGTTGAGGCTGAGGGTGAGGGTTAGGTTTAGGGTGAAATTTTGGGTGAGGTTTAAGGTCAGTGTTAGGGTTATGGTTAGGATTAGTGTTAGGATGAGGGTGAGTGTGAGGGTTACAGTTAGGGTTAGGCTTAGGTTTAGGGTTAGGGTGTGGGTGAGGGTGGGGGTGAGGATTAGGTTTAGGGTGATGGTGAAGATTAGGGTTAGAGTGTTGGATAGGGTGGGGGTGAAGGTTAGGGTGAGGGATAGGCTTAGTCTTAGTCTGAGCATGAGGGTGAGGTTTAGGGTTAGGGTTAGGGTGAGGGTTAGGCTTAGGTTTATGGTGAGGGATAGGATGAGGTTTAGGGTTAGTATTAGGGTTATGGTTAGGGTTAGGGCTAGGGTGAGGGTTAGGGTGAGGGTTAGGGTTAGGGATAGGTTAGGTTTACAATTAGGGTTAGGGTGAGGGTGAGTGGGAGGGTTAGGGTTAGGGTTAGGATTAGGTTTAGGGTTAGGGTGAGGGTTAGGATTAGGGTGAGGCTGAGCCTGAGGATTAGGTTTAGCTTTAGGGTTAGTGTTAGGTTTAGGTTTAGGGTTAGGATTAGGGTTATGTTTAAGGTTAGGGTTACGGTGAGGGTTAGGGTTAGGTTTAGGCTTAGGGTTAAGCTGAGGGTGAGGGTGGGGGTGAGGTTTAGAGTGAGGGTTAGGGTTAGTGTTAGGGTTATTGTTAGTGTTATGGTTAGGGTTAAATTTGCGGTGACGGTGAGGCTGAGTGTGAGGGTTTGTTTAGGGTTAGGGTTAGGGATAAGATTAGTGTTATTGTTTGGGCTCGGATTAGGGTTACCGTGAGTTTGAGGGTGAGGGTGAGGGTTTTGTTTAGGTTAAGGTGGGGTTTAGGGTTAAGGTTAGGGTTAGGGTTTGGGTTAGGGTGAGGTTTACCGTTAGATATAGGGTTATGGGGAGAGTTAGGGGGAGGGTTAATGTTAGGGTTAGGATTTGCGTTAGTGTGAGAGTTAGTGTTAGGTTAGGGTTAGTGTTAGGGTGAGGGTAAGTGTTAGGGTGAGGGTTTGGGTTAAGGTGAGGGTTAGGGTTAGGTTAGGGTTAGGGTAATGGTTAGGGTTAGGGTCAGGTTGAGGGTTACATTGAGGATTAGTGTTAGGTTTAGTGTGAGGTTAGGGTGAGGATGAGGGTTGGGGTTACGGTGAAGGTGAGGGTTAGAATCAGGATTAGGGTGAGGGCTAAGGTGATTGTGAAGGTTAGGGTTAGGGTTAGCATTATGGTGAGGTTTAGGATTAGGGTAAGGGTTAGGGTTAGTGTGAGGATTAGTGTTAGGGTTAGGGTTATTGTTAGGGTGAGGATAACTGTTAGTTTGAGATTTAGGGTTAGGGTGAGGGTTATGGTTAGGGTGAGGGTTAAGGTTAGGTTTTGGGTTATTGTTAGGGTTAGGGTTACGGTTACGGTGAGGGTGAGTGTGAGGTTTAGGTTATGGTTAGGGTGAGGGTTGGGTTAGGATTAGGGTGATATTTAGGGTTAGTGTTAAGTTTAGGGTTAGGTTGAGGGTTTGGGTAATGTTTACTGTGAGGTTGAGGGTTAGGGTTAGGTTTAGGGTTAGGGTTAGGATTTGGGTTAGGGTGAGGGTGAGGGTTAGGATGAGGGTTAGGGTTAGGATTAGTGTTAGGGTGAGGGCTAGGGTGAGGGTGAGGGTTAGGGTAAGGGTTAGGCTTAGGATTAGGTTTAGGCTGAGCATGAGGTTGAGGGTGAGGGTTAGGATTAAGGTGATGGTTAGGTTTAAGGGTTGGATGAGGGTTAGAATGAGGTTAGGGTGAGGTTTAGGGTGAGGATGATGGTAAGGTTAAAGGTGAGGTTTAGGCTGAGTGTGAAGGTTAAGATAAGGGTGAGGGATAGGGTCAGTTTTAGGGTTAGGGAAAGGGTCAGGGTTAGGGTTAGGGTGAGGGTTAGATTAAGGACTAGGGTTAGGGTTAGTGTGATGTTTATGGTAAGGATGAGTGTTAGGGAGAGGGTTAGGGTTAATGTGGAGGTTATGATTAGGGTGAGGATTAGGGTAAGGGTGAGGTTTAGTGTTAGGGTTAGGGTTAGAGTTAGGGTTAGGGTGAGGGTGAGGTTTAGAGGCAGAGTTAGGGTTAGGGTGAGGGTTAGAGTAGGGTTAGGGTAAGGTTTAGGGAGGGGGGTGATGTTAATGTTAAATGTGAGGTTTAGGCTGAGGGTGAGGGTTACAGTGGAGTGAGAGATAGGGTTAGGGTTTGGGGAAGGGTGTGGGTGAGTGTTAGGGTTAAGGTGATGGTTAGGGTTAGTGTGAGGGTTAGTGTTAAGGTTAGGGTTAGTGTTAGGGTGAGGGGAAGTGTTAGGGTGAGGGTTAGGGTGTGGGTGAGGGTTATGTTTAGGTTGAGGGTTAGGGTTAGGGTTCGGGTTATTGTTAGGTTTAGGATTAGGGTTAGGGTTACAGTGAGTTTGAGGGTGAGGATTAGGTTTAGGGTAAGGATGAGGTTTAGATTTATGGTTAGAGTTAGAATTAGAGATAGGGTGAGAGTGACGTTTACGGTTAGAGTTAGGGTTAGTGTTAGGGTGAGGGTTAGGGTGAGGGTTGGGTTTAGGGTCAGGCTTAGGCTTAGGCTAAGGCCGAGCATGAATGTGACCGTTAGGGTTAGGGTTAGGGTGAGGTTTAGGTTTAGGATTAGGGTGTGGGTTAGGATGAGGTTTAGAGTTAGGATTAGGGTTAGGGTGAGGGTTAGGGTGACGGTTAGGTTTAGGGATAGGGATAGTTTTAGGATTAGGGTTAGAGTGAGGGTGAGTGTGAGGGTTAGGGTTAAGGTTAAGCTTATGTTTAGGCTGAGGTTTAGGGTTAGGGTTTCGGTTAGGGTGGGCGTGAAGCTGAGGATTAGGGTTAGGTTTAGGGTTAGGGTTAGGTTTAGGTTTAGGGTTAGGGTTAGGGTTAGGGTTAAGGTGAGGGTTAGGGTTAGGGTTAGGATTAGGCTTAGGGTTAGGCTGAAGATGAGGGTGGGAGTGAGGATTAGGGTTAGGGTTAGGGTTAGGTTTATTGTTAGTGTTAGGTTTGCGGTGAGGGTGTGGCTGAGGATGAGGGTTATGTTTAGGGTTAGTGTTAGGGTTAGTGTTATTGTTAGGGTTAGGATTAGATCTATGGTGAGGTTGAGGGTGAAGGTGAGGGTTAGGGTTAGGGTGAGGTTTAGCGTTAGGGTTCGTGTTAGGGTTAGGTTGAGGGTGAGGTTTAGGGTTAGAGTTAGGGTTAGGCGGAGGGTTAGGTTGAGGTTTAGGGTTACGGTTAGTGTTATGGTTAGGGTGAGGGTGAGGGTTAGTTTGAGGTTTAGGGATAGGTTTAGGTTTAGGATTAGGGTTAGGGTGAGTGTGAGTGTGAGGGTTAGGGTGAGAGTTAGGCTTAGGCTTAGGGTTCGGTTGAGGATGAGGATGGGGGTGAGGATGAGGGTTAGGGTGATGGTTCGGTTTAGGTTTAATGTTATTGTTAGGGTTAGGGTTAGAGTTACCGTGAGGGTGAGGTTGGGGGTGAGTGTTATGTTTAGGGTTAGGGTGGGGATTAGTGTTAGTATTAGGATTATTTTGAGGGTGAGTTTTAGGGTTAGATATAGGGTTAGGGGGATGGTTAGGGTGAGGGTTAGAGTTAGGGTAAGTGTTATGGTTAGGGTTAGAGTGAGGGTTAGATTGAGGATTAGGTTTAGGGTTAGTGTGAGGTTTAAGGTGAGGATGAGGGTTAGGGTTAGGATCAGGATGAGGGTTAGAATTAGGGTTAGGGTGAGGGCTAGGGTGAGGGTGAGGCTTAGGTTTAGGGTTAGGGTTAGGGTGAGGTTCAGGATTAGGGTGAGGGTTAGTGTTAGTGTGCGGGTTAGTGTTAGTGTTAGGGTGAGTGTTAGGGTGGGAGTAAGTGTTAGGGTGAAGGTTAGGGTTAGGGTGAGGTTTATGGTTAGGGTGAGGGTTAGGGTTAGGTTTAGGGTTAGGGTGAGGGTTTGGGTTATTGTTAGGCTTTGGCTTAGGCTTAGGCTTAGGCCGAGCATGAGTGTGAGGTTTAGTGTTAGGGTTAGGGTTAGGGTGAAGGTTAGGATGAGTTTTATGGTTGGGATTAGGGTTAGGGTGAGGGCTATGATAAGTGTTAGAGTGAGGATTAGAGTTAGGGCTAAGGTTAGGTTTAGGATTAGGGTAAGGGTGAGCGTGAGTGTGAGGGTTAGGTTAGGGTTAGGTTTAGGCTTAGATTTAGGGTGATGGTTAGGGCTAGGGTTTGGTTTAGGGTGACGGAGAGGCTGAGGATTAGGGTTAGGTTTTGTGGTATGTTTAGAGTTAGGGTTAGTTTTAGGGTTAGGGTTAGTGTTAGGGTTAAGTTGTGGGTTAGAGTTAGGGTTAGGGTCAGGGTTAGGCTTAGGCTTAGGCTGAGGGTGAGTTTGGGGGTGAGGTTTAGGGTTATGGTTAGGGTTAGGCTTGGGGTTAGGTTTATTTTTAGTCTTATGGTTAGTGTTAAGTTTGAGGTGATGGTGAGGTTGAGGGTGAGGGTTATGGTTAGGGTTAGGGTTAGGGTTAGTTCTATTTTAGGGTTAGGGTGAGAGTTATAGTGAGGTTTAGGGTGAGGGTGAAGGTTAGGTTTAGGGTGGGGTTTAGAGTTAGGGTTAGGGTTAGGGTGAGGGTGAGGTTTAGGGTTAGAATTAGGGTTACGGGGTGGGTTAGGGTGAGGTTTAGGTTTAGGTTTAGGGTTAGGGTTAGTTTTAGGGTGAGGATAAGTGTTAGGGTGAGGGTATGTATTTGGGTGAGGGTTAGGATTAGGTTTAGGGTTATTGTTAGGGTTAGGTTTAGGGTTATGGTTGCGGTGAGATTGAGGGTGAGGGTGAAATTTAAGGTTAGATATAGGGTTAGGGTGAGTGTTAGGGTGAGGTTTAGGGTGAGGGTTAGGGTTAGGCTTAGTTTGAGCGTGAGGGTTAGGTTGAGGTTTAGGGTTAGGGTTAGGGTTAGAGTTAGTGTGAGGGTTAGTGTTAGGGTTAGGGTTAGTCTTAGGGTGAGGGTAAGTGTTAGATTGAGGATATGGGTTAGGGTGAGGGTTAATGTTAGTGTGATGGTATGGGTTAGGGTGAGGTTCATGGTTAGAGTGAGGGTTAGGATTAGGGTTAGGGTTATTGTTAGGGTTAGATTTAAGGGTATGTTTGAGGTGAGGGTGAGGGTTAGGGTTATGGTGAGGTTTAGGTTTTGGTTTAGGGTTAGAGTTAGGGTTAGAGTGAAGGTGAGGTTTAGGGTTAGGGTTAGGGTTAGGGTGAGGGTTAGGTTGTGGGTTAGGGTTAGGGTTAGTGTTAGGGTTAGGGTTAGGTGAGAGTTAGGGAGAGGGTTAGGATTAGGGTTAGTTTTAGGGATAGGATTAGGATTAGGGTGAGGGTGAGTGTGTGTGTTAGGGTTAGGTTTAGGTCTAGGCTTAAGGTTAGGCTGAAAGTTAGGTTGAGGTTGAGGTTTAGGGTTGGGGGAGGGTTAGGATGAGGGTTAGGGTTAGGATTAGGGTTAGGGTAAGGGCTAGGGTGAGCATGAGTTTTAGTGTTAGGGTTAGGGTGAGGTTTAGGGTTAGGATTATGGTTAGGGTGAGGGTGAGGTTTTGGGTTATAATTAGGGTTAGGGTGAGGATGAAGGTGAGGGTTATGGCTATCGTTAGGGTTAGTGTTAGTGTTAGGTTTAGGTTTAGGTTTAGGGTGAGGGTTAGGGTGAGTGTTAGGTTTAGGGTTAGGGTTAGGGTTAGGGTGAGTGTGAGGGTTAGGTTTAAGGTTAGGGTGAGGGTTAGGGTTAGTGTTATGAGGAGGGTTAGGATGATGGTTAGGGTTAGGATTAGGGTTAAGGTGAGGGCTAGGGTGAGTGTGAGGTTTAGGGTTAGGGTTAGGGTGAGGTTTAGGTTTAGGGTTAGAGTTAGGGTTAAGGTGAGGCTGAGGATGAGGTTTAGGTTTAGGGTTAGGATTAGGATTAGGGTAAGGTTTAGGGTGAGCATGAGGGTTAGGGTTAGGGTTGGGGTTTGTCTTAGGGTTACACTGATTGTGAGGGTGAGCGTGAGGCTTAGGGTTAGGATTAGGGTTAGGGTGAAGGTGAGCATATGTGTTAGTGTTAGGTTTAGGGGTAGGCTTAGGGTTAGGCTGAGGGTGAGGTTGAGGGTGAAGGTTAGGTTTAGGGTAAGGGTTAGGGTAAGGGTTAGATGTAGGGTTAGGATGAGGGTTAGGGTTAGTATTAGGGTTAGGGTGAGGGCTAGGGTGAGGGTGAGGTTTAAGATTAGGGTTAGGGTGAGTGTTGGTGTTAGGGTTAGGTTAAGAGTTTTGGTTCTGGATAAGTATAGGGTTAGGGTAAGGGTTACAGTGAGGTTGAGGCTTAGGCTTAGGGTTAGGGTTAGCCTAGGTTTAGGCTGAGGGTGATGGTGAGACTGAGGGTTAGGGTTAGGGTGAGTGTTAGGGTTTGGGTTATGGTGAGAGTTAGGGTTCGCTTTAAGTTTAGAGTTAGGTTGAGTGTCAGGGTTATGGTTATGGTGAGTGTGAGGGTTAGGTTTAGGTTGACCATTAGGGTTAGCGATAGGGTTAGGTTGAGGGTTAGTGTTAGGGTGAGGGTGAGGGATAATATGAGGATTAGGGTTCAGATTAGAGTTAGGGTGAGGGCTAGGTTGAGGGTGATGTTTAGGGTTAGTTTTAGGTTGAGGTTGAGGTTTAGGGTTAGGGTTAGCGTGAGGGTTTGGATCCGAGTTAGGTTTACGGTGATGTGAGGGTAAGGGTTAGGTTGAGGGTTAGGGTTAGAATTAGGGTTAGGGTGAGGGTGAGTATTAGGATTAGGGTTAGGCTTAGGGTTAGGGTTAGGTTTAGGTTTAGGATTAGTATTATTGTTAGGGTTAGGGATAGAGTTACAGTGAGGGTGAGGGTGAGGGTTAGGGTTAGGTGTAGGGTGAGGTTTAGGGTTAGTGTTAAGATTAGGGTTAGGGTGAGATTGAGGTTTAGGGTTAGATTTAGGGTTAGGGGGAGGGTTAGGTCTAGGTTTAGGGTTAGGGTTAGTGTTAGGGTTAAGGTTAGGGTGAGGGTGAGGGTGAGGGTGAGGGTTAGTTTTACGGTTAGGCTTATGCTTAGTTTTATGCTGAGGGTGAGGGTGGGTTTGAGGATTAGGGTTAGGGTGATGGTTAGGATTAGGGTTAGGGTGAGGGCTGGGGAGAGGGTGAGGTTTAGGGTAAGTCTTAGGCTTAGGCTAAGGGTTAGGCTGAGCATGAGGTTGAGTGTGAGGGTTAGTGTTAGCATGATGGTTAAGTTTATGGTTAGGGTGAGGGTTAGGATGAGGTTAGGGTTAGGGTGTGGGTTAGGGTGAGGATGATGGTAAGGGTAAAAGTGACTTTTAGGCTGAGGGTGAGGGTTAAGATAAGGGTGAGTGTTAGGGTTAGGTTTAGGGTTAGGGTAGGTTTAGGTTTAGTTTTAGCGTGTGGGTTATATTGAGGATTAGGTTTAGGGTTAATTTGAGGGTTATGGTTAGGGTGGGGGTTAGGGTTCGGTTTAGGATTATTGTTAGTGTTAGGGTTAGGGTTACGTTATGGTCAGGGTGAGGGTGAAGGTTAGGGTTAGGGTGAGGTTTAGTGTTAGGGTTAGGGTGAGGTTGAGGTTTAGGGGTAGAGTTAGGGTTAGGGTGAGGGTTAGGGTGAGGGTTGGGGTTAGGGTGCGGATTAGGGTGGGGGTGACGGTTAGAGTAAAGGTGAGGGTTAGTCTGAGAGTGAGGGTTACTGTAAGGGTTAGGGTTAGGGTTAGGGTGAGGGTTGGGATTAGGGTTAGGCTTAGGCTTAGTCCCAGCATGAGGGTGAGGGTTAGGGTTCGGGATTGGGTGAGGGTTAGGGTTAGGGTTAGGGTGAGGGTTATGATGAGGTTTAGGGTTAGGATTAGCGTTAGGGTGAGTGCTAGGGTGAGGTTTAGGGTGAGGGTTAGTGTTAGGGATAGGGTTAGGGTTACGATTAGGGTTAGGGTAAGGGTGAGTGTCAGGGTTAGGGTTAGGGTTAGGGTTAGAGTTAGGGTGAGCGTTAGGGTTAGGGTTTGGGTTAGGCTGAGGTTGAGGCTGAGGATTAGGGTTAGGTTTAGGGTTAGGTGTAGGGTTGTGTTTAGGTTTAGGGTTAGTATTAGGGTTAGGGTTAGGGTTAGGGATACGGTGAGGGTTAGTGTTAGGGTTAGGCTTAAGGCTAGGCTTTGGGTTAGTCTGAGGTTGAGGGTGGAGTTGAGGATTAGGGTTAGGGTGATGGTTAGGATTAGGGTTAGGGTGAGGGCTGGGGAATGGGTGAGGTTTAGGGTAAGACTTAGGCTTAGGGTTAGGCTGAGCATGAGGTTGAGTGTGTGGGCTAGGGTTAGCATGATGGTTAGGATTACCGTTAGGTTGAGGGTTAGGATGAGGTTAGGTTTAGGGTTTGGGTTAGGGTTAGGATGATGGTAAGGGTAAAGGGGAGGTTCAGGCTGAGGGTGAGGATTAAGATAAGGGTGAAGGTTAGGGTTAGTATTAGGGTTAGGGTAGGGTTAGGTTTAGGGTAAGGGTGAGGTTTACATTGAGGATTAGGTTTAGGGTTAGGGTGAGGGTTATGGTTAGGGTGAAGGTTAGGGTTCGGGTTAGGGTTATTGTTAGTGTTAGGGTTAGAGTTACAGTGAGGTTGAGGGTGAGGGTGAAGGTTAGGTTTAGGGTGGGGTTTAGAGTTAGAGTTAGGGTTGGGTGAGGGTGAGGTTTAGGGTTAGAATTAGGGATACGGGGTGGATTAGGATGAGGTTCAGGTTTAGGGTTAGTGTTAGAGTTAGGTTGAGGGTGAGGATTAGGTTGAGGTTTTGGGATAGGTTTAGGTTTAGGATTAGGGTTAGGGTTAGGGTGAGTGTGAGGGTTAGTGTGAGGGTTAGGCTTAGGCTTAAGGTTAGGCTCAGGGTGAGGGTGGGATTGAGGATTAGGGTTAGGGTGATGTTTCGGGTTAGGGTTAGTGTTATTGTTAGGGTTAGTGTTATAGTTACGGTGAGGGTGAGGGTGCGGTTGAGGGTTAGGGTTAGGGTGGGGTTTAGGGTTAGGTTTATGGTGAGGTTGAGGTTTAGTGTTAGATATAGGGTTAGGGTGAGGGTTAAGGTGAGGATTAGGGTGAGGGTTAGGGTTAAGGTTAGTGTTAGGGTTAGGTTGAGGGTGAGGGTTAGGTTGAGGTTTAGGGTTAGGATTAGGGTTAGGCTTAGTATGAGGGTTAGTGTTAGCGTTAGGTTTACTCTAACGGTGAGAGTAAGTGTTAGGGTGAGGGTATGGGTTAGGGTGAGGGTTATGGTTAGGGTGAGGTTTAGGATTAGGGTTAGAGTTATTGTTAGGTTTAGGGTTAGGGTTAAGGTGAGAGTGAGGGTGTGGTTGAGGGTTAGGTTTAGGGTGGGGTTTAGAGTTAGGGTTAGGGTTAGGGTGAGGGTGAGGTTTACGTTTAGATATAGGGTTAGGATGAGGGTTAGGGAGAGGGTTAGGGTTAGGGTTTGTGTTAGTGTTAGGTGGAGTGTGAGGGTTAAGTTGAGGTTTAGGGTTAGGGTTAGGTTTAGGGTAAGTGTGACGGTTAGTGTTAGGGTTAGGGTTAGTCTTAGGGTGAGGGTTAGGATTTGGGTTAGGGTTATTGTTATTGTTAGGTTTAGGGTTATGGTTGCGGTGAGGTTGAGGGTGATTGTTAGGGTTAGGGTTAAGGTGAGGTTCAGGGTTTGGGTTAGGGTTAGAGTTACGGTTAGAGTGAGGGTGAGGTTTAGTGTTAGGGTTATGGTTTGGGTGAGGGTTAGGTTGAGGGTTCGGGTTTGCGTTAGTGTTAGGTTTAGGGTTAGGTGAGAGATAGGGAGAGGATTAGGATTGGAGTTAATCTTAGGGATAGGATTAGGGTTATGTTGAGTGTGAGTGTGTGTGTTAGGGTTAGGGTTAGGTTTAGGCTTAGCGTTAGGCTGAGGGATAGGTTGAGGGTGAGGGTTAGGTTTAGGGGGAGGATTAGGATGAGGGTTAGGGTTGGGATTAGGGTTAGGGTAAGGGCTAGGGTGAGGGTGAGGTTTAGTGTTAGGGTTAGGGTGAGGTTTAGGTTTAGGGTTAGGGTTAGTTTGAGGGTGAGGTTTAGGGTTAGAGTTAGGGTTAAGGTGAGGCTGAAGTTGAGGGTTAGGGTTATCGTTAGTATTAGGGTTAGTGTTAGGCTTAGGTTTAGGGTTAGGTTTAGGGTGAGGGTTACGCTTAGGCTTAGGGTTAGGTTTAGGGTGACTGTGCGAGTTAGGGTTAGGGTTAGGGTTAGGCTTAGGGTTAGGCTGATTGTGACGGTAAGGGTTAGGTTTAAGGTGAGGGTTAGGGTTAGGGTTATGAGGAGCGTTAGGATGATGGTTGGGTTAGGATTAGTGTTAGGTTGAGTTCTAGTGTGAGGGTGAGGTTTAGGTTTAGTTTTAGGGTGAGGTTTAGGGTTAAGGTTAGAGTTAGGGTTAAGGTGAAGCTGAGGGTGAGTTTTAGGGTTAGGGTTAGGATTAGGATTAGGGTAAGGGTTTGTGTGAGCATGAGGGTTAGGGTTAGGGTTAGGGTTAGGCTTAGGGTTACACTGATGGTGAGGGTGAGGGTGAAGGTTAGGGTTAGGATTAGGGTTAGGGTAAAGGTGAGCATGTGTGTTAGGGTTAGGTTTAGGGGTAGGCTTAGGGTTAGGCTGAGGGTGAGGTTGAGGGTGACATTTAGGGTTAGGATAATGGTTAGTGTAAGAGTTAGAGGGAGTGTTAGGATGAGGGTTAGGTTTAGGAATAGGGTTAGGGTGAGGGCTAGGGTGAGGGTGAGGTTTAAGGTTAGGTTTACGGTGAGGGTTAGGGTTAGGTTTAGGGTGAGGGTTTTGGTTCGGGTTAAGTTTAGGGTTAGGATAAGGGTTACGGTGAGGGTGAGGGTTAGGTTTATGTTAGGGTTAGGATTAGGGTTAGGGTGAGGGTGAGTGTGAGGGTTAGGGTTATTGTTAGTGTGAGGGTTAGGATGAGGGTTAGGATTAGGGTAAGGGGGAGGGCTAGTGTGAGGGTGAGGTTTAGGGTTAGGGTTAGGGTGACGTTTAGGTTTAGGGTCAGGTTTAGGGTTAGGGTGAGGGTGAAGTTTAGGGTTAGAGTTAGGGTTAGGGTGAAGCTTATGGCTAGGGTTAGGGTTAGGGTTAGTTTTAGATTTAGGGTTAGAGTGAGGGTTAGGGTGAGTGTGAGGGTTTGGCTTAGGGTTATTATAGGGTTAGGGTAAGGGTTAGGGTGAGTGTGAGGGTTAGGGTTAGGGTTAGGCTAGGTTTAGGCTGAGGGTGAGGGTGAGGGTGAAGGTTAGGGTTAATGTGAGGGTTAGGGTTAGGTTTATGGTGAGCGTGAGGGTTAGGTTTAAGTTGACCATTAGGGTTTGGGTTAGTATTAGGGTTAGGGTAAGGGTTAGGGTGAGGGTGAGGGTTAAGATGAGGATTAGGGTTCGGATTAGAGTTAGGGTGAGGGCTAGGTTGAGGCTGAGGTATAGGGTTTGTGTTAGGTTAAGGTTTAGGGTTAGGGTTAGGGTTAGGGTGAGGGTTTGGATGAGATTTAGGGTCACAGTGATGTGATGGTTAGGGTTAATTTGAGGGTTAGGGTTAGAATTAGGGTTAGGTGAGGGTGAGTGTTAGGATTAGGGTTTGGCTTAGGGTTAGGGTTAGGGTTAGTGTTACGATTAGTGTTATTCTTAGTGTTAGGGTTAGAGTTACAGTGAGGGTTAGGGTGAGGGTTAGGGTTAGTTTTAGGGTGAGGTTTAGGGTTAGGGTTAGGATTAGGGTTAGGGTGAGAGTGAGGTTTAGGTTTAGATTTAGGATTAGGGGGAGGGTTAGTTCGAGGGTTAGGGTTAGGGTTAGTGTTAGGTTTAAGTTTAGGGTGATGGTTAGGTTGAGTTTTAAGGTTAGGGTTAGGGTTAGGGTTAAAATTAAGGTTAGGGTGAGGGTGACTGTAAGGGTTCGGTTTACGGTTAGGCTTAGGGTTAGGGTTAGGCTGAGCTTGAGTGTGGGGTTGAGGATTAGGATTAGGGTGATGGTTAGGATTAGGGTTAGGGTGAGGGCTGGGGAGAGGGTGAGGTTTAGGGTAAGTCTTAGGCTTAGGCTTAGGGTTAGTGTGAGGGTTAGTGTTAGCATGATGGTTAATTTTAAGGTTAGGGTGAGGGTTAGGATGAGGTTAGGCTTAGGGTTTGGGTTATGGTGAGGATGAAGGTAAGGGTAAAGTTGACTTTTAGGCTGAGGGTGAGGGTTAAGATAAGGGTGAGGTTTAGGGTTAGGTTTAGGGTTAGGGTTAATGATAGGGTGAAAGTGAGGGTGAGTTTTAGGATTAGAGTTAGGTTTAAGGAGAGGCTGAGGGTTAGGGGTAGGATTAGGATTAGGGTAAGGGTTAGGGTGAGTGTGAGGGTTAGGGTTAGTGTTAGGGTCAGGCTTTTGGTTACACTGAGGGTGAGGGTGAGGGTGAGGGTTAGGGTTAGGATTTGGATTAGTGTGAGGGTGATTGTGTGTGTTAGGGTTAGGTTTAGCTTTAGGCTTAGGGTTAGGCTGAGGGTGAGGTTGAGGTTGAGGGTTAGGTTTAGGGTGAGGGTTGGCTTAAGGGTTAGGGATAGGGTTATGATGAGGGTTAAGGTTAGGATTAAGGTTAGGGTGAGGGCTAGGTTGAGGGTGAGGTTTAGCGTTAGGTTTAGGGTGAGGTTTTAGGTTTGAATTAGTTTTAGGTTGAGAGATACGTTCCGGGTTATGTTTAGGGTTAGGGTGAGGGTTAGGGTAAGGATTAAGGTGAGGGTGAGGGTTAGGGTTCGCTTGAGGGTAAGGCTTACGATTAGGGTTAGGATGAGGTTTAGGGTGAGGGTGAGGTTTAAGGTTAGGTTTAGGATTAGGATTACGGTTAGGGTTAGGGTGAGTGTGAGGGTTATGGTTAGATTTAGGGTTAGGCTGAGGGTGAGGGTGAGGGTGAGGTTAGGGTTAGGGTGAGGTTCAGGTTTAGGGTTAGGTTTAGGGTTAGGCTGAGCATGAGGTTTAGTGTTAGAGGTAGGGTTAAGGTGAAGCTGAGGGTGAGGGTTAGGGTTAGGGTTAGGTTTAGGCTTAGGGTTAGGCTGAGAGTGAGTGTGGGGCTGAGGATTAGAGTTAACCTTAGGGTTAGGCCTAGTGTTAGGTTTATTTCTAGTGTTATGGTTAGGGTTAATTTTGCGGTGAGGCTGAGGCTGAGTGTGAGAGTTATGGTTAGGGTTATTGTTAGGGTTAGGGTTTGTGTTATTGTTAGGGTTAGGCTTAGAGTTACGGTTAGGTTGAGGGTGAAGGTGAAGTTTAGGGTTAGGGTGCGGTTTAGGGTTATTGTTAGGGTTAGACTGAAGGTGAGGGTAGGGATGAGGATTAGGGTTAGGGTGAGGCTGATTGTGTGTGAGGGTTAGGTTTATTGTTAGGCTTAGGGTTAGGCAGAGTGGGAGGTTGAGGGGGAGGGATAGAGTTAGAGGGAGACTTCGTATGAGGGTTAGGTTTAGGATTAGGTTTATGGTAAGGGCTAGGGTGAGGGTGAGGTTTAGGGTTAGGGTTAGGGTGAGGGTTAGGGTTATGGTTAGGGTTAGGGTGAGGGTGAGGGTGAGGTTTAGGGTTAGAGTTAGGGTTCGGGTGAGGATGAGGGTGAGGGTTAGGGTTAAGTTTAGTGTTAGTGTTAGGGATAGGGTTAGGGTGAGGGTTAGGTTGAGGGTGAGGGTTAGGGTTAGGGTTAGGATTAGGATTACGGTTAGGGTTAGGGTGAGTGTGAGGGTTAGGGTTAGGTTTAGGCTGAGGGTGTGGGTGAGGCTGAGGTTAGGATTAGGGTGAGGTAAAGGTTTAGGGTTAGGGTGAGCATGAGGTTTAGTGTTAGAGGTAGGGTTAAGGTGAGGCTGAGGGTGAGGGTTAGGGTGAGGGTGAGGTTAATGGTAAGGGTTAGGGGGAGGGTTAGGATGAGGGTTAGTGTTAGGATTAGGGTTAGGGTGAGGGCTCGGGTGAGCATGAGGTTTAGGGTGAGGGTTAGGGTTAGGTTTAGGGTGAGAGTTTTATTTCGGGTTATTTGAGGGTTAGGGTAAGAGTTACGGTGAGGGTCAGTGTTAGGTTTAGGTTGAGGGTTAGGGTTCGGATTAGCGTTAGGGTGAGGGTGAGGCTGAGGGTTAGGGTTAGTGTTTTGATGAAGGTTAGGATGAGGGGTAGAGTTAGGATTAGTGTTAGGGTGAGGGCTTGGGTGAGGGTGAGGTTTAAGGTTAGGGTTAGGGTGAGGTTTAGGTTTAGGATGAATTATAGGGATAGGGTTAGATTTAGGGTTAGTGTCAGGTTGAGGTTTAGGGTTAGAGACAGTTTTAGGGTGAGGCTGAGCATGAGGGTTAGGGTTAGGATTAATGTTAGGGTTAGGCTTAAGTTGAGGGTTAGGGTGAGGGTGAGGTTTAGGGTTAGGGGGAGGGTTAGGATGAGGGTTAGTGTTAGGATTAGGGTTAGGGTTTGGGCTAGGGAGAGGGTGAAGTTTAGGGTTAGGGTTAGGGTGAGGTTTAGGGTTAGGGTTAGGGTTGGGGTTTGGGTGAGGTTTAGGGTTAGAGTTAAGGTTAGGGATCGCCTGAGGGTGAGGTTTAGGGTTAGGGTTAGGGTTAGGTTGAGGGTGAGGTTTAGTTTGAGGTTTAGGGATAGGATTAGGTTTAGGATTAGGGTTAGGGTGAGGCTGAGTGTGAGGGTTAGGGTGAGGGTTAGGCTTAGGCTTAGGGTTAGGCTGAGGGTGAGGGTGGGTGTGAGGATTAGGGTTAGGGTGATGGTTAGGGTTAGTGTTATTGTTAGTGTTAGGGTTTGATTTACCGTGTGAGTGAGTTTGCGGGTGAGGTTTAGGGTTAGGGTTAGTGTGGGGTTTATGGTTACGGTTAGGTTTAGGGTTAGGTTGAGGATGAGGTTGAGGGTTAGATATAGGATTAGAGGGAGAGTTACGGAGAGGGTTAGGATTAGGGTTAGGGTGAGGCGTAGTGTTAGCATTAGGGTTATGGTTATTGTTTGGGTTAGGTTTAGGGTTAGGATTAGTGTTATTGTTAGGGTTAGTGTTAGAGTTATGGTGAGGGTGAGTGTGAGGGTGTGGGTTAGGGTTAGGGTTAGGCTTAGGCTTAGGCATAGTTTTAGGCTGAGTGTGAGGGTGGGGGTGAGGATTAGGGTTAGGGTGATGTTTAGTGTTAGGGTTAGGGTGAGGGTTAGTGTTAGGGTTAGGGTTAGAGTTAGGGTTAGAGTGAGGGTGCGGTTTAGGGGTAGAGTTATGTATAGGGTGAGTGTTAGGTTTAGGGTTAGGGTTAGGGTGGTTTTGACCGTAAGGGTAAAGGTGAGGTTTAGGGTGAGGGTGAGGGTTAAGGTATGGGTGAGAATTAGGGTTAGGGTGAGGTTTAACATTAGGGTCAGGGTGAGGGTGAAGGTTAGATTGAGGATTAGTGTTAGGGTTAGTGTGAGGTTTAGGTTGAGGATGAGGGTAAGGGTTAGGGTGAGAGCTAGAGTGAGGGTGAGGTTTAGGGTTAGTGTTACGGTGGGGTTTAGGGTTAGGGTAATGGTTAGTGTTATTGTGAGGGTTAGTTTTAGAGTTAGCGTGAGTGTTAGGGTTAGTGTTAGGGTGAGGGTGAGGGTGAGGGTTAGCGTTAGGGTTAGGATGAGGTTTAGGGATAGGGTTAGGGTTAGGGTTAGGTTCAGGGTTAGGTTCAGTGTTTGAGTTAGGTTTAGGGTGAGGCTGAGGGTGAGGTTGAGGGTTAGGATTAATGTTAAGGTTATTCTTAAGATGAGGGTTAGGTTGAGGGTGAGGGTTTGGGTTAGGGTTAGGAGTAGGATTAGGGTTAGGGTTAGGGTGAGTGTGAGGATTAGGGTAAGGGTTAGGGTTAGGCTTAGGGTTAGGATGAGGGTGAGGGTGAGGGTCAGGGTTAGGGTGAGGGTGATATTTAGGGTTAGGATTAGGGTGAGTGTGAGGTTTAGGGTTAGGTTTAGGTTTAGGTTTAGGCTGAGCATGAGGGTGAGGGTTAGGGTTATGTAGAGGTTTAGGGTTAGGGTTATGGGGAGGGTTAGGAGGAGAGTTAGGGTTAGGATTAGGGTTAGAATTATTGTTAAAGTGAGGCTGCGGGTGAGGCTTAGCGTTAGGGTTAGGATAAGGATTAGGGTAAGGGCTAGGTTGAGTGTGAGGGTTAAGGTTAGGGTTAGGTTTAGACTTAGGGTTACGCTGATGGTGAGGGTGAGGGTGAGGGTTAGGGTTAGTATTAGGGTTAGGGTGAGAGTTAGGGTTCAAGTTAAGTTTAGGTTTAGGGTGTGGGTTATGGTTAGGGTTACATGGAGCGTGAGGTTTATGGTTTGGTTGAGGGTTAGGGTTAGGGTTAGGGTTAGGGTGAGATTACGGTTAGGGTTAGTGTGAGGGTTAGTGTTAGGGTTAGGGTTAATGTTAGGGTGAGGGTAAATGTTAGGGTGAGGGTTTGCCTTAAGGTGAGGGTCATGGTTAGGTTCAGGGTTAGGATTAGGGTTCGGGTTATTGTTTGGGATAGATTTAGGTTTATGGTTATGTTGAGGGTGAGGTTGAGGGTTAGGGTTAGGGTTAGGGTGAGGTTTATGGTTTGGGTTAGGGTTAGAGTTAGGTTTAGGGTGAGGGTGAGGTTTAGGTTTATAGTAAGAGTGAGGGTTTGGTTGAAGTTTAGGTTTAGGGTTAGGGTTAGGATTAGGGTTAGGGTGATGGTGAGTGTGTTTGTTTGGGTTAGGTTTAGGGTTAGGCTTAGGGTTAGGCTGAGGGTGAGGTTTAGTGTTAGAGTTAGGGTAAGGGTGAGGCTGATCTTGAGGTTTAGGGTTAGGTTTAGTGTTAGATTTCGGGTTACGGTGAGGGTTAGACTGAGTGTGAGGGTTATGCTTAGTGTTAGGATTAGGTTTAGGGTAAGGGTTAGGGTGAGTGTGACGGTTAGGTTTAGGTTTAGGCTGATGCTTAGGTTTAGGCTGAGGGTGAGGGTGAGGGTGAGTTTAGGTTTACGGTTAGGGTGAGAGTTAGTGTTCGGTTAAGTTTAGGGTTAGGGTGAGGGTTAGATTTAGGGTAAGGATTAGGGTTAAAGTTAGGGTTAGGGTGAGGGTTAGGATGAGGATTAGGGTTATGATTAGGGTAAGGGTGAGAGCGAGGGTGAGTTTGAGGATTAGGGTTAGTGTTAGGGTAAGGTTTAGTGTTAGGGTTAATGTTAGAGTGAGGGTTAGCATGAGGGTTAGGGTTACCTTTAGGGTGAGGATTAGGGTTAGGATGAGGGTAAGAGTTAGGATTTGTGTTAGTGTGAGGGTGAGTTTTAGGGTTAGATTTAGCGTTAGGGGGACGCTTAGGTCCAGGGTTAGAGTAAGTGTTATGGTTAAGGTTAGGTGAGGGTTACTTTGAAGTTTAGGGTTATGGTTAGTGTTAGGTTTAGGTTTAGGGTTATTGTAAGGGGGAGTGTGAGGGTTAGGCTTAGGGTTAGGCTTAGGCTTAGGGTCAGGCTGAGGGTGAGGGTGGGGGTGAGTATTAGGTTTAGGGTGATTCTTAGGGTGAGGGTTTTGATGAGAGTAAGTGTTAGGATTAGGGTTAGGGTGAGGGTGAGTGTTAGCATTAGGATTAGGGTTATGGTTAGGTTTAGGGTTAGGACTAGTGTTATTTTTAGGGTTAGGGTTAGAGTTATGGTGAGGGTGAGGGTTTGGGTTAAGGTTTCGGTGAGGTTTAGAGTTAGGATTAGGATTAGGGTTAGGGTGAGGGTGAGGTTTAGGGTTAGATTTAGGGTTAGTTACAGGGTTAGGTCCAGGGTTAGGGTTATGGTTAGTGTTAGTGTTAAGGTTAAGGTGAGGTTTAGGTTGAGGTTTAGGGTTAGGGTTAGAGTTAGGGTTAGGATTAGGATTAGGGTTATGGTGAGGGTGAGTGTGAGGGTTAGGTTTAGGGTTAGGGTTAGGCTTAGGATTAGGCTGAGTGTGAGGGTGTGGGTGAGAATTAAGGTTAGGGTGATGGTTAGAGTTAGGGTTAGGGGCAGGTTTAGGGTTAGAGTTAGGGTTAGGATGAGGCTGAGGTTGAGGGTTAGGTTTAGGGTTAGTGTTAGAGTTAGGGTTAGATTGAGTGTTAGGGTGAGGGTATGGTTTAGGCTTAGTGTTAGGATTAGGATTAGGGGAAAGGTTAGGGTGTGTGTGAGGATTAGGGTTATGGTTATGGTTAGGCTTAGGGTTAGGATGAAGGTGAGTGTGAGGATGAGGGTTAGGGTTAGGGTGAAGGTTAGTTGTAGGGTTAGGGTGAGAGTTAGGTTTCAGGTTATGTTTACGGTTAGGGTTAGGGTTAGGTTTAAGTTTAGGGTTAGGGTTAGGGTTTGGTTTAGGGTTAGTGTTAGTGTTAGGGGTAGTTTTAGGGTTACAGTGGGGGTTAGGATTAGAGTTGGGGTTAGGGTTAGGGTTAGGCTGAGGGTGACGGTGGGGGTGAGGATTAGAGTTAGGGTTAGGGTTAGGGTTAATGTTAGTGTTATGGTTAGGGTCAAGTTTCCAGTGAGGGTGAGGCTGACGGTGAGGGTTATTGATATGGTTAGGGTTAGGGTTAGTGTTATTTTTAGGGTTAGGGTTAGACTTATGTTGAGGTTGAGGGTGAGGGTGAGGGTTAGGGTTAGGCTGAGGTTTAGGGTTAGGGTTAAGGTTAGGTTTAGGTTGAGGGTGAGCTTTAGGGTTACAGATAGTTTTAGGGGGAGGTTTAGGTTGAGGTTTGGGTTAGCGTTAGTGTTAGGGTTAGGGTGAGATTGAGGGTTAGGTATAGGGTTAGGTTTAGGATTAGAGTTACAATGAGGGTGAGTGTAAGGGTTAGGGTGAGGGTTAGGCTTAGACTTAGGCTTAGGCAGAGGGTGAGGTTCGGGGTGAGGATTAGGGTTAGGGTGATGGTCCGGGTTAGGGTTAGTATTATTGTTAGGGTTATTGTTAGTGTTATGGTGAAGCTGAGGGTGCGGTTGAGGTTTAGGTTTAGGGTTAGGGTGGGGTTTAGGGTTATGGTTAGGGTTATTGTTAGGGTGAGGGTGAGGTTTAGGGTTACATATAGGGTTATGGAAGTGGTTAGCGTGAGGGTTAGGTTTAGGGTTAGTGTTAGGGTTAGGGTGAGGTTGAGGTTTAGGGTTTGATATAGGGTTAGGGAGAGGGTTCAGGTGAGGGTTAGGGTTAGGGTTAGTGTTAGGGTTAGGGTGAGGGTGTGGTTTAGGGTTAGATATAGAGTTAGGGGGAAGGTTAGGGTTAGGGGGAGGTTTAGGGTTAGGGTTAGGGTGAGGGTTAGGGTTAGGGTTAGAGTTACAGTGAGGGTGAGGTTGATGGTGACTGTGAGGGTTAGGGTTAAGTTTAGGGGTAGGCTTAGGGTTAGGCATAGGATTAGGCTGAGGGTGAATGTGAGGGTGAGGGTTAGGGTTAGGGTGAGGGTTAGGGTTAGGGTTATGGGGAAGGTTAGGATGAGGGTTAGGGTTAGGATTAGGGTTAGGGTGAGGGCTAGGGTTAGGGTTAGGGTTAGGTTGAGGATGAGTTTTAGGTTTAGAGTTAGGGTTAAGGTGAGGTTGAGGTTGAGGGTGAGGGTTAGGTTTAGGATTAGGGTAAGGGTTAGTGTGAGTGTGAGGGTTAGGGTTAGGGTTAGGTTTAGGCTTAGGATTACACTGAGAGTGAGGGTGAGGGTTAGGGTTAGTGTATGGGTGAGGGTTAGGGTTAGGGTGAGAGTTAGGGTTCCGGTTATTTTAGGTTTTGGGTGAGGTTTAGGATTAGGCTTAAATTGTGCATGAGTGTTAGGGTTAGTTTGAGGGTTAGGGTTAGGGTTAGGGTTAGGGTGAGGTTTAGGGTTAGAGTTAGGATGAGGGTTAGAGTGAGGATTAGGGTTAGGATTAGGGTTAGGTTGAGGGCTAGGGTGAGGGTGAATGTTAGGTTAGTGTTAGGGTGAGGTTTAGGGTTAGGGTTAGGGTTAGGGTTAGGGTTAGGTTTAGGGTTAGGGTGAGGGCAAGAGTGAGGCTGAGGGTGAGGGTTAGAGTTAGGGTTAGCGTGAGGTTTAGGGTCTGTGTTAGGGTTAGAGTTAGGGTTAGGGTGAGGGTGAGGTTTAGGGTTAGAGTCAGGGTTAGGGTGAGGGTTAGGTTGAGGGTTAGGGTTAGGGTTAGTGTTAGGGTTAGGGTTAGGTTGAGATTTAGAGGGAGGGTAAGGGTTAGTGTTAGGGTAAGGGATAGGATTAGGGTTAGGGTTAGGATTAGGTTTGGTGTAAGGTCTAAGGTGAGGGTGAGGTTTAGGGTTAGGGTTATTGTGAAGTTTTGGGCTTGGGATAGGGTTAGGTTAAGTGAGAGGGTGAGATTTAGGGTTAGAGTTAGGGTTTGGGTGAGCCTGAGAGTGAGGTTAGCTTTAGGGTTAGTGTGAGGGTTAGGGTTAGGTTTAGGGTGAAGGTGAGTTTGAGGATGAGGGTTAGGATTAGGGTGAGGTTGAGGGTTTGGTTTAGGTGGAAGGTTAGGTTGAGGTCAGGGTTAGGGTTTGGGTTACGCAAAGGATGAGGATGTGGGTGAGGGTTAGGTTTAGGTTGAGGGAATGTTTTATTGTTTTGAGGAGGGTTAGGATGAGGGTGAGGGTGAGGATTAGGGTTAGGGTGAGGGTTAGGGTGAGGGTGAGGTTTAGGTTTAGGTGTAGCGGAAGCTTTAGGGTTAGGGTTAGGGTTAGGGTGAGGCTAAGATTTAGAGTTAGGGTTAAGCTTAGGCTTAGGGTTAGGCTGAGGGTGACGTTGAGGGTGAGGGTTAGGTTTAGGGTGAGCATGAGCGTTAGGATTAGGGTGAGGTTTAGGGTGAGGGTGAGGTTAAGGTTTAGGATTAGGATTAGGATTATGATATGGGTTAGGGTTAGTGTGACAGGGTTAGGGTTAGGCTTAGCCTTAGGTTTCGGCTGAGGTTTAGGGTGAGGGTGAGGGCTAGGTTTAGGGTGCGGCTTAGGGTTAGGGTTAGGGTGAGAGTTAGGGTTCCGTTAAATTTAGGGTTAGGGTGAGCATTAGGGTTAGGATTCGGTTTAGGTTGAGGGCTAGGGTGAGGCTTAGGGTTAGGGTTAGTGTTAGGGTAAGGTTTAGGTTTAGGGTTAGAGTTAGGGTGAGGGTTAGGGTTAGGATTAGGGTTAGGGTGAGTGTGATAGTTAGAATTAGGTTTAGGTTTAGCAATAGGGTTATGTTTATCGTTAGGATTAGTGATATTGTTAGGGTTAGGGTTAGTATTAGGGTTAGGGTGAATTTGAGGTTTTAGGTTAGATTTAGGGTTAGTTGTTGAGATAGGACGAGGGTTAGGGTTAGGGTTACTGTTAAGCTTAAGGTTAGCGTGATGGTTAGGTTGAGGTTTAGGGTTAAGGTTAGGGTTAGGGTTAGGATTAGGGTTAGGGTGAGGGTGAGTGTGATGGTTAGGGTTAAGCTTAGGCATAGGGTTAGGCTGAGGGTGCAGGGGGGTGAGAATTAGGGTTATGGTGATGCTTAGGTTTAGGTTAATGTGAGGGTTAGGATGAGGGTTAGGGTTAGGATTCGGTTTAGGGTGAGGCTAGGGTGAGGGTGAGGGTTAGGGTTAGGGTTAGGGTGTGGTTTAGTGTTAGGGATAGGATTAGAGTTAAGGTTAGCCTGAGGGTGAGGTTTAGGGGTAGAGTTAGGGTTAGGGTTAGGGTTAGGGTTAGGGTGAAAGTTAGGGTGGGGGTGAAGGTAAGGGTAAACGTGAGGATTAGGCTGAGGATGAGATTTAGAGGGAGGGTAAGGGTTAGTGTTAGGGTAAGAGATAGGATTAGGGTTAGGGTTAGGATTAGGTTTGGTGTAAGGGGTAAGGTGAGGTTGAGGTTGAAGGTTAGGGTTATGATGAGGTTTAGATTTCAGGTTAGGGTTAGTGTTAGTGAGAGGGTGAGGTTTAGGGTTAGAGTTAGGGTTAGGGTGAGGCTGAGAGTGAGGGTTAGGGTTAGGGTTAATGTGAGGGTTAGGGTTATGTTTAGGGTGAAGGTGAGGTTGAGGATGATGGTTAGGGTTAGGGTGAGGTTGAGGGTTTGGTTTAGGTGGAGGGTTAGGTTGAGGGTTAGGATTAGGGTTAGGGTTAGGCTAAGGATGAAGATTTGGGTGAGGGTTAGGGTTAGGGTGAGGGATTGGGTTAGGGTTTTGGGGAGGGTTAGGACGAGGGTTAGGGTTAGGATTCGGGTTAGGGTGAGGGCTAGGGTGGGGGTGAAGTTTAGCGTTAGGTTTAGGGTAAGCTTTAGGGTGAGGGTTAGGGTTAGGGTGAGGCTGAGGTTTACAGTTTGGGTTAAGCTTAAGCTTAGGGTTAGGCTGAGGATGAAGGTGAGGGTGAGGGTTAGGCTTAGGGTGAGGGTTAGGTTTAGGGTTAGGGAGAGAGTT
Source organism: Dipodomys merriami (assembly GCF_024711535.1). Classification (NCBI taxonomy): domain Eukaryota; kingdom Metazoa; phylum Chordata; class Mammalia; order Rodentia; family Heteromyidae; genus Dipodomys; species Dipodomys merriami. The sequence continues at coordinate 2,200,851 of NW_027206102.1, forward strand.
AGGGTTAGGGTTAGGGTTAGGGATAGGGTGAGGTTAAGACTTAGGTTTAGGATTAGGATTAGGATATGGGTTAGTGTGAGTCTGACAGTTAGGGTTAGGTTTAGGCTTAGCCGTAGGGTTAGGCTGAGGTTGAGGGTGAGGGTGAGGGTTAGGGTTAGGGTGAGGCTTAGGGATAAGGTTAGGGTGAGAGTTAGGGTTCGGTTAAGTTTAGGGTTAGGGTGAGCATTAGGGTTAGGATTAGGGTTAGAGTGAGGGCTAGGGTGAGGTTGAGGGTTAGGGTTAGTTTTAGGGTAAGGTTTAGGTTTAGGGTCAGGGTTAAGGTGAGGGTTAGGATGAGGTTTAGGGTTACAGTGAGGGTGAGGGTTAGGGTTCGGTTGAGGGTTTGGGTTAGGATTAGTGTTAGCGTGAGGGTGATTGTTAGAATTAGGTTTAGATTTAGCATTAGGGTTCTGTTTCTCGTTAGGATTAGTGATATTGTTAGGGTTAGTATTAGGGTTAGGGTGAGGATGAGGTTTGGGGTTAGATTTAGGGTTCCTTGTTGGGTTAGGACGAGGGTTAGGGTTAGGTTTAGTGTTAGGCTTAAGGTTAGGGTGTAGGTTAGGTTTAGGTTTAGGTTTAGGGTTAGGGTTATGGTTAGGATTAGGTTTAGGGTGAGGGTGAGTGTGATGGTTAGGGTTAGGCTTAGGCTTAGGGTGAGGGGGGGTGAGAATTAGGGTTATGGTGATGGTTAGGTTTAGGTTTAGTTTGAGGGTTAGGATGAGGTTTAGGGTTAGGATTCAGTTTAGGGTGAGGCTAGGGTGAGGGTGAGGGTTAGGGTAAGGGTTAGGCTTAGGCTTAGGGTTAGACTGAGGATGAGGTTGAGGGTGAGGGTTAGGTTTAGGGTTAGGGTGAGGTTTAGTGTTAGGGTTAGGATTAGAGTTAGGGTGAGGTTTAGGGTTAGGGTTAGAATTAGAGTTAGGGTTAGCCTGATGGTGATGTTTAGGGATAGAATTAGGGTTAGGGGGAGGCTGAGGGTGAGAGTTAGGGTTAGTTTTAGGTATACACTTAGGTTTAGGCTGAGGGTGAGTGTGTGTGTTAGGGTTAGGTTTAGGGTTAGGCTTAGGGTTAGGCTGAGGGTGAGGTTGAGGGTGAGGGTTAACGTTAGGGTGAGGGTTAGGGTGAGGTTTAGGGTTAGGGTTAGGGGGAGGGTTAGGATTAGGGTTAGGGTTAGGGTTAGGGTTAGTGTGAGGGCTAGGTCTAGGGTAAGGTTTAGGTTTAGGGTTACATGAAGTTTAGGTTCAGGGTGAGTGTTAGGATGAGGATGAGGTTTAGGGTTACAGTTAGGGTTAGGGTGAGACTGAGGTGAGCGATAGGGTTAGGGTTAGTGTTAGGGTTAGGGTTAAGGTGAGGGTTAGGGTGAGGGTGAGGGTTAGGGTTAGGGTTAGGATTAGGATTAAGGTTAGGTTTAGGGTGAGGTTTAGTGTTAGGATTAGGGTTAGGGTTATGGTGATGGTTAGGTTGAGGGTAATGTTTAGGGTTACGGTTAGGCTTAGGCTTAGGGTTAGGCTGAGGGTGAGAGTTCGGGTGAGGGTTCGGGTTAGGGTTCGGGTTAACGTTAGGTTGAGAGTTAGGGATTGGATTAAGCTTAGGGTTAGATTGATGGTTAGGGTAAGGATTTTGGTGATGGTGATGGTTAGGGTTAATTTGAGGGTCAGTGTGAGGTTTACGATAAAGTTTAGGGTTAGGTTTAGGCTTAGGCTTAGGCTGAGTGTGAGGTTGAGTTTGAGGGTTAGGATTAGGGTGATGGTTAAGTTTAAGTTTATGGTGTTGGTTAGGATGAGGTTTAGGGTTAGGGTGAGGTTTAGGTTGAAGATGATGGTAAGGGTAAAGTTGAGGTTTAGGCTGAGGTTGAGGGTTAAGATAAGGACGAGGGTTAGGGCTAGGTTTAGGGTTAGGGTAAGGGTTAGGGTTATGGTTATGGTGAGGGTTAGATTGAGGATTAGGTTTAGGGTTAGTGTGAGGTTTAGGGTGAGGAAGAGGGTTAGGGTTAGGTTGAAGGCTAGGTTGAGGGTGAGGGTTAGAATTAGGGTTAGGGTGAGGGCTAGGGTGAGGTTGAGTTTTAGGGTTAGGGTGAGGTTTGGATTGGGGTGAGGGTTAGGGTTAGTGTGAGGGTTAGTGTTAGGGTTATGGTTAGGGTTAGAGTGAGGGTAAGTGTTAGGGTGAGGGTTAGGGTTAGGGTGAGGATTATGCTTAGGGTGAGGGTTAGGGTTAGGGTTATTGTTAGGGTTAGGGTTACGGTTACTTTTTCGATGAGCATGAAGGTTAGGGTTAGGGGGAGGAGGAGTTTTAGGGTTAGAGTTAGGGTTAGGATGAGGCTGAGGTTGAGGGTTAGGGTTTGGGTTAGTGTTAGTGTTAGGGTTAGGGTGAGGGTGAGGGTTAGTGTGAGGGTTAGGGTTATGTTGAGGGTTACGATAAGTTTTAGGGTTATTATTAGGGTTAGGTTGAGGGCTAGCATGAGGGTTAAAGTGAGGGTAAAGTTTAGGGATACCATTAGGATTAGGATTAGGGTTAGGGTGAGGGTGAGTGTGAGGGTTAGATTTAGGGTCAGGCTTAGTGTTAGGGTGAGGGTTAGGGTTAGGGTTTGGGTTAGGGTATTGCTAAGGCTGAGGATTAGGGTTTGGTTCAGTTTTAGTGTTAGGTTTAGGGTTAGGTTTAAGGTGATGGGTTAGGGTTAGGGTTAGGTTTAGGGTTAGGCTGAGGATGAGGGTGTGGGTTAGGGTTAGTGTTTGGGTTAGGGTGAGGGTCAGGCTGTGGATTAACGTTATGTTTAGGGTTAGGGTTAGGTTTAGTGTTAGGCTTAGGCTTAGGGTTAGGGTTAGCGTGAGGTTTAGGGTTAGATATAGGGTTAGGGGGAGGGTTAGGACAAGGTTTAGGAATACGGTTATTGTTAGGGTTAGGGTGAGGGTGAGGGTTAGGTTGAGGTTTAGGCTAATGGTTAGGGTTATGGATAGTGTGAGGGTTAGTGTTAGGGTTAGGGTTAGTGTTAGCGTGAGGGTAAGTGTTAGGGCAAGGGTTTGGGTTAGGGTGAGGGTTATGGTTAGGTTGAGGGTTAGGATTAGCTTTAGGGTTATTGTTAGGGTTAGGTTTAGGGTTACGGTTACGGTGAGGGTGAGTGTGAGGGTTAGGTTTAGGGTTAGGGTAAGGTTTAGTGTTTGGGTTAGGGTTAGAGTGAAGGTTAGGTTGAGGGTGAGGATTAGGGATAGAGTTAGGGTTAGGCTGAGGGTTAGGTTGAGGTTTGTGGTTAGGGTTAGTGTTAGGTTTAGGGTTAGGGTTAGCGTTAGGGTTATGGTGTGGGTGAGGTTTAGTGTTAGAATTAGGGTTAGGGTGATGCTGAGTGTGAGGGTTAGTTTCAGGGTTAGATTTAGGGTTAGGGTGAGGGTTGCGGTGAGGGTGAGGTTTAGGGCTAGGGTTAGAATTAGGATTAGGTTTAGGGTTAGGGTGAGTGTGAGGGTTAGGTTTAGGGTTAGGGTTATCCTTAGGTTTAGTCTGAGGGTGAGGGTGAGGGTTAGGTTTGGGGTGAGGTTAGGGTTAGGGTTAGGGTGAGGTTTAGTATTGGATTTAGGGTTAGGGTGATGGTGAGCTTTAGGGTTAGAGTTAGGTTTAGGGTGAGGGTGAGTGTGAGGGTTAGGTTTAGGGTTAATGTTAAGCATAGGTTTAGGCTGAGGGTGAGGGTGAGTCTTAGGGTTAAGGTTAGGATGAGGTTTAGGTTAGGGTTAGGGTTAGAATTAGTGTTAGGGTGAGAGTGAGATTTAGGGTTAGAGTTAGGGTTAGGGTTAGGGATAGGGTAAGGTTGAGAGTTAGGTTTAGGGTTAGGCTTAGGCTTAGGCTTAGTCTGAGCATGAGGGTGAGGGTTAGGATTAGGTTTAGGGTGATGGTTCGGGTTAGGTTTACTGTTATTGATAGGGTTAGGGTTAGAGTTACGGTGAGGGTGAGGGTGCGGGTGAGGGTTAAGTTTAGGGTTAGGGTTGGGTTTATGGGTAAGGATAGGGTTAGGGTTAGTCTGAGGGTGAGGTTGAGGGTGAAGAATAAGTTTAGAGTGATGGTTAGGGTTATGGTGAGGGTGAGGGTAAGGATTAGGGTTAGGACTAGGGTGAGGGTTACGGTGAGGGTGATGGTAAGCATAAAGGTCAGGATTAGGCTGAGGCTTAGGGTTAAGATAAGGTTGAGGGTAAGTGTTAGGATGAGGGTTAGGTTTAGGGTGATTGTTATGGTTAGGGTGAGGGTAAGAGTTAAGTTTACGGTTATTGTTAGGGTTAAGATTAGGGTTACCCTTACAGTGAGGGTGAGGGTAAGGGTTAGGTTTAGGGTGAGGTTTAGGGTTAGGGTTATGGTTAGAGTTTGAGTTAGGTTTAGGATTCGGGTTAGGGTGAAGGCTAGGGTGAGGGTGAGGGTTAGGGTTAGGGTTAGGATTAACATTAGGGTGAGGGTGAGGGTGTGTGTTAGGTTTAGGTTTAGGGTTAGGCTTAGGGTTAGGCTAAGGATGAGGTTGAGGATGAGGGTTAGGGTTAGGGTGAGGGTTAGGGTTAGGGTTAGGTTGAGGGTGAGTGTGTGGGTTAGGGTTAGGTTTAGGGTTAGGCTTAGGGTTAGACTATGGGTGAGGTTAGGGGTGAGGTTTAGGGTTAGGTTGATGGTTAGGTTTAGGGTTAGGGTGAGGCTTAGGATGAGGGTTAAGTTCGGATTAGGGTTAGGGTGAAGGCTAGGGTGAGGGTGAGTTTTAGGTTTAGCGTGAGGGTTAGGGTGAGGGTCAGGTTTAGGATTAGAGTTAGGGTTATGGTGAGGTATAGGGTGAGGTTTAAGGTTAGGATTAGTGTTAGTGTTAGGGTGAGGTTGAGGGTTAGGGTTAGGATGAGGTTTAGGTTTAGGGTGAGAATTAGTGTTAGGGTTACTTTGGGGTCAGGGTTAGGGTTAGGTTGAGGGTTAGAATTAGGTTTAGGGTTAGGTTTAGGGTTAAGGTTAGGGTTAGGCGAGGTTTTGGATGAGGTTTAAGGTTAAAATTAGGTTTCGGGTGAGTGCTAGGGTGAGGTTGGGGGTTATTGTTAGGGTTATGGTGAGGTTTAGGGTTTGGGTTAGGGTTACAGTGAGTGTGAGGGTTAGGTTAAGGGTGAGGGTTTGGGTTATGATTAGGGTGAGGGTGAGGGTTAGGATTAGGGTTAGGGTTAGAGTTACAGTAAGGGTGAGGGTGAGGGTGAGGGTAAGGATCAGGTTTAGGGTGAGGTTTAGGGTTAGGGTTATGGTTAGGGTGAGGGTGACGTTTAGGGTTAGAGTTAGGGTTAGTGGGAGGGTTAGGGTGAGCATTAGGTTTAGGTTTAGGGTTAGGGTTAGGGTGAGTGTTAGACTAAGTTTTAATGTTAGGGTTAGGTTTAGGTTTAGGATTAGGTTTTTGGTGAGGGTGAGTGTGAGGGTTAAGGTTAGGGTTCGGCTTAGGTTTAGGGTTAGGCTGAGGGTATGGGTGGGAATGAGGATTAGGTTTAGAAAGATGGTTAGGTTTATGGTTAGGTTAAGGGTTAGGAAGAGGGTTAGGGTTAGGGTGAGGGTGAGGTTTAGAGTTAGGCCAAGGCTTAGGCTTAGGTTTAGGCTGAGGCTGAGGGTGAGGGTGAGGGTTAGGGTTAGGGTGATGGTTGGGGTTACCGTTAGGGTTAGGGTTATGATGAGGATTAGTTTTATGTTGAGGGTTAGTGTGAGGGTGATGGTAAGGGTAAAGGCGAGTGTTAGGCTGAGGGTGAGGTTTACGGTAAGGGTGAGTGTTAGGGTTAGGGTGATGGTGAGGTTGAGATTGAGGATTACTGTTAGGGTTAGTGTGAAGTTTAGGGTGAGGATGAGGGTTAGGGTTAGGTTGAGAGCTAGGTTGAGGTTGAGGGTTAGGGTTAGGGTGAAGTTTAGGGTTAGGGTGATGGTTAGGGTTAGTGTGAGGGTTAGTGTTAGGGTGAGTGTTAGTGTTAGGGTGAGGGTAAGTGTTAGGGTGAGGGTTAGGGTTACAGTGAGGGTTAGGGTTACGGTGAAGGTTATGCTTATTATGACTGTTAGGGTTAGGGTTAGGGTTATTGTTAGGGTTAGGGTTAGGGTTACAGTTACGGTGAGGGTGAGGGTGAGGGTGAGGGTGAGGGTTAGGGTTAGGATGAGGTTTAGGTTTAGGGTTAGGTTTAGAATTAGGGTTAGGGTGAGGGTGAGGTTTAGGGTTAGAGTTAGGTTTAGTTTTATTGTTGGGGTTAGGGTGATGTTTAGGGTTAGTGTTTGTCTTAGTCTTAGGCTTAGGCTTAGGCCGAGCACAAGGGTGATTGTTAGGGTTAGGGTTAATGTGGGGTATAGGGTTAGGTTTAGGGTGAGTGTGAGGTTGAGGGTTACATATAGGGTTAGGGAGAGGGTTAGGCTGAAGTTTAGGGTTAGTGTTAGGGTGAGGGTAAGTGTTAGGTTGAGGGTTAGGAATACGGTTAACTTTATTCTTATTGTTAGGTTTAGGGTTGCGGTTACGGTGAGGGTGAGGATTAGGGTTAGGTTTATGGTTAGAGTGAGGTTTAGGGTTTGGGTTAATGTTAGAGTTGGGTTTAGGGTCAGGGTGAGGTTTAGGTTAGAGTTAGGATTAGGGTGAGGGTTAGGTTGAGGGTTAGGGTTAGTGTTACTGTTAAGGTTAGCGTTAGGGTGCGAGTTAAGGGGAGGGTTAGAGTTAGGGTTAGGGTTAGGAATAGAGTTAGGGTGAGGGGGAGGGTTATGGTTAAGGTGACTGTTGGGGTTAGGATTAGAGTGAGGGTTAGGGTGAGGGTTAGGCTTAGGCTTAGGGTTTGGTTATGGGTATGGTGAGTGTGAGTGTTAGGGTTAGGGTTAGGGTGACGGTTAGGGTGAGGGTTACTCTTCTTGTTAGGGTTAGGGTTAGGGTTAGGTTTAGGTTTAATATTAGGCAGAGGGTGAGGGTGAAGGTGAGGGTTAGGGTTAGTGTGAGGGTGAGGTTTAGGTTTAGAATTAGCATTAGGGTGAGGGTTAGTGTGAGGGTTAGTGTTAGGATTAGTGTTACGGTTAGGGTTGGGCTTAGGGTTAGGGTGAGTGTTCGGGTTAGAGTTTAGGTTAGGGTGGGGGTGAAGTTGATAATGAGGGTTAGGTTTAGGGTTAGGGTTAGGTTTAAGGTTAGGGTTAGTGTTAGGGTTAGGGTTTCTGTGAGGGTTAGTCTGAGAGTTATGGTTAGGCTTAGGGTTAGGCTGAGGCTGAGGATGGGCGTGAGGATTAGGGTTAAAGTGATGGTTAGGGTTAGGGTTAGGGTTTGGGTTAGAGTTATGTTGAGGTTGATGGTGCGAGTTAGGGATAGGTTGGGGTTTAGGGTTAGGGTCAGGGTTAGGGTTAGGCTGAGGGTGAGGTTTAGGGTTAGATATAGGCTTAGGGTTAGGGTGAGGTTTAGGGTTAGTGTTTCGGTAAGGGTTAGGGTGAGGCTGAGGATTAGGGTTAGACTTAGGGTTAGGGTTAATTCTCTTTAGGGTTAGGGTTAGGGTTACGGTGAGGTTTAGGGTTAGGCTTAGGGTTAGGGTTAGTGTGAGGGTTAGGCTTAGTTTTAGGGTGAGGGTAAGTGTTAGGTGAGGTTTGGGGTTAGGGTGATCGTTATGGTTAGGGTGAGGGTTAGGATTAGTGTTAGGGTTATTGTAAGGGTCAGGTTTAGTTTTAGGCTGAGGGTGAGGGTGAGGGTTAGTTTTATGGTGAAGTTTAGGGTTTGGGTTAGTGTTAGAGTTAGGTTTAGGGTGAGGGTGAAGTTTAGGGTTAGGGTGAGGGTTAGGTTGAGGGTTAGGGGTAGTGTTAGTGTTAGTGTTAGGGTTAGGGTGAGAATTAGGGGGAGGCTTAGGTTTAGGGTTAGGATTAGAGTAAAGGTGAGGGTGAATATTTGTGTTAGGGTTAGGTTTAGGGTTAGGCTTAGGGTTACGCTGAGTGTGAGGTTGAGTGTGAGCATTAGCATTAGGGTGAGGGTTAGGGTTAGGATTAGGGTTAGGGTGAGTGCTAGGTTGAGGGTGAGGTTTAGGTTTAGGGTAGGGGGGAGGTTTAGGTTTAGGGTGAGTATTAGGATGAGGGTGGGGTTTAGGGTTACAGTTATTGTTAGGATGAGAGTGAGGGTGAGGGTTAGTGTTAGGGTGAGTGTTAGGGTGAGGGTGAGGGTTAGGTTTAGGGTTAGGTTTAAGATTAATGTTAGGGTTAGAGTGAGGTTTAGTGTTAGGATTAGGATTAGGGTGAGGGCTAGGGTGAGGGTGAGGTTTAGGGTTAGGGTTTGGGTGATGTTTAGGGTTAGGGTTAGGGTTATGGTGGGGGGAGGGGGAGGTTTAGGGTTAGAGTTAGTGTTAGAGTTAGGTTTAGGGTGAGGGTTAGGGTGAGGGTGAGGGTTAGGCTTAGGGTTAGGATTAGGATTAGGGTGAAGTTTAGGGTGAGTGTGAGGGTTAGGGTTAAGGTGAGGATAAGCTTTAGGGTGTGGGTTAGGGTTAGGGTGAAGGATATGGTTAGGATGAGGTATAGGGTTAGGGTTAGGGTTATTGTAAGGGTTAGGGTTAGGTTTATGGTTACTGTGAGGGTGAGGGTGAGGGTTAGGATAAGGGTTAGGGTCAGGTTTAGGTTTAGGGTTAGGGTTAGGGTTAGGGTTAGGTTTAGGTTTAGGGTTAGGGTTAGGTTGAGGGTGAGGGTTAGGGTTATTGTTAGTGTTATGGTTTGGGTTAAGTTTGCTATGAATGTGAGGCTGAGGGTGAGGGTTATGTTTAGGGTTAGGGTGAGGTTTTGGGTGAGGGTGAGGGTTAGGGTTAAGGTTAGGTTTAGGTCTAGGGTTAAGGTGACTGTGTGTGTGAGGGTTAAGGTTAGGGTTCAGGTTAGGATTAGAGTTAGGCTGAGGGTGAGGTTCAGGTTTAGGTTTCGGTTGAGGTTTGGGGTTAGGGTTAGAGTGAGAGTTAGGGTGAGGGCTAGGCTTAGGCTTAGGTTTAGGGTGTGGGCTAGGGTGAGGTTTAGGGGTAGGGGTAGGATTAGGATTAGGGTGAGGGTTAGGGTTATTGTTAGTGTTTTGGTTTGGGTTATGTTTGCTTTGAATGTGAGGCTGAGGTTGAGGGTTATGATTATGGTTATGGTTAGGGTTAGTGTTAGGGTAAGGGTGAGGGTTAGGGTGTAGGGTGAGGGTAAGGGTTAGATTGAGGATTAGTGTTAGGGTTAGTGTGAGGTTTAGGGTGAGGGTTAGTGCTATGGTTAGGATTAGGGTTAGGGTGAGGGTGTGTGACAGGATTAGGTTTAGGTTTAGGGTTAGGGTTACGTTTAGGTTTAGGATTAGTGTTATTGTTAGGGTTCGAGTTAGAGTTAAAGTGAGGCTGAAGGTGAGGGTGAGGTTTAGGGGTAGGGTTAGGGTGAGGGTTAGGATAAGGTTTAGGGTTAGCATGAGGGCTATGCTGAGGGTTAATGTGAAGGATAGGTTTAGGGATAGGGTTAGGTTTAATATTATGGTTATGGTGAGGGTGAGTGTGAGGGTTAGGTTTAGGGTTAGGTTTAGGGTTAGGGTGAGGGTTAGGGTTAGGGTTTGGGTTAGGGTGAGGGTGAAGCTGAGGATTAGGTTTTGGCTCAGGGTTAGGGTTTGGGTTAGGGTTAGGGTTAAGGTGATGGTTAGGGTTAGGGTTTGGTTTAGGCTTAGGGTTAGGCTGAGGGTGAGGGTTTGGGTGAGGATTAGGGTTTGAGTTAGGGTGAAGGTGAGGTTGAGGATTAGGGTGAGTTTTAGTGTTATGTTTAGGTTTAGAGTTACGGTGAGTTTGTTGGTTAGGGTTAGGTTTAGGTTTAGGGTTATTGTTATGTTTAGGGTTAGAGTTAAGTTGAGAGTAAGGGTGAGGGTGAGGATTCAGTTTAGGGTTAGGGTGAGGTTTAGGTTCATGGTTAGGGTTAGTGTGAGGGTTAAGGTTAGGGTTAGGGTGAGGTTTAGGATGAGGTTTAGGGTTAGGATTCGGGTCAGTTTGAGGGCTAGTGTGAGGGTTAATGTGAGGGTTAGGTTTAGGGATAGGTTTAGGTTTAGGATTAGGGTTCGGGTGAGGGTGAGTGTGAGGGTTAGAGTTAGGGTTAGGCTTAGGGTTAGGGTGAGGGTTAGGGTTATTGTTTGGGTTACGGTGACATTGAGGTTGAGGATTAGGGTTATGGTTAGGGTAAGGGTTAGGTTTAGGTTTGGGGTTAGGTTTAGTGTTTCGGTTAGGGTTATGGTTAAGGTTAGGGTTTGGGTTATGATGAGGGTTAGGGTTAGTGTTAGGGTTAGGCTTAGGGTTAGGTTGAGGGTGAGGTTGGGGTTGAGGATTAGGCAAGGGTTAGGGTTAGGGTTAGGGTTAGTGTTAGGTTTAGGTTGAGTGTCGGTTTAGGCTTAGGGTTTGGATTAGGATTAGGGTTAGGCTTAGGGTGAGTGTGAGGGTTAGGGTTAAGGTTAGGATTAGGCTTAGGCTTGGGCTGAGGCTGAGGGTGATGGTGAGGATTAGGGTTAGGCTGAGGGTTAGGGTTAGGTTTAGGGTGAGCGTTAGGGTTCGGGTTAAATTTAGGGTTAGGGTAAGGGTTAGGGTAAGGGTTATGGTGAGGGTGAGGTTTAGAGTTAGTTTGAGAGTTTGGGTTAGGCTTAGGGTGATGGTAAGGATGAGGGTTAGGGTTAGTGATAGGATGAGGTTTAGGATGAGGCTTAGGGTTGGGATTATTGTTAGGGTGAGGGCTAGGGGGAGAGTGAGCTTTAGGGTTAGGGTTGTGGTGAGTTTTAGGGTTAGGGTTATGGTTAGGTTTAGGGTGAGGGTGAGGTTTAGGGCTTGAGTTAGGCTTAGGTTGAAGCTGATTTTGAGGGTTAGGTTCAGGGTTAGTGTTAGGTTTAGGTTGAGGGTTAGGAGGAGAATTAGGGTTAAGATTAGGGTTAGGGTGATTGTTTGGATGAGGGTTAAGGTTATGGTGATGGTGAGGGTTAGGGTAATGGTTAGGATTAGGGTTAGGGTGAGGGTGTGTTTTAGGATTAGGGTTAGGGTTAGGCTTAGGGTTAGATTTAGGTTTGGGATTAGTGTTATTGTTAGGGTTAGAGTTAGAGTTAAATTGAGGGTGAGGGTGAGGGTGAGGCTTAGGGTTAGTGTTAGGGTGAGGTTTAGGGTTAGGGTTAGGATTAGGGTTAGGGTGAGTGTCAGGTTTATGGTTATATTTAGAGTTGGGGGAGGGTTATTTCGTGGGTTAGGGTTAGGGTTAGTGTTAGCGTTAAGGTTAGGGTGAGCATTAGGTTGACGTTAAGGGTTAGGGGTAGTTTTAGGTTTATGATTAGTGTTAGGGTGAGGGTGAGGGTTAGGGTTATTTTTAGGCTTAGGTTTTGGGTTACAGTTACGGTGACAGTGAGGGTGAGGGTTAAGGTTAGGTATAGAGTTAAGGTTAGGTTGAGGCTTACGTTGAGGTTTAGGGTTAGGGTGAGGGTTAGGGTTAGGGTTTACCTGAGGGTTAGCATAAGTTTTAGGATTAGGATTAGGGTGAGGGTGAGGGCTAGGCTGAAGGTTAATGTGAGGGTTAGGTTTAGGGATAGGGTTAGGTTGAGGATTAGGTTTAGGTTAAGTGTGAGTGTGAGGGTTAGATTTAGTGTTTGGGTTAGGGTGAGAGGGAGGCTGAGGATTAGGGTTTGGTTAAGGGTTAGGGTTAGGGTTAGTGTTAGGTTTAAGGTGATGGTTAGGTTTAGGTTTAGGGTTAGGTTTAGGGTTACGCTGAGGGTGAGGGTGTTGGTTAGGGTTAGGGTTTGGGTTAGGGTAAGGGTGAGGCTGAGGATTAGGGTTACTTTTAGGGTTAGGGTTAGGGTTAGGCTTACCCTTGGGCTTAGGGTTAGCGTGAGGTTTAGGTTTAGATATAGGTTTAGCAGAAGGTCTAGGGTAAGGGTTAGGAATAGGGTTAGTGTTAGGGTTAGGGTGAGGGTGAGGTTTAGATTGAGGTTTAAGTTTAGGTTTAGGGTTAGGGTTAGTGTGAGGGTTAGTGTTAATGTTAGGGTTAGTGTTAGGGTGAGGGTAAGTTTAAGGTTGAGGGTTTGGTTTTGGCTGAGGGTTATGGTTAGGGTGAGGGTTAGGATTAGCTTTAGGGTTATTGTTAGGGTTAGGTTTAGGGTTACGATTACTGTGAGGGTGAGTTTCTGTTTTGGGGTTAGGGTTAGGGTGAGGTTTAGTGTTTGGGTTAGGGTTAGAGTGAGGGTTAGGGTGAGGGTGAGATTTAGGGATAGAGTTAGGGTTAGGGTGAGGTTTAGGGTTAGGGTTAGTGTTAGGGTTAGGGTGAGAGTTGGGGGGGTTAGGGTTAGGGTTATGTTTAGGGTTAGCATTAGGGTTAGGGTCTGGGTGCGGTTCAGTGTTAGAATTAGGGTTAGGGTGAGGCTGAGTGTGAGGGTTAATTTTAGGTTTATGTTAGGGTTACGGTGAGTGTTAGGGTGAGGATGAGGGTTAGGGCTAGGGTTAGGATTAGGATTAGGGTTAGGGTTAGGATGAGTGTGAGTATTAGGGTTAGGGTTAGGCTTAGCCTTAGGTTTAGGCTGAGCGTGAGGGTGAGGGTGAGGGTTAGGTTTAGTGTGAGGGTTAGCTTTAGGGTTAGGGTGAGGTTTAGTGTTAGGTTTAGGGTTAGGGTGAGGGTGAGGTTTAGGGGTAGAGTTAGGTTTAGGGTGAGGGTGAGTGTAAGGGTTAGGGTTAGGGTTAATATTAGGCTTACGTTTCAGCTGAGGCTGAGGGTGAGTGTTAGGTTAGGGTTAGGATGAGATTTAGGTTTAGGATTAGGTTTAGAATTAGTGTTAGGGTGAGAGTGAGGTTTAGGGTTAGAGTTAGGGTTAGTGTAAGGTTGAGGGTTAGGGTGAGGGTTAGGGTTAGGCTTAGGCTTAGTCTTAGGCTTAGTCTGAGCATGAGGGTGAGGGTTAGGGTTAAGGTTAGGGTGATGGTTCGGGTTAGGGTTAGTGTTATTGATAGGGTTAGGGTTAGAGTTACGGTGAGGATGAGGGTGTGGGTGAGGGTTAGGTTTAGGGTTAGGTTGAGGGTTAGAGTTAGGACTATGGTTAGGGTGAGGGCTAGGGTGAGTTTGAGGATTAGGTTTAGATTTAGGCTTATTCTTAGGGTTAGTCTGAGGGTGAGGTTGAGGATCAGGGATAGGGTTAGGGTGATGGTTAGGGTTACGATTAGGTTGAGGGTTAGGATGAGTGTTAGAGTTAGGGTGAGGGTTAGCGTAGGGTGATGGTAAGTGTAAAGGTGATGATTAGGCTGAGGCCGAGGTTTAAGTTAAGGGTGTTAGCTTTAGGGTGAGGGTTAGCGTAAGGGTTACAGTTATTGTTACGTTTAGGGTTAGGTTTACACTTACAGTGAGGGTGAGAGTTAGGGTTAGGTTTAGGGTGAGGTTTAGGGTTAGGGTTATGGTTAGAGTTTGGGTTAGGTTTAGGATTAGTGTTAGGGTGAAGGCTAGGGTGAGGGTGAGTTTTAGGGTTAGGGTTAGGGTTAGGGTTAGGATTAGGGTTATGGTGAGGGTGAGTGTGTGGGTTAGGGTTAGGGTTAGGGTTAGGCTCAGGGTGAGGTTGAGGGTGAGGGTTAGTGTTAGGGTGAGGGTTAGGGTTAGGGTTAGGTTGAGGGTGAGTGTGTGGATTAGGGTGGGGTTTAGGATTAGGCTTAGGGTTAGGCTAAGGGTGAAGTTAAGAGGGTTAGAGTTAGGGTGAGGGTTATGTTTAAAGTTAGGCTGTGGGTTAGAATGAGGGTTAATGTTAGGATTAGTGTTAGGGTGAAGAGTAGGGTAAGGGTTAGGCTTAGGGTTAGGGTGAGGGTTAGGGTTAGGGTTAGGGTTAGAATTATGGTTAGGGTTATTGTTAATGTATGGTATGGTTAGGGTTAAGTTTGCGGGAAGTGTGAGGCTCAGGGTTTGGGTTATGGTTATGGTTAGGGTTAGGGTTAGGTTTAGGATTATTGTGAGTCTTATTTTTAAGGTTTGGTTTAGAGTTTCAGTGAGGTTGAGGTTGAGGGTGAGGGTGAGGATGAGGGTAGGGTGAGGTTTATGGTGAGGTTTATGGTTAGATTTAGGGTAGGGTGAGGGTAAGTTTTATGGTTAGAGTTAGGGATAGGTGGAGGGTTAGGGTGAGGGTTAGTGTTAGGTTTAGTATTAGGGTTTGGGTGAGGGTGAGGGTTAGGTTGACGTTTAGGGATAGGGTTAGTGTTAGGGTGAGCGTTAGGGTTAGAGTTAGTGTTATTGTTAGTGTTAGGGTTAGAGTTACAGTGAGGGTGAGGGGGAGGGGGAGGGTTAGTGTTAGGTTTAGGGTTAGGGTTAGGATTAGGGTTAGGGTGAGGGTGAGGTTTAGGCTTAGATTCAGGGTTAGGGGGAGGGTTAGTTCATGTTTTAGGGTTAGGGTTAGTGTTAGGGTTAAGGTTAGGGTGAGGGTTAGGTTGAGGTTAAGGGTTAGGTTTAGGGTTAGGGTTAGGATTAGGGTTAGGGTGAGGGTGAGTGTGAGGGTTAGGCTTAGGCTTAGGCTTAGGCTTAGGGTTAGGCTGAGGGTGAGGTTGATGGTGAAGTTTAAGGTTAGGGTGATATTTTGGTTTACGGTTAGGGTGAGGGTTAGGATGAGGTTTAGGTTCAGGGGGAGGGTTAGGGTGAGGATGATGGTAAGGGTAAAAGTGAGGTTTAGGCTGAGGCTGAGGGTTAAAATAAGGGTGAGTGTTAGGGTTAGATTTAGGGTTAGGGTAAGGTTTAGGGTTAGGGTTATGGTGAGGGTTAGATTGAGGATTAGGGTTAGGGTTAGTGTGAGGTTTAGGGTGAGGATGAGGGTTAGGGTTAGGGTGAGCATGAAGGTTAGAATTAGGGTTAGGGTGAGGGCTAGGGTGAGGATGAGGGTTAGGGTTAGTGTTAGGATTAGGGTGAGGGTTAAGATGAGGTTGAGGGTTAGAGTTAGTGTGTGGGTGAGTGTTAGGTTTAGGGTTAGTGTTAGGGTGAGCGGAAGTGTTATGTTGAGGGTTATGGTTAGGGTGAGGGTTATGGTTAGGGTGAGGTTTAGGTTTAGGGTTAGGGTGAAGGTGAGCGTGAGGTTTAGGTTTAGATTTAGGGTTAGGGGGAGGGTTAGGGTGAGGTTTAGTGTTAGGGTTAGTGTTAGGGTGAGGTTGAGGTTTAGGTTGAGTTTTAGGGTTAGGGTTATGGTTAGGGTTAGTGTGAGGTTTAGTGTTAGGGTTAGTGTTAGGGTGAGGGTAAGGGTTAGGGTGAGGTTTTGGGTTAGGGTGAGTGTTATGGTTAGAGTGAGGTTTAGGATTAGGGTTAGAATTATTGTTAGGGTTAGGTTTAGGTTTTCTGTTATGGTGAGGGTGAAGGTTAAGGTTAGGGTTAGGTTGAGGTTTAGTGTTTGGGTTAGGTTTATTGTTAGGTTTAGGCTGAGGGTGAGGTTTAGGGTAAGAGATAGGGTTAGAATGAGGGTTAGGTTGAAGGTTAGGGTTAGGGTTAGTGTTAGGGTTAGGGATAGGGTGAGATTTAGGGGGAGCGTTTGGGTTAAGGATAGGTTTAGGATTAGGGTTAGGGTAAGGGTGAGTGTGTGTTTTAGGGTTATGTTTAGGGTTAGGCTTAGGGTTAGGCTGAGGGTGAGGTTGAGGGTGAGGTTTAGGGTTAGGGTGAGAGTTAAGGTTAGGGTTAGGGGGAGGGTTAGGAAGAGGGTTAGGGTTAAGATTAGGGTTAGGGTGAGGGCTAGGGTTAGGGTGAGGTTTAGGATTAGGTTTAGGGTGAGGTTTAGGGTTAGGTTTAGGGTTAGGGTTAGGGTGAGGTTGAGATTTAGGGTTAGAGTTAGGGTTAGGATGAGGCTGAGGGTGAGGGTTAGGGTTAGGGTTAGGGTTAAGGTGAGAGTTAGGGTGAGGGTGAGGCTTAGGGTTAGGTTTAGGATTAGGATTAGGTTTAACGTTAGGCTGAGTGTAAGTGTTAGGGTTACAGTTACTGTTAGGCTTATTCTTAGGCTGAGGGTTTGGTTGAAGTTGAGGGTTAGGGTTAGGGTGAGGGTTAGGGTTAGGGTTAGTGTGAGAGATAGGGTTCAATTAAAGTTTAGGGTCAGGGTGAGTTTTAAGGTAAGGTTTACCCTGAGGGTGAGGATTAGGCTTAGGTTTATTGTTAGGGTGAGGGTTAGGATTAGGTTTAGGGTTAGGATTAGGGTTAGGGTAAGTGCTAGCGTGAGGGTGAGGTTTAGGGTTAGGGTTACGGTGAGGTTTTGCTTAGGGTTAGGGTTAGTGTTAATGTGAGGTTGAGTTTTAGGTTTAGAGTTAGTGTTAGGGTGAGGCTGATTGTGAGGGTCAGGGTTAGGGTTAGTGTTAAATTTAGGGTTAGGGTGAGAGTGAGGGTTAAGCTTAGGGTTAGGATTAAGATTAGGGTAAGGTTTAGGTTGCGTGTGAGGCTCAGGTTTTATGGTTAGGCTTAGGGTTATGCTGAGGGTGAGAGTGAAGGTTAGGGTTAGGATGTGTGTTAGGGTTAGGTTTAGGGTGAGTGATAGGGTTCGGGTTAAGTTTAGGGTTAGCGTGAGGGTTATTTTAGGGTTACCGTGAACATGAGGGTTAGGGTTAGCTGGAGGGTTTGAGTTAGGTTTAGGGTTAGGGTGAGGGTTAGGGTTAGGGTTAGGGTGAGGGTTAGGATGAGGATTAAGTTTAAGGTGAGGGCTAGGGTGAGGGTGAGGTTTAGGGTTAGTGTTAGGGTGAGGTTAAATGTTAGGGTTAGGGTAAGGGTGAGGGTTTGGATGAGGTTTAGTGTTACAGTGAGGGTGAGGGTTAGGGTTCCGGTGATGGTTAGGGTTAGGATTATGGTTAGGGTGAGGGTGAGTGTTAGAAATAGGGTTAGGGTTAGGGTTAGCGTTAGGTTTAGGATTAGGTTTAGTGTAATTGTTAGGGTTATGGATAGAGTTACACTGAGGGTAAGAATGAGGGTTAGGTTTAGGGTTAGTATTAGGGTTAGGGTGAGGTGAGGCTTAGGTTTAGATTTAGGGTTAGGGGGAGTGTTAGTTTCTGGAAGGGTTAGGGTTAGTGTTAGGGTTAAGGTTAGGGTGAGGGTTCAGTTGAGGTTAAGGGTTAGGGTTAGGTTTAGGATTAGGGTTAGGGTGAGAGTTTAGGGGAGGGTTAGGTTTAGGGATAGGGATAGGATTAGGGTTAGGGTGAGGGTGAGTGTTCGTGTTAGGGTTAGGTTTAGGGTTAGGCTGAGGTTGAGGTTGAGGGTGAGGTTTAGGGTTAAGGTTAGGTTTAGGGTTAACATTAGGGTGAGGGTGAGGTTTAGGGTTAGAGTTATGGTTAGGTTGAGGGTGATTGTGAGCGTTGGGCTTAGGGTTAGTCTTAGAGTTAGGGATAGGTTGTGCGTTAGTGTGTGGGTGAGGGTTAGGCTTAGGTTTAAGATTAGGTTTAGGGTTAAGCTTAGGGTGAGTGTGAGGGTTAGGGTTAGGATTAGGCTTCGGCTTAGGCTGAAGGTGAGTGTTAGGGTGAGGGTTAGGGTTAGGGTGAGGGTTAGGTTTAGGGTTAGGGTGAGAGTTAGGGTTCGGGTTAAATTTAGGGTTAGGGTGAGGGTTAGGTTAAAGGTTATGGTGAGGGTGAGGGTTAGAGTTAGGTTGAGCATTAGGGTTAGGGTTAGGGTTAGGGTGATGGTGATTGTGAGGGTTAGGGTTAGTGTTAGGGTGAGGGTTAGGATGAGGGTTAGGGTTAGGATTAGGGTTAGGGTGAGGGCTAGGTAGAGGGTGAGGTTTAGGGTTAGGATTTTTGTGAGTTTTAGGATTAGGGTTATGGTTAGGTTTAGGGTGAGGGTGAGGTTTAGGGTTAGATTTAGGCTAAGGTTGAGGCTGATTGTGAGGGTTATGGTTAGGGTTAGTGTTAGAGTTAGGTTTAGGGTGAGGATTAGGGTGAGGGTGAGGGTTAGGCTTAGGGTTAGGATTAGGATTAGGGTAAGGGTTAGGACAAATGTGAGGGTTAGGGTTAGGTTTAGGCTTAGGGTTAGGCTGAGGATGAGGTTGAGGGTGAGGGTGAGAGTTAGGATGAGGTTTAGGGTTAGGATGAGAGTTAGGGTTCGGGTTAAGTTTAGGGTTTGGGTGAGGGTTAGGGTTAGGGTTACGGTGAGTGTGAGGGTTAGGATTAGTTTGAGGGTTAGGATTAGGTTTAGGGTTATGGTGTGGGTTAGTGTTAGGTTTATGGTTAGGAGTAGACTTAGGGTTAGGATTAGTGTTCTGGTGAGGGCTAGGGTGAGGCTGAGGGTTAGGGTTAGTGCTAGGGTGAGATTTGGGGTTAGGGTGAGGGTTTTGATGAGGGTTAAGTTTATGTTGAGGGTGAGGGTTAGGGTCATGGTTAGGATTAGGGTTAGGGTGAGGGTGTGTGTTAGGATTAGGCTTAGGGTTAGGTTGAGGTTTAGGATTAGTGTTACTGTTAGGCTTAGAGTTAGAGTTAAAGTGAGGGTGAGGGTGAGGGTGAGGGTTAGGGTTAGGGTGAGGTTTAGGGTTAGGGGTAGGATTAGGGTTAGGGTGAGGGTGAGGTTTATGGTTAGATTTAGTTTTAGGGAGAGGCTTAGTTTGTGGTTTAGGTTTAGGGTTAGTGTTAGGGTTAAGGTTAGGGTGAGGGTTAGGTTGAGGTTAAGCATTAGGGGTAGTTTTAGGTTTAGGATTAGGGTTAGGTTGAGGGTGAGTGTGAGTGTTAGGGTTAGGTTTCAGCTTAGGGTTAGGCTGAGAGGGTGAGTGTGGGCGTGAGGATTAGGGTTAGGGTAATGGTTAGGTTTAGGGTTAGGGTGAGGGTTAGGATGAGGGTTAGGGTTAGAATTAGGGTTAGGGTGAGAGCTAGGGAGAGGGTGAGGTTTAAGGTAAGGGTTAGGCTTAGGCTTAGGTTTAGCCTGAGCTTGTGGTTGAGGGTGAGGGTTAGTGTTAGGGTGATGTTTAGTTTTCCAGTTAGGGTGAGGGTTAGGATGAGTTTTAGGGTTAGGGGGAGGGTTAGGTTGAGGATGATTGTAAGGTTAAACGTGAGGTTTAGGCTGAGGATGAGGTTTAAGTTAAGGGTGTGGGTTAGGGTTAAGTGTAGGGTTATGGTAAGGGTTAGGGTTAGGGTTAGGGTGAGGGTTAGATTGAGGATTAGAGTTAGGGTTAGGGTGAGGCTTAGTGTGAGGATGAGGGTTAGGGTTAGGGTGAGGATGAGGATTAGAATCAGGGTTAGGGTGAGGGCTAGGGTGAGGGTGAGGATTAGGGTTAGGGTTAGGGTTATGGTTAGTGTGAAGGTTAGTGTTAGGGTGAGGGTAAGTGTTAGGGTGAGGTTTAGGGTTAGGGTGTGGGTTATGGTTAGATTGAGGGTTAGGGTTAGGTTTATTGTTAGGGTTAGTGTTAGGGTTAAGGTTACGTTTTCGGTGAGCGTGAAGGTTAGGGTTAGGTTGAGGGGGAGGTTTCGGTTTAGAGTTAGGTTTAGGGTGAGGCTGAGGGTGAGAGTGAGGTTTAGGGTTAGTGTTAGGGCTAGGGTTAGGGTGAGGGTTAGCGTTAGGGTTAGGCTTAGGCATAGGGGTAGGGTTATCGTGAGGTTTAGGGTTAGATATAAGGTTAGGGGGAGGGTTAGATTAACGGTTAGGAATAGTGTTAGTGTTATGGTTAGAGTGAGGGTGAGGGTTAGGCTGAGGTTCAGGGTAAGGTTTAGGGTTAGGATTAGGGTTAGCGTGAGGGCTAGGCTGAGAGTTAATATGAGGGTTAGGGTTAATGTTAGGCTTAGGTTTAGGGTGAGGGTTAGGGTTTGGGTTAGGGTGAGAGGGAGGATGAGGATTAGGGTTTGGTTCAGGGTTAGGCTTAGGGATATGGTTAAGGTGATGGTTAGGGTTAGGTTTAAGGTTAGGCTTAGGGTTAGGCTGAGGGTGAGGGTGTTGGTTAGGGTTAGGGTTTGGGATAGGGTGAGGGTGAGGATGAGGATTAGGGTTACATTTAGAGTTAGGTTTAGGCTTAGGCTTATGGTTAGGATTAGTGTGAGGTTTAGGGTTAGATATAGGGTTAGGGGGAGGGTTAGGTTAAGGGTTAGAAATAGGGTTAGTGTTAGGGTTAGGGAGAGGGTGAGGGTTAGGTTTAGGCTTAGGGTTAATGTGAAGGTTAGTGTTAGTGTTAGGGTTAGGGTTAGGGTTAGGGTGAGGGTAAGTGTTAGGGTGAGGTTTTGGGTTAGGGTGAGGGTTCTGGTTAGGGTGAGGGTTAGCATTAGCTTTAGGGTTATTGTTAGGGTTATTTTTAGGCTTACGGTTACTGTGAGGATGAGTGTGAGGTTTAGGGTTAGAGTTAGGGTGAGGTTTAGTGTTTGGGTTAGGGTTAGAGTGAGGGTTAGGGTGAGGGTAAGCTTTAGGAATAGAGTTAGGTTTAGGGTCATGGTTAGGTTGAGTTTTAGGGTTAGGGTTAGTGTTAGGGTTAGGGTGAGATTTTGGGTGGGTTAGGGTTAGGGTTAGTATTAGGGTTAATGTTAGGGTTAGGGTATGGGTGAGGTTTAGTGTTCTAATTATGGTTAGGGTGAGGCTGAGTGTGAGGGTTAGTTTTAGTTTTAGTGTTAGTGTTACCGTGAGGGTTAGGGTGAGGATGAGGGTTAGGGCTAGGGTTAGGTTTAGGATTAGGGTTAGGGTGACTGTGAGTGTTAGGGTTAGGGTTAGGGTTAGCCTTAGGTTTAGGCTGAGCGTGATGGTGAGTGTGAGGTTTAGGTTTAGGGTGAGGGTTAGGGTTAGGTTTAGGGTGAGGTTTAGTGTTAGGTTTAGGGTTAGGGTGATGGTGAGGTTTAGGGGTAGAGTTAGGTTTAGGGTGAGGGTGAGTTTGAGGGTTAGGGTTAGGGTTAATGTTATGGTTAATGTTAGGCTTAGGTTTAGGCTGAGGGTGAGGGTGAGTGTTAGGGTTAGAGTTTGGATGAAGTTTTGGTTTAGGGTTAGGGTTAGAATTAGTGTTAGGATGAGAGTGAGGTTTAGAATTAGAGTTAGGGTTTGTGTTAGGGTAGGGTTAGGGTGATGGTTAGGGTTAGGCTTAGGCTTAGGCTTAGGTTTAGGCTTAGTCCGAGCATGAAGGTGAGGGTTAGGGTTAGAGTTAGGGTGATGGTTCAGGTTAGGGTTAGTGTTATTGATAGGGTTAGGGTCAGAGTTACGGTGAGGGTGAGTGTGCGGGTGAGGGTTAGCGTTAGGGTTAGGGAGGGGTTTATGGGTAGGGTTAGGGTTAGGGTTAGGGTGAGGGTTAGGGTTAGGATTATGGTTAGGGTGAGGGCTAAGGTGAGATTTAGGGTTAGGGTTAGGTTTAGGCTTAGTCTTAGGGTTAGTCTGAGGGTGAGGTTGAGGGTGAGGGATATGTTTAGGGTGATGGTTAGGGTTACGGTTAGGGTGAGGTTTAGGATGAGGGTTAAGTTTAGGGTGAGGGTTAGCGTTAGGGTGATGGTAAGTGTAAAGGTGAAGATTAGTATGAGGCTGAGGGTTAAGATAAGGGTAAGTTTTAGGGTTAGGGTTAGGGTTAGGGTAAGGATTACAGTTATTGTTAGGGTTAGGGTTAGGGTTACCCTTACAGTGATGGTGAGGGTTAGGTTTAGGTTTAGGGTGAGGTTTAGGTTTAGGGTTATGGTTTGAGTTTGGGTTAGGGTTAGGATTAGTGTTAGGGTGAAGTGTAGGGTGAGGTTGAGGGTTAGGGTTAGGGTTAGGTTTAGGGTTAGGATTAGGGTTATGGTGAGGGTGAGTGTGTGGGTTAGGGTTAGGTTTAGGGTTAGGCATCGGGTTAGGCTAAGGATGAGGTTGATGATGAGCGTTAGGGTCAGGTTGAAGGTTTGGGTTAGGGTTAGGTTGAGGGTGAGTGTGTGGGTTAGGGTTAGTTTTAGGGTTAGGCTTAGGGTTAGGGTTAGGGTGAATTTAAGAGTGAGGATTAGGGTTAGGGTGAGGGTTAGGTTTAAGGTTAGGGTAAGGGTTAGTGTGAAGGTTACATTGAGGTTTAGGGTTAGGGTTACGGTGAGTTTTAGGGTTTGGATTAGTGTTAGAGTTATGTTTAGGGTGAGGGTGAGGTTTAGAGTAGAGTTAGGTTTAGGGTGAGGTTTATGTTGAGGGTTAGGTTTCGTGTTCGTGTTAAGGTTAGGGTTAGGGTGAGAATTAAGGGGAGGGTTAGGGTTAGTTTTAGGATTAGAGTTAGGGTGAGGTTAAGGGTGAGGGTTATAGTTAAGGTGAGTGTTTGGGTTAGGGTTAGAGTGAGGGTTAGGGTGAGGGTTAGGCTTAGGCTTAGGGTTTGGTTATGGGCTAAGGTGAGTGTGAGGGTTAGGGTTAGTGTTAGGGTTAGGGTGAGGGTGAGGGATAGATTGAGGATTAGTGTTAGGTTTAGTGTGAGGTTTACAGTGAGGATGAGGGTTAGGGTTAGGTTGACGGCTAGGTTGAGGGTGAGGGTTAGGGTTAAGCTGACGTTTAGGGTTAGGGTTAGGTTTTGGGTTGGTGTGAGGGTTAGTGTTAGGATTAGGGTTAGTGTTAGGGTGAGAGTAAGTTTGAGGGTGATGGTTTGGGTTAGGGTGAGGGTTATGGTTAGGGTAAGTTTTAGGAAAAGGTTTAGGGTTATTGTTAGGTTTAGGTTTATTGTTACGGTTAAGGTGAGGGTGAAGATGAGGGTTAGGGTTAGGGTAAGGGTGAGGTTTAGGGTTTGGCTTAGGTTTACAGTTGGGGTTAGGGAGAGGGTTAGGTTGAGGTTTAGGGTTAGTGTTCGTGTTAAGGTTAGGGCTAGGGTGAGAGTTAGGGGGAGGGTTAGCGTTAGGGTTAGGATTAGGGTTAGGATTAGTGTTAGAGTGAGGTTGAGTGTTTGTTAGGGATAAGTTTAGGTTTAGGCTTAGGGTTAGGCTGACGGTGAGGGTGAGGATGAGGTTTAGGGTTATGGTGAGGGTTAGGGTTAGTGTTAGGGTGAGGTTTAGTGTTAGGGTTAGGGTTAGAGTTAGGGTTAGGTTGAGGTTGAGGTTTAGGGTTAGAGTTAAGGATAGGGTGAGGGTTAGGGTTAGGATTATGGTTAGGGTCAGGGCTAGGGTGAGGTTTAGGTTTAGGGATACTGTTAGGTTTAGGATTAGGGTTAGGGTAGAGTGAGTGTGAAGGTTAGGGTTAGGGTTTGGGTTAGGCTTAGGGTTACCGTGAGGATTCGCGTTTGGTTTTGGGTTAGGGTGAGGGTGAAGCTGAGGATTAGGGTTAGTTTGAGGGTTATGGTTATGGTTAGGGTTAGGGTTAGGATTAGGCTTAGGTTTAGGGTGAGAGTTAGGGTTAGGGTTTGTGTTAGGGTGAAGGTGAAACTGAGGATGAGGGTTAGGTTTTGGGTTATGCTTAGGGTTAGGGTTAGGGTTAGGATTATGGTTAGGGTTTCAGTAATGGTTATTCTGAGGTTTACGGTTAGGCTTAGGGTTAGGCTGAGGATGAGGGTGGGGGTGAGGGTTAGGGTTCGGGTGATGGTTAGGGTTAGGGTTAGTGTTATTGTTAGGGTCAGGGTTTGAGTTATGGTGAGGTTGTGGGTTCGGGTGAGGATTAGGGTTAGGGTTAGAGTGGGCTTTAGGGTTAGGGTTAGGGTTAGGGTGAAGGTGAGGTTTAGGGTTAGTGTTTGGGTTAGGGTGAGTGTGAGGCTGAGGATACGGGTTAGGTTTAGGGTTAGGATTAGGTTTAGGGTTAGAGTTAGTGTTAGGATTAGGGTTACGGTGAGGTTTAGGGTTAGGGTTAGGGTTAGTGTGAGGGTTAGTGTTAGTTTTAGGGTTAGGGTTAGGGTTAGGCTCAGGGTGAGGCTGAGGGTGAGGGTTAGGGTTAGGGTGAGGGTTAGGGTAAGGTTTAGGGTGAGAGTTAGTGTTTGGGTTAAGTTTAGTGTTAGGTTGAGGCTTAGTGTAAGGATTATGTGAGGGTGAGGGTTAGGGTTAGGTTGAGGGTTAGGGTTAGGATTAGGGTTAGGGTGAGTGTGAGGGTGAGGTTTAGGATTAGTGTTAGGGTGAGGGTTAGGATGATGATTAGGGTTAGATTTAGGGTTAGGGTGAGGGCTAGGGTGAGGGTGAGGTTTAGGGTTACGGTTAGGTTTAGGTTTAACTTTAGGGTGAGGGTGAGGGTTAGAATTAGAGTTAGGATTATTGTTAGGGTTAGGTTAAGGCTTTTGGTTATCATGAGGGTTAGGGTGAGTTTTAGGGTTAGGGTGAGGTTTAGTGTTTGGGTTAGGGTTAGTGTTAGTTTTAGGCTGAGGGTGAGGTTTAGGGTTAGAGTTAGGGTTAGAGTGAGGGTTAGGTTGAGGTTAGGTTTAGGGATAGTGTTAGGGTTAGGGTTAGGGTGAGATTTAGGGGGAGTGTCAGGGTTAAGGATAGGGTTAGTATTAGGGTTAGGGTGAGGGTGAGTGTGTGTGTTAGGGTTAGGTTTAGGGTTAGGCTTAGGTTTAGGCTGAGGGTGAGGTTGAGGGTGAGGGTTAAGGTTACAGTGAGGGTTAAGTTTAAGGTTAGGGGGAGGGTTAGGATGAGGGTTAGGGTTAGGGTTGGGATGAGGGCTAGGGTGAGGGTGAGGTTTAGGGTTAGAGTTAGGGTTAGGGTGAGGATTAGGATTAGGGTGAGGGTTACAGTTATTGTGAGGGTGAGTGTTGGGTTTAGGGTTAGTGTTAGGGTTAGGGGAAGTGTTATGTGGAGGGTTAGGTTTAGGGTGAGGTTTATGGTTAGGGTGAGGTTTAGGGTTAGGGTTAGGGTGAGGGTGAGGTTGAGGTTTAGTGTTAGATTTAGCGTTAGAGGGAGTATTAGGGTGAGGTTTAGTGTTAGTGTTAGTATTAGGGTTAGGGTGAGGGTTAGGTTTAGGTTGAGGTTTAGGTTTAGGGTTAGGGTTAGCGTTAGTGTGAGTGTTAGTGTTAGGGTTAGGGTTAGTGTTAGGGAGAGTGTATGTGTTAGGGTTAGGGTTTGGGTTAGGGTGATGGATTTGGTTAGGGTGAGGGTTAGGATTAGGGTTAGGATTATTGTTAGGGTTAGGTTTAGGGTTTTGGTTATCATGAGGGTGAGGGTGAGGGTTAGGGTGAGGTTTAGTGTTTGGTTTAGGGTTAGTGTTAGGTTTAGGCTGAGGGTGAGGTTTAGGGTTAGAGTTAGGGTTAGAGTGAGAGTTAGGTTGAGGGTTAGGGTTAGGGATAGTGTTGGGGTTAGGGTTACAGTGAGATTTAGGGGGAGCGTTAGGATTAGGGATAGGGTTAAGATTAGGGTTAGGGTGAGGCTGAGTGTGTGTGTTAGGGTTAGGTTTAGGTTTAGGCTTAGGGTTAGGCTGAGGGTGAAGTTGAGGGTGAGGGTTAGGGTTAGGGTGAGGGTTAAGTTTAGGGTTAGTGGGAGGGTTAAGATGAGGGTTAGGGTTAGAATTAGAGTTAGGGTGCGGTCTAGGGTTAGGGTTAGGGTTGAGGTTAGGGTGAGGGTAAGATTTATTGTTAGAGTTAGGGTTAGGATGAGGCTGTGGTTGAGCGCTAGGGTTAAGTTTAGGGTTAGGGTTAGGTTTATGGTTATGGTTAGCGTGAGGGTGAGGGTTAGTGTTAGGTTT
This sequence comes from Dipodomys merriami, assembly GCF_024711535.1. Classification (NCBI taxonomy): domain Eukaryota; kingdom Metazoa; phylum Chordata; class Mammalia; order Rodentia; family Heteromyidae; genus Dipodomys; species Dipodomys merriami. The sequence continues at coordinate 2,226,303 of NW_027206102.1, forward strand.
AGGATTATGTTTTGGGTTAAGTTTCGGCTGAGTGTAAGGGTTAGGGGTACAGTTAGGGATAGGCTTAGCCTTAGCCTGAGGGTGAGGGTGAGGGTGAGGTTGAGGGTTAGGATGAGTGTTAGGTTTAGGGTTAGGTTGAGAGTTATGGTTCGGGTTATATTTAGGGTTAGGGTGAGCGTTAGGGTAAGGTTTACAATTAGGGTGAGGTTTAGGGTTAGGTTTACTGTTAGGGTGAGTGTTACGGTTAGGATTAGTGTTAGGGTGAGGGCTAGAGTGAGGGTGATATTTAGGGTTAGGGTTAGGGTGAGGTTTAGCTTAGAGTTAGGGTTAGTTTTAGGGTGAGGGTGTGGTTTAGGGTTAGATTTAAGGTTAGGTTGAGGCTGATTGTGAGGGTTATGGTTAGGGTTAGTGTTAGAGTTAGGGTTAGGTTGATGGTTAGGGTGAGTTTGACTGTTAGGCTTAGGGTTAGGATTAGGATTAGGGTAAGTTTTGGGGTAAATGTGAGGATTAGGGTTATGGTTAGGCTTAGGGTTATGGTTAGGCTTAGGGTTATGCTGAGGGTGAGAGTGAGGTTTAGGGTTAGAGTTAGGGTTGGGTGAGGGTGACAGTTAGGGTTAGTGTAAGTGTGATGGTTCGGGATAGGTTTAGTGTTATTGATAGTGTTAGGGTTAGAGTTACAGTGAGGGTGAAGGTGCCCGTGCGGGTTAGGGTTAATTTTAGGGTGGGGTTTACGAGTAGGGTTAGGGTTAGGGTTAGGGTGAGAGTTAGTGTTAGGATTCGGGTGAGGGTTAGGGTTAGGGTGAGGGTTAGGGTTAGGTTTAGGCTTAGGATTAGGATTGGTCTGAGGGTGAGGTTGAGAGTGAGGAATAGGGTTAGGTTGATGGTTAGGGTTAAGCTTAGGGTGAGGATTAGGATGAGGGTTAGGGTTAGGGTTAGGTTTAGCGTGAGGGTGATGGTAAGTGGAAAGGTGAGGATTAGGCTGAGGCTGAGAGTTAAGAAAAGGGTATGTTTGAAGGTTAGGGTGAGGGTTAGGGCAAGGGTTATGGTTTGGGTTAGGGTGAGGGTGAGGGTTAGATTGAGAATTAAGGTTAGGATACTGTGAGGGTTAGGGTGAGGGTTAGGGTTACAATTAGGGTTAGCTTGAGGGCTAGGGTGAGGGTGAGGGTTAGGATTAGGGTTAGTGTGAGGTTTAGAGTTAGGTTGAGTGTTAAGATTAGTGTGAGGGTTAGTGTTAGGGTTAGGCTTACTGTAAGGGTGAGGGTAAGTGTTAGGGGGAGGGTTAGGGTTAGGGTGAGTGTTAAGGTTAGGGTGAGGGTTAGAGTTAGTTTTAGGGTTATTGTTAGTGTTAGGGTTAGGTTTACCCTTACAGTGAGGGTGAGGGTTAGGGTTAGGTTTAGGGTGAGGTTTAGGGTTAGGGGTATGGTTAGAGTTTGGATTAGGGTTAGGATTAGGGTTAAGGTGAAGGCTAGGGTGGGGGTGAGGGTTAGGGTTAGGTTTATGGTTAGGGTTAGGATTAGGTTTAGGCTGAGGGTGAGTTTGTGGGTTAGGGTTAGGTTTAGGGTTAGTCTTAGGGTTAGGCTAAGGGTGAGGTTGAGGGTGAGGGTTACGGTTAGGTTGAGGGTTAGGGTAATGGTTAGGTTACGGTGAGTGGGTGGTTTAGGGGTAGGCTTCGGGTAGGCTAACGGTGAGGTTAAGGGTGAGGGTTAGGATTAGCGTGAGGGTTAGGTTTAGGGTTAGGGTGAGGGTTAGGATGAGGGTTAAATTTAGCATTAGGGTTAGAGTGAGGCTAGGGTGAGGGTGAGGTTTAGGATTAGGGTTAGGGTTAGAGTGAGGATGAGTTTTAGGTTTAGAGTTAGGTTTAGGGTGAGGGATACGGTTTAGTTTTAGGGTTAGGTTTAGTGTTAGGGTTAGGGTTAGGGTGAGGGTTAGGGTTATGATGAGGGTTAGGTTTAGGGTGAGGGTTAAGTTTAGGGTTAGGGTAGGTTCAGGTTTAGGGTTAAGGTTGAGGGTTAAAATTAGGATTACGGTTAGGTTGATGGTTAGGGTTAGGCTTAGGGTTAGGGTTTGGATGAGGTTTAGGGTTACAATTAGGTTTATGGTGAGGGCTAGAGTGAGAGTGAGGGTTATTGTTAGGGTTAGGGTGATGTTTAGGGTTAGGATTAGGGTTACGGTGAGGGTGAGGGTTAGGTTTAGGGTGAGGGTTAGGGTTAGGGTTAGGGTTAGGGTAAGGTTCAGTGTTAGGATTAGGGTTAGGGTTAGAGTTACTGTGAGGGTGAGGGTTTGGGTGAGGGTTAGGATCAGGTTTAGGGTGAGGTTTAGGGTTAGGGTTATGGTTAGGATGAGGGTGAGGTTTAGGGTTAGAGTTAGGGTTATGGGGAGGATTAGGGTGAGCGTTAGGGTTAGGGTTAGGGTTAGTGTTGGGGTTAGGGTGAGGGTTAGGTTGAGGATTAATGTTAGGGTTAGGGTTACATTTAGGATTAGGTTTACGGTAAGGGTGAGTGTGAGGGTTAGAAATAGGGTTCGGCTTAGGCTTAGGGTTATGCTGAGGGTATGGGTGTATGTATAGGAGGATTAGGTTTAGCAAGATGGTTAGGTTTATGGTTAAGTTAAGGGTTAGGATTAGGCTTAGGGTTAGGGTGAGGGCTAGGGTGAGGGTGAGGGTTAGGGTTAGTGTTAGGGTGAGGTTTAGGGTTAGGGTTAGGGTGAGGGTGAGGGTTAGGATGAGGGTTAATGTTAGAGTTAGGCTTACATTTATGATTAGGGTTACGTTTAGGATTAGTTTTAAGGTAAGGGTGAGTGTGAGGGTTAGGGTTAGTGTTCAGCGTAGGCTTAGGATTATGCTGAGGGTATGGGTGTATATGAGGATTAGGTTTAGAAAGATGGTTAGGTTTATGGTTAAGTTAAGGGTTAGCATGAGGCTTAGGGTTAGGATTAGGGTTAGGGTTTGGGTTAGGGTGAGGGTGAGGGTTAGGGTTAGATTTAGGCTTAGGCTTAGTGTTAGGCTGAGGCTAAGGTTGAGGGTGAGGGTTAGGGTTAGGTTGATGGTTGGAGTTACTGTTAGGGTGAGGGTCAGGATAAGGATTATTGTTAGGGTGAGAGTTAGGGTGAGGGTGACAGTAAGGGTAAATGTGAGGATTAGGCTGAGGGTGAGGGTTAGGGTAAGGGTGAGGGTTAGGGTTAGGGTGAGGGTGAGAGTTAGATTGAGGATTAGTGTTATGGTTAGTGTGAGGTTTAGGGTGAGGACGAGGGTTAGGGTTAGGGTGAGATTTAGGGTTAGGGTGATGGTTAGGTTTAGTGTGAGGGTTAGTGTTAGGGTTAGCATTAGTGTTAGGGTGAGGGTAAGTGTTAGGGTGAGGGTTAGGGTTAGGGTGAAGGGTATGTTTAGGATGAGGGTTAGGGTTAGGGTTAGGGTTATTTTTAGTGTTAGTTTCAGGGTTACGGTTACAGTGAGGGTGAGGGTGAGGGTGAGGGTTAGCATTAGGATGAGGTTTAGGTTTAGGGTTGGGGTTAGAGTTAGGGTTAGGGTGAGGGTGAGGTTTAGGGTTAAAGTTAGTTTTAGTGTTATTGTTGGGGTTAGGGTGAGGTTTAGGGTTAGTTTTTGGCTTAGGCTTAGGCTTAGGACAAGCATGAGTGTGAGGGTTAGGGTTAGAGTGAGGGTTAGGGTTAGGGTGAGTTTTAGGGTTAGGGTGAGGGTTATGTTTAGGGTGAGTGTTAGGGTTAGGGTTAGGGTTATTGTTAGGGTTAGGGTATCGGTTATGGGAACAGTGAGGGTAAGGCTGAGGGTTAGGGTTAGGGTTAGGGTGAGCTTTAGGTTTAGGGTTAGGGTTAGAGTTAGAGTTAGGATGAAAGTGAGGTTTAAGGTTAGAGTTAGGGTTAGTGTTTGTGTTAGGGTTAGGGTGAGGGTTATGGTTAGGGTTAGGCTTAGGCTTAGGCTTAGGCTTAGGCCTACCATGAAGGTGAATATTAGGGTTAGGGTGAGGGTTAGGATGAGGTTTAGGGTTAGGAATAGGGTTAAGGTGAGGGCTAGGGTGAGGGTTAGAGTTACAGTGAGGGTGAGGGTTAGGATTCGGGTGAGGGTGAGGTTTAGTGTTAGGGGTAGGTTTAGGGTTAGTGTTTGGGTGAGGTTTATGGTTAGATTTAGGGTTAGGGAAAGGGTTAGTTCGTGGGTTAGGGTTAGGGTTAATATTAGGGTTAAGGTTAGGGTGAGGGTTAAGTTGAGGTTAAGTTTTAGGGGTAGGGTTAGGTTTCGGATTAGAGTTAGGGTGAGGGTGAGTGTGAGTGTTAGGGTTAGGGTTAGGCTTCCGCTTAGGGTTATGCTGAGGGTGAGTGTGGGCGTGAGTATTAGGGTTATGGTGATTGTTAGGTTTAGGCTTAGGGTGAGGGTTAGGATGAGGGTTAGGGTTTGGATTAGGGTTAGGGTGAGGACTAGGGAGAGGCTGAGGGTTAGCGTAAGGGTTAGGATTAGGCTTAGGGTTACGCTGAGCTTGAGGTTGAGGGTGAGGGTTAGGGTTAGGCTGATGGTTAGGTTTACTGTTAGGGTGAATTTTTGGATGAGGTTTAGGGTTAGGGGGAGGGTTAGGGTGAGGATGATGGTAAGGGTAAAGTTGAGGTTTAGGCTGAGGTTGAGGGTTAAGATAAGGGTGTGGGTTAGGGTTAAGTTTAGTGTTAGGGTAAGGGTTAGGGTTAGGGTTAGTGTGAGGTTTAGGGTGAGGATGAGGGTTAGGGTTAGGGTGAGGGTGAGGGTTAGAGTTAGAGTTAGGGTGAGGGTTAGGATTTGGGTGAGGGTTATGGTTAGGTGAGTGTTAGGCTTAGGGTTATTGTTAGGGTTAGGGTTAGGGTTACATTTTCGGTGAGCGTGAAGGTTAGGGTTAGGTTGAGTGTTAGGTTTAGGGTGACGGTGAGGGTTAGGGTTAGGGTGAGGGCTAGGTTGAGGATTAGGGTTAGGTTTAGGTTTAGGGTGAGGGCCAGGGCGAGGGTGAGTGTTAAGGTTAGTGTTAGGGTGAGGTTTATGGTTAGGGTTAGAGTTAGGGTAAGGGTTTGAATGAGCGTTAGGTTTACAGTGAGGATGAAGTTTACGGTTAGGGTGAGGGTTAGGGTTATTATTAGGTTTTGGGTGAGGGTGAGTTTTAGGATTAGGGTTGTTGTTGGGTTAGGTTTAGTGTTAAGATTAGTGATATTGTTAGGGTTAGGGTTAGAGTTACGGTGAGGGTGAGGGTGAGGGTTAGGGTTAGGATTAGGGTTAGGGTGAGGGTGAGGTTTAGGGTTAGATTCAGGGTTAAGGGGAGGGTTAGTTCGTGGGTTAGTGTTAGGGTTAGTGTTAGGGTTAAGGTTAGGGTGACAGTTAGGTTGAGGTTAAGGGTTAGGTTTATGGTTAGGTTTAGGATTAGTGTTAGTGTGAGGGTGAGTGTGAGGATTAGGGCTAGGGTTGGCATGAGGGTTAGGTTTAGGGTTAGGATTGGTGTTATTGTTAAGGTTATGGTTAGAGTTAAGTTGAGGGTGGGGGTGAGGGTTAGGGTGACATTTAGAGTTAGGATGAGGTTTAGGGTTAGGGTTAGCGTGAGGGTGAGGTTTAGGGTTAGATTAGGGTTAGGGGGAGGGTTAGATCGTGGGTTAGTGTTAGGGTTAGGGTTAGGGTTATGGTTATGTGTGATAGTTATGTTGAGGTTAAGGGTTAGGTTTATGGTTAGGTTTAGGATTAGGATTAGGGTTAGGGTGAGGGTGAATGTGAGGATTACGGTTAGGGTTATGCTTAGGCTTCGGGTTAGGCTGAAGATGAGGGTGGGGTTGAGGTTTAGGGTTATTTTGATGGTTAGTTGTAGGGTTAGGGTGAGGGTTAGGGTTTGGGTTAGGGTTAGAGTTAGGTTTAGGGTGAGGGTGAGGTTTAGGGTTAGAGTTAGGGTTAGGGTGAGGGTTAGGTTGAAGTTTAGGTTTACGGTTAGTGTTATGGTTAGGGTTCCGGTGAGAGTTAGGGGGAGGGTTAGGGTTAGGGATAGGGTTAGGATTAGAGTTAGCGTGAGGGTGTGTGTGTATGTTAGGGTTAAGTTTAGGGTTAGGGTTAGGCTTAGGGTTAGGCTGAGGTTGAGGGTGAGGGTGAGGTTTAGTGTTAGGGTGGGGGTTAGGGTTAGGGTTAGGTGTAGGGGCAGGTTTAGGTTTAGAATTAGGGTTAGGTTCAGGCTGAGGTTGAGGGTTATGGTTAGGTTTAGTGTTAGGGTTAGGGTTAGGGGGAGGGTTAGGATTAGTTGTAGGATTACGATTAGGGTTAGGGTGAGGGCTAGGCTGAGGGTTAATATGAGGGTTAGCTTTAGGGGTAGGGTTAGGTTTAGGATTAGGGTTAGGGTGAGGGTGTGTGTGAGGGTTAGGGTTAGCGTTAGGCTTTGGTTTACGGTGAGGGTTAGGGTTAGGTTTTGGTTTAGGTTGAGGGTGAGGCTGAGGATTAGGGTTAGGTTTAGTGTTAAGGTTAGGGATAGGGTTAGGGTTAATGTGATGGTTAGGGTTAGGGTTAGGGTTAAGCTTAGGTTTAGGCTGAGCTTGAGTGTGTGGTTTGGGTGTAGGCTTACGGTTAGGGTTAGGGTTAGGGTTAGGTTTAGTTTTAGGCTTAGGCTTAGAGTTAGGGTTAGCGTGAGGTTTAGGGTTAGATATAGGGTTAGGGGGAGTGTTAGGTTAAGGGATAGGAATATGGCTAGTTTTAGGTTTAGGGTGGGTGTGAGGGTTAGATGAGGTTTATGGTTAGAGTTAGGGTTAGGGTTAGTGGGAGGGTAAGTGTTAGGGTTAGAGTTAGTGTTAGGGTGAGGGTAAGTGTTGGGGTGAGGGTTTGGGTTAGGGTGACGGTTATGGTTAGGGTGAGGGTTAGGATTAGCTTTAGGGTTATTGTTAGGGTCAGGTTTAGGGTTACGGTTACTGTGAGTGTGAGTGTGAGGGTTAGGGTTAGTGTTAGGGTGAGGTTTAGTGTTCGGGTTAGTGTTAGAATGAGGGTTAGGGTGAGGGTGAGGTTTCCGTTAGTTAGGGTTAGGGTGAGTGTTAGGTTGAGGGTTAGGTTTAGTGTTCGTGTTAAGGTTAGGGTTAGGGTAAGAGTTAAGGGGAGGGTTAGGGTTAGGGTTAGGGTTAGGATTAGTGTTAGGGTGAGGGTGAGTGTGTGTTAGGGATAAGTTTATGGTGAGGCTTAGGGTTAGGCTGAGGCTAAGGGTGAGGTTGAGGTTTAGGGTTAGAGTGAGGGTTAGGGTTAGGGTTAGGGTGAGGTTTAGTGTTAGGGTTAGGTTTAGAGTTAGGGTTAGGTTGAGGGTGAGGTTTAGGGATTAGAGTTAGGGTCAGGGTGAGAGTTAGGGTTAGGATTAGGGTTAGGGTTAGGTTTAGGGTTGAGTTGACGGTAAGGGTAAACATAAGGGTTAGGCTGAGGGTGAGAGTTATGGTAATGTTGAAGGTTAGGTTTAGAGTAAGTTTTAGGGTTAGGGGTAGGTTGAGGGTGAGTGTTAGATTAAGGAATAATGTTAGGGTTAGGGTGAGGTTTAGATTGAGGATGAGGGTTAGGGTTAGGTTGAGGGCTGGGGTGAACGTGAGGGTTAGGGTTAGGGTTAGGCTTAGGGTTAGGCTGAGGATGAGGGTGGGGGTGAGGATTACGGTTAGGGTTAGGGTTAGGGTTATTTTTAGTGTTATGGTTAGGGTTAAGTTTGAGGTTAGGGTGAGGTTGAGGGTGGGGTGAGGATTACGGTTAGAGTAATGATTAGGGTTAGGGTTAGTGTTATTGTTAGGGTTAGGTTTAGAGTTAAGGTGAGGTTGAGGGTGCAGGTGAGGATTAGGGTTAGGGTTACGGAGGGGTTTAGGGTTAGGGAGAGGGTTAGGGTGAGGGTGAGTTTTACAGTTAGATATAGGGTTAGGGGGAGAGTGACGGTGAGGTTTAGGGTTGGGGTTAGTGTTAGGGTTAGGGTGAGGTTGAGGGTTACGTTGAAGTTTAGGGTTAGGGTTAGGGTTAGGGTTAGTGTGAGGGTTAGTTTTAGGGTTACGGTTAGTGTTAGTGTGAGGGTAAGTGTTAGGTGAGGGTTTGGGTTAGGGTTAGGATTATGGTTAGAGTGAGGGTTAGGATTACGGTTAGGGTTATTGTTAGGGTTAGGTTTAGGGTTAAGGTTAAGGTGAGGGTGAGGGTGAGGGTTAGGTTTTGGGTTAGGGTGAGGTTTAGTGTTTCAGTTAGGGTTAGATTTAGGTCTAGGGTGAGGGTGAGGTTTAGGATTAGGTTTAGTGTTAGTGTGAGGGTTAGGTTGAGGGTTAGGGTTAGTGTTAGGGTTATGGTTAGGGTGATAGTTAGGCAGAGGCTTAGGTTTAGGCTTAGGTTTAGGGTTAGGATTAGGGTAAACCTGAAGGTGATTGTTTGTGTGTTAGGGTTAGGTTTAGGGTTAGGCTTACAGTTAGGCTGAGGGTGAGGTTTAGGGTGAGGGATAGGGTTAGGGTGAGGGTTAGTGTTAGGGTTAGGGGGAGGGTTAGAATGAGGATTAGGATTAGGATTAGGGTTAGGGTGAGGGCTAGGTTGAGTGTGAGGTTTAGTGTTAGGTTTAGGATGAGGTTTAGGGTTAGGGTTAGTGTTAGGATGAGGGTGAGGTTTAGGGTTAGAGTTATGATTAGGATGAGGCTGAGGGTGAGGGATAGGGTTAGGGTTAGTGTTAGGGTTAGGGTTAAGGTGAGGGTTAGGGTGAGGTTGAGGTTTAGGGTTAGGGTTAGTATTAGGTTTACGTTTAGGGTTAGGGTGAGGTTTAGTGTTAGGGTTAGGGTTAGGGTGAGGGTAACATTTAGGGTTAGTGTTAGGGTTAGGCTTACGGTTAGGCTGAGGGTGAGGGTGAGGGTGAGGGTTAGGGTGATGATTAGGTTTAGGGTTAGGGTGAGAGTTCGGGTTCGGGATAAGTTTAGGGTTAGGGTGATGGTTAGGGTAAGGGTGAGAGTGAGGGTAACAGTTAGGGTTAGGGTGAGGGTTAGGGTTAGGTTTAGGGTTAGGGTGAGGGTGAGAGTGAGGGTTAGGGTGAGTGTTAGGGTGAGGGTTAGGATGAGGGTTAAGTTGAGGATTCGGATTAGGGTGAGAGCTAGGGTGAGGGTGAGGTTTATGTTTATTGTTAGGGTGAGATTTAGAGTTATGGTTAGGGTTACGGTAATGTTGAGAGTGAGGTTTAGGGTTAGAGTTAGGGTTAGGGTGAGGCTGAGGGCTAGCGTTAGGTTTAGGGTTAGTGTTAGAATTAGGGATAGGGTGAGGCTTAGGGTGAGGGTGAGGGTTAGGCTTAGGGTTAGGATTAGGATTTGGGTAACAGGGTGAGTGTGAGGTTTAGGGTTCGGGTTAGGGTTAGGGTCAGGGCTAGGGTGAAGTTGAGAAGCTCAGGGTTAGGGTGAGGTTTAGGTTTAGGGTGATGGTTAGCGTTGGTGTGCGGGTTATTTTTAGGTTTAATGTTTGTTTTAAGGTGAGATTAAGTGTTAGGGTAAGGTTTAGGTTTAGGGTGAGGTTTACGATTAGGGTTAGGGTTAGGGTTAGAGTTAGGGTTAGGGTGAGATTTAGGGTGGGGGTGAGGATTGGTGTTAGGGTTAAGATTAGGATTAGGGTTAAGGTGAGGTGAGAGTTATGGTTAGGGTTAGGGTTAGGATTAGAGTTGGAGTGAGGGTGAGGATGAGGGTTATGGTTAGGGTGAGTCTTGGGGTTAGGGTTAGAGTGAGGGTTATGGTGAGGGTTAGGCTTAGGCTTAGTGTTTGGTATGGGCTATGTTGTGGGTGTGGGTTAGGGTTAGGGTTAGGGTGAGCCTTAGGCTGGGGGTTAGGGTTAGTATTAGGTTTTGGGTTGGGGTTAGGTTTAGTCTTAATGTTAGGTAGAGGGTGAGCGTGAGGGTGAGGTTTAGGGTTAGGGTGAGGGTGAGGTTTAGGGTTAGAGTTAGCGTTCAGGTGAGGGTTAGTGTGAGAGTTAGGGTTAGGGATAGGGTTAGGGTTAGGGTTAGTTTGAGGGTGATTGTGAGGGCCAGGGTTAGTCTTAGGCTTAGGCTTAGGCTTAGGCCGATCGTGAAAGTGAGGGTGAGGTTTAGGGTTAGAATTAGTGTTATGGTGAAGGCTAGAGTGAGTATGAGGGTTAGGATTAGCGTTTGGTTGAGGTTTAGGGTTAGGGTTACAGTGAGGGTTAGGGTTAGGGTTAAGGTTATAGTGAGGGTTTGGGTTAGGGTTAGGGTTAGGGTGAGGGTCAGGGTAAGGGTTAGGGTTAGTGTAATAGTTAGGGTTAGGGTTAGAGTTACAGTGAGGGTGAGGGTGAGGGTTATGATCAGGTTTGTGTTAAGTTTAGGGTAAGGGTTATGGTTAGGGTGAGGGTGAGGTTTAGGGTTAGAGTTAGGATTTCGGGGAGGGTTAGGATTAGGGTTAGTGTTAGGCTTGGGGTTAGGGTGAGGGTTAGTTTGAGGATTAATATTAGGGTTAGGGTTAGGTTTAGGATTAGGTTTACGGTGAGGATATCTGTGAGGGTTAGGGTTAGGGATCGTTTAGGCTTAGGGGTAGGCTGAGTGTATGGGTGGGGATGAGGATTAGATTTAGAATGATGGTTAGGTTTCTGGTTAGGTTAAGTGTTAGGATGAGGGATAGGGTTAGAATTAGGGTTAGGATGAGGGCTAGGGTGAGGGTGAGGGTTAGGGTTAGGGTTAGGCTTATGCTTAGGATTAGGCTGAGGCTGAGGGTGAGGGTGATGGTTAGGTTTAGGGTGATGGTTGGGGTTATCTTTAGGGTGAGGTATAGAATGAGGATTAGGGTTATGGTGAGGCTTAGTGCGAGGGTGATGGTAAGGGTAAAGTTGAGGGTTAGGTGAGGGTTACGGTCAGGGTGAAGCTTAGGGTTAGGGTGAGGGTGAAGGTTAGATTGAGGATTAGTATTGATGTTAGTGTGATGTTTAGGGTGAGGATGAGGGTTAGGGTTAGGTTGAGGGCTAGGTTGAGGGTGAGGGTTAGGGTTATATTTAGGGTTAGGGTTAGTGATAGGGTTAGGGTTAGGGTGAGGTTTAGGGTGAGGGTGAGGCTAGGGTTAAGGTTAGGATTGGGACTAGTGTTAAGGTGAGGGTGAGTGTGAGGTTTAGGGTTAGGGTTAGGGTTAGGATTAGAGTTAGGATGAGGTCTAGCATGAGGGTGAGTGTTAGTGTTAGGGTTAGGTGAGGTTTAGAGTTAGAATTAAGTTTAGGGATAGGGAGAGTGTTAGCGTTAGGGTTATGGTGAGGGTGAGTGTTAGGGTTATGTTGAGGGTTAGGATTAGGGCTAGGTTTAATGTGAGTGTTAGGGTGAGGGTGATGGTTAGCATGAGGGTTAGGGTTAGGATTTGGTTTAGGATGAGGGATAGGGTGAGAGTGAGGGTTAGGTTGATACTTAGGGTGAGGTTTAGGGTTTGGGTTAGGTTTAGGGTTAGGGTGAGGGTTATGGTTAGGTTACGGTGAGGGTTAGGGTTAGGGTTAGGTTGAGGGTTAGAATTAGGTTTAGGGTTAGGTTGAGGGTTAGGGTTACGGTTAGGGTGAGGGTTAGGATGAGGGTTAGGGTTACAATTAGGGTTAGGGTGAGGTCTAGGGTGAGGATGAGTGTTAGTATTAGGGTTAGGGTTAGGGGTAGGGTTAGGGAGAGGGTTAGGGTTCATGTTTCGGTGAGGGTGAGGGTTAGGTTTAGGTTAGTATTAGGTTAGTATTAAGTTTAGGGTTAGGGTTAGGGTTAGCGTGAGGGTTAGGGTTAGGGTACATGTTTCGGTGAGGGTGAGGGTTAGGTTTGGGGTGAGGGTTAGGTTGAGGACTAAGGTGAGGGTGAGGGTTAGGGTTAGGGTTAGCGTTAGTGTGAGGGTTAAGTTTGGGTTTAGGGTTAGGTTTAGGTTTAGGATTAAGGTTAAGGTGAGGCTGAGTGTGAGGGTTAGGATGAGGGTTAGGCTTAGGCTTAGGGTTAGGCTGAGGGTGAGTGTAGGGATGAGTGATGGTTCTGGTTAAGGTTAGGTTGAGGGTTAGGATGAGGGTTAGGGTTAGGATTAAGGTTAGGGCGAGGGTTAGGGTGAGTGTTAGTTTCGGGGTTAGGTTTAGGCTTAGGGTTAGGATGAGGCTGAGGCTGAATTTGAAAGTGAAGGTTAGGTTTAGGTTGATGTTTAGGGTTAAGGTTAGGGTGAGGGATAGGATGAGGGTTATGGTTTAGGGTGAGGGTTAGGATGAGGGTGACTGTAAGAGAAAAGGTGAGGTTAGGCTGAGGATGAGGGTTATGGTAAGGGTGAGGTTTCGGTTAGGGTGATGGTGAGGGTTACATTGAGGATTAGTGTTAGGGTTAGTGTGAGGTTTAGGGTGAGGATGAGGGTTAGGGTTAGGGTGAGGGCAAGGGTGAAGTTGAGGGTTACGGTTAGGGTTAGGGTGTGGTTTAGGTTTAGGGTGATGGTTAGCGTTAGTGTGAGGGTTAGGGTTAGGGTTGGTGTTAGTTTTAAGCTGAGGGTAAGTGTTAAGGTAAGGTTTAGGTTTAGGGTGAGGTTTAGGATTAGGGTTGGGGTTAGGATTAGTTTGAGGGTGAGGGTTAGGATGGAATTTAGTGTGGGGGTGAGGTTGCCAGTTAGGGTTAGGATTAGGATTAGGGTTAAGGTGAGGGTGAGTGTTAGGGTTAGGGTTAGGAATAGGATTAGATTTAGGGTGAGGTTGAGGGTGAGGTTATGGTTAGGGTGAGTGTTGGGGTTAGTGTTAGAGTGAGGGTTAGGGTGAGGGTTAGGCTTTGGTTTAGGATTTTGGCATAGACTACGGTGAGGGTGAGGGTTAGGGTTAGGGTTAGGGTGAGCGTTAGGGTACGGGTTAGGGTTAGTATTAGGGTTAGGGTTGGGGATAGGGTTAGGCTTAATGTTACGCAGAGGTTGAGGGTGAGGGTGAGGTTTAGGGTTAGGGTGAGGGTGAGGTTTAGGGTTAGAGTTAGTGTTCATGTGAGGGTTAGGGTTAGGGTTAGGCTTCCGTTTAGGGTTAGGATGAGGGTGAGTGTGAGGGTCAGGGTTTGTCTTAGGCTTAGGCTTATGCTTAGGCCGAGCGTGAAGGTGAGGGTGAGGTTTAGGGTTAGCATTAGGTTTAGGGTGAGGGCTAGAATGAGGATGAGGGTTAAGGTTAGCGTTAGGATGAGGTTTAGGTTTATGGTTACGGTGAGGGTGAGGGTTAGGTTTACGGTTAGGGTTAAGGTGAGGGTTTGGGTTAGGGTTAGTGTTAGGGTGAGAGTCAGGGTTAGGGTTAGGTTAGTGTAATAGTTAGGGTTAGGGTTAGAGTTACAGTGAGGGTAAGGGTGAAGGTGAGGATTAGGATAAGAGTTAGGGTGAGGTTTAGGGATAGGGTTATGGTTAGGGTGAAGGTGAGGTTTAGGATAAGTTTTATGCTTTGGGGGAGGGTTAGGGTGAGGGTTAGGATTAGGGTTAATGTTAGGCTTGGGGTTAGGTTGAGTGTTAAGTTGAGGTTTAAAATTATGGATAGAGTTAGTTTTAGGATTAGGTTTACGGTGAGGGTGAGTGTGAGGGTTAGGGTTAGGGTTCATTTAGGCTTAGGGTTAGGCTGAGTGTATGTGTGGGGATGAGGATTAGGTTTAGAATGATGGTTAGGGTTCTGGTTAGGTTAAGGGTTAGTATGAGGGTTAGGGTTAGAATTAGGGTTAGTGTGAGGGCTAGGGTGAGGGCTAGGGTGAGGGTGAGGTTTAGGGTGAAGATGAGGGTTAGGGTTAAGTTGAGTGTTAGGTTGAGGGTGAGGGTTAGAGTTACGGTTAGGTTTAGGTTTAGGGTGAGGGTGAGGTTTAGGGTTAAAGTTAGGGTTAAGCTGAGGGATAGGGTTTAGGTTTACGGTTAGGATTAGTGTTAGGGTTAGGTTTAGGTTGAGGTTTAGGGTTGGAGTTAGGGTTAGATTTAGGGTTAGGGTTAGGATGAGGGTTAGGGTTAGGCTTAGTCTTTGTCTTAGGCTTAGGCTTACGCCCAACATGAGGGTGAGGATTAGGGTTAGGATTAGGGTGAGGGTTAGGTTTAGGGTTACATTGTGGTCAGGGTTAGAGTTAGGTTGAGGGTTAGAATTAGGTTTAGGGTTAGGTTGATGGTTAGGGTTAGGGTTAGAGTGAGAGTTGGGATGAGGGTTAGGTTTACAATTAGGTTTAGTGTGAGGGCTATGGTGAGGGTGAGTGTTATTGTTAGGGTTAGGGTGAGGTTTAGGGTTAGGGTTAGGGTTAGGGTTACGGTGAGGATGAAGGTTAGGGTTAGGGTGAGGGTTAGGTTTAGGTTTAGGGTGAGGGTGAGGGTTAGGATTAGGGTTAGGGTTAGAGTTACAGTGAGGGTGAGGGTGAGGCTGAGGTTTAGGGTCAGGTTTAGGGTGAGGTTTAGGTTTAGGGTTATGGTTAGTGTGAGGGTGAAGTTTAGGGTTAGAGTTAGGGTTAGGGTGAAGGTTGGGTTGATGTTTAATGTTAGGGTTAGGGTTACCTTTAGGATTAGGTTTACGATGAGGGTGAGTGTGAGGGTTAGGGTTCAGCTTAGGCTTAGGATTAAGCTGAGAGTATGGGTGGGGGATGAGGATTAGATTTAGAATGTTGGTTAGGTTTATGGTTAGGTTAAGGTTAGGATGAGGTTTAGGGTTCGAATTAGGGTTCTGGTGAGGGCTAGGTTGAGGGTGAGGGTTAAGGTTAGGTTTAGGCTTAGGCTTAAGTTTAGGCGGAGGCTGAGGGTGAGGGTGAGGGTTAGGGTTAGAGAGAGGTTTAGGGTGAGGGTGACGGTAAGTGTAACGGTGAGGATTAGGCTGAGGGTGAGGGTTAGGGTTAGGGTGAGGATGAGGGTTAAATTGAGGATTAGGGTTAGGGTTAGTTTGAGATTTAGGGTGAGGATTAGGGTTAGGGTTAGGGTGAGGTTTAGGGTTAGGGTGATGGTTAGGGTTAGTGTGAGGGTTAGTGTTAGGTTTAGGGTTAGTGTTAGGGTGAGGGTAAGTGTTAGGGTGAGGGTTATGGTTAGGGTGAAGGTTATGGTTAGGATGAGGGTTAAGGTTAGGGATAGGGTTATTGTTAGGGTTAGGGTTAGGCTTACGGTTACAGAGAGGGTGAGGGTGAGGTGAAGGGTTAGGGTTGAGGTGAGGTTTAGGGTTAGAGTTAGGTTTAGTGTTATTGTTGGGGTTAGGGTGAGGTTTAGGGTTAGTTTTAGGCTTAGGTTTAGGCTAAGCATGAGGGTGTGGGTTAGGGTTAGTGTTAGGTTGGGGTTTAGGGTTAGGGTTAGAGTGAAGGTGAGGTTGAGGGTTAGGGTTATTGTTTGTGTTAAGGATAGGGTTAGAGTGAGAGTTAAAAAGAGGGTTAGGATTAGGTTTAGGGTTAGGATTAGTGTTAAGGTGAGGGTGAGTGTGTGTGATAGGGATAGGTTTATGGTTAGGCTTAGGATTAGGGTTACGGTTAAGGTTTAGGGTTAGGGTGAGGGTTAGGGTTAGGGTGAGGTTTAGTGTTAGGGTTAGGGTTAGAGTTAGGGTTAGGTTGAGGGTTAGGTTTAGGGGTAGAGTTAGGGTTAGGGTGAGGGTTAGGGTTATGGTTAGGGTGAGGGTTAGGGAGAGGGTTATGGTTACGGTGAGGGTTAGGGTGGGGGTGAAGGTAAGGGTAAACGTGAGGTTTAGGCTGAGGGTGAGAGTTACGGTAATGGTGAGAGTTAGGGTTAGGGTGAGTGTTAGGGGTAGGGGTAGGGTGAGGGTGAGGGTTAGATTGAGGATTAGTGTTAGGGTTAGGGTGAGGTTTAGGGTGAGGAGGAGGGTTAGGGTTAGGTTGAGTGTTAGGGTGAAGGTGAGGGTTAGAGTTAGGGTTAGGGTCAGGTTTAAGGTTGGGGTGATGGTTAGGGTTAGTTTGAGGGTTATCTAGTGTTAGGGTAGGTGTTAGGGTGAGGGTAAGTGTTAGGGTGAGGGTTAGGTTTAGGGTGAGGTTTATGTTTATTGTGAGGGTTAGGGTTAGAGTTAGGGTTATTGTTAGGGTTAGGGTATCGGTTATGGTAACGGTGAGGGTCAGGGTGAGGTTTAGGTTTAGGGTTAGGGATAGAGTAAGGGTTAAGGTGAGAGTGAGATTTAGGATTAGAGTTAGGGTTAGTGTTTGGGTTAGGGTTAGGGTTAGGGTTACGGTTAGAGTTAGGCTTAGGCTTAGGCCTAGCATGAGGGTGAGGGTTAGGGTTAGGGTGAGGGTTAGGATAAGGTTTAGGGTTAGGAATAGGGTTAGGGTGAGGGCTAGGGTGAGGGTTAGAGTTACAGTGAGGGTGAGGGTTATTGTGAGGGTGAGGGTGAGGTTTGGTGTTAGGGGTAGGGGTAGGGTTATGTTTAGGGTGACGTTTATGGTTAGATTTAGGGTTAGGGAGAGGGTTAGTTCGTGGGTTAGAGTTAGGGTTAATATTAGGGTTCAGGTTAGGGTGAGGGTTAGGTTGAGGTTAAGTGTTAGGGTAGGGTTAGGATTTGGATTAGGGTTAGGGTGAGGGTGAGTGAGAGTGTTAGGGTTAGTGTTAGGCTTCGGCTTAGGGTTAGGCTGAGGGTGAGTGTGGGCGTGAGGATTAGGGTTAGGGTGATTGTTAGGTTTAGGCTTAGGGTGAGGGTTAGGATGAGGCTTAGGTTTAGGATTTAGGGTTAGGGTGAGGGCTCGGGAGAGGGTGAGGTTTAGGGTAAGGGTTAGGCTTAGGCTTAGGGTTCGGCTGAGCTTGAGGTTGAGGGTGAGGGTTAGGGTTAGTCTGATGGTTAGGTTTACTGTTAGGGTGAGTTTTAGGATGAGGTTTAGGTTTAGGGGGAGGGTTAGGGTGAGGATGATGGTAAGCTTAAAGGTGAGGTTTCGTCTGAGGGTGAGGGTTAAGATAAGGGTGTGGTTTAGGTTTAAGTTTAGGGTTAGAGTAAGGGTTAGGTTTCGGATTAGGGTGAGGGTTAGATTAAGGATTAGGGTTAGGGTTATTGTGAGGTTTAGGGGGAAGATGAGGGTGAGGGTTAGGGTGTGGGTGAGGGTTAGAATTAGGGTTAGGGTAGGTGTGATGGTAAGCCTAAATGTGAGGATTAGGCTAAGGCTGAGGGTTAAGATAAGGGTGAGGGTAAGTGGTAGGGTGAGGGTTAGGGTTAGGGTGAGTGTTAAGTTTAGGGTGAGGGTTAGAGTTAGGGTTACGGTTATTGTTAGGGTTAGGGTTAGGGTTACCCTTACAGTGAGGGTGAGGGATAGTGTTAGGTTTAGGGTGAGGTTTAGGGTTAGGGTTATGGTTAGAGTTTGGGTTAGGATTAGGATTAGGGTTAGGGTGAATGCTAAGGTGAAGGTGAGGGTTAGGGTTAGGGTTAGTTTTAGGTTTAGGGTTAGAGTGAGGGTGAGTGTGTGGGTTAGGGTTAGGTTTAGGGTTAGGCTTAGGGTTAGGCTAAGGGTGAGGTTGAGGGTGGGGGTTAGGGTTAGGGTGAGGGTTAGGTTTAGGGTTAGGGTGAGTGTTAAGATGAGGGTTAAGGTTAGCATTAGGGTTAGGTTGAGGGCTAGGGTGAGGGTGAGGTTTAGGGTTAGGGTTAGAGTGAGGGTGAGGTTTAGGGTTACAGTTAGGGTTAGGGTGAGGAATAGGGTGAGGTTTAGGGTTAGGGTTAGTTTTAGGGTTAGGGTTAGGGTGAGGGTTAGGGTTTGGATGAGGGTTAAGGTTACAATTAAGTTTTGGGTGAGCTCTAGGTTGAGGGTGAGTGTTATTGTTAGGGTTAGGGTGAGGTTTAGGGTTAGGGTTAGGGTTAGGTTTACAGTGAGGGAGAGGGTTATGGTTAGGGTGAGTGTTAGTGTTAGGGTTAGGGTGAGGGTGAAGGTTAGGATTAGGGTTATGTTTAGAGTTACTGTGATAGTGAGGGTGAGGGTGAGGGTTAGGATCAGGTTTACGGTGAGGTTTAGGGATAGGGTTATTGTTAGGGTGAGGGTGAGGTTTAAGGTTAGAGTTCTTGTTAGGGGGAGGGTTAGTGTGAGCGTTAGGGTTAGGGTCAGTGTTAGTATTATGGTTAGGGTGAGGGTTAAGTTGAGGTTTAATGTTAGGGTTAGCGTTATGTTTAGGATTAGGTTTACAGTGAGGGTGAGTGTGATGGCTAGGGTTAGGGTTCGGCTTAGGCTTAGGGTTTTGCCTAAGGTATGGTATGGGGATGAGGACTAGGTATAGAAAGTTGGTTAGGTTTATGGTTAGGTTAAGGGTAAGGATGAGGGTTAGGGTTAAGATTAGTGTTCGGGTGAGGGTGAGGGTTAAGGTTGGGTTTAGGCTTAGGCTTGGTGTTAGGCTGAGGCTGAGGGTGAGAATGAGGGTTAGGGTTAGGGTAATGTTTGGGGTTACCATTAGGGTGAGGGTTAGGATGAGGATTCGGGTTAGGGTGAGGGTTACCGTGAGGGTTAGGTTAAAGGTGACGGTAAGGGTAAAGTTGAGGGTTAGGCTGAGAGTGAGGGGTAAGGTAAGGGTGAGGGTTAGGGTTAGCGTGTGGGTTAGGTTTAGGTTGAGGATTAGTGTTAGAGTTAGTGTGAGGTTTAGGGTGAGGATGAGGGTTAGCGTTAGGTTGAGGGCTAGGTTTGGGGTGAGGGTTAGGATCAGGGTGACGTTTAGGTTTAGTGTGATGGTGAGGGTTAGTGTGAGGGTTAGTGTTAGGTTTAGGGTTAGTGTTAGGGTGAGGGTTAATGTTAGGGTGAGGGTTATTGTTATGGTGAAAGTTAAGGTTAGGATGAAGGTTATGGTTATGGTTAAGGTTATTGTTAGGGTTAGGGTTAGGGTTACGTTTACGGTGAGGGTGAGGGTGAGGGTGAGGGTTAGGGTTAGGGTGAGGTTTAGGTTTAGGGTTAGGGTTAGAGTTAGGGTTAAGGTGAGGTTGAAGTTTAGGATTAGAGTTAGGTTTAGCGTTATTGTTGGGGTTAGGGTGATGTTTAGGTTTAGTTTTAAGCTTAGGCTTAGGGTTAGTCTTAGGCCGAGCAAAGGGTGAGGGTTAGCTTTAGGGTTAGGGTGGGGTTAGGGGTTAGGGTTAGGGTGAGGGTGAGGTTGAGGGTTCGATATAGGGTTAGGGTGAGGGTTAGAGGGAGGGTTAGTGTTAGTGTTAGGGTGACGGTAAGTGTTAGGGTGAGGGTTAGGAATAATGTTAGGGTTATTCTTAGGTTTAGGTTTGGGGTTATGGTTACGGTGAGGGTGAGGATGAGGGTTAGGGTTAGGATTAGGGTGAGTTTTAGGTTTTGGGTTAGTGTTAGAGTTAGGTTTAGGGTGAGGGTGAGGTTTCGGTTAGAGTTAGGGTTAGGGTGAGGGTTAGGTTGAGGGTTAGGGTTAATGTTCGTGTTAAGGTTAGGGTTAGGGTGAGAGTTAAGGGGAGGTTTAGGGTTTGGGTTAGGGTTAGGATTAGTGTTAGGGTGAGGGTGAGTGTGTGTGTTTGGGATATGTTTATGGTGAGGCTTAGGGTTAGGCTGAGGCTGAGGGTGAGGGTGAGGTTTAGGGTTAGGGTGAGGGTTAGGGTTAGAGTTAGGGTGAGTTTTAGTGTTAGGGTTAGGGTTAGAGTTAGGGTTAGGGTGAGGGTGAGGTTTAGGGGTAGAGTTAGGGTTAGGTTGAGGAATAGGGTGAGGGTGAGGTTTAGTGTGAGGGTTAGGGTGGGGGTGACGGTAAGGGTAAACATGAGGTTTAGTCTGAGTGCAAGAGTTATGGTAATGGTGAAGGTTAGGGTTAGGGTGAGTGTTATGGTTAGGGTTAGGGTGAGGGTGAGGGTTAGATTGAGTATTAGTGTTAGGGTTAGGGTGAGGTTTAGAGTGAGGATGAGTGTTAGGGTTAGGTTGAGGGCTGGTGTGAGGGTGAGGATTAGGGTTAGGGTTAGGCTTAGGCTTAGGTTTAGGCTGAGGATGAGTATGGGGGTGAGGATTACGGTTAGGGTTAGGGTTATTGTTAGTGTTATGGTTAGGGTTAAGTTTGAGGTGAGCGTGAGGCTGAGGGTGGGGGTGAGGATTAGGGTTAGAGTGATGGCTAGGGTTAGGGTTAGTGTTTTTGGTATGGTTAGGGTTAGAGTTAAGGTGAGGTTGAGGGTGCGGGTGAGGATTAGTGTTATGGTTAGGGTGGGGTTTTGGATTAAGGCGAGGGTTAGGTTTACAGTTAGATATAGGGTTAAGGGGAGTGACAGTGAGGTTTAGGGTTAGGGATAGTGTTAAGGATAGGGTAAGGGTGAGGGTTAGGTGGAAGTTTAGGGTTAGGTTTAGGGTTAGGGGTAGTGTCAGGGTTAGTTTTAGCGTTAGGGTTAGTGTTAGTGTGAGGGTAAGTGTTAGGGTGAGGGTTTGGGTTAGGATGAGGGTTATGGTTAGAGTGAGGGTTTGCATTATGTTTAGGGTTATTGTTAGGGTTAGGTTTAGGGTTAAGGTTAAGGTGAGGGTGAGGGTGAGGGTTAGTTTTAGGGTTAGGGTGAGGTTTAGTGTTTCAGTTAGGGTTAGAGTTAGGTTTAGGGTGAGGGTGCGGTTTAGGATTAGAGTTCGGGTTAGGGGAGGGTTAGGTTGAGGATTAGGGTTAGGTTAGTGTTAGGGTTATGGTTAGGGTGAGAGTTAGAGCGAAGCTTAGGGTTAGGGTTAGGTTTAGGGTTAGGATAAGGGTAAAGCTGAAGGTGATTGTGTGTGTTAGGGTTAGGTTTAGGGTTAGGCTTAGGCTTAGGCTGATGGTGAGTTTGAGGGTGAGAGTTAGGGTTAGGGTGATGTTTAGGGTTAGGGTTAGGGGGAGGTTTAGGATGAGGGTTAGGATTAGGATTAGGGTTAGGGTGAGGGCTAGGGTGAGGGTGAGGTATAGGGTTAGGGTTAGGATGAGGTTTAGGTTTATGGTTAGGGTTAGGATGAGCGTGAGGTTTAGGGTTAGAGTTAGGGTTAGGATGTGACTGAGGGTGAGGGTTAGGGTTAGGGTTAGTGTTAGGGTTAGGGTTAAAGTGAGGGTTAGGGTGAGGTTGAGGCTTTGGGTTATGGTTACTATTAAGATTAAATTTAGGGTTAGGGTTAGGTTTAGGGTTAGGGAGTGTGTAACGTTTAGGGTTAGGGTTAGGGTTACGTTGAGGGTGAGGGTGATGGTGAGAGTTAGGGTTAGGGTGAGGGTTAGGGTTAGGGTTAGGGTGAGGTTTAGTGTAAGGGTTTTGGTGAGGGTGACAGTTAGGGTTAGGGTTAGGGTTAGGGTCAGGGTTAGGATGAGGGTTAGGGTGAGAATTCGGTTTAGGGTTATGGCTAGGGTGAGGGTGAGGATTATGGTTAGTGTGACTGTAAGAGAAAAGGTGAGGGTTAGGCTGAAGGTGAGGATTATGGTAAGGGTGTGGTTTAGGGTTAGCGTCAGGGTGAGGGTTAGACTGAGGATTAGTGTTAGGGTTAGTTTGAGGTTTAGGGTGAGGATGAGGGTTAGGGTTAGCGTGATCACTAGGGTGAAGTTGAGGGTTAGAGTTAGGGTTAGGGTGAGGTTTAGGTTTAGGGTGAAGTTTAGTGTTAAAGTGAGGGTTAGTGTTAGGTTTAGTGTTAGTTTTAAGATGAGGGTAAGTGTTAGGGTAAGGTTTAGGTTTAGAGTGAGGTTTAGTATTAGGGTTAGGGTTAGTGTTAGGGTGAGGGTGAGGTTGAGGGTTAGAGTTAGGGTTAGGGTGAGGGTTAGGGTTAGGGTTACGGTTAGGGTTAGTGTTAGGATTAGGATTAGGGTTAAGGTGAGGGTGAGTGTTATGTTTAGGGTTAGGGTTAGGATTAGATTTAGGGTGAGTGTGAGGGTGAGGGTTATGGTTAGCGTGAGCTTTGGGTTTAGGGTTAGAGTGAGGGTTAGGTTGAGGGTTAGGCTTAGGCTTAGGTTTCTGTATGGGCTATGGTGAGGGTGAGGGTTAGGGTTAGGGTTAGGTTTAGGGTGAGCGTTAGGGTGGGGGTTAGGGTTAGTATTAGGGTTAGTGTTGGGGTTAATGTTAGGCTTAATGTTAGGCAGAGGGTGAGGGTGAAGGTGAGGATTAGGGTTAGGGTGAGGGTGAGGTTTAGGGTTAGTGTTAGCGTTCAGGTGAGGGTTAGTGTGAGGGTTAGGGTTAGGGTTAAGGTTACGGTTAGGGTTAGGTTGAGGGTGACTGTGAGGGTCAGGGTTAGTCTTAGGCTTAGGCTTAGGCTTAGGCCGAGCGTGAAGGCGAGGGTGAGGTTTAGGGTTAGCATTAGGTTTAGGGTGAGGGCTAGAGTGAGGAGGAGGGTTAGGGTTAGCGTCAGGCTGAGGTTTAGGGTTAGGGTTACCGTGAGGGTGAGGGTTAGGGTTAGGGTTAGTGTTAAGGTGAGGGTTTGGTTTAGGGTTAGGTTGAGGTTCAGCATTAGGGTTAGTGTTAGGGTTAGTGTAATAGTTAGGGTTAGGATTAAAGTTACAGTGAGAGTGAGGGTGAGGGTGAGGATTAGGATCAGGGTTAGGGTGAGGTTTTAGGGATAGGGTTATGGTTAGGGTGAGGGTTATGGTGAGGGTTAGGATTAGGGTTAGTGTTAGGCTTGTGGTTAGGTTGACCGTTAGGTTGAGGTTTAATATTAGGGATAGGGTTAGTTTTAGGATTAGGCTTAGAGTGAGGATGAGTGTGAGGGTTAGGGTTAGGCTTCATTTATGCTTAGGGTTAGGCTGAGTGTACTGGGTGGTGAGGATTAGGTTTAGAATGATGGTTAGGGTTCTGGTTAGGTTAAGGGTTAGGATGCGGGTTAGGGTTAGGATTAGGGTTAGGTTGAGGGCTAGGGTGAGGGCTAGGTTGAGGGTGAGGCTTAGGGTTAGAGTTAAGTTTAGGGTTAGGGTTAGGCTGTGGCTGAGTGAGAGGGTGAGGGTTAGGGTTAAGGTTATGGTTGGGGTGACCCTTAGGATGAGGGTTAGGATGAGGATTAGGTTTAGGTGGAGGATTAGGGTGAGGGTGACGGTAAGGGTAAAGGTGATGGTTAGGCTGAAGGTTAGGGTTACGTTTAGGGTGAGTCTTAGGGTTAGGGTGAGGGTGAAGGTTAGATTGAGGATTAGTGTTAGGGTTAGTGTGAGGTTTCGGGTGAGGATGAGCGTTAGGGTTAGGTTGAGGGCTAGGTTGAGGGTGAGGGTTAAGTTTAGGGTGAGGTTTAGGGTTAGGGTGAGAGTTAGTGTGAGGGTTAGTGTTAGGGTTAGGGTTGGAGTTAGGGTTAGGCTTTGTGTTAGTGGGAGGGGGAGGGTGAGAGTTAGGGTTAGGTGAAGGTGAGGTGTAGGGTTAGATTTAGCATTAGGTTGAGGGCTAGTGTGAGGGTTAGTGTTAGGGTTAGTGTTACAGTTATGTTTAGGGTGAAGGTGAGTGTGAGGGATAGGGTTAGTCTTAGGCTTATGCTTAGGCTTAGGCCAAGCGTGAGGGTCAGACTGAGGGTTAAGGTTAGTGTGAGATTTAGGGTTTTAGGGTTAGGTTGAGGGTTAGGATGAGGTTTAGGGTTAGTATTAGGTTTAGGGTGAGGGCTAGAGTGAGGGTGAGGCTTATGGTTAGCGTTAGGGTTTGGTTTAGAGTTAGGGTTAGGGTGAGAGTTACAGTGAGTTTGAGGGTTAGGCTTAGGTTTAGAGTTAGGGTTATTGTTATGGTTAGAGTTAAGTTGAGGGTAGGGGTGAGGGTGCAGATTAGGTTTAGGGTTAGGGTGAGGTTTAGATTTAGGGTTTGGGTTAGTTTGAGTGTTAAGGTTAGGGTTAGAGTGAGCTTTACGATGAGGTTTAGGATTAGGATTAGGGTTAGTTTGAGGGGTTGGGTGAGGGTTAGGGTGAGGGTTAGGGTTAGGGATAGGGTTAGGTTTATGATTAGGGTTAGGGTGAGGGTGAGTGTGAGGGTTAGGGTTAGGTTTAGGCTTAGGGTTAGGGTTAGGGTGAGGGTTAGGGTTATTGTTTGGGTAAGCATGAGGGTGAGGGTGAGGATTAGGGTTAGGGTTAAGGTTAGGGTTAGGGTTAGGGGGTTAGGGTTAGTGTTTTGGTTAGGATTAGGGTTACGGTTAGGTTTTGGGTTACAGTGAGGGTTAGGGTTAGGTTTATTGTTAGGATTAGGGTTAGGCTGAGGGTGAGGTTGGTGGTTAGGAGCAGGTAAGGGATAGGGTTTGGGTTAGGTTTAGAGTTACGGTTAGGGTTATTGTTAGTGTTATGGTAAGGGTTAAGTTTGCAGTCAGGGTGAAACTGAGGGTGAGGGTTATGGTTAGTGTTAGGGTTAGGGTTAGGATTAGTGTTAGTCTTATTGTTGGGTTTGGGTTAGAGTTACAGTGAGATTGACGGTGAGGGTTAGGGTGAGGTTTATGGTGAGGTTTAGGGTTAGGGTTAGGGTTAGGGTGAAGGTAAGGTTTAGGGTTAGAGTTAGGGTTAGGGGGAGGGTTAGGATGAGGATTAAGGTTAGGTTTAGTGTTAGGGTTAGGGTGAGGGTGAGGGTTAGGTTGACATTTAGGGATAGTGTTAGGGTTAGGGTTAGGGTTAGGGTGACGGTGAGTGTGAGGGTTAGGGTTAGGGTTAGGCTTAGGCTTAGGGTAAGGCTGAAGGTGAGTTTGGGTTTTAGGATTAGGGTTAGGGTGATGGTTAGTGTTAGGGTTAGGGTTAATATTAGGGTTATGTTTAGAGTTACAGTGAGGGTGAGGGTGCTGCTGAGGGTTAGGGCTAGGGTGAGGTTTAGGGTTAGGGTTAGGCTTAGGATGAGGGTGAAGTTTAGGGTTAGAGTTAGGGTTAGGGGAGGGTTAGGGTGAGGTTTACTATTAGGGTTAATTTTAGGGTTATGTTGAGTCTTAGGATTAGAGTTAGGGTTGTTGTTAGGGTAAGGTTTATGTTTACGGTTACTGTGAGGGTGTGGTTTAAGGTTAGTGTTAGGGTGAGTTTTACGGTTTTGGTTAGGGTTAGAGTTAGGGTTAGGGTGAGTGTGAGGTTTAGGGTAAGAGTCAGGGTTAGGTTGAGGTTTAGGGTTAGGGTTAGTGTTAGGTTTAGGGTTAGGGGAGAGTTAGGGGGAGGGATAGTGTTAGAGTTAGAGTAAGGATTAGGGTTAGGGTGAGGGTGAGTGTGTGGGTTAGGGTTAGGTTTATGGTTAGGCTTAGGGTTAGGCTGAGGGTGAGCTTGAGGGTGAGAAAGTTAGGGTTAGGGTGAGGGTTAGGATTAGGGATATGGGGAGGGTTAGGATGAGGTTTAGGGTTTGGATTATGGTTAGTGTGAGGGCTAGGTTGTGGGTGAGGGTTTGTGTTAGGGTTAAGGTGAGGTTTAGGTTTAGGGTTAGGGTTCGGGTCAGGGTTAGGTTTATTGTTAGAGTTAGGTTTAGGGTGAGGTTGAGGATTTGGGTTAGGATTAGTCTTAATGTTAGTGTTAGGGTTAAGGTGAGGTTTAGTGTGAGGGTGAGTGTTAGGGTTAGGCTTAGAATTATGTTTAGGGTTAGGGTAAGTGTGAAGGTTAGGGTTAGGGTTAGGCTTAGGCTTAGTCTTAGGCTGAGAGTGAGGGTGAGGGTGAGGATTAGAGTTAGAGTTAGTGTGGGGTATACTGTTAGGATTAGGGTTAGTTTGAGGGTGAAGGTGAAATTAAGGGTTGGATTTAGGGTTAGTGTTAGTTTGAGGGTTAAGTTTAGGGTTAGGGTGAGGTTTAAGGTGAGGGTGAGGTTTAGGGTTAGAGTTAGGTTTAGGTTGAGGGTTAGGGTTAGGGTTAGTCTTAGGGTGAGAGTTAGGGGGAGGTTTAGGGTTAGGGTTAGGTTTAGGTTTAAGGTGAGGTTGAGTGTGTGTGTTAGGGTTAGGATTAGGGTTAGCGTAAGGGCTAGGGTGAGGGTGAGAGTTAGGGTTAGCTTAGGCTTAGGCTTAGTGTTTGGCTGAGCATGAGGTTGAGGTTGAGGGTGAGGGTTACAGTGATGGTTAGGTTTACCATTAGGTGAGGGATAGGCTGAGATTTAGGGTTACGGGGAGGATTAGTGTCAGGTTGATGGTAAGGGTAAAGGTTAGGTTTAGGCTGAGGGTGAGGGTTAAGATAAGGGTAAGGGTTAGGTTTAGGGGAAGGGTGTGGGTGAGGGTTAGATTGAGGATTAGTGTTAGGGTGAGTGTGAGGTTTAGGGTGAGGATGAGTATTAGGGTTAGGGTGAGGGCTAACGTGAGGGTGAAGTTTAAGTTTAGGTTTAGGTTGAGGTTTAGGGTTAGGGTGATTGTTAGGGTTAGTGTGAGGGTTAGTGTTAGGGTTAGGGTGAGTATTAGGGTGAGGGTAAGTGTCAGGGTGAGGGTTAGGGTTAGGGTGAGGGTATGTTTAGGTTGCGGGTTAGGGTTAGGGTTAGAGTTAGGGTTAGAGTTAGGGTTAGTGTGAGAGTGAGGTTTACGCTTAGAGTTAGGTTTAGTGTTAGGGTTAGGGTTCTGGTGAGGGTTAGGGTTAGGATTAGGCTTAGGCTTAGGCTTAGGCCGAGCATCAGGGTGAGGGTTAGCGTTAGGGTTAGGGTTATTGTTAGGGTTAGAGTAAGAGTTACAGGTTGAGGATGAGGTTGAGGGTTAGGGTTAGTGTGACATTTAGGTTGAGGTTTAGGGTTACGGTTAGTGTGAGGGGTAGTTTGAGAGTGAGGTTTAGGGTTAGACTTATGGTTAGGAGGAGTGTTATGGTGAGGTTTAGTGTTAGGGTTAGTGTTAGGGTGAGGGTAAGGGTTAGCTTGAGGTTTAGGGATAGGGCTAGTTTCAGGATTAGGGTTAGGGTGAGGGTGAGTGTGAGGGTAAGGTTGAGGGTTAGGGTGAGGGTAAGTGTTAGGGTGAGGGTTTGGGTTAGGGTGAGGGTTATGGTTAGGGCTAAGTTTAGGATTAGGGTTAGGGTGAGGGTGAGTATGAGGGTTAGGGGGAGGGTAAGTATTAGGGTTAGAGTGTAGGTTAGGGTGAGGGTGAGGTTTGGGGTTAGAGTTAGGGTTAGGGTGAGGGTTAGGTTGTGGTTTTGGGTTAGTTTTAGGGTTAGGGTTACTGTGAGAGTTAGGGTGAGGGTTAGGGTTAGGGTTAGGATTATGGTTACGGTTAGCGTTAGGGTTAGGGTGAGGGTGAGGTTTAGGGTTAGTGTTAGGGTTAGGGTTAGTGTTAGGGTGATTGTAAGTGTTAGGGTGAGGGTTGGGGATAGGGTGAGGTTTAGGTTTAGGGTTAGGGTTAGGGTTAGCGTTATTGTTAGCATTAGGGTTAGGGTTATGGTTAGTAAGAGGGTGAGATTGAGGGTTAGGGTTATGGTTCGGATGTGGTTTATGGGTAGGGTTAGAGTTAGGGTTAGTGTCGCGGTGAGGTTTAGGGTTAGAATTAGGGTTATGGTGAGTCTGAAGTTCAGGGTTAGGGTTAGGATTAATATTAGAGTTAGGCTTAAGGTGAGGCTAAGGTTGAGGGTGAGTTTTAGGTTTAGGTTTAGGATTCGGATTAGGGTTAGGGTTAGGGTGAGTGTGAGTGTTAGGGTTAGTGTTAGGCTTAGGGTTAGGCTGAGGGTGAGGGTGAGGGTGAGGGTTAGGGTTAGGTTGAGGGTAAGGGTTAGAGTTATGGGGAGGGTTAGGATGAGGGTTAGGGTTAGGATTAGGGTTAGGGTGAGGGTGAGGTTTAGGATTAGGGTTTGGGTTAGGTTTAGGTTTAGGGTTAGGGTTAGGGTTATTGTTAGGGTTAGGGTTACAGTTATGTTGAGGGTGAGGGTGAGGGTTAGGGATAGGATGAGGTTCAGGTTTAGGGTCAGTGTTAGAGTTAGGGTTAGGGTGAGGGTGAGGTTTAGGGTTAGAGTTAGGGTTAGTGATAGTGTAAGGGTTAGGGTGAGGGTTAGGTTTAGGGTTAGGCTTAGGCTTAGGCCGAGCATGAGGGTGAGGGTTAGGGTTAGGGTGGGGTTTACGGTTAGGGTTAGGGTGAGGGTGAGGTTGAGGTTGAGGGTTAGATATAGGGTTAGGGTGAGGGTTAGGTTAGAGTTAGCGTTAGTGTTAGGGTTAAGGTGAGGGTGAGGGTTAGGTTGAGGTTTAGGGTTAGGGTTAGGGTTTGCGTTAGTGTGAGGGTTAGGGTTAGGGTTAGGGTTAGTGTTAGGGTGAGGGTAAGTGTTATGGTGAGTGTTTGAGTTAGGGTGACTGTTATGTTTCGGGTGAGGGTTAGGAATAGTGTTAGGGTTATTGTTAGGTTTACAATTAAGGTGAGGGTGAGGATGAGGGTTAGGGTTTGGGTTAGGGTGAAGTTTAGGATTTGGCTTAGGGTTAGAGTTATGGTTAAGGTGAGGCTGAGGTTTAGGATTAGCGTTTGGTTTAGGGTGAGGGTTAGGTTGAGGGTTAGGGTTAGTATTAGTGTTAGGGTTAGGGTTAAGGTGAGAGTTAGGGGGAGGCTTAGGTTTAGGATTCGAATTAGGGTTAGTGTTAGGGTGAGATTTAGGGTTCCGTTAGGGTTAGGGTTAGTGTGATCGTTAGGGTGAGGGTAATGTTTAGGGTTAGGGTTAGGGTTAGGCTTAGGTTTAGACTGAGGTTGAGGGTGAGGGTGAGTGTTAGTGTTAGGTTGAGGGTTAGGATGAGGGTTAGGGTTAGGGTTCCGGTTAGGGTGAGGGCTAGGGTGAGGGTGAGGTTTAGGGTTAATATTAGGGTGAGGTTTAGGTTTATGGTTAGGGTTAGGGTTAGGGTGAGATTGAAGTTTAGGGTTAGAGTTAGGGTTAGGGTGAGGCTGAGGGTGAGCCTTAGGGTTAGGGTGACTTTTAGGGTGAGGGTGAGTGTTAGGCTTAGGGTTAGCATTAGGATTAGGGTAAGGTTTAGGGTGAGTGTGAGTGTTAAGTTTAGGGTTATGGTGAGGGTAAGTGTTAGGATGAGGGTTAGGGTTAGGGTGAAGTATATGGTTAGCATGAGAGTTAGGGTTAGTGTTAGGATTATTGTAAGGGTTAGGGTTAGGGTTATGGTTACTGTGAGGTTGAGGGTGAGGGTTAGGATTAGGGTTAGGGTCAGGTTTAGGTTTAGGTGTAGGGTTAGGGTTAGAGTTAGGGTTAGGTTTAGGGTTAGGGTTATTGTTAGGGTGAGGGTTAGGGTTATTGTTAATGTTATGTTTAGGGTTAAGTTTGCGGTTCGGGTGAGGCTGAGGGTGAGGGTTATGTTTAGGGTTAGGGTTAGTGTTAGGGTTAGTGTTAGGGTTAGGGATAGGGTGTGGTTTATGGTGAGGGTGAGGGTTAGGGTTAAGGTTAGGATTAGGGTTAGGGTTACAGTGAGGTTTAGGGTGAGGTTTCGGGATAGCATGAGGGTTGGGGTTAGGTTTAGAGTGAAGATTAGGGTGAGGATTAGGCTTAGGCTTAGGTTTAGGGTGTGAGCTAGGGTGAGGTTGAGGGTTAGGGTGAGTGTTAGGGTGAGGGTTTGGGTTAGGGTTAGGGTTAGGGTTGGAGTTAGTGTTAGGCTTTGTGTTAGGGGGAGGGGAAAGAGGAGGGTTAGTGTTAAGTGAGGGTGAGGTTTAGGGTTAGATTTAGCGTTAGGTTGAGGGATAGTGTGAGGGTTAGTGTTAGGGTTAATGTTACAGTTAGGTTTAGGGTGAAGGTGAGTGTGAGGGATAGGGTTAGTCTTAGGCTTATGCTTAGGCTTAGGCCGAGCATGAGGGTGAGGGTGAGGGTTAAGGTTAGTGTGAGGGTTAGGGTTTTAGGGTTAGGGTGAGGGTTAGGATGAGGTTTAGGGTTAGGATTAGGTTTAGGGTGAGGGCTAGAGTGAGGGTGAGGCTTATGGTGAGCGTTAGGGTGTTGTTTAGGGTGAGGGTTAGGGTTAGAGTTACAGTGAGTTTGAGGGTTAGGCTTAGGATTAGGGTTAGGGTTATTGTTATGGTTAGAGTTAAGTTGAGGGTAGGGGTGAGGGTGCAGATTAGGTTTAGGGTTAGGGTGAGGTTTAGATTTAGGATTTGGGTTAGTTTGAGTGTTAAGATTAGGGTTAGGGTGAGGTTTAGGATGAGGTTCAGGATTAGGATTAGGGTTAGGTTGAGGGGTTGGGTGAGAGTTAGGGTGAAGGTTAGGGTTAGGGATAGGGTTAGGTTTATGATTAGGGTTAGAGTGAGGGTGAGTGTGAGGGTTAGGTTTAGGTTTAGGCTTAGGGTTAGGGTTAGGGTGAGGGTTAGGGTATTGTTTGGGTAAGCATGAGGGTGAGGGTGAGGATTAGGGTTAGGGTTAGGTTTAGGCTTGTGATTAGGGTTAGTGTTTCGGTTAGGGTTAGGTTTACGGTTAGGGTTAGGGTTACAGTGAAGGTTAGTGTTAGGGTTAGGTTTAGGATTAGGGTTAGGCTGAGGGTGAGGTTGGTGGTGAAGAGTAGGTAAGGGTTAGGGTTAGGGTTAGGTTTAGAGTTACGGTTAGGGTTATTGTTAGTGTTATGGTAAGGGTTAAGTTTGCAGTCAGGGTGAAGCTGAGGGTGAGGGTTATGGTTAGTGTTAGGGTTAGGGTTAGGATTAGTATTAGTCTTATTTTTGGGTTTGGGTTAGAGTTACAGTGAGATTGACGGTGAGGGTGCGGATGAGGGTTAGGGTGAGGTTTATGGAGAGGTTTAGGGTTAGGGTTAGGGTTAGGGTGAGGTTAAGTTTTAGGGTTAGAGTTAGGGCTATGGGGAGGGTTAGGATGAGGGTTAAGGTTAGGTTTAGTGTTAGGGTTAGGATGAGGTTGAGGGTTAGGTTGACATTTAGGGATAGGGTTAGGCTTAGGGTTAGGGTTAGGGTGACGGTGAGTGTGAGGGTTAGGGTTAGGGTTAGGCTTAGGCTTAGGGTAAGGCTGAGGGTGAGTTTGGGTTTTAGGATTAGGGTTAGGTTGATGGTTAGTGTTAGGGTTAGTGTTAATGTTAAGGTTAGGGTTAGAGTTACAGTGAGCATGAGGGTGCTGGTGAGGGTTAGGGCTTGGGTGAGGTTTAGGGTTAGGGTTAGGGTTAGGATGAGGGTGAGATTTTGGTTTAGAGTTAGGTTTAGGGGAGGGTTAGGGTGAAGTTTACGGTTAACTTTAATGTTAGTGTTATGGTGAGGCTAAGGATTAGAGTTAGGGTCAT
The DNA here is from genome assembly GCF_024711535.1 of Dipodomys merriami. Taxonomy (NCBI): domain Eukaryota; kingdom Metazoa; phylum Chordata; class Mammalia; order Rodentia; family Heteromyidae; genus Dipodomys; species Dipodomys merriami. The sequence continues at coordinate 2,257,135 of NW_027206102.1, forward strand.
TGTTAGGTTAAGGTTTATGTTTACGGTTACTGTGAGGGTGTGGGTTAAGGTTAGGGTTAGGGTGAGGTTTAGGGTTTGGGTTAGGGTTAGAGTTATGTTTAGGGTGAGCGTGAGATTTAAGGTTAGTGTCAGTTTTAGGTTGAGCGTTAGGGTTAGGGTTAGTGTTAGGTTTAGGGTTAGGGTGAGAGTGAGTGTGTGGGTTAGGGTTAGATTTAGGCTTAGGCTTAGGGTTAGGCTGAGGGTGACTGTGTGTGTGAGGGTTATGTTTAGGGTTAGGCTTAGGGTTAGGCTGAGGGTGTGGTTGAGGGTGAGCAAGTTAGGGTTAGGGTGAGGGTTAGACTTAGGGTTAGGATGAGGTTTAGAGTTAGGATTAGGGTTAGTGTGAGGGCTAGGGTGAGGGTAAGGGTTAGTGTTAGGGTTAATGTGAGGTTTAGGGTTATGGTTAGGGTTAGGGTTCGGGTCAGGGTGACCTTTAGTGTTATAGTTAGGGTTAGCATGAAGCTGAGGGTGTGGGTTAGGATTAGGGTTAATGTTAGGGTTAGGGTTAAGGTGAGGGTTAGGGTGAGGGTGAGGGTTATTGTTAGGCTTAGGATTAGGGTTAGGGTTAGTGTGAGTGTGAACGTTAGTGTTAGGGTTAGGATTAGGCTTAGTCTTAGGCTGAGGGTGAGGGTGAGGGTGAGGGTTAGTGTTAGGGTAAGTGTTAGGGTTAGGTTTAGGGTGAGAGTTAGTGTTAATTCAGTTTAGGTTTAGGGTAAGGCTTAGGGTAAGGGTTACTGTGAGGGTGAGGGTTAGGGTATAGGTTGAGGATTACGGTTAGGCTTAGGGTTAGGGTGAGCATGAGGCTTAGGGTTAGTGTGAGGGTGATGGTTAGAATTAGATTTAGGGTAAGGGTTAGGGTTAGGTTTTGGATTATTGTTAGGTTTAGGGTTAGGGTGAGGATCAGGGTTAGGTTTAGGGTGAGGGTTATGATGAGGATTAGGGTTAGGTTTATGGTTAGGGTTATTGTTAATGTTATGGTTAGTGTTAAGTTTGCTGTGAGGGTGTGGCTGACAGTGAGGTTTATGTTTAGGTTTAAAGTTAGGGTTAGGCTTAGGCTTAGGGTTAGGCTGAGGGTGATTGTGGGGGTGAGGATTAGGGTTAGGTTTAGGTTTAGGGTTAGGGTTATTGTTAGTGTTATGGTTAAGGTTAAGTTTGCAGTGAGGGTGAGTCTGAGGGTGACGATTATGTTTAGGGTTAGGGTTTGGGTTAGAGTTAGGGTTATTGTTAGGTTTAGGGTTAGATTTACAGTGAGGTTGAGGGTAAGTGTGAGGGTTAGGGTTAGGGTTAGTGTAAGGTTGAGGGTGAGGTTTAGGGTTAGACTTAGTGTTGGGGGGGTTAGGGTGAGGTTTAGGGCTAGGGTTAGTGTTAGGGTAAGGGTGAGGGAGAGGGTTAGGTTGAGGTTTAGGGATAGTGTTAGGTTTAGGATAAGGGTGAGGGTGACGGTGAGTGTGAGGTTTTGGGTGAGGGTTAGGCTTAGACTTAGGGGTAGGCTGAGGGTGAGGGTGGGCGTTAGGATTAGGGTTAGGGTGATGGTTAGTTTTAGGGTTAGGTTGAGGACTAGGATGTGGGTTAGGGTTAGGATTAGGGTTAGGGTGAGGGCTACGGTGAGGGTGAGGGTTAGGGTAAGGCTTAGGCTTAGGCTTATGGTTAGGCTGAGGGTGAGGGTGTGGTTGAGTGTTAGGGTTAGGGTGATGTTTAGGTTTATGGTTAGGGTGAGCATTATGATGAGGTTTAGGGTTATGTTGAGGGTTAGGGTGAGGATGATGATAAGGGTAAAGGAGAGGTTTATGCTGAGGGTTAGGTTTTCGTTAAGGTTGAGGTTTAGGGTTAGTTTTAGGGTTAGGGTAAGTGTTAGGGTTAGGGTGAGGGTGAGGGTTAGATTGAGGATAAAGGTTAGGGTTAGTGTGAGGTTTAGGATGAGGATGAGTGTTAGTATTAGGGTGAGAGTGAGGTTTAGAATTACGGTTAGGTTGAGGGCTAGGGTGAGTGTGACGGTGAAGGTTAGGGTTAGGGTGAGGTTTAGGTTTTGGGTTAGGGTTAGAGTTTGATTTAGGGAGAGGGTGAGGTTTAGGGTTAGATTTAGGGTTAGGGTAAGGGTTAGGGTGAGGATGATGGTAAGGGTAATGGTGAGGTTTAGGCTGAGGTTGAGGGTTAAGATAAGCGTGAGTGTTAGGGTTAGGTTTAGGGTTAGGATAAGGGTTAGGGTTAGGTTAGGGTTAGGGTTAGTGTTAGGTGTTGGTTAGATTGAAGATTAGTGTTAGGGTTAGTGTGAGGCTTAGCGTGAGGGTGATGTTTAGGGTTAGGCTGAGGGTGAGGGTTAGATTTAGGGTTAGGGTGAGGGCTAGGTTGAGAGTGAGGGTTATGGTTAGTGTTAGGGTTAGGGTGAGGTTTAGGATTAGGGTGAGGGTTAGGGTTAGTGTGAGGGTGAGTGTCAGGGTTAGGGTTAGTGCTAGGGTGAGTGTAAGTGTTATGGTGAGGGTTAGGGTTAGGGTGAGGGTTATGGTTAGGGTGAGGGTTTGGGTTAGGTTTAGGGTGAGGGTGAGGGTGAGGTTTAGGGTTAGATATATGGTTAGGGGGAGGGTTAGTGGGAGGGTTAGTGTTAGGGTTAGTGTTACGGTTAGGGTAAGGGTGAGGTTTAGGTTGAGGTTTAGGGTTAGGGTTAGGGTTATGCTTAGGTTTAAGTTTAGGGTGAGGGGTAAGATGACGTTTAGGCTTAGGGGGAGGGTTAAGGTTAGGGTTAGGTTTAGGTTGAGGGTAAGTGTTATGATGAGCGTTAGGGTGAGGGTGAGGTTTAGGGTTAGAGTTAGGGTTAGGTTGAGGGTTAGGTTGAGGGTTAGGGTTAGAGTTAGTGTTAGGGTTAGTGTTAGGGTGATCGTTAGGGGTGGTTTAGGGTTAGGGATAGGGTTAGGATTAGGTTTAGTGTCTTAGGGTTAGGCTGAGGGTGATGTTGAGAGACAAGTGCTAGGGTTAAGGTGCGGGTTAGGGTTAGGTTTAGGTTGAGGGTTAGGATGAGGATTAGGGTTAGGATTAGGGTTAGGGAGAGGCCTAGGGTGATGGTGAAGTTTAGGGTTAGGGTTAGGTTGATGGTGAGATTTAGGTTTAGAGTTAGGGTTATGGTGAGCCTGAGGGTGAGAGTTAAGGTTAGGTTTAGTATTAGGGTTAGGGTTAAGGTGAGGTTTAGGGTGAGTGTGAGGGTTAGGATTAGGATTAGGCTTAGGCTTAGGATGAAGGTGAGGGATAGTGTAAGGGTTAGTGTTAGGGTGAGAGTTAGGGTTCGAGTTAAGTTTAGGGTTAGGGTGAGGGTTAGGGTAAGGATTACGGTGCAGGTGAGGGTTAGGGTTAGGCTTAGTTTTAGCGTGAGGTTTAGGATGAGGGTTAGGGTTAGGATTAGGGTTAGGGTGAGGGCTAGGGTGAGGGTGAGGTTTAGGTTTAGGGTTAGGGTGAGGTTTAGGGTTAGGGTTAAGGTTAGGGTGAGGGTGAGGTTTAGGGTTAGAGATAGGGTTAGTGTGAGGCTTATTGAGATTTTTAGAGTTAGAGTTAGTGTTAGGGTTAGGGTTAGGGTGAAGGTGAGGTTTATGTTTAGGGTTAGGATTAGGATTAGGGTAATAGGGTGAATGTGAGGGTTAGGGTTAGGGTTAGGCCTAGGGTTAGGCTGAGGGTGAGGGTGAGGGTGAAAGTTAGGGCTAGGTTGAGACTGAGGGTTTGGGTTAGGGTGAGAGTTAGGGTTCAGGGTAAGTTTATGGATAGGATGAGGGTTAGGGTTAGTGTTACAGTGAGCTTGAGGGTTAGGGTTAGTTTGAGGGTTAGGGTTAGGGTTAGGTTTAGTTTTAGGGTGAGGATTAGGGTTAGGGTTAGGGTAAGGATTAGGATTAGAATTAGGGTTAGAATTAGGGTGAGGGTGAGGGCTAAGGTGAGGGTGAGTTTACTGTTAGTGTTAGGGTGAAGTTTAGGTTTAGGTTTAGGTTTAGGGTGAGGGTTTGGATGAGGGTTAGGGTCATGGTGAGGGTGAGGGTTAGGGTTTGGGTGACGGTAAGGGTAAAGATGAGGGTTAGGATGAAGGTGAGTGTTAGGATTAGGTTTAGGGTTAAGGTTAGGTTTAGGGTTAGGATTAGTGTTATTGTTAAGTTTATGGTTAGACTTACGGTGAGGGTGAGGGTGAGGGTCAGGTTGACGTTTAGGGTTAGGGTGAGGTTTAGGGTTAGGGTTAGGTTGAGGGTGAGGTTTAGGGTTAGATTTAGGGTTAGCGGGAGGGTTAGTTCGTGGGTTAGATTTAGGGTTAGTGTTAGGGTTAAGGTTAGGGTGAAGGTTAGGTTGAGGTTAAGGGTTAGGGTTCGGGATAGGGTATGCTTAGGGTTAGGGTGAGGGTTAGTGTAAGTTTTAGGTTTATTTTTAGGCTTAGGCTTAGGGTTAGGCTGGGGGTGAGGGTGGGGCTGAGGATTAGGTTTAGTGTGATGGTTAGGGTTAGGGTTAGGGTGAGGTTTAGGGTTTGGGTTAGTTTTAGAGTTAGGTTTAGTTTGAGGGTGAGGTTTAGTGTTAGAGTAACGGTTAGGGTGAGGGTTAGGTTGAGGTTTAGAGTTAGGGTTAGTGTTAGGGTTAAGGTTAGGGTGAGAGTTAGAGGGAGGGTTAGGGTTAGGGATAGGGTTAGTATTGGGGTTAGGATGATTGTCAGTGTGTGCGTTAGGGTTAGGTTTAGGTTTAGGCTTAGGGTTAGGCTGAGGTTGAGGTTCATGGTGAGGGTTAGGGTAAGAGTTAGGGTTAGGGTGAGGCTGAGGTTGAGGGTTAGGGTTAGTGTTAGTGTTAGGGTTAGGGTTAAGGTGATGGTTAGGGTAAGGGTGCAAATTAGGGTTAGGTTTAGGATTTGGATTAGGATTAGGTTTAGGGTGAGTGTGAGGGTTAAGGTTAGGGTTAGGCTTAGGCTTGGCTTAGGCTGAGGGTGAGGGTGAGCGTGAGGGTTAGGGTTAGCTTGAGTGTTAGGGTTAGGGTTAGGGTTAGGGTGAGGTTTGGGTTAGGGTTAAGTTTAGGGTTAGGGTGAGGGTTAGGGTGAGGGTATCGGTGAGGGTGAGGGTTAGGGTTAGGTTGAGCGTTAGCGTTAGGGTTAGGGTTAGGGTGATGGTTATTTTTAGAGTTAGTGTTAGGGTGAGGTTTAGGATGAGGGTTAGGTTTAGGATTAGAGTTAGGGTGAGGGCTTGGGTGAGGGTGAGGTTTAGGGTTAGGGTTGGGGTGAGGTTTACCGTTAGGGTTAGGGTTAGGTTTAGGTTTAGGGTGAGGGTGAGGTTTAGGGTTAGATTTAGGGTTAGGGTGAGGCTGATTGTGATTGTTAGAGTTAGGTTTAGTGTTCGACTTAGGGTTAGGGTTAGGGTTAGGGTTAGGGTGAGGGTGAGGGTTAGCATTAGGTTTAGGATTAGAATTAGGGAATGGGTTAGGGTTTGTTTGAAGGTTAGGGTTAGGGTTAGGGTTAGGGATAGGCTGAGGGTGAGGGTGACAGTGAGGGTTAGGGTTGGGGTGAGTTTTAGGCTTAGGGTTAGGGTTCGAATTACGTTTATGGTTAGGGTGAGGCTTAGGGTTAGGGTTACGGTGATCGTGAGGGTTAGGGTTGGTTGAGGGTTAGGGTTAGGGTTAGGGTGTTGGTTAGTGTTAGGTTTAGGGTAAGGGTTAGGAGGATAATTAGGTTTAGGATTAGAGTTAGGGTGAGGGTGTGTGTTAGGATTAGGTTTAGGGTTAGGGTTAGGGTTAGGGTTAGAGTTAGAATTAAGGTGAGGGTGAGGGTTAGGGTTAGGTTTAGGTTGAGTTTTAGGTTTAGGGGTAGGATTAGGGATAGGGAGAGGGTGAGGTTTATGGTTAGATTTAGGGTTAGGGAGAGGGTTAGTTCGTGGGTTACCGTTAGTGTTAGTGTTAGGGTTAAGGTTAGTGTGAGTGATAGGTTGAGGTTAAGGGGTAGGGGTAGGTTTAGTGTTAGGATTAGGGTTAGGGTGAGGGTGAGTGTGAGGGTTAGGGTTAGGGTGAGGCTTAGTCTTAGCGTTAGGCTGAGGGCGAGTGTGGGTGTTAGGATTAGGTTTAGGGAGAGGGCTAGGGAGAGGGTGAGGTTTAGTGTAAGGGTTAGGCTTTGGCTGAGGGTTAGGCAGAGCGTGGGGTTGAGGGTGAGGTTTAGGGTAAGGGTGATGGTTAGGTTTACAGTTAGGGTGACGTTTAGGATTAGGGGGAAGGTTAGGGTGAGAATGATGGTAAGGGTAAAGGTGAGGTTTAGGCTGAAGGTGAGATTTAAGTTAAGGGTGATTATTAGGGTTAGGTTCAGTGTTAGGGTAAGGGTAAGGGTTAGGAGTAGGGTGAGGGTTAGATTGAGGATTAGGGTTAGGGTTAGGGTGAGGTTTAGGATTAGGGTGAGGGTCAGGGTTAGTGTGAGGGTTAGTGTTAGGTTTAGGGTTAGTGTTCGGGTTAGGGTAAGTGTTAGGGTGAGGGTTAGGGTTAGGGTGAGGGTAATGGTTAAGTTGAGGGTTAGGGTTAGGGTTATTGTTAGGGTTAGGGTTAGGGTTATGGTTATGCTGAGGTTCAGGGTGATTGTTAGGGTTAGGGTTAGGGTGAGGTTTAGTGTTAGGTTTAGGGTGAGAGTTAGAGTTAGGGTTAGGATGAGGTTTAGGTATAGTGTTAGGTTTAGGGTGAGGGTTAGTGTGAGTGTTAGGGTTAGAGTAAGGGTTAGAGTGGGGTGACCATAAGGTTAAACGTGAGGGTTAGGCTGGGGATAAGGGTTATGGTCGGATGATTTTTACGTTTAGTGGGAGGGTTAGGGTTATGGGAAGGATGTGAGTGAGGGTTAGATTGAGGATTAGTGTCAGGGTTAGTGTGTGGTTTAGGGTGATGGTGAGGGTTAGGGTTAGGGTGAGGGCTAGGGTGAGAGTGAGGTTTAGGTTTAGGTTCAGGCTGAGGTTTAGGGTTAGGTTGATGGTTCTGGTTAGTGTGAGTTTTAGTGATAGGGTTAGGGTTAGTGTTAGGGTGAGGGTAAGTGTTAGGGTGAGGGTTAGGTTTAGGGTGAGAGTTATGGATAGGTTGAGGGTTAGGGTTACAGTTAGGGTTATTTTTAGGCTTACGGTTAGGTTTAAGGTTACAGTGAGGGTGAGGGTGATGGTTAGGTTTAGGGTTAGGGTGAGGTTTAGGTTTAGGTTTAGGATTAGAGTTAGGGTTAGGGTGAAGGCGAGGTTTACTTTTAGAGTTAGGGTTAGTGCTAGGGTTAAGGTTAGGATGAGGGTTAGGGTTAGGGTTAAGCTTAGGCTTAGGCTTAGGCTTAGGCCGAGTATGAGGGTGAGGGTTAGGGTTAGGGTTAGAGTGAGGGTTAGGGTTAGGGTTAGGGTGTGGGTGAGGATAAGGTTTAGCATTAGGATTAGGGTTAGGGTGAGGGCTAGGCTGAGGGTTGGGGAGATGGTTAGGTTTAGGGATAGGGTTAGGTTTAGGATTAGGGTTAGGGTGAGGGTGAGGGTGAGTGTTGGGGTTATGCTTAGGGTTAGGCTTATGGTTCGGCTGAGGGTTAGGGTGTGGGTTAGGGTTAGGGTTTGGGTTAGAGTGTGGGTGAGGCTGAGGATTTATGTTATGTTTAGGGTTATGTTTAGGGTTAGGGTTAGGCTTAGGCTTAGGGTTAGGGTGAGGTTTAGGGTTAGATATAGGATTAGGGGAGGGTTAGGGTAAGGGTTAGGTACAGGGTTAGTGTTAGGATTAGGGTGAGAATGAGGGTTAGGTTGAGTTTTGGGGTTAGGGTTAAGGTTAGGGTTAGTGTGAGGGTTAGTGTTAGGGTTAGGGTTAGAGTTACAGTGAGGGTGAGGTTGCGGGTGAGGTTTAGTGTTAGAGTTAGGGTGGGGTATACGGTTATGGTTAGGTTTAAGTTGAGGGTGAAGGTGAGGTTTAGGGTTAGATTTAGGGTTAGTGATGGTTTGAGGGTTAGGTTTAGGGTTAGGGTGAAGTTTATGGTGAGGGTGAGGTTTAGGGTTAGAGTTAGGTTTATGTTGAGGGTTAGGGTTAGCGTTAGTGTTAGGGTTAGTGTTAGGGTGAGAGTTAGGGGGAGGGTTAGTTTTAGGCTTAGGATTAGGTTTAAGGGGAGGGTGAGTGTGTGTGTTAGGTTTAGGATTAGGGTTAGGGTAAGGACTAGGGTGAGGGTGAGAGTTAGGGTAAGGGTTAGGCTCAGGATTTAGGGTTAGGCTGAGCGTGAGGTTGAGGGTGAGGGTTAGGGTTAGGGTGATGGTTAGGTTTACCATTAGGTGAGGGTTAGGCTGAGTTTTAGGGTTAGGGGGAGGATTAGGGTGAGAATGATGGTAAGGGTAAATGTGAGGTTTAGACTGAGGGTGAGGGTTAAGGTAAAGGTGAGGGTTAGGGTTAGGAGAAGTGTGTGGGTGAGGGTTAGATTGAAGATTAGTGTTGGGGTGAGTGTGAGGTTTAGGGTGAGGATGATGGTAAGGGTTAGTGTGAGCGTTAGTGTTAGGGTTAGGGTTAGTGATAGGGTTAGGTTTAGTGTTAGGGTGAGGGTAAGTGTTAGGGTGAGGGTTAGGGTTAGGGTGAGGGTTATGTTTAGGTTGCGGGTTAGGGTTAGGGTTAGTGTTATTGTTAGAGTTAGGGTAAGTGTGAGAGTGAGGTTTACGGTTAGAGTTAGGGTTAGTGTTAGGTTTAGGGTTAGGGTGAGGGTTAGGGTTAGGATTAGGCTTAGGCTTAGGCTTAGGCCGAGCATGAGGGTGAGGGTTAGGGTTAGGGTTAGGGTGATTTTTAGGGTTAGGTTAAGAGTTACCGGTTGAGGATGAGGTTGAGGGTTAAGGTTACTGTGACCTTTAGGTTGAGGTTTAGGGTTACGGTTAGGGTTAGGGGTAGGTTGACAGTGAGGTTTAGGGTTGGGGTTAGTGTTATGGTGAGGGTGAGAGTTAGCTTGAGGTTTAGGGATAGGGCTAGGTTTAGGATTAGGGTTAGGTTGAGGGTGAGTGTGTGGGTAAGGGTGAGGGTTAGGGTGAGGGTGTGAGGGTGAGGGTTTGGGTTAGGGTGAGGGTTATGGTTAGGGTTAAATTTAGGATTAGGTTTAGGGTGAGGGTGAGTATGAGGGTTAGGGTGAGGGTTAGGGTGAGGGTAAGTATTAGGGTTAGAGTGTGGGTTAGGGTGAGGGTGAGGTTTGGGGTTAGAATTACGGTTAGGATGAGGTTGAGGTTGAGGGTTAGGGTTAGGGTTAGGGTTACGGTGAGAGTTAGGGTGAGGGTTAGGGTTAGAGTTAGGATTATGGTTAGGGTTAGCGTTAGGGTTAGGGTGATGGTGAGGTTTAGGTTTAGAATTAGGGTTAAGGTGAGGTTGAGGGTGAGGGTGAGGGTTAGGGTTAGGGGTAAGATATGGATTAGGGTTAGGGTTACGGTGAGTGTGAGGGTTAGGGTTAGGGTTATGGTTAGCCATAGGTTTAGGCTGAGGGAGAGTGTGAGGGTGAGGGTTAGGGTTAGTTTGAGGGTTAGGATTAGGGTTAGGTTGAGGTTTATTGTTAGGTTTACTGTTAGATTCAGGGTTATGTTGAGGGTGAGGTTTAGGGGTCGAGTTATGGTTCGGTTAAGTTTAGGGTTAGGATGAGGGTTAGGGTAAGGGTTATGGTGAGAGTAAGGATTAGGGTTAGGTTGAGGGTTAGGGTTAGGGTTAGGGTGAGGGTGAGGGTTAGGGTTAGTTTTAGAGTTAGGGTTAGGTTGAGGGTTAGGTTGAGGTTGAGGGTTAGGCTTAGGGTTACGATTAGGATTAAGGTAAGGGTTAGGGTGAGTGACGTTATGGTTAGGGTTAGGGTTAGGCTTAGCGTTAGGCTGAGGGTGAAGGTGAGGGTGAGGGTGAGGGTTCAGGCGAGGGTTACGGTTAGGGTGAGTGTGAGGGTTAGGGTTAGGGTGAAGTTTACGGTTAGGGTTAGGATTAGGGTTAGGGTGTGGGTGAGGTTTACAGTTAGATTTAGGGTTCGTTGGAGGGTTAGGTTGAGGGTTAGGTTTAGGGTGAGTGTTAGGGATAAGTTTAGGGTGAGGTTTAGGTTGAGGTTTAATGTTCGGGTTAGGGTTAGGTTTAGGATTAGGGTTAGAGTGAGGGTGAGTGTGAGGGTTAGGGTAAGGCTTAGGATTAGGGATAGGCTGAGGGTGAGGGTGGGGGTGAGGATTTGGGTCGGGTGATGGTTAGGGTTAGTGTTCGGGTGAGTGTTAGGATGAGGGTTAGGGTTAGGATTAGGGTTAGGGTGAGGGCTAGGGTGAGGGTGAGGGTTAGGGTAAGTGTTAGGCTTAGGCTTTGGGGTAGGCTGAGCGTGAGGTTGAGGGTAAGGGTAAGGGTTAGGGTAAGGGTGAGGTTTAGTGTTAGGGTTAGTGTGCGGGTGACGGTAAGGGTAAAGGTGAGGGTTAGGCAGAGCGTGAGGGTTACGGTAAGGGTGAGGGTTAATGTTAGGGTGAGGGTTAGGATTAGAGTTATGTTGAGGGTGAGGGTTAGATTGAGGATTAGTGTTAGGGTTAGTGTGAGGTTTAGGGTGAGGATGAGAATTAGGGTTAGGGTGAGGGCTAGGGTGAGGGTGAGGTTTAGGGTTAGTGTTAGGGTGAGGTTTAGGGTTAAGATGATGATTAGGGTTAGTGTGAGGGTTAGTGTTAGGGTTAGGGTTAATGTAAGGGTGAGGGTAAGTGTTAGGGTGAGGGTTAGGTTTATGTTTAGGGTGAGTGTTAGGATTTGGGTTAGGGTTATTGTTAGCGTTAGGGTTAGGGTTACGGTTACTGTGAGGGTGAGGGTGAGGGTTAGGTTTAGGGTTCAGATGAGGTTTAGGTATAAGGTTAGAGTTAGGGTTAGGGTCACGGTGAGGTTTAGCGTTAGAGTTAGGGTTAGGGTGAGGCTGAAGTTGAGGGTTAGGGTTAGGATTAATGTTAGGGTTAGGCTTAAGTTGAGGGTAAGTTTGAGGGTGAGGGTTAGGTTTAGGTTTAGGATTCGGATTAGGGTTAGGGTTAGGGTGAGTGTGAGTGTTAGGGATAGGGTTAGTCTTAGGGTTAGGCTGAGGGTGAGGGTGAGGGTTAGGGTGAGGGTCAGGGTGAGGGTGAGGGCTTGGTTGAGCGTGAGGTTTAGGGTTAGGGTTAAGCTTAGACTTAGGTTTAGGCTGAGGCTGAGGGAGAGTTTGAGGGTTATGTTTAGGGTTATGGTTGGGGTTACCCTTAGGATGAGGGTTATGATGAGGATTACGGTTAGCGTGAGGGTTAGGTTGAGGGTGACGGTAAGGGTTAAGGTGAGGGTTAGGCTGAGGGTGAGGGTTACGGTCAGGGTGAGTCTTAGGGTTAGGGTGAGGGTGAAGTTTAGTTTGAGTATTAGTGTTAGGGTTAGTGTGAGGTTTAGGTTGAGGATGAGAGTTAGGGTTTGGTTGAGGGATAATTTGAGGCTGAGGGTTAGGTTTAGGGTGAGGTTTAGTGTTAGGGTGAGACTTAGGGTTAGTGTGAGGGTTAGTGTTAGGGTTAGGGTTAGTGTTAGGGTGAGGGTAATTGTTAGGGTGAGGTTTATGGTTAGGGTGAAGTTTATGTTTAGGATGAGGGTTAGGGTTAGGGTTAGGGTTATTGTTAGGGTTAGGCTTAATGTTATGTTGAGGGTGAGGGTGAGGGTTAGGGTTAGGGTTAGGGTTAGGGTTAGGGTGAGATTTAGGGTTCAGGTTAAGTTTAAGGTTAGGGTGAGGTAGGGTTAGGGTTACCTTGAGTGTGAGGGTTAGGGTTAGGTTGAGGGTTATTGTTAGGGTTAGGTTTAGGGTGAGGTTAGGGTTAGAGTTAGGGTTAGTGTTAGGATCAGGGTAGGTGTTAGGGTGAGGGTTTTGGTTAGGGTGAGGGTTATGGTTAGGTTGAGGGTTAGGATTACGATTAGGGTTATTGTTAAGGTTAGGTTTAGTGTTACGTTTACAGTGAGGGTGTGGGTGAGGTTTAGGGTTATAGTGATGTTTAATGTTTGGGTTCGGGTTAGAGTTAGGGTTAGGGTGAGGGTGAGGTTTAGAGTTAGATTTAGGGTTAGGGTGAGGGTTAGATTGAGGGTTAGGTTTAGGTTTAGGCTTAACGTTAGGCTGAGGGCGAGGTTGGGGGTGAAGGTTAGGGTTACGGTGAGGGTTACGTTAACGGTTAGCGGGAGGGTTAGGATGAGGGTTAGGGTTAGGATTGGGGTTAGGGTGAGAGCTAGGGTGAAGTTGAGGTGAAGGGTTAGGGTTAGGGTGAGGGTTAGGGTTAGGGTGAGAGTTAGGGTTCGGGTTAAGTTTAGGGTTTGGTTGAGGGTTAGGATAAGGGTTATGGTGAGGGTGAGGGTTAGGGTTAGGTTGAGGGTTAGGGTTAGCATTAGGGTTAGGGTGAGGGTGAGGGTGAGGGTTAGGGTTAGTGTTAGGATGAGGATTAGGTTTAGGATTAGGGTTAGGGTGAGGGCTAGTGTAAGGGTGAGGTTTAGGGTTAGGGTTAGTGTGAGGTTTAGGGTTAGGGTTATGGTTAGGGTTAGGCTGAGGGTGAGGGTTACGGTAAGGGTGAGGTTTAGGGTTAGGGTGAGGGTTAGGTTAAGGGTTAGGGTGAGGTTGAGGGTTAGATTGAGGATTAGTGTTAGGGTTAGCGTGAGGTTTAGGGTGAGGATGAGGGTTAGGCTTAGGTTGAGGGCTAGGTTGAGGGTGAGCTTTAGGGTTAGTGTTAGGGTGAGGTTTAGGGTTAGGGTCATGATTAGGGTTAGTGTGAACGTTAGTGTTAGCGTTAAGGTTAGTGTTAGGGTGAGGGTAAATATTAGTGTGTGGGTTAGGTTTAGAGTTAGGGTTAGGTTGAGGTTTATGTTTAGGGTTAGGGTTAGAGTTAGGCTTAGGTTGAGGGTGAGATTTAGGGTTAGAGTTAGGGTTAGTGTTAGTGTTAGGGATACGGTGTGGGTTATGATTAGGGTTAGGCTTCGGCTTAGGCTTTGCTTAGGCCAAGCATGAGGGGGAGTGTTAGGGTTGAGGTTAGAGTGAGGGTTAGGGTTAGGTTTAGGGTTTGGGTTAGGGTTAGGTTTAGGGTTAGGGTTAGTGTTAGGGTTAGGGTTAGGGTTAGGGTTACAGGGAGGGTTAGGGTTAGGGTTAGGGATAGGCTTAGGGTTAGACTGAGGGTGAGGGTGGGGGTGAGGATTAGGGTTAGATTTAGGGTTAGGGTTAGGGTTATTGTTAGGGTTATGGTTAGGGTTAAGTTTGCAGTGAGGGTGAGGCTGAGGATGAGGGTTATTGTTAGGGTTAGGGTTAGGGTTAGTGTGATTGTTAGGGATAGGTTTAGAGTTACTGTGAGGTTGAGGTTGAGGGTGAGGTTTAGGGTTAGATTGAGATTTAGGGTTAGGGTTAGGATTAGGGTTAGGGTGAGGGTGAGGTTTATGATTAGAGTTAGTGTTTGGGGATGGGTTTGGGTGAAGTTTAGAGTTAGGGTTAGTGTTAGGGTTAGGGTGAGGGTGAGGGTTAGTTTGAGGTTTAGAGATAGGGTTAGGTTTAGGATTAGGGTTAGGGTGAGAGTAAGTGTGAGGGTTAGTGTGAGGGTTAGGTTTAGTCTTAGAGTTAGGCTAATGGTGAGGGTGGGGTGAGGATTAAGATTAGGGTGATGGTTAGGGTTATGGTTAGTGTTATTTTTAGGGTTAGGGTTAGAATTCCGGTGAGGGTGAGGTTGTGGTTGAGTGTTAGGATTAGGGTGGGGTTTAGGGTGAGGGTTTGGGTTAGGTTGAGGGTGAGATTTAGCTTTACAGATAGGGTTAGGGGGAGGGTTAGGGTTAGGTTTAGGGTTGGGTTGAGGGCTAGGGTGAGGGTGAGGTTTAGCTTAGGGTTAGGGTGAGGTTTAGGGTTAGGGTTAGGTTGAGGGTGAGATTTAGAGTTAGGGTTAGCGTGAGGCTGAGGTTGAGGGTTAGGGATAGGTTTAGTGTTAGAGTTAAGTTTAGGTTGAGGGTTTGGTTGAGGTTGAGGGTTAGGCTTAGGGTTACAATTAGGATTATGGTAAGGGTTAGGGTGAATATGACAGTTAGGGTTAGGGTTAGGCTTAGGCTTAGGGTTAGGCTGAGGGTGAGGGTGAGGGTGAGGGTGAGGGTTACGGTTAGGGTGAGGGTTAAGGTTAGGGTTAGGGTGAGAGTTAGGGTTCGGTTAAGTTCAGGGTTAGGGTCAGGGTGAGGGTTAGGGTTATGGTGAACGTGAGGATTAGGGTTAGTTTGAGGGTTAGGGTTAGGGTTAGGGTGATGGTTAATGTTAGGGTTAGGGTGAGGGTTAGGATGAGGCTTAGGTTTAGAATTAGGGTTAGAGTGTGGGCTAGGTTGAGGGTCAGTGTTATGGTTAGTGTTAGATTAAGTTTTAGGGTTAGGGTTAGGGTTAGGTTGAGAGTTAGGTTGAGGATTAGGGTTACAGTGAGTGTGAGGGTTAGGGTTAGGGTGAGGGTTAGTGTTAGAATTAGGGTTAGGGTTAGCATTAAGTTTAGGGTGAGGGTGAGTGTTAGGATTAGGGTTAGTGTTAGGGTTAGGTTTAGGGTTAGGATTAGTGTTATTGTTAGGGTTAGAGTTAGAATTATGGTGATGGTGAAGCTGAGGGTGAGGGTGAGGATTAGGGTTAGGGTTAGGGTGAGGTTTAGGGTGAGGGTTAGGTTGAGGTTTAGGTTTATGGTTAGGGTTATGCTTAGGAATAGGTTTAGTGTGAGTGTGAGTGTGAGAGTTAGGGTTAATCTTAGGCTTAGGCTTAGAGTTAGGCTGAGTTTGAGGTTTTGGGAGAGGATTATGGTTAGGGTTAATCTTAGGCTTAGGCTTAGGGTTAGGCTGAGCTTGAGGTTGAGGGTGAGGGTTAGGGTTAGTGTGATGGTTAGGTTTACTGTTAGGGTGAGGGTTAGGATGATATTTAGAGTTACGGTGAGGATGATCGTAAAGGTAAAGGTGAGTTTTAGGCTGAGGGTGATGGTAAAGATAAGTGTGAGTGTTAGTGTTAGGTTTAGGGTTAGGGTAAGAGTTAGGGTAAGTGTTAGGGTGAGCGTTAGATTGAGGATTAGGGTTAGGTTAGGTTTATTGTTAGGGTCAGGGTTAGGGTTGCGGTTATGGTGAGTGTGAGGGTGAGGATTAGGGTTAGGGTTAGGGTGAGGTTTAGTGTTAGGGTTAGGGTTAGAGTTACTGTTAGCGTGAATGTGAGTTTTAGGTGTAGAGTTAGAGTGAGGGTGCGGGTTAGGGTCAGCGTTAGGGTTAGGGTGCGGGTTCGTGTGTGGGTAACGGTAAGGGTAAAGGTGAGGGTTAGGCTGAGGATGAGGGTTACGGTAAGAGTGAGTGTTAGGGTTAGGTGGAGGTTTAGTGTTAGGGTTAGGGTGAGGGTCAGGGTTAGATTGAGGATTAGTATCAGGGTTAGTGTGAGGTTTAGGGTGAGGATGAGGGTTAGGGTTAGGGTGAGGTCTACAGTGAGTGTGAGGGTTAGGGTTAGTGTTATGGTGAGGTTTAGGGTTAGAGTGATGGTTAGGGTTAGTGTGAGCCTTAGTGTTTTTGTTAGGGTTACTGTTAGGGTGAGGGTAAGTTTTAGGGTGAGGGTTAGGGTAAGGGTGAATGTAATGGTTAGGGTGAGGGTTAGGGTTAGGTTTAGGTTTATTGTTAGGGGTAGGGTTAGGGTTAGAGTTAGGGAATGGGTGAAGGTGAGATTTAGGGTTAGACTTAGAGTTAGTGTTAGGGTTAGGGTTAGGGTGAGGGTTAGGGATACGGTTAGGTTTAGGATTATTCTTAGGCTTAGGCTTAGGCCCAGCATGAGGTTGAGGGTTAGATTTAGGGTTAGGGTGAGGGTTAGGGTTAGGGTTAGAGTGAGGTTTAGGATGAGGTTTAGTGTTAGGAGTAGGGTTAGGGTGAAGGCTAGGGTGAGGGTAAGGGTGAGGGTTAGGGTTAGGGAATGGGTTAGGTTTAGGATTAGGGTTAGTGTGAGGGTGTTTGTGAGGGTTAGGGTTAGAGTTAGGGTTAGGCTTAGAGGTAGGGTAAGGGTTAGGGTGTGGGTTAGGGTTAGGGTTTGGGTTAGGGTGAGGGTGAGGCTGAGGATTAGGGTTACTTTTAGGGTTAGGGTTAGGGTTAGGTTTAGTGTTATGTTTAGGGTTATGGTTAGGCTTAGGGTTAGGGTTAGGGTGAGGTTTAGGGTTAGTTATAGGGTTAGGGGGAGGGTTAGCATAAGGCTTAGTCATAGGGTTAGTGTTAGGGTTAGGGTGATGGTGAGGGTTAGGTTGAGGTTTAGGTTTAGGGTTAAGATTAGGGTTAGTTTGAGGGTTAGTGTTAGGGTTACGGTTAGTGTTAGGGTGAGGGTAAGTGTTAAGGTGAGGGTTTGGTTTAGGGTGAGGGTTATGGTTAAGGTGAAGGTTAGGATTAGGGTTAGGGTTATTGTTAGGTTTAGGTTTAGGGTTAGGGTTACTGTGAGGGTGAGGTTGAGGGTTAGAGTTATGGTTAGGGTGAAGTTTAGGGTTTGGGTTAGGGTTAATGTGAGGGTTA
Organism: Dipodomys merriami; assembly: GCF_024711535.1. Lineage (NCBI taxonomy): Eukaryota > Metazoa > Chordata > Mammalia > Rodentia > Heteromyidae > Dipodomys > Dipodomys merriami. The sequence goes on from NW_027206102.1 coordinate 2,273,605, forward strand.
GGGTGAGGTTGAGGTTTAGTGATAGAGTTAGGTTTAAGGTCAGGCTTAGTTTGAGGTTTAGGGTTAGGGTGTTAGTGTTAGGGTTAGGGTGAGCGTTAGGGGGAGGGTTAGGGTTAGGGTTATGTTTAGGGTTAGTGTTAGGGTTAGGGTGTGGGTGAGGTTTAGTGATAGAATTAGGGTTACGGTGAGGCTGAGGGTGAGGGTTAGTGTTAGTGTTAGCATTAGGGTGAGGGTTAGGTTTAGGGATAGGGTTAGGATTAGGATTAGGTTTAGGGTTAGGGTAAGTAGGAGGGTTAGGGTTAGGGTTAGGGTAGGCCTTAGGTTTAGACTGAGGGTGAGGGTGAGGGTGAGGGTTAGTTTAGGGTGAGGGTTAAGTTTAGGGTTAGGGTGAGTTTTAGTGTTTAGGGTTAGGGTTAGAGTTAGGGTTATGGTGAGCATGAGGTTCAGGGGTAGATTTAGGTTTGGGGTTAGGGTTATTTTTAGGGTTAGGGTTAGGGTTAGTGTAGAGTTAGGGTTACAGTTAGGGTTAGGGTGAGCATGAGGTTTACGGTTAGAATTAGGATTAGTGTTAGGTTTAGGGGTAGGGTGAGGCTTAGGGTTAGGATTAGGCTTATGCTTAGGCTTAGGCTGAGCATGTGGGTGAGGGTTAGGTTTAGGATTAGGGTGAGTGTTAGGATGAGGTTTAGTGTTAGGATTAGGATTAGGTTGAGGGCTAGGGTGAGGGTTATGGTGAGGGTTAGGTTTAGGCATAGGGTTCGGGTTAGGATTAGGGTTAGGGTTAGGGTTAAGGTGAGGTTTAAGGTTAGGGTTAGGGTTACATTTAGGCTTCGGGTTAGGCTGAGTGTGAGGGTGGAGGTAAGGTTAGAGTTAGTATTAGGATTAGGGTTAGAGTTATTTTTTGTGTTATGGTTAGGGTTAAATTTGCAGGGAGGGTGAGGCTGCGGGTGAGGGTTATGGTTAGAGTTATGGTTAGGTTTAGGGTTAGTGTTATTCTTAGGGTTAGGTTTAGAGTTAAGGTGAGGGTGAGGGTTAGGGTTGGGTTGAGGGTTAGGGTTAGGGTTAGGGTGAGAGATAGGGTTCGGTTAAGTTTAGGGTTAGCGAGAGGGTTAGGGTTAGGGTTAAGGTGAGCGTGAGGGTTAGGATTATGTTTAGCATTAGGGTTATTGTTACTGTTAGGGTTAGAGTTATGGTGAGGGTAAGGGTGAGGGTGAGGGTTAGGCTTAGAGTTGGGGTGAGGTTTCCGATTAGGGTTAGGATTAGGGTTAGGGTGAGAGTGAGGTTTAGTGTTAGATTTAGGGTTAGTTGGAGGATTAGGTCGAGGGTTAGGGTTAGGGTTAGTGTTCAGGATAAGGTTAGGGTGAGGGTTAGGTTGAGGTTTAGTGTTAGGGTTATGTTTAGGATTAGGGTTAGGGTGAGGGTGAGGGTGAGGGTTAGGGTTAGGTTTACGCTTAGGGTTAGGCTGAGGGTGAGGGTGGGGATGAGGAGTAGAGTTAGGGTGATCGTTAGGGTTAGGGTTAGGGTGAGGGTTAGGGTTAGGACTAGGGTTAGGATGAGGGCTAGGATGAGGGTGAGGGTTAGGGTAAAGTTTAGGGTTAGGCTTAGGCTTAGCGTTAGGCTGTGCATGAGATTGAGGGTGAGGGTTATGGTTAGGGTTAGTGTGAGGTTTAGTGTTAGGGTTAGTGTGGAGGAGATGGTAAGGGTAAAGATGATGGTTAGGTGGAGGGTGAGGTTTACGGAAAGGGTGAGGGTTAATGTTAGGGTGAGGGTTAGGTTTAGGGTTATGATTAGGGTTAGGATGAGGTTTAGGTTTAGATTTAGGGTTAGGGTGATGCAGAAGTTGAGAGTTATGGTTAAGATTAATGTTAGGGTTAGGCTTAAGGTGAGGGTTAGGTTGAGGGTGAAGGTTAGGTTTAGGGTTAGGATTAGCATTAGGGTTAGTGTTACGGTGAGTGTGAGGGTTAGGGTTAGGCTTAGGGTTAGGCTGAGGGTGAGTGTGAGGGTTAGGGTTAGGGTTAGGCTTAGGGATAGGGTTAGGTTTAGGATTAGGGTTAGGGTTACAGTGATGGTGAGGGTTATGGTTAGGGTTAGGGCTAAGCTTATTGTTAGTGTTATGGTTAGGGTTAAGTTTGTGGTGAGGGTAAGGCTTAGGGTGAGGGTTATGGCTATGTTTAGGGTTAGGGTTAGGGTTAGAGTTACAGTGAGGTTGAGGGTGATGGTGAGGTTTAGCCTTAGTGTGACCTTTAGGTTGAGGTTTAGGGTTATGGTTAGTGTTAGGGTGAGGGTGAGGGTTAGGTTGAGGTTTAGGGATAGGGTTAGGTTTATGATTAGGTTTAGGGTGAGGGTGAGTGTGAGGTTTAGGGTGAGGGTTACGGTGATGGTAAGTGTTAGGGTGAGGATTTGGTTTAGGGTGCGGGTTATTTTTAGGGTGAGGGTTTGGATTAGTGTTAGGGTGAGTTTTAGGATTTGAGTAAGTGTTAGAGTGAGGGTGAGGGTTAGGGTGAGGTTTAGGGTTAGAGTTAGGGTTCTGGTGAGGGTTAGGTTGAGGTTTAGAGTTAGTATTAGGGTTAGGGTTACGGTGAGAGTTAGGGGGTGGGTTAGGGTTATGGTTAGTGTTAGCGTTAGGGTTACGGTGAGGGTGAAGTTTAAGTTTAGAATTTGGGTTAGGATGAGGCTGACGGTGAATGTGAGGATTCGGGTTAGGGTTAGGATTTGGATTAGGGTTATGGTTAGGGTGAGTGTGAGGGTTAGGGTTAGGGTTAGGTTTAACGTTAGGTTTAGGCTGAGGGTGAGAGTGAGGTTTAGTGTTAGTTTGAGGGTTAGGGTTATGGTTAGGGTGTGGTTTAGTGTTAGGGTTATTGTTAGGGTTAGGGTTATGGTGAGGGTGAGGTTTAGATTGAGGATTAGTGTTAGGGTTAGTGTGAGGTTTAGGGTGAGGATGAGAGTTAGGTTTAGGGTGAGGGCTAGGGTGAGGGTAAGGTTTAGGTTTAATGTTAGGGTGCGGTTTAGGGTTAAGGTGATGATTAGGGTTAGTGTGAGGGTTAGTGTTAGAATGAGGGTAAGTGTTAGGGTGAGGGTTAGGGTTAGCGTTATTGTTAGCGTTAGGGTTAAGGTTATGGTTACTGTGAGGGTGAGGGTGACAGGGTTATGTTTCAGATGAGGTTTAGGGATAGGGTTAGGGTTAGGTTTAGGGTGAGTTTTAGGGTTAGAGTTAGGGTTAGGGTGAGGCAGAAGTTGAGGGTTAGGGTTAGGATTAGTGTTCGGGTTAGGCTTAAGGTGAGGGTTAGGTTGAGGATGAGGGTTAGGTTTAGGGTTAGGATTAGGATTAGGGTTAGTGTTAGCGTGAGTGTGAGGGTTAGGGTTAGGTTTAGGGTGAGGGTTAAAGTTAGGATTAGGGTGAGTTTTAGTGTTTGGGTTAGGGTAGAGTTAGTGTTAGGGTGAGCATGAGGTTCAGGGGTAGATTTAGGGTTGGGGTTAGGGTTATTTTTAGGGTTAGAGTTAGGGTTAGTGTTAGGGTTAGGGGTAGGGTGAGGGTTAGGTTTAGCATTAGGCTTAGGCTTAGGCTTAGGCCAAGCATGAGGGTTTAGGGTTAGTGTGAGAGTTAGGATGAGGTTTAGGGTTAGGATTAGGGTTAGGTTGAGGGCTAGGGTGAGGGTTATGGTGAGGGTTAGGTTTAGGCATAGGGTTAGGTTTAGGATTAGGGTTAGGGTTAGGGTTGTGGTGAGGTTTAGGGTTAGGGTTAGGGTTAGGGTTACATTTAGTCTTCGGGTTAGGTTGAGGGTGAGGGTGGGGGTGAGGTTAGAGTTACTATTAGGGATAGGGTTAGGGTTATTTTTAGTGTTATGTTTAAAGTTAAATTTGCAGTGAGGGGCAGGCTGCGGGTGAGGGTTATGGTTAGAGTTATGGTCAGGTTTAGGGTTAGTGTTATTCTTAGGGGTAGGTTTAGATTTAAGGTGAGGGTGAGCGTTAGGGTTGGGGTGAGGTTTAGGGTTAGGGTTAGGGAGAGATTTAGGGTTTGTTTAAGTTTAGGGTTAGCGAGAGGGTTAGGGTTAGGGTTAAGGTTAGCATGAGGGTTAGAATTTTGGTTAGGATTAGTGTTATTGTTACTGTTAGGGTTAGAGTTATGGTGAGGGTGAGGGTGAGGGTTAGGCTTAGAGTTCGGGTGAGGTTTAGGGTTAGGGTTAGGATTAGGGTTATGCTGAGGTTGAAGTTTAGAGTTAGATTTAAGGTTAGTTGGAGGATTAGGTCGAAGGTTAGGTTTAGGGTTAGTGTTTGGGATAAGGTTAGGGTGAGGGTTAGGTTGAGGTTTAGTGTTAGGTTAGGTTTAGGATTAAGGTTAGCGTGAGGGTGAGTGTGAGGGTTAGGTTTAGGCTTATGCTTAGGGTTGAGGGTGAGGGTGGGGGTAAGGATTAGGGTTAGGGTGATCATTAGGGTTAGGTTTAGGGTGAGGGTTAGGGTTAGGATTAGGGTTAGGGTGAGTGCTAGGGTGAGGGTGAGGGTTAGGGTAAGGGTTAGGCTTAGGCTTAGCATTAGGCTGAGCGTGAGGTTGAGGGTGAGGGTTATGGTTAGGGTTAGGGTGAGGTTTAGTGTTAGGGTTAGTGTGGAGGAGATGGTAAGGGTAAAGTTGATGGTTAGGTGGAGGGTGAGGGTTACGGTAAGGGTGAGGGTTAATGTTAGGGTGAGGGTTAGGGTGAGGGTTATTGTGAGGGTGAGGGTTAGATAGAGATTTAGTGTTAGGGTTAGTGTGAGGTTTAGGGTGAGGATGAGAGTTAGGGTTAGGGTGAGGGCTAGGGTGAGGGTAAGGTTTAGGGTAAGTGTTAGGGTGAGTTTTAGGGTTAAGGTGATGATTATAGTTAGTGTGAGTGTTATTGTTAGGGTTAGGGTTACTGTTAGGGTGAGGGTAAGTGTTAGGGTGAGGGTTAGGGTTATGGTTAGCGTTATTGTTAGCATTAGGTTTAGGGTTAAGGTTACTGTGAGGGTGAGGGTGAGGGTTAGGGTTATGGTTTGGATGAGGTTTAGGGATAGGGATAGGGTTAGGGTTAGGGTTAGGTTGAGGTTTAGGGTTAGATTTAGGGTTAGGGTGAGGCAGAAGTTGAGGGTTGGTGTTAGGATTAATGTTAGGGTTAGGCTTAAGTTGAGGGTTAGGTTGAGGGTGAGGGTTAAGTTTAGGGTTAGGATTAGGATTAGGGTTAGGGTTAGGGTTAGTGTGAGGGTTAGGGTTAGTGTCAGGCTTAGGGATAGGCTGAGGGTGAGGGTGAGGGTGAGCGTTAGGGTGAGTGTTATGGTTAGGGTTATGGGGAGGGTTAGGATTAGGTTTTGGTTTAGGATTAGGGTTAGGGTGAGGGCTAGGGTGAGGGTGAGGTTTAGGGTTAGGGTTAGGGTGAGGTTTAGGTTTAGTTTTAGGGTTAGGGTGAGGGTGAGGTTTAGGGTTAGATTTAGGGTTAAGTTGAGGCTGAGGGAGCGGGGTAGGGTTAGGGTTAATTTTTGGATTAGGGTAAGGGATAGGGTGAGTGTGAGGGTTAAGTTTAGGGTTAGGGTTAGGCTTAGGGTTATGCTGAGGTTGAGGGTGAATGTGAGGGTTAGGGTTAGGGTGAGGGTGAGGGTTAGGTTTAGGGTTAGGGTGAGTGCTAGGATGAGGTTTAATGTTAGGATTAGGTTTAGGGTGAGGGTTAGTCTGAGGGTTATGGTGAGTTTTAGGTTTAGGCATAGGGTTAGGTTTAGGATTAGCGTTAGGTTGAGGGTGAGTGTGAGAGTTAGGGTTAGGGTTAGGCTTAGGGATAGGTTTAGGTTTAGGATTAGGGTTAGGGTTAGGGTTACGGTGAGTGTAACAGTTAGGGTTAGGGCTAGGGTTATTGTTAGTGTGATGGTTAGGGTTAAGTTTGTGGTGAGGGTAAGTCTTAGGGTGAGGGTAAGAGTTATGTTTAGGGTTAGTGTTAGTGTTAGATTTAGTGTTATTCTTAGGTTTAGGGTTAGAGTAACAGTGAGTTTGAGGGTGACGGTGATGGTTAGGGTTAGTGTGACCTTTAGGTTGAGTTGTAGGTTTAGGGTTAGGGGTAGGTTGAGGGTGAGGTTTAAGGTTATAGTTAGGGTTAGGGGGAGTATTAGGGTGAGGTTTAGGGTTAGGGTTAGTGTTAGGGTGAGGGTGAGGGTTAGGTTGAGGTTTAGGGATAGGGTTAGGTTTAGGATTATGATTAGGGTGAAGGTGAGTGTGAGGTTTAGGGTGAGGGTTAGGGTGATGGTAAGTGTTAGTGTGAGGGTTAGGTTTAAGGTGAGGGTTATGGTTAGGGTGAGGGTTTGGATTAGGGTTAGGGTGAGTTTTAGGATTTGAGTGTTAGAGTGAGGGTGAGGGTGAGGTTGAGGTTTAGGGTTAGAGTTAGGGTTCTGGTGAGGGTTAGGTTGAGGTTTAGGGTTAGTGTTAGGGTTAGGGTTACAGTGAGAGTTAGAGGGAGGTTAAGGGTTAGGGTTAGGGTTATGGTTAGTGTTAGCGTTAGGGTTAGGTTGAGGGTGAATTTTAGGTTTATAATTAGGGTTAGGGTGAGGCTGAGGGTGAAGGTGAGGATTAGGGTTAGGGTTAGGATTTGGATTAGGGTTAGGGTTAGGGTGAGTGTGAGGGTTAGGGTTAGGGTTAGGGTTAGCCTTAGGTTTAGGCTGAGGGTGAGGGTGAGGGTGAAGTTTAGGGTTAATTTGAGGGTTAGGGTTAGGGTTAGGGTGAGGTTTAGTGTTAGTGTTAGGGTTAGGGTTATGGTGAGGTTGAGGTTTAGATTGAGGATTAGTGTTAGGGTTAGTGTGAGGCTTAGGGTGCAGATGAGATTTAAGCTTAGGGTAAGGGCTAGGGTGAGGGTAAGTTTTAGGGTTAGTGTTATGGTGAGGTTTAGGTTTAAGGTGATGATTAGGGTTAGTGTGAGGGTTAGTGTTAGGGTGAGGGTAAGTGTTAGGGTGAGGGTTAAGGTTAGGGTTATTTTTAGCGTTAGGGTTAGGGTTACAATTACTGTGAGGGTGAGGATAACCCTCACGGTTACTGTTATGGTTTGGATGAGGTTTAGGGATAGGTTAAGGGTTAGGGTTAGGGTGAGGTTTAGGTTTAGTGTTAATTTTAGGGTGAGGGTGAGGATTAGGGTTAGAGTTAGGGTTAAGTTGAGGCTGAGTGTGCCGGGTAGGGTTAGTGTTAGTTATAGGATTAGGGTAAGGGATAGGGTGAGTGTGAGGGTTAAGTTTAGGGTTAGGGTTAGGCTTAGGGTTATGCAGAGGTTGAGGGTGAATGTGAGGGTTAGGGTTAGGGTGAGGGTGAGGGTTAGGTTTAGGGTTAGCGTGAGTGCTAGGATGATGTTTAGTGTTAGGATTAGGGTTAGGGTGAGGGTTAGTCTGAGGGTTATGGGGAGTTTTAGGTTAAGGCCTAGGGTTAGGTTTAGGATTAGCGTTAGGTTGAGGGTGAGTGTGAGAGTTAGGGTTAGGATTAGACTTAGGGATAGGGTTAGGTTTTGGATTAGGGTTAGGGTTAGGGTTACGGTGAGGGTTAGAGTTAGGGTTAGGGCTAGGGTTATTGTTAGTGTTATGGTTAGGGTTAAGTTTGTGGTGAGGATGAGGCTTAGGGTGAGGTTAAGTGTTATGTTTAGGGTTAGGCTTAGGCTTAGGTATAGTGTTATTGTTAGGTTTAGGGTTAGAGTTACAGTGAGTTAGAGGGTGACGGTGAGGGTTAGGGTTTGTGTGACCTTTAGGTTGAAGTGTAGGTTTAGGGTTAGGGGTAGGTTGAGGGTGAGGTTTAGGGTTAGAGTTAGGGTTAGGGGGAGTGTTAGGGTGAGGTTTAGGGTTAGGGTTAGTGTTAGGGTGAGGGTGAGGGTTAGGTTGAGGTTCAGGGATAGGGTTAGGTTTAGGATTAGGGTTAGGGTGAGGGTGAGTGTGAGGTTTAGGGTGAGGGTTAGGGTGATGGTAAGTGTTAGGGTGAGGGTTTGGTTTAGGGTGAGGGTTATGGTTAGGGTGATGGTTTGGATTAGGGTTAGGGTGATTTTAACGATTTGGGTAAGTGTTAGAGTGAGGGTTAGGGTGAGGGTGAGGTTTAGGGTTAGAGTTAGGGTTCTGGTGCGGGTTAGGTTGAGGTTTAGGGTTAGTGTTAATGTTAGTGTTACGGTGAGAGTTAGGGGGAGGGTTAGGGTTAGGGTTATGTTTAGTGTTAGCGTTAGGGTTAGGGTGAGCGTGAAGTTTAGGTTTAGAATTAGGGTTAGGGTGAGCCTGAGGGTGAAGGTGAGTAATAGGTTTCGGGTTAGGATTTGGATTAGGGTTAGGGTTAGGGTGAGTTTGAGGGTTAGGGTTAGGGTTAGGGTTAGCCTTAGGTTTAGGCTGAGGGTGAGGGTGAGGGTGAGGGCTAGGGTTCGTTTGAGGGTTAGGTTTAGGGTTAGGGTGAGGTTTAGTGTTAGGGTTAGGGTTAGATTTAGCGTTAGGGTGAGGCTGAGGTTTAGGTGTAGAGTTAGGGTTAGGCTGAGGATTAGGGTGAGTGTTAGGGTTACGGCGAGGGTGATGGTTAGGTTTAGGGTGGGAGTTAGGGTTCGGTTAAGTTTAGGGTTAGAGTGAGGGTTAGGGTAAGTGTTACGGTGAGCGTGAGGGTTAGTGTTAAGTTCAGGGTTAGGGGTAGGGTTAAGGTGAGGGTTAGTGTTAGAGTTAGGGTTAGGTTGAGTGTTAGGTTGATGTTGAGGGTTAGGCTTATGATTACGATTAGAATTAGGGTAAGGGTTAGGGTGAGTGTGATGGTTAGGGTTACGGTTAGGGTTAGTCTTAGGCTTAGGCTGTGGGTGAGGTTGAGGGTGAGGGTTAGGGTTAGTGTGAGGGTTACGGTTAGTGTTAGGATGAGAGTTAGGGTTCGGTTAAGTTTAGGGTTAGAGTGAGGGTTAGTGTTTTGTTTAGGGTTAGTGTTAAGGTGATGTTTAGGATTAGGGTTAGAATTAGTGTTCTTATTGAGGTTAGGGTTAGGGTTATGGAGAGGGTGAGGGTGAGGGTGAAGTTGAGGGTTAGGGTTAGGGTTAGGGTGAGTTTAGGGTTAGGATTAGGGTTATGGTGACGGTGAGGTTTAAAGTTAGATTTAGGGTTAGTTGGAGTGTTAGGTCCAGGGTTAGTGTTAGGGTTCTTGTTAGGGTTAGGTTTTGGGTGAGGGTTAGGTTGAGGTTTAGTGTTACGGTTAGGGTTAGGGTTAGGATTAGGTTTAGGCTGAGCATGAGGGTGGGGGTGAGGATTAGGGTTAGGGTGATGGTTAGGTTTAGGGTTAAGGTGAGGGTTAGGATTAGGATTAGGGTTAGGGTGATTGCTAGGGTGAGGGTCAGTGTTAGGTTAAGTGTTAGGCTTAGGGATAGGTTTAGGCTGAGCGTGAGGTTGAGGGTGAGGGTTAGGGTTAGGTTGATGGTTAGGTTTACAGTTCAGGTGAGGGTTAGGATGAGGTTTAGGGTTAGGGTGAGGATGATGGTAAGAGTTAAGTTGAGGGTTAAGCTGAGCGTGACGGTTAAGATAAGGGTGAGGTTAAGGGTTAGGTTTAGGGTTAGGGTGAGGGTTAGATTGGGGATTAGGGTTAGAGTTAGGGTTAGTGTGAGGTTTAGGGTGAGGATGAGTGTTAGGGTTAGGGTGAGGGTCTAGGGTTAGAATTAGGTTTAGGGTGAGGTCTAGGGTGAGGGTGAGGGTTAGAGTTAGGGTTTGGGTTAGGATGAGGTTTAGCATTAGGGTGATGGTTAGGGTTAGTGTTAGGGTCAGTGTTAGGGTTAGGGTTAGTGTTATGGTTAGGGTAAGTGTTAGGGTGATCTTTAGGGTTTGGGTGAGGGTTATCGTTAGTGTGAGGGTTAGATTGGGGATTAGGCTTAGAGATAGGGTTAGTGTGAGTTTTATGGTGAGGATGAGTGTTAGGTTTATGGTGAGGGTTAGGGTTAGGGTTAGGGTTAGGGTTAAGGTTAGGGTGAGGGTTAGGTTGAGGTTTAGGTTTAGGGTTAGGGTTAGGGTTAGGATTAGGGTTAGGGTGAGTGTGAGTGTGAGGGTTAGGGTTAGGGTTTGGCTTAGGCTTAGGGTTAGGCTGAGGGTGAAGTTGAGTGTGAGGGTTAGGGACAGGGTTAGGGTGAGGTTTGGTGTTAGGGTAAGGGTTAGAGTTAGGGTTAGCGTGAGGATGAGGTTTAGGGGTAGAGTTAGGGTTAGGGTGAGGGTGAGGGTTTGGGTGAGGGTTGCGGTGCGGGTGACAGTAAGGGTAAAGATGAGGGTTAAGCTGAGGGTGAGAGTTACGGTAAGGGGGAGGGTTAGGGTTAGGGTTAGGGTTTGGGTTAGGGTTAGGGTTATTGTGAGGGTTAGATTGAGGGTTAGTGTTAGGGTTAGTGTGAGGTTTAGGGTGAGGATGAGGGTTAGGTTTAGGGTGAGGGCTAGGGTGAGGGTGAGGGTTAGGGTTAGTGTTAGGGTGATTTTAAGGGTTAGGGTGATGTTTAGGGTTAGTGTGAGCGTTAGTGTTAGCGTTAGGGTTAGTGTTAGGGTGAGGGTATATGTTAGGGTGAGGGTTAGTTTTAGGGTTAGGTTTAGGTTTAGGGTCAGAGTTAGAGTTGGGCTTATTGTGAGGTTGACATTTAGGGTTAGAGTTAGGGTTAGTGTTAGGGTTAGGGATAGGGTGAAGTTTTGGGTTAGGGTTAGGCTTAGGCTTAGGCTTAAGCTTAGGTGGAGCATGAGGAAGAGGGTTAGGGTTCGGGTTAGGGTGAGGGTTAGGGTTAGGTTTAGGGTGAGGGCTAGTATGAGGGTTAAGTTGAGGGTTAGGGTTAGTGATACGGTTAGGTTTAGGATTTGGGTTAGGGTGAGAGTGAGTGTGAAGGTTAGGGTTAAGGATAGGTTTAGGCTTATGGTTAGCGTGAGGATTAGGGTTAGGGTTTGGGTTAGGCTTAGGTTTAGGGTCAGTGTTAGTGTTAGTTTTAGTGTTACTGTTAGGTTTACAGGGAGGGTTAGGGTTAGGGTTAGGCTTAGGGTTAGGCTGAGGTTTAGGGTGGGGGTGAGGATTAGGGATAGGGTTACGGTTAGGGTGAGGATTATTTTTAGTGTTATGGTTAGGGTTAAGTTTGCAGTGAGGGTGAGGCTGAGAGTGAGGGTTAGGGTTAGGATTAGAGTTAGTGTTATTGTTAAGGATAGGGTTAGAGTTACGGTGAAGTTGAGGGTGAGCGTGAGGGTTAGGGTTAGGGTGAGCTTTAGGGTAGGTTTAGGGTTAGGGTTAGGGTGAGGGTGAGGTTTAGGGTTAGAGTTATGGTTTGCGGGAGGATTAGGGTGAGGTTTAGGGTTTGGGTAAGTGTTAGGGGTAGGGTGAGGGTGAGGGTTTGGTTGAGGTTTAAGGATAGGGTTATGTTTAGGATTAGGATTAGGGTGAGCGTGGGTGTGAAGGTTAGGGTGAGGGTTAGGTTTAGGCTTAGCATTAGGCTGAGGGTGAGGGTGGGTGTGAGGATTAGTGTTATTGTTAGGGTTAGGGTTAGAGTTACGGTGAGAGTAAGGGTGCCGGTGAGGGTTAGGGTAGGGTTAGGGTGGTGTTTAGTGTCAGGGTTAGGGTGAGGGTGAGGTTTAGGGTTAGATATAGGCTTAGGGTTAGGGTGAAGGTTAGGGTTAGGGTTTGGTTTAGGGTGAGGTTGAGGCTGAGGATTAGGGTTAGGTTTAGGGTTAGGGTTAGGGTTAGGGTTAGGGTTAGGGTGAGGTTTAGGGTTAGGGTTAGGGTTACATTTAGGCTTCGGTTTAGGCTGAATGTGAGGATGTGGGTGAGGTTAGAGTTAGGATTCGGGTTAGGGTTAGGGTTATTGTTAGTGTTATGGTTAGGGTTAAATTTACAGTGAGGGTGAGGCTGTGGGTAAGGGTTAATTTTACGGTTATGGTTAGGTTTAGGGTTAGTGTTAATCTTAGGGTTAGGGTTAGAGTTACAGTGAGGTTGAGGGTGAGGCTGAGGGTTAGGTTGAGGTTTAGGGTGAGGTTTAGGATTAGGTTTAGGGTTAGGGTTAGGGTGTGGATTAGGTTTAGGCTTAGATTTAGGGTTTGGGTGAGGGTTAGGTTGAGTTTTAGGTTTAGTGTTAGGGTTAGGGTTATGGTGAGAATTAAGGGGAGGGCTGGTATAGGGTTAGGGTTATGGTTAGTGTTAGCGTTAGGGTTAGTGTGAGGGTGAAATTCAGCGTTAGAATTAGTGTTAGGGTGAGGCTGAGGGTGAGGGTTAGGATTTGGATTAGGGTTAGGGTTAGGGTGAGTTTGAGGGTTAGGGTTAGGGTTAGGGTTAGCCTTAGGTTTGGGCTGAGGGTGAGGGTGAGCCTGAGGGTTAGGGTTAGTTTGAGGGTTAGGGTTAAGGTTAGGATGAGGTTTAGTGTTAGGGTTAGTGTTAGATTTAGGGTTAGGGTGAGGGTGAGGTTTAGGGGTAGAGTTAGGGTTAGGATGAGGGTTAGGGTGAGTGTTAGGGTTAGGGGTAGGTTTAGATTTAGCGTTAGAGTGAGGGTGAAGTTTAGGTTTATAATTAGGTTTAGGGTGAGGCTGAGGGAAAAGTGAGGATTAGGTTTAGGGTTATTATTGGGATTAGGTTTAGGGTTAGGGTGAGTGTGAGGGTTAGGTTTAGGCTTAGTGTTAGCCTTAGGTTTAGGCTGAGGGTGAGGGTGAGGGTGAGAGTGAGGGTTAGGGTTAGTTTGAGGGTTAGGGTATAGGGTTAGGGTGAGGGTTAGTGTTAGGGTTAGGGTTAGGTTGTGCGTTAGGTTGAGGTTGAGGGTTAGGCTTAGGATTACTATTAGGATTAGGGTAAGTTTTAGTGTGAGTGTGATTTTTAGGGTTAGGGTTATGTTGAGGTTTAGGTTTAGGGTTAGGGTTAGGGTGAGTTTTTGGGTTAGAGTTAGGGTTAAGTTGAGGCTGAGGGTGCAGAGTAGGGTTAGGGTTAGCATTACGATTAGGGTAAGGGATAGGGTGAGTGTGAGGTTTAGGGTGACGGTTAGGGTGATAGGGTTTTGCTCAGGTTTAGGGTGAGGGTGAGGGTTAGTGTTAGGGTGAGGGTGAGGGTTTGTATTAGGGTTAGGTTGAGTGGTAGGATGAGGTTTACGGTTAGGATTAGTGTTAGGGTAAAGGTGAGGGCTAGTGTGAGGGTTATGATGAGGATTAGGTTTAGGCATAGGGTTAGGTTTAGGATTAGGATTAGGTTGAGGGTGAGTGGGAGGGTTAGGCTTAGGCATAGGGTTAGGTTTAGGATCAGGGTTAGGGTTAGGGTTACTTTGAGGGTTAATGTTATGGTTAGCGCTAGGGTTATTGTTAGTGTTATAGTTAGGGTTAAGTTTGTGGTGAGGGTGAGGCTTAGGGTGAGGGTTATGGTTATGTTTAGGGTTAGGGTTAGGGTTAGAGTTACAGTGAGGTTGAGGGTGAGGGTGAGGTTTAGGGTTAGTGTGACCTTTTGGTTGAGATTTATGGTTAGGTTTAGGGGTAGGTTGAGGGTGAGGTTTTGGATTAGAGTTAGGGTTAGGGTAGTATTAGGGTGAGGTTTAGGGTTGGGGTTAGTGTTAGGGTGAGGGTGAGGGTTAGGTTGAAGTTTAGGGATAGGGTTATTTTTAGGATTAGGGTTAGGGTGAGGGTGAGTGTGAGGTTTAGGGTGACGGTTAAGGTGATGATTAGTGTTAGGGTGAGGGTTTGGTTTAGGGTGAGGGTTATGGTTAGGGTGAGGGTTTGGATTACGGTTAGGGTGAGTTTTAGGTTTTGGGTAAGTAGGTTTTGGGTTAGGTTTAGGGTTAGGTTTAGGGTGAGGATTAGATTGGGGTTTAGGGTTAGAGTTAGGGTTAGTGTGAGGTTTAGGGTGGGGATGAGTGTTAGGGTTAGGGTGAGGTTTAGCGTTAGAATTATGTTTAGGGTGAGGTCTATGGTGATTGTGAGGGTTAGAATTAGGGTTAGGGTTAGGATGAGTTTTAGGATTAGGGTGATGGTTAGGGTTAGTGTTAGGGTTAGGGTTAGTGTTAGGGTGAGGGTAAGTGTTAGGGTGAGGGGTAGCGTTAGGGTGAGGGTTATGGTTAGTGTGAGGGGTAGATTGGTGATTAGGCTTAGAGTTAGGGTTAGTGTGAGTTTTATGGTGAGGATGAGGGTTAGGGTTATGGTGAGGGTTAGGGTTAGGGTTAGGGTTAGGGTTAAGTTTAGGGTGAGGTTTAGTGTTAGGGTGAGGTTTAGGGTTAGGATTAAGGTTAGGATGAGTTGAGTGTGAGGGTTAGGGTTAGGGTTAGGCTTAGGTTTAGGGTTAGGCTGACGGTGAGGGTGAGGGTGAGGGTTAGGGTTCGGGTGAGGGTGAGGGTTAGGGTTTGGTTTAGGGTAAGGGCTAGTGTGAGGTTTAGGTTGAGGGTTAGTGTTAGGGATACGGTTAGGTTTAGGATTTGGGTTAAGGTGAGAGTGAGTGTGAGGTTTACGGTTAGGTTTAGGCTTAGGTTTAGGGAGAGGATTAGGGTGAGGGTTGGGGTTAGGGTTAGGTTTAGGGTCAGGTTCGGGGTGAGGATTAGGGTTAGGTTTAGGGTTAAGGTTAGGGTTATTTTTAGTGTTATGTTCAGGGTTAAGTTTGCAGTGAGGGTGAGGATGAGGGTGAGGATTATGGTTAGGGATAGTGTTAGGTTAATGTTAGGGTTAGTGTTAATGTTAGGGTTAGGGTTAGACTTATGGTATGGTGAGAGTGACGGTGAGGGTGATGGTTAGGGTTAGGTTTAGGGTGAGGTTTAGAGTTAGGGTTAGGATTAGGGATAGGATGAGGGAGACATTTAGGGTTAGAGTTAGGTTGAGGGGGAGGATAAGGGTGAGGGTTAGAGTTAGGGCTAGTGTTAGGGTTAGCATTAGGTTTAGGGTTACAGTAAGATTGAGGTTTAGGGTTATGCTTAGGTTTAGGGTTATGATTAGGGATAGGGTGATTGTGAGGGTTAGGGTTAGGATTAGGCTTAGGCTAAGGGTTAGGCTGAGGGTGAGGGTGGGTGTGAGGATTAGGCTTAGGGTGATGGTTAGCCTTATGGTTAGGGTGAGAGTTAGGATGAGGGTTAGGGTTAGGATTAGGATTAGGGTGTGGGCTAGGGTGAGGGGAGGGTTAATGTTAGGGTTAGGCTTAGGCATACTTTTAGGCTGAGGGTGATGGTGAGGGTGAGGGGTAGGGTTATGGTGATGGATAGGGTTAGGGTTACAGTGAGGGTTAGGCTGAGGGTTCCGGTTAGGGTGAGGGTTACAATGATCGTGTCAGTAAGAGTAAAGTTGAGGGTTGGGCTAAGGGTGAGGGTTACGTTAAGGGTGAGGGTTAGTGTTACGTTGAGGGTTATGGTAAGGTTTAGGGTTAGGGTTAGGGTTAGATTGGGGATTAGGGTTAGGGTAATTGTGAGGCTTAGGGTGTGGATGAGAGTTAGGGTTAGAATTAGGGTTTGGGTGAGTTTTAGAGTGAGGGTAAGTGTTAGGGTTAGGGTTAAGTTTATGGTGAGGTTTAGGGTGAGGGGTAAGTTTAGGTTTAGGGTGAGGGTTAGGTTTAGTATGAGGGTTATGGTTAGGGTGAGGGTGAGGGTGAGGGTAAGGGTTATGGTGAGGGTTACAGTGAGGGTGAGGTTTAGGGTTAGGATTTGGGATAGGGTTAGGTATAGGCTGAGATTGAGGGTGAGGGAGACAGTGAGGTTTAGGGTTAGGGTTATGTTTAGGGTGAGGTCTAGGGTGAGGGTGAGGGTTAGGGTGAAGGTGAGGGTGCTGGTGAGGGTCTTGGTTTGGTAATGGTTAGGGTTAGCTTCAGGATTAGTTGAGGGTTAGGGTAAGGGTGAGGTTGAGGTTTAGGGTGTGGGTGAGAGTTAGGGTTAGGGTGAGGGTTCGGGTGATGGTGATGTTTAGGGTTAGGTAGAAGGTTAGGGTTAGGGTTAGCTGAGGGTCAGTGTTAGGGTTAGGGTTAGGGTGAGGGTTAGGATTAGGTTTAAGGTTAGGGTGAGGTTTAGGGTGAGGGTGAGGATTAAGGATAGGGTTAGGTTTGTGGTGTGGGTAAGTGATAGCATGAGGGTTCGGCTGAGTGTTTGACTTAGCATTACGGTTAGGGTGAGGGTTAGTTTGAGGATTAGGATGAGTTTTAGGGTTAGTGTGAGGGTTAGGGTTAGGCTTAGCGTGAAGGCGACAGTGAGGGTGACAGTTAGGGTTAGAGTTACGGTGAGGGTTCGGTTAATGTGAGGTTTAGGGTGAGGATGAGATTAAGTGTTAGGATGAGGGTTAGGGTGAGGGTGAGGGTTAGGGTTAGGGTTTGGGTTAAGGTGTGGGTTAGTGTTAAGTTGTGGCTTATGGTTAGGGTGAGGTTTAGGGTTAGGGTTAGAGTTATTCTTACGGTTAGGGTTAGGGTTATGTTTACGGTGAGGGTAAGGGTGAGGTTTAGGTTTGGGGTTAGGATGAGGTTTAGGTTCAGGGTTAGGGTTAGAGTAAGGGTTAGTGTGAGGGTGAGGTTTAGGGTTGGAGTTAGGGTTAGTTTTAGGATTAGGTTTAGGGTGAGCATTAGTGTGAGGGTTAGGGTTAGGCTTAAGCTTAGGCTTAGGTTTAGGCTTAGGCCGAGCATGAGTGTGAGGATTAGGGTTAGTGTTAGGGTGAGGGTTAGGGTGAGGGTTAGGATGAGGTTTAGGTTTAGGATTAGAGTTAGGGTGAGTGCTAGTTTGAGCGTTACTGTGAGGGTTAGGGTTAGGTTTAGGATTAGGTGTAGGTTGAGGGTCAGTGTGAGGGTTAGTGTTAGGGTTAGGGTTAGGCTTAGGCTTAGGGTTAGGGTGAGGGTTAAGGTTAGGCTTTGGTTTTGGGTGAGGGGGAGGTTTAGGGTTAGGGTTAGGGTGAGGGTGAGGGTGAAGGTTAGGGTTAGTGTGAGTGATAGGGTTACGGTGAGGGTTATGGTTAGGGTGAGGTTTAGGGTTAGGATTAGGGTTATTGTTACCATTAGGGTTAGGGTTACGGTTACGGTGAGGGTAAGGGTGAGGGTTAGGGTTGGGGTTAGGATGAGGTTTAGGTTTAGGGTTAGGCTTAGAGTTAGGGTTAGGTTGAGGGTGAGGTTTTGGGTTGGAGTTAGGGTTAGTTTTAGTGTTAGGGTTAGGATGAGGGTTAGGGTTAGGGTTAAGCCTTGTCTTAGGCTTAGGCTTACGCCCAGCATGAGGGTGAGGATTAGGGTTAGGGTTAGGGTGAGGGTTAGGGTTAGGGTAAGAGTGAGTGTTAGGATGAGGTTTAGGGTAAGGATTAGTTTTAGGGTGAGAGCTAGGGTGAGGGTAAGGGTGAGGGTTAGGTTTAGGGATAGGGTTAGGTTTAGGATTAGGGTTAGGTTGAGGGTGAGTGTGAGAATTAGGGTTAGGGTTAGGCTTAGGCTTAGGGTTTTGGTGAGGATTAGGGTTAGGGTTTGCGTTAGGGTGAGGGTGAGGCTGAGGATTAGGGTTAGGTTTAGGATTAGGTTTAGAGTTAGGGTTAGACTGAGGGTGAGGGTGGGGGTGAAGATTAGGTTTAGGGTTAGGGATAAAATTAGGGTTATTTTTAATGTTGTGTTTGGGGTTTAGTTTGTGGTGAGGGTGAGCCTTAGGTTGAGGGTTATGGTTAGGGTTAAGCTTAGTCTTAGGGTTAGGCTGAGGGTGAGGGTGGAGGTGAGGAATAGGTTTTGGGTGATAGGGTGAGTGTTAGGATGAGGCTTAGCGTTAGGATTAGGTTTAGGGAGAGGGCTAGGGTAAGGGTGAGGGTTACGGTTAGGCTTAGGCTTAGGCTTAGGTTGAGGGTGAGGGTGAGGTTTTGGGTTAGGGTGATGGATAGCGTTAGAGTTAGGCTGAGTGTTAGGATGAGGGTTAGGGATAGGGTGAGGGTTAGGGTGAGTGTGACGGTAAGAATAAAGGTGAGGGTTAGGCTGAGGGTGAGTGTTCCCCTAAGGGTGAGAGTTAGGATTAGGTTAAGTGTTAGGGTGAGGGTTAGGGTAAGGGTTAGGGTTAGTGTTAGAGTTAGAGTTAGGGTGAGGGTTAGGAGGAGGGTGAGGGTTAGGTTTAGGTTTAGGATTAGGATTAGGGTTAGTGTTAGGGTGAATGCTTAGGTTGGGCTTAGGGATAGGGTTAGGCTTAACGTTAACCTGAGGGTGAGGGTTAGGTTTAGGATTCGAGTTAGGGTTAGCGTTTGGGTGAGAGTTAGGGTTTGTGTTAATTTCAGGGTTAGGGTGAGGGTTTGGATAGGGTTACGGTGAGTGTTAGGGTTAGGTTTAGGGTGAGCGTCAGGTTTAGGATTAGAGTTAGGGTTAGGGTTATTGTTAGTGTTATGATTAAGGTTAAGTTTACGGTTAGGGTGAGGCTGATGGTGAGGGTTAGGGTTAGGGTTAGGGTGAGGTTTAGGGTGAGGGTTAGAGTTACGGTTAGGGTGAGGGTTTAATTTAGGGTTAGGTTTAGGGTGAGGGTTTGGGTTAGTGTTATTTTTAGGGTTAGGGTTAAAGTTAAGGTGAGGGTGAGGGTTAGGTTTAGATTTAGGGTGAGGGATAGGGTGAGGGTGAGGTTTAGTGTCAGAGTTAGTGTTAGGGGGAGGGTTAGGGGGAGGGATAGGTTTAGGGTTAGTGTTAGGGTTAGGGTGAGGGTTAGGTTGAGGTTTAGGGTTAGTGTTAGGGTTGGATTTAGGATTAGGGTTATGGTGAGGCTGAGTGTGAGGTTTAGGGTTAGGATTAGGCTTAGGCTTAGTGTTAGGCTGAGGGTGAGGGTGGGTTTGAGGATTAGGTTAAGGGTGATGGTTAGGGTTAGGTTTAGGGTTAGGGTTAGGATTAGGGTTAGGGTTACTATTAGGGTTAGGTTGATGTCTAGGGTGAGGGTGAGGGTTAGGGTTAGGAAGAGGGTTAGGCTTATGTTTAGGGTTAGGGTTAGATTTAGGGTTAGGGTGAGAGTGAGGTTTAGGGTTAGAGTTAACTTTTGTGTTAGGGTTAGGGTGAGCATTACTGTGAAGGTTAGGGTTAGGCTTAAGCTTAGGCTTAGGGTTAGGCTTAGGCCGAGCATGAGGGTGAGGGTTAGGGTTAGGGTTAGGGTTAGGATTAGAGTTAGGGTAAGGGTGAGTGTGTATGTTAGGGTTAGGATTAGGGTTAGGCTGAGGGTGAGGTTGAAGGTGAGGGTTAGGGTTAGGGTTAGTGTTAGGGTTAGGTTTAGGGTTAGGGTGAGGGTTAGGGTTAGGGTTAGGATTAGGATTAGGGTTAGGTTTAGGGTTAGTGTGAAGGTTAGGGTTAGGTTTAGGGTTAGGCTTAAGGTTAGCCTGAGGGTGAGGGTGAGGGTGAGGTTTAGGGTTAGGGTGAGGCTTAGGTTTAGGTTTAGGGTGAGGTTTAGTCTTAGGGTAAGGGTTAGAGTTAGGGTTCGTGTTAGTGTTTGGGTTAGGGTGATAGTTAGGGGGAGGGCTAGGGTTAGGGTTAAGGTTAGGGTTAGGTTTAGCGGTAGGGTTAGGGTGAGGGTGAAGTTTAGTGTTAGAATTAGGGTTAAGGTGAGGCTGAGGGTGAGGGTTAGGTTTAGGGTTTGGGTTAGTGTTAGGTTTAGGGTTACGGTGAGGGTGAGAGTGAGGTTGAGGGTTAGGGTTAGGGTTAGGATTAGTATTAGGGTTAGGGTTAGGGTGAGTGTGAGGGTTAGTGTTAGGCTTAGGGTTAGGGTTAGGTTTAGGGTTAGTATTAGGTTTAGGTTTAGGGTTAGGGTGAGGGTTAGGTTGAGGGTTAGGATTAGGATTAGGCTTAGGTTTAGGGTTAGTGTGAGCGTTATGGTTAGGGTTAGGGTTAGGCTTAAGTTTAGGCTGAGGGTGAGGGTGAGGGTGAGGTTTAGGGTTAGGGTGAGGCTTAGGCTTAGGGTTAGGGTGAGGTTTAGTGTTAGGGTAAGGGTTAGAGTTAGGGTTAGTGTTAGTGTTAGGGTTAGGCTGATAGTTAGGGGTAGGGCTAGGGTTAGGGTTAAGGTTAGGGTTAGGTTTAGCGGTAGGATTAGGGTGAGGGTGAAGTTTAGGTTTAGAATTAGGGTTAAGGTGAGGCTGAGGGTGAGGGTTAGGGTTAGGTTTGGGGTTAGTGTTAGGGTTAGGGTTAGGGTGAGGGTTATGGTTAGTGTGAGGGTTAGGGTTAGGGTTAGGATTAGGATTATGGTTAGGGTAGTGTGAGTGTGAGGGTTAGTGTTAGGTTTAGGGTTAGCCTTAGGTTTATGCTGAGGGTGTGCTTGAGTATGAGGTTTAGGTTTAGAGTTATGGTTAGTGTTAGGTTAAGGGTTAGGGTGAGGGTCAGGTTTACAGTTAGGCTTGGGCTTAGGCTTAGGCATAGGCCGAGCATGAGGGTGAGGGTTAGGGTTAGGGTGAGGGTTAGGGTGGGGGTGACCGTAAGGATCAACATGAGGGTTAGGCAGAGGTTGAAGGTTACTGTAAGGGTCAGGGTTAGGGTTAGGGTGAGGTTTCGGGTTCGGGGTAGAGTGAGGGTGAGGGTTAGATTGAGGATTAGTGTTAGGGTTATGGTGAGGTTTAGGGGGAAGATGGGGGTTAGGGATAGGGTGAGGGTGAAGGTTAGGTTTAGGTTTAGGTTTAGGGTTAGTTTGATGGTTAGCTTAGTGTGAGGGTCAGTGTTAGTGTTAGGGTTTGTGTTAGGGTGAGGGTAAGTGTTAAGGTGTGGGTTAGGGTTAGGGTGAGGGTTAAGGTGAGGGTGAGGGTGAAGGTTAGGTTTAGGGTTAGGATGAGGTTTAGGTTTAGGTTTAGGGTTAGAGTTAGGGTTATGGTGAGAGTGAGGTTTAGGTTTAGAGTTAGGGTTAGTGTTAAGTTTAGGGTTAGGGTGAGGGTCAGGTGTAAGGTTAGCCTTTGGCTAAGGCTTAGGCTTAGGCAGAGCATGACGGTGAGGGTTAGGGTCAGGGTTAGGGTGACTTTTAGGATGAGGTTTAGGGTTAGGATGAGGGTTAGGGTGAGGGCTATTGTGAGGGTTACGGTGAGGGTTATGTCTAGGGATATGGTTAGGTTTAGGATTAGGGTTAGGTAGATTGAGTGTGAAGGTTAGGGTTAGGGTTAGGGTTAGGCTTAGGGTTAGGGTGAGGGTTCGGGTTAGGGTTTGTGTTAGCGTGAGGGTGAAACTTAGGATTAGTGTTAGGTTTAGTGTTAGGGTTAGGTTTAGGTTTAGGGTTAGGTATACGGTGAGGGTTAGGCTT
Source organism: Dipodomys merriami (assembly GCF_024711535.1). Taxonomy (NCBI): domain Eukaryota; kingdom Metazoa; phylum Chordata; class Mammalia; order Rodentia; family Heteromyidae; genus Dipodomys; species Dipodomys merriami. The sequence goes on from NW_027206102.1 coordinate 2,294,694, forward strand.
AGGTTTAGGCTGAGGATGAGGGTGGGGTTGAGAATTAGGGTTAGGTTTAGGGTTAGGGTTATTGTTAGTGTTATGGTTAGGGTTAAGATTGCGGTGAGGGTGAGGTTGAGGGTGAGGGATATGGTTAGGGTTAGGGTTAGAGTTAGGGTTAGGGTTTGTGTTATAGTTAGGGTTAGGGTCACAGTGAAGGTGAGGTGGAGGGTGAAGGTGAGGGTGAGGATTAGGGTTAGGGTGCGGTTTAGGGTGAGGTTTAAGTTTAGGGTTGGGGTTAGGGTGAGGGTGAGGTTTAGGTTTAGAGTTAGGGTTAGGGGGAGTGTTAGGATGAGGTTTAGGGTTAGGGTTAGTTTTATTGTTAGGGTGAGGGTGAGTTTTAGGTTTAGGGTTAGGGTGAGGCTTAGGGTTAGTGTCAGGGTGATGTTTAGGGTTAGAGTTAGGGTTAGGGTAAGGCTGTGGGTGTATGTTAGGTTTAGGGTTAATGTTAGGGTTATTGTTAAGTTGAGGGTTAGGGTGAGGGTGAGGGTTAGGGTTAGTGTCAGCATTAGGATTAGGGTTAGGGTTATGGTGAGTGTGAGGTTTAGGGTGAGGGTTAGGCTTAGGCTGAGGGTGAGGCTGAGGGTGAGGGTCAGTGTTAGGGTGAAAGTTAATGTTAGGGTTAGGGGGAGTGTTAGGATGAGGGTTATGGTTAGGGGGAGGTCTAGGTTGAGGGTGAGGTTTATGCTTAGGTTTAGGGTGACGTTTAGGGATAGGGTTAGGGTGAGGATGAGATTTAGGGTTAGAGTTAGGGTTAGGGTGAGGCTGAGGGTGAGGCTTAGGTTTAGGGTTAGTGTTAGGGTTAGGGTTAAGGTGAGGGATAGAGTGAGGGTGAGGGTTAGGGTTAAGTTTAGGAATAGGATTAGGGTTAGGGTTAGGGAGAGTGTGAGGGTTAGTGTTAGGTTTAGGCTTAGGCTTAGGCTTCGACTGAGGCTGAGGCTGAGGGTGAGTGTTAGGCTTAGGGTGAGGGTTAGGTTTAGCGTTAGGGTGAGAGTTAGGGTTTGGGTTAAGTTTAGGGTTAGGATGAGGGGTAGGGTAAGGGTTTCAGTGAGGTTGAGTTTTAGGGTTAAGGTGAGGGTTAGGTTGAGGGTTAGGGTTAGGATTAGGGTGAGGGTGAGGGCTAGGTTGAGGATGAGGTTTAGGGTTAGGGTTAGGGTTAGGGTGAGGTTTAGGGTTAGGGTTAGGGTTATGGTGAAAGTGATTTTTATGGTTAGAGTTAGGGTTAGAGTGAGGCTGATTGTGAGGGTTTGGGTTAGGGTTATTGTTAGATTTATTATTAGGGTGAGGGTGAGGGTGAAAGTTAGGATTAGGCTGAGGCTTAGGGTTAGGGTTAGGGTGAGAGTTAGGGTTCCAGTTAAGTTTGGGTTTAGGGTGAGGGTTAGGGTTAGGCTTACGGTGAGAGTGACGGTTATGATTAGGTTGAGGGTTAGGGTTAGGGTTAGGGCTAGGGTTAGGGTGAGGGTTAGGGTTAGGGTTAGGGTGAGGTTTAGGATGAGGATTAATGTTAGGATTAGGGTTAGGCTGAGGGCTAGGGTGAGGGTGAGGGTTAGGGTTAGGTTGAGTTTTAGAGTTAGTGTTAGGTTTAGGGTTAAGGTGAGGGTGAGGTTTAGGGTTAGAGTTAGGGTTAGTGTTCGTGTTAGGGTTAGGTGAGTGTTAGGGTTAGGCTGAAGCTTAGGCTTATGCCTAGGCCTAGCATGAATGTGAGGCTTAAAGTTATTGTTAGGGTGAGGGTTTGGGTTAGGGTGAGTGTTAGGTTGAGGTTTAGGTTTAGGATTAGGGTTAGGGTGAGCACTAGGTTGAGGGTTAGTGTGAGGGTTAGGGTTAGGGATAGGTTTATGTTTAGGATTAATTTAGGTTGAGGGTGAGTGTGAGGGTTAGGGTTAGGTTTAGACTTAGGCTTAGGGTTTGGGTGAGGGTGAGGGTTAGGGTTTGATTTAGGGTGAGGGTGAGGGTTACGGTTAGGGTGAGGGTGTTGGTGAGGGTGAGGGTTAGGGTTAGGGTTAGAGTGAGTGCTAGGGTTAGGGTGAGGCTTATGGTTAAGGTGAGGGTTAGGGTTAGGTTTAGGCTTAGGCTTAGTCTTAGGGTAAGGCTGAGGTTTAGGGTGAGGGTGAGTGTGAGGGTTTGGTTTTGGGTTAGGTTTAGGCTTAGGGATAGGCTGAGGGAGAGCGTGAGGGTGAGGGTTAGGGTTAGGTTGGGGGTGAGGTTTAGGGTTAGAGTTTGACTTAAGGTGAGGATTAGTGTGAGGGTTAGTGTTAGGATTAGTTTTAGGTTTAGGTTTAGGTTGAGTTTTAGGGTGAGGTTTAGGGTTAGGGATAGGGTTCGTTTTAGGATTAGGGTTTGGGTGAGGGTGAGTGTGAGGGTTAAGGTTCGGGTTAGGGTTAGAGGTAGGCTTAAGGTTAGGCTGAGAGTGAGGGTGAGGGTTAGGGTTAGGGTGAGGGTTAGGGTTAGGTTTCGGGTGATGGTTATAATGGGGGTTAGGTTTAGGATTAGGGTTAGTGTGAGGGCTATCATGAGCGTGAGGTTTAGGGTTAAGGTTAAGTTTAGGTATAGGTTGAGGGTTAGGAGTAGGGCTTGGTTTAGGGTGAGAGTTACGGTTAGGGTTAGTGTGAGGGTTAGCATGAGGGTTAAGGTTAGGATTAGGGTTAGGATGCGGGCTAGGGTGAGGGTGAGGGTTAGGTTTAGGGTTAGGGTGAGGTTTAGGGTTAGGGTTATGGTGAGGGTTAGGGTTAGGTTTAGTTTGAGGGTGAGAATTAAGTTTAGCTTTAGGGTGAGGGTTAAGGTTAGGTTTAGGGTGAGGGTTAGGATGAGGTTTAGGGTTACAAGTAGGGTAAGGTTGAGGGCTAGGGTGATTGTGAGGGTTAGTGTTAGGGTTAGGGTGAGGTTTAGGGTTAATGTTAGGGGTAGGCTTAGGGTGAGGGTTAACGTTCGGGTTTGGGTGAGGGTGAGGGTTAGGTTTGGGGTGAGGGTTAGGATGAGGACTAAGGTCAGGGTGAGGGTTAGGGTTAGGGTTAGGTTTACGGTGAGGGTTAGGTTGAGGTTTAGGTTTAGGGTTAGGGTTAGGGTTAGGGTTAGGATTAGGGTTAGGGTGAGGGTGAGTATGAGGGTTAGGGTTAGGGTTAGGCTTAGGCTTAGGGTTAGGCTGAGGTGTGAGGGTGGGGATGAGGATTAGTTTTAGAGTGCTGGTTTAGTTTATGGTTAGGTTTAGGGTTAGGATGAGGGTTAGGTTTAGGATAAGAGTTAGAGTGAGGGCTACAATGACTGTGAGGTTTAGGGATAGGTTTAGGCTTAAGCTTAGGGTTATGCTAAGGCTGAAGGTGAGGGCGAGGGTTAGGGTTAGGGTGATGGTTAGGGTTACGGTTAGGGTGAGTCTTAGGATGAGGGTTAGGGTTAGGGTGAGGGTTAGGATGAGGGTGACTATAAGTGTAAAGGTGAGGGTTAGGCTGAGGTTGAGGGTTATGGTAAGGGTGAGGGTCCGGTTAGAATTTAGGTTGAGGGTGAGGGTTAAATTGAGGATTAGTGTTAGGGTTAGTGTGAGGTTTAGGGTGAGGATGAAGGTTAGGCTTAGGGTGAGGGCTAAGGTGAAGTTGAGGTTTATGGTTAGGGTTAGGGTGAGGTTTAGGTTTAGGGTGATGGTTAGCATTAGTGTGAGGGTTAGTGATAGGGTTAGTGTTAGTGTTAGGGTGAGGGTATGTTAGGATAAGGTTTAGGTTTAGGGTGAGGTTTAGGATTAGGGTTAGGTTCAGGGTTAAGTTTAGGGTGAGGTTTAGGTTTAGAGTTAGTTTTATGGTGAGGGTTAGGTTAAGGTTAGGGTTACTGTTAGGGTAAGGGTTAGGGTGAGGTTTAGTGTGTGGCTGAGGGTTCGTGATAGGGTTAGGATTAGAATTAGTGTTAAGGTGAGGGTGAGTGTGAGGGTTAGGATGAGGGTTAGGGTTAATATTAGGATTAGGCTGAGGTTGAGTTTGAGGGTGAGGGTTAGGATTAGTGTTAGTGTTAGGGTTAGGGTTAGGGGGAGTGTTAGTATGAGGGTTAGGGTTAGGTTAAGGTTAGGGGGAGGGCTAGGGTGAGGGTGAAGTTTAGGTTTAGGGTTAGGGTGAAGTTCAGGTTTAAGGATAGGATTAGGATCAGGGTAAGTGTGAGGGTGAGATTTAGGGTTAGAGTTAGGGTTAGGGTGAGGCTGAGGGAGAGGATTAGGGTTAGGGTTAGTGTTAGGGTTAGGGTTAAGGTGAGGGTTAGGGTGAGGGTGAGGGTTAGGGTTAGGGTTAGGATTAGGTTTAGAGTTAGGGTGTGTGTGAGGGTTAGGGTTAGGTTTTCGCTTAGGCTTAGGCTGAGACTGAGGGTGAGGGTTAGGGTTAGAGTTTTTGTGAGGGGTAGGTTAGGGTTAGGGTGAGAGTTAGGGGGAGGAATATGGTTAGGGTTAGAATTAATGATAGGGTGAGTGTGAGTGTGTAGATTAGGGTTAGGTTTAGGGTTAGGCTTAGGGTTAGGATGAGGGTGAGTGTGTGTGTTAGGGTTAGGTTTATGGTTAGGCTTAGGGTTAGGCTGAGGGTCACGTTGATGGTGAGATAGGGTTAGGGTGAGGGTTAGGCTTAGGATTATGGAGAGGTTTAGGATGAGCTTTATGGTTAGGATTAGGGTTAGGTTGAGGGCTAGGCTGAGAGTGAGTTTGAGTTTTAGGGTTAGGGTGAGGTGTAGGGTTAGGGTTAGGGTTAGGGAGAGGGTCAGGATGACGTTTAGGGTTAGAGTTAGGTTTAGGGTGAATCTGAGGGTGTGGGTTAGGTTTGGGGTTAATGTTAGGGTTAAGGTTAAGGTGAGGGTTAGGGTGAGGGTGAAGGTTAGGGTTAGGATTAGGATTAGGTTTAGTGTTAGGGTGAGTGTGAGGGTTAGGGTGAGGGTTAGGCTTAGGCTTAGGCTGAGGCTGAGTGTGAGGGTGGGGGTGAGGTTTAGGGTTAGGTTGAGGGTGAGTGTTTGGATTAGGGTTAGGTTTAGGGTTAAGTTTAGGTTTAGGGTTAGGAATAGTGTTATTGTTAGGGTTAGGTTTAGAGTTACATTAAGGGTGAGGGGGCGGGTTAGGTTTAGGGTTAGGGTGAGGTTTAGGGTTAGGGTTAGGATTAGGGTTAGGTTTAGGTTGAGGTTTATGGTTAGACTTAGCCTTAGGGGGAGAGTTAGATCGAGGGTTAAGGTTAGGGTTATTGTTAGGGTTAGGGTGAGTGTTAGGGTTAGGTTGATGGTTAGGCTTAGGGTTAGGATTAGGATTAGGATAAGGGGTAGGGTGAGTGTGAGGGTTCGGTTAAGGGTTAGGGTTAGGCTTATAGTTTTGCTGAGGGTGAGGGTAAGGGTGAGGGTTAGGGTTAGGTTGAGTGCTAGGGTTAGGGATAGTGTGAGAGTTAGGGTTCGGTGAGGGTTAGTGTTAGGGTTACGTTTAGGGTTATGGTGAGGGTTAGGGTTAGGGTCAGGGTTATTGTTAGTGTTATGGTTAGGGTTAAGTTTGCGATGAAGTTGAGGCTGAGAGGGACGGTTTTGGTTAGGGTTAGGGTTAGGGTTAGCATTAGGGTGAGGGTGAGTGTGAAGGTTAGGTTTAAGGTTAGGGTTACATTTAGATTTAGGGTGAGGGTGAGTGTGAGGTTTAGGGTTAGTCTTAGGCTTATGCGTAGGCTTAGGCCTAGCTTGAGGTTGAGGTTGAGGGTTAGGTTTAGGGTGAGGTTTAGGGTTTGTTAGGGTTATGGTGAGTGTTAGGGTTAGGGTTAGTGTTAGGGTTAGCGTAAGGGGGAGGTTTAGTGTGAGTGTGAGTTTTAGGGTTAGGGTTACTGTTAGGATTAGGTTTAGGCTGAGGGTGAGGGTGAGGGTGAGGGTTAGGGTTAGGGTGAGGGTTGGGGTTAGGTTTAGAGTGAGGGTTAGGATTAGGCTTAGGGTTAGGGTATGGGCTATGGTGAGCGTGAGGGTTAGGGTCAGGGTTAGGTTTAGGGTTAGGTTTAGGGTTAGTGTTAGGGTTAGGGTATGGATTAGGCATAGGCTTAGTGTTAGGCGGAGGGTGAGGGTGAGGGTGAGGGTTAGGGTTAGGATGAGGATGAGGTTTAGGTTCAGAATAAGCATTAGGGTGAGGATTAGTGTTAGTGTTAGGGTTAATGTCACAGTTAGGGTTAGGGTGAGGGTGAGTCTGAGGGTTACGGTAAGGAATAGACAGGGTGAGTGTGAGCGTTAGGGTGAGGGTTAGGCTTAGGCTTAGGTTTAGAGTATGGGCTAGGGTGAGGGTGAGGGTTAGTGTTAGGGTTAGGGTGAGTGTTAGGGTGAGTGTGAGGGTTACTGTTAGTCTTAGGCTTAGGCTTAGGTGGAGCATTCGTGTGAGGGAGAGGGTTAGGGTTAGGAAGAGGATTAGGGTTTTAGGGTTAGGGTGAAGGTTAGGATGAGGTTTAGGGTTAGGATTAGGGTTAGGGTGAGGGCTAGAATGAGGGTGAGGGTTAGGGTTAGCGTTAAGGTGAGGTTTAGGGTTAGGGTTAGGGTTAGGGTGAGGTTGAGGGTTAGGATTAGGTTTAGGGTTAGGGTTATTGTTAGTTTTATGGTTAGGGTTAAGTTTACAGTGAGGGTGAGGCTGAGGGTGAGGGTTAGGGTTAGGCTTAGGCTTAGGATGAGGTTTAGGGTTAGGGTGAGGGATAGGGTGAGGATTAGGATGAAGGTTAGCATTACGGTGAGGGTGAGGGTTAGGGTTAGGGTGAGGGTTAGGGTTAGGATTAGGGTTAGGGTGAGGGTGAGGGTTAGGTTTAGGTTTAGGTTTAGGGTTAAGGTTAGCGTTTGGATTAGGGTTAGGATGAGGGTGAGTGTGAGGGTTAGGGTTAGGGTTAGGCTTAGGCTTAGGTTTAGGCTGAGGGTGAGGGTGGGGATGAGGATTAGGGTTAGCGTGATGGTTAGGGTTACGGTTAGGGTGTGGTTTAGCATGAGGTTTGGGGTTAGTGTGAGGATGATGGTAATGGTAAAGGTGAGGTTTAGGCTGAAGGTGAGGGTTAAGATAAGGCTGAGTGTTAGGGTTAATTTAAGGGTTAGGGTAAGTGTTATGGTTTGGCTTTGCGTGCGTTTGAGGGTGAGGGTGAGGTTGACGTTTAGGGTTAGGGTTAGTTTTAGCATGAGGGTTATTGTGAGGGTTAGGTTTAGGGGTAGGGTAGGGGTAAGATTTAGGGTGTGGGGTAGGTTTAGGGTTAGGCTTAGGGTTAGGGTGGTGGTTAGAGTTAGGGATAGGGTTAGGGTTAGAGTTACGGTTAGAGTGAGTTTTAGTGTGAGGGTGAGGATTAGGGTTAGGTTTAGGGTTAGGGTGAGCTTAAGGGTTAGGGTTAGGGTTAGGGTTAGGGTTAGCGATATTGTTAGGGATAGGGTGAGGGTGAGGGTTATGGTGAGGGTTCGTGATTGCGTTAGGCTAGGGGTTAGGTTTCGGGTTAGGGCTAGGGTGAGGGTGAGGGTGAGGTTTAGGATGAGAGTGAGGGTTAGGGTAATCGTGAGTGTTAGGGTGATGGTTAGAGTGAGGGTGAGTTTTAGGGTTAGGGTTATGGTGAAGTAAGGGTTAGGGTTTCGGTGAGGGTGAGGGTTAGTGTTATGTTTAGGGTTAGCCTTAGGGTGAGGGTGAGGGTTATGATTAGGGTTTGGGTTAGGGTTAGGGTTATTGTTAGGTTAAGGGTTAGGGTGAGGGTGAGGGTGAGGGTGAGGGTCAGGGTTAGGGTTAGGGTTAAGATGAGTGCTAGTTTGAGTTTTAGGGTTAGAGTTAGAGTTAGGGTGAGGGTGAGTTTTAGGGTTAGAGTTAGGGTTAGAGTTAGGTTTATGGTTAGGGTGAGGGTTAGGTTTATGGCTATGGTTAGGCTTAGGCTTATGCCGAGCATTAGAGTGAGTGTCAGGGTAGGGTGAGGATTAGGATTAGGCTTATGTTTCGGGAATGGGCTAGGGTGAGGGTGAGGGTTAGGGTCAGGGTTAGTGTGAGGGTTAGTGTGAGGGTTAGGTTTAGGGGTAGGGTAGGGGTAAGATTTAGGGTGTGGGGTAGGTTTAGGGTTAGGCTTAGGGTTAGGGTGGTGGTTAGAGTTAGGGATAGGGTTAGGGTTAGAGTTACGGTTAGAGTAAGTTTTAGTGTGAGGGTGAGGATTAGGGTTAGGTTTAGGGTTAGGGTGAGCTTAAGGGTTAGGGTTAGGGTTAGCGTTAGCGTTATTGTTAGGGATAGGGTGAGGGTGAGGGTTATGGTGAGGGTTCGTGATTGCGTTAGGCTAGGGGTTATGTTTCGGGTTAGGGCTAGGGTGAGGGTGAGGGTGAGGTTTAGGATGAGAGTGAGGGTTAGGGTAATCGTGAGTGTTAGGGTGATGGTTAGAGTGAGGGTGAGTTTTAGGGTTAGGGTTACGGTGAAGTAAGGGTTAGGGTTTGGGTGAGGGTGAGGGTTAGTGTTATGTTTAGGGTTTGCCTTAGGGTGAGGGTGAGGGTTATGTTTAGGGTTTGGGTTAGGGTTAGGGTTATTGTTAGGGTAAGGGTTAGGGTGAGGGTGAGGGTGAGGGTGAGGGTGAGGGTTAGGGTTAGGGTTAAGATGAGTGCTAGTTTGAGTTTTAGGGTTAGAGTTAGAGTTAGGGTGAGGGTGAGTTTTAGGGTTAGAGTTAGGGTTAGAGTTAGGTTTATGGTTAGGGTGAGGGTTAGGTTTATGGCTATGGTTAGGCTTAGGCTTATGCCGAGCATTAGAGTGAGGGTCAGGGTAGGGTGAGGGTTAGGATTAGGCTTATGTTTCGGGTATGGGCTAGGGTGAGGGTGAGGGTTAGGGTCAGGGTTAGGGTGAGGGTTAGTGTGAGGCTTAGGTTTAGGGTTAGGGTTGGGTTTAGGGATAGGCTTAGTGTTAGGTGGAGGGTGAGGGTGAGGGTGAGAGTTAGGGTTAGTGTGAGGATGAGGTTTAGGGTTAGAGTTAGCATTAGGGTGAGGGTTAGGCTTAGGCTTAGGCATAGAGTATGGGCTAGGGTGAGGGTGAGGGTTAGTGTTAGGGTTAGGGTGAGTGTTAGGGTGAGTGTGAGATTTAGGTTTAGTCTTAGTCTTAGGCTTAGGCTTAGGCGGATCATGAGTGTGAGGGAGAGGGTTAGGGTTAGGATGAAGGTTAGGGTTTTAGGGTTAGGTTGAGTGTTAGGATGAGGTTTAGTGTTAGGATTAGGGTTAGGGTGAGGGCTAGAGTGAGTGTGAGGGATAGGGTTAGCGTTAGGGTGTGGTTTAAGGTTAGGGTTAGGGTTTCTTTGAAGGTGAATGTTAGGGTTAAGGTAAGGGTTAGTGTTAGGGTTAAGGTGAGGGTGAGGGTTAGGATTAGGTTTAGGGTTAGGGTTATTGTTAGTTTTATGGTTAGGGTTAAGTTTACAATGAGGGTGAGGATGAGGCTGAGGATGTGGGTGAGGGTTAGGGTTAGGGTTAGGGTCAGGGTTAGGTTTAGGGTTAGGGTGAGGGTTTGGATTAGGTTTAGGGTCACAGTGAGGGTGAGGGTTAGGGTTAGGGATAGGCTGAGGTTTAGGGTTAGGGTGAGGGATAGGGTGAGGGTTTGGATGAGGGTTAGGGTTACGGTGAGGCTGAGGGTTAGTGTTAGGGTGAGGCTTAGGGTTAAGATGAGGGTTAGGGTGAGTGTGAGGTTCAGGTTTAGGTTTAGGTTTAGGGTTAGGGTTAGCATTAGGATTAGGATTAGGATGAGGTTGAGTGTGAGGGTTAGGGTTAGGCTTAGGCTTAGGCTTAGGGTTAGGCTGAGGGTGAGGGTGAGGGTGGGGATGAGGAGTAGTGTTAGGGTGATGGTTAGGGTTACGGTTAGGGTGAGGTTTAGGATGAGGTTTAGGGTTTGGGTGAGGATGATGGTAATAGTAAAGGTGAGGTTTAGGCTGAGGGTGAGGTTTAAGATAAGGTTGAGTGTTAGGGTTAAGTTTAGGGTTAGGGTAAGGGTTAGGGTTTGGGTTTGGGTGAGGTTAGGGGTGAGGGTGAGTTTGACGTTTAGGGTTAGGGTTAGGGTTAGCGTGAGGGTTATTGTGAGTGTTAGGTTTAGGGGTAGAGTAGCTGTAAGGTTTAGGGTGAGGGGTAGGCTTATGGTTAGGGTTAGGGTTAGGGTGGTGGTTAGATTTAGGAATAGGGTTATGGTTACAGTTACGGTTAGAGTGATTGTTAGTGTGAGGGTGAGGATTAGGGTTAGCTTTAGAGTGAAGTTGAGGGTTAGGGTTTGGGTGAGGGTGAGGGTTAGTGTTATGTTTAGGGTTAGCCTTAGGGTGAGGGTGAGGGTTAGGATTAGGTTTAGGTTTAGGGTTAGGGTGAGTTTTAAGTTTAGGGTGATGGTTTGGTTTAGTGTGAGGGTTAGTTTTCGGGATAAGGTTAGTTTTAGGGTAAATGTAAGTGTTAGGGTGAGGTTTAGGGTAAGGGTGAGATTTAGGGTTAGAGTTAGGGTTAGGGTGAGGGTTAGGGTTAGGGTGTTAGGTTAGTGTTAGTGTGATGTTTAGGGTGGGGGTGAGTGTTAAGGTTAGGGTTAGGATTAGGATTAGGGTTAATGTGAGGGTGAGTGTGAGGGTTAGGGTTAGGTTTAGGGTTTGGATTAGCGTTATGGTGAGGGTGAGGGTGAGGTTTAGGTTTAGGGTGAGGGTTGGGGTTAGGGATAGAGTGAGGGTCAGGGAAAGGCTAAGGATTAGGCTTAGGGTTAGGGTATGGGCTAGGGTGAGGGTGAGGGTTAGGGTCAGGTTTAGAGTGAGGGTTACGATGAGGGTTAGGTTTAGGGTTAGTGTTAGGGTTAGGGTTGGGGTTAGGGATAGGCTTAATGTTAGGCGGAGGGTGAGGGTGAGGGTGAGGGTTAGATTTAGGGTTTGGGTGAGGTTTAGGTTTAGTGTTAGTGTTAGAGTGAGGGTTAGTGTGAACATTAGATTTAGGTTGAGTGTTAGTATTAGGGTTAGGGTAAGGGTGATAGTGAGGGTAAGGGTTAGACTTAGTCTTAGGCTTAGGCTTAGTCCGAGCCAAAGGGTGAGGGTGAGGGTTAGGGTTAGGGTGAGGGTTAGGTTGAGGGTGAGGCTTATGGACAGGGTGAGGGTTAGGGTTAGGGTTAGGGTTATTGTTAGGATTAGGGTTAGGTTTAAAGTGACTGTGAGGGTGAGGTTTAGGGTTAGAGTTAGCTTTAGGGTGAGGGTTAGGGTTAGGGTTAGTGTTAGGGTTAGGGTTAGGCTTAGGCTTAGGTTTAGGGTGTGAGTGAGGTTTAGGGTTAGGGTTACTGTTAGGCTTAGGTTTAGGCTGTGGGTGAGGGTGAGGGTGAGGTTTAGCGTTAGATTCGGGTTGGGTTTAGGGTTAGAGTGAGGGTTATGGTGAGGTTTAGGATTAGGCTTAGGGTTAGGTTATGGGCTAAGGTTAGGGTGAGGTTTAGGGTCATGGTTAGGGTGAAGGTTAGTGTGAGGGAAAGGTTAAGTGTTAATGTTAGGGTTAGGGTTGGTGTTAGGGATAGGCTTAGTGTTAGGTGGAGGGTTAGAGTGAGAGTGATTTTTAGGGTTAGGGTGAGGATGAGATTTAGGGTTAGAGTTATCATTAGGGTGAGGTTTAGTGTTAGGGTTAGGGTTAGTGTTACAGTTACGGTTAGGGTGAGGGTGATTGTGAGGGTTAGGGTTAAGATTAGACTTAGGGTGAGGCTGAGGGTTAGGGTGAGGTTTAGGCTTAGGCTTAGGTTTAGAGTATGGGCTAGGTTGAGGGTGAGGTTAGTTTCAGGGTTACGGTGAGGATTAGGGTGAGTGTGAGGGTTAAGGTTAGTCTTAGGCTTAGTCTTAGGCTTAGGCCGCGCATGAGTGTGAGGGAGAGGGTTAGGGTTAGGATGAGCTTTAGGGTTTTAGGGTTAGGGTGAGGCTTAGGATCAAGTTTAGGGTTAGAGTTAGGTTTAGGGTTAGTGTGAGGGCTAGAGTGAGGGTGAGGGTTAAGGTTAGCGTTAGGGTGATGTTTAGGGTTATGGTTAGGGTTACGTTGAAGGTGAGGGTTAAGGTTAGGGTGAGGGGGACAGTAAGGGTAAAGGTGAGGGTTAGGCTGAGCGTGAGTGTTATGGTAATGGTGAAGGTTAGGGTTAGGGTGAGGGTTAGGTTTAGGGTTAGGGTGAGTGTGAGGGTTAGATTGAGCATTAATGTTAGGGTTAGTGTGAGGTTTAGGGTGAGGATGAGAGTTAGGGTTAGGGTGAGGGCTAGGGTGAGGGTGAGGTTTAGGGTTAGGGTTAGGGTGAGGTTTAGGGTTAGGGTTATGGTTAGGGTGAGGGTGAGGTTTAGGGTTAGAATTAAGGTTAGGGTGAGGCTGAAGGTGAGGTTTAGGGTCATTGTTAGGATTAGGGTTAGGTTTACGTTTTCGGTGAGTGTGGGGGTGAGGGTTAGGGTTAGGGTTAGATTGAGGTTTAGATTTTGGGTTAGGGTTAGAGTTGGAGTTAGGGTGAGGGTGAGGTTTAGGGTTAGAGTTAGGGTTAGTGTTAGGTTTATGGTTACGGGGAGGGTTAGGGTTAGGGTTATGGTTAGGCTTAGGCTTAGGCTTAGGCCGAGCATGAGGGTGAGGGTTAGTGTTAGGGTTAGGTTGAGGGTAAGGGTTAGGGTTAGGGTGAAGGGTAGAATGAGATTTAGTGTTAGGGTTATGGTTAGGATTAGGTTTAGGGTTAGGGTTAGGGTTAGGGTTAGGGTTACTGTTAGGGATAGGGTGAGGGTTAGGTTTTCGGGTTTGGGTTAGGGTGAGGGTGAGGATAAGGATTAGGGTTAGGGTTAGGGTTAGGGTTAGGTTTAGGGTTAGGGTTAGTGTTAGGGTTAGGTTTAGGGTTATGGTGAGGATTAAGGTTAGGGTTAGGGTAATACTTAGTGTTATGTTTAGGGTTAAGTTTACCGTGAAGGTGAGCCTGAGCGTGAGGTTTATGGTTAGAGTTAGTTTTAGTTTTAGGGTGAGGGTTAGTGTGTGGGTTAGGTTTAGGGATAGGGTTACGTTTAGGGTTAGGATGAGGTTAGTCTTAGACTTATGCTTAGGTTTGGCCCAGCTTGAGGGTGAGTGTGAGGATTAGGGTTAGGATGAGTGTTAGGGTTAGGGTAATGGTTAGGTTTAGGGCTATGTTGAGGGTTAGGGTTAGGGTTAGGGTGAGTTTTAAGTTTAGGGTGATGGTTAGGGTTAGTGTGAGGGTTAGTGTTCGGGTTAAGGTTAGTTTTATCGTGAAGGTAAGTGTTAGGGTGAGGTTTAGGTTTAGGGTGAGGTTTAGGGTTAGAGTTAGGGTTAGGGTGAGGGTTAGGGTTAGGGTTAGTGTTAGGGTTAGGTTTAGGGTGAGGTTTAGGGTTGGGGTGAGTGTAAGGGTTAGGATTAGGATTAGGGTTATGGTGAGGGTGAGTGTGAGGATTAGAGTTAGGGTTAGGGTTAGGATTAGAGTTATGTTGAGGGTGAGGTTGAGGGTTAGGTTTAGGGTGAGGGTTGCGGTTAGGGTGAGAGTGAGGGTTAGGGTGAAGTTTAGGATTAGGTTTAGGGTTAGGGTATGGGCTAGGGTGAGGGTGAGGTTTAGGGTCAAGGTTCGAATGAGGGTTAGGGTGAGGGTTAGGATTGGGGTTAGTGTTAGGGTTAGGGTTGGGGTTAGGGATAGGCTTAGTGTTAGGCGGAGGGTGAGGAAGAGGGTTATGCTTAGGGTTTGGGTGAGATTTAGGGTTAGTGTTAGTGTTAGGGTGAGGGTTAGTGTGAGGGTTAGTGTTAGAGTGTGTGTTACTGTTAGGGTTAGGGTGAGTGTGAGGGTAAGGGTTACTCTTAGTCTTAGGCTTAGGCTTATTCCGAGCCTAAGGGTGAGTGTGAGGGTTATGATTAGGGTGAGGGTTATGGACAGGGTGAGGGTTAGGGTTATTTTTAGGGTTAGGGTTAGGGTGAGGGTTAGGGTTAGGGTTAGGTTTAGGCTTAAGCTTAGGCATATGCTTTGGCTGAGCATGAAGGTGAGGGTTAGGGTTAGGTTTAGAGTGAGGGTTAGGGTTAGGGTGAGGGTTCCGATGAGGTTTAGGGTAAGGGTTAGGTGTAGGGTTAGGGTAAGGTTTAGGTTTTGGGTTAGCCTTAGGGTTATGTTTAGGGTTTGGGTTAGGGTTATGGTGAGGGTTAGAGTTAGGGTTTGGTTTAGGGTGAGGTTGAGGGTGAGAATTAGGGTTAGAGTTAGGGTTAGGATTAGGGTAAGGTTTAGGGTTATGGTTAGGATTAGGGTTAAGGGTAGGGTTACACTGACGGTTAGGGTTATGGTTAGGGTTAGCGTTAGGGTTATTGTTAGTCTTATGGTTAGAGTTAAGTTTGCAGTGAGGGTGAGGCTGAGAGTGAGGTTTATGGTTAGGTTTAGGGTTAGGGTTAGTGTAGGGGTTAGCGTTAAGGTGAGGTTTAAGGTGAGGGTTAGGGTTGGTGATAGGATTAGAGTTATGCAGAGGGTGAGGGTGAGGGTTAGGGTTAGGGTGAGGGTTGGGGTTAGGGTTAGAGTGAGGTTTAGGGTGAGGGTTAGGATTAGGCTTAGGGTTAGGTTATGGGCTTGGGTGAGGGTGAGGGTTAGGGTGAGGTTTAGTGTGAGGGTTAGGTTTAGGGTTAGTATTAGGGTTAGGGTTGGGGTTAGTGATAGTCTTAGTGTTAGGCGGAGGGTGAGGGTGAGGGTGAGGGTTAGGGTTAGGGTGAGTGTTACTGTTAGCGTTAGGGTGAGGTTGAGTGTGAGGGTAAGGGTTAGTCTTAGGCTTAGGCTTAGGTTTAGGCCGAGACTAAGGGTGAGAGTGAGGGTTCGGGTTAGTGTTCGGGTTAGGGTTAGGGTGAGGGTTATGGATAGGGTGAGTGTTAGGGTTAGGGTTAAGGTTTTGGTAGGATTAGGATTAGGTTTAAAGTTACTGTGAGGGTTAGAGTTAGGGTTAGGGTTAGGGTTAGGGTGAGGTTTAGGGTTAGAGTTAGGGTTATTGTTAGGGTTAGGGTTAGGGTGAGGGTTAGGGTTAGGGTTAGGCTTAGGCTTAGGCCGAGCATGAGGGTGAGGGTTAGTGTGAGGGTTAGGGTTAGGGGTAGGGTGAGGGTTAGGATGAGGTTCAGGGTTAGGGTTAGGTTTAGGTTTATGGTTAGGGTTAGGGTAGGTTTAGGGTTAGGGTTAGGGTTAGGGTGAGTGTTAGGATTAGGGTTTGGGTTAGGGTGAGGGTGAGGGTGATGATTAGGGTTAGGGTTAGGGTTAGGGTAAGGTTTAGGGTTATGGTTAGTGTTAGGGTTAGGTTTACAGTGAGTGTTAGGGTTAGGGTTAGTTTTAGGGTTATTGTTATTTTTATGGTTAGGGTTAAGTTTGTGGTGAGGGTGAGGCTGAGGGTGAGGTTTATGGTTAGGGTTAGTGTTTGGGTTAGAGTGAGGATGAGGGTTAGGGTGAGGAGTACGTTTAGGGTAAGAGTGAGGGTGAGGGTTAGGTTTAGCTTTAGGGTTAGGGTTAGGGTTAGGCTGAGGATGAGGGTGAGGGTTAGGGTTAGTTTTAGGATGATGGTTAGGGTTAGTGTTAGGGTGAGGGTGAGGGTGAGATTTAGGGTTAGGATATTTGTTAGGCTGAGGGTGAGGGTGAGAGTGAGTGGTAGGGTTGTGGTTAGGGTGAGGATTAGGGTTAGTGTGATTTTTAGGGTGAGGGTGACTGTAACGGTTAGGGTGATTATTAGGGTGAAGTAAGGGTTATGGTTAGTGTTAGTGTTAGGGTTAGGGTTAGGGTTAGGGAGAGGTTTTGGGTTATGGTTAGGTTGTGGGTAAGTGTTAGAGTGAGGGTTAGGATGAAGGTTAGGGTTAGTTTGAGGGTTAGAGTCAGGGTTATGGTTATGTTGAGGGTAAGGATTAGGGTGCGGTTTAGGGTGAGGGTGATGGTTAGGGTTAGGATGAGGGTTAGGGTTAGTGTGAGGGTTAAAGTTAGGGTTAGGGTTAGGTTGAGGGTAAGGCTTAGGGTTAGGCTTAGGGTGACTTTGAGGGTTAGTGTGAGGGTTATTGTTTGGTTTACCGTAAGGTTTATGGTGAGGTCTAATGTGAGGTTGAGGGTTTTGTTGAGGGTGACGGTGAGGGTGAGCGTTTCGGTTAGGTAAGGGTTAAGGTTAGGGTTAGGGGGAGGATTGGGGGAGGATCAGGGATAGGATGAAGTTTAGGGTTAGAGTGATGGTTAGAGTTAGTGTGAGGTTTATGGTGAGGTTTAGGATTAGGGTGAGGTTTAGGGTTCGGTTTGCATTAGGGTTAGGGTGAGGGATAGGGTTTTTTTGACGATTAGGTGTAGGTTTAGAGTTAGTGTTAGGGTGATGGTTAGGGTTAGGGTTAGGGTAAGGATGAGGGTTAGGGTAAGGGGTAGGGTTAGGGTTAGGGTGAATAGTAGGATTAGGGTGACGGTTAGAGTAAGGGTAAGGGTTAGGGTTAGGGTGAAGTTAAGGATTAGGGTGAGGGTGAGGGTTAGTGTTAGGTTTAGGATGATGGTGAGGGTGAGGGTTAGGGTTAGGGGAATGGTTAGCTTTTGGTTTAGTTTGAGGATTAGGGTGAGGTTTTGGGTTAGGGTGAGGCTTAGGGTTAGTGTGATGTTTAAGGTGAGGGTGAGCCTGAGGGTGAGGGTTCGGGTTCTCGTGAGGGTTAGGGTGTGGGTGAGGGTTAGGGTTAGGGTGAGGGTGATGTTGAGGTTGAAGTTTAGGGTGAGCATGAGGGGTAGGGGTAGGGTTAGGTTGAGGTTTAGGTTTAGGGTTAGTGTTAGGTAAGTGTTACAGGGAGGGATAGGGTTAGGGTGAGAGTTAGGATTACTGTGTGGGTTAGGGTTATGGTTAGGGTGAGGGTAAGGATTAGGGTTAGGTTTAGGTTGAGGGTGAGGATTAGGTTTAGGGTTAGGGTTATGGGGAGGGTGAGGGTGAGGGTTAGGGTTAGGTTTAGGGTTAAGTTTAGGGTGAGGGTTTCGGTGAGCGTTAGGTTTAGGGCAAGGGTGAGGGTAAGGTTTAATGTGAGGGTTAGAGTGAGGGTGAGGGATAGGGTTAGGATTATTGTGAGTAATAGGGTGAGGGTTAGTGTTAGCATGAGGGTGAGTGTTAGGATGAGGGTTTTGGTTAGTGTTAGGGTTAGTGTGAGGGGTAGGGTGAAGGTGATGTTTAGGGTTAGGGTTAGTGGTGAGGGTGAGGGTTAGGGTTAGGTTTAGGATTAGGGATAGGGAGAGGATTAGTGTTATGATTTGGGTGAGTGTTAGGCTGAGGGATACGGTTAAGGTTAGATTTAGTGTGAGGATTCGTGTTAGGGTTAGGGTTAGGGTTAAAGTGAGGGTAAGGGTTAGGGTGAGAGTGGTTTAGGGTTAGCATTAGCGATAGGGTGAGGGTTACGGTGTGGGTAAGGGTTTGGGTAAGGGTTAGGGTGAGGGTGAGGGTGAGGTTTAGGGTTATGGTTTTTGTTAGGCTGAGGTTGAGGGTGAGGGTGAGTGTTAGGGTTGGGGTGAGGGTGAGGGTTAGGTTTAGTGTGATTGTTAGGGTGAGGGTGACTGTAACGGTTAGGGTGATGATTAGGGTGAAGTGAGGGTTAGGGTTAGGGATAGGGTTAGGGTGAGGGTTTGGGTTAGGTTGAGGGTTAGGTTTCACGTGAGGGTTAGTTTTAGGTTTAGGTTTAGGATGCGGGTTAGGGTTGGTGAGAGGGTTAGGGTGAGGGTGAGGGTTAGGATTAGCGTTAGGGTTAGGATGAGGGTGAGGGTTAGGGTTAGGTTAGGCTGAGGGTGAGGGTGAGGGTGAGGGTTAGAGTTGGTGTTCGTGTTAGTGCTAGTGTTGGGGTTAGGGTGAGGGTTACGCTGAGGGTTAGATTGTGGGTAAGTGTTAGAGTGAGGGTTAGAATGAGGGTGAGGTTAGGGTTAGGGTGAGGGTAAGGGTTAGTGTGAGGGTTAGGGTGAGGTTGAGGGTTAGTGTAAGCATAAGGGTTAGGGTGAGCGATAGGGATAGGGTTTGGTTTAGGGTTAGGGTGAGGGTGAGGGTTAGGGTGAGGCTGAGGGTGAGGTTGAGGGTTAGGATTAGGGTTAGGGTGAGGGTGTGGGTGAGGGTTAGGGTTAGGATTAGTGTTAGCGTTAGGGTTAGGTTGAGGGTGAGTTTGAGGGTGAAGGTGAGGGTTAGGTTTAGGTTTAAGGTGAGAGTTAGGGTTAGTGTGAGGGTTAGGGTGAGCGGGAAGGTTAGGGTTACGGTTAGGGTGAGTGTTAGTGTGAGGGTTACTGTTAGGGTTAGAGTTAGTTTAAGGTTAGGTTTAGGTTTAGGGTTAGGGTTAGGGTTAGGTTGTGGGTAAGTGTTAGAGTGAGGGTTAGGATGAGGGTTAGGCTTATTTTGAGGGTTAGATTTAGGGTTAGGTTAGGGTGAGAGTGAGGTTTAGGGTGAGGTTTAGTGTGAGGGTGAGGGCTAGGGTTAGGATGAGGGTTAGGGTTAGTGTTAGGGTTAGAGTTAGGGTTAGGGTTAGGGTAAGTTTAAGGCTTAGGGTTAGGTTTAGGGTGATGGTGAGGGTTAGTGTGAGGGTTATTGTTAGGTTTAGGGTAAGGTTTATCGTGAGGTCTAATGTGAGGTTGAGGGTTAGGGTGAGGGTGAGGTTGAGGGTGAGGGTTTCGGTTACGTAAGGGTTAAGGTGAGAATTAGGGGGAGGGTCAGGGATAAGATGAAGTTTAGATTTAGAGTGATGGTTAGGGTTAGTGTGAGGTTTAGGGTTAGGGTTAGGATTAGGGTGAGGTTTAGGGTTCTGGTTTGCATTAGGGTTAGGGTGAAGGTTAGGGTTCGTGTGATGTTTAGGGTGAGGGTGAGGCTGAGGGTGATGGTTCGGGTTCTCGTGAGGGTTAGGGTTTTGGTGAGGGTTAGGGTTAGGGTGAGGGTGATGGTGAGGTTGAAGTTTTGGGTGAGCATGAGGGTTAGGTTTAGGGTTAGGGTGAGGTTTAGGTTTAGGGTTAGTGTTAGGTGAGGGTTACAGGGAGGGTTAGGGTTAGGGTTAGGTTGAGAGTTAGGATTACTGTGTGGGTTAGGGTTATGGTTAGGGTGAGGGTAAGGATTAGGGTTAGGTTTAGTGTGAGGGTGAGGATTAGGGTTTGGGTTAGGGTTATGGGGAGGGTTAGGGTGAGTGTTAGGGTTAGGTTTAGGTTTAAGTTTAGGGTGAGGGTTATGGTGAGGTTTACGGTTAGGGCTAGGGTGAGGGTAAGGTTTAGAGTGAGGGTTAGAGTGAGGGTGAGGGTTAGGGTTAGGGTTAGGGTGAGGGATAGGGTGAAGTTAGGGTTAGGTTTAGGGTGAGGGTTAGGGTGAGGGTAAGTGTTCGGTTGAGGTTTAGGTTGAGGATGAGTGTTAGGGTTAGGTTTAGGGTTAGGGGTAGGGTGAGGGTTGGAGTTAGGGTGAGGGTTACTTTGAGGGTTTTTGTTAGTATTAGGGTTAGGTCTAGGATGTGGTTTAGGGTGAGTGTGAGGGTTAGTATTAGGGTAAGTATTACAGTTTGGGTGAGGGTTAGTGTGAGGTTTAGGGTTAGGGTTAGAGTAAGTATTAGGGTGAGGGTTAGGATGAGGGTTAGGGTTAGATTGAGGGTTAGTGTTAGGGTTAAGATGAGGTTTAGTGTGAGGGTGAGGATTAGGGTGAGGGTTAGGGTTAGGGTGAGGTTAGGGTGAGGGTTTTGGTTAGTGTTAGTGTTAGGGTTAGGGTGTGGGTTAGGGTGAGGGTGAGGCTTAGTGTTTGGGTAGGGGTTAGGGTTAAGTGAGGGTTAGGGTTAGATTGAGGGTTAGAGTGAGGGCTAAGGTGAGGGTGAGGGTGAGGTTAGGGTTAGGGTGAGAATTGGGGTTAGGGATAGGGTTAGGGTTAGGGTAAAATTTACAGTGAGGGTTAGGGTTTGGGTTAGGGTGAATGTTAGGGTTAGGGGTAAAGTGAGGGATAGGTTTAGTGTGAGGCTTAGGGGTAGGTTTAGTGTTAGGGTTAACGTGAGGGTAAGGGTTATTGTGAGTGTTAGGGTGAGGGTGAGGTTTAAGGTAAGTGTGAGGTTTAGGGTGAGGTTTAGTGTTAGAAGTAGGTTTAGGTTTAGGTTGATGTTTAGTGTGAGGGTTAGGGTTAATGTCAGGGTTAGGGTTAGGTTGAAGGTTAGGGTTAGGATTAGGGTGAGGATTAGAATGAGGGTGAGGGTTAGGATAAGGGTGAGGCTTAGGGTGAGTGTGAAGGTTAGGGTTAGGCTTAGGGATATTGTGAGGTTTAGGGTTAGGTTTAGGTTTAGGGTTAGGGAAAAGTTTACGGTGAGGGTTAGGGTTAGGGTTAGGGTTAGGGTTAGGGTGAATTTTAGGGTTAGGGGTAGGCTGAGAGATAGGTTTTTTGTGAGGTTTAGGGTCAGGATTAGAGTTAGGATGAAGGTCAGGGTAATTGTTAGGGTGAGGCTTAGGGTGAGGGTGAGGGTTAGAGTTAGCATTAGTGTTAGGGTGAGGGTTATGCTGAGGGTTAGGGTGAGGTTTAGGCTTACGCGTTGGGTTAGGGTGATGGTGAGGGTTAGGGTTAATGTTAGGGTTAGGTTGAGAATGAGGGTGAAGTTTAGGGTTAATGTTAGGGATGGGGTTAGGGTGAGGGTTAGGGTTAGGGTTAGTGTGAGGGTTAGAGTTAGAGTTAGGGTTAGGTTTAGGGTGAGGGTAAGTGTTAAGGTGAGGGTTAGGGTGAGGGTGATTGATAGGGTTAGCATAAGGTTTAGGGTGAGGATGAGCTTTACGATTAGCATTAGGGTTAGGGGAAGGTCTAGGGTGAGGATTAGGGTTAGTGTTAAGGTGAGGGTGAGTATGAGGGTTAGGGTGAGAGTGAGAGATAGCGTTAGGGTTAGGGATAGAGTGAGGGTTAGGGTGAGCGCTAGGGTGACGGTGAGGGTTAGGGTGTGGGTGAGGTTGAGGGTGAGGTTTTCGCCTACGTAAATTTGAGGGTTAGGTTTA
Source organism: Dipodomys merriami (assembly GCF_024711535.1). NCBI lineage: Eukaryota > Metazoa > Chordata > Mammalia > Rodentia > Heteromyidae > Dipodomys > Dipodomys merriami. Next base: position 2,315,578 of record NW_027206102.1, read on the forward strand.
GGGTTAGGGTTAGGTTTAGGGTTAGGGTGAGGGTCAATATTAGGGTTACGGATAGGATGAGTATTAGCGTGAGGGTTTGCTTATGGTTTGGGTTAGGGTTAGGATTAGTGTGAGGGTTAGGTTAAGGGTTAGACTTAGGGTTGGGATGAGGGTAAGTGTGAGGGTGAGGTTTAGGGTGAGGGTGAGGTTTAGGGTTAGGGTTAGGGTTAGGGTGTGAGTTAGGGTGAGGGTTGGGGTTAGGGTTAGGGTGAATGTTAGGGTTAGGTTTAGGGATAGGTTGTGGGTGAGTGTGAGGGTTAGGGTTAGAGTTAGGGTGAGGGTTAGGGTTAGGATTATGGTTAGGGTTAGGGTTAGGTTTAGGATGAGGGTGAGGGTGAGAATGAGGATTTGGGTGAGGGTTAGGTTTAGAGTTAGGAATAGGATGAGGATTAGGGTTAGGGGTAGGGTTAGGTTTAGGGTGAGGGTTAGGGATAGTGTGAGGTTTAGGTTAAGGGTTAGGTTTAGAGTTAGGAGGAGGTTAAGGGTTAGGGTGAGAGTGAGAGTGAGGGTAAGGGTTAGGTTTAGGGTGAGGGTTGGAGTGAGGGTTAGGGTGAGGGTTATAGGGTTAGGGTTAGTGTGAGGGTTAGGGTGAGGGTTTAGTGTTAGGGATAGGGTGAGGGTTAGGGTGAGTGTAAGAGTTCAGCTGAGGGTTAGGGTGAGGGTGAGGGTTAGGGTTAGGGTTAGGGTGAGGGGTAGGGTGAGGGGTAGGATTAGGGTTAGGGCTAGGGTGAGGTTTAGGCTGAGGGTTTTGTTTAGTGGTATGGTTAGGTTTAGGGTGAGGGTTAGGTTGAGGGTGAGGGTTTGGGTTAGGGTAAGTGTTAGGTTTAGGTTGAGGGTTGGGGTTAGGTTGAGGGTTATGGTGAGGGCTAGGGTGAGGTTGAGGGTTAGGGTTAGCGTTAGGGATAAGGTGATGTTTAGGGTTAGGGATAGGTTTAGGGTTAGGGTTAGGGTTAAGCTGAGGGTTAGGGTGAGGGTTAGTGTTAGGCTAGGGAGAATGTTAAGTTTAGTGTTAGAGTGAGATTTAGGCTTCGTGTGAGGGGTAGGGTTAGGTTTGCATTTGAGATAAGGTGAGGGTAAATGTTAGGGTGAGTGTTAGGGTGAGGGTGAGGATTAGGGTGAGCATTAGGGTTAGGGTCAGAGTTAGGTTTAGCTTTAGGTTTAGGGTGAGTGTTAGGGTTAGTGTGAGAGTTAGGGTGAGGTTGAGGGTAAGGGTTAAGGTGAGGGTTAGGTTGAGGTTGAGAGTTAGGTTATGGGTGAGCTTTAGGGTGAGGGTTATGGTTAGGGTCAGGGTTAGGATTAGGTTGACGGATAGGGTGAGGGATAGGGTTAATATTAGGGTTAAGGTTAGGGTTAGGGTTAGTGTTAGGGTGAGGTTTAGGGTTAGGTTTAGGGTTAGGATGAGGGTTAGGGTAAGTGGTGGGGTTAGGGTTAGGGTGAATGTTAGGATTAGGGTGACAGTTAGGGTAAGGGTAAGGGTTAGGGTTAGGGTGAGGTTAAGGATTAGGGTGAGGGTGAGCGTTAGTTTTAGGTTTAGGGTGATGGTGAGGGTGAGGGTTAGTTTTAGGGTGAGGGTGAGGCTGAGGTGGAGGGTTAGGGTTAGTGTAATGGTTAGCGTTAGGGTTAGTTTGAGGTTTAGGATGAGTTTTTGTGTTAGAGTGACCTTTAGGTTTAGGCTGAGTGTTAGATTTAGGGTTAGGGTGAGGGTTAAGGTTAGTGTGATGTTTAGGGTGAGGGTAAGGCTGAGGGTGAGGGTGAGGGTTCACGTGAGGGTTAGGGTTTAGGTGATGGTTAGGGTTAGGGTGAGGGTGATGTTGAGGTTGAAGGTTAGGTTGAGCATGAGGGGTAGGGATAGGGTAAGGGTGAGGTTTTGTTTTAGGGTTAGTGTTAGGTGAGGGTTACAGGGAGGGAGAAGGTTAGGGTTAGGGTGAGAGTTAGGTTTACTGTGTGGGTTAGGTTTATGGTTAGGGTGAGATTAAGGATTAGGGTTAGGTTTAGTGTGAGGGTGAGGATTAGGTTTAGGGTTAGGGTTATGGGGAGGGTTAGGGTGACGTTTAGGGTTAGGTTTAGGCTTAAGTTAAGGGTGAGGGTTATGGTGAGCGTTAGCGTTATGGCTAGGGTGAGGGTAAAGTTTAGAGTGAGGGTGAGGTTTAGGGTTAGGGTTAGGGTGAGTGATAGGGTAGGGTTAGGGTTAGATTTAGGGTGAGGGTTAGGGTGAGGGTAAGTGTTCTGATGAGGGTTAGGGTGAGGATGAGTGTTAGGGTTAGGTTTAGGGGTAGGGGTAGGATGAAGGTTAGAGTTAGTGTGAGGGTTAATGTCAGGATTTTGGTTAGTGTTCGGGTTAGGTCTAGGGTGAGGTTTAGGGTGAGGGTGAGGGTTAGTGTTAGGGTAAGAGTTACGGTTTGGGTGAGGGTTAGGGTGAGGGTTAGGTTTAGGGTTAGGTTTAGGATAAGGATTACGGTGAGGGTTAGGATGAGAGATAGCGTGAGGGTTAGGGTGAGCGTAAGAATTCGGGTGAGGGTTAGTGTTAGGGTTAAAATGAGGTTTAGTGTGATGGTGAGAATTCGGGTTATGGTTAGGGTTAGGGTGAGGTTAGGGTGAGGGTTTTGTTTAGTGTTATGGTTAGGGTTAGGGTGTGGGTTAGGTTGAGGGTGAGGGTTAGTGTTAGAGTAGGGCTTAGGAATACGGTGATTGTTAGGTTTAGACTGAGGGTTAGAGTGAGGCCTAGGGTGAGTGTGAGTGTGAGGGTTAGGGTTAGGGTTAGGGTGATAATTGGGGTTAGGGATAGGTTTAGGGATAGGGTAAAGTTTACAGTGAGGGTTAGGGTGAGGGTTAGTTTTAGTGTTATGGTGAATGCTAGGGTTAGGGGTAAGGTGAGGGATAGGTTTAGTGTGAGGTTTCGGGTTAGGTTTAGTGTTAGGGTTAACGTGAGGGTAAGGATTAGGGTGAGGGTTAGAGTGAGGGTGAGGGTTTAGGGTAAGTTTGAGGTTTAGTGTGAAGGTTAGGGTTAGGGATAGGGTTAGGGTTAGGTTGACGTTTAGGGTGAAGTTTAGGATTAGGGATAGGGTTAGGGTTAGTTTGAGGTTTAGTGTGACGGTTAGGGTTAATGTTAGGGTTAGGGTTAGGGTGAGGGTGAGATTTGGATTAGGGTGAGGATTAGAGTGAGGGTGAGAGTTAGGATGAGGGTTAGGCTTAGGGTGAGGTCTTAGGGTGAGGGTGCCGGTTAGGGTTAGGGTTAGGGATATTTTGAGGTTTAGGGTTAGGTTTAGGTTTAGGGTTAGGGAAAAGTTTACGGTGAGGGTTAGGCTGAGGGTTAGGGTTAGGCTTAGGGTGAATGTTAGGGTAGGGGTAGGCTGAGGGAAAGGTTTTTGAAGTTTAGGGTCAGGATTAGGGTTAGGGTTAAGGTTAGGGTAAGTGTTAGGGTGAGGCTTAGGGTGAGGGTGAGGGTTAGGGTTAGCATTAGTGTTAGGGTGAGGGTTATGGTGAGTGCTAGGGTTAGGACTAGGGTGAGGGTAAAGTTTAGAGTGAGGGTTAGAGTAAGAGTGAGTGTTAGGGTTACGGTTAGGGTGAGGGATAGTGTGAAGTTTAGGGTTAGGGCGAGGATGAGGGTTAAGTTGCGGGTTTTGGTTAGTGTTAGGATTAGTGTGAGGGTTAGGGTGAGGATGATGGTTAAGGTTAGGGTTAGTGTTAGAGTGAGGTCTAGGGTGAGGGTGAGGGTTAGGGTTAGGGTTAGGGTTAGGGATAAGGAGAGGATTAGTGTTATGATTTGGGTGAGGGTTAGGGTTAGGGTGAGGATGAGGTTTAGGGTTAGGGTTTTTGTTAGGCTGAGGGTGAGGGTTTGGGTGAGTGTTAGGGTTGGGGTTAGGGTGAGGGTTATTGTGAGTGTGATTGTTAGGGTGAGGGTGACTGTAACGGTTAGGGTGATGATTAGGGTGAAGTGAGGATTAGGGTTAGGGATAGGGTTAGTTTGAGGGTTTGGGTTAGGGTGAGGGTTAGATTTCATGTGAGGGTTAGGGTTAGGTTTAGGATGAGGGTTAGGGTTGGTGAGTGGGTGGGGGTGAGGGTGAGGGTTAGGGTGAGCGTTAGGTTTAGGATGAGGGTGAGGGATAGGGTTAGTTTAGGCTGAGGGTGAGGGTGAGGGTGAGGTTTAGGGTTGGTGTTAGTGTTAGTGTTAGGGTGAGGGTTAGCGTGAGCGTTAGGTTTTGGGTAAGTGTTAGAGTGAGGGTTAGAATGAGGGTGAGGTTAGGGTTAGGGTGAGGGTAAGGGTTAGTGTGAGGGTTAGGGTGAGGGTGAGGGTTAGGGTTAGCATTAGGATTAGGGTGAGCGATAGGAATAGGGTTAGGGTTAGGGTGAGGGTGAAGGTGAGGGTTAGGGTGAAGCTGAGGGTGAGGTTGAGGGTTAGGATTAGGGTTAGGGTGAGGGTGAGGGTGTGGGTGAGGTTTAGGGTTAGGATTAGTGTTAGCTTTAGGGTTAGGCTGAGGGTGAGCTTGAGGGTGAATGTGAGGGTTAGGTTTAGGTTTAAGGTGAGGGTTAGGGTTAGTGTGAGGGTTAGGGTGATGGGGAGGTTTAGGGTTAGGGTTAGACTGAGTGTTAGTGTGAGGGTTAGGGTTAGTGTTAGGGTTAGGTTTAGGTTTAGGGTTAGGGTTAGGATTAAATTTAGGGTTAGGGTTAGGTTCTGGGTAAGTGTTAGAGTTAGGGTTAGGATGAGGGTAGGGTTAGTTTGAGGGTTAGATTTAGGGTTAGGGTTAGGGTGAGGGTAAGGATTAGGGTGAGGTTTAATGTGAGGGTGAGGGTTAGGGTTAGGATGAGGGTTAGGGTTAGTGTGAGGATTAGAGTTAGGGTTAGGGTTAGGGTAAGGTTAAGGCTTAGGGTTAGGTTTAGGGTGACGGTGAGTGTTATTGTTAGGTTTATGGTAAGGTTTATGGTGAGGTCTAATGTGAGGTTGAGGGTTAGGGTGAGTTTGAGAGTTTCAGTTAGCTAAGGGTTAAGATTAGGGTTAGGGTGAGGATTAGGGTGATTGTCAGGGATAGGATGAAGTTTAAGGTTAGAGTGATGGTTAGGGTTAGTGTGAGGTTTAGGGTTAGGGTTAGGGTGAGGTTTAGGGTTCGGGTTTGCATTAGGGTTAGGATGAGGTTTAGGGTGTTTTTCAGGGTTAGGGTAGGGGTAGGGTTAGTGTTAGGGTGAGGGTTAGGGTTAGGGTTAGGGTTAGGATGAGTGTTAGGGGAAGTTGTAGGGTTAGGTTTAGGGTGAATGGTAGGATTAGGGTGACGGTTAGGTAAGGGTAAGTGTTAGGGTTAGGGTGAGGTTAAGGATTAGGGTGAGGCTGAGGGTTAGTGTTATGTTTAGGGTGATGGTGAGGGTGAGGGTTAGGGTTAGGTTTGGGCTTAGTTTGAGGGTTAGGATGAGGGTTTTGTTTAGTGTTAGGGTTAGCGTGAGGTTTAGGGTTAGTGTGAGAGTTAGGGTGAGGGTGAGGATGAGGGTAAGGGTTAGGGTGAGGGTGATGGTGAGGGTTAAAGTTCTGGTTAGGGCTAGGGTAAGGGTTACGGTGAGGGTTAGGGTTAATGTTATGATTAGTGTGAGGGTTAGGTTTATGGTGAGGTCGAGGATGAGGTTGAGGGTTAGGGTGAGGATGAGGGTGAGTGTGAGGGCTTCGGTTATGTAAGGGTTAGGGTTAGGATTAGAGTGAAGATTAGGGTGAGGTTTAGGGTTAGGATGAAGGTTAGGGTTAGGGTGAGCATTAGGGTTAGGGTTATGTATAGGGTGAGGCTTAGGGTGAGGGTGAGGTTTAGGGTTAGGTTGAGGGTTAAGGTTAGTGTGAGGGTTTGGATTAGAGTTAGGGTGAGGGTAAGGTTTAGGGTGAGGTTTAGGGTGAGGGTGATTGTTACGGGTAGCTTTAGGTTTAGGGTGAGGGTGAGGTTTCGGTTTTGCATTAGGTTTAGGTTGAGGGTTATGGTGAGGGTTAGGGTTAAGTTTAGGGTAATGGTGTGTGTTAGGGTTAGGGTTATGATGAGTGTAAGTGTTAGGGTGAGGTTTAGGGTTAGGTTTAGGTTTAGGGTTAGGGTGAGGGTTAGGGTTATGGTTAAGGTTATGGTGAGGGTTAAGGTGAGGGTTTGGGTTAGGGTGAGGGTGAGGGTGAGGGTTAGGGTTAGCCTTAGGTTGAGGGTGAGGATTGGATTTAATGTGAGGTATAGGTGAGGGTGCGGTTAAGGGTTAATGTGAGGTTGAGGGTGAAGATTAGGTTTGGCGTTAGGGGTAGATGTAGGGTTAGTGTGAGATTTAGGGTTAGTATTAGGGTTAGGGTTAGGATTAGGCTGAGGGTGAGGGTGAGGTTGAGGGTGAAGGTGAGTTTTAGGGTTAGGGTTAGAGTTATGGTTAGGTTGAGCGCTAGGATGATGGTGAGGGTTAGGTTTAGCGTTAAGTTTAGGGTGAGGGTTGAGTGTTAGGGTTAGGGTTAATGTGAGGGTGAGGGTTAAGGTTAGGTTGAGGGTTAGGGTTAGGGTGATGTTTAGGGTGAGGGTGAAGGTGAGAGTGAGGGTTCGGGTGAGGTTTAGGGTTAGGGTGAGTGTTATTGTTAGGTTTAGGGATAGGGTGAGGGTAAGGGTTACGATGACAGTTACGGTGACGGTGAGGGTTAGGGTTACGTTTAGGGTTAGGGTGAGGGTTAGGGTTAGGTTAGGGTGAGAGTTAGGGTGAGGGTTAGGGTGAAGGTTAGGGTTAGGTTTAGGGTTTGGGTTAGGGTTATGCTTAGGGTGAGGGGAAGGTGTAGGGTGCGGGTTAGAGAGAGGGTAAGGGATAGGGTTATGGTGAAGGTAAGGGTTAGGCTGAAGCTTAGGTTGAGAGTTAGCATTTGTGTTAGCAACAGGGTTGAGTTGATGGTGAGGGTTAGCGTTAGGCTGAGGGGTAGTTTTAGGGTTAGGGTGAGGGTTAGGGTTAGGTTTAGGGTTTGGGTGAGTTTTAGGTTTAGGGTTAGGATTAGGGTTATGGTGAGGTGAGGTTTAGGGTTAGGTTTAGGGTCAGTTGGAGGGTTAGGTCGAGGGTTATGGTTATGGTTAGTTTTAGGTTTAAGGTTAGGGTGAGTGTTAGGTTGAGGTTTAGGGTTAGTGTTAGAGTTAGGGTTAGGATTAGGGTTAGGGTGAGGGTGAGGGTGAGGGTTAGGGTGAGGTTTAGGCTTAGGCTCAGGCTTAGGGTTAGGCTGAGTGTGAGGGTGGGGTTGAGGATTAGAATTAAGGTGATGGTTAGTTTTAGGGTTAGGGTGAGGGTTAGGATGATGGTTATGGTTAGGATTAGGGTTAGGGTGAGGGCTAGGGTGAGGGTGTGGGTTAGGGTACGTTTTAGGCTTAGGCTTAGGTTTATTCTGAGCCTTTGGTTGAGGATAAGGGTTAGGGTTAGGGTTAGGGTGAGGTTTAGTGTTAGAGTTAGGGTTAGAGTTAGGGTTAGGTTGAGGGTGAGGTTTAGGGGTAGAGTTAGTGTTAGGGTGAGGGTTAGGGTTAAGATGAGGGTCAGGGTGGGTGTGACGTTAAGGGTAAAGTTGAGGTTCGGCTGAGGGTGAGGGTTATGGTAACGGTGAGAGTTAGGGTTAGGGTGAGGTTTAGGGTTAGGGTTAGAGTGAGAGTGAGGGTTAGATTGAGGATAAGTGTTAGGGTTAGTGTGAGGTTTAGGGTGAGGATGAGGGTTAGGGTTAGGCTGAGGGCTAAGGTGAGGTTGAGGTTTACGGTTAGTGTTAGGGTGAAGTTTAGGGTTAGGGTGATGGTTAGGGTTAGTGTGAGGGTTAGTGTTAGGGTTACGGTTAGTGTTAGGGTGAAAGTGTTAGGGTGAGGGTTAGGGTTAGGGTTAGGTTTATGGTTTGTGTTAGGGTTAGGTTTAGGTTGAGAGTTAATGGGCGGGTTAGGGTTAGGGTTAGGGTTAGGTTGAGGTTTAGGGTTAGTGTTTAGTTAGGGTTAGGATTTGGGTTAGGGTGAGGGTGAGTGTGAGGATTAGGGTTAGGCTTAGGCTTAGGCTTAGGGTTAGGCTGAGGGTGAGGGTGGGTGTGAGGCTTAGAGTTAGGGTGATGTTTAGGGTTAGGGTTAGGGTGAGTGTTAGGATGAGGGTTATGGTTAGGATTAGTGTTAGGGTGAGGGCAAGGGTGAGGGTGTGGGTTAGGGTAAGTGTTAGGCTTAGGCTTAGGGTTAGGCTGAGCGTTTGGTTGAGGACAAGTTTTTGAGTTAGAGTTAGGGTGAGGTTTAGTGTTAGGGTTAGGTTTAGAGTTAGGATTAGAGTGAGGGTGTGGTTTAGGGGTTAGGGTTAGGGTTAGGGTGAGGGTTAGGGTTAGGGTCAGGTTTAGGGTGGGGGTAACGGTAAGTGTAAATTTGAGGGTTAGACTGAGGGTGAGGGTTATGGTAAGGGTGAAGGTTAGGGTTAGGGTGAGGGTTAGGCTTAGGTTTAGAGTGAGGGTGAGGGTCAGATTGAGGGTAAGTGTTAGGGTTAGTTTGAGGTTCAGGGTGAGGATGAGGGTTAGGATTAGGGTGAGGGCTAAGTTGAGGTTGAGGTTTAGGGTTAGTGATAGGGTGAGGTATAGGGTTAGGGTGATGGTTAGGGTTAGTGTAAGGGTTAGTGTTCGGGTTAGGGTTAGTGTTAGGGTGAGGGTATTAGGGTGAGCTTAGGGTTATGGTGTGGGTTATGGTTAGGGTGAGTTTTAGAGTTAGGGTTAGGTTTATTTTTAGCGTAAGGGTTATGGTTACGGTTATGGTGAGGGTGAGTTTGAGGGTTAGGGTTAGGGTTAGGATTAGGATTAGGGTTAGTGTTAGGGTGAGTGTAAGTGTTAGGATGAGGGTTAGGGTTAGGGTGAGGATTATGGTTAGGGTTAGGGTTAAGTTGAGCATGAAGATTAGGCTTAGGTTGAGGGTTCGTGTTAGGGTTCTGGTTAGGGTGAGGTTAGGGTTAGGGCTATTTTAAGGGTTAGTGGTAGGGTTAGGGCAAGTGTTATGTTGAGGTTTAGGGTTAGGGTGAGGATTATGGTTAGGGTGAGGGTTAGGGTTATTGTTAGTGTTAGGGTTAGGGTTAGATTTAGTGTTAGGGTGAGGGTGAGGGTGAGATTTAGGGTTAGAGTTAGGGTTAGGGTTAGGGTTAGGGTGAGGGTTAGGCTTTGGCTTAGGCTTAGGCCGAGCATGAGGGTGAGGGTTATGGTTCAGGTTAAGGTGAGGGTTAGGGTTATGATTAGTGTCAGGTTTAGGATGAGGTTTAGGGTTAGGGTGAGATTTAGGATGAGGGTTAGTGTGAGGCTGAGGGTTAGGGTTAGGGTAAGGGTTAGGTTTAGGCTTATGGGGAGGGTTAGGATGAGGGTTAGGATTAGGATTAGGGTTAGGGTGAGGGCTAGGGTGAAGGTCAGGTTTAGGGTTAGGGTGAGGTTCAGGGTTAAGATTAGGATTAGGGTTAGGGTGAGTGTGAAGGTTAGAGTTAGGGTTAGTATTAGTGTTACGCTTAGGGTTTGGCTGAGGGTGAGGGTGAGTCCCTGTGTCTCTTACTCCAATTAAGCAGCAAAAAGCCACCAGTGGATCTGTGGCTCAAGTGGTAGAGTACCAGACATGAACACAAAGACTAAAGGACAGTACCCAAGCGTTAAAACCCAGTACTTCCACCACACACAACCATTAAAACAACAACAACATCCACAAATAGGAGAAGGGAGTTATTATATTCTCCGCTTATGACATGTCAGCTAAGATACAACAAGTCTATGTGATCTCTCCAAGTCCCAAGTAGTGGAGTTGGAAATATGACCACCTGATTGGAAATCTGTATCTTTGCTGGTCTGTTCAGTTTGCACTGGACTTTGAGGATTAGGATTAGGGTGAGGGTTAGGTTTAGGGTTATGGGGAGGGTAAGATTATTGTTAGAGTTAGGATTAGGGTTAGGGTGAGAGCTAGGGTGAGGGTGAGGTTTAGGGTTAGGGTTAGGGTTAGGTTGAGGGTGAGTTTTAGGGTTAGACTTAAGCTTAAGGTGAGCCTGAGGGTGAGGGTGAGGGTTAGGGTTAGGATTAGGATTAGGGTAAGGGTTAGTGTGACTGTTAGGGTTAGGGTTATGTTTAGGGTTAGGATTAGGCTTAGGGTTAAACTGAGGGTGAGGGTGAGGTTGAGGGTGATGGTTAGGGTTAGGTTGAGGGTTAGGGTAAGGGTTAGTGGGAGAGTTAGGATGAGGGTTAGGGTTAGGATTAGATTTAGTGTGAGGGTTACGGTGAGGGTGAGGTTTAGGGTTAGGGTTAGGGTGAGGGTTAGGGTTAGGGTTAGAATTAGGGTGAGAGTTAGGATTCGGGTTAAGTTTATGTTTAGGGTGAGGGTTAGGGTAAGGGTTCCGGTGACGGTGAGGTTTAGGGTTAGGTTGAGGCTTAGGGTTAGGATTAGTGTTAGGGTGAGGGTTAGGTTAGTGTTAGGGTGAGGGTTAGGATGAGGGTTAGGATTAGGATTAGAGTGAGGGCTAGGCTGAGGGTGAGGTTTAGGATTAGGGTTAGGGTCAGGTTTAGGGTTAGGGTTAGGGTTAGGGTGAGGGTTAGGTTTAGGTTTCGATTTAGGGTAAGGGTGAGGCTGAGGTTGAGGTTTAGGATTAGGTTTAGTGTTAGAGTTAGGGTTAGGGTGAGGGTTAAGGTGAGGGTGAGGGTTAGGCTTAGGTTTAGGATTAGGATTAGGGTAATGGTTAGGGTGAGTGGGAGGTTTAGCATTAGGGTTAGGCTTAGGCTTAGGGTTAGGCTGAGGGAGAGGGTGAGGGTGAGGGTTAAGTTTAGGTTGAGTGTTAGGGTTAGGGTTAGGGTTAGGATTAGGTTTAGGGTGAGGGTGAGGGTTAAGATGAGGTTTAGGTTTAGGTTTAGGGTGAGGGCTAGGGTGAGGGTTAGGGTTAGAGTAAGGTTAGGTTTAGGATTTGGGTTAGGGTGAGGGTCAGTGTGAGGGTTAGGGTTGGGTTAGGCTTAGGGTTTGGGTGAGGGTTAGGGTTAGGGTTTTGGTTAGGGTGAGGGTGAGACTGAGGATTAGGATTAGGTTTATGTTTTGGTTTAGGGTTATGGTTTGTGTTAGGGTTAAGGTTAGGTTTAGGGTTTCAGTGAGGGTTAGGGTTACGTTTAGGTTTAGGGTTAAGTTATGGTTAGGGTGAGGGAGATGGTGGGGCTGAGGATTAGGGTTAGCCTTAGGGTTAGCGTCATTGTTAGTGTTATGGTTAGAGTTAAGTTTTCAGTGAGCGTGAGGCTGAGGGTGAGGGTTTTGGTTAGTGTTAGGGTTAGGGTTAGGGTTACTGTTATTGTTAGGGTTTGGGTTAGATTTACAGTGAGGTTGAGAGTGAGAGTGAAGGTTAGTGTTAGGGTGAGGTTTAGGATTAGGGTTAGGGTTAGGGTTACGGTGAGGGTTAGGTTTAGGGTTAGAGTTAGGGTTTGGGGGAGGGTTAGGCTGAGGTTAGGGTTAGGGTTAGGGTGAGCATGAGCGTGAGTGTGAGGGTTAGTTTGAGGTGTAGGCTAAGACGTAGGGTTAGGCTGAGCATCTGCGTGAGTGTGAGGATTAGGGTTAGGGTGATGGTTAGGGTTAGGGTTAGTGTTATTGTTAAGGTTAGTGTTAGAGTTATGGTGAGGGTGAGGGTGAGAGTGAGGGTTAGGTTTACGGTTAGGGTGGGGTTTAGGGTTAGGGATAAGGTAAGGTTTAAGGTGGGGTTTAGGGTTAGGGTTAGGGTTAGGGTGAGGGTGAGGTTTAGGGTTAGGTATAAGGTTAGGTGGAGGGGTAGGGTGAGAGTTAGGTATAGAGTTATTGTTAGGGTGAGGGTGAGGGTGAGAGTTAGGTTTAGGGTTAGGGTTAGGTTTAGGTTTAGAGTTACTTTGTGGGTGAGGGAGCGGGTGAGTGTGAGGGTTAGGGTTAGGTTTAGGGTTAGGGTTAGCGTTAGGCTTAGGGTTAGGCTGAAGTTGAGGGTGAGGATGAGGGTTAGGTTTAGGTTGAGGGTTAGGGTTAGGGTTATGAGGAGGGTTAGGATGAGGGTTAGGGTTAGGATTAGGGTTAGGGTGAGGGCTAGGGTGAGTGTGATGTTTAGGGTTAGGGTTAGGGTGACGTTTAGTGTTAGGGTTAGGGTTTGGGTTAGGGTTAGAAATACTGTGAGTGTGAGGGTGCGGGTGAGTTTGAGGGTGAGGGTTAGGGTTAGGGTTAGGGTTAGGGTGAGGTTTAGGGTTAGTGTTAGTGTGAGAGGTAGGGTTAAGGTTAAGTTAAGTGTTAGGATGTGGTTTAGGGTTAGGGATAGGTTTAGGTTTAGGATTAGGGTTAGGGTGTGGGTGAGTGTGAGGTTTAGGGTTAGAGTTAGACTTAGAGTTAGGGTGCGGTTAGGGTTAGGGTTTGGATTATGGTGAGGGTGTGGCTGAGGATTATGTTTAGGTTTAGGGTTAGATTTAGGGCTACGTTTAGGGTTAGGGTTTGTGTTAAGTTTAGGGTTATGGTTAGGCTTAGATTTAGGGTGAGGGTAAGGGTTAGAGTTAGGCTTAGGGTTAGTCTGAGGGTGAGGGCGGGGGTTAGGATTAGTGTTAGGGTTGGGGTTATTGTTAGTGTTATGGTTAGGGTTAAGTTTGCGGTGAGGTTGAGGCTGAGGGTGAGGGTTAGATTTAGGGTTAGGGTTAGTGTTATTGTTAGGGTTAGGTTTAGAGTTACCGTGAGGTTGAGGGTGAGGGTAAAGTTTAGTTTTAGGTTGAGCTTTAGGGGTAGGCTTAGAGTTAGGCTGAGGTTGAGGGTGTGGGTTCAGGTTAGGGTTAGGGTGATCGTTGGGGTTAGGGTTAGTGTTAAGGTTAGAGTTCCAGTGAGGTTGAGGGTGCGGGTGAGGGTTAGGGTTAGGGTTAGGGTGGGGTTCAGGGTTAAGTTTAGTGTTAGGGTTAGGGTGAGGTTTAAGTTTAGAATTAGTGTTAGGGTGAGGGCTAGGGTGAGGGTGAGGGTTGGGGTTAGGGTTAGGGTGAGGTTTAGGATTAGGGTGAGGGTTACGATTAGTGTGAGTGTTAGTGTTAGGGTTAGGGTTAGTGTTAGGGTGAGGGTGTTAGGGTGAGGGTATGGGTTAGGGTGAGGGCTATGGTTAGGGGGAGGTTTAGGATTAGGGTTATTGTTAGGGTTAGGTTTAGGGTTAAGGTTACCGTGAGAGTGAGGGTGAGGGTTAGGGTTAGGGTTAGGGTGAGGTTTAGTGTTTGGGTTAGGGTTAGTGTTAGTGTTAGGGTGAGGGTGAGGTTTAGGGTTAGAGTTAAGGTTAGGGTGATGGTTAGGTTGAGAGTTAGGGTTAGTGTTAGGGTTGGGGTTAGGATGAGAGTTAATGGGTGGGTTAGGGTTAGGGTTAGGTGTACGGATAGTATTAGTTTTAGGGTGAGGGTGATTGTGTGTATTAGGGTTAGGTTTAGGGTTAGGCTTAGGGTTAGGCTGAGGGTGAGGTTGAGGGTGAGGGTTAGGTTTAGGGGAAGGGTTAGGATGAGGGTTATGGTTAGATTTCGGTTTAGGGTATGGGCTAGGGTGAGGGTGATGTTAAGGGTTAGCGTTAGGGTGAAGTTTAGGGTTAGGGTTAGGGTTAGGTTTAGGGTTAGTGTTAGGTTTAGGGTTAGGGTTAGGGTGAGGGTTAGGCTGAGGCTGAGAGTATGATTAGGGTTAGGATTAGGATTAGGGTTATGGTTAGAGTGAGTGTGAGTGTGAGGGTTAGGGTTATGGTTAGGGTTAGGCTGAGGGTTGGGGTGAGGGTGAGGGTTAGGGTTAGGGTGAGGGTTAGGGTGAGGGTTAGGCTTAGGCTTAGGTAGGCTGAGCATGAGGGTGAGGGTTAGGGTTCGGATTAGCATGAGGGTTAGGTTTATGATTAGTGTCAGGTTTAGGATGAGGTTTAGGGTTAGGGTGAGGGTTAGGGTGAGGGTTAGGGTTAAGGATAGGGTTAGGTTTAGGATTAGGGTTAGGGTGAGGGTGAGTGTGAGGCTTATGGTTAGGTTTAGGTTTAGTCTGAGAGTTAGGGTGAGGGATAGGGTTATGGTTTGGTTTAGGGTGCAGGTGAGGTTGAGGATTAGGGTTAGGTTAAGGGTTAAATTTAGGGTTAGGTTTAGGGATAGGGGTAGTGTTAAGGTTAGGGTTAGGGTTAGGGTTAGGCTGAGGGTGACTGTGTGGGTGAGGATTAGAGTTAGGGTTAGGGTTAGGCTTAGGGTTAAGGTTAATGTTAGTGTTATGGTTATGGTTAAGTTTGCGGTGAGGGTGAGGCTGAGGGTGAGGGTTAGGTTTAGGGTTAGTGTGAGGGTGAGGTTTAGGGTTATGGGGAGGGTTAGGATGAGGGTTAGGGTTAGGATTAGGGTCAGGGTGAGGGCTAGGGTGAGGGTGAGGTTTAGGGTTAGGGTTAGGGTGAGGTTTAGTGTTAGGTTTAGGGTTAGGGTGAGGGTGAGGTTTACGGTTAGAGTTAGGTTTAAGGTGCGGGTGAGGGTGAGGGTTAGGTTTAGGGTTAGGGTTACGGTGAGGGTTAGGCTTAGGTTTAGGGTTAAGGTTATGATTTGTGTTAGGGTGAACGCTAGGGTGAGGGTGAGGTTTCGGGTAAGAGTTTGGCTTAGGCTTAGGTTTAAGTTGAGCGTGAGTTTGAGCGTGTGGTTTAGGGTTAGTGTTAGTGTGAGGTTTAGTGTTAGGGTTAGATTTAGAGTTAGGATTAGGGTGAGGGTGAGGTTTAGGGGTAGAGTTAGTGTTTCGGTGAGGTTTAGGCATAGGATAAGGGTTAGGGTGGGGGTCACAGTAAGGGTAAGTTGAGGGTTAGGCTGAGGGTGAGGGTTACAGTAAAGGTGAGGTTTAAGTTTAGGTTGAGGGTTAGGGTTAGGGTTAGGTTGAGGGTGAGGGTTAGATTGAGGATTAGTGTTAGGGTTAGTGTGAGGTTTACCGTGAGGATGAGTGTTACGGTTAGGGTTAGGGCTAGGGTTAGGTTGAGGTTTAGGGTTAGTGTTAGGGTGAGGTTTAGGGTTTTGGTGATATTTATGGTTATTGTGAGTTTTAGTGTTCGGGTTACGGTTAGTGTTAATGTGAGAGTAAGTGTTAGGGTGAAGTTTAGGTTTAGGGTGAGGGTAATGGTTAGGGTGAGGGTTAGGGTTAAGGTTACTGTGAGGGTGAGGGTTAGGGTTAGGGTTAGGTTTAGTATTAGGGTTAATGTTAGGGTGAGGGTAAGTGTTAGGATGAGGGTTAGGGTTAGGGTGAAGATTATGGTTAGGGTTAGGTTAAGTTGAGCATGAGGATTAGGCTTAGGTTGAGGGTTCGGGTTAGGGTTCTGGTTAGGGTGAGGTTAGGGTTAGGGTTATTGTGAGGGTTAGTGTTAGGGTTAGGGTTAGTGGTAGGGTGAGGGCAAGTGTTAGGGTGAGGTTTAGGGTTCGGGTGAGGATTATGGTTAGGGTGAGGGTTAGGGTTATTGTTAGGGTTAGGGTTAGGGTTAGATTTAGTGTTAGGGTGAGGGTGAGGGTGAGATTTAGGGTTAGAATTAGGGTTAGGTTTAGGTTTAGGGTTAGTGTGAGGGTTAGGGTTAGGCTTAAGCTTAGGCTTAGGCCGAGCATGAGGGTGAGGTTTAGGGTTCGGGTTAGGGTTCGGGTTAGGGTTTTGATTAGTGTCAGGTTTAGGATGAGGTTTAGGGTTAGGGTTAGGGTTATGGTGAGGGTTAGGGTAAGTGTTAGGGTGATGGTTAGTGTTAGCGATAGGGTTAAGTTTAGGATTAGTGTTAGGGTGAGGGTGAGTGTGATGCTTATGATTAGGTTTAGGTTTAGGCTGAGAGTTAGGGTGAGGGGTAGGGTTAGGGTTTGGTTTAGGGTGCAGTTGAGGTTGAGGATTAGGGTTAGGTTAAGGGTTAAATTTAGGGTTAGGTTTAGGGATAGGGGTAGTGTTAAGGTTAGTTTTAGGGTTAGGTTTAGGCTGAGGGTGACTGTGGGAGTGAGGATTAGAGTTAGGGTTAGGCTTAAGGTTAGGGTTATTGTTAGTGTTATGGTTATGGTTAAGTTTGCGGTGAGGGTGAGGCTGAGGGTGAGGGTTAGGGTTAGGGTTAGGGTGAGGGTGAGGTTTAGGGTTAGAGTTAGGGTTAGGGTTAGGGTGAGGTTTCAGGTTAGGGTTAGAGTTGGGGTTATGGTGAGGATGAAGTTTAGGGTTAGGGTTAGGATTACGGTGAAGCTGAGGGTGAGGGTTAGGGTTAGGGTTAGTGTTAGGTTTAGGGTTAGGGTTAAGGTGAGGGTTAGGGTGAGGGTGAGGGTTAGGGTTAAGTTTAGGATTAGGATTAGCGTTAGGGTTAGGGTGAGTGTGAGTGTTAGTTTTAGGGTTAGTATTAGGGTTAGGCTTAGGGTTTGGCTGAGGGTGAGGGTGAGTCCCTGTGTCTCTTACTCCAATTAAGCAGCAAAAAGCCACCAGTGGATCTGTGGCTCAAGTGGTAGAGTACCAGACATGAACACAAAGACTAAAGGACAGCACCCAAGCTTTAAAACCCAGTACTTCCACCACACACAACCATTAAAACAACAACAACGTCAACAAATAGGAGAAGGGAGTTATTATATTCTCCGCTTATGACATGTCAGCTAAGATACAACAAGTCTATGTGATCTCTCCAAGTCCCAAGTAGTGGAGTTGGAAATATGACCACCTGATTGGAAATCTGTATCTTTGCTGGTCTGTTCAGTTTGCACTGGACTTTGAAGATTAGGATTAGGGTGAGGGTTAGGTTTAGGGTTATGGGGAGGGTAAGATTATTGTTAGAGTTAGGATTAGGGTTAGGGTGAGAGCTAGGGTGAGGGTGAGGTTTAGGGTTAGGGTTAGGGTTAGGGTGAGGGTCAGTTTTAGGGTTAGAGTTAGTCTTAAGATGAGGCTGAGGGTGAGGGTGAGGGTTAGTGTTAGGATTAAGATTAAGATAAGGGTTAGGGTGAGTGTGAGTGTTAGGGTTAGGGTTAGGATTAGGCTTAGGGTTACACTGAGGGTGAGGGTGAGGGTGAGGGTAAGGGTTAGGATTAGGTTTAGGGTGAGAGAGAGTGTGTGTGTTAGGGTTTGATTTAGAGTTGGCTTAGGGTGAGGTTGAGGGTGATGGTTAGGGTTAGGGTGAGGGTTAGGGTAAGGGTTAGGGGGAGGGTTAGGATGAGGGTTAGGGTTAGGATTAGGGTAATGTTGAGGGCTAGGGTGAGGGTGAGGTTTAGGGTTAGGGTGAGTGTTAGGGTTAGGGTTAGGGTTAGGGTGAGATTTAGGATTCGGGTTAAGTTTAGGTTTAGGGTGTGTGTTAGGTAAGGGTTACGGTGAGAGTGAGGGTGAGGGCTATGTATAGGTTGAGGCTTAAGGTTATTATTATGGTTAGGGTGAGGGTGAGGGTTAGATTTAGTTTTAGGGTGAGGGTTAGGATGAGGGCTAGAATTAGGGTTAGGGTGAGGGCTACACTGAGGTTGAAGTTTAGGTTTAGGGTTAGGGTGAGGTTTACGGTTAGGGTTAGGGTTAGAGTGAGGGTGAGGTTTAAGCTTAGAGTTAGGTAAGGGTGAGGCTGAGGTTGAGGGTTAGCGTTAGGGTTAGTGTTAATGTAAGGGTTAGGGTGAGGGTTAAGGTGAGGGTGAGGGGTAGTCTTAGGTTTAGGTTTAGGGTTAGGCTTATGATTAGGCTGAGGGAGAGTGTGAGTGTGAGGATTAGCTTTTGGTTGAGGGTTAGGGTTAGGGTTAGCTTGAGATTTAGGGTTCAGGTAAAGTTTAGGGTTAGGGTGAGGATTAGGATTAGGGTTAGGGTGAGGGTTAGGATGAGGATTAGGGTTACAATTAGGGTTAGGTTGAGGGCTAGGGTGAGCGTGAGGATTAGGGTTAGTGTTAGGGTAAGGTTTAAGTTTAGGGTTAGGTTTAGGATGAGGGTTAGGATGAGGGTTAGGGTTATGGTGAGGTTGAGGATTAGTGTAAGGGTGAGGGTTAGGGTGAGGTTTAGGGTTAGAGTGAGGTTGAGTATTAGCGTTAGGATTAGGGTTAGGGTGAGGGTGAGTGTTAGCATTAGGGTTAGGGTTAGGTTTAAGGTTAGGATTAGTGTTATTGTTAGGGTTAGGGTTAGAGTTATGGTGAGTGTGAGGGTGAGGGTGAGGGTGAGGGTTAGGCTTAGGGTTAGGGTGAGTTTTAGGTTTAGGGTTAGGATTAGGGTTAGGGTGAGGGTGAGGTTTATGGATAGGTTTAGTGTTAGTTGGAGGGTTAGGTCAAGTGTTTGGGTTAGGGTTAGTTTTAGGGTTAAGGTTAGGGTGAGGTTTAGGTGGAGGTTTAGGTTTAGAGTTATGGTTAGGATTAGGCTTAGGGTGAGGGTGAGTGTGAGGGTTAGGGTTAGGCTTAGGCTTAGGATTAGGGTTAGGCTGAGGGTGAGGGTGGGGGTGAGGATTAGGGCTAGGGTGATGGTTAGGGTTAGGGTTAGGGTGAGGGTTAGGATGAGGGTTAGGGTTAGGATTAGGGTTAGGGTGAGGGCTAGGATGAGGGTGTGGGTTAGGGTAAGTTTTAGGCATAGGCTTAGGGTTAGGCTGAGCGTTTGGGTGAGGATAAGGGTTAAGATTAGGGTTAGGGTGAGGGTTAGTGTTCGGGGTAGGTTTAGAGTTAGGGTTAGGGTGTTGCTGAGGTTTAAGGTTAGAGTTAGGGTTAGGTTGAGTGTTAGGGTGGGAGTGACGGTTAGGTTAAGGTGAGGGTTAGGCTGAAGGTGAGGGTTATGGTAAGGTTTAGTGTTAAGGTTAGGGTGAGGGTTAGGGTTAGGGTTAGAGTGAGGGTGAGGGTTAGAGTGAGGATAAGTGTTAGGGTTAGTGTGAGGTTTAGGGTGAGAATGACGGTCAGGGGTAGGGTGAGGGCTAAGGTGAGGGTTAGGTTTAGGGTTAGTTTTATGGTGAAGTTTAGGGTTACGGTTCGTGTTAGGGTTAGTTTGAGGGTGAGGTTTAGGTTAGAGTTAGTGTTATGGTGAGGGTGAGGGTGAGGTTTAGGGATAGTGTTAGTGTTAGGTTTAGGGTTAGGGTTAAGGTGAGGGTTAGGCTGAGAGTGAGGGTTAGGGTTAGGATTAGGATTAGGATTAGGGTTAGGGTTATGGTGAGTGTGAGGGTTAGGGTTAAGGTTAGGGTTAGGCTTAGGGTTAGGCTGAGGTTTAGGGTGAGAGTGAGGGTTAGGATTCGGTGATGGTAAGTGTTAGGGTTATGGGGAGGGTTAGGATTTGTGTTAGGTTTAGGATTAGGTTTAGGGTGAGGGCTAGGGTGAGGGTCAGGTTTAGGGTTAGGGTTAGGGTGAGGTTTAGGGTTAGGGTTAGGTTTAGGGACAGGGTGAGGGTGGGGTTTAGGGTTAGAATTAGGGTTAAGGTGAGGCTGATGGTGAGGGTTAGGGTTAAGGTTAGGATTAGGATTAGGGTAAGGTTTAGGGTGATTGTGAGTGTTAGGGTTAGGGTTCGGGTTTGGGTTAGGGTTACACTGAGGGTGAGGGTGAGGGTGAGGGTTAGGGTTAGGATTAGGTTTAGGGTGAGAGTGAGTTTGTGTGTTAGGGTTAGGTTTAGGGTTAGGATTAGGGTTAGGTTGATGTTGAGGTTGAGGGTGAGAGTTAGGGTTAGTCTGAGGGTTAGTTTAAGGTTTAGGGGCAGGGTTAGGATGAGGGTTAGGGTTAGGATTAGGGTTAGGGTGAGGGCTAGAGTGAGGGTGAGGTTTAGGGTTAGGGTTAGGGTGAGAGTTAGCGTTATGGTTAGGGGAGAGTTGGATTCGGGTTAAGTTTAGGGTTAGGGTGAGGGTTAGGGTAGGGTTAATGTGAGGTTGATGGTTAGGGTTAGGTTTAGGTTTAGGGTTAAATTTAGGGTTAGGGTGAAGTTGAGGGTTAGGGTTAGATTGAGGGTTACGGTTAGGATTTGTTTTAGGGTGAGGGCTAGGGTGAGGGTGAGGGTTAGGGTTAGGGTTTAGCTTAGGCTTAGGGTTAAGCTGAGCGTGATGGTGAGTGTGAGGTTTAGGGTTAGGGTTAGTGTGAGGTTTAGTGTTAGGGTTAGGGTTAGAATTAGGGTTAGGGTGAGGGTGAGGTTTAGGAGTAGAGTTAATTTTAGGCTGAGTGTTAGGCTTAGGGTGAGGATTGGGGTGGGGGTGACACTAAGGGTAAGGTGAGGTTTAGACTGAGGGTGAGGGTTACGGTAAGGGTTATGGTTAGGGTTAGGTTGAGGGTTAGGGTTAGGGTTAGGGTTAGGGTTACGTTGAGGGTGAGGTGTAGATTGAGGATTAGTGTTAGGGTTAGTGTGAGGTTTACCGTGAGGATGAGTGTTAAGGTTAGGGTTAGGGCTAAGGTTAGGTTGAGGTTTAGGGTTAGTGTGAGGGTGAGGTATAGGGTTAGGGTGATGGTTAGGGTTAGTGTGAGGCTTAGTGTTTGGGTTACCGTTAGTGTTAAGGTGAGGGTAAGTGTTAGGGTGAGGGTTAGGTTTAGCGTGAGGGTAATGGTTAGGGTGAGGATTAGGGTTAAGGTTAGGGTTTTTGTTAGGGTTAGGGTTAGGGTTACGGTTACTGTGAGGGTGAAGCTTAGGTTTAGGTTTAGGATTAGGATTAGGGTTCGTGTTAAGGTGAGGGTAAGTGTTAGGGTGAGGGTTAGGGTTATGCTGAGGGTAATAGGGTGAGGGTCAGGGTTAGGGTTAGGGTTACGTTGAGCGTGAGGTTAGGGTTAGGTTAAGCGTGAGGTTAGGGTTAGGTTGAGGGTTAGAGTTAGTTTTAGGTTTATGGTGAGTTTAGGGTTAGGGTAAGTGTGAGGGTTAGTTCTAGGGTTGGGGTTAGTGATAGGGTGAGGGTTAGTGTTAGGGTTAGGGTTAGGGTTAGAGTTAGTGTTAGGGTCAGGGTGAGCTTTAATGTTAGAGTTAGGGTTAGTGTTAGGGTTAGGGTTAGGGTGAGGGTTAGGGTTAGGCTTAGGTTTAGGCTTAGGCAGAAGAATGAGGGTGAGGGTTAGTGTTCGGGTTAGGGTTCGGGTTACGGTTATGGTTACTGTCAGGTTTAGGATGAGGTTTAGGGTTAGGGTTAAGGTTAGGGTAAGGGCTAGGTTGAGGGTTAGGGTGAGGTTTAGGGTGAGGGATAGGGTTAGGTTTAGGATTAGGGTTAGGGTGAGTGTGAGTGTGAGGCTTAGGGTTAGGGTTAGGGTTAGGCTTAGAGTTAGGTTGAGGGTTAGGGTTACGGTTTGTATTAGGGTGCAGTTGAGGCTGATGTTTAGGGTTAGGTTTAGGGTTAGATTTAGGTTTAGGTTTAGGGTTACAGTTAGTGTGAGAGTTATGTTGAGGGTTAGGCTTAGGGTTAGGGTTAGGCTTGGGGTTAGGCTGAGGGTGACTGGGGGTGAGGATTAGAGTTAGGTTTAGGGTTAGGCTTAGGGTTAGGGTTATTGTTAGTGTTATGGTTAGGGTTTCATTTGCGGTGAGGGTGAGGCTGAGGGTAAGTGTGAGGGTTAGGGTTAAGTTTAGTGTTATTGTTAGGGTTAGGGCTAGAGTTACCATATCTTTGAGGGTGAGGTTCAAGATTAGGGTTAGGGTGAGTTTTAGGGTTAGGGATAGGGTTAGGATGAGGGTGAGGTTTAGGGTTAGGGTTAGGGTTAGGGTTAGGGTTAGGGTGAGGTTTCGGGTTAGGGTTAGGGTTGGGGTAATGGTGAGGGTGAGCTTTAGGGTTAGAGTTAGGGTTAGGGTAAGGCTGAGGGTGAGGTTTAGGGTTAGGGTTAGTGTTAGGTTTAGTGTTAGGGTTAGGGTGAGGGTTAGAGTTAGGGTTAAGGTTAAGGATAAGTTTAGGATTAGGGTTAGGTTTAGGGTGCGTGTGAGGTTTAGGGTTAGGGTTAGGATTAGGTTTAGGCTTAGGGTTTGGCTGAGTGTGAGTGTGAGTGTTAGGGTTAGGGTTAGGGTGAGGGTTAGGGTTAGGGATATGGGGAAGTTTAGGATGAGGGTTAGGGTTAGGATTAGGGTTAGGGTGAGTGATAGTTTGAGTGTTAGGTTTAGGGTTAGGGTTAGAGTTGGGGTTATGGTGTGGGTGAGGTTTAGGGTTAGAGTTAGGGTTAGATTGAGGCTGAGGGTGAGGGTTAGGGTTAGGGTTAGTGTTAGGTTTAGGGTTAGGGTTAGGGTGAGGTTTAGGGTGAGGTGAGGGTTCAGGTTAAGGTTAGGATTAGGGTTAGGGTTAGGGTGAGTGTGAGGTTTATGGTTAGGGTTAGGATTAGGTTTAGGCTTAGGGTTAGGCTGAGTCTTAGGTTGAGTGTGAGTGTTAGGTTTAGGGTGAGGGTTAGCGTAAGGATTAGGGGGAGGGTTAGGATGAGGGTTAGGGTTAGGATTAGGGTTAGTGTGAGGTCTAGGATGAGGGTGAAATTTAGGGTTAGGGTTAAGGTGATTGTTAGGGTTAGGGTTATGTTTAGAATTCTGATTCGGTTTAATTTTATGTTTATGGTGATGGTTAAGGTAAGGGGTACGCTGAGGTTTAGGGTTAGGTTGAGGGTTAGGGTTATGATTAGTGTTAGGTTGAGGGTTAGGGTTAGTTTTAGGGTGAGGTTTAGTATGAGGGTTAGGGTTAGGGTTACGGTGAGTGCTAGGCTGAGGGTGAGGTTTAGGGTTAGTGTTAGGGTGAGGTTTAGGTTTAGGGTTAGGGTTAGGTTTAGGGTGAGTGTGAGGTTCAGGGTTAGAGTTAGGGTAAGGGTGAGGCTGAGGTTGAGGGTTAGGGTTAGGGTTAGTTTTAGAGTTAGGTTTAGAGTGAGGGTTAAGGTTGAGCGTGAGGATTAGGCTTAGGGTTAGGATTAGGATTAGGGTAATGGTTAGGGTGTGTGTGAGGTTTAGGGTTAGGGTTAGGCTTAGGCTTATGTTTAGGGTAAGGGAGAGGGTGAAGGTGAAGGTTAGCTTTAGGTTGAGCGTTAGGGTTAGGGTTAGCTTGAGTGTTAGGGTTCAGGTTAAGTTTAGGTTTAGGGTGAGGGTTAGGTTTAGGGTTATGGTGAGCGTGAAGGTTAGGGTTAGGTTGAGGGTTAGGGTTAGAGTTAAGATGAGGGTTAGGATTACGGTTAGGGTGAGGGTTAGCATGAGGATTAGGGTTACAATTATGGTTAGGTTGATGGTTAGGTTGAGGGTGAGGATTAGGGTTAGTGTTAGGGTGAGTGTAAGTGTTAGGATGAGGGTTAGGTTTAGGGTGATATTTAGGATCAGGGTTAGGGTTACGGTGAGTGTGAGGTTTAGGTTTAGGATGAGGGTTAGGGTTAGGATTAGGGTTAGGTTGAGGGTGAGTGTTAGCATTAAGGTTAGGGTTAGGGTTAGGTTTAGGGTTTGGATTAGTGTTATTTTTAGGGTTAGGGTTAGAGTTATGGTGAGGGTGAGGATGAGGGTTAGGTTTAGGGTTAGGGTGAGTTTTAGGTTTAGGGTTAGGATTAGAGTTAGGGTGAGGGTGAGGTTTAGGGTTAGGTTTAGGTCTAGTTGGAGGGTTAGGTTGAGGGTTCGGGTTAGGATTAGTTTTAGGGTTAAGGTTAGGGTGGGGTTTAGGTTGAGGTTTAGGGTTAATGTTAGAGTTAGAGTTAGGATTAGGGTTAGGGTGAGGGTGAGTGTGAGGGATAGGCTTAGGCTTAGGCTTAGTGTTAGGCTGAGGGTGAGGGCGGGGGTGATGGTTAGAGTTATGATAATGGTTAGGGTTAGGGTTAGGATGAGTGTTAGGATGAGGGTTAGGTTTAGGATTAGGGTAAGGTGAGGGCTAGGGTGAGGGTTTGGGTTAGGGTAAGGGTTAGGCTTAGGCTTAGGGTTAGGGGGAGTGTTTGGTTGAGGATAAGGGTTAGGGATAGGTTTAGGGTGAGGTTTAGTGTTAGGGTTAAGGTTAGAGTTAGGGTTAGGGTGAGGGTGAGGTTTAGGGGTAGAGTTAGGGTTAGGGTTAGGGTTAGGTTTAGGGTCAGGGTGGGGGTGACGGTAAGGGTAAAGTTGAGGGTTAGGCTGAGGGTGAGGTTTATGGTAAGGGTGAGGGTCACAGTTAGCTTGAGGGTTAGGGTTAGGGTTACAGTGAGAGTGAGGGTTAGATTCAGGATAAGTGTTATGGTTAGTGTGAGGTTTAGGGTGAGGATGATGGTTAGGGTTAGGGCGAGGGCTAAGGTGAGGGTGAGGTTTAGGGTTAGTGTTAGGGTGAGGTTTAGTGTTAGGGTGATGGTTAGGGTTAGTGTGAGGGTAGTGTTAGGGTTAGGCTTAGTGTTAGGGTGAAGGTGTTACGGTGAGCTTAGGGTTATGGTGAGGGTTATGGTTAGAGTGAGGGTTAGGGTTAGGGTTAGGTTTATTGTTAGCGTTAGGTTTAGGGTTACTGTTACGGTGAGGTTGGGGGTGAGGGTTAGGGTTAGTGTTAGGATTAGGATAGGGTTAGTGTTAGGGTGAGTGTACGTGTTAGGATGAGGGTTAGGGTTAGGTTCAGGGTTAGGGTCAAGGTTAGGGTGAGAGTTAGGATTACCGTTAGGTTCAGGGTTAGGATGAGGTTTAGGGTTATGAGTAGGGTTAGGTTGAGGGCTAGGTTGAGGGTGAAGATTAGGGTTAGTGTCAGGGTAACGTTTAAGGTTAGGGTTAGGTTTAGGGTGAGGGTTAGGATGAGGGTAAGGGTTATGGTGAAGGTGAGTGTTAGGGTTAGGTTGAGGGTTATTATTAGGGCTAGGGTGAGGGTGAGTGTTAGCATTAGGGTTAGGGTTAGGGTTAGGTTTAGGGTTAAGATTAGTGTTATTGTTAGGGTTCGGGTCAGAGTTATGGTTAGGGTGAGGGTGAGGGTTAGGTTTAGGGTTAGGGTGAGGTTTAGTTTTTGGGTTAGGATTAGGGTTAGGGTGAGGGTGAGGTTTAGGGTTAGTTGGACGGTTAGGTCGAGGGTTAGGTTTAGGGTCAGTTTTAGGGTTAAGGTTGGGGTGAGGGTTAGGTTGAGTTTTAGGGTTAGTGTTAGAGTTAGGGTTAGGATTAGGGTTAGGCTGAGGGTGAATGTGAGGTTTAGGGTTAGGCTCAGGCTTAGCTTAGGGTTAGGCTGAGGTTGAGGATGGGGGTGAGGATTAGTGTTACGGTGATGGTTAGTGTTAGTGTTAGTGTGAGTGTTAGGATGAGGGTTAGGGTTTGGATTAGGGTTAGGATAAGGGCCAGGGTGAGGGTGTGGTTTAGGGTAAGTGTTAGGCTTAGGCTTGGTTTAGGCTGAGCCTTTGGTTGAGGATAAGGCTTTAGGGTTAGTGTTAGGGTGAGGTTTAGTTTTAGGGTTAGGGTTAGAGTTAGGGTTAGGTTGAGGGTGAGGTTTAGGGGTAGAGTTAGGGTTAGGGTGAGTGTTAGGGTGGGGCTGACGGTAAGGGTAAAGTTGAGGGTTAGGCTGAGGGTGAGGGTTATGGTAAGGGTGAGGGTTAGGGTTAAGGTTAGGGTGATGGTTAGGGTTATGGTTAGGATGAGGGTTAGGGTGAGGTTTAGGTTTAGGGTGAGATTTAGGGTGAAGGTGACAGTAAGGGTAAAGTTGAGGGTTAGTGTGAGGATTAGGGTTAGGGTTAGGGTGAGTGTGAGGTTTAGATTGAGGATTCATGTTAGGGTTAGTGTGAGGTTTAGGGTGAGGATGAGTGTTAGGTTTAGGTTGAGGGCTAAGGTCAGGGTGAGGTTTAGGTTTAGTGTTAGGGTGAGGTTTAGGATTAGGGTGATTGTGAGGCTTAGTGTGAGAGTTAGTGTCGGGGTTAGGCTTAGTGTTAGGGTGAGGGTGTTCCAGTGAGCTTAGGGTTATGGTGAGGGTTAGGGTTAGGGTGAGGGTTGGGGTTGGGTTTAGGGTTATTGTTAGCATTAGGGTTAGAGTTACGGTTACGGTGAGGTTCAGGGTGAGGGTTAGGGTTAGGGTTAGGATTAGGATTAGGGTTAGTGTTAGGGTGAGTGTAAGTGTTAGTATGAGGTTTAGGGTTAGGGTGAGGTTTATGGTTAGGGTTAGGGTTAGGTTGTGCGTGAGTTTTAGGTTTAGGTTGAGGGTTAGGGTTAGGGTTAGGGTTAGGGTGAGGTTAAGGTTAGGATTAGTGTGAGGGTTAGGGTTGGGGTTAGGGTTAATGTTAGGGTGAGGATAAGTGTTAGGTCAGGGTTTGGGTTAGGGTGAGATTTATGGTTAAGTTGAGGGTTAAGATTAGGGTTAGGGTTATTGATAGTGTTAGGTTTAGGGTTAAGGTTATGGTGAGGGTGAGTGTGAGGGTTACGGTTAGGGTTAGCGTGAGGTTTAGGGTTTGCATTAGAGTTAAAGTTAGGTTTTGGGTGGTGGTGAGGTTTAGGGTTAGAGTTAGGGTTAGGGTGAGGGTTAGGTTGAGGGTTAGGGTTATGGTTTGTGTTAGGGTTAGGTTTAGGTTGAGAGTTAATGGGCGGGTTAGGGTTAGGGTTAGGGTTAGGTTGAGGTTTAGGGTTAGTGTTTAGTTAGGGTTAGGATTTGGGTTAGGGTGAGGGTGAGTGTGAGGATTAGGGTTAGGCTTAGGCTTAGGCTTAGGGTTAGGCTGAGGGTGAGGGTGGGGGTGAGGATTAGAGTTATGGTGATGGTTAGGGTTAGGGTTAGGGTGAGGGTTAGGATGAGGGTTAGTTTTAGGATTAGTGTTAGGGTGAGGGCTAGGGTGAGCGTGTGGTTTAGGGTAAGTGTTAGGCTTAGGCTTAGGGTTAGGCTGAGCGTTTGGTTGAGGATAAGGTTTAGGGTTAGGTTTAGGGTGAGGTTTAGTGTTAGGGTTAGATTTAGAGTTAGGTTTCGAGTGAGGGTGAGGTTTAGGGGTAGAGTTAGGGTTAGGGTGAGGGTTAGGGTGAGGGTTACGCTAAGGGTAAAGTTGAAGATTAGACTGAGGGTGAGGTTTATGGTAAGTGTGAGGGTTAGGGTTAGGGTGAGGCTTAGGGTTAGGTTTAGAGTGAGAGTGAGGGTTATATTGAGGATAAGTGTTAGGGTTAGTGTGAGGTTTAGGGTGAGGATGAGGGTTAGGGTTAGGGTGAGGGCTAAGATGAGGGTGAGGTTTAGGGTTAGTGTTAGGGTGAGGTTTAGTGTTAGGGTGATGGTTAGGGTTAGTGTGAGGGTTAGTGGTAGGGATAGGGTTAGTTTTAGGGTGAGGGTGTTAGGGTGAGCTTAGGGTTATGGTGAGGGTTATGTTTAGGGTGAGGGTTAGGGTTAGGCTTAGAGTTATTGTTAGCATTAGTGTTAGGGTTATAGTTACGGTGAGCGTGAGGGTGAGGGTTAGGGTTAGGGATAGGATTAGGATTAGGGTTAGTGTTAGGGTGAGGGTAAGTGTTAGTATGAGGGTTAGGGTTAGGGTGAGGATTATGGTTAGGGTTAGGGTTAAGTTGAGCGTGAGGATTAGGCTTAGGTTGAGGTTTCAGGTTAGGGTTGTGGTTAGGGTGAGTTTAGGGTTAGGGTTTTTGTGAGGGTTAGTGTTCCGATTAAGGTTAGTGGTAGGGTGAGGGCAAGTTTTAGGGTGAGTTTTAGGGTTAGGGTGATGATTATGGTTAGGTTGAGGATTATGGTTAGGGTGAGGGTTACGATTATTGTTAGGGTTATGGTAGGTTTAGATTTAGGGTTAAGGTGAGTGTGAGGGTGAGATTTATGGTTAGAGTTGGGGTTAGGGTGAGGGTTTGGGTTAGGCTTAGGCTGAGGTTAAGGCTTAGGCCGAGCATGAGGGTTCGGGTTAGGGTGAGGGTTACGGTGAGGTTTAGGGTTATGATTACTGTCAGGTTTAGGATGAGGTTTTGGGTTAGGGTTAAGGTTAGGGTGAGTGTTAAGGTGAGTGTTAGGTTGAGGGTTAGGGTTAGGGAAGGGTTAGGTTTAGGATTAGGGTTAGGGTGAGGTTGAGTGTGAGGCTTAGAGTTAGGTTTAGGTTTAGCCTGAGACTTAGGGTGAGGGTTAGGGTTAGGGTTTGGTTTAGGGTGCAGTTGAGGTTTAGGATTAGGGTTAGGTTAAGGGTTAAATTTAGCGTTAGGTTTAGGTATAGGGTTAGTGTTAATGTTAGGGATAGGGAGATGGTTAGGCTGAGGGTCACTGTGGGGGTGAGGATTAGAGTTAAGGTTAGGGTTAGGCTTAGGGTTAGGGTTAATGTTATGGTTAGGGTTAAGTTTGAGGTGAGGGTGAGGCTGAGGTTGAGGTTTTGGTTTAAGGTTAGGGTGAGGGTGAGGCTTAGGTTTAGAGTTAGGGTTAGGGTTAGGATTATTGTGAGGGTTAGGGATTGATTTGCGGTGAGGTTGAGGGTGAGGGTGAAGGTTAGGGTTATGGTGAGTTTTAGGGTTATGTTTAGGGTTAGGGTGAGGGTGAAGTTTAGGGTTAGTGTTAGGGTTAGGGTGAGGAATCGGGTTAGTTTTAGGGTTGGGGTTATGTTGAGGTTGAGGTTTAGGGTTAGATTTAGGCTTAAGGTGAGGCTGAGGGTGAGGGTGAGAGTTAGGGTTAGGATTAGGATTAGGGTAAGGGTTAAGGTGAGTGTGAGGGTTAGGGTTAGAGTTAGGATTAGGCTTAGGGTTACACTGAGGGCGAGGGTGAGTGTGAGGGTAAGGGTTAGGATTAGGATTATTGTGAGGGCTAGGGTTAGGTTGAGGTTTAATGTTAGGGTTAGGGTGAGAGTAAGGGTTAGGGTTAGGTTGAGAGTAGCGTTCAGGTTAAGTTTAGGGTTAGGTTGAGGGTTAGGGTCATGGTTACAGTGAGGTTGAGGATTAGGGTTAGGTTAAGGTTTAGTGTTAAGATTAGGGTTAGGGTGAGGGTCAGGGTTAGGGTTAGGGTAAGGGTTACGGTGAGGGTGAGGTTTAGGGTTAGGTTGAGTGTTAGGGTTAGGATTTGTGTTAGGGTGAGGACTAGGGTGAGGGTGAGGGTTAGGGTAAGGTTTTGGCTTAGGCTTATTGTTAAACTGAGCATGAGGGTGAGGGTTAGAATTAGGGTGAGATTTAGGGTTAGGGTTATGGGGAAGGTCAGGATGAGGGTTAGGGTTAGGATTAGGTTTAGGGTGAGGGCTAGGGTGAGGGTGATGTTTAGGGTGAGATTTAAGGTTAGGGTTAGGTTTAGGGTTCGGCTGAGGGTGAGGTTTAGGGTTAGAGTTAGGGTTAAGTTGAGGCTGAGGGTGAGCGTTAGGGTTAGGGTTAGGATTAGGATTAGGGTAAGGGTTAGGGTGATTGTGAGGGTTAGGGTTTGGGTGTGTTTTTGGCTTATTGTTACACTGAGGGTGTGGTTGAGGGTGAGGGTTAGGGTTAGGATTAAGGTTAGAGTGAGGGTGAGTGTGTGTGCTAGGGTTAGGTTTAGGGTTAGGCTTAGGGTTAGGCTGATGGTCAGGTTTAGAGTGAGGTTTAGGGTTAGTGTGAGTGTTAGGTTAAGGGTTAGGGGGAGGGTTAGGATGAGGGTTAGGGTTAGGATTAGGATTAGGGTGAGGGCTAGGGTGAGGGTGAGTTTTAATGTTAGGGTTAAGGTCAGAGTTAGGGTTAGGGTTAGGGTGAGAGTAAGATTCTGGTTATGTTTACGGTTAGGGTGAGGGTTAGGGTAAGGGTTACGGTGAGGTTGAGGGTTAGGATTAGGTTCAGGTTTAGGGTTAAGATTAGGGTTAGGGTGAGGGTGAGTGTTCTGGTTAGGGTTAGGTTTACGGTGAGGGTGAGGGTGAGGGTTAGGGTTAGGCTTAGTGTTAGGTTTAGTGTTAGGGTTAGGGTTAGAGTTAGGATTAGGGTGATGGTGAGGTTTATGGGTAGAGTTAGTGTTAGGGTGAGGGTTAGGCTTAGGGTGAGGGTTAGGTTGGGGGTGACAGTAAGGGTAAGGTGAGGATTATGCTGAAGGTGAGGGTTACGGTAAGGGTAAGGGTTAGGGTTAGGGCGAGGGTTAGGGTTAGGGTTAGGGTGAGGGTGAGGGTTAGATTGAGGATTAGTGTTCGGCTTAGTGTGAGGTTTACTATGAGGATGAGTATTAGGGTTAGGGCAAGGGTTGGGTTGAGGTTTAGGATTAGTGTTAGGGTGAGGTATAGGGTTAGGGTGATATTTAGGGTTAGTGTGAGGCTTAGTGTTCGGGTTACGGTTAGTGTTAATGTGAGGGTAAGTGTTAGGGGGAGGGTTAGGTTTAGGGTGAGGGTAATGGTTAGGGTTAGGGTTAGGGTTAGGATTAGGGTTTTTGTTAGGGTTAGGGTTAGGATTATGGTTACGGTGAGGGTGAGGTTTAGGGTTAGGATTAGGGTTAGGGTTAGTGTTAGGGTTAGGGCAAGTTTTAGGGTGAGGGTCAGGGTTAGGTTGAGGGTTACGTTGAGCGTGAGGTTTAGGGTTATGTTGAGGGTTAGGGTTAGGGTTAGGGTTAGGGTGAGTCTAGGGTTAGGGTTATTGTGAGGGTTAGTTTTAGGGTTCAGGTTTGTGTTAGGGTGAGGTTAAATGTTAGGGTGAGGCTTAGGGTTAGGGTGAGGATTATGTCTAGGGTGAGGGTTAGGGTCATTGTTAGGGTTAGGTTTAGGGTTAGATTCAGGGTTAGTGTGAGGGTGAGGTTTAGGGTTAGAGTTAGGGTTAGTTTTAGGGTTATTGTTAGTGTGAGGGTTAGGGTTATGTTTAGGCTTAGGCTTAGGCTTAGGCCGAGCATGATGGTGAGGTTTAGGGTTCGGGTTAGGGTGAGGATTAGGGTTATGGTTAGTTTCAGGTATACGATTAGGTTTAGGGTTAGGTTGAGGGCTAGGGTGAGAGTTAAGGTGAGGGTTAGGATTAGGGATAGAGTTAGGTTTAGGATTAGGGTTAGGGTGAGGGTGAGTGTGAGGCTTAGTTTTAGGGTTAGCCTTAGGCTTAGAGTTAAGGTGAGAGTTAGGGTTTGGGTTAGGGTGCAGGTGAGGCTGAGGATTAGGGTTAGGTTTAGGGTTAGATTTAGGGTTAGGTATAGGGTTAGGGTTAGTGTTAGGGTTATTATTAGGATTAAGGTGAGGGTTAGGGTTAGGGTTAGGCTTAGGGTTAGGGTTAGGCTGAGCGGGAGGTTGAGGGTGAGGGTTAGCGTTAGGGTGATGGTTAGGTTTTAGGTTAGGGTGATGGTTAGGATGAGGTTTAGGGTTAGGGTGAGGGTTAGGCTGAGGATGATGGTAAGGGTAAAGGTGAGGTTTAGGCTGAGGGTGAGGGTTAAGATAAGTTTGAGGATTAGAGTAACGTTTAGGGCTAGGTTAATGTTTAGGTTTAGGGTTAGGGTGAGGGTTAAATTGACGATTAGGGTTAGGTGAATGTGAGGTTTAGGGTGAGGATGTGGGTTAGGGTTAGGGTGAGGGTAAGGTTTAGAATTAGGGTTAGGGTGAGGGCTAAGGTGAGGGTGAGGGTTGGGGTTAGGATTAGGGTGAGGTTTAGGATTAGGGTGAGGGTTATGGTTAGTGTGAGGGTTAGTGTTAGGGTTAGGGTTTGTGTTAGGGTGAGGGTAAGTGTTAGCGTGAGGGTTTGGGTTAGGGTGAGCGTAATGGTTAGGGTGAGGTTATGGTTACTGTTAGAGTTATGGTTAGGGTGAGGGTGAGATTTAGGTTTAGATTTAGGGTTAGGGTTAGGGTTAGGGTTAGGGAGAGTTAGGGTTAGAGTTAGGCTTAGGCTTACTCTTAGGCTTAGGCGGAGCATGAGGGTAAGGATTAGGTTTAGGGTTAGGCTTAGGGTTAGGGTTAGGGTTAGGGTCAGGGTTATGGTGAGGGCTAGGGTGAGGGTTAAAGTAAGGTTAGTGTTAGGGATAGGGTTAGGTTTAGGATTAGGTTTAGGTTGAGGGTGAGTGTGAGGGTTAGTGGTAGGGTTAGGGTTAGACTGAGAGTTAGGGTGAGGATTAGGGTTAGGGTTTGGGTTAGGTTGAGTTTGAGGCTGACGATTAGGTTTAGGTTTAGGGTTAGATTTATGGCTAGGTTTAGGGTTAGGGTTTGTGTTAGAGTTAGGGTTACTGTGAGGGTTAGGGTTAGGGTTAGGCTTATTGTTAGGCTGAGGGTTAGGCTGATGTTGAGGGTGAGAGTGAAGTTTAGGGTAAGGGTGAGGTTTAGGGTTAGGGTTATTGTTAGGGAGAAGTTGAGGTTTAGGGTTAGAGATAGGGTTAGGGGGAGGGTTAGGGGGAGGTTTAGGGTTAGGCTTAGTGATAGGCTGAGGGTGAGGGTGTGGGTGAGAATTAAGTTTAGGGTGATGGTTCACATTAGGTTTAGGGTGAGGGTTAGGCTGAGGTTGAGGGTGGGGATTAGGATTAGGGTTAGGTATAGGGTTAGGCTTAGGATTAAGGTTATTGTAAGTGTTATGGTTATGGTTAAGTTTGCCGTGAGGGTGAGGCTGAGGGTGAGGGTCAGGGTAAGTGTTAGGGCGAGTGTTATTTTTAGGGTTAGGGTTAGAGTTACGGTGAGGTTGAGGGTGAGAGTGAAGGTTAGGATAAGGGTGAGGTTTAGGGTTAGGGTTATTGTTAGGGAGAGGTTGAGGTTTAGGGTTAGAGTTAGGGTTAGGGGGAGGGTTAGTGTGAGGTTTAGGGTTAGGCTGAGGGTGAGGGTGTGGGTGAGAATTAAGGTTAGGGTGATAGTTCACGTTAGGGTTAGGGTGAGGGTGAGATTTAGGCTTAGAGTTAGGGTTAGTGTTAGTGTTAGGGTGAGAGTTAGGGTTAGGGTTAAGCTTAGGCTTAGGCTTAGGCTGAACATGAGGGTTAGGGTTAGGGTTCGGGTTATGGTGAGGGTTACAGTTGTGTTTAGTGTCAGGTTTTGGATGAGGTTTAGGGTTAGGGTTAGGGTGAGGTTGAGGGCTAGGATGAGGGTGAGGGTTAGGGTTAGGATTAGGATTAGGCTTAGAGTTAGGGTGAGGTTTAGGGTTAGAGTTTGGGTTAGGGTGCAGGTGAGGATGAGGATTAGGGTTAGGTTTAGGATTAGATTTAGGGTTAGGTTTAGAGTTAGTGTTAGTGTTAGTGTTAGGGTTAGGGATAGGGTTAGGTTTAGGATTAGGGTTAGGGTGTGAGTGAGTATGAGGATTAGGTTTAGGTTTAGGGTAAGACTGAGAGCGTGACTGTTAGCATTAGGGTTTGGGTTAGGGTGAGTGTGAGCCTGAGGATTAGGTTTGGGTTTAGGGTTACATTTAGGGCTAGGTTTAGGGTTAGGGTTTGTTTTAGGGTTAGGGTTAGGGTTACGGTGAGGGTTAGGGTTAGGGTTAGGGTTAGGCTTAGGGTTAGACTGAGGGTGAGGGTGGGGGTTAGGATTAGGGTTAGGGATAGGGTTAGGCTTAGGGTTAGTGTCATTGTTAGTGTTATGGTTATGGTTTAGTTTGCCGTGAGGGTGAGGCTGAGGGTGACGGTTAGGGCTAGTGTTATTTTTAGGGTTAGGGTTAGAGTTACGGTGAGGTTGAGGGTGAGGGTGAAGTTTATGGTTAGGTTGAGGTTTAGGGTTAGGGTTATTGTTAGGCAGAGGGTGAGGTTTAGTGTTAGGGTTAGGGTTAGGGGGAGGTTTAGGGTGAGATTTAGGGTTAAGCTTAGGTTTAGGCTGAGGGTGAGGGTGTGGGTGAGGATTAGGGTTAGGGTGATGGTTCGGGTTAGGGTTATAGTGAGGGTTACATTGAGCGTGAGTGTTAGGTTTAGGTTGAGGGTTAGGTTTAATGTTAGGCTGAGGTTATGGTTAGTGTTAGTATGAGGGTTAGTGTTAGGGTGAGGGTTAGTGGTAGCGTGAGGGTAAGTTTTAGGGTGAGGTTTAGGTTTAGGGTTAGGATTATGGTTAGGGTGAGGGTTAGGGTTATTGTTAGGGTTAGGGTTAGAGTTAGGGTTAGGTTGAGGGTGAGATTTAGGGTTAGGGTTAGGGTTAGTGTTAGGGTTAGGATGAGGGTTAGGGTTAGGCTTAGGCTTAGGCTTAGGCTGAGCATGAGGGTGAGGGTTAGGGTTTGGGTTAAGATGAGGGTTACGGATATCGTTAGTGTCAGGTTTAGGATGAAGTTTAGGGTTAGGGTTAGGGTGAGGGCTAGGGTGACGGATAGGGTGAATGTTAGGTTTAGGGATAGGGTTAGGTTTAGGATTAGGGTTAGGGTGAGGGTAAGTGTGAGGCTTAGGGTTAGGGTTAGGATTACGCTTAGAGTTAGGGTGAGGGTTAGGGTTAGAGTTTGGGTTAGGGTGCAGGTGAGGCTGAGGATTAGGGTTAGGTTTAGGGTTAGATTTAGGGTTAGGTTTAGGTTTAGGGTTAGTGTTAGTGTTAGGGTTAGGGTTAGGTTTAGGGTTAGGCTGAGGGTTACTGTGGGGGTGAGGATTAGAATTAGGGTTAGGGTTAAGCTTAGGATTAGGGTTATTGTTAGTGTTAGGGTTAGGGATAAGTGTGTTGTGAGGGTGAGGCTGAGGGTGAGGGTTAGGGTTAGGGTTAGGTTTAGGGTTAGTATTATTGTTAGGTTTAGGGCTAGATTTACGGTGAGGTTGAGGGTGAGGGTGAAGGTTAGGGTTAGGGTGAGTTTTAGGGTTAGAGTTAGGGTTAGGGTGAGGGTGAGCATTAAGGTTAGAGTTAGGGTTAGGGTGAGGGTTAGTGTGAGGACTTGGGTTAGGGTTAGGGTGAGGGTGAGGCTTAGGTTGAGGTTAAGAATAGTGTTAAGTTTAGGATTAGAGTTAGGGTGAGGGTGAGTGTGAGGGTTAGGGTGAGCTTTAGGCTTAGGCTTAGTGTTAGGCTTAGGTTGAGGGTTAGGGTGAGGGTGAGGGTTAGGGTGAGGGTTAGGGTTAGGGTGAGGTTTAGGGTTAGGGTTAGGGTTAGGGTGAGTTAGTTTTAGGTTTAGGGTTATGATGAGGGTGAGGTTTAGAGTGAGGGTGAGGGCTAGGTTTTGGGTTAGGTTGAGGTGTAGGTTTAGTGTGAGGGTTATGGTTAGAGTTAGATTTAGGGTGAAGTTTAGGGTAATGTTTAGGGTGAGGGTTATGGTGAGAGTGAGGGTTAGGGTTAGGGGTTGGGTTAGGCTTACGGTTTGAGTGAGGCTGAGGGTTAGTTTTAGGGTTAGGGTGAGGGTGAGTGTGAGCGTTAGGGTTAGGATTAGGGTGAGGGATAGGTTTATGGTGAGGGTTAGGTGTAGGGTGAGGGTGAGGGTGTGGGTGAGGTTGAGGGTTAGGGTTAGTTACAGAGTTAGGGTTAGAGTTAGGCTGAAGGTGAGGGTGAGAGTGAAGGTGAGGGTTACGGTTAGGTTGAGGGTTAGGGTTAGTCTGAGGGTTTGGTTGAGTGTGAAATTTAGGCTTAGGGTTAGGATAAGATTGAGGGCTTGTGTGATGTGGAGGTTTAGGGTTAGCATTAGGTTTAGGGTGAGGTTAGGGTGATGGTTAGTGTGAGTGGTATCGCTAGGGTTAGGGTGAGAGCTAGGGTTAGTGTGAGGGTTAGGGTTAGGGTTAGAGTTAGGGTGAGGGTAATTGTTAGGGTGAGGTTTAGGGTGAGAGTTAGGGTTAGGGTTATCGTGAGTGTTAAGGTGAGGGTGAGGGTAAGGGTGAGGTTGAGGGTGAGGTTAATGTGAGCGTGAGTGTTAGGGTTAGGGTTAGGGTTATAGTTAGGATGAGGGTGAGAGTGTGGTTTAGGGTTAGGATTAGGATTAGGGTTGGAGTTAGACAGGTTGAGCTTGAACCTGAGGGTTAGGGTTAGGGTGAGGGTTAGGGTTAGCGTTAGGGTTAGGGTAAGGATTATGGTTAGAGTTAGGGTTAGCTTTAGTGTGAGTGGTAGGTTTATGGTAAGGTTGAGGGTTAGGGTTAGTGTGCGAGTTAGCGTTAGGTTTAGGGTGAGGGTAAGGGTTAGGGTGAGGGTTTCGGTGAAGGTGAGGATTACGGGTAGGGGTAGGGTTAGGGTGAGGTTTAGGTTTAGGGTTATAATTTGGGTTAGGGTTACCGTGAGCGTTAGCGTGAGGGTTAGGGTTAGGTTTAGGGTTAGGGTGAGGTTTAGCATAATGGTAAGGTTTAGGATGATGGTTAGGGTGAGGGTGAGTGTCAGTGTTACAGTTAGTTTTAGGTTTAGGTTGAGGGACAGAATGAGAGTTAGGGTTGGGTTAGGTTGAGAGTTAAATTTAGGGTGATAGTTAGGGTTAAGGTTTCAGGTAGAGTGAGGGTGAGGGTGAGGGTTAGGGTTAGGGTGAGGGTTAGGGTGAGGGTTAGAGTTAGTGTGAGGATTAGGTTGAAGGTGAGGGTTAGGGTGAGGGTGAGGATTAGTATGAGGGTTAAGATTAGGTGTAGGGTGAGGGTTAAGGTTAGGGTGATGTTTAGGGTGAGGGTGAGGGTTGGGTGAGGGTTAAGTTGTGGGTGAGGATTATGTTTAGGGTGAGAGTTGGGTGCCAGTGAGGATTAGTGTGAGGTTGAGGGTTAGGGTTTGGTTTAAGGTGAGGGTTAGAGTGAGGGTTAGGTTTAGGGTGAGGGTTACGGTGAGTTGTAGGTTTAGGGTTATAGTGAGGTTTAGGGTTATTGTGAGGGTTAGGGTTAGATTTAGGGTTAGGGTTAGTGTGAGGATATTGGTTAGGGTGAGTGTGACGGTTAAGGTTAGCATTAGATTTAGGGTGAGGTTACGGTTAGGGTGAGTGTGAGGGTTAGGATTAGGGATATGGTGAGGGTTAGGTTTAGGCTAAGGTTTAGAGTTTGGGTTAGGGTTAAGGTGAGGGTGAGACTCAGGGTTAGGATTAGGTTTAGGCTTAGGGTGAGGGTGATGGTGAGGCTTAGGTTTAGGATTAGAGTTAGGTTTAGGGTTATGCTTAGGTTGAGGTTGAGGATAAGGGTGAGTTTTAGAGTGAGGGTGAGAGTAAGGGTTAGGGTGAGGTTTAGGTTGAGGGTGAGGTGTAGGGTTAGCGTTAGTGTTAGGGCGAGGGTTAAGGTGAAGGTTAGGGTTTGGGTTAGGGTGAGGTTGACGGTGAGGGTTAGTGTTAGGGTTAGGGTGAGGTTTAGGGATAGGGTGAGGGTTAGGGTTAGGGTTATGGTGAGGTTTAGGTTTAGGATTAGTGTGAGGGTGAGGGTTAGGGTTAGGGTGAGGGTG
Source organism: Dipodomys merriami (assembly GCF_024711535.1). Taxonomy (NCBI): domain Eukaryota; kingdom Metazoa; phylum Chordata; class Mammalia; order Rodentia; family Heteromyidae; genus Dipodomys; species Dipodomys merriami. The sequence continues at coordinate 2,352,380 of NW_027206102.1, forward strand.
AGGGTTAGGTTGAGGGTTAGGGTGAGGGTGAGTGTTAGGTTTAGCATAAGGTATATGGTGAGTGTGAGTGTAAGAGGTGAGGGTGAGTGTAAGAGTTAGCTTTAAGGTTATTCCGAGGGTGAGGGTGAGGCTGAGGATTAGGGTTAGGGTGCGGGTTAGGGTGAGCTTTAGTGTGAGGTGTATGTTGAGGGTCAGGGCGAGGGTTAGGGTTAGGTTGAGGTTTATGGATAGCATTAGGGTTAGGGTGTGCGTTAGGTTTAGGGATAGGGTTAGGATGAGTGTTAGGGTTAGGTTTAGGTGAGGGTTAGGTTTAGTGTGAGGGTTATGGTTAGGTTAGCGTTAGGGGGAGGGGGAGGGTAAGGTTTGGCATGAGTGTTAGGGTGGGTGTGAGGTTTAGGGTTAGGGTTAGGGTTAGGCTTACGGTTAGGGTGAGGCTGAGGGTTAGGTTTAGTCTGAAGGATAGGGTGACAGTGAGTGTTAGTGTGAGGGTGGTGGTTAGGTTTAGGGTTAGGGTGAGGGTTAGGTTTAGGGTGAGTGTTAGGTTGAGGGCTAATTTTAGGGTTATGGTGAGGGTTAGGGTTAGTTTGAGGGTTAGGGTTAGAATTAGGCTTAGGTTGAGGTTGAAGGTAAGGGTCAGGTTAGGGTTAGGGTGAGGGTTAAGGTTAGGTTTACGGTGAGGGGTGAGGGTTAGGATGAGGGTTACGGTTAATATTATGGTTAGGTGGAGGGCTTGCATGAAGGCGAGGGTTAGGGTGTGGGTGAGTGTGAGGGTGAGGGTTTAGGTAGGTAAGGGTTAGGTAATTTGGTTAGGGTTAGGGATAGGGTGAGGTTTAGGGTGAAGTTGAGGGTTTACGTGAGGGTGAGGGTTAGGGTGAAGGTTAGGATTAGGGTTAGGGTGAGGGTTAAGGTTACGGTGATTTTAGGGTGAGGGTCAGGTTTGGGTGAGGGTTCGGGTTCGGGTTAGGGTTCGGGTTAGGGTGTGGTTGAGGGTATGGTTTAGGGTGAGGGTTAGGGTGAAAGTGAAGATTAGTGTGAGGTTGAGGGTTAGGGATAGGGTTAGGGTGAGGGTTAGGGTGAGGGTTAGTGTTAGGGTGAGTTGTGGGTTTAGGGTTATGGTTAGGGTTAGGGTTATTGTGAGGGTTAGGGTTAGAATTAGGGTTAGGGTTAGTGTGAGGGTAATGGTTAGGGTGAGGGTTAGGATGAGGGTGAGGGTTAGGGTTAGTATTAGGTTTAGGGTGAGGGTTAGGGTTATAGTTAGGGTTAGGTTAGGGTGAGGTTGAGGGTTAGGGTGAGGGTGAAGATTAAGGTTAGGATGAGGATTAGGGTGAGGCTGCGGGTTAGGGTTAGAATTAGGGTTAAGGTGAGGTCTAGGGTTAGGGTGAGGGTTAGGGTTAGGGTGATGGTGAGGTTTAGGGTTAGGGTTACTGTTAGTGTGAGGGTTAGGGTTAGGTCTAGGATGAGGGATAGGTTTAGGGTTAGGTTTAGGGTTAGGGTGAGGGTAAGGATTAGGGTGAGGGTTAGGGTGAGGTTGAGGGTCTGGGTCAGGGTTAGTGTTAGGTTTAGGGTGAGGGTGAAGGTGAGGGTTAGGGTTAGGGTTAGGGTGAGGTTTAGGTTTGGGGTAAGGGCTTGTGTGAGGGCGAGGGTTAAGGTGAGGGTGAGGGTGAGGTTGAGGGTTATGGTCAGGATTAGGGTTAGGGTGAGGGCTTTCATGAGGTCGAGGATTAGGTGAGGCTGAGGGTGAGGCTGAGGGTTTTGGTAGGTAAGTGTTAGGGTTAGGGATATGGTGAGGACTAGCGTGAAGTTGAGGATTAGGGTGAGGGTGCGGGTTAGGGTGAGGGTGAAGGTTAGGGTGAGGGTGATGGTTAGGGTGAGGGTTAGGGTGAGGGCTAGCTTGAGGGTTAGGGTTAGGGTTAGGGTGAAGATTAGGGTGAGGGTTAGGTTGAGGTTGATGGTTAGGGTTAGTGTGAGCATAAGGATAAGTGTGAGGGTTAGGGTTAGGATTAGGTTTAGGGTGAGTTCTAGGGTGAGGGTTAGGGTTAGGTTTAGGGTTAGTGTGAGGGTTAGAGTGAGGGACAGGTGTAGGATTAGGGTAAGTGTAAGGGTTAGGTTGTGGGTTAGGGTGAGCGTGAGGATTATGGTGAGTGTGAGTGTTGTGGTGATTGTTAGTGTGAGGGTTAGGGTCAGGGTTAGGGTAATGTATAAGGTGAGGCTGACGCTTAGGGTTAGGGTTAGGGTGAGCGTTAGTTTGAGGGTGAGGGTTAGTGTTAGGATTAAGGTTAGGGTTAGGGTAAGGCTGAGGGTGAGTGTTTGCGTGAGGGTGAGGGTTATGGGTAGGATTAGGGTAAGGGTGAGGGCTTGCGTGTGGGCAAGGGTTAGGGTGAGGGTGAGGGTGAGGGTTTCGGTAGGTAAGTGTTAGGGTTAGGGATAGGGTGAGGATTAGGGTCATTTTGAGGGTTAGGGTGAGGGTGAGGGTTAGGGTGAGGGTTAGGAATAGGGTTAGGGTGAGGGTTAAGTTTGGGGTGATGTTTAGGTTGAGGGTGAGGGTTGGGTGAGGGTGAGGGTGAAAGTTAGGTGGTGGGTGAGGGTTAGGTTTAGGGTGAGGGTTAGGGTGATAGTGAGTGTTAGGGCGAGGGTGGGGGTTATGTTTAGGGTTAGGGTGAGGGTTAGTGTTAGGGTGAGCGGTAGGTTTAGGGTTATGGTGTGTGTTAGGGTTAGTGTGATGGTTAGGGTTAGAGTTAGTGTTAGGTTCAGTGTGAGGATAAGGGTTAGGGTGATGGTTAGGGTGAGGGTGAGGGTTAGGGTTAGCGTTAGGTTTAGGGTGAGGGTGAGGGTTATGGTTAGGTTTAGGTTTGGGGTGAGCTTGAGTGTTACGATTAGGGTTAGGGTGAGGCTTAGGGTTAGGCTAAGGTTTAGGGTTAGGTTTAGGGTTTATGTGAGGATGAGGCTGAGTTTTAGGATTAGGGTTAGGGTTAGGGTGAGGGTGATGGTGAGGCTTAGGTTTAGGATTAGGGTTAGTTTTAGGGTTAGGCTTAGAGTGAGGGTGAGGGTAAGGGTGAGTTATAGGGTGAGGTTCAGGGCGAGGGTTAGGGTTAGGGTGAGGTTTAGGTTTAGTGTGAAGTTTATGGTGCGTTTGAAGTTTAGGGTGAGGGTTCAGGTTCGGGTGAAGGTGAAGGTGAGGGTGTGGGTGAGGGTTAGGGTTAGTGTGAGGGTAATGGTTAGGGTGAGGGTTAGGATGAGGGTGAGCGTTAGGGTTAGTGTTAGATTTAGGGTGAGGGTGAGGGTTAAGGTTAGGGTTAGGGTTAGGGTGAGTATGAGGGTTAGGATTAGGGATAGGGTGAGGGTTAGGTTTAGGCTAAGGTTTAACGTTCGGGTTAGGGTTAAGGTGAGGGTGATGCTGAGGGTTAAGATTAGGTTTAGGGTTAGGGTGAGGGTAATGGTGAGGCTTAGTTTTAGGATTAGGGTTAGGTTTAGGGTTAAGCTTGGGGTGAGTTTGAGGGTAAGAGTGAGTTTTAGCGTGAAGGTGAGGGTGAGGTTTAAGGTGAGGTTTAGTGTTAGTGTGAAGTTTAGGGTGAGGTTGAGGTTTAGGGTGTGGGTGAGGGTTCGGGTGAGGGTGAAGTTAAGGGTGTGTGTGAGGGTTAGGGTTAGGGTGACGGATAGGATGAGGTGGGGGTTAGTTTAAGTGTTAGGTTTAGGGTTAGGTTTAGCGTTCCAGTGAGGGTTAGGGTTAGGGTTAGCGCTAGGGTGAGAGTTAGGGTTAGGGTTAGGGTGAGGATTAGGTTGAGGGTTAGGGTGAGGGTGAGTGTTAGGTTTAGCATTAGGGATATAGTGAGTGTGAGTGTAAGAGGTGAGGGTGAGGGTAAGACAGCATTAAGGTTAGTCTGAGGGTGAGGATGAGGCTGAGGTTTAGGGTTATGGTGAGGGTTAGGGTGAGGGTTAGTGTGAGGTGTATGTTTAGGGTCACGGTGAGCATTAGGGTTAGGGTCAGGTTTAGGGTTAGGGTAAGGATAGGGTGTGTGTTTGGTTTAGGGTTAGGGTTAGGATGAGGGTGAGTGTTAGGGTTAGGTGAGGGTTAGGTTTAGTGTGAGGGTTATGGTTAGGGTTAGCTTTAGGGTGAGGGTGAGGGTAAGTTTTAGGGTGAGTGTTAGGGTGAGAGTGAGGGTTAGGGTTTGGGTTAGGGTTAGGCTTACGGTTAGGGTGAGGCTGAGGGTTAGGTTTAGGCTGAAGGATAGGGTGACAGTGAGTGTTAGCGTGAGGGTGGGGTTAGGTTTAGGGTTATTGTGAGAGTTAGGGTTAGGTTGAGTGCTAGGGTGAGGGGAAGGGTTAGGGTTATTTTGAGGGTTAGGATTAGTGTGAGGGTTAGGGTTAGAATTAGGCTTAAGTTGAGGTTGAGGTTAAGGGTCAGGTTAGGGTGAGGGTGAGGGTTAGGGTTAGGGTTAGGTTTAGAGTGAGGGGTGAGGGGGAGAATGAGGTTTATAGTTAGTATTACGGTTAGGAGGAGGGCTTGCGTGAGGGCGAGGGTTAGGGTGTGGGTGAGGGTGAGGATGAGGTTTTAGGTAGGTAAGTGTTAGGTAGTTTGTTTAGGGTTAGGGATAGGGTGAGGATTAGGATGAAGGTGAGGGTTAGGGTGTGGGTGAGGGTTAGGGTGAGGGTTAGGATTAGGGTTAGTGTGAGGGTTAAGGTTATGGTGATGTTTAGGGTGAGGGTGAGGGTTGGGTGAGGGTGAAGGTGAGGGTGAGGGTATGGGTAAGGGTGTTGGTGAGGGTTAGGTTTAGGGTGAGGGTTAGGGTGACAGTGAGGATTAATGTGAGGTTGAGGGTTAGGGTTAGTGTTAGAGTGAGGGTTAGGGATAGGGTGAGGGTTAGGGTGAGGTGTAGGGTTAGGGTTATGGTGAGGGTTAGGGTTATTTTGAGGGTTAGTGTTAGAGTTAGGGTTAGGGTTAGTGTGAGAGTAATGGTTAGGGTGAGGGTTAGGATGAGGGTGATGGTTAGAGTTAGTGTTAGGTTTAGGGTGAGGGTTACATTTAGGTTTAGGGTTAGGGTGAGTGTGAGGGTTAGGATTAGGGTTAGGGTGAGTGTTAGGGTTAGGCTAAGGGTTAGGGTTAGGGTTAAGGTGAGGGTGAGGCTGAGGATTAGGATTAGGTTTAATGTTAGGGTGAGGGTGATGGTCAGGCTTAGGTTTAGGATTAGGGTTAGGTTTAGGGTTAAGCTTAGGGTGAGGGTGAGGGTAAGGGTGAGTTTTATGGTGAGGGTGAGGGTTAGGGTGAGGTTTAGTGTTAGTGTGAAGTTTAGGGTGTGGTTGAGGTTTAGGGTGAGGGTGAGTGTTCAGTTGAGTGTGAAGGTAAGGGTGTGTGTGAGGGTTAGAGTTAGGGTGACGGTTAGGGTGACGGTGAAGGTTAGTGTAAGTGTTAGGTTTAGCATTACTTTTAGCATTCCCGTGAGGGTTAGGGTTAGGGTTAGCATTAGGGTGAGGTTTAGGTTTAGGGTTAGGGTGAGGGTTACTTTTAGGGTTAGGGTGAGAATTAGAGAGAGGTTTAGGGTTAGGGTTAGGGTGAGAGTAAGGGTTAGGGTGAGGGTGAGGGTGAGATTGAGGGTTAGGGTTAGCGTTCGGGTGAGGGCTAGGGTTGGGTGAGGGTTAGGGTTAGGGTGAGGGTTAGGGTTAGGGTGAGGGTTAGGGTTAGTGTGAGGATTAGGTTGAAGGTGAGAGTTAGGGTAAGGGTGAGGGTTAGGATGAGGGTTAGGCTTAGTGTTAGGGTGAGGGTTAAGGTTAGGGTGATGTTTAGAGTGAGGCTTCGGTTTGGGTGAGGGTGAGGGTTCGGGTGAGGGTTCTAGTTAAGGTGTGGTTGAGGGTTAGGTTTAGGGTGAGGGTTGGGTGCCAGTGAGGATTAGTGTGAGGTTGAGGGTTAGGGTGAGAGTTAGGGTTAGGGTGAGGGGTAGGGGGAGGGGGAGGGTTAGGGCTATGTTGAGGGGTAGGGTTATTTTGAGGATTAGGGTTAGAGTTAGGGCTAGGGTTAGTGTCAGGATAATGGTTACGGTGAGGGTGAGGGTTAAGGTTAGCATTAGGTTTAGGGTGAGGGTAAGGGTTACAGTGAAGGTTAGTGTTAGTTGAGTGTGAGGGTTAGGATTAGGGATAGGGTGAGAGTTAGGTTTAGACTAAGGTTTAGAGTTTGGGTTAGGGTTAAGGTGATGGTTGTCTGATTGTTAGATTTAGGTTTAGGTTTAGGGTGAGGATGATGGGGAGGCTTAAGTTTAGGATTAGGGTTAGGTTTAGGGTTATGCTTAGGGTGAGTGTGAGGGTAAGGGTGAGTTTTAGGGTGAGGGTGAGGTTTAGTGTTAGTGTGAAGTTTAGATTGAGGTTGAGGTTTAGGGTGAGGGTGAGGGTTCAGGTGAGAGTGAAGGTAAGTATGTGTGTGAGGGTTAGGGTTAGGGTGATGGTTAGGATGACGGTGACGGTTAGTGTAAGTGTTAGGTTTAGGGTTAGGTTTAGCGTTCCAGTGAGGGTTAGGATTAGGGTTAGCGCTACTGTGAGGGTTAGGGTGAGGGTTAATTTAGGGTTAGGGTGAGAGTTAGAGTGAGGGTTAGGGTCAGGGTTAGGGTGAGAGTAAGGATTAGGGTGAGGGTGTGGGTGAGAGTGAGGGTTAGGGCTAGCTTTCGGCTGAGGGCTAGGGTTGGGTGAGGGTGAGGGTTAGGGTTAGGGTTAGGGTTAGGGTAAGTGTGAGGATTAGGGTTAGGTTTAGCGTTAGATTTAGGGTGAGGATAAGTGTTAGGGTGAGGTTTAGGTTGAGGGTGAGGTTTAGGGTTAGCGTTAGTGTTAGGGTGAGGGTTAAGGTGAAGGTTAGTGTTTGGGTTAGGGTGAGGTTGACGGTGAGGGTTAGTGTTAGGGTTAGGGTGATTTTTAGGGATAGGGTGAGGGTTAGGGTTAGGGTTAGTTTGTGGGTTAGGTTTAGGGGTAGGGTGAGGGTGAGGGTTAGGGTTAAGTTGAGGGTGAGGGTTAGGTTGAGGGTTAGGGTGAGGGTGAGTGTTCGGTTTAGCATTAGGGATATGGTGAGTGTGAATATAAGAGGTGAGTGTGAGGGTAAGAGTTAGCGTTAAGTTTAGTCTGAGTGTGAGGGTGAGGCTGTGGGTTAGGGTAAGGATGAGGGTTAGGATGAGGGTTAGTGTGAGGTGTATGTTAAGGGTCAGGGTGAGGGTTATGGTTAGGGTGAGGTTTATGGTTAGGGTTAGGGTGACGTTGAGGCCGAGGGTTACAGTTAGGATTAGGGTTAGGTTTAGTGTTAAACTGAGGGTGAAGTTGAGGGTGAGGGCTAGGGTTAAGGTGAGGGTTAGTGTGAGGCTTATGGTGAGGGTTAGGGTGAGGGTTAGTGATAGGGTTAGGGTTAGGGTGAAGGTTAGGGCAAGGCTAAGGCTTAAGGTGAGGGTTAGGGAGAGTCTAAGTGTTAGGGTGAGGGTGAGGGGTAGGGTTAGTGAGGGTGAGGATTACGTACAGTGTGAGGGTTAGGGTTAGGGTTAGGGTTAGGGTGAGTTTAAGATTAAGGGTGAGGGTTAGGGTGATAGGGAGGGTTAGTGTTAGCCTTAGTCCAAGTGTGAGGGTTATGGTGAGGCTTAGGTTTAGGGTTAGGTTTAGGTTTAAGATGAGGGTGAGGGTAAGGTTTAGGTAAGAGTGAGGGTTAGTTTTAGTGTGAGGTTTAGGGTTCGGTTTGGGGTGAGGGTAAGGGTTAGGGTGAAGGTTATGGTGAGAATGAGGGTTAGAGTTATCGTATGTGTTAGGGTGAAGGTTATAGTGATCTTTAGGGTTAGGGTTAGGGTTAGCTTTAGGGTGAGGGTTAGCGGGAGGGTAAGTATTAGGGTGAGGGTTAGGGTGAGCATTAGGCTTAGCATTATGGTTAGGGTGAGGGTTAGTTTTAGGGTTAGAGTTAGGTTTACTGTGAGGCTGAGGGTTAGGGTTAGGATTAGGGTTAGGGTTATGGTTAGGTTGAGGTTGAGGATGAGGGTGAGGGTTAGGTTTAGGATTAGGCTTAGGTTTATGTTTAGGCTTAGGTTGAGGGTGAGGGTGAGGGTTAGTGTTAGTGTAAGGGTTAGGCTTAGGGTGAGGTTTAGGGATTGGGCGAGCGTTAGAGTGAGGGTATGCGTGAGGGTGAGACTGAGGATTAGGGTGTGGGTGTGGGTTAGGTTTAAGGTGAGGGTTAGGGTGACAGTGAGCGTTAGCGTGAAGGTTAGGGTGAGAGCGAGGGTTCGGGTTTTCTTGAGGGATAGGGTGAGGGTTAGGGTTGGGGTTAGGGTTTGGTTTAGGGTGAGGGTGAGGTTTAGGTTTAGGGTTAGGGTGAAGTTTAGGATGAGGGTTAGGGTTAGGATTAGGGTTAGGTTAAGGGCTAGGGTGAGGGTGAGTGTTAGGGTTAAGGTGAGGGTTAGGTTTAGGGTTAGGGTGAGGGTTCGGTTTAGGGTTAGGGTTAGGGTTAGGGTGAGAGTTAGGATGGAGGTTAGGGTTAGGGTGAGGTTTAGGGTTAGGAGTAGGTTTAGGTTGAGGGTTAGGGTTAGGATCAGGTTTAGGGTGAGAGCTAGGGTGAGGGTGAGGTTATAGTTAGGGTAGGGTGAGGGTTAGGGTGAGAGTTAGCTTCACGATTGGGGTTAGGGTGAGAGTTAGGGTTACTGTTAGGGTTAAGGTTAGAGTGAGGGTTAGGATTAGGATTAGTTTTAGCATTAGGGCTAGGTTGAGGGTATGGGTTAATGTTAGGTTTAGGGTGAGGTTTAGGGTTAGGGTTAGGGTTAGTGTTAGGGTTAGGTTTACGGTTATGTTGAGGGTTAGGGTTAGGGTGAGATTTAGGGTTAGGGTTAGGTTTAGTGTTAGGGTTAGGGTTACGGTTATGTTGAGGGTTAGGGTTAGGGTGAGGGTTAGGGTGAGGGTTAGGGTTTGGGTGAGGTTTAGGGTTTGTGTTACAATGAAGGTGAGGGTTAGGGTTAGGGTTAGGGTGAGGGTGAGGGTGAGGGTTAGGGTTAGGGTTAGTGTGAGGGTTAGGTTGAGGGTTAGGGTTTGGGTTAGGGTTAGGTTGAGGGTGAGGTTTAGGGTGAGGTTTAGGGTTAGGGTTAGGGTTAGGGTGAGAATTAGGATGGAGGTTAGGTTTAGGGTGAGGGTTAGGGTTAGGTGTAGGTTTAGGTTGAGTGTGAGGTTGAAGGTTAGGTTTAGGATTGGGGTTAGGGTGAGATCTAGGGTGAGGGTGAGTATTATGGTTAGGGTAGAGTGAGGGTTAGGGTGAAAGTTAGCTTTAGGTTTAGGGTTAGGGAGAGAGTTAGGGTTAGTGTTAGGGTTAGGGTTAGAGTGAGGGTTAGGGTTAGGATTAGTTTTAGGATTAGGGATAGGATGAGGGTATGGATTAGTGTTAGGTTAAGGGTGAGGTTTAGGGTTAGGGTTAGTGTGATGGTTAGGGTTAGGTTTACGGTTATGTTGAGGTTTAGGGTTAGGGTGAGGGTTAGGGTTAGTGTTACTCTTAGGGTGAGGGTGAGGGTTAGGATTAGGGTTAGTTTTAGGATTATTGTTAGGGTTAGGGTTATACTTACGGTTACGTTTAAGGTTTATGGTTATTTTTAGTGTTAGTGTTAGGGTTACAGGTACGGTGAGGGTGAGGATGAGTGTGAGGCTTAGTGTTAGGGTTAGGGTGAGGTTTAGGGTTAGAGTTATTGTTAGGGTTATGGTTAGGGTTAGGATGAGGCTTAGGGTGAGGGGTACGGTTAGGGTTAGTGTGAGTGTTAGGGTTACTGTGAGGGTTAGGGTTAGGTTTAGGGTTAGGGTGATGGTTAGGTTGAGGGTTAGGGTTTAGGTTAGTGTTAGGGTGAGAGTGAGGGTTAAGTTGAGGTTTCCGGTTAGGGTTAGCTTAGGGTGAAATTTAGGGTGATGTAAGAGGTAGGGTGAAGGTTAGGTTTAGGGTGAGGTTGAGGGTTAGGGTTAGGGTTAACGTTATGGTGAGATTAAGTGTTAGGTTGAGGGTTAGGGTGAGGGTGAGGGTTAAGGTTTGGGCTCGTGTTAGAGTGAGGGTTTGGGTTAGGGTTAGGTTGAGGGTTAGATGGGAATGTTAAGGTTAAGTTTAGGATTAGGTTCATGGTTAAGGTTGGGGTTAAGTTAAATATGAGGGTGTGTTACGTTTAGGGTTCGGGTGAGGGCTAGGATGAGGGTGAGGTTTAGGGTTAGGCTGAGCGTAATTTAGTGTGAGGGTTAGGGTTAGGGTTAGGTTTAGGTTGAGGGTAAGAGTTAGGGTGAGAGTTAGGTTGAGAGTGAGGGTGAAGCCTAGGGTTAGGGTTAGGTTTAGAGTGAGGTTGAGGATGAGGGTTAGGGTTAGGATTAGGGTTAGGGTTACGCTGAGGGTGAGGGTGAGGGTTAGGATGAGGGTAAGGGTTAGGGTGAGGGTTAGTGTGCGGATGAGGATTAGGCTGAGGGTGAGGGTTGAGGGTGAGGGTTAGGATTAGAGTTAGGGTTAGGGTTAGGGTGAGAGTGAGGGTGAGCGTGAGGTTTAGGGTTAGGGTTAGGTTTAGGGTGAGGGTTAGGGTTAAGGTTAGGATTAGGGTTAGGATGAGGGTTAGGGTTAGGGTTAGGGTGAGGATAAGCATTAGGTTGAGGTTTAGGGTGAGAGTGAGGGTTACGGTTATCATGAGTGTTAGGGTGAGTTTTAGGGTGAGGGTTAGGGTTTTAGTGTTAGGGTGAGTGTGAGTGTTAGGGATAGGGTTAGGGTTAGGGTGAGGGTTAGGTTTAGGATATTGTTAGGGTGAGGGTTAAGGTTAGGGTGAGTGTGAGAGTGAGTGTGAGTGTGAGGCTTAGTGCTAGGTTTAGGTTTAGGGTGAGTGTGAGGTTGAGGGTTAGGGTTAGGATTAGGGTTAGGGTTATGCTGAGGGTGAACGTGACGGTTAGGGTGAGTGTAAGGGTTAGGGTGAGGGTTAATATGAGGGTGAGTTTTAGGCTGAGGGTGAAGGGTGAGGGTGAGGGTAAGGATTAGGGTTACGGTTAGGTTAAGCTGAGGGTGAGTTTTAGGGTGAGGGTGACATTTAGGCTTAGGTTTAGGGTTAGGGTGAGGGTGAGTGTGAAAGTGAGAGTGAGTATAAGGGATAGGTTTAGGGTTAGGGTTAGGGTTAGGTTGAGGGTGTGTTTGACGGTTAGGGTTAGCATTAGGTTTAGTGTTAAGCTGAGGGTGAGGTTGAGGGCAAGGTTTAGGGTGAGAGTTAGGCTTAAAGTTAGTGTGAGGGTTAGGGTTAGGGTGATGTTTAGGGTGAGGCTGAGGGTTAGGGTGAGGGGTAGGGTGAGGGGTAGGGTTAGTGTCTGGGTGAGGGTGAGGGTTAGTGTTAGGGTTAGGGTTAGGGTGAGGGGTATGGTTAGGGTCATGGTGAGGGTAAGTTTTAGTGTGCGGGATGGGTTTAGGGTTAGTGTTAGGTTGAGGGTAAGTGTTAAGGTGAGGGTTAGGATTAAGGTTAGGGTTAGGGTTAGGCAGAGGGTGACGGTGAGGTTGAGGATGAGGTTTAGGGTTAGGGTTAGGATTAGGGTGAGGTTTAGGGTTGGGGAGAGGGTTAGGGTGAGGGTTAGGTTTAGGGTGAGGGTGAGGGTGACGGTGAGGGTAAGGCTTAGGGTTAGGGTTAAGTTTAGGGTGAGGGTCAGGTTGAGAGTTAGAGTTAGGATTAGGGTAAGGTTTACACTGAGCGGGAGGGTGAGGGTTGTGGTGAGGGTAAGGGTTAGGGTGAGGGTTAGTGTGAGGGTCAAGTTTAGGCTGATGGTGAGAGGTGAGGGCGAGGGTTAGGATTAGGCTTACAGTTAGGGTTTGGCTGAGTGTGAGTGTGAGGGTGAGGGTGAGGTTTAGTGTTAGGTTTAGTGTTAGGGTGAGGGTTAGGGTGAGGGTGAGGTTGAGGGTAAGCATTAGTGTTAGGGTGAGGTTTCGTGTTAGGGTTAGGGTGAGCATGAGTGTGAGGGTTATGATTAGGGGTAGGGATATTGTTAGGCTGAGGGTGAGGGTGAGGGTTAGGGTTAGGTGAGGGTTAGGTTTAGGGTTAGGTTGAGGGTGAAGGCGAGGGTTACTGTTAGGATTAGGGGTAGGTTTAGTGTTCAGCTGAGGGTGAGGGTGAGGGTGAAGGCAAGGGTTAGAGTGAGGGTTAGACTTAAGGTTAGGGTGAGGGTTAGGGATAGGGTTATGTTTAGGGTGATGGTGAGGGTTAGGGTTATGGTTAAGGTTAGACTTAGGGTTAGGGGAAGGGTGAGGGTGAGGGTAAGGGTCAGATTTAGGGTGATTGTTAGGTTTAGGTTTAGGGTGAGGATTAGGGTTAGGATTAGGGTTAGGATGAAGGCTAGGATGAGGGTAGGGTAAGGTTTAAGGTGAGGGTGAGGTTTAGGGTTAGAGTTAGTGTTAAGGTGAGGGTTAGGGTTAAGTTCAGGATGAGGGTTAGGGTTAGGGTTCGGGTGAGGATATGCATTAGGGTGAGTTTTAGGGTGAGAGTGAGGTTTAGGGTTATCATGAGTGTTATGGTGAATTTTAGGGTGAGGGTTAGGGTTTTAGGGTTAGGGTGAGTGTGAGTGTTAGGGTTAGGGTTAGGGTTAGGGTTAGGGTAAGTGTTAGGTATAGGGTTAGGGTGAGAGTGAGGGTTAGGGTTATGGTGAGGGTGAGGGTGAGGGTGAGGCCTAGGGTTAGGTTTAGGTTTAGGGTGAGGGTGAGGTTGAGGGTTAGGTTTAGGATTGGAGTTAGGGTTACGCTGAGGGTAAGGTTGAAGGTAAGGGTTAGGGTGAGGGTGAGGGTGACGTGAGGGTTAGGCTTAGGGTGAGGTGTGAGGTTGAGGTTTAGGATTAGGATTACGGTTATGGTTAGGCTGAGGTTGAGGTTGAGTATGAGGGTGAGGCCTAGGGTTAGGATTAGGTTTAGGGTGCGGGTGAGGGTTAGATGTAGGGTGAGTGTTAGGTTTAGGGTTAGGGTGAGGGTTAGGGTTAGGATTGGGGTTAGGGTGAGGGTGAGGGTGAGGGTTAGCATTAGTGTTAGGGTGAGGGATAGGGTTAGGATGAGGGTGAGGGTGAGGGTGAGTGTTAGGGATAGGTTTAGGTTTAGGGTTAGGGTTATTGTTAGGGTTAGGGTTAGAGTTACGGTTACGGTGGGGGTGAGGGTGAGGTTTAGGGTGAGGGTAAGCTTTTGGGTGAGGTTTAGGGTTAGGGTTAGGGTTAGGGTTAACTTTAGGGATAGGGTGAGGGTGAGGTTTAGGGTTACGGTTAGGATTCTTTTAGGGATAGGGTTAGGGTTAGGGTTAGGGTTAGTGTTAGTGTTAGTTTTAGGATTAGGAATAGAGTTAGTGTGACTATTAGGGTTAGGGTTATGTTTAGGCTTAGGGTTAGGCTGAAGGTGAGGGTGAGGTTTAAGATTAAGGTGAGGGTTAGATTTAGGATGTGGTTTAGGGTTAGGATTAGGGTTAGGGTGAGGGCTAGGGGGATGGTGAGGGTTAGCGTTAGGGTTAGGGTGAGGTTTAGGTTTAAGTATAAGTCTAGGGTTAGGGTGAGGGTTTGGGTTAGGGTAAGGTTTACGGTTAGGGTGAGGGTTAGGTTTAGGATGAGGGTTAGGGTTAGGTTTAGGGTTAGGGTGAGGGTGAGTGTTAGGATTATGTTAAGGGTTATGTTTATTGTTAGGGTTAGGGTTACAGTTAAGATGAGGGTGAGGATGAGTGTGAGGATTAGTGTTAGGTTTAGGGTTAGGTTTAGGGTTAGGGTTATGGTTAGGGTTAGGATTAGGCTTAAGGTGAGGCGTAGGTTTAGGGTTAGGGTGAGGGTTAAGTTTACTGTGAGGGTTAGGGTTAGGGTTAGGGTTAGGGTGCGGGCTAGGTTTTGTGTTTTGTTAGGTTTTGTGTTAGCGTTAGGGTGAGGGTGAGGGTTAAGGTGAGGCTTAGGGTTAGGGTTAGGGTTAGGGTTAGAATTAAGGTTAAGGTGAGGTTGAGGGTGAGGGATAGGGTGAGGTTTAGGATTAGGGTGAGGTTAAGGGTTAGGGTTAGGCTTAGTGTTAGGCTTCGGGTTATGGTGAGGGTGAGCATGAGGGTTTGGATTAGGGTCAACTTTTGGGTTATTGTTAGGGTTAGGGTTACCTTTACGGTGAGGGTGAGGTTAGGGTTAGGGTTTAGGTGAGGTTTAGGGTTAGGGTTAGGGGTACTGGTAGGGTGAGGGATTGGGTTAGGTTTAGGGTTTTGGTGAGGGTGACGGTTAGGTTTATGGTTAGGTTTATTGTTAGGGTTAGGGTTAGACTTACGATTACAGTGATGGTGAGGGTGAGGGTCAAGTTTAGGTTTAGGGTGAGGTTTGGTGTGAGGTAAGAGTTATTTTGAGGGTGAGGTTTAGGGTGAGGTTGAGGGTTAGAGTTAGGGTTAACGTTACGGTGAGGTTAAGAGTTAGGGTGAGGTTTAGGGTGAGGATGAGGGTTAAGGTTAGGGTTAGTGTTAAGGTGAGGGTTAGGGTTAGGGTTATGTTGAGGATTAGGGGGAAGTTTAGAGTTAGGTTTAGGGTTAAGGTTAGTGTAAGGGTGAGTGTTAGGATTAGGGTTAGGGTGTGGGGTAGGGTTAAGATTAGGATGCGGGATAGGATGAGGGTTAGAGTTAGGGTTAGGGTGAGGGTTAGGGTGTGGATAAGCATTAGGGTGAGGTTTAGGGTGAGAGTGAGGGTTAGGGTTTTCATGAGTTACGGTGAGTTTTAAGGTGAGGGTTAGGGTTTTAAGGTTAGGGTGAGTGTGAGTGTTAGGGTTAGGGTTAGGGTTACTGTGACGGTTAGGGTTATGGATAGGGTTAGGGTGAGGGTTAGGGTTACGGGGAGGGTGATGGTGAGAGTGAGGCCTAGGGTTAGAGTTAGGTTTAGGGTGAGGGTGAGGTTGAGGGCTAGGGTTAGGATTAGGGTTATGGTTAAGCTCAGGGTTAGGGTGAGGGTTACAGTGAGGTTAAGGGTTAGGGTGAGGGTGAGTATGAGGGTGAGTGTTAGGCTGAGGATAAGGGGTGAGTGTGAGGGTTAGGATTAGGGTTAAGGTTAGGGTTAGACTGAGGGATAGGGTAAGGGTGAGTGTGAGGATTAGGGTGAGGTTTGGGGTTAGGGTGAGGATGAGTGTTAGGGTGAGGGTGAGGGTGAGAGTTAGGGTTTTGGTGAGGGGTAGTATTAGGGTTAGGGTGAGGGTGAGGATGAGAGTTAGTGTTAGGGTTAGGGTGAGGATTAGGGTTAGGTTAGGGTGAGGGTGAGTGTGAGGGTTAGGATTAGGGTTACGGATACTGGTAAGCTGAGGGAGAAGTTGAGGGTTAGTGTTAAGGTGAGGGTTAGTGTTAGGGTTAGGGTGAGTCTGAGGGTTAGGATTAGGGTTAGGGTTAGGGTTAAGGTTAGGTTGCAGTTGAGGGTGAGGGTGAGGGTTTGGGTTAGGATTAGGGTTAGGTTTAGGGTTAGGCTGAGGGTGAGGGTGAGGGTGAGTGTTAGGGTAAGGGTGAGGGTTAGGCTTAGGGTGATGTTTAGGGTGAGGGTGAGGGTTAGGGTGAGGGTATGGGTGAGGGTGAGACTGAGGTTTAGGGTGGGGGTGTGCGTTAGGTTTTAGGTGAGGGTTAGGGTAATGGTGAGCGTTAGGGTTAGGTTTAGGGTGAAGGTGAGCGTTATGGTTAGGGTTAGGGTGAGGGATAGGGTGAGAATGAGGGTTAGGTTTTTCGTGAGGGTTAGGGTGTGTGATAGGGTGAGGGTTAGGTTAAGGGTTACGCTTAGGGTGACGGTGAGGGTGAAGGTGAGGGTGGGGGTTAGGTTTAGGATTAGGGTTAGGGTTAGGTTTAGGCTGAGGGTGAGGTTTAGGGTTAGGGTTAGGGTGATGTTAAGTTTTAGGGAGAGGGTTAGGGTGAGGGTTAAGTTTAGTTTTAGTGTTAGGGTGAGGGTTAGGGTTCGGGTGATGTTTAGGCTGAAGGTGAGTGTTAGGGTGAGGGTTCGGTTCGGGTGAGGGTTAAGATGTGGGTGAGGGTTAGGCTTAGAGTGAGTGTTAGGGTGACGGTGAGGGTTAAGTTGAGGGTGGGGCTTAAGGTTAGGGCTAAGTTGAGGGTTAGGTTTAGGGTTAGGGTTAGGGTTAGTGTTAGGTTGAGGGGTAGGTTTATGGTTAGAATGAGGGTTAGGGTTATTGTGATTGTTAGGGTTAGGTTTAGGGTTAGCTTTAGGATGAGGATAAGGGTTAGGGTGAGGGTTAGGGTTAGGTTGCGGTTGAGGGTTAGGTTTAGGGTGAGGGTTAGGGCTAGGGTTAGAGGTAGGGTTAGGGTGAGGGTGAGGGTTAGTGTTAGGGTTAGGGATAGGTTTAGGGTGAGGGTGATGATGAGGGTTAGGTTAAGGTTTAGGGGTAGATTTAGGGTTAGGCTTAGGGTGAGTGTGAGGGTGATGGTGAGGTTTAGGGTGAGTGTTAGGGTTCGGGTTAGGGTGAAGGTTAGGGTTAGGTTGATGTTTAGGGTGAGGTGAGTGTTAGGCTGATGTTGAGGGTTAGGCTGAAGGTGAGGTTTAGGTTGAGGTTTAGCATTAGGGTGAGTGTTAGGGTTTGGGTTAGGCATAGGGTTATTGTGAGGATTAGGGTTAGGGTTAGGTTTAGGGTTAGGTTGAGGGTAAGCATTAGGGTGAGGTTTAGGGTGAGGGTGAGGGTTAGGGTAGGGTGAGGGTCAGGGATTGGGTTAGGGTTAGGGTGAGGATTAGGGATAGGGTGAGATTTAGCGATAGGTTTAGGGTTAGGGTGACAGTTAGGATTAGAGACAGGGTGAGGGTGAGGGTTAGGGTTAGGATTAGGGTTAGGGTAAGGGTTATGTTGAGGGTGAGGGTTAGGGTGAGAGTGAGGTTTAGGTTAGCCTTAGAGTTTCTTTGAGGGTTAGCGTGAGGGTTAGGGTTAGGTTTAGGGTTAGAATTAGTGTGAGTGTGAGGGTTAGTTTTAGGGTTAGGTTGAGGGTGAGGGTTAGGGTGAGGGTTGGGGTTAGTGGGAGTTTTATTCTTAGGGCTAGGGTTATGGTTAGGGTGAGGGTAAAGGTTAGGGTTAGGATTAGTTTGAGGGTTAGTGTTACAGTTAGGGTTAGGGTTATTGTTAGCGTTAATTTGAGGGTGAGTTAGGTTGTGAGTGACAGTGAGGTTGAGGTTGAGTGTTCGATTTAGGTTTAGGTTTTGGATGAGGGTGAGGTTGCGGTTTATGATTAGGGTTAGGGTGAGGGTTAGGGTGAGGGTGAGGGTTTGAGTGAGGGTGAGGCTTAGAGTTAGCATTAGGATTAGGCTTAGGGTTAGTGTGAGGGTTAGGGTTAAGTTTAGGGCTAGGGTGAGGATGAGGGTGAGCGTGAGGGGTAGGGTTAGGGTTAGGGTTAGGGTTAGTGTTAGTGTGAGGGTGAGAGTGAGAGTTATGGTTAGGGTGAGGGTAAGGGTGAGGGTTATGGTTAGGATTAAGGTTGGTTTGAGGGCTAGGTTGATGGTGAGGATTAGGTTTAGGGTGAGGGTTATGTTTAGGCTTAGGGTTAGGGTGATGTTTAGCGTTAGGGTTAGGGTGAGGGTTAGGTTTAGTGTGAGTGTTAGGCTTAGGGTAAGGGTTAGGGTGAGGGTAAGTGTTAGGGTGAGGGTTAGGGTGAGAGTGAGGGTTAGGGTTAGCGTGAGTGTTAAGGTGAGGGTTAGGGTTAGGATTAGGGTTAGGGTTAGCCTGAGGGTGAGGTTGAGGGTGAGGGTGATGTTGAGGTGTAGGGTTTTGTTTGGGTTAGGGTTAGTGTGAGGGCTATGGTGAGGGTGAGGGTTAGGGTGAGTGTGAGGGTGAGCGTGAGGGTTAGGGTTGGGGTTAGTGGGATGGATAGGCTTAGGGCTAGTGTTATGGTTAGGGTGAGGGTAAAGGTTAGAGTGGGGGTTAGGGTGAATGTGAGGGTTACGATCATCATGTTAGGGTGAGGGTTACGGTTAGGGTTAGGGTTAGGGTTAGGTTGAGGTTTAGAGTTACAGTTAGGTTTAGGGTTATTGTTAGGGTTAAAGTGAGGGTGAGGGTAAGAGTTACAGTTAGAGTTAGGTTTTGAGTGAGGGTTCGGGTGAGGGTTCGGGTTCGGTTTAGGTTTAAGTTTTGGGTTAGGGTGAGGTTGCGGTTTATGATTAGGGTTAGGGTGAGGGTTAGGGTTAAGTTTAGGGCTAAGGTGAGGATGAGGTTGAGTGTGAGGGTTAGGGTTAGGGTTAGGGTGAGCATTAGGGTTAGCTTGTGGGTTAGGGTTAGTGTTAGGGTGAGGGTGATAGTGAGATTTACGGTTAGGGTGAGGGTAAGGGTGAGGGTTAGGGTTAGGATTAGGGTTGGTTTGAGGGCTAGGGTGATGGTGATGATTAGGTTTAGGGTGAGGTTTAGGGTTAGGCTTAGGGTTTGGGTGATGGTTAGCGTTCGGGTTAGGGTGAGGGTTAGGTTTAGTGTGAGCGCTAGGCTTAGGGTAAGGCTTAGGGTGAGGGTAAGTGTTAGGGTGAGGTTTAGGGTGAGAGTGAGGGTTAGGGTTAGTGTGAGTGTTAGGGTTAGGGTTAGGATTAATGTTAGGGTTAGGGTTAGCCTGAGGGAGAGGGGGAGGGGGAGGGTGATGTTGATGTTTAGGGTTTGGGTTAGGGTTAGGGTTAGAGTGAGGGCTATGGTGAGGATGAGGTTTATGGTGAGTGTGAGTGTGAGGTTTAAAGTTAGGATTAGGTTTAGGGTTAGGTTTAGTCTGAGTGTGAGGGTGAGGGTGAGGTTTAGGGTTAGTGTTAGGTTTAGGCTGAGGGCTAGTTTGAGGGTGAGGGTTAGGTTGAGTGTGAGGGTGAGTGTGATGGTTAGGGTTAGGGTAAGGGCTAGGTTTAGGGTTATGGTTAGTGTGAGGTTAGGGTGAGGGTGAGGGTTAGGGGGAGAGTTAGGGTTAGGCTGAGGGTTAGGGTTAGGGTTAGGGTGACGGTTAGTTTAAGATGATGTGGAGAGTGAGGGTGAGGTTTAGGGGTAGGATTAGGGTTAGGTGAGGCTGAGAGTTAGGTTGAGGGTGAGGGTTAAGGTTAGGGTGAGGTTTAGGTTTAGGGTTATGGTGAGGGTGAAGGTTAGGCTTAGGTGATGTTTAGGGTGAGGGTGAGGTTTAGGATGAGGGTGAGATTTGGGGTGAGACTGAAGATTAGGGTTTGGGTGAGGGTGAGAGTGAGGTTGAGGGTTAGGGTTAGGGTGAGTTTTAGGATGAGGGTGAGGGTTTGGTTGAGTCTAAGGGTTAGAGTGTGGGTGAGGGTTAGCTTTACGTTTAGGGTTAGACTGACAGTGAGGTTTAGGGTGCGGCTGAGGGTTAGGATTAGGTTTAAGGTTAGGATTAGGGTTAGAGTGAGGGTTAGGGTGAGGGTGAGGTTTAGGTTTAGGATTAGGGTTCAGTTGAGGTTAGGCTGAGTGTGTGGGTGAGGGATAGCATTCGGTTTAGGGTTAGGCTGAGGGTGAGTGTGAAGGTTAGAGTTAGGGTGAGGGTTAGGCTTATGGTGAGGGTTATTGTGAGGCCGAGGGTTAGAGTGAGGGTTAGGGTTAGGGTTAGCGTGAGGGTTAGGGTGAGAATGAGGGTTAGGGTTAGCCTTAGAGTTAGTGTGAGGGTTAGGGTTAGTTTTAGGGTGAGGGTGAGTGTGAGGATGAGGGTAAGTGTTAGGGTTAGGGTGAGGGTTAGGTTTAGTGTGCGGGTTAGGGTTAGGGTTAGAGTTAGTGTTAGGGTAAGGTTTAGGGTTAGGGTTAGGGTGAAATTGAGGGTTAGGGTTACCGTGAGTGTTAGAGTCAGTGTTAGGGTGAGGGGTAGGGTTAGGGTTAGATTTAGGGTTAGGGTGAGGGTTAGGTTTAGTGTGTGGGTTAGGGTTAGGGTTAGAGTTAGTGTTAGGGTAAGGTTTAGGGTGAGGGTTAGGGTGAAATTGAGGGTTAGGGTTACCGTGAGTGTTAGAGTCAGTGTTAGGGTGAGGGGTAGGGTTAGGGTTAGATTTAGGTTTAGGGTGAGGGTGAGGGTTTTGGTTAGGGTTCGGGTGAGGTTTAAGGTTATGGTTTTGGTTAGGCTGAGTGTTAGAATTAGGGTTAGGGTTAGGTTTAGGGTTAGGATTAGGGTCATTGTTAAGGTTAGGGTGAGTTTGAGGGTGAGTTTAAGGATTAGGATTAGGGTTAGGTTTAGGTTTAGGGTTAGGATTAGGGTTAGGGTTATGGTTACGGTTATGGTGAGCGTGAGGTTGAGGGTGAGGGTGAGGGTTAGGGTTGGGGTGAGGTTTAGGGTTAGGGTTAAGGTTAAGATTAGGGTTAGGTTTAGGGTTAGGGTGGGGCGTAGGGTGAGGGGTAGCATGAGGGGTAGGATTACGTTTATGGTGAGGGTTAGGGTTAGTGTGAGGGTTAGGGTTAGCGTTAGGGTTAGGCTTAGGGTGAGGGTTAAGTTTAGGGTGGAGGTTTGGGTTGGGGTGAGAGTAAGGGTTAGGGCTAGGGTTAGGTTGAGGGTGAAGGTTAGGGTTAAATTAGGGTTAGGGTTAGGCTGAGGGTGATGGTGAGGATGAGGGTTAGGTTGAGGGTTCGGTTGAGGGTTTGGGTTTGGGTTAGGGTGAGGTTGAGGGTGAAGTTTAGGGTTAGGGTTTCGGTTAGGGTTGCGGTGAGGGTGAGGTAAGGGTGAGGGTTAGGGTTAGGGTGAGGGTGGGGTTTAGGGTTAGAGTTAGAGTTTGGGTGAGGGTTTTGGTGAGGGTTAGGTTTAGGGTTAGTGTTAGTGTTAGGGTTAGGGTGAAGTTTAGGATGAATGTTTGGGTTAGGGTTAGGAAAAGGTTCAGGTTTAGGGTTAGGGTGAGGGTGAGTGTAAGCGTTAGGGTTAGGGTTAGTCTTAGCCTTAGGGTTAGGATGAGGTTGAGGGTGAGGGTGAGGGTTAGGGTTACGATGAGGATGAGGTTTAGGGTTAGAGTTAGTGTTAGGGTGAGGTTTAGGCTGAGGGTTAGTGTTAGGGTAAGTGTTAGGTTTAGGGTTAGGGTGAGGTTTAGGGTGAGGGTTAGGGTTTGGGTTAGGGTTAGGATTAGGGTTAGGGTGAGGGTTAGGGTTAGGGTTAGGATGAGGCTGAAGTTTAGGGTTAGGATTGGGGTTACGTTTAAGGTTAGGTTGAGGTTGAGGTTGAGGGTGAGGTTTAGGGTTAGGATTACGGTTAGGATTAGGGTTAGGCTGAGGGTGATGGTGAGGGTGAGAGTTAGGGTAAGGGTGAGGGTTAGGCTTAGGCTGATGTTTAGGGTGAGGGTGAGGATTAGCGTGAGGATATGGGTGAGGGTGAGACTGAGGTTTAGGGTGTGGGTGTGGGTTAGGTTTTAAGTGAGGGTTAGGGTGATGGTGAGCGTTAGGGTTAGGTTTAGGGTGAAAGTGAGCGTTATGGTTACGGTTAGGGTGAGGTTAAGGGTTAGGGTGAGGGTTAGGCTGAGAGTGAGGGTTAGGGTTTTCGTGATGGTTAGGGTGAGGGATAGGGTGAGAGTGAGGGTTAGGGTTTTCGTGAGGGTTAGGATGAGGGATAGGGTGAGGGTTAGCTTAAGGGTTACGGTTAGGGTGACGGTGAGTGTGAGGGTTATGGTTAGGTTTAAGTTTAGGGTGAGGGTGAGGGTGAGGGTTAGGTTTAGGATTAGGGTTAGGGTTAGGTTTAGGCTGAGGGTGAGGTTGAGGGTGAGGGTTATTGTTACGGTGAGGGTGAGGTATAGGGTTAGATTTAGCGTTAGGGTGAGTGTTACTGTGAGTGTTAGTGTTAGTGTTACAGTTAGGATTTGGGTGAGGGTGAGTTTGAAGGTTAGCCTTAACCTTAGGCTTAGGCTTAGGCTTAGGCCGAGTGTGACGTTGAGGGTTAGGGTGAGGGTTACGGTTAGGGTTATGGTGAGGGTGAGGATGAAGTTTAGTGTTAGGATTGGGGTTAGGGTGAGCGCTAGGGTGAGGGTTAGTGTGAGGGTTAGAGTTATGGTGAGTTTTAGGGTTAGTGTGAGGGTTAGTGTTAGGGTTAGGGTTAGTGTAAGAGTGAGGGTAAGTTTTAGGGTGAGGGTTAGGGATAGGATTAGTGTTAGGGTGAGTGTTAAGGTTAGGGTTAGGGTGAGGGTTAGAGTGAGGGTTAGGTTTAGGATTAGGGTTAAGTTGAGGGTTTCAGTGAGGGTGAGGGTTAGGGTTAGGGTTATGGTGAGGTTCAGGGTTAGGTTCAGGGTGAGGGTTAGGGTTAGGTTTAGGTTTAGGGTTATGGTTAGGGTGAGAGTGAGGTTTAGGTTTAGAGTTAGTGTTAGGGTGAGGGTTAGGGTTAGGGTTATTTTTAGTGTTATTGTTAGGGTTAGGGTGAGGGTTAGGGTGAGTGTTAGGGTTAGGGTTAGGGTTTGGATTAGGATTAGGGTATGCGTTAGGGTGAGGGTGAGTGTGAGGTTTAGGGTTAGGATTAGGCTTTGGCTTAGGGTTAGGCTGAGGGTGAGGGTTAGGGTGAGGGTTAGGGTTAGGGTCATCATGAGGTTTAGGGTTACAGTTAGCATTAGGGTGAGGTTTAGTGTAAGGGTTAGTGTTAGGGTTAGTGTTAGGGTGAGGATAAGGTTTGGTGTTAGAGTTAGGCTTAGGGTTAGGGTGAGGGTTAGCTTTAAGGTGAAGGTTAGGTTTAGCGTGGAGGTTGGGTTAGGGTGAGGGTTAGGGTTAGGTGTAGGGTTAGGATGAGGGTGAGGGTGAGGGTTATGGTTAGGATAAGGTTTAGGCTTAGGCTTAGGCTGAGGCTGAGGGTGAGGGTGAGGGTTAGATTAGGGTGAGAGTTAGGGTTAGGATTAGGGTGAGAGTTTGGGTGAGGGTTAGGGTTAGGATTAGGGTTAGGGTGAGGGCTAGTGTGAGGGTGAGGATTAGGGTTATGTTTAGGGTGAGGGTTAGGTTCAGGTTGAGGGTTTGCGTTAAGGTGAGGGTTAGGCTTAGGGTGGAGGTTAGGGTTAGGATGAGGGTTAGGGTTAGGGGTAGGGTTAGGATGAGGGTGAGAGTGAGGGTTATGCTTAGGATTATGTTTATGTTTAGTTTGAGGGTGAATGTGAGTGTGAGGGTTAAGGTTAGTGTCAGGTTTAGGGTTAGGATTAGTGTGAGAGTTTGGGTGATTGTTAGGGTTAGTATTAGCGTTAGGGTGAGAGCTAGGGTGAGGGTGGGATTAGGGTTATGTTTAGGGTGAGGGTTAAGGTGAAGGTTAGGGATAGGATTAGTGTTAGGGATAGGGTTATTGTTAGGGTTAGGCTTCGGGTTAAGGTTATGTTGAGGTTGAGGCTGAGGATGAGGTTTAGGGTTAGGGTTAGGGTGAGGGTGAGCTTTAGGGTTAGAGTTAGGGTTAGGGTGAGGGTTAGGGTGAGGGTTAGGGTTAGGGTTAGTGTTGGGGTTAGGGTTTGGGTGAGGGATAGGGTGAGAGTGAGGGTTAGGGTTAGTTTTAGGCTTAGGCTTAGTTTTAAGGTGAGGTTGAGTGTAAGGTTTAGGGTTAGGGTTAGGGTTAGGGTTAGGCTTAGTGTTGGGGTTAGGGTTTGGGTGAGGGATAGGGTGAGAGTGAGGGTTAGGGTTAGTTTTAGGCTTAGGCTTAGTTTTAGGGTGAGGTTGAGTGTAAGGTTTAGGGTTAGGGTTAGGGTTAGGGTTAGGCTTAGTGTTAGGGTGAGGGTGAGGGTGAGGGTGAGGGTTAGGATGAGGGTGAGGTTTAGGGTTAGAGTTAGCATTAGCGTGAGTGATAGTATGAGGGTTAGTGTTAGGGTTAGTGTTACAGTTAGGGTTAGGGTGAGTGTGAGTGTGAGGGTTAGGCTTAGGCTTAGGCTTAGGCTTAGGCTTAGGCTTAGTCCAAGCTTGGGGGTGAGGGTAAGGGTTAGAGTTAGGGTGAAGGTTATTTTAGGGTTAGGGTTACGGTTATGGTTATGGTGAGGGTGAGGCTGAGGGTTAGGATTAGGGTTAGGATGAGGTTTAGGTTTAGTGTTAGGGTTAGAGTTAGGGTTAGGGTGAGAGTGAGCTTTAGAGTTAGAGTTAGTGTTAGTGTTAGGGTTAGGGTTAGGGTTAGGCTTAAGCTTAGGCTTAGGCTTAGGCGAGGCTTAGCGTGGGGTTTAGGGTTAGGGTTAGGGTTAGGGTGAGAGTTTGGGTTGGGTTAGGGTGAGGTTTATATGAGGTTTAGGGTTAGGATTAGGGTTAGGGTGAGGGCAAGGGTGAGGGTGAGGGTTAGGGTTAGAGTTAGGTTTAGTGTTATGGTGAGGGTTAGGGTTAGGGTTCCAGTGAGGGTGAGGGTTAGGGTTAGGATTAGGGTGACTGTGAGGTTCAGGGTAGGGGTAGGTTTAGGCGTAGTGTGAGGGTGAGTGTTAGCGTGAGTTTGTGGGTTAGGATTAGGGTGAGGGTTAGAGTTAGGAATAGGGTTAGGGTGATGGCAAGGTTGAGGGTGAGAGTTAGGGTTAGGTTTAGGGTGAGGTTTAGGGTGAGTGTGAGTGTTAGGGTGCCGTTTAGGTTTAGTGTGAGGGTTAGGGTGAGGGTTAGTTTTAGGGTTAATGTTAGGGTGAGGGTTAGGTTTAGTGTCAGGGTACAGGTTGAGGTTAAGGTTAGGGTGAGGTTTAGGGTTAGGATTAGGGTGAGAGTTAGGGTGAGGGTGACGGTGAGGGTTAGGGTTAGGGTTAGGGTTAGGTTGAGGGTTAGACTGAGGGTTAGGCTGAGGGTAAGGGTTAGGGTGAGGTTTAGGGTGAGGGTGAGCGTTATGGTTAGGTTTAGGTTTAGGGTGAAATTTAGGCTGAGTGTTAGGTTTAGGGTGAGGATTAGGGTTAGAATTAGGATAATGGTTAGGGTTAGGGTGAGGATTAGGGTTTGGATTAGGGTTAAGGTTAGGGTTAGGCTGAGGTTGAGGGTGAAGGTGAGGGTTAGGTTTAGGGTTAGGTTTAGTTTAGGGTTACGATGAGGGTTAGGGTGAGGGGTAGGGTTATGGTTAGGGTGAGGGTTAGGGTTAGTGTGAGGGTAAGGCTTAGCATTAGGGTGAGGGTAAGGGTTAGTGTGACGGTTAGTTTGAGGTTGAGGGATAGGGTTAGGGTTAGGGTTAGGGTGAGGATTATAATTTGGGTTAGGGTGAGGGTGACTGTTAGCGTGAGGGTTAGGGTTAGGGTGAGGGTAAGGGTTAGGATGGTGGTTAGGGAGAGGGTGAGGGTCAGCGTTACAGTTAGTTTTATGGTTTGGGTGAGGGTTAGGGTGAGACTCATTGATAGGTATAGGTTGAGGGTAAAGGTTAAGGTGAGGGTTAGGGTTAGGTTTGAGGTAGGGTGTGGGTGAGGGTGAGGATTAGGATTAGAGTGAGGTTTAGGGTGAGGGTTAGGCTGAGGTTAATGGTTAGGGTGAAGGTAAGGATGAGGGCGAGGGTTAGGGTTAGGGTTAGGGTTAGGGTGAGGGGTAGCGTGCGTGTCAGGGTTAGGGTTGGGGTTAGGTTTCGGTTGAGGATTTCGTTTACGCCAAGGTTTGTGTTAGGTTGAGGATTAGGGTGAGGGTGAGGCTGAGGGTGAGGGTGAGTGTTTGGGTGAGGGTGAGGGTTAGGGTGTGGCTGAGGGTTAGGGGTAGGGTGAGGTTTAGGTGACAGTTAGCATTAGGGTGAGGGTGAGGTTAGGTTTAGGTTTAGGGTGACGGTGAGGGTTAGGGTTAGGGTGAGGGTTAGGGTGAGGGATAGGGTTTGTGTGAGTGTCAGGTTTAGTATGAGGGTTACGGTGAGGGTGAGCATTAGGGTTAAGGTTACAGTGAGGGTTAGGGTTAGAGTTAGGGTTAGGGTGAGGGTTAAGTTTAGGGATAGGGTTAGGTTTTGGATGAGGGTTAGGTTTATTGTGAGGGTTAGGATTACGGTTAGGGTTAGAGTTAGGGTGAGGATAAGGGTTAGGGTGAGGGTTAGTTTGAGGCTTAGGTTCAGGTTTAGCGTTAAAGTTAGGGTGAGGGTTAGGGTTGGGTTCGGGTTAGGGTGAGGTTTAGGGTGAGGGTGAGGGTTAGGTTGAGGGTGAGGGTTTGGGTGAGTGTGAAGGTTAGGGTGTGGTTGCGGTTTTGGGTTAGGGTGACGGTTAGGGTTAGGGTGAGGGTGAGTGTTAGGGTTAGGGTTAGGGTGAGGGTGAGTGTTAGGGTTAGGGTTAGGGTATGTGTTAGGATGAGGGATAGCGTAAGGTTAGGTTGAGGCTTAAGTTTAGTGTGAGTTTTAGGGTTACAGTTAGGGTTAGGGTGAGGTTAAGGTTTAGGGTGAGGGTTAGTTGGAGAGTGAGGGTCAGAGTTAGCTTTAGGGTTAGGGTGAGGGTTAGGGTTAGGGTTAGGTTTATGGTGAGGGTGAGAGTTAGGGTTAGTGTTATGGTGAGGGTTAGGGTGAGGGTTAGGGTTAGGTTTAGGGTTAGGTTGAGGGTGAGGGAAAGGGTTAGGTTTAAGACTAGTGGTAGGGTTAGGGTTTGGCTGAGGGTGAGGGATACGGTAAGGTTAGGGTGAGGGTTAGGTTTCGTGTACAGGTTAGGGTTAGGTTAAGGGTTAGGGTGAGGGGTAGGGTTAGGGTTATGTTTAGGGTGAGGGTGAGGGTTACGGTGATGTTTAGGGTGAGGGTGAGTGTGAGCGTTAGGTTGTGGGTGAAGGTTCGGCTTATGGTTAGCATTAGGGTGACAGTGAAGGTTAGGCATAGGGTTAGGTTTAGAGTTATGGTGAGGGTTACAGTTAGCGTGATGTTTAGGGTGAGGGTGAGGGTTAGGGTGAGCGTGAAAGTTTGTGTTATAGTGAGGGTTAGGGTGTGGGTGAGTGTTAGGTTTAGGGTTAGGGTGAGGTTGAGGGAAAGTGTTAGGTTTAGGACTAGGGTTAGGGTTAGGGTTTGGCTTAGGGTGAGGGAAGGAGTGAGGGTGAGGGTTAGGGTGAGGGTTAGGGTTAGGATGATGGTTAGGTTTAGTGTGAAGTTTAGATTTAGGGTTAGGGTTAGATTTAGGGTGAGGATAAGGGTTAGGGTAAGGGTTAGTTTCAGAGTGAGTATTAGTTTTAGGATTAGGGTGAGTGTGAGGGTTAATATTAGGGTTAGGATTAGGGTTAAGGTGCATGTGAGGGTTAGGGATAAGCTAAATGTTAGGGTTAGGGTGAAGGTGAGGGAGAGGTTTAGGTTTTGGATTAGTTTTAGGGTTAGGGTTAGGCTTAGGATGAGGGTGAGGGTGAGGTTGAGGGTTAGGTTGAGGGTTAGGTTTAGGGTTAATGTGAGGGTTAGTGTTAAGGTTATGTTTAGGGTGAGGATGAGGGTTAAGGGTTAGGGTTAGGATGAGGGTTCAGGTGAGGGTGAGGGTTAAGGTGTGGGTGAGCTTTAGGGTTTGGGTGAGGGTTAGGGTGACAGTGAGGAATAGTGTTATGGTGAGGCTTCGGTTGAGGTTGAGTGTTAGGGTGTGGGTTAAGGTTAGTGTTAGGGTGAGGGTTAGTGTTACGGTGAGGGTTAAGGTGAGGGTAAGGGTTAGGGTGAGGGTTAGGTTGAGGGTGAAGGCTAGGGTTAGCATTAAGGATAAGGTGAGGGTGAGGGTTATGGGTAGGTTTAAGGTGAGGACTTGGGTGGGGGTGAGGGTTAGGGTTAGGGTTAGGGATAGGGTGAGGATTAGATTTAGGGTAAAGGTTATGGTGAGCGTTAGGCTGAGGGTAGGATTAGGGTTAGAGTGAAGGTTTGGTTTAGTGTGAGGGATAGGCTTAGGCTTGGGGTTAGTGTTAGGGTGACGGTAAGGGTTAGGGTGAGGGTTAGTGTGAGGGTGAGGGTTAGGTTTGGGGTGAGGGTTAGGTTTATGGTTAGGCTGAGGGTGAGGCTGAGGGTTAGGTTTAGGGTTAGGGCTAGGAAGAGGGTGATGGTCCGGATTAGGGTTAGGATCATTGTTAGGGTTAGGCTGAGGTTGAGGCTGTGTGTGAGGGTTAGGTTTAGGTTTAGGGTTAGGTTAGGGTTAGGATGAGGGATAGGGTGAGGGGTAGGGTTAGGGATAGTGTGAGGGTTAGGGTTAGTGTGAGGGTTAGGGTTAGGGTTAGAGTTAGGGTTAGTGTGAGGGTGACGGTTAGGTTTAGGTTTAGGGTTAGGAAGAGGGGTACTGTGAGGGATAGGGTTAGGCTTAGGGTTAGAGTGAGGATCAGGGTTAGGTTTAGGGTTCGGGTGAGGGTAAGGCTTAGAGTGAGCTTTTGGGTTAGGGTGAGCGTTAGAGTGATGGTTATGCTTACTGTGAGGTTTTGGGTTAGGGTTAGGGTTAGGGTGAGTGTGAGAGTGAGGGTTAGTGTTAGGATTATGGTTAGGGTTAGGGTGAGGGTTAGGGTTAGGGTGAGGGTTAGGGTGAGGATGAGTGTTAGGGTAGGTTGAGGGTTAAGGTTATGATTAGGGTTAAGGTAAGGGCTAGATTGAGGGTGAGGGTTAGGGTTAGGTTTAGGATTAGGGTGAGGTTTAGGTTTAGGGTGAGGTGTAAGGTTAGGGTTAGGGTGAGTGTTAGCTTGAGGGTTAGGATTAGGGTTAGGGTGAGGGTTAGGTTTACTATGAGGGTTAGGGTTAGGGTTAGGTTTAGGATGAGGGTGAGGTTTAGGTTTAGGGTGAGGTGTAAGGTTAGGGTTAAGGTGAGTGTTAGCTTGAGGGTTAGGATTAGGGTTAGGGTGAGGGTTAGGTTTAGTGTGAGGGTTAGGGTTAGGGTTAGGTTTAGGATGAGGGTAAGCGTTAAGGTGAGGTTTAGGGTGAGAGTGAGGGTTAGGTTTAGCGTGACTGTTAGTGTGAGGGTTAGGGTGAGGGTTAGTGTTTGGGTTAGGTTGAAGGTGAGGGTGAGGCTGAGGGTTAGGATTAGGGATAGGGTTATGATGAGGGTTAGTGTGAGGGTTAGGGTTAGGGTGAAAGTGAGGGTGAGGGTTAGGGTTAGTTTGAGGGTTAGGGTTAGGATTGGGGTTATGGTGACGGCTAGGTTGAGGTTGAGTGTTAGGGTTAGGCTTTGGATTAGGGTGAGGGATAGGTTTAGTTTGAGGGTTAGGGTAGGGTTAGGGTTAGGGTGAGGGTGAGTGTTAGGGTTACGGTTAGTTTTAGGGTGAGGTGTAGAGTGAGGGTTAGGGTTACGGTTAGGTTTAGAGTTCGATTGAGGTTTTCGGTTAGCTAAGGATTTGGGTTAGGGTGAGGATTAGGTTGATGGTGAAGGTTAGGGTTATGGTGAGTGGTAGGGTTGGGGTTAGGGTTAATTTGAGGGTGAGAGTTAGTTTTGGGTTTAGGGTTAGGGTTATTGTAGTGGTTAGGATTTGGGTTAGGGTGAGGGTTAGTGTGAGGTTTAGGGATAGGTTTAGGGCTAGAGTTTGAGTGAGGTTGAGTATTAGTTTTAGGATTAGGGTTAGGGTTAGGTTTAGGCTGAGGGTGAGGGTGTGGGTGAGTGTTAGGTTTAGGTTTAGGGTTAGGTTAGTGTTAGGATGAGGGTTAGAGTGAGGTGTAGGGTTAGGGTTAGGTTGAGGGTTTTGGTTAGTATGAGGGTTAGGGTTAGGGTTAATGTAAGCCTGAGGGTGAGGGTAAGGGTTAGGTTTAGGGTTAGTGTGAGAGTTAATGTGAGACTACGGTTTAGCGTTTGGGTTAGGGTGAGGGTTAGGGTTAGGGTTAGGGTTAGGGTTAGGGTGAGGGTGAGGGGTAGGGTGATGGTTATTTTTAGGGTTCGGGTTAGGGTTCGGTTGAGGGTTTCAGTTAGATAAGTGTTAGTGTTAGGGAGAGGACTAGGGTGAGGGTGAGGGTTAGGGTGAGGGATAGGATTAGTGTGAGGGTTAGGCTTAGGATTAGGGTGAGGGTTTGGATTAGGGTGAGGTTTAGGGTGAGGGTGAGTGTTAGGGTTAGGATGAGGGTTGCGGTTAGGTTTAGGGTGGGTGTTCGTGTGAGGGGCAGGGTTAGAGTTAGCGTGAGGGATAGATTTAGTGTCAGGGTTAGGGTTACAGTGTGGATAAAGGTAAGGTGAGGGTTAGGGTTAGCTTTAGTGTGAGGGTAAGGGTTAGGGTGAGGGTTAGGGTTAGGGTTAGGGTTAGGTTGAGGGTTAAGGTGAGGGCTAGGGTTAGGGTTAGGGTGAGGGCTAGGTTTAGTGTGAGGGTTAGGGTTGGGGTTAGGTTGAGGCATAGGGTTAGGGTTAGGGTGAGGGTAAGCCTTAGTGTGAGGGAGAGGTTTAGGATGAGGGTGAGCTTTAGGGTTAGTGTGAGTGTTAGGTTCAAGGATAGTGTTTGGTTAGATTGAGGGTAAGGTTTAGGGTTAGGGTGAGGGTTAGGGTGATGGTGAGAGTGAGGGTGATGGTTAGGGTTAGGGTTAGGGTGAGCCTGAGTGTGAGGGTTCGGATTAGCATTACGGTTAGATTTAGGCTGAGGCTGAGGGTGAGGGTGAGGGTGACATTTATGTTTAGTGTTAGGGTGAGGGGTAGGTTTAGTTTGAGGGTTAGGGTGAGGCTGAGTTTAAGGGTTAGGGTGAGCGTTAGGGTGAGGGTGAGGGTTATGTTTAGGATTAAGGTTAGGGTGAGGGTTAGGGTGAGGGTTAGGGCTATTGTTAGGGTGAGGGTTAGGGCGAAGATTAGGGTGAGGGTGAGGGTTAGGGTTAGGATTAGGGTTAGTGTGAGGGCTAGGGTGAGGTTGAGGGATAGTCTTAGAATTAAGGTTAGTTTAGGGTGAGAGTAAGGGTTAGAGTTAGGGTGAGGGTTAGGGTAAGATTTAGGGTTAGGGTGATGGTTAGTGTGAGGGTTAGTTTTAGATTTAGGGTTAGCATGCGGGTTAGGGTGAGGGGTAGGTTTAGGGTTAGGGTGAGGGTGAGCTTTAGGGTAAGGGTGACGGTTAGGGATAGGGTTAGGTTTACGTTGAGTGTTAGGGTTAGAGCTAGGGTGAGGGTGAGTTTTAGGGTTACTGTGAGTATTAGGGTGAGGGTTAGGGTGAGGGTTAGTTTAGGGTTAGGGTGATGGTGAGGATTAGGGTTAGGGTTAGTGTGAGGGTTAGGTTTGTGGTTAGGGTGAGGGTTAGAGTTATGCTGAGGGTGAGGTTTAGGTGAGGTTTACTTTCAGGGTTAGGGTTAGTGTGAGGTGTAGGGTGAGGGTTAGGGTTAGATTTAGGGTTAGCATGAGGGTTAGGGTGAGGGGTAGTGTTAGGATTAGGTTTAGGGTTAGGTTTAGGGTGAGAGTTAGGGTTAGGGTTAGGTTGAGGTTTAGGGTTAGGATGAGAGTTAGGTTAGGATTAGGGTTAGTGTGAGGGTGAGGGCGAGGCTGAGGGTTAGGGTGAGGATGAGGGTTAGGGTTAGGGTTAGGTTGAGGCTGAGGGTGAGGGTTTGGATTAGCCTTTGGGTTCGAGTTAGTCTGAAGGTGAGCTTGAGGTTGAGGGTGACGTTTATGCTTTGGATTAGGGTGAGGGTTAGGGGTAGTGTGAGGGTTAGGGTAAGGCTGAGGTTAAGGGTAAGGGTGAGGATGAGGGTTAGGTTTAGGATTAGGGTTAGGGTGAGGGTTAGGTTGATGGTTAGGGTTAGGCTTAAAGTTAGGGTTAGGTTGAGTTTTAGGGTGAGGGAAAGGGTGATGGTGAGGTTTAGGGTTGGGGTGATGATTGGAGTTAGGTTTTGGGTTAGGGTTATGGTGAGGGTTATTGTAAGCGTGAGGGATATGGTTAGGGTGAGGGTTAGGGATAGGATTAGGGTTAGGGTGAGGGCTAGGTTGAGGGTGAGAGTTAGGTTTAGGGGTATGGTGAGGGTTATGGTTATGGTTAGGATGAGGGTAACGGTGAGGGGTAGAGTTAGGGTTAGGGTGAGTGTTAGGTTTAGTGTGAGGGTTATGGTTAGGGTGAGGGTTAGTGTGAGAATGAGCGTTAGGGTTAACGTGAGTGTTAGGGGGAGTGTGAGGGTTAGGTTTCGGGTTAGTGTGAAGGTTAGGTTTAGGGTCAGGGTGAGGGTTAAAGTTAGGCTGAGAGTGAAGGTTAGGGTGAGGGTGACATTTAGGGTTATGGTTAGGGTGAGGGTTAGGGTTAGTGTGAGGGTTAGGGTGAGGGTGAGGGTGAGGTTAAGGGTTAGGTTGAGGGTGAGGATTAGGGTTAGATTGTGGGTTAGGGTTAGGATTGAGCGTTAGGTTGAGGGTTAGGTTGAGGGTTAGGATTAGTGTCAGGGATAGGGATAGGGTGAGGGTTAGGGTGAGGGGTTGGGTTAGGGTTAGGGTGAGGTTTAGGGTGAGGATGAGGGTTAGGGTTAGTGTGAGGGTTAGGGTGAGTGTGAGGGTGAGGGTTAGGTTTAGTGTGAGGGTTAGGGTTAGGGTTAGGATTAGGATGAGGGTGTGGGTTAGGTTGAGGTTTAGGGTGATGGTGAGGGTTAGGTTTAGGATTAGGATGAGGGTGAGGGTTAGCCTGAGCTTGAGTGTGAGTGTTAGGGTGGGAGTTAGGATTAGGGTTAGGGTTAAGTAGAGGGCTCTGGTGAGGGTGAGGGTTAGGGTGAGGGTGAGGGTTAGTATTAGGGTTAGGGTTAAGTTGAGGGCTAAGGTTAGGGTGAGGCTTAGGGTGAGGGTGAAGGTGAGGGTGAGGGTTTCAACTAAGTAAGGGTTAGGGTTAGGGTGATGATTAGGTTGAGGGTGAGGGTTAGGGTGAGGGTTACGGTTAAGGTGAGGGTTAGAGTTAGGGTTAGGGTGAGGGTTAAGGTGACGGTGAGGGTGACAGTTAGGGTGAGGGTTACGGTTAAGGTGAAGTTTAGAGTTAGGGTTAGAGTGAGGGTAAGGTTTAGTTTTAGGGTTAGTGTTAGTGTTAGGCTTAAGGTGAGTATAAGGGTTAGGGTGAGTGTGAGGGTGAGGGTGAGGGTTAAGGTTAGGGTGAGGTTTAGCTTTAGCGTGAGGGTTAGGTTTAGGGTTAGTGTGGGGGTTAGGTTGAGGGGTAGGCTTAGGGATATGGGGAGGGTTAGGTTTAGTATGAGAGTTAGGGTTAGGGTTACTGTTAGGGTGAGGGTAAGGTTTAGGGTGAGTGTCAGGGTGACGTTGAGGTTTAGGGTTAGGATTAGGTTTAGGGTTAAAGTTAGGCTCAGGGTGAGGGTGAGGGTAAGGGTGAGGGTTAGGGTTAGGGTTAGTGTGAGGCTTAGGGTTAGGGCTTTATTTAGGGTAATGATGAGGGTTAGGGTGAGGTTGAGGTTTCAGATGAGGGTGAGGGTTTGGGTGGGGTTGAGGTTTAGTGTTAGGGTGAGGGTTAGGTTTAGGGTTAGGGTAAGGGTTAGCTTGAGTGATAGGGTTAGGGTTAGGGTGATGTTTAGGGTTAGTGTGAGGGTTAGGGTGAGTGTGCGGGTTAGGGTTAGGCTAAGGGTTAGGTTTAGGGTGAGGATTAGTGTTAGGGTTAGTGTGAGTGTGAGGGAGAGTGTGAGGGTTAGGTTTAGGATTTGGGTTAGAGTTAAGATGAGGGTGAGGGTTATTGTTAGGATTAGGGTTAGGTTTAGGCTGAGGGTGAGGGTGAGTGTGAGGGTTAGAGTGAGGGTGAGGGTTAGGTTCAGGTTTAGGCTTACGTTTAGAGTGAGGGTTAGGGTTAGGCTTACAGTTAGGATGAGGGTTAGGGTGAGGGATCGTGTTAATGTGAGGGTGAGGTTTAGTGTTCGTGTGAGGGTTAGGTTTAGGGATAGGGTTAGGGTTAGGGTGAGCGTACGGGTTCGGGTTCAGGTGAGGTTAAGGGTGAGGCTGAGGGTTAGGTTTTGGGATAGGGATAGGGTTATGGAGAAGGTAAGGGTTACAGTTAGGTTGAGGGTGAGATTCAGGATGAGGGTTTGGGTTAGGCATAGGGTTAGGGTAAGGTTGAGGGTTAGGTTGAGGGTTCGGGTTAATGTTAGGGTTAGGTTTACTGTGAGGGTAAGGGTTAGGGTGAGGTTTAGGGTGAATGTGAGGATTAGGGCTAGCATTAGGGTTAGGGTGAGGGTTACGTTTAGGGGTTTAGGGTTAGGGTTAGAGTAAGGCTTAGGGTTAGGGTTAGGGTGAGGTTTAGGTTTAGAGTGAGGGTGAGGGTTAGGGTGAGTGTTAGAGTTAGGGTACTGGTTAGGGTTATTGTGAGGGTTATTGTGAGGCTGAGGGTTATGGTTAGGGTGAGGGTAAGGTTTAGAGTGAGGGTTACGGTGAGGATTAGGGTTAGGGTTAGGGTGAGGGTTATGGTTAGTGTGAGGGTAAGGGTTAAGTTGAGGGTTAGGGTTAGGATTAGGGTTAGGGTGTGGGCTAGATTGAGGATGAGGGTTAGGTTCAGGGTTAGGGTGAGGGATAGGGTTAGGGTTAAGGTTAGGGTGAGGGTGAGGGATAGGGTTCGGGTTAGGGTGAGGGTTAGAGTTAGGCTGAGGGTATGGGTTAGGGTGAGGGTGACGTTTAGGTTTAGGATTAGGGTGCGGGTTTGGATTAGGTGATGGTTAGGGTGAGGGTGAGGTTAAGGGTTAGGTTGAGGGTTATGGTGAGGTTTAGTGTTAGGGTTGGGGTTAGGGTGAGGGTTAGGTTGAGGGTTAGGTTGAGGGTTTGGGTTAATGTGAGGGTGAGGGCGAAGTTGAGGGTTATGGTGAGGGTGAGGGCTCTGGTGAGGGTGAGGGATAGGCTTAGGGTTAGGTTTAGATTTAGGGTTAAGGTGAGGGTTAGGGTTAGGGTTAGGGTGAGGGTTAGGGTTAGGGTTAGGGTGAGGGCTAGGTTGAGGGTGATGGTTAAGTTTAGGATTAGGGTGAGGGTTAGGATTAGTGTGAGGGTTAGGGTGAGGGTGAGTTTAAGGGTTAGGGTGAGATTTAGGTTGAGAGTTAGGGTTAGTGTCAGGGATAGGGATAGGGTGAGTGTTAGGGTGAGGTTTAGGGTTAGAGTGAGGGTGAGGGTTAGGGTGAAGTTTAGATTTAGGGTTCGAGTTAGGGTTATTTTGAGGGTGATTGTGAGGTTTAGGGTGAGGTTTAGGGTTAGGGTTAGGTTGAGGATGAGAGTTAGGGTTAGGGTTATGGTGAGGGTTATGGATAGGTTATGGTTAGGGTGAGGGTTACAGTTAAGCCGAGGGTGTGGGTTAGGGTTAGGATGAAGTTTATATTTAGGGTTAAGGTGAGGGTTAGGATAAGTGTGAGGGTTAGGGTGAGGGTGAGGTTATGCGTTAGGGTGAGGGTTCGGGTGAGGTTTAGTGTTAGGGTTAGGGTTAGGGTGAGCGTTAGCGTGAGGGGTAGGTTGAGGTTTAGGGTTGGTGTCAGCGATAGGGATAGGGTGAGGGTTAGGGTGAGGGTTAGAAGTAGGGTTAGGGTGAGGTTTAGTTTGAGGGTGAGGGTTAGGGTTGGGGTGAGGGTTAGGGTTAGTGTGAGGGTTAGGGTTAGGATTAGGGTTATGGTGAGAGCTAGGGTGAGGATAAGGGTTAGGCTTAGGGTTAGGGTGAGGGTTAGGGTTAGGGTTAGTGTGAGGGTTAGGTTGAGGTTGAGGGTTAGGGTTAGAGTTAGATTTACGGTGAGGGTAAGGGTTAGGGTGAGTTTTCGGGTGAGTGTGAGGGTTAGGGCTAGCATTAGGGTTAAGCTGAGGGTTAAGTTTAGGGTTAGGTTTAGGGTGAGTTTGAGGGTGAGGGTTAGGGTTAGGGTTAGGGTGAGTTTTAGGGTTAGTGTGAGGGCTAGGGATAGGTTTAGGGTGAGGCTGAGTGCGAGGTTGAGGGTTATGGTGAGGGTAAGGGTGAGGGTGAGGTTTAGGATTAGGGTTAGTGTGAGGCTGAGGGTGAGGTTTCGTATTAGAGTTAGGTTTAGAGTTAGGATGAGGATGAATGTTAGGGTGAGTGTAAGGGTTAGGTTGGGGCTGAGCTTAAGTTTTAGTGTGAGTGTTAGGGTGAGGTTGAGGGTTAGGTTTAGGATAAGGGTGAGCGTGAAGTTTAGGGTGAGGGTTAGAGTTAGGCTTAGGGTTAGGTTTAGGGAGAGGGTTAGGGTGAGGTTTACAGTTAGATTGAGTGTGAGGTTTAGGGTGAGGGTTAGAGTTAGGGTTTGGGTTAGGGTTATTGTGAAGGTTATTGTGAGGGTGAGGGTTATGGTTTGGGTGAGGGTAAGGGTTAGGGTGAGGGTTAGGGTTAGGATTAGGGTTAGCATGAGGGCTAGGTTGAGGTTGAGGGTTATGTTTAGGGTTAGGATGAGGGTTAGGGTGAGGTTTAGTGTTAGGTTTAGCATTAGGGTGAGGGTTAGGGTGATGATTAGGTTGAGTGTTAGGGCTTGTGTCAGGGATAGGGATAGGGTGAGGTTTAGGGTGAGGATTAGGTTGAGGTTTAGGGTTAGGGTGAGGGTTAGGGTTAGGATTAGTGTTAGGGTGAGGTTTAGGGTGAAGGTCTGGGTTAGGTTTTTGGTTACGGTGAGCATTAGGGTTAGGGTTAGGGTGAGGGTTAAGTTGAGGGATAGGGTTAGGTTTAATGTGAGGGTTAGGATTACTGTGAGGTTTACGGTTAGGGTTAGGGTTAGGGTTAGAATGAGGGTAAGTGTTAGGGTGAGGGTGAGTCTTAGGGTGAGGATGAGGGTTAGGGTTAGTGTGAGTGTTAGGGTTAGTGTTAGTGTTAGGGTTAGGGTGAGGGTAAGTGTTAGTGTTAGGGTGATGTTGAGGCTTAGGGTGAGGTAGAAGGTTAGGGATAGGGTTAGGGTTAGGGTGAGGCTAAGGGTTAGGGTTAGGGTGAGGGTTAGGATTAAGGTGAGGCTTAAGGTGAGTGTAGGTTTATGGTTTGGGTGAGGGCTAGTTTTAGTGTGAGCTTTAGATTTAGAGTTAGGTCTAGGGATAGGATTAGGTTTAGGGTGATGATAAGGGTTAGGGTGAAGAAGAGGATTAGGGTTAGGCAGGTCAATGGCAATGTCTGCTTCAGGGGAGCTGTGTTGCCTTATCTCCTGGGGTGGTTGTGAGAAACAAGTGAGTTAATACGTGCAGACTGTGTAGAGCAATAACCAGATGAGGGTTTATAAAATAAATGCTAACGAAGGGCTCTAAACAACAGCAGGTCCTGAGTCATTCTTTTCCTGTGAAAATCAGCAAGGCTGCTTAGCACTGGAGGTTCATGCTGGTGATCCTCGCTACTCAGAAGGCTGGGATTGGAGGAATGCAGTTCAAAGGCAGCCCAGGCAGACAAACAGAATAGATGCTATTCTTTCCCATGAACAAGCAAAAAGCCAGAAGTGGAGGTAGTACTCAAGAGGTGAGGATTAGGGTTAGAGTTAAGGTTAGTCTGAGGGTGAGGGTGAGGGTAAGGGTGAGGGTTAGGGTTAGGTTTAAGATGAGGGTTAGTGTTAGGGTTTTATTTAGGGTGAGGATGAGGGTTAGGATGTGGTTGAGGTTTCAGGTGAGGGTGAGGGTTAGGGTGGGGGTGAGGGTTAGTGTTAGGGTGAGGGTTATGTTTAGGTTTAGGGTAAGGGTTAGCTTGAGGGGTAGGGTTAGGGTTAGGGTGAGAGTTAGGATTAGGGTGAGGGTTAGGTATAGGGTGAGGGTTAGGGTTAGGGTAACTGTGAGGGTGAGGGAGAGTATGAGGGTTAGGATTAGGGTTAGGGTTAGAGTTAGGATGAGGGTGAGGGTTAGGATTAGGCTGAGGGTGAGGGTGAGTGTGAGGGTTAGGGTTAGGTTTAGGTTTAGGGTTATTGTTAGAGTGAGGGTTAGGGTTAGGCTTAAGGTTAGGATGAGGGTTAGGCTGAGTGGTCGGGTTAATGTGAGGGTGAGGTTAAGTGGTAGTGTGAGGGTTAGATTTAGGGATATGGTTAGGGTTAGTGTGAGGGTACGGGTTCGGGTTCTGGTCAGGGTTAGGCTGAGGGTTAGCGTTCTTGTAAGGGTTAGGGTTTGGGATAGGGTTAGGGTTTTAGAGAGGGCAACGGTTAGGGTTAGGGTGAATGTGAGGTTTAGGATGAGGGTGAGGGTTAGGCATAGGGTTAGGGTTAGGTTGAGGGTTAGGTTGAAGGTTAGGGTTAGGGTTAGGGTTAGGGTTAGGTTTACGGTGAGGTTAAGGGTTAGGGTGAGGTTTAGGGTGAGTATGAGGGTTAGGGCTAGCATTAGGGTTAGGGTGAGGGTTACGTTTAAGGTTAGGGTTAGGGTGAGGTTGAGGGTGAGGTTAAGGGTAAGGGTTAGGGTGAGGTTTAGGGTTATGTTTAGGGTTACGGTGAGGTTGAGTGCGAGGGTGAAGATTAGGGTGAGGGTCAGTATGAGGGTGAGGTTTAGGGTTAGGGTTAGCGTGAGGCTGAAGGTGAGGGTTCGGATTAGAGTTAGAGTTAGAGTTAGGCTGAGGGTGAGGGTTAGGGTTAGTGTAAGGGTTAGGTTGAGGTTGAGATTAAGGTTTAGGATGAGGGTGAGGGTTAGGGTTAGGGTTAGGTTTAGGTTTAGGGTGAGGGTTAGTGTTAGAGTGAGGGTGAGGGTTAGTGTGAGGGTTAGGGTTAGGGTTCGGGTGAGGGTTATTGTGAGGGTTATTGTGAGGATGAGGGTTATGGTAAGGGTGAGGGTAAGGGTTAGTGTGAGGGTTAGGGTTAGGATTAGATTTTGGTTGAGGGCTAGGTTGATTGTGAGGGTTAGGTTTAGGGTTAGGGTTAGGGTTAGGGTGAGGATTAAGTTGAGGGTTAGGGTTAGGTTTAGGGTGAGGGCTAGGATTACTCTGAGGGTTAGGGTTAGGGTAAAGTTTAGGGTGAGGGTGAGGGTTAAGTTGAGGGAGAGGGTTAGGGATAGGTTTAGGGTTAGTGTGAGGGTAAGGGTTAGGGTTAGGATGCGGGATACTGTTAGGGTTAAGGTGAGGGTTAATTTGAGGGTAGGGTTATGGTTAGGGTGAGGGCTATGTTTAGTGTGAGGTTTAGGGCTAGGGTTAGTTTTACGGAAAAGATTAGGGTTAGGGTGAGGGTAAAGGTTAGGGTGATGGTGAGGGTTAGAGTGAGGGTGAGGGTTAGGGTTAGTGTGAGGGTCAGGGTTAAGGATAGGATTAGGGTTAGGGTGAGGGTAAGGATTACGGTTAGGGTTATGGTGAGGATTAGCCTTAAGGTTAGGGTGAGGGATAAGGTGAGGGTGAGGGTTAGGGTTGGGGTTAGGTTTACGGTGAGGGTAAGGGTTAGGGGGAGGTTTAGGCTGAGTGTGAGGGTTAGGGTTAGTGTTAGCATTACAGTTAGAGTGAGGGTTAAGGTGAGGGTTAGTTTTAGGGTTAGCTTAAGGGTGAGGGTGAGGGTGAACTTTAGGGTCAAGATGAGGGCGAGGGTGAGGGTTAGGGTGAGGGTTACGGTTAGGGTTAGGGTGACAGATAGGGTGAGGGTGAGGGTGAGGGTTGGGTTAGGTTTACGGTGAGGGTAAGGGTTAGGGTGAGGTTTAGGGTGAGTGTGAGGGTTAGGGTTAGCATTACGGTTAGGGTGAGGGTTAGGGTGAGGGTTAGGTTTAGGGTTAGCTTTACGGTGAGGGTGAGAGTTAGGGTTAGTGTCAGGGTTAGGGTAAGGATGAGGGTTAGGGTTCAGGTTAGTGTGAGGATTAGGTTTAGGGGTAGAATGAGGGTTAGATTTAGGCTGAGGGTGAGTGTTTGGGGGAGGGTGAAGTTTAGTATTAGGGTTAGGGTGAGGATTATGTTTAGTGTGAGGATTATGTTTAGTCTTTGGGTTAGGCTGAGGGTGAAGGTGAGGGGGAGGTTAGGGTTAGGTGAGGATTAATGTGTGGGTTAGGGTTAAGGATAGGGTTAGGGTTAGGTTTAATGTGAGGTTGAGGCTGAGGATTAGGGTTAGGTTTAGGTTTAGGTTTAAGGTTTGGTTTAGGGTTAATGTTAGTGTTAGTGTTAAGGTAAGGGTTAGGGCTAGGATTAAGATTAGTGTTAGGGTTAGGCTGAGGGTGATTGTGGGGGTGAGGATTATGGTTAGGTTTAGGGTTAGGATTATTGTTACTGTTATGGTTAGTGTTAAGTTTGTGATGAGGGTGAGGCTGACAGTGAGGGTTCTGGTTATGGTTAGGGTTAAGATTTTTCTTATTGTTAGGGTTAGGGTTAGAGTTATGGTGAGGTTGAGGTTGAGGGTGAGGGTTAGGGTTAGGGAGAGGTTTAGGGTTAGGGTTAGGGTTAGGGTTAGGTTTAGGGTTAGGTGAGGGTGAGGTTTGGGGTTAGAGTTAGGGTTAAAGGGAGGGTTAGGGTGAGGATTAGGGTTAGGGTTATTGTTAGGGTTAGGGTTAGGGTGAGGGTGAGGGTTAGGCTGAGGGTTAGGATTAGTATTAGTGTAAGGGTTAGGTTGAGTGTGAGGGTTAGGGTTAGGCTTAGTCTTAGGGTTAGGCTGAGGGTAAAGGTGAGGGTGATTTTAGGGTTAGGGTGAGTGGTAGGGTTAGGATTAGGGTTAGGGTGAGGGCTAGAGTGAGAGTGAAGGTTAGGGTTAGTGTTAGGGTAAGGTTTAGAATTAGGGTGAGGTTTAGGGTGAGGGTTAGGATGAGGGTTAGGGTTACAGTGACGTTGAGGGTTAGGGTTAGGTTGAGGTTTAGGGTTAGGATTAGGATTAGAATGAGGGTGAGTGATAGGATTAGGGTTAGGGTTAGGGTTACGTTTAGGTTTAGGATTAGTATTATGGTTAGGGTTAGGGTTAGAGTTATGGGGAGGGTGAGGGTGAGGG
This sequence comes from Dipodomys merriami, assembly GCF_024711535.1. NCBI lineage: Eukaryota > Metazoa > Chordata > Mammalia > Rodentia > Heteromyidae > Dipodomys > Dipodomys merriami. The sequence goes on from NW_027206102.1 coordinate 2,392,777, forward strand.
TGAGGGATACGTTTAGGTTTAGGGTTACGGCTAGGATTAGGGTTAGGACGACGGTGAGGTTTAGGGTTAGATTTAGGGTTAGGTGGAGTGTTAATGTTAGGGTTAGAGTTAGGTTTAAGGTTAAGATGAGGGTTAGGTTGAGGTTTATGGTTAGGGTTAGGGTTAGGGTTATTATTAGTTTTAAGGTGAGGGTGAGTCTGAGGGTTAGGGTTAGGGTTAGGCTTAGGCTTAGAGTTAGGCTGAGGTTGAGGGTGGGTGTGATGATTAGGGTTAGGGTTATGGTTAGGGTTAGGGTTATGGTGAGAGTTAGGATGAGGGTTAGGGTTATGATTATGGTTAGGGTGAGAGTGAGGGTTAGGGTTAGTGTTAGGGTAAGGTTTAGAATTAGGGTTAGGGTTAGGGTGAGGGTCAGAATGATGGTTAGGGTTACAGTGAGGTTGAGGGTTAGGGTAAGTTTGAGGGTTAGGTTTAGGATTAGGATTAGAATGACCGTGAGTGGTAGGATTAGGGTTTGGGTTAGGGTTAGGTTTAGGTTTAGAATTAGTATTATGGTTAGGGTTAGGTTTAGAGTTAGACTGAGGGTGAGCGTGAGGGTTAGGGTTAGTGTTAGGGTGAGGGTTAGGATGATGGTTAGGGTTAGGATTAAGATTAGGGTGAGGGCTAGGGTGAGGGTGAGGTTTAGGGTTAGGGTTAGGGTGAGGTTTAGCGTTAGGGTTAGGGTTAGTGTTACTGTTCGGGATAAGTTAAGCGTTAGGGTGAGGGGAAGGATTAGGGTTACGGTCAGCCTGAGGGTTAAGGTTAGGGTTAGGGTGAGGGTTAGGATGAGGATTAGGGTTAGTATTAGGATTAGGGTGTGGGCTATGGTGAGGGTGAGAGTTAGGGTTAGTGTTTGGGTGAGGTTTAGGCTTAGGGTTAGGGTTAGTATTTGGGTTTAGTTGTGGGCTAGTTTTAGGGTTAGATTTAGGTTTAGGGGGAGGGTTAGGTTGAGGTTTAGGGTTAGGGTTAGTGTTAGGGTTAAGGTTAGGGTGAGGGTGAGGGTGAGGGTTAGGGTTAGGCTTAGGCTTAGGCTTAGGGTTAGACTGAGGGTGAGTGTAGGGCTGAGGATTAGGGTTAGGGTTATGGTTATGGTTAGGGTTAGGGTGAGGGTTAGGTTTCAGATTAGGGTTAGGGTGAGGGCTAGGGTGAGGTTGAGGGTTAGGATAAGGTTTAAGCTTAAGCTTAGGTTTAGGCTGAGCATGAGGTTGATGGTGAGTGTTAGGTTTAGGGTGATGGTTAGGTTTATTGTTTGGGTAAGTCTTAGGATGAGGTTTAGGTTTAGGGTGAGGGTTAGGGTGAGGATGATGGTAAGGGTAAAGGTGAGGTTTAGGCTGAGGGTGAGGGTTAAGATAAGGGTGAGGGTTAGGATTAGGTTTAGGGTGAGGGCTAGGGTGAGGGTTAGGGTGAGGTTTAGGGTTAAGGATAGGGTCAGGTTTAGGATTTGGGTTAGGGTGAGTGAGTGTGTGTGTTAGGGTTAGGGTTAGGGTTAGTCTTAGGGTTAGGTGAGGGTTAGGGTTAGGGATTGGGTTAGAGTGAGTGTGAGGGTGAGGATTAGGGTTAGGTTTAGTGTTAGGTTTATGGTTTGGTTTAGGGTTAGGGTTAGGGTTAGTTTTAGGGTTAGGGTTACAGTGAGGGTTAGGGTTAGGTTTCGGGTTAGTGATAGGGTAAGGCTGAGGGTGATGGTGGGGGTGAGGATTAGGGTTAGGGTTAGGGTTAGGGTTATTGTTAGTGTTATATTTAGTGTTAAGTTTGTGGTGAGGGTGAGGTTAACGGTGAGGGTTATGGTTATGGTTATGGTCATGGTAGAGTGTTATTCTTATTGTTAGGGTTAGGGTTATAGTTAATGTGAGGTTGAGGGTAAGCGTGAGGGTTAGGGTTAGTGTTAGGGTTAGATTTAGGGTGAGATTTAGGGATAGGCTTAGGTTTGGGATTAGGTTTAGGATTAGGGTGAGTGTGAAGGTTAGGGTGAGGGTTAGGCTTAGACTTAGGGTTAGGCTGAGGATGAGGGTGGGGGTGAGGATTAGGGATAAGGTTAGTGTTATTGTTAATTTTAGGGTTAGAATTCCCTTTAGGTTGAGGGTGAGGGTTAGGGTTACGTTTAGGGTGGGGATTAGGGTTAGGGTTAGGGTAAGGGTGAGGGTGAGGGTGAGGTTTAGGGTTAGATATAGGTTTTGGGGGAGGGTTAGTGTGAGGGTTATGGTTAGTGTTAGGATTAGGGTTAGGTTTAGGGTTAGCATTAGGGTTAAATTTAGAGTTATGGTGAGGGTGAGTGTGCAGGTGAGTGTGAGGGTGAGGGTTAGGATTAGGATTAGGGTTGGGGTGAGGGCTAGGGTGAGGGTGAGTGTTAGGGTTAGTGTTAGGGTTAGGTTTATAATTAGGGTTAGGGTTAGGGTGAGGGTTAGGATGAGGGTTAGGGTTTCAGTGAGTTCGAGGGTTAGGGTTAGGTTGAGGGTTAGGGTTAGGATTAGGAATAGAGTGAGGGTGAATTGTAGGATTAGGGTTAGGGTTACGTTTAAATTTAGGATTAGTATTATAGTTAGGGTTAGGATTAGAGTTATGGTGAGGGTGAGGGTGAGGGTGAGGGTGAGGGTGAGGGATACGGTTAGGTTTAGGGTGTGGTTTAGGGTTAGGGTAGGATTAGGTTTAGGATGACGGTGAGGTTTAGGGTTAGATTTAGGGTTACTTGGAGGGTTAATGTTAGGGTTGGTGTTAGGTTTAAGGTTAGGGTGAGGGTTAGGTTGAGGTTTAGGTTTAGGGTTTAAGGTTAGGGTTAGGATTAGTTTTAAGGTGAGGGTGAGTTTTAGGGTTAGGGTTAGGGTTAGGCTTAGGCTTAGGGTTAGGCTGAGGGTGAGGGTGTGGGTGAGGATTAGGGTTAGGGTTATGGTTAGGTTTAGGGTTAGAGTGAGAGTTAGGATGAGGGTTAGGGTTAGGATTAGGGTTAGGGTGAGGGCTAGGGTGAGGGTGAGGGTTAGGGTAAGGGTTAGGCTTAGGCTTAGGGTTAGGCTGAGCATGAGGTTGAGGCGGAGGTTTAGGGTTAGTGTTAGGGTGAGGTTTAGTGTTAGGGTTAGTGTTAGAGTTAGGGTTAGGTTGAGGGTAAAGTTTAGGGGTAGAGTTAGGGTTAGGGTCAGGGTTAGGGTTAGGGTGAGTGTTAGGGTGGGCATGATGGTAAGGGTAAAGGTGATGGTTAGGCTGAGTGTGAGGTTTACGGTAAGGGTGAGGGCTAGGGTTAGGGTGATTGATAGGGTTAGGGTTAGGGTGAGGGTGAGGGTTAGATTGAGGATTAGTGTTAGGGTTAGTGTGAGGTCTTGGGTAAGGTTGAGGGTTAGGGTTAGGGTGAGGGCTAGGGTGAGGTTGAGGTTTAGGATTAGTATTAGGGTGAGGTTTAGGCTTAGGGGTATTGTTAATTTTAGTGTTATGGTGAGGTTTAGTGTTAGGGTTAGGGTTAGGATTAATTTTACGGTTAGGCTTAAGGTGAGTGTTAGGGTGAGGGTGAGGGTTAGGGTTAGGGTTAGGGTTAGGATTAGGGTTAGTGTTAGGGTGAGTGTGAGGGTTAGGATTAGGGTTAGGCTTAGGGTTAGGGTGAGGGCTAAGGTGAGGGTGAGGGTTAGGGTTAGTGTTGGGGTGAGGTTTAGGGTTTGGGTTAGGGATTGGGTGAGGGTTTGGATTAGGGTTAGTGTTAGGGTGAGTGTGAGTGTTAGGGTTAGGCTTAGGCTTAGGGTTAGGCTGAGGGTGAGGATGAGGGCGAGGGTTAGGGTTAGGGTGAGGGTTAGTGTTAGGGTTAGTGTGAGAATTAGGTTTCGGGTTAAATTTAGGGTTAGGGTGAGGTTTATGGTAAGGGGTACTGTGAGGGTGAGGGTTAGGGTTAGGTTGAGGGTTAGGGTTAGGTTTAGAGTTAGGGTGAGGGTGAGGGTTAGGGTTAGTGTTACGGTGAGGGTTAGGATGAGTGTTAGGGTTAGGATTAGGATTAGGGTGAGGGCTAGTGTGAGGGTGAGGGTTAGGGTTAGGGTTAGGGTGAGGTTGAGTGTTAGTGTTCAGGTTATGTTTAGGGTTAGGGTGAGGGTTAGGGTTATGGTTAAGTTTTGCGTGAGGCTTAGGGTTAGGTTGAGGGTTACGGTTAGGATTAGGTTTAGGGTGAGGGTGAGGGTTAGAATTAGGGTTAGGGTTAGGGTTATTGTTACAGTTAGGGTTAGGGTTATGGTTACTGATAGGGTGAGGGTGAGGGTTAGGTTTAGGGTTAGGCTAAGGTTTTTAGTGTTAGGTTTAGGGTTATTGTTAGGGTTAGGGTTAGGATGAGGTTTAGATTTAGGGTTAGGATTAAAATTAGGCTTAGGGTAAGGGTGAGGTTTAGGGTTAGAGTTAGGGTTAGTATTAGGGTAAGGGTTATGGTGAGGTTTTGGTTTAGGGTTAGGCTTAGGCTTTGGTTTAGGCTTAGGCCCAGTATATGGGTGAGTGTTCGGGTTAGTGTTAGGGTGAGGGTTAAGGTTAGGGTTAGGGTGAGGGTTAGGATGAAGTGTAGGTTTAGGATTAGAGTTAGGGTGAGGGCAAGGCTGAGGTTTAGGGTGAAGGTTCGGGTTAGGGATAGGGTTAGGTTTAGGATTAGGGTTTAGGATTAGTTTTGGGACGAGGTTTAGGTTTAGGGTTAGGTTAGATTTAGGGTTAGGGTTTGGGTTACCGTTAGGGTGAGGTTTACGGTAAGGGTTCGGGTAATGGTTAGGGTGAGGGTTAGATTGAGGATTAGGGTTAGTGTTAGTGTGAGGTTTAGGGTGTGGATAAGGATTAGGGATAGGGTGATGGTGAGGGTTAGAATTAGGGTTAGTGTGAGGGCTAGGTTGAGGTTTAGGGTTAGGGTGAGGTTTAGAATTCGGGTGAGGGTTATGGTTAGTGTGAGGGTTAGTGTTAGGGTTAGGATTAGTGTTAGGGTGAGGGTAAGCAGTAGGTTGAGTGTCAGGGTTAGGGTGAGGGTTATTTTTAGGGTTAGGGTTAGGGTTACGGTTACTGTGAGGGTGAGTGTGAGGGTTAGGTTTAGGGTGAGCTTTACTGTTAGGGTTATGGTTAGAATTAAGGTTAGTGTGAGGGTGAGGTTTAGGGGTAGAGTTATGTTTAGGGTCGGGGTTAGGGTGAGGATGAGGGTTAGGGTGAAGTTTAGGGTGGGTTTGACAGTAAGGGTAAAGGTGAGGGTTAGGCCAAGTGTAAGGGTTACGGTAAGGGAGAGGGTTAGGTTTAGGGTGAGGATTAGGGTAAAGGTTACGGTGAGGGTGTGGGTTAGATTGAGGATTAGTGTTAGGGTTAGTGTGAGGTTTAGGGTGAGGATGAGGCTGAGGGTTAGGGTGAGGGCTAGGGTGAGGGTGAGGGTTAGGTTTAGTGTTAGGTTGAGGTTTAAGTTTAGGGTGATGGTTAGGGTTAATGTGAGGGTTAGGGTGAGTGTTAGGGTTAGGGTGAGTGTTAGGGTTAGGGTTATGGTTACAGTGAAGGTAAGGGTGAGGTTTAGGGTTGGGCCTAGGATGAGGTTTAGGTTTAGGGTTTGGGTTAGAGTTAGGGTTAGGGTTAGGATGAGGTTTAGTGTTAGGATTAGGGTACGGGTGAGGGCTATGGTGAGGGTTAGGGTCAGGGCTAGGAATAGTGATAGGGTGAGGTTTAGGATGAGGGTTAGGGTGAGTGTGAGTGTGAGAGTTAGGGTTAGGGTTAGGCTTAGGCTTAGGCTTAGGGTGAGGGTGAGGGTGAGGGCTAGGGTTTGGGTTAGGGTGAGGATGTGGCTGTTTATTAGGATTAGTTTTAGGATTAGGATTAGTGTTAGGGTTAGGGTTAGGGTTATGGTGAGGGTTAGGGTTAGGCCTAGGTTAGGCTTAGGGTTAGGCTGAGGGTGAGGGTGGGCATGAGGATTAGGGTTAGGCCTAGGGTTAAAATTCTGGTTATTGTTAGTGTTTTGGTTTGGGTTAAGTTTGAGTTGAGGGTGAGGCTGAGGGTGAGGGTTACTGTTAAGGTTAGGAATAGGCTTAGTTTTAGGCTGAGGGTGAGGTTGGGAGTGAGGAATAGGTTTTGGGTGATGTTTAGTTTTAGGGTTAGGGTGAGGATTAGGATGAGGGTTAGGGTTAAGATCAGGTTTAGGGTTAGGGCTACGGTGAGGGTGAGGGTTAGGGTTAGGCTTAGGTTTAGGCTTTGGGTTAGGCTGAGGGTGAGGGTGAGGTTGAGGTTTAGGGTTAGGGTGATGGACTGGGTTAGGGTTAGGGTGAGTGTTAGGATGAGGGTTACGGTTAGGATGAGGATTAGGGTGAGCGTGACGGTAAGAGTAAACGTGAGGGTTAGGCTGAGGGTGAGTGTTCCCCAAACGGTGAGGGTTAGGATTAGGGTGAGGGTTAGGGTTAGGGTGAGAGTTAGGATGAGGGTGAGGTTTAAGGTTAGGTTTAGGGTGAGGGATAGCGTTAGGGTGATGTTTAGGTTTAGTTTTAGGGTGAGGTTTAGGGTTAGGGTTAGGTTTAGGATCAGTGTGAGTTTGAGGTTTAGGGTTAGAGATAGGGTTAGGGTGAGAGTTACGGTGAGGGTTAGGGTTAGGGTTAGGTTTAGGGTTAGGTTTTGGGTGAAGGTTAGGGTGAGGGTGTGTGTTAGGGTTAGGGTTGGCGTGAGGGTTTGGTTTAGGATTAGCGTGAGGGTGAGGGCTTGGGTGAGTGTGAGGTTTAGGATTCGGTTTAGGGAGAGGGTGAGTATGAGGGTTAGGTTTAGGGTTAGGGTGAGGTTGAGGATGAGGATGAGGGTTAGGGTTAGGTTGAGTGTTAGGGTTAGGGTTATGGTGAGAGTTAGGTTTTGGGTTAAGTTTAGGGTTAGGCTCTGTGTTAGGTTGTAGGTGTTGGTAAGGTTAACGGTGAGGGTAAGTCTGAGGGTGAGGGTTATGGTAAGGATGAGGGTTAGGGTTAGGGTGAGGGTTATGGTTAGGGTTAGAGTTAGGTTTCACCTGAGGGTGAGGGTGAGGATTAGGCTTAGGGTTAGGGTGAGGTTTAAGGTTAGAGTTATGGTTAGGGTGAGGGTTAGTGTGCGGGTTAGAGTTAGGATTAGTGTTAGGGTTGGGTTAGTGTTAAGGTTAGGGTAAAGGTTAGGGTTAGGGATAGGGTTACATTTAGGATTATGGTTAGGGTGTGGGTGAGGGTGAAGTTTAGGCTTAGGGTTAGGCTTAGGCTTAGAGTTAGGCTGAGGGTGAGGGTGAGGGTTAGGTTTAGGGTGAGGTTTAGGGTTAGGCTTAGGTTGAGGGTTAGGATAAGGTATAGGGTTAGGATTCGGGTTAGGTTGAGGGCTAGGGTGAGGGTTAAATTTAGGGTTAGGTTTAGTGTGAGGTTTAGGGTTTGGGTTAGGTTTAGGGTTATGGTGAGGGTTCGGGTTAGGGTTACTGTATGGGTGAGGGTTTGGGTTAGGTTGAGGGTTAGGGTTAGGGTTAGGCTGAGGGTTAGGTTGGGGGTGAGGAATAGGTTTTGGGTGATGGTTAGCGTTTGGGTTAGGGTGAGGGTTAGGATGAGAGTTAGGGTTAGGATTAGGCTTAGGGTGAGGGCTAGGGTGAGGGTGAGGATTAGGGTTAGGGTGAGGTTTAGGCTTAGGGTTATGCTGAGGGTGAGGGTGAGGTTGAGGGTTAGTGTTAGGTTGATGGATAGGGTTAGGGTTAAGGTGAGTGTTAGGATGAGGATTATGGTTAGGGTGAGGGTTAAGGTGAGCGTGATGGTAAGAGTAAAGATGAGGTTTAGGCTGAGGGTGAGTGTTCCTGTAATGTTGAAGGTTAGGATTAGGATGAGGGTTAGCATAAGGGTTAGGGTGAGGGTTAGGGTGAGTGTGAGGGTTAGATTGAGGATTAGGTTTAGGGTAAGTTTGAGGTTTAGGGTGAGGATGAGGGTTAGTATTAGGGTGATGGTTAGGGTTAGAATTAGGGTTAGGGTGAGGGCTACGGTGAAGGTGAGGTTTAGGGTTAGGGTGAGGTTTAGGGTTAGGGTGAGAGTTAGGGTTACTGTTAGGGTTAGGGTTAGAGTTAGGTTTAGGGTAAGGGTGAGGGTAATTGTTAGGGTGAGGCTTAGGTTTAGGGTGAGGTTTATGTTTAGGGTTTTTGTTAGGTTTAGGGTTAGGGTTACAGTGAGGGTGAGGGTGAGGGTTAGGGTTAGTGTGAGGTTTAGGTTTAGGGTTAGGGTTTAAATTGTGTTTAGTTTGAAGGTGAGGTTTAGGGTTAGAGTTAGGGTTAGGGTGAGGGTTAGGATGAGGGTTAGGGTTAGGGTTAATTTTAGTTTTGTGGTTAGGGTGAGGGTTAGGGTGAAGGGTAGGGTTAGATTTATGATTAGGATTAGGATTAGGGTGAGGGTGAGTGTGTGGGTTAGGGTTAGGTTTAGGGTTAGGCTTAGGGTTAGGCTGAGGGTTAGGTTGAGGGTGAGGGTTATTGTTAGAATGAGGATTAGCGTTAAGTTTAGTTTGAGGGTTAGGATGAGGGTTAGGTTTAGGATTAGGGTTAGGGTGAGGGCTAGGGTGAGGTTGAGATTTAGGGTTCGGGTTAAGGTGAGGTTTAGGGTTAGGGTTAGGGATAGGGTCAGGGTGAGTTTGAGGTTTAGGTTTAGAGATAGGGTTAGGGTGAGGGTTAGTGTGAGGGTTCAGATAAGTGTTAGGGTTAGAGTTAGGTTTAGGATTAGGGTTAGGGAGAAGGTGAGTTTGAGGGTTAGGGTTAGGGTTAGGTTTAGGGTTAGGCTTAGGGTTAGGCTGAGGTTTCGGATGAGGGTGAGTGTTAGGGTTAGGGTGAGGGTTAGGGTTAGGGTGAGGGTTAGGATAAGGGTTAGGGTTAGATTTAGGGTGAGGGTGAGGGTTAGGGTTAGGATTAGGGTTAGTGTGAGGTGTAGGGTGAGGATGAGGTGTAGGGTGAGGATGAGGATTAGGGTTAGGGTGAGGGTTAGGATTAGAATGAGGGTTATGGTGAGCGATAGGTTTAGGGCTAGGTTTTGGGTGAGGTTTACGGTTATGGTGAGGGTTAGAGTTAGTGGGAGGTTTATTGTTAGTGTGAGGGTAAGTGTTAGGGTGAGGGTTAGGGTTAGGGTGAGGGTTATGTTTAGGGTGAGGTTTAGGGTTATGGTAAGGGTGAGGGTGAGGGTTAGGGTTAGGGTGAGGTTTAGGGTTAGGTTTAGGGTTAGAGTTAGGGTTACGGTGAGGGTGAGGTTTAGTGTTAGAGTTAGGGTTCAGGTGAGGTTTAGGATGAGGGTAAGGGTTAGGGTTAGTTTTAGGTTTAGGGATAGGTTGAGGTTTAGGGTTAGGTTTATGATTAGGATTAGGGTTAGGGTGATGGTGAGTGTGTGGGTTAGGGTTAGGTTTAGGGTTAGGCTTAGGGTTAGGCTGAGGGTTATGTTGAGGGTGAGGATTAGTGTTAGGGTTAGGGTTAGGGGTAGGGTGAGGGTTAGGATGATGGTTAGGTTTAGGATTAGGGTTAGGGTGAGGGCTAGGGTGAGTGTGAGGTTTATAGATAGTGTTAGGGTGAGGTTTAGGGTTAGGGTTATGGTTAGGATCAGTGTGAGTTTAAGGTTTAGGGTTAGAGATAGGTTTAGGGTGAGGTTTACAGTGAGGGTTAGGGTTAGAGTTAGGGTTAGGGTTAGGGTGAAGGTTAGGATGAGGGTGTGTGTTAGGTTTAGGGTGAGGGTGAGGGTTAGGGTTAGGGTGAATGTTAGGGTTAGGGTTAGTTTGAGAGTTAGGTTTCGGGTTAAGTTTAGGGTTAGGGTGAGTGTTAGGTTGAGGGTGTCGGTAAGGTTAAAGGTTAGAGTTAGTCTGAGGGTCAGGGTTACCGTAAGGGTGAGGGTTATGGTTAGGGTGAGTGTTATGGTTAGGGTTAGAGTTAGCTTTCAGCTGAGGGTGAGGGTGAGGTTTAGGGTTAGGGTGTGGGTGAGGTTTAGGTTTAGAGTTAGGGTTGGGGTGAGGTTTACGGTGAGGGTTAGGGTTATGGATAGGGTTACATTTTGGATTATGGTTAGGGTGTGGGTGAGGGTGAGGGTTAGGGTTGGGCTTAGGCTTAGGCTTAGGGTTAGGCTGAGGGTAAGGGTGAGGGTTAGGGTTATGGTGAGGGTTAGGATTATGGTTATGGTGAGGTTTATGATGAGGGTTAGGGTTAGGATTAGGTTTAGGTTGATAGCTAGGGTGAGGGTGAGGATTAGGGTTAGGGTGAGGCTTAGGCTTAGGGTTAGGCTGAGGGTGAGGGTGAGTGTGAGGTTTAGTGTTAGGTGGATGGATAGGGTTAGGGTTAGGGTGAGTGTTAGGATGACAGTTAGGGTTAGGGTGAGGGTTAGAGTGAGAGTGATGGTAAGAGTAAAGGTGAAGGTTAGGCTGAGGGTGAGTGTTCCCCTAAGGTTGAGGGTTAGGATTAGGGTGAGGGTTAGGTTAAGGGTTAAGGTGAGGGTTAGGGTGAGGGTGAGGGTTAGGGTTAGGGTGAGGGCTACGGTGAGGGTTAGGGTTAGTGTGAGGGTTAGGGTGAGGGTGAGGATGATGGTAAGTATAAAGTTGAGGGTTAGGATAGGCTGAGGATGAGGGTTAAGATAAGGGTGAGTGTTAGGCTTAGAGTGAGGGTTAGGGTAAGGGTTCAGGTTAGGGTTAGGGTGAGGGTTAGATTGAGGATTAGGGTTAGGGTTAATGTGAGGCTTAGGGTGAGGATGAGTGTTAGGGTTAGGTTGAAGGGTTAGGTTAGGGTTAGAATTATGGTTAGGGTGAGGGCTAGGGTGAGGTTTAGGTTTAGAGTTAGGGTTGGGGTGAGGTTTAAGGTGAGGGTTAGGGTTATGGATAGGGTTACATTTTGGATTATGGTTAGGGTGTGAGTGAGGGTGAGGGTTAGGGTTGGGCTTAGGCTTAGGCTTAGGGTTAGGCTGAGGGTAAGGGTGAGGGTTAGGGTTATGGTGAGGGTTAGATTTAGGGTTAGGGTGAGTGTTAGGATGAGGTATAGGGTTAGGATTCGGGTTAGGTTGAGGGCTAGGGTGAGGGTTAAAGTTAGGATTAGGTTTAGTGTGAGGTTTAGGGTTTGGGTTAGGTTTAGGGTTAGGGTGAGGTTTAGGGTTAGGGTTACTGTATGGGTGAGGGTTAGGGTTAGGTTGAGGTTTAGGGTTAGGGTTAGGCTGAGGGTTAGGTTGGGGGTGAGGAATAGGTTTTGGGTGAGGTTTAGCGTTTGGGTTAGGGTGAGGGTTAGGATGAGGGTTAGGGTTAGGATTAGGTTTAGGTTGATAGCTAGGGTGAGGGTGAGGATTAGGGTTAGGGTGAGGCTTAGGCTTAGGGTTAGGCTGAGGGTGAGGGTGAGTGTGAGGTTTAGTGTTAGGTGGATGGATAGGGTTAGGGTTAGGGTGAGTGTTAGGATGACAGTTAGGGTTAGGGTGAGGGTTAGAGTGAGAGTGATGGTAAGAGTAAAGGTGAACGTTAGGCTGAGGGTGAGTGTTTCCCTAAGGTTGAGGGTTAGGATTAGGGTGAGGGTTAGGTTAAGGGTTAAGGTGAGGGTTAGGGTGAGGGTGAGGGTTAGGGTTAGGGTTAGGGTGAGGGCTACGGTGAGGGTTAGGGTTAGTGTGAGGGTTAGGGTGAGGGTGAGGATGATGCTAAGTGTAAAGTTGAGGGTTAGGATAGGCTGAGGATGAGGGTTAAGATAAGGGTGAGTTTTAGGCTTAGAGTGAGGGTTAGGGTAAGGGTTCGGGTTAGGGTTAGGGTGAGGGATAGATTGAGGTTTAGGGTTAGGGTTAATGGTGAGGTTTATTGTGAGGATGAGTGTTAGGGTTAGGTTGAAGGGTTAGGTTAGGGTTAGAATTATGGTAAGGGTGAGGGCTAGGGTGAGGTTTAGGGTTAGAGTTAGGGTTAAGGTGAGGTTTAGGGTTAGGGTGAGGGTTAGGTTAAGGTTCAGGTTGAGGGTTAGGCTGAGGGTAAGGGTTAGGGTTAGAGTTAGGTTTAGGGTGAGGGTAAGGGTGAGGGTTAGGGTGATGGTGAGGGTGACGGTAAGGGTGAGGTTTAGGTTTGGGGTTAGGGTTAGGGTGAGGGTTAGGGTGAGGAGTAGTGTTAGGGTTAGGGTGAGGATTAGGGATAGTGTAAGGCTTAGGGTTAGAGTGACAGTAAGGCTTAGGGTGAGGGTTAGGTTTAGGGTGAGGGTTAGCATTAGGGTTAGGTTGAGGGTTAGTGTTAGGTTGGAGGTTAAGGTTAGTGTGAGGGTTAGGGTGAGTGTTAGGGTTAGGGTGAGTGATAGGATTAGGGTGAGTGTTAGCGTTAGGGTTAGGGTGAGGGTTAGGCGTAGGGTGATGTGTTGAATGAGGGTAAGGGCTAGGGTGAGGGTGAGAGTAAGGGTTAGGGTATGGGTGAGGGTTAGGGTTAAGGTAATGCTGAGGGTTAGGGTGAGGGTGAAGGTAAGGGTTAGGATTAGGGTGAGGGTTAGGGGTAGTTTTAGGGTTCTAGTTAGGGTGAGAGGTAGGATGAGGGGTAGGTTTAGAGTTAAGGTTAGAGTTAGTGTGAGGGTTAGGGTTAGGGTGAGGATAAGGTAAGGGTGAGGTTTGGGGTGAGGGTGAGGGTTAGGGTTACTCAATGTGAGGGTTAGGGTTACGGTTATGGTGAGGGTTAGTGTTAGGATTATGTTTTGGGTGAGGGTGACTATTTGAGGCTGAGGGTTCTGGAGAGTGTGAGGGTTAGGGTTTCAGAGAGGGTTAGGGTTAAGGTGAGTGTTAGGGTGACGGTATGTGCGAGGTTTATGGTTGGGGTTAGGGTTAGAGTGAGGGGTAAGGTGAGGGGTAGGATTATGCTTAAGGTGAGGTTTACTGTTACTGTGAGGGTTAGGGTTAGGGTGAGGTTTAGGGTTACTGTGAGGGTTCAAGTTAGGGTTAGGCTTAGTGTTAGGGTGAAGGTAAGGGTTTGGTTGAGGGTTAGGGTTAGGGTGAGGGTTAGGGTTAATGTGAGGGTCAGGGTTAGGGTGAGAGTTAGGGTTAGGTTGAGGGTTAGGATGAGGTTGAGGGTGACGGTAAGGCTAAGGGTTAGGGTTAGGGTGAGGGTGAGTGTGAGGGTTAGGGACAGGGTTAAAGTTAGGCTTAGGTTTAGGCTGAGGGTGAGGGTGAGACTGAGGGTTAGGCTGGGGGTGAGGGTTAGGCTTAATGTAAGTTTAAGGGTGAAAGTGAGTGTTAGGGTGCAGGTAAGGGTTAGAGTTATGGTTAGGGTTAGTATCAGGGTTAGGTTTAGGGTTAGGTTGAGAGTTAGGATGAGGGGTAGGGTTAGGGTTAGGGTTAGGGTTAGGGTTAGGGTGAGGGTGAGGTTTAGGGGTAGATATAGGTTTAGGGGGAGGTTTAAGGTGAGGGTTAGGGTTAGGGTGAGGGTTACGGTTAGGGTGAGGTTTAGGGTTAGGGTTATGTTTAAGTTTAGACTTATGGTGAGGGTGAGTGTGCGGGTGAGTGTAAGGGTTAGGGATAGGTTAGGGTTAGGCTTAGGGTTAGGCTGAGGGTGAGGTTTAGGGTTAGGGTGAGGGTTAGTGTTAGGATTATGGTGAGGGTTAGATTGAGGGTAGGGTTAGGATTAGGGTTAGGGTGAGGACTAGGGTGAGGTTGATGTTTAGGATTAGGGTTAGGTTGAGGGCTATGTTGAGGGTGTGGTTTAGGGTTAGGGTTTGGCTGAGGTTTAGGTTTAGGGTTAGGGTTAGGTTTGGGGTGTGGGTGAGGTTAGGGTTAAGTTGAGGCTGAGGGTGAGGGTTAATGTTAGGGTTAGGCATATTATTAGTTTAAGGTTTAGGGTGATTGTGAGGGTTAGGGTTAGGTTTAGTGTTAGTCTTAGGGTTACACTGAGGGTGAGGGTGAGGGTTAGGGTGAGAGTTAGTGTTCAGGTTAAGTTTAGGGTGAGGATGAGGGTGAGGGTGAGGGTTAGGGTTACGTTGAGCGTGAGGTTTAGGGTTAGGTTGAGGGTTAGGGTTTGGGTTAGGGTTAGTGTTAGGGTGAGGTTTAGCATGAGGATTAGCGTTCGGATTAGGGTTAGGGTGAGGGCTAGGGTGAGGGTGAGGGTTAGGGTTAGTGTTAGGGTGAGGTTTAGGTTTAGGGTGAGGATTAGGATGAGGGTTAGGGTTACGGTAAGGGTGAGGGTTAGGGTTAGGGTGACGGTTAGGGTCAGGATTTGCGTTAGGGTGAGGGTTAGTTTTAGGGTTAAATTTAGGGTTAGGGGGAGGGTTAAGTTGAGGTTAAGGGTTAGGGTTAGGGTTAGTGTTACGGTTAAGGTTAGGGTGAGAGTTAGTGTTCAGGTTAAGTTTAGGGTGAGGTTGAGGGTTAGGTTGAGGGTTAGGGTTAGGGTGAGGGTTAGGGTGAGGTTTAGGATGAGGATTAGGGTGAGGATTAGGGTTAGGGTGAGGGCTAGGGTGAGGAATTGTGTGAGGGTGTGTTTTAGGGTTAGTGTTAGGGTGAGTTTTAGGTTTAGGTTGAGGGTTAGGATGAGGGTTAGGGTTATGGTAAGGGTGAGGGTTAGGGTTAGGGTGAGGGTTAGGGTTAAGATTAGGTTAAGGGTCAGGGTGAGGGTTAGGATTAGGGTTAGGGTTATTGTTAGGGTTAGGGTTAGGATTACGGTTACTGAGTGGGTGAGGGTGAGGGTTAGGGTTAGGAGTAAGGTGAGGTTTTTAGTTTTAGGGTTAGGGTTAGACTTAGGGTTAGGCTGAGGTTAGGGTTAGGGTTAGTGTGAGGTTTAGTGTTAGGGTTAGGGTTAGGGTGAGACTGAGGAGGAGCGTTAGGGTTAGTGTTAGTGTTAGAGTTAAGGTTACAGTGAGGGTTAGAGTGAGGTTGAGGGTTAGGCTTAGTGTTAGGATTAGGATTAGGGTAAGGATTAGGGTGAGTTTGAGGGTTAGGGTTAGGTTTAGGCTTAGGGTTAGGCTGATGGTGAGGATGAGGGTGAGGGTGATGGTTAGGGTTAGGGTTTGGTTGATCGTTAGTGTTCGGGTTAAATTAATGGTTAGGGTGAATGTTAGGGTTAGGGTTATGGTGAGGGTTAGGGTTAGGTTGAGGATTAGGGTTAGGCTTAGGATTAGGGTGAGGGTTATGGTTAGGGTTAGGGTGAGGGTTAGGATGAGAATTAGGGTTAGGATTAGGGTTAGGGTGAGGACTAGGGTGAGGGTGAGGTTTAGGTTTAGAGTTTGGTTGAGGTTTAGGGTTAGGGTTAGGGTTTGGGTGAGGGTTATGATGAGGGTTATAGTTACGGTGAGGTTGAAGGTTAGGGTTAGGTTGAGGGTTAGTGTTAGGATTTGGGGTAGAGTGAGGGTTAGTTTCAGGGTTATATTTAGGGTTAATGGGAGGGTTAGGTCAAGGGTTAGGGTTAGGGTTAGGGTAAGTGTTAGGGTATAGTTTAGGGTGAGGGTTAGGTTGAGGTTTAGGGTTAGGGTTAAGGTTAGAGTTAGGATTAGGGTTAGGGTGAGGGTTAGTTTGAGGGTTAGGGTTAGCGTTAGGGTTAGGGTGAGGGTTAGGTTTAGGGTTAGGGTTATTGTTAGTGTTATGGTTATGGTTAAATTTGCAGTGAGGGTGAGGCGGAGGGTGAGGGTTATGGTTCGGGTTTGGGTTATTGTTAGTGTTGGGGTTAGTGTTATTGTTAGGGTTAGGGTTAGCGTTACAGTGAGATTGAGGTGAGGGTGAGGATTAGGGTTAAGGTGAGGTTTAATTTTAGGGTTAGGGTTAGGGTTAGGGTGAGGGTGAGGTTTAGGGATAGATTTAGGTTTAGGGCGGAGGATTAGGGTGAGGTTGAGGGCTAGGTTTAGTGTTAGGTTTAGTGTGAGGGTGAGGGTTAGGTTGAGGTTTAGGGATAGGGTTAGGTTTAGGATTAGGGTTAGGGTGAATGTGAGTGTGAGGGTTAGGATTAGGGTTAGGCTTAGGCTTAGGTTTAGGCTGAGCTTGAGTTTGGGTGTAAGGATTAAGGTTAGGGAGATGATTACGGTTAGGGTTAGTGTTATTGTTAGGGTTAGGGTTATAGTTACAGTGAAGGTAAGGGTCGGGGTGAGGGTGAGAGTTAGGGTTAGGGTGGGCTTTAGGGTTAGGGTTAGGGTTAAGGTGAGGGTGAGGTTTAGGGTTAGATAGAGGGTTAGGGGGAGGGTAAGGGTGATGGTTAGGGTTAGGGATAGTTTTAGAGTTAGGGTGAGGGTGAAGGTTAGGTTTAGGTTTAGTGTTAGGCTAAGGGTTAGGCTGAGGGTGATGGTGAGGGAGAGGGTTAGGGTTAGCTTGAGGGTTAGGGTTAGGTTTATTGGGAGGGTTATGATGAGGGTTAGGGTCAGGATTATGGTTAAGGTGAGGGTTAGGGTTACGGAAGGGTGAGGGTTAGGGTTAGGATTAAGGTGAGGGTGATTGTGAGGGTTAGGATTAGGGTTAGGGTTAGGGTTATTGTTAGGGTTAGGGTTAGGGTTATGGTTATGGTGAGGGTGAGGTTTAGGGTTAAGTTTAGGGAGAGGTTTTTAGTGTTAAGGTTAGAGTTAGGGTTAGGGTTAGGGTGAGGTTGAGGGGTAGAGTTAGGGTTAGGGTGAGGGTTGGGTGAGGGTTAGGGTTAGGGTGAGGGTTAAGTTGGGGGTGACCGCAAGTTTAAAGATGAGTGTTAGGCCTATGGTGAGGGTTATGGTAGGGATAAGGGTTAGGGTTAGGGTGAGGGTGAGGGTTAGATTGAGGATTAGTGTTAGGGTTAGGGTGAGGTTTAGGGTGAGGATGACGGTTAGGGTTAGGTTGAGGGCTAGGGTGAGGTTGAGGATTAGGGTTAGTGTTAGGGTAATGTTAGGGTTAGGGTGAGGGTTATGGTTAGGGTTAGGGTTAGGTTTAGTGTTAGTGTTAGGGATAGGGTTGGGGTATGTTTAAGGTTAGGGTTAGGGTTATTATTAGGATTAAGGTTAGGATGAGGTTTAGGTTTAGGGTTAGGGTTAGGCTTAGTGTTTCGCTGAGGGAGAGTATGAGCATGAGGGTTAGGGTTAGGGTTATTTTTAGGGTTAGGGTTTGGTCGAGGGTTATTGTTATTGTTAGGTTTAGTGTTAGAGTTGCGGTGAGGTTGTGGGTGAGGGTGAGGGTTAGGGTTCGGGTGAGGTTTAGCGTTAGGGTTAGGGTGAGGGTGAGGTTTAGGGTTAGAGTTAGGGTTAGGGCGATGGTTAGGGTGAGGTTTAGGGTGAGGGTTAGTGTTAGAGTTAGGGATAGGGTGATTGTTATGGTGAGGGTGAGGGTTAGGCTTAGGGTTTGGATTAGGAGTAGGGTAAGGTTTAGAGTTAGTGTGAGGGTAGGGTTAGGGTTCGGGTTAGGCTTAGGGTTTCGCTGAGGGAGAGGGTGAGAATTAGGGTTAGGGTTAGGGTCAGGTTTAGGTTTAGGGTTAGGGTTAGGCTTAGGGTTTCACTGAGGGAGAGGGTGAGCATGAGGGTTAGGGTTAGGTTGAGGTTTAGGAGTAGAGTTAAGGTAGTGTGAGGATTAGGGTGAGGGTTAAGGTTAAGGTGAGTGTGAGTCTTTGGGTTAGAGTTAGGGTTAGGGTGAGTTTTAGGGTGAGGGTTAGGTTTAGAGTGAGGGTTAGGGTTAGGGTTAGGATGAGAGTGATGGTTAGATTGAGGATTAGTGTTCGGTTAGTGTGAGGTTTATGGTGAGGATGAGGGTTAGCGTTAGGATGAGGGTTAGGGTTAGGATTAGGGTGAGGTTAATGGTTAGCGTGTTGGTTAGGTTTAGTGTGAGTGTTTGTGTTATGTGTAGGTTTAGTGTTAGGGTGAGGGTAAGTGTTAGGGTGAGGGTTAGTGTTATGGTGAGGGTTATGTTAAGGGTGAGGATTAGGGTTAGGCATATTCTTAGGGTTAGGTTTAGGGTTACGGTTACGGTGAGCGTGAGTGTTAGGGTTAGGAAGAGGTTTCAGTTTAGGGTTAGGGTTAGTGTTAGGGTTAGGGTGAGAGTGAGGTTTACGGATAATGTTAGGGTTAGTGTTAGGGTGAGGGTTAGGGTTCGGGTTAGGCTTAGGCTTAGGTTTAGGCTTAGGATGAGCATGAGGGTGAGGGTTAGGGTTAGGGTTAGGGTGACGGTTAGGTTTAGGGTTAGGGTGAGGGTAACCATGAGGTTTAGGGTTAGGATTAGGGTTAGGCTAAAGGCTAGGGTGAGGCTTAGATTGAGGGTTAGGGTTAGGGATAGTGTTAGGTTTAGGATTAGGGTTAGGGTGAGGGTGAGTGTGAGGGTTAGGGTTAGGTTTAGGTTAGGCTTAAGGTTAGGGTGAGCGTTAGAGTTAGGGTTAGTTTTAGGGTGAGGGTAAGGCTGAGGATTAGTGTTAGGTTTAGGGTTAGGGTTAGGGTTATTGTTATTGTTAGGGTTAGGGTTAGAGTTAAGGTGAGGGTGAGGGTGAGGTTGAGGGTTAGGATTAGGGTTAGATTGGGGTTTAGGGTTAGGGTTAAGGTTAATGTTAGTGTGAGGGTGAGTTTTAGGATTAGATATAGGTTTAGGGGGAGGGCTAGGGTGAGGGTTAGGGTGAGGGTCAGTGTTAGGGTTAGAGTGAGGGTGAGGGTTAGGTTGAGGTTTAGGGTTAGGTTAGGGTTAGGATTAGTGTGATGGTTAGTGTTAGGGTTAGGGTTAGTTTGAGGGTGAGGGTAAGTGTTAGGGTGATGGTTTGGGTTAGGGTGAGGTTTATGGTTAGGGTGAGGGTTAGGATTAGTGTTAGGGTTACTGTTAGGTTTAGTTATAGGGTTTGGGTTGCGGTGAGGGTGAGGGTGAAGGTCAGGGTTATGGTTAGTGTGAGGTTTAGAGTTTGGGTGAGGGTCAGAGTTAGGTTTTGGGTGAGGGTGAGGTTTAGGGTTAGGTTTAGGTTGAGAGTTAGGGAGAGTGTTAGGGTTATGGATAGGGTTAGGAATAGGGTTAGGGTGAGGGTGAGGTTTAGGTTTAGATTTAGGTTTAGGGGTAGGGTTATTTCGAGGGTTACGATTAGGGTTAGTGTTAGGGTTAAGGTTAGGGTGAGGGTTAGGTTGAGGCTTAGGTTTAGGGTTAGTGTTAGGGTTCGGATAAGGCTTAGGGTGAGGGTGAGTGTGAGGGTTAGGGTTAGGCTTAGGCTTAGGCTTAGGGTTAGGCTGAGGGTGAGTTTGGGTGATGATTAGGATTAGGGTGATGGTTAGGGTTTGGGTTACGGTGAGGAATAAAATATGGTTTATGGTTCGGATTAGGGTTAGGGTGAGGGCTAGGGTGAGGGTGAGGGTTAGGCTACGGCTTAGGCTTAGGTTTAGGCTGAGCATGAGGTTGAGGGTGAGGGTTAGGTTTATGATCCTGGGTAGGTTTACGGTTAGGGTGAGGGTTAGCATGAGATTTAGTGTTAGGGTGATGGTTATGGTGATTAAGATGGTAAAGGTAAAGGTGAGATTTAGGCTGAGGATGAGGGTTAAGTTAAGTGTGAGGGTTTGGTTAAGTTTAGGGTTAGGTTAAGGTTTAGGGTTAGGGTTAGGGTTAGGGTTAGATTGAGGATTCAGTTTAGGGTTAGTGTGAGGTTTAGGGTGAGGATGAGGGTTAGTGTTAGGGTGAGGGTGAGGGTTAGAATTAGGTTTAGGGTGAGGGCTAGTGTGAGGGTGAGGGTTAGGGTTAGGGTTAGGATGAGGGCTAGGGTGAGGGTTAGGTTGAGGTTTAGGGTTAGTGATAGGGATCGGTTTATGATTAGGGTTAGGGTGAAGGTGAGGATGAGGGTTAGGGTTAGGTTTAGGTTTAGGCTTATGGTTAGGGTGAGGATTAGGTTTATAGTTTGGGTTAGGGTGAGGGTGAGGCTGAGGATTAGGGTTAGGTTTAGGGTTAGGTTTAGGGTTAGGTTAGGGTTAGGGTTAGGGTTACAGTGATGGTTAGGGTTAGGGTTAGGCTTAGGGTTACGCTGAGGGTGAGGGTGGGGGTGAGGATTAGGGTTAGGTTTAGTTTTAGGTTTATCGTTATTGCTATGGTTAGGGTTAAGTTTGCCGAGAAGGTGAGGCTGTGGATGAGGGTTA
The DNA here is from genome assembly GCF_024711535.1 of Dipodomys merriami. Taxonomy (NCBI): domain Eukaryota; kingdom Metazoa; phylum Chordata; class Mammalia; order Rodentia; family Heteromyidae; genus Dipodomys; species Dipodomys merriami. Next base: position 2,412,713 of record NW_027206102.1, read on the forward strand.
TGGTTAGGTTTAGGGTTAGTGTTAGTGTTATTGTTAGGGTTAATTTTAGAGTTACGGTTAGGTTGAGAGTGAGGGTGAGGGTTAGGGTAGGGTGAGGTTGAGGGTTAGGTTTAGGGTTAGGGTTAGGTTTAGGGTTAGGGTATGGGTGAGGTTTAGGGTTAGAGTTAGGGTTAGGGGGAGGGTTAAGGTGAGGTTTAGGGTTAGGGTTAGTGTTAATGTCAGGGTGAGGGTGAGGGTTAGGTTGAGGTTTAGGGATAGAGTTAGGTTTAGGTTTAGGTTTCGGGTGAGGGTGAGTGTGAGGGATAGGGTCAGGGTTAGGTTTAGACTTAGGGTTACGCTGAGACTTAGGGTTAGGCTGAGGGTGAGGGTTAGGTTTAGGATTGGGGTTAGGTTGATGGTTAGGGTTAGGGTTAGTGTTATTGTTAGGGTAAGGGTGAGGGTGAGGGTTAGGTTGAGGTTTAGGGTTAGGTTTAGGGTTAGGGTTAGTGTGAGGGTTAGTGTTAGGGTGAGGGTAAGTGTTATGGTGAGGCTTTGGGTTACGGTGAGGGTTATTGTTAGGCTGAGGGTTAGGGATATGTTTATTTTTAGGGTTAGGGTTACGGTTACAGTTTCGGTGAGGGTGAGGGTTAGGCTTAGGTTTAGGATGAGGTTTAGGGTTAGGGTTCGGGTTAGAGTTAGGGTTAGTGTTAGGGTTAGGGTTAGGGTGAGGTTTAGGGTAAAGGTTCGGTTTATGGTAAGGGTGAGGCTTATATTGAGGATTAATGTTAGGTTTAGTGTGAGGTTTAGGGTGAGGATGAGTATCAGGGTTAGGCTGAGGGTGAGTGTTAAGATAAGGTTGAGGGTTCGGGTTAGGGTGAGGGTTAGGGTAAGGTTTTGGGTTATGGTTAGGGTGAGGGTTAGATTGAGGTTTAGGGTTATGGTTAGTGTGAGGTTTAGGGTGAGGATGAGGATTAGGGTTAGGGTGAGGGTGAGGGTTAGAATTAGCGTTAGGGTGATGGTCAGGGTTAGGGTTAGGGTTAGGGTTAGAGTGAGGTTTAAGATTAGGGTGAGGCTAGGGTTAGTGTGAGAGTTAGTGTTAGGGTTAGGGTTAGTGTTAGGGTGAGGGTATGTTTTAGGTTGAGGGTTAGGTTTAGGGTGAGGGTTATTTTTAGGGTTAGGGTTAGGGTTTCGGTTACTGTGAGGGTGAGGGTGATGGTTAGGGTTAGGGTGAGCTTAAGTGTTAGGGTTATGGTTAGAATTAGGGTTAGTGTGAGGGTGAGGTTTAGGGGTAGAGTTATGTTTAGGGTGAGGTTTAGGGTGAGGTTTAGGGTCAGGGTGAAGTTTAGGGTGGGGGTCACGGTAAGGGTAAAGGTGAGTGTTAGGCCAAGTGTGAGGGTTACGGTAAGGGTGAGGGTTAGTGTTAGGGTGAGGGTTAGGGTAAGTGTTAGGGTGAGCGTCAGGGTTAGATTGAGGATTAGTGTTAGGGTTTGTGTGAGGTTTAGGGTGAGGATGAGGGTTAGGCTTAGGGTGAGGGCTAGGAAGAGGGTGAGGGTTAGGGTTAGTATTCGGGTGAGGTTTAGGGTTAGGGTGATCTTAGGGTTAGTGTGAGGGTTAGTGTTAGGGTTAGGGTGAGTGTTAGGGTTAGGTTTATTGTTAGGGTTAGGGTTAGGGTTACAGTTACGGTGAAGGTAAGGGTGAGGTTTAGGTTTGGGGTTAGGATGAGGTTTATGTTTAGGTTTTGGGTTAGAGTTAGGGGTAGGGCTAGGGTGAGGGTGAGGTTTAGGGTTGGGGTTAGGATGAGGTTTAGGTTTAGGGTTTGGTTTTGAGTTACGGTTAGGGTTAGGGTGAGGGTGAGCTTTAGGGTTAGAGTTAGGATTAGTGTTAGGGTTAGGTTTAGGGTGAGGGGTAGGTTTAGGCTTAGGGTGAGGGTTAGGATGAGGTTTAGGGTTAGGATTAGTGTTGGGGTGAGGGCTATGGTGAGTGTTAGGGTGAGGGTTAGGGTTAAGGATAGGGTTATGTTTAGGATTAGGGTTAGGGTGAGTGTGAGTGTGAGCATTAGGTTTAGGGTTAGGTTTAGACTTTTGGTTAGGGTGACGGTTAGGGCTAGGGTTTGGGTTAGGGTGAGGGTGTGGCTGATTATTAGGGTTAGGTTTAGGATTAGGGTTTGGGTTAGTTTTAGGGTTAGGGTGAGGGTTAGGGTTAGGGTTACTGTATGGGTGAGGGTTAGGGTTAGGTTGAGGGTTAGGGGTAGGGTTAGGCTGAGGGTTAGTTTGGGGGTGAGGAATATGTTTTGGGTTATGGTTAGTGTTTGGGTTAGGATGAGGGTTAGGATGAGGATTAGGGTTAGGATTAGGGTGAGGGCTAGGGTGAGGGTGAGGATTAGGGTTAGGCTCAGGCTTAGGCTTAGGCATAGGGTTAGGCTGAGGGTGAGGATGAAGGTGAGGGTTAGTGTTAGGTTGATGGATAGGATTAGGGTTAGGGTGAGTGTTAGGATGAAGGTTAGGGTTAGGGTGAGGGTTAGGATGAGGGTGATGGTAAGAGTTAAGCTGAGGGTTAGGCTGAGTGTGAGTGTTCCCCTCAGGGTGAGGGTTACTATTAGTGTGAGGGTTAGGATAAGGGTTATGTTGAGGGTTAGGGTGAGGTTGAGGGTTATATTGAGGATTATGGTTATGTTTAGTGTGACGTTTAGGGTGAGGATGAGGGTTAGGGTTAGGGTGAGGGTTAGGGTTCGAATTAGGGTTAGGGTTAGGGGTAGGGTGAGGGTGAGAGTTAGGGGTAGGGTGAGGTTTAGGGTTAGGGTGAGAGTTAGGGTTACAGTTAGGGTTAGTGTTAGTGTTAGGGTTAGGGTAAGCTTGAGGGTAAGTGTTAGGGTGAGTGTTAGGTTTAGGGTGAGGGTCATGGTTAGGGTGAGGGTTAGGTTTAGTTTTAGGGTTATTGTTAGGTTTCGGGTTAGGGTTACAGTGAGGGTGAGGGTGAGGGTTATGGTTAGGGTGAGGTTTAGGGTTAGGGTTAGCGTTTGAATTAGGGTTAGGTTGAGTGTGAGGTTTAGGTTTAGAGTTAGGGTTAGGGTGAGGCTGAGGGTGAGGGTGTGGATTAGGGTAAGGATTAGGTTTATGGTTAGGCTTAGTTTTATTGTAAGGGTTAGGGTTATGGTTACGGTTAAGGTAAGGGTTAGGGTTAAGGTGTAGGTTATGGTGAGGGTTAGGTTTAGGTTTAGGGTGAGGGTTAGGTGAGGGTGACGGTTAGTGTTAGGTTGAGGGTTAGGTTTAGGGTGAGGGTTAGGGTTAGGATTAGGGTTAGGCTGAGGGCTAGGGTGAGGTTTAGGTTTAGTGTGAGGTTTAGTGTTAGGGTTAGGCTTAGTGTTAGGTTGAGGGTAAAGATTAGGTTGAGGGTTAGGGATAGGTTTAGGTTTAGGGTGATGTTAAGTGTTAGTGTGAGGGTTAGGGTCAGGGTGAGTGTTAGGGTTAGCATTATCGTTAGGGTGAGGGTTATTGTGAGTGTTAGGGTAAGGTTAGGGTGAGAATTAGGGTTAGGGTGAGGGTTAGGTAGAGTGTGAGGGTAAGGGTAAGTGTGAGGGTTAGGGTGAGTGTAAGGATTATGGTAAGGGTGTGGGTTAGGGTGAGGGTTAGGTTTAGGTTTACAGTAAGGGTGAGGGTTAGGGTGAGTGTTAGGTTTGGGGTTAGGGATAGGCTGACGGTGAGATTGAGGTTTGGAATCAGGGTGAGCGTTAGGTTTATGGTGAGGGTTAGGATTAGGATTAGGGTTAGGGTGAGGGCTAGGGTGAGGGTGAGGGTTAGGGTTAGGGATAGGGTTAGGGTGAGGGTTAGAGTTAGGCTGAGGATTAGGGTTAGTGTAACGCTTAGTTTTAGTGTTAGGTTTAGTGTTAGGGTGAGCACAAATTTTAGGGTTAGGATTAGGGTTAAGTTGAGGGTGAGGGTTAGGTTAAGGGTGAGAGCTAGGGTTAGGGTGTGGGTGAAGGTGAGGGTTAGGATAAGGGTTAGGTTTAGGGTTATTTTTTTGGTGTAGGGTTAGGTTTATGGTTACGTTAAGGGTGAGGATGAGGGTGAGGGTTAAGGTTAGGGTGATGTTTAGGGTTTGGGTTAGGCTTAGGTTTATGGTTAGGATGAGATTTATGGTGAGGGGTAGGGTTAAGGTTAGGTTTAGGGTAAGGATTTGTGTGAAAGTTAGGGTTAGGATGAGGGTTAGGTTGAGGATTAAGGTTTGGATTAGGGTTAGGGTGAGAGTGAGTGTTAGGGTGAGTTTAAGGGTTAGCTTAGGGTTAGGGTTATGGTGAGGGTTAGTGTGAGGGTAAGGGTTAGGTTGAGGGTTAGGCTTAGTGTGAGGTTTAGGGTGAGGTTGAGAGTTAGGGTTAGGGTTAGGGTGAGGTTAAGGTTTAGGGTGAGGTTTAGGGTGAGGGTGAGTGTTAGGGTTAGCATTAGGGTTAGGGTGAGTTTTAGTGTGAGTGTTTTGGTTAGGTTAGGGTGAGGTTTTGGGTTAGTGTGAGGGTTAGGGTCAGGGTAAGGTCAGGGTAAGGGTGAGGTTTTTGGTGAGCGTGAGGTTACGGAAAGGGAGATGTTTAGGGTTAGGTTGAGGATTAGGGTTAGGGTTAGGAAAAGGGTTAGTGTGAGGGGTAAATTGAGGGTGAGGATTAGGATTAGTGTTAGGTATAGGTTGAGGTTGACATTTAGACTGAGGGTTAGGTTTAGTGTGAGGGTTGGTATTAGGGTTAGGCTTAGTGTTAGGGTGAGGTTAAGGATTACGGTGAGGGTTAGGTTTAGGGTGTGCGTTAGGTTTAGGGTGAGGGTTGGGTTAGGTTTAGGGTAAGGGTAAGGGTTAGGTTTAGGGCTAGTTTTAGGGTTATTCAGGGTTTTGGTGAGGTTTAGGGTTAGGGATAGTGTAAGGGTTAGGGTTAGGGTTAGTTTGAGGATTAGGGTGAGGGTTAGCGTGAGGGTTAGGGTTAGTGTGAGGGTTAGGGTTAGGCTGAGGGTGAGGGTGAGGGTGAGAGATAGGGTTAGGGTTAGTGTTAGGGTTAGAGTTATGATGAGGGTGAGGGTTAGGGTTAGGATTAGGGTTAGGGAGAGGTTTGGGGTTAGGTTTACGGTTAGGATGAGTTTTAGGGTGAGGGGTAAGTTTAGGTTTAGGGTTAAGTTTAGGTTAGGGTGAGGGTGAGGATAAGGTTTAGGCTGAGGGTTAGGGTGAGGGTTAGGGTTAGGAATAGGGTTAGGGATAGGGTGACTGTTAGCTTGAGGGTTAGGTTTAGGGTTAAGGTTAAGGTTTCGGGTGAGGGTTAGGGTTCAGTTTAGGGGTAGGTTAAGGGTTTCGTGTTTGGGTTAGGGTTAGGGTTAGGGTGAGGTTTAAGGTGAGGGTGAGGGTTAGGGTTAGGTTTAGGTTTATGGTGTGTTTAAGTGATATCATGAGGTTTAGTGTGGGTGTTAGAGTTATTAGTAGGTTTTGGGTGAGGGTGAGGGCGAGGGTTAGGGTTAGGGTTAGGGTGAGTTTTAGGGTTAGGGTGAGGGTTAGGGTTAGGGTTAGCGTGAGGGTGAGGGTGATGGTGAGGGTTAGGGTTAGTGTTAGGTTGAGGGTTAGGTTTAGTGTGAGGTTTATGGTGAGGATGAGGTTAAGGGTTAGGGTGAGGGTTAAGGTAAAGGTGAGGGTTAGGTTTAGGGTTAGTATTAGGATGAGGGTTAGGGTGAGGGTTAGGGTTAGGTTTAGGGTTAGGGTGAGGGTGAGGGTTAGGGTTAGGTTTAGGGTGAGGGGGAGGGTTAGGGTAAGGGTTAGGGTGAGGGCTAGGGTGCGTATTAGGGTTAGGGTGAGGTTTAGGGTTAAGGTGAGGCTTAGGGTTAGGGTTACATTGAGTTTGGTGTGAAGGTGAAGTTTAGGATGAGGGATAGGATTAGGTTGAGGGTTAGGGTTAGCCTTAGGGTGAGGGTTAGGGTTAGGTTTAGGTTGTGGTTTGGGGTGAGGGGTAGGTTTAGGTTTAGGGTTAGGGTTAGGTTTAGTGAGAGGGTTACGGTTAGGGTTAGGATGAGTGTGAGGTTAAGGGTTATGGTGAAGGTTATGATGAGGTTGATCATTAGGGTTAGGATTAGGGGTGGGGTTAGGGTAAGTCTGAGCATGAGGGTGTGGGTGCGGTCAGGTTTACGGTTAGGGTTACTTTTAGGGTGAGGGCTAGGGTGAGGGTGAGGGTTAATGTGAAGGTGAGGGTGAGGGTGAGGGTCTTTGTTAGATAATCATTAGGGTTAGGGTGAGGATTAGGTGAGAGTGAGGGTGAGGGTGAGTGTGAGCTTTCGGGTTAGGGTGTGGGTGAGTGAGGGTTAGGGTGAGGGTTCAGGTGATGGTGAGAGTTAGGGTAAGGTTGAGAGTTAGGGTTAGGTTTAGGGTTAGAGTTAGGTTTAGGGTTAGAGTTAAGGTGAGGGTTCGGGTGAGGGGTACTGTTAAGGTTAGGGTGATCATTAGGGTTAATGTGATGGTTAGGGTTAGGGTGAGGATAAAGTAAGGGTGACGGTTAGGGTGAGGGTGAGGGTTAGGGTTACTGTTAGGGTGAGGGTTAGGCTTAGCTTTAGTGTTAATGTGAGGGTGAGGGTGAGGGTTAGTGTTAGGCTTAGGGTTAAGGTGAGGGTGAGGGTGAGGATGAGGTTTAGCTTGAGTGTTAGGGTTAGGGTGAGGGTTAGATTTAGGCTTCGGGTTATTGTTAGGGTTAGGTTTAGGGTTAGGGTGAGGATGAGGGTGAGGGTGAGGGTGTGGGTTAGGGTTAGGGTTAGGTTTAGGGTGAGGGTGAGGGTTAGAGTTAGGGTGAGGGGTAGGGATAAAGTTACGGTGAGGGTTAGGGTTAGTGTGAAGGTTAGGGTTAGGGTTCGGGTTAGGGTGAGGGTTAGGTTGAGGGTTAGGGTTTGGATTAGGGTTAGGGTGAGAGTGTGGATTAGGGTGAGGTTAAGGGTTAGCTTAGGGTTAATGTTAGGGTGAGGGTTAGGGTGTGGGTAAGGATTAGGGTGAGAGTTAGGCTTAGGGTGGGGTTTAGGGTGAGATTGAGGGTTAGGGTTAGGCTTAGGGTGAGGTTAAGGTTTAGGGTGAGGTTTAGGGTGAGGGTGAATGTTAGGGTTAGCATTAGGGTTAGGGTGAGGTTTAGTGTGAGTGTTTTGTTTAGGTTAGGGTGAGGTTTTGGGTTAGTGTGAGGTTAAGGGTGAGGGAAAGGTAAGGGTAAGGGTGAGGTTTTTAGTGAAGGTGAGGGTTACAGAAAGGGAGAGGGTTGGGTTAGGGTGAGGGTTAGGTTTAGGGTTAGGAAAAGAGTTAGTGTGAGGGATAAGTGAGGGTGAGGATTAGGGTTAGGGTTAGGTTTAGGTTGAGGGTTAGGTTTAGGCTGAGCGGTAGGGTTAGTGTGAGGGTTGGTGTTAGGGTTATACTTAGTGATTGGGTCAGGGTAAGGTTTAGGGTGAGGGTTAGATTTAGGGTGAGGGTTAGGGTTAGGGTGAGGGTTTGGGTTAGCGTTAGGGTAAGGGTAAGGTTTAGGGTTAGGTCTAGGTTTAGGGTTATTGAGGTTTAGCGTTAGTTTTAGTTTAAGTGTTAGGGTTATGGTTAGTGTGAGGATTAGGGTTAGGGTGAGGGTGAGGGTGAGGGTGAGATTTAGGGTTAGGGTTAGGGTTAGAGTTATGATGAAGGTGAGGGTTAGGTTTAGGATTAGGGTTATTGAGAGGTTTTGGTTTAGGTTAAGGGTTAGGATGAGGGTTAGGGTGAGGGCTAAGGTTAGGTTTAGGTTGAGGTTAGATTTATTGTGAGGTTTAGCATTAGGGTTAGGGTTAGGGTGACGGTGAGGATAAGGTTTAGGGTGAGGGTTAGGGTGAGGATTAGGGTTAGGGATAGGGTTAGGGTTATGGTGACTATTAGCTTGAGGGTTAGGTTTAGGGTTAGGGTTAAGTTTTCTGGTGAGGGTTAGGGTTCAGTTTAGGTTTAGGTTAAGGGTTTCGTGTTTGGGTTAGGGTTAGGGTTAGGGTGAGGTTTAGGGTGAAGGTGAGGGTTAGGTTTAGGTTTATGGTGTGGGTAAGTGATAGTGTGAAGGTTAGGGTGAGTGTTAGAGTTAGCAGTAGGGTTGGGGTGAGGATGAGGGTTAGGGTTAGGGTTAGCGTGTTTTAGGGTTAGGGTGAGGGTTAGGGTTAGGGTGAGCGTTAAGGTTAATGTGAGGGTTAGGTTTAGGGTGAGGATAAAGTAAGGGTGAGGGTTAGGGTGAGGGTGAGTGTTAGGGTTACTGTTAGGGTGAGGTTTAGTTTTAGGTTTAGTGTTAAGGTGAGGGTAAGTGTGAGGGTTAGGGTTAGGCTTAGGGTTAAGTTGAGGTTGAGGGTGAGGGGCAGGGCTAGCTGTGAGGGTTAGGGTTAGGGTAAGGGTTAGGTTTAAGGTTAAGGTTAGAGTTATTGTTAGGGTAAGGGTTAGGGAGAAGATGAGGATAAGGGTGAGTGTGAAGTTTAGGGTTAGGATTAGGGTTAGGGTGAGCCTGTGGGTGAGGGTGAGGGTTAGGGTGAGGTTTAGGCTAATGGTTGGGGTAAGGCTTAGGTTTAGGGTGATTTTTAGGGTGAGGGTAAGGGTGAGGGTGAGGGTTTGGTTGAGCGTTGGAATTAGGGTTAGGGTGAGGTTGAGTGTTAGGTTGAGTGTTAGGGTTAGGTTTAGGGTGAGGGTGAGTGTGAGGGTTAGGTTTAGGGTTAATGTTAGGCTTAGGTTAACCTGAGGGTGAGGGAGAGTGTGAGGGTTAGGGTTAGGGTGATTGTGAGGGTTAGGTTTAGGGTTAGTGTGAGGTGTAAGGTGAGGGTTAGGGTTAGAATTAGGGTTAGGGTTAGATTTAGAGTTCGGATTAGGCTGAGTGTGAGTGTGAGGGTTAGGGTTAGGGTTAGGCTTATGCTTAGGTTTAGGCTGAAGTTGAGGGTGAGGGTAAGACTGAGAGGTAAGGTGTGTGTTAGGGTTAGGTTTAATGTAAGGGTTAGGGTGAAAGTGAGTGTTAGGGTGCGGTTGAGGGTTAATGTTACGGTTAGAGTTAGGGTCAGGGTTAGGTTAAGGGTTAGGTTGAGACTTAGGATGATGGGTAGGGTTAGGGTTAGGGTGAGGTTTAGGGTTAGTTTGAGGGTTAGGGTTAGGGATAGGGTGAGGGTTAGGATGAGGGTTAGGGTGAGGGTAAGGTTTAGGGTGAGGGTTAGTGTGAGTGTCAGGGTTAGGGTTAGGGTTAGTGTTAGGGTGAGGGTGAGGTTTAGGTTTACAGTTAGGGTTTGGGATAGGGTTAGGTTCAGGGTTCGGGAGACGGTTAGGATGAGGGTTAGGATGAGGGTTAGGGTTAGGGTGAGGGTTAGGTTTAGGGTGAGGATAAGTGTGAGGTTGAGGTTTAGGGTTAGGGTTAGGGCTAGAGGTAGGATGAGGGTTATTGTTAGTGTTAGGATTAGGTTTAGAGATAGGATTAGGATGAGGGTTAGGGTAAAGTTTAGGGTTAGGGTTAAAGGTTAGGGTGAGGGTTAGGGTCAGGGTGAGGGTTAGGGTGAGTGTGAGGGTTAGAGTTAGCATTAGGTTTAGGGTGAGGTTTAGGGTTAGGTTTAGGTTTAGGGTGAATGCTAGGGTGTCGGTGAGGGCTAGGGTTAGGGTGAAGGTGAGGGTTAGGTTTAGGGTTAAGCTGAGGGTTTGGGTGAGGTATAGGGTTAGGAGTAGTGTTAGGTTTAGAGTTAGGTGACTGATAGGGTTAGGTTTAGGGTGAGGGTTAGGGTGAGGATGAGGGTGAGTGTTAGGGTGAGGGTGAGGATTTGGGAAAGTATGAGGTTTAGGGTTTGGGTGAGGGTTAGGGTTGGGTGAGTGTTAGGGTGACAGTGAGGGTTAGGGTTAGGGTTGGGTTTAGGGTTAGGCTGAGGGGTAGGGTGAGTGGTAGGGTTAGGGTTAGTGTGAGGGATAGAGTTAGTGTGAGGGTTAGGGTTAGGGTGAGGTTTAGGGTTACATTGAGGGTTCATGTTAGGTTTAGGCTTAGTGTTAGGGGGAGGGTAAGTTTTAGGTTGAGGGTTAGGTTTAGGGTGAGGTTTAGGGTTAGTATGAGGGTTAGAGCTAGATTAAGGTTAAGGATGGGGGTTAGGGTTAGGGTGATGTTTAGGGTGAGGGTGAGTGTTAGGGTGAGGGTGAGATTTCACTTGAGGGTTTGGGTTAGGGTTAGGGTGAGGTTGAGGGTGAGGGTGAGACTTAGGGTTAGGTTTAGTGTGACAGTGAGTGTGAGGATTAGCATAGTGTTAGGCTTAGGTTTAGGGTTAGGCTGAGGGTGACTGTGAGCATGATGGTTAGGGTTAGGGTGAGGCTTAGGGTTAGGGTGAGGGTTAGCGTTAGTGTTAGGGTTAGGTTTAGGTTGGAGGTTAGGTTTAGGGTGAGGGTTAGCTTTAGGGGTAGGGTTAGGTTGAGGGGGAGGGGGAGGTTTAGGTTTAGGATTAGGTTTAGGATGAGCCTGTGGGTGAGGGTGAGGTTTAGGGTTAGGTTGAGGGTTAGGCTAAGGTTTAGGGTGAGGGTTAGTTTTAGGTTGATGTTTAGGTTGAGGGTTTGGGTTAGGGTTAGGGTGAGTGAGAGGGTTAGGATTAGTGTTTGGGTTAGGTTTAAGGTGAGGGTGAGTGTGAGCATTAGGTTTAGGGTTATTGGTAGGCTTAGGTTTAAGCTGAGGGTGAGGGTGAGTGTGAGGGTTAGGGTTATTTTGAGTGTGAGCATTAGGGTTAGGTTTTGGGTGAGGTTGAGAATGAGAGTTAAGTTGAGGTTTAGGGTTTGGGTTAGGGTGACGGTTAGATGAGGTTGAGGGTTAGAGTTAGGGTGTGGGTTAGGGTTAGGGTATGGGTGAGGGTTAGCGTTAGGGTGAGCGTTAGGGTTTGAGTGCGGATTAGGGTGAGGGTTAGGGTTAGGGTGATGTTTAGGGTGAGGTTGAGGGTTGGTTTTAGGATTTGCGTTAGGTTTAGGGTGAGGTTGAGCGTGAGGGTGAGGCTTAGGGTTAGAGTTAGGGTGAGGGTGACTGTGAGGGTTAGGGTTAGGGTTAGGCCTTAGGCTAAGTGTTAGGCTGAGGTTGAGGGTGAGGGTGATGGTTAGGGTTATGGTGAGAGTTAGGGTTAGGGTTAGGGTGAGGGATAGGGATAGTGTGGGGGTTAGGGTTAGGGTGAGCCTTAGGGTTACTGTGAGGGTTCATGTTAGGTTTAGGCTTAGTGTTAGGGAGAGGGTAAGTGTTAGGTTGAGTGTTAGGTTTAGGGTGAGGTTTAGGGTTAGTATGAGGGTTAGGGCTAGTGTGAGAGTAAGGTTCAGTGTTAGGGTTAGGGTGATGTTTAGGGTGAGGGTGAGCATTAGGATGAGGGTGAGGGTGAGGATTCAGTTGAGGGTTTAGGTTAGGGTTAGGGTTTGGTTGAGACTTAGGGTTAGGTTTAGGGTCAGGGTGAGTTTGAGGTTTAGGGTTAGGGTTAGGCTTAGGTTTACGGTTAGGCTGAGTCTGACTGTGAGCTTCAGGGTTAGGGTTACGGTGACCATTAGTGTTAGGCTTAGGGTGAGGGTAAGGGTTGGGGTGAGTGTTCGGGTTTGGGTGAGGGTTAGCGTTAGGTTTAGGGTTTGGGTTAGGTTGGAGGTTAGTGTTAGAGTGAGGGTTAGCATCAGGGGTAGGGTTAGGTTGAGGGTAAGGGTGAGGGTTTGGGTTAGGATTAGGTTTAAAGTGAGCCTGAGTGTGAGGGTCAGGGTGAGGGTTAGGGTTAGGGTGAGGGTTAGGCTAAGGTTAGGGTGAGTGTTATGTTTAGGGTGATGTTTAGGTTGAGGGTGAGGGTTAGAGTTAGGGTGAGGGTGAGGCTTCGGTTGGGGGTTTGGGTTAGGGTTAGGTTGAGGGTGATGGTGAGTGAGGGTTAAGTTTAGGGTTAGAATTATGTTTAGGGTGAGGGTGAGTGTGGGAGTTAGGGTTAGGTTTATTGTTAGGCTTAGGTTTAAGCTGAGGGTGAGGGTGATTGTCAGGGTTAGGGTTATGTTGAGTGAGAGCATTAGGGTTAGTTTTAGGGTGAGGTTGTGGTTGAGGGTTAGGGCAAGGGTTAGGGTTTGGGTTAGGATGAGGGTTAGATGAGGGTGAGGGTTAGGGTTAGGGTGAGGGTTAGGGTGAGGGTGAGAGTGAGGGTTAGCTTTAGGGTGAGGGTAGGGTTATCGTGCGGATTAGGGTTAGTGTTAGGGTTATGGTGATGTTTATGGTGAGGGCAAGGGTTGATTTGAGGGTATGCGTTAGGTTTAGAGTGCGGTTGAGGGTGAGGGTGAGGCTTAGGGTTAGGGTTAGGTTGAGGGTGACACTGAGGGTTTGGGTTAGGGTTAGGCTTTAGGCTGAGGGTGAGGGTGAGGGTTAGGGTTAGGGTGAAGTTTAGGGTTAGGGTTAATGATAGTGTGATATTTAGGGTGAGGTTTAGTGTGACAGTTAGTGTTAGGTTTAGGCTTAGTGTTAGAGTGAGTGTAAGGGTTAGGTTGAGGGTTAGGGTTAGTGATAGGTTGAGGGTTGGGATGAGGGTTAGGGTGAGGGTAAGGTTTACTGTGAGGGTTATGGTGAGTGTGAGGGTTAGGGTTAGGGATAGGGTTAGAGTGAGGGTGAGGTTTAGGGTTACGGTAAGGGTTACGGTTAGGGTTAGGTTAAGGGTTAGGGAGAGGGTGAGGATGAGGGTTAGGTTGAGGGTTCGGGTTAGGGTTTGTGTTAGGGTTATGGTGAGGGTGGGGGTGAGGGTGAGAGTGAAAGTTAGGGTTAGATTTAGGATAAGGGTGAGGATTAGGGTTAGGACTAGGGTTAGGTTTATGTTTAGGCTGAGGATGAGTCTGAGGATGTGGGTGAGGATTAGGGTTAGGTTGAGTGTTAGAGTTAGGGTTAGGGTGAGGGTTTGGGTTAGTGTTCAGTTTAGGATGAGAATTAGTTTGAGGGGTAGAGTTACGGTTAGAATGAGCGTTAGGTTTAGCATTAGGGTTAGGGATAGGGTTTGTTTACGGTGAGGTTTAGGATGAAGGTTAGGGTTAGGTTTAGGTTTTTAGTGAGGGTTAGAGTGCAGGTTATGGTTAGAGTTAGGGTTAGGGTGAGGGTTAGGGTCAGGGTGAGGGTTATTGTTAGGGTTAGATTTCCGGTGAGAGTAAGGGTTAGCGTGAGGTTAAGGGTGAGTGTGAGGGTTGGAGTTAGCATTAGCGTTAGGGTGAGGTTTAGGGTGAGGGTTAGGGTTAGGTTTAGGGTTAGGGTGAGGTGAGGGTGAGGGTGATTGTGAGGTTTATGGTTAGGGTGAGATATAGGTTTAGCATGAGGATTAGGGTTAGGGTTAGGGTGAGGGTTAGCATGAGGGTGACAGTGAGGTTTAGGTTTTGGGTGAGGGTGAGTGTGAGGGTTAGGCTAAGGGTTAGGGTTAGGGTTAGTGTGAGGGTGAAGTTGAGGGTTAGTGTTATTAATCGCGTTAGGTTTAAAGTTTGGCTGAGGGTGAACGTCACGGTGAGAGTGACGGTTAGGGTTAGGGTTAGGGTGAGGGTTAGGGTTAGTGTGAGGATTAGCATGAGCGTAAGGCTAAAGGTTAGGGAGAGGGTCAGGGTTAGGTTTAGGGTTCGGGTGAGGGTTAGGGTGAGGTTTAGGGTTAGGGTTATGGTTAGGGTTAAGGTGAGGGTGAGGGTGAGGGTTAGTGTGAGGGTTAGTGTTAGGGTGAGGGTTATTGTGAGTGTTACGGTTAAGGTGAGGTTGTGGGTTAGGTGAGGTTTAGCATTAGGGTCAGGGTTAGGATATGATTTAAGGTGATGGTAAGTGTTGGGGGGAGGGTTAGGGTTAGGGTGAGGTTTAGGGTGAGGTTTAGGGATAGTGTTAGGGTTAGGGTTAGGGAGAGTTTAAGGGTTAGGTTGAGGGTTAGTGTGAGGGTGAGTGTTAGTGTTAGCATTAGGGTTAGTGTGAGGGTTAGGCTGAGTGTTAGGGTTAGGTTAGGGTCAGGGTTAGGGTTAGGGTGAGGGTTAGGGTTGGGTTAGGGTGAGGGTTAGATGCGGGTGAGGGTTAGGGTTAGGTTGAGGGTTACGTTTAGGGTGAGGGTTATGGTTAGGATTAGGGTTAGGGTGAGGGCTAGGGTGAGGGTGAGGGTTAGGGTTAGGGTGAGGCTTAGGGTTAGGTTGAGGGTTAGGTTTAGTGTGAGGGTTAGGGTGAGGGTAAGGTTAAAGTTTAGGGTGAGGGTGAGTGTTAGAGTAAGGGTTAGGGTGACGGTTAGGGTGAGTTTTAGGTTTAGGTTTATGGTTAGGGTTAGCATTAGGGTGAGCCTGAGGTTGACAGTGAGGCTTAGGGTGAGTGTGAGGGTGAGTGTGAGCGTTAGGCTTAGGGTTAGTGTGAGGGTGAAGGTGAAGGTTAGTGTTAGGAGTAGGGTTAGATTTACATTTAGGCTGAGGGTGATTGTCAGGGTGAGGGTAACTGTTAGGTTTAGGGTTAGGTTGAGGTTTAGGGTTACTGTGAGGGTTAGGGTGAGGGTAAGGTTAAAGGTTAGGGTGAGGGTTAGGCTTAGGGTTAGGTTGAGGGTTAGGTTGAGGATGAGGGTGAGTGTTAGAGTGAGTGGTAGGGTGAGGTATAGGGTTAGGGTTAGGGTTAGGGTGAGGGTTAGGGTTAGTGTGAGGCTTAGGTTTAGGGTTAGGTTTAGGGTTAATGTGAGGGTTCATATTAGGTTTATGCTTAGTGTTAGGGTGAGGGTAAAGGGTAGGTTGAGGGTTAGGTTTAGGGTGAGGTTTTGGGTTAGAATGAGGGTTAGGGCTAGGGTGAGGTTTAGGGTGAGCGTTCGGGTTGGGTGATGTTTAGGGTGTGGGTGAGGGTTAGGATGAGTGTGAGAGTGAGGGTGAGTGTTCATTTAAGGGTTTGAGTTAGGGTTAGGGCGAAGTTGATGATGAGGGTGAGACTTAGGGTTAGGTTTAGTGTGAGGGTGAGTGTGAGGGTTAGGGATAGGGTTAGGCTTAGGTTTAGAGTTATGCTGAGGGTGACTGTGAGCGTGAGGGTTATGGTTAGCGTGAGGGTTAGTGTTAGGGTGAAGGTAAGGGTTGGGGTGAGTGTTAGGGGTACGGTGAGGGTTATCGTTAGGTTTAGGGTGAGGGTTAGGGTTAGGTTGGAGGTTAGGGTTAGGGTGAGGGTTAGCGTTAGGGTTAGGGTTAGGGTTAGGT
Organism: Dipodomys merriami; assembly: GCF_024711535.1. Taxonomy (NCBI): domain Eukaryota; kingdom Metazoa; phylum Chordata; class Mammalia; order Rodentia; family Heteromyidae; genus Dipodomys; species Dipodomys merriami. The sequence continues at coordinate 2,427,827 of NW_027206102.1, forward strand.
TGGAGGTTAGGGTTAGGATGTGGGTTAGCATTAGGGGTAGGGGTAGGGGTAGGTTGAGGTTGAGGTTGAGGGTTAGGGTTAGGATTACGTTTAGGGTGAGGGTGAGGGTGAGGGTGAGGGTTAGAGTTAGGGTGAGGGTTAGGCTAACTGTTAGGGTGAGGGTTAGGTTTAGGATGATGTTTAGGTGGAGGGTGAGAGTTAGGTTGAGGTTGAGGGAGAGGGTTCGGTTGAGGATTTGGGTTAGGGTTAGGTTGAGGGTGAGGGTGAGTGAGAGCGTTAGATTTATGGTTAGGATTAGGTTTAGGGTGATGCGGACTGTGAGGGTTAGGGTTGGGGTTATTATTAGGCTTAGGTTTAAGCTGAGGGTGAGTGTGAGTGTGACCGTTAGTGTTATGTTGAGTGTGAGCATTAGGGTTAGGGTTAGGGTGAGGGTGAGGTTGAGGGTTAGGGTGAGGGTTAGGGTGTGCGTTAGGTTGAGGGTTAGATGAGTATGAGGGTTAGGGTTAGGGTGAGGGTTAGGGTTCGGGTTCGGGTGAGGTTTAGCATTAGGGTGAGGGTTAGGGTTATGCTGCGGATTAGGGTGAGGATTAGTGTTAGGGTGATGTTTAGGGTGAGGTTAAGCATTAGGTTGAGGGTGAGGGTGAGTGTTGGTTGGAGAGTTTGCATTAGGTTTAGAGTGAGGTTGAGGGTGAGGGTGAGGCTTAGGGTTAGGGTTAGGGTGAGGGTGACTGTGAGGGTTAGGTTTAGGGTTAGGCTTAGTCTGAGGGTTAGGCTGAGGGTGAGGTGAGGGTTAGGGTTAGGGTCAGGGTTATTTTTAGGGTGAGGGTTAGTGTTAGGTTTAGGATTAGTGTTACAGTGAGTGTAAGGGTTTGTTTGAGGGTTAGGGTTAGGGATCGGGTGAGGGTTAGGGTGAGGGTTAGGGTGAGGTGAGGTGAGGGTGATTGTGAGGTTTTTGGTTAGGGTGAGAGATAGGTTTAGGGTGAGGGTTAGTGTTAGTGTTAGGGTGAGGTTGAGCGTGAGGGTGACAGTGAGGCTTAGGGTGAGGGTGAGGGTGAGGGTTAGGGTTAGGGTTAGTGTTAGGGTGAGGGATAGGGTGAAGTTTAGGGTTAGGGTTACGGTTAGGGTTAGGGTGAGGGTGAGGGTTAGGATTAGGGTGAGGGTTATTGTTAGGGTTAGGGTTAAGGTTACGGTTAATGTGAGGTTGCGGGTGAGGTGAGGTTTAGCGTTAGGGTTAGCGTTAGAGTGAGGGTTAGGTTGAGGGTAAGTGTTGGGGTGAGGGTTAGGGTTAGGGTGAGGGTTAGGGTTTGGGTTAGGGTGAGGGTTAGATGAGGGTGTCGGTTAGGTTTACGTTGAGGTTTAGGCTTAGGGTGAGTGTTATGGTTAGGATTAGGGTTAGGTTGAGGGCTAGGATGAGAGTGAGGGTTTGGGTGAGTGTGAGGGTTAGGGTTAGGGTTAGGCTTATGCTTAGGTTTAGGCTGAAGTTGAGGGTGAGGGTAAGACTGAGAGGTAAGGTGTGTGTTAGGGTTAGGTTTAATGTAAGGGTTAGGGTGAAAGTGAGTGTTAGGGTGCGGTTGAGGGTTAATGTTACGGTTAGAGTTAGGGTCAGGGTTAGGTTAAGGGTTAGGTTGAGACTTAGGATGATGGGTAGGGTTAGGGTTAGGGTGAGGTTTAGGGTTAGTTTGAGGGTTAGGGTTAGGGATAGGGTGAGGGTTAGGATGAGGGTTAGGGTGAGGGTAAGGTTTAGGGTGAGGGTTAGTGTGAGTGTCAGGGTTAGGGTTAGGGTTAGTGTTAGGGTGAGGGTGAGGTTTAGGTTTACAGTTAGGGTTTGGGATAGGGTTAGGTTCAGGGTTCGGGAGACGGTTAGGATGAGGGTTAGGATGAGGGTTAGGGTTAGGGTGAGGGTTAGGTTTAGGGTGAGGATAAGTGTGAGGTTGAGGTTTAGGGTTAGGGTTAGGGCTAGAGGTAGGATGAGGGTTATTGTTAGTGTTAGGATTAGGTTTAGAGATAGGATTAGGATGAGGGTTAGGGTAAAGTTTAGGGTTAGGGTTAAAGGTTAGGGTGAGGGTTAGGGTCAGGGTGAGGGTTAGGGTGAGTGTGAGGGTTAGAGTTAGCATTAGGTTTAGGGTGAGGTTTAGGGTTAGGTTTAGGTTTAGGGTGAATGCTAGGGTGTCGGTGAGGGCTAGGGTTAGGGTGAAGGTGAGGGTTAGGTTTAGGGTTAAGCTGAGGGTTTGGGTGAGGTATAGGGTTAGGAGTAGTGTTAGGTTTAGAGTTAGGTGACTGATAGGGTTAGGTTTAGGGTGAGGGTTAGGGTGAGGATGAGGGTGAGTGTTAGGGTGAGGGTGAGGATTTGGGAAAGTATGAGGTTTAGGGTTTGGGTGAGGGTTAGGGTTGGGTGAGTGTTAGGGTGACAGTGAGGGTTAGGGTTAGGGTTGGGTTTAGGGTTAGGCTGAGGGGTAGGGTGAGTGGTAGGGTTAGGGTTAGTGTGAGGGATAGAGTTAGTGTGAGGGTTAGGGTTAGGGTGAGGTTTAGGGTTACATTGAGGGTTCATGTTAGGTTTAGGCTTAGTGTTAGGGGGAGGGTAAGTTTTAGGTTGAGGGTTAGGTTTAGGGTGAGGTTTAGGGTTAGTATGAGGGTTAGAGCTAGATTAAGGTTAAGGATGGGGGTTAGGGTTAGGGTGATGTTTAGGGTGAGGGTGAGTGTTAGGGTGAGGGTGAGATTTCACTTGAGGGTTTGGGTTAGGGTTAGGGTGAGGTTGAGGGTGAGGGTGAGACTTAGGGTTAGGTTTAGTGTGACAGTGAGTGTGAGGATTAGCATAGTGTTAGGCTTAGGTTTAGGGTTAGGCTGAGGGTGACTGTGAGCATGATGGTTAGGGTTAGGGTGAGGCTTAGGGTTAGGGTGAGGGTTAGCGTTAGTGTTAGGGTTAGGTTTAGGTTGGAGGTTAGGTTTAGGGTGAGGGTTAGCTTTAGGGGTAGGGTTAGGTTGAGGGGGAGGGGGAGGTTTAGGTTTAGGATTAGGTTTAGGATGAGCCTGTGGGTGAGGGTGAGGTTTAGGGTTAGGTTGAGGGTTAGGCTAAGGTTTAGGGTGAGGGTTAGTTTTAGGTTGATGTTTAGGTTGAGGGTTTGGGTTAGGGTTAGGGTGAGTGAGAGGGTTAGGATTAGTGTTTGGGTTAGGTTTAAGGTGAGGGTGAGTGTGAGCATTAGGTTTAGGGTTATTGGTAGGCTTAGGTTTAAGCTGAGGGTGAGGGTGAGTGTGAGGGTTAGGGTTATTTTGAGTGTGAGCATTAGGGTTAGGTTTTGGGTGAGGTTGAGAATGAGAGTTAAGTTGAGGTTTAGGGTTTGGGTTAGGGTGACGGTTAGATGAGGTTGAGGGTTAGAGTTAGGGTGTGGGTTAGGGTTAGGGTATGGGTGAGGGTTAGCGTTAGGGTGAGCGTTAGGGTTTGAGTGCGGATTAGGGTGAGGGTTAGGGTTAGGGTGATGTTTAGGGTGAGGTTGAGGGTTGGTTTTAGGATTTGCGTTAGGTTTAGGGTGAGGTTGAGCGTGAGGGTGAGGCTTAGGGTTAGAGTTAGGGTGAGGGTGACTGTGAGGGTTAGGGTTAGGGTTAGGCCTTAGGCTAAGTGTTAGGCTGAGGTTGAGGGTGAGGGTGATGGTTAGGGTTATGGTGAGAGTTAGGGTTAGGGTTAGGGTGAGGGATAGGGATAGTGTGGGGGTTAGGGTTAGGGTGAGCCTTAGGGTTACTGTGAGGGTTCATGTTAGGTTTAGGCTTAGTGTTAGGGAGAGGGTAAGTGTTAGGTTGAGTGTTAGGTTTAGGGTGAGGTTTAGGGTTAGTATGAGGGTTAGGGCTAGTGTGAGAGTAAGGTTCAGTGTTAGGGTTAGGGTGATGTTTAGGGTGAGGGTGAGCATTAGGATGAGGGTGAGGGTGAGGATTCAGTTGAGGGTTTAGGTTAGGGTTAGGGTTTGGTTGAGACTTAGGGTTAGGTTTAGGGTCAGGGTGAGTTTGAGGTTTAGGGTTAGGGTTAGGCTTAGGTTTACGGTTAGGCTGAGTCTGACTGTGAGCTTCAGGGTTAGGGTTACGGTGACCATTAGTGTTAGGCTTAGGGTGAGGGTAAGGGTTGGGGTGAGTGTTCGGGTTTGGGTGAGGGTTAGCGTTAGGTTTAGGGTTTGGGTTAGGTTGGAGGTTAGTGTTAGAGTGAGGGTTAGCATCAGGGGTAGGGTTAGGTTGAGGGTAAGGGTGAGGGTTTGGGTTAGGATTAGGTTTAAAGTGAGCCTGAGTGTGAGGGTCAGGGTGAGGGTTAGGGTTAGGGTGAGGGTTAGGCTAAGGTTAGGGTGAGTGTTATGTTTAGGGTGATGTTTAGGTTGAGGGTGAGGGTTAGAGTTAGGGTGAGGGTGAGGCTTCGGTTGGGGGTTTGGGTTAGGGTTAGGTTGAGGGTGATGGTGAGTGAGGGTTAAGTTTAGGGTTAGAATTATGTTTAGGGTGAGGGTGAGTGTGGGAGTTAGGGTTAGGTTTATTGTTAGGCTTAGGTTTAAGCTGAGGGTGAGGGTGATTGTCAGGGTTAGGGTTATGTTGAGTGAGAGCATTAGGGTTAGTTTTAGGGTGAGGTTGTGGTTGAGGGTTAGGGCAAGGGTTAGGGTTTGGGTTAGGATGAGGGTTAGATGAGGGTGAGGGTTAGGGTTAGGGTGAGGGTTAGGGTGAGGGTGAGAGTGAGGGTTAGCTTTAGGGTGAGGGTAGGGTTATCGTGCGGATTAGGGTTAGTGTTAGGGTTATGGTGATGTTTATGGTGAGGGCAAGGGTTGATTTGAGGGTATGCGTTAGGTTTAGAGTGCGGTTGAGGGTGAGGGTGAGGCTTAGGGTTAGGGTTAGGTTGAGGGTGACACTGAGGGTTTGGGTTAGGGTTAGGCTTTAGGCTGAGGGTGAGGGTGAGGGTTAGGGTTAGGGTGAAGTTTAGGGTTAGGGTTAATGATAGTGTGATATTTAGGGTGAGGTTTAGTGTGACAGTTAGTGTTAGGTTTAGGCTTAGTGTTAGAGTGAGTGTAAGGGTTAGGTTGAGGGTTAGGGTTAGTGATAGGTTGAGGGTTGGGATGAGGGTTAGGGTGAGGGTAAGGTTTACTGTGAGGGTTATGGTGAGTGTGAGGGTTAGGGTTAGGGATAGGGTTAGAGTGAGGGTGAGGTTTAGGGTTACGGTAAGGGTTACGGTTAGGGTTAGGTTAAGGGTTAGGGAGAGGGTGAGGATGAGGGTTAGGTTGAGGGTTCGGGTTAGGGTTTGTGTTAGGGTTATGGTGAGGGTGGGGGTGAGGGTGAGAGTGAAAGTTAGGGTTAGATTTAGGATAAGGGTGAGGATTAGGGTTAGGACTAGGGTTAGGTTTATGTTTAGGCTGAGGATGAGTCTGAGGATGTGGGTGAGGATTAGGGTTAGGTTGAGTGTTAGAGTTAGGGTTAGGGTGAGGGTTTGGGTTAGTGTTCAGTTTAGGATGAGAATTAGTTTGAGGGGTAGAGTTACGGTTAGAATGAGCGTTAGGTTTAGCATTAGGGTTAGGGATAGGGTTTGTTTACGGTGAGGTTTAGGATGAAGGTTAGGGTTAGGTTTAGGTTTTTAGTGAGGGTTAGAGTGCAGGTTATGGTTAGAGTTAGGGTTAGGGTGAGGGTTAGGGTCAGGGTGAGGGTTATTGTTAGGGTTAGATTTCCGGTGAGAGTAAGGGTTAGCGTGAGGTTAAGGGTGAGTGTGAGGGTTGGAGTTAGCATTAGCGTTAGGGTGAGGTTTAGGGTGAGGGTTAGGGTTAGGTTTAGGGTTAGGGTGAGGTGAGGGTGAGGGTGATTGTGAGGTTTATGGTTAGGGTGAGATATAGGTTTAGCATGAGGATTAGGGTTAGGGTTAGGGTGAGGGTTAGCATGAGGGTGACAGTGAGGTTTAGGTTTTGGGTGAGGGTGAGTGTGAGGGTTAGGCTAAGGGTTAGGGTTAGGGTTAGTGTGAGGGTGAAGTTGAGGGTTAGTGTTATTAATCGCGTTAGGTTTAAAGTTTGGCTGAGGGTGAACGTCACGGTGAGAGTGACGGTTAGGGTTAGGGTTAGGGTGAGGGTTAGGGTTAGTGTGAGGATTAGCATGAGCGTAAGGCTAAAGGTTAGGGAGAGGGTCAGGGTTAGGTTTAGGGTTCGGGTGAGGGTTAGGGTGAGGTTTAGGGTTAGGGTTATGGTTAGGGTTAAGGTGAGGGTGAGGGTGAGGGTTAGTGTGAGGGTTAGTGTTAGGGTGAGGGTTATTGTGAGTGTTACGGTTAAGGTGAGGTTGTGGGTTAGGTGAGGTTTAGCATTAGGGTCAGGGTTAGGATATGATTTAAGGTGATGGTAAGTGTTGGGGGGAGGGTTAGGGTTAGGGTGAGGTTTAGGGTGAGGTTTAGGGATAGTGTTAGGGTTAGGGTTAGGGAGAGTTTAAGGGTTAGGTTGAGGGTTAGTGTGAGGGTGAGTGTTAGTGTTAGCATTAGGGTTAGTGTGAGGGTTAGGCTGAGTGTTAGGGTTAGGTTAGGGTCAGGGTTAGGGTTAGGGTGAGGGTTAGGGTTGGGTTAGGGTGAGGGTTAGATGCGGGTGAGGGTTAGGGTTAGGTTGAGGGTTACGTTTAGGGTGAGGGTTATGGTTAGGATTAGGGTTAGGGTGAGGGCTAGGGTGAGGGTGAGGGTTAGGGTTAGGGTGAGGCTTAGGGTTAGGTTGAGGGTTAGGTTTAGTGTGAGGGTTAGGGTGAGGGTAAGGTTAAAGTTTAGGGTGAGGGTGAGTGTTAGAGTAAGGGTTAGGGTGACGGTTAGGGTGAGTTTTAGGTTTAGGTTTATGGTTAGGGTTAGCATTAGGGTGAGCCTGAGGTTGACAGTGAGGCTTAGGGTGAGTGTGAGGGTGAGTGTGAGCGTTAGGCTTAGGGTTAGTGTGAGGGTGAAGGTGAAGGTTAGTGTTAGGAGTAGGGTTAGATTTACATTTAGGCTGAGGGTGATTGTCAGGGTGAGGGTAACTGTTAGGTTTAGGGTTAGGTTGAGGTTTAGGGTTACTGTGAGGGTTAGGGTGAGGGTAAGGTTAAAGGTTAGGGTGAGGGTTAGGCTTAGGGTTAGGTTGAGGGTTAGGTTGAGGATGAGGGTGAGTGTTAGAGTGAGTGGTAGGGTGAGGTATAGGGTTAGGGTTAGGGTTAGGGTGAGGGTTAGGGTTAGTGTGAGGCTTAGGTTTAGGGTTAGGTTTAGGGTTAATGTGAGGGTTCATATTAGGTTTATGCTTAGTGTTAGGGTGAGGGTAAAGGGTAGGTTGAGGGTTAGGTTTAGGGTGAGGTTTTGGGTTAGAATGAGGGTTAGGGCTAGGGTGAGGTTTAGGGTGAGCGTTCGGGTTGGGTGATGTTTAGGGTGTGGGTGAGGGTTAGGATGAGTGTGAGAGTGAGGGTGAGTGTTCATTTAAGGGTTTGAGTTAGGGTTAGGGCGAAGTTGATGATGAGGGTGAGACTTAGGGTTAGGTTTAGTGTGAGGGTGAGTGTGAGGGTTAGGGATAGGGTTAGGCTTAGGTTTAGAGTTATGCTGAGGGTGACTGTGAGCGTGAGGGTTATGGTTAGCGTGAGGGTTAGTGTTAGGGTGAAGGTAAGGGTTGGGGTGAGTGTTAGGGGTACGGTGAGGGTTATCGTTAGGTTTAGGGTGAGGGTTAGGGTTAGGTTGGAGGTTAGGGTTAGGGTGAGGGTTAGCGTTAGGGTTAGGGTTAGGGTTAGGTTGGAGGTTAGGGTTAGGATGTGGGTTAGCATTAGGGGTAGGGGTAGGGGTAGGTTGAGGTTGAGGTTGAGGGTTAGGGTTAGGATTACGTTTAGGGTGAGGGTGAGGGTGAGGGTGAGGGTTAGAGTTAGGGTGAGGGTTAGGCTAACTGTTAGGGTGAGGGTTAGGTTTAGGATGATGTTTAGGTGGAGGGTGAGAGTTAGGTTGAGGTTGAGGGAGAGGGTTCGGTTGAGGATTTGGGTTAGGGTTAGGTTGAGGGTGAGGGTGAGTGAGAGCGTTAGATTTATGGTTAGGATTAGGTTTAGGGTGATGCGGACTGTGAGGGTTAGGGTTGGGGTTATTATTAGGCTTAGGTTTAAGCTGAGGGTGAGTGTGAGTGTGACCGTTAGTGTTATGTTGAGTGTGAGCATTAGGGTTAGGGTTAGGGTGAGGGTGAGGTTGAGGGTTAGGGTGAGGGTTAGGGTGTGCGTTAGGTTGAGGGTTAGATGAGTATGAGGGTTAGGGTTAGGGTGAGGGTTAGGGTTCGGGTTCGGGTGAGGTTTAGCATTAGGGTGAGGGTTAGGGTTATGCTGCGGATTAGGGTGAGGATTAGTGTTAGGGTGATGTTTAGGGTGAGGTTAAGCATTAGGTTGAGGGTGAGGGTGAGTGTTGGTTGGAGAGTTTGCATTAGGTTTAGAGTGAGGTTGAGGGTGAGGGTGAGGCTTAGGGTTAGGGTTAGGGTGAGGGTGACTGTGAGGGTTAGGTTTAGGGTTAGGCTTAGTCTGAGGGTTAGGCTGAGGGTGAGGTGAGGGTTAGGGTTAGGGTCAGGGTTATTTTTAGGGTGAGGGTTAGTGTTAGGTTTAGGATTAGTGTTACAGTGAGTGTAAGGGTTTGTTTGAGGGTTAGGGTTAGGGATCGGGTGAGGGTTAGGGTGAGGGTTAGGGTGAGGTGAGGTGAGGGTGATTGTGAGGTTTTTGGTTAGGGTGAGAGATAGGTTTAGGGTGAGGGTTAGTGTTAGTGTTAGGGTGAGGTTGAGCGTGAGGGTGACAGTGAGGCTTAGGGTGAGGGTGAGGGTGAGGGTTAGGGTTAGGGTTAGTGTTAGGGTGAGGGATAGGGTGAAGTTTAGGGTTAGGGTTACGGTTAGGGTTAGGGTGAGGGTGAGGGTTAGGATTAGGGTGAGGGTTATTGTTAGGGTTAGGGTTAAGGTTACGGTTAATGTGAGGTTGCGGGTGAGGTGAGGTTTAGCGTTAGGGTTAGCGTTAGAGTGAGGGTTAGGTTGAGGGTAAGTGTTGGGGTGAGGGTTAGGGTTAGGGTGAGGGTTAGGGTTTGGGTTAGGGTGAGGGTTAGATGAGGGTGTCGGTTAGGTTTACGTTGAGGTTTAGGCTTAGGGTGAGTGTTATGGTTAGGATTAGGGTTAGGTTGAGGGCTAGGATGAGAGTGAGGGTTTGGGTGAGGGTTAGGGTTAGGGTTAGGGTGAGGGTTAGGGTTAGGGTGAGGGTTAGGGTTAGTGTGAGGGTTAGGGTGAGGGTAAAGTTAAAGGTTAGGGTGACGGTGAGGGTTAGGGTTAGGTTTAGGGTGAGGGTTAGGGTGAGGGTGAGTGTGTGGGTTAGGGTTAGGATTAGGGTTAGGGTGAATTTTATGGTGTCGGTGAGGGATAGGGTTAGGTTGAAGGTGCGGGTTAGTTTAGGGTTAAGCTCAGGATTTCGGTGAGGTTTAGGGTTAGGAGTACTGTTAGGTTTAGTGTTAGTCTGAGGGTGAGGGTGAGGGTGACTGATAGGTGTAGGTTTAGGGTGAGGGTTAGGGTGAGGATGAGGGTGAGTGTTAGAGTGATGGTGAGGGATCGGGAGAGTGTGAGGGTTAGCGTTTGGGTGAGGGTTAGGGTTGGGTGACTGTGAGAGTGAAGGTGAGGGTGAGGGTTATGGTTTAGTGTTAGAGTGAGGGTTAGGGTGAGTGGTAGGGATAGGGTTACGGTTACGGTGAGGGTTCGGGTTAGTGTGAGGGTTAGGGTTAGGGTGAAGTATAGGGTTACTGTGAGGGTTCATGTTAGGTTTAGGCTTAGTGTTAGGGTGAGAGTAAGGGTTAGGTTGAGGGTTAGTTTTAGGGTGAGGTTTAGGGTTAGTATGAGTGTTAGGGCTAGGGGGAGGGTTAGGGTGAGGGTTAGGATTAGGATTTGGGTTAAATTGAGGGTGAGTGTGAGTGTGTGGGTTAGGGATAGGGTTAGGCTGAGGGTGACTGTGAGCGTGATGGTTAGGGTTAGGGTGAGGGTTAGGTTTAGGGTGAGGGTTAGCGTTAGGGTTAGGGTGAAGGTTAGATTTAGGTTGGAGGATAGGGTTAGGGTGAGGGTTAGCGTTAGGGGTAGGGTTAGTTTGAGGGTGAGGGTGACTGTTAGGGTTGGGATTAGATTTAGGGTGAACCTGAGGGTGAGGGTGAGGGTGAGCGTTAGGTTTAGGGTCAGGGTTAGGCTAAGGTTCAGGGTGAGGGTTAGGTTTACCGAGATGTTTAGGTTGAGGTTTAGGGTGAGGGTTCGGGTTCAGGTTCGGTTGAGGGTTTGGGAAAGGATTAGCGTGAGGGTGAGGGTGAGGGTGAGTGAGAGGGTTAAGTTTAGGTTTAGGATTAGGTTTAGGGTGAGGGTGAGTGTGAGGGTTAGGGTTATGGTTATTGTTAGTCTTAGGTTTATGCTGAGGGTGAGAGAGATTGTGAGGGTTATGGTTAAGTTGAGTGTGTGCATTAGGGTTAGGAATAGGGTGAGGGGTAGGGTCAGGGTTAGGGTTAGGGTTAGGGTGGTGGTTAGAGTTAGGGATAGGGTTAGGGTTAGAGTTATGGTTAAAGTGAGGGTTACTGTGAGGGTGACCAATAGGGTTAGCGTTATGGTAAGGGATAGGGTGAGGGTGAGGGTGAGGGTTATGATGAGGGTTAGTGACAGGGTTGGGCTAGGGGTTAGGGTTCGGGATAGGTTAGGGTGAGGGTTAGGGTGAAGGTTAGGATGAGAGCGAGGTTTAGGGTAATCGTGAGTGTTAGAGTGATGGTTAGAATGAGGATTAGGTTTAGGGTTAGGCTTAGGGTGAAGTTGAGGGTTAGAGTTTGGGTGAAGGTGAGCGTTAGTGTTATGTTTAGGGTTAACCTTAGGTTGAGGGTGAGGGTTAGGATTAGGGTTAGGGTTAGGATGAGGGTTAGGGTTATTGTTAGGGTTAGGGTGACGGTTAGGGTAAGGGTAAGGGTTAGGGTTAGGGTGAGGTTAAGGATTAGGGTGAGGGTGATGGTTAGTGTTAGGTTTAGGGTGAGGGTGAGGGTCAGGGTTAGGGTTAGGTTTAGGATGAGTGCTAGGTTGAGGGTTAGGGTTAGGTTTAGGGTGAGATTAAGGGTTAGTGTGATTGTTACGGTTAGGCTTAGGGTGAGGGTAAGGGTTAGGGTGAGGGTTAGGGTGAGGGTGAGGATTAGGGTAAGGTTTAGAGTTGTGGTGAGGGTTAGGTTGAGGGTTAGGTTTTGGTTGATGGTTAGGGTGAGGCTGAGATTTATGGGGTGGGTTAGGGTTAGGGTTAGGGTTAGTGTTAGGGTGAGTGTTAGTGTGACGGTAAGTGTTAGTGTGAGTGTTAGGGTTAGGGTTAGGGTGAGGGTTAGGGTTAGGATTAGGGTGAGGTTAAGGGTTATTGTGAGTATTAGGGTTAGGTTGAGGGTTAGAGTGAGGGTGAGGATTAGGGTTAAGGTTAGGCTGAGGGTGAGGGTGAGGGTTAGGGTTAGGGTTTGGGTTAGAGTTAGGATGAGGGTTAGGGTGAGGAGTATGGTTAGGGTTAGGGTGAGGGTGAGGGTTAGGTTTATCTTTAGGGTTAGGTTTAGGGTTAGGTTGAGGGTGAGGTTGAGGTGAGGGTTAGTATTTGTTTGAGGGTTAGGGTTAGAGTTAGGGTTAGGGTGAGGGTTAGGTTTAGAGTTAGGGATAGGATGAGGTTTATGGTAAGGGGTAGGGTTAGGTTTACGGTGAGGGTTAGGGTTAGTGTGAGGGTTAGGGTGAGGTTGAGGGTTAGGGTTAGGCTTAGGCTGAAGGTGAGGGTGAGGTTTAGGGTTGGAGTTATGGTTAGGATTACGTTTGAGTGATAGGGTGAGGGTTAGGGTTAATATTAGTGTTAGGGTGAGGGTGAGGGTTAGGGTTAGGATTAGGGTGAGGTTCAGGGTTATTGGGAGTGTTAGGATTAGTTTGAGAGTTAGGGTGAGGGTGAGGGTTAGGATTAGGCTTAGGCTGAAGGTGAAGGTGAGGTTTAGGGTTAGGGTTTGGGTTAGGGTTAGGATGAGGTTTAGCGTGAGGGGTATGGTTAGGGTTAGAGTGAGGGTGAGGGTTAGGTTTAGCTTTAGGGTTAGGGTTAGTGTTAGGCTGAGGGTGAGGGTGAGGGTTAGAGTTAGGGTTAGGATGAGGGTTAGGGTTAGGGTTAGGGTGAGGGTGATGGTGAGGTTTAGGGTTATGGTTTTTTTTTTAGGCTGAGGCTGATGGTGAGGATAAGGGTTAAGGTGAGGGTTAGGTTGAGGTTGAGGGTTAGGGTAAGGGTGAGCTTTAGGGTGAGTGTTAGGATTAGGGTTAGGGTTACGATTAGGTTGAGGGATAGGGTGAGGTTTGGGGTTAATATTAGGTTTAGGGTTAGGGTTAGTGTTAGGGTTAGGTTTAGGGTTAGGGTTAGGGTTAGGGTTAGGTTGTGGGTAAGTGTTAGAGTGAGGGTTAGGATGAGGGTTAAGGTTAGTTTGAGGGTTAGAGTTAGGGTTAGGTTAGGGTGAGGGTAAGGATTAGGGTGAGCTTTAGGGTGAGGGTGAAGGTTAGAGTTAGGATGAGGGTTAGTGATAGTGTGAGGGTTAGAGTTAGGGTTAGGGTTAGGGTGAGGCTAAAGCTTAGGGTTAGGTTTAGGTTGACGGTGAGGGTTAGTGTGAGGTTATTGTTAGGTTTAAGGTTTAAGGTGTAAGGTTTATGGTGAGGTCTAATGTGAGTTTGAGGGTTAGGGTGAGGGTGAGGGTGAGGGTGAGCGTTTCGGTTAGGTAAGGGTTAAGATAAGGGTTAGGGTGAGGATTAGGGTGAGAGTCAGGGATAGGATGAAGTTTAGGGTTAGAGTGATGGGTAGGGTTAGTGTGAGGTTTAGGTTTAGGGTTAGGGTTAGGGTGAGTTTTAGGGTTCCGGTTTCCATTAGGGTTAGGGTCAGGGTTAGGGTGTTTTTGAGGGTTAGCGGTAGGGTTAGGGTTAGGGTTAGCGTGAGGGTTAGGGTTAGGGTTAGGATGAGGGTTAGGGTAAGCGGTAGAGTTAGGGTTAATGTTAGGATTAGGGTGACGGTTAGGGTGAGGTTAAGGATTAGGGTGAGGGTGATGGTTAGTGTTATGTTTAGGGTGATGGTGAGGGTGAGGGTTAGGGTTAGGGTGAGGGTGAGGCTGAGGGTGAGGGTTAGGGTTAGGGTAATGGTTAGTGTTAGGGTTAGTTTGAGGATTAGGGTGAGGTTTTGGGTTAAGGTGACCGTTAGGTTTTGACTGAGTGTTAATTTTAGGGTTAGGGTGAGGGTTAGGGTTAGTGGGATGTTTAGGGTGATGGTGAGGCTGAGGGTGAGAGTTCGGGTTCTCGTGAGGGTTAGGGTTTGGGTGAGGGGTAGGGTTAGGCTGAGGGTTAGTGTGAGGTTGAAGGTTAGGGTGAGCATGAGGGGTAGGGTTAGGGTTAGGGTGAGGTTTAGGTTTAGGGTTAGTGTTAGGCGAGGGTTACAGGGAGGGATAGGGTTAGGGTTAGGGTGAGAGTTAGGGTTACTGTGTGGGTTAGGGTTATGGTTAGAGTGAGGGTAAGGTTTAGGGTTAGGTTTAGTGTTAGGGTGAGGATAAGGGTTAGGTTTAGGGTTATGGGGAGAGTTAGGGTGAAGGTTAGGGTTAGGTTTAGGGTTAAGTTTAAGGTGAGGGTTTCGGTGAGGGTTAGGGTTAGGGCTTGGGTGAGGGTAAGGTTTAGAGTGAGGGTGAGGGTTAGGGTTAAGGTTAGGGTATGGGATAGGGTGAGGGTTACGGTTAGGTTTAGGGTGAGGGTAAGTGTTAAGGTGAGGGTTAGGGTGAGGTTGAGTGTTAGGATTAGGGTTAGGGGTAGGGTGAGGGTTAGAGTTATGGTGAGGGTTAGTGTGAGGGTTTTGGTTAGTGTTAGAGTTAGGTCTAGGGTAAGTTTTAGGGTGAGGTTGAGGGTTAGTGTTAGGGTAAGTGTTACGGTAAGGGTAAGGGTTAGGGTTAGGGTAAGGTTTAGGGTGAGGGTTAGGGTGAGTGATAGGGTGAGGGTTAGTTTGAGGGTAAGAGTTGTGGTGAGGTTTAGGGTGAGGGTGAGGGTTAGTGTTAGGGTTAAGATGAGGTTTAGTGTGAGGGTGAGGATTAGGGTTATGGTTAGGGTTAGGGTGAGGTTAGGGTGAGGGTTTTGGTTAGTGTTAGGGTTAGGGTGTGGGTTAGGGTGAGGGTGAGGGTTAGTATTAGGGTAGGGGTTAGGGTTACGGTGAGGGTTAGGGTTTGATTGAGGGTTAGAGTGAGCGCTACGGTGAAGGTGAGGGTTAGCGTTAGGGTTAGGGTGAGAATTGGGGTTAGGGATAGGTTTAGGGTTAGGGTAAAATTTACAGTGAGGGTTAGGGTGAGGGTTAGGCTTAGTTTTATGGTGAATGTTAGGGTTAGGGGGAAGGTGAGGGATAGGTTTAGTGTGAGGTTTAGTGTTAGGTTTAGTTTTAGGGATAACGTGAGGGTAAGGGTCAGGGTGAGGGTTAGGGTGAGGGTGAGGTTTAGGGTAAGTGTGAGGTTTAGGGTGAGGGTTAGGCGTAGGGGTAGGGGTAGGGTTCGGTTGAGGTTTAGTGTGAGGGTTAGGATTAATGTTAGGGTTAGGGTTAGGGTGAGGTTTAGGGTTAGGATTAGGGTGAGGATTAGAGTGATGGTGAGTGTTAGCATGAGGGTTATGCTTAGTGTGAGGGTGACAGTTATGGTTAGGGTTAGGGATAGGATGAGGTTTAGGGTTAGGGAAAAGTTTAAGGTGAGGGTTAGGGTGAGGGTTATGGTTAGGGTTAGGGTGAATGTTAGGGTTAGGGGTAGGCTGAGTGATAGGTTTTTTTGTGAGGTTTAGGGTCAGGATTAGGGTTAGAGTTAAGGTGAGTATAAGGGTTAGGGTGAGGCTTAGGGTGAGGGTGATGGTTAGGGTTAGCATTAGTGTTAGGGTGAGGGTTAGGGTTAGGTTTAGTGTTAGGGATTGGGTTAGGGTGATGGTGAGGGTTAGGGTTAATATTAGGGTTAGTTTGAGGCTTAGCATGAAGTTTAGTTTTAATATTAGGGTTAAGGAAAGGGTGAGGGTTAAGGTTAGGGTTAGTGTGAGGGTTAGAGTTAGAGTGAGGGTTAGATTTAGGGTGAGGGTAAGTGTTAAGGTGAGGGTTAGGGTGAGGGTGATAGATAGGGTTAGAATAAGGGTTAGGGTGAGGTTGAGGTTTATGATTAGGATTAGGGTTAGGGTGAGGGTTCGGGTGACTATTAGGGTTAGGGTTGGGGTGAGTGTGAGTGTGAGGGTTAGGGTGAGAGTGAGGGATAGGGTTGGGTTAGGGATAGAGTGAGGGTTAGGGTGAGGGCTAGGCTTAGGGTAAGGGTGAGCTTTATGGTGACGGTTAGGGTTAGAGTTAGGGTTAGGATTAGGTTGAGGGATAGGGTGAGGGTTAGGGTTAATATTAGGATTAAGGTTAGGGTTAGGGTTAGGGCTAGGTTGTGGGTAAGTTTTAGAGTGAGGTTTAGGATGAGGTTTAGGGTTAGTTTGAGGGTTAGAGTGAGGGTAAGGATTAGGGTGAGGTTTAGGGTTAGGGTGAGGGTAAGGATTAGGGTGAGGTTTAGGGTGAGGGTGAGGTTTAGGGCTAGGATGAGGGTTAGTGTTAGTATGAGGGTTAGAGTTAGGGTTAGGGTTAGGGTGAGGGTAAGGCTTAGGGTTACGTTTAGGGTGAGGGTGAGGGTTAGTGTGAGGGTTATTGTTAGGTTTAGGGTAAGGTTTATGGTGAGGTCTAATGTGAGGTTGAGGGTTAGGGTGAGGGTGAGAGTGAGGGTGAACGTTTCGGTTAGGTAACGGTCAAGATTAGGGTTATGGTGAGGATTAGGGTGAGGGTCAGGGATAGGATGAAGTTTAGGGTTAGAGTGATGGTTAGGGTTAGTGTGAGGTTTAGGGTTAGGGTTAGGTTTAGGGTGAGGTTTAGGGTTTGGGTTTGCATTAGGGTTAGGGTGAGGGTTAGGGTGTTTTTGAGGGTTAGGGGTAGGGTTAGGGTTAGTGTTAGGGTGAGGGTTAGGGTTAGGGTTAGGGTTAGGATGAGGGTTAGTGTAAGGGGTAGGGTTAGGGTTAGGGTGAATGTTAGGATTAGGGTGACGGTTAGGGCCAGGGTAAGGGTTAGGGTTATGGTGAGGGTTAGGTTTAGGGTTAGGTTTAGGGTGAGAGTGACGTTTAGGGTTAGGGTTAGGGTTAGGGTGAGGTTTAGGGTTAGGGTTAGGGTTAGTGTAAGGGATAGATTTAGGGTGAAGGTTAGGGTTAGGGTTAGGATTAGGGTTAGGGTGAGGGTTAGGTTTAGGTTTAGGATGAGGGTTAGGGTTAGGTTTAGGGTGAGGTTTAGGTTTACGGTGAGGTCTACGATGAGGATGAGGGTTAGGATGAGTGTGAGAGTGAGGTCGAGGGTTTTGGTTAGGTAAGGGTTAGGGTTAGGGTTAGGGTGAGGATTAGGGTGAGGGTGAGGTTTAGGTTAAGGGTTATGTTTAGGGTGAGGGTTACCATGAGGCTGAGGTTTGGGTTGAGGTTTAGGGTGAGGGTGAGCGTGAGGGTTCAGGTGAGGTTCAGGGTTTGGGTGTCGGCTAGGGTTAAGTTTAGGGTGAGGATTAGGGTGACGGTGAGGGTTAGGATTAAGTTTAGGGTGAGGGTTAGGTTTAGGGTGAGGCTTAGGATGAGATGTAAGTTTAGGGTTAGGGAGAGGGTTAGGGTTAGGGTGAAGGTTAGTGTTAGTTTGAGGGTTAGGGTGAAGGTGAGTTTGAGGTTGATGGTTAGGGTGAGGGTGATGGTGATGGTGAGGGTTAAGGTTAGGATTCGGGTTAGGTTTAGGGTGAGAGTTAGGGTTAGGGTTTGGGTTAGGGTGAGGGTGAGGGTGAGGGTGAGGTTAGTGTTAGGGTTAGGGTGAGGGTTAGTGTGAGTGTTAGTTTTAGGGTTAGGGTAAGGGTTAGGTTTAGGTTGAGCGTTAGTTTTAGGTTTAGGGTTAGGGTGAGGGTGATGCTGAGGATTAAGGTTAGGGTTAGTGTGAGGATAAGGGTTAGGGTGAGGATTAGGGTGAGGGTTTAGGTTAGAATAAGGTTTAGGGTGAGGGTTAGGATTAGGGTT
Source organism: Dipodomys merriami (assembly GCF_024711535.1). Lineage (NCBI taxonomy): Eukaryota > Metazoa > Chordata > Mammalia > Rodentia > Heteromyidae > Dipodomys > Dipodomys merriami. Next base: position 2,444,869 of record NW_027206102.1, read on the forward strand.
AGGGTTATGGTAATGGTTAGGGTTAGGGTAAGGATTAGGGTGAGGCTTACGGTTAGGGTTAGGGTTAGGGTGAGGGTTAGGCTTAGGATTAGGGTTAGGGTAAGGGTTAGGTTTAAGTTTAAGGTTAGGTTACGTTTAGGGTTAGTGTGAGGGTTAGGGTTAGTGTGGTGTTTAGGGAGACGGTGAGGGTTAGGGTGAGGGTGAGGTTGAGCGTGAGGTTTAGTGTGAGGGTGAGGGTGAGTCGCAGGGTGACGGTTAGGGTTAGGTTTAGGGTGAGGATTAGGGTGAGGTTGAGGGTTAGGGTTAGGTTGAGGGTTAGGGTTAGGTTTAGGGTTAGGGTGAAGGTTAGGGTGAGAGTTAGGTTTAGGGTTAGGATGAGGGTTAGGCTTACTGTGAGGGTTACGATTAGGGTTTGGGTTAGTGTGAGGATAAGGTTTAGGGTAAGTGTTAGGTTGAGACTGAGGGTTAGTGTTAGCGTTAGTGTTAGGGTGAGGGTTAGGGTGTGGGTTAGGGTTCTTGTAAGGGCTGGGTGAGGGTTAGGTTGAGCGTAAGGATTAGGGTGAGGGTTAGTTTGATGGTGAGGGATAGGGTAATGGTGAGGGTAAGGGTTAGGGTTAGGGTGAGTGTGAGGGTTAGATTAAGTGTAAGGGATAGGGTCAGGGTTAGGTTAAGGGTGAGCGTTAGGGTTAGCATTGGGGTTAGGGTTAGGATGATTGTTAGGGTTGGGGTTAGGGTGCAGGTTAGTGTTAGGGTTAGAGTGAGGGTAAGGGTCAGGTTTAGAGTTAGGATTAGGTTTAGTGTTAGGTTGAGGCTGAGGGTGAGGGTGAGTGTGACTGTGAAATTTAAGTTTAGGGTTAGGTTTAGGGTGAGGGTGATGTTTTTGTTTAGGAAACGTTAAGGTTAGGTTTAGGGTGAGGATTAGGGTGGGGGTGAGGTTTAAGTTGAGGGTTATGGTTAGGGTGAGGGTTAGGGTTAGGGTTAGGGTGAGGGTTAGGGTTAGAGTGATGTTTAGTGTGACGGTGAAGGTGAGAGTGAGGGTTCGGGTGAGGGTTAGGGTTAGGGTTACGGTTAGGATTAGGGTGAGGGTAAGGGTTTTATTGACATTTAGTTTGAGGGTGAATGTTAGGGTTAGGTTTAGGCTTAGGGTGAGGGTTAGGTTGAGGGTTAGGGTTAGGGTTAGGGTGAGGGTTAGGGTGAGGATTAGGGTGAAGTTTAGGGTTAGGGTTAGGGTTTGGCTTAGGGTGAGAAGGGGTAGGGTGAGGGTTAGGGTTATTGTGCGGGTAAGGTTTAGGCTGAGGCTTATGTTGAGAATGAGCATTTGTATTAGCACAGGGTTGGGTTAAGAATGAGGGTTAGTGTTAGGCTGAGGGGTAGTTTTAGGGTTAGGGTTAGGGTTAGGGTGAGGTTAAAGTTTAGGGTGTGGGTGAGGGTGAGGGTTAGGGTTAGCCTTAGGGCGAGGGTGAGGGTTTGGGTTAGGGTTAGGGTGAATGTGAGTGTGAGGGTTAGGTTTAGGATTAGGGTTAGGGTTACAGTTAGCTGAGGTTGAGGGTATGAGTGAGAGTGAGGGCTAGGTTTAGGGTTAGAGAAAGGGTTAGGGTTAGGTTTAGGGTTAGTTGAGGGTCTGGGTTAGGATTAGGGTTAGGGGTACATTTTGGGTTAGGGTGATGGTGAGGGTTAGAATTAGGATTAGGGTTAGGGTTAGAGTTAGGTGAGAGTGAGGGTGAGGGTTAGGGTTTGGGTTAGAATTATAGTGAGGGTGAGCAGGAGGGTTAGAGTTAGGACTAGGATTATAATTATGGTTAAGGATAGGGTGAGGGTGAGGGTGAGGCTTAGGGTTAGGATTAGGTTTAGTTTTAGTGTGAGGATCAGGGTGAGGGTGAGGGTTAGGGTGAGGGTGAGAAGGAGGGTGGGGGTTAGGGTGAGCTTTAGGGTTAGGCTTAGGGTGAGGGTTAGGGTTAGGGTTAGGTTATGGCTGAGGTTTAGGTATAGGGCAAGTGTTAGGGTTACAGTGAGGGTGAGGGTTAGGGTGATGGTGAGGGTTAGGGTTAGGGTTAGGGTGAGGTTTAGGGTTAGAGTTAGGGTTAGTGTAAGGTTAAGAGTTAGGGTGAAGGGTAGGATTAGGGTTAGGATTAGGGTTAGGATGAGGGTGAGGGTGAGAGTTATGGTTAGGGTTAGGGTTAGGGTGAGGGTTAGGGTTAGGGTAAGGCTTAGGGTTGGGGTTAGCATAAGGGTGAGTGTGAGGGTGATGGTTAGGGTTAGGTTTAGGGTGAAGGTGAGGGTTAGGGTTAGGGTTAGGGTTAGGGTGAGGGTGAGGGTGAGGGTTAGGGTTAGGATTAGGTTTAGGGTTAGGTTTAGGATGAGGGATAGGATGAGGGTTAGAGTTAGGGTTAGTGTGAGGGTTACAGTTACGGTTAGGGTGAGGGTAAGGTTTAGGGTGAGGGTTAGATTGAGTTTGAGGGTTAGGGTTAAGGTGAGGTTTAGGGTGAGTTTTAGGATTAATGTAAGGGTTAGGGTTAGGGTGAGGGTAAGGGTTATAGTGAGAGTTATTGTGAGGGTGAGCGTTAGGGTTAGGGTTAGGGTAAGGGTTAGGGTGAGCGTTAGGGTGAGGGTTTGGGTTCGGGTTAACATTAGGGTTAGATTGAGGGTGAGGGTTAGGGTGTAGGTTAGGGTTAGGGTTAGGGATAGGGTGAGGATTAGGGTTAGTGTGAGGGTGAGGTTCTGGGTTAGGGTTAGGTTTATGGTTAGATTTAGGATGAGGGTGATGTTGAGGGTTAGATTTAGGATTAGCCTTAGGGTTATGGTTAGGGTTAGGGTGAGGGTGAGGCTTAGGGTTATGGTTAGGGTGAGGTTTAGGTTTAGTGTGAAGGCTATGGTGAGTGTGAGGGTTAGAGTGAGTGTGATGGTGAGGGTGAGTGTTTTGGTTAGGTAAGGGTTAGGGTTAGGGTTACGGTGAGGATTAGGATGAGAGTGAGGTTTAGGTTGAGTGTTAGGGTTAGGGTGAGGGTTAGGGTGAGGCCAAGGGTAAAGGTGATTATTCGGGTTCGCGTGAGGTGAGGGTTTGGGTGAGGTTGAGTGTTCTTGTGTGGTTTAGGGTTAGGTTTAGGGTGAGGGATAGGGTGACATTGAGGGTTAGGGAGAGGATGAGGTTTAGGATTAGGGTTAGGGTGAGGGTTAGGTTTAGGGTGAGGGTTAGGGTGAAGGGTAGGGTTATGTTTAGGGAGAAGTTTAGGGTTACGGGTTTGGGTTCGTTTGAGGGTTAGGGTGAAGGTGAGTTTGAGGTTGAGGGTTAGTTTGAAGGTGATGGTGACAGTGAGGGTTAGAATTAGGATTCGGGTTAAGGTTAGGGTGAGGGTTAGGTTTATGGTTAGAGTTTGTGTGAGGGTGAGGGTGAGGCTTAGTGTTTGGGTTAAGGTTAGGTTTATGTTTAGGGTGAGGGCTACGGTGAGGGTGAGGGTTAGGGTGAGTGTGAAGGTGAGGTTGAGGGTTAGGTTTAGGGTGAGTCTTAGGGTTAGGTTTAGGGTGAGGCTTATGGTTAGGGTGATGTTTAGGGTGAGGGTGAATGTGAGAGTGAGGCGGGTGAGGGTTAGGGTTAGGGTGAAGGTTAAGGTTAGGGTTAGCATTAGGGTTAGGGTGAGACTTAGGGTGAGGGTTTAGTGTTAGGGTTAGGGTGATGGTGAGGGTGAGGGTTAGGGTGAGGGTGAGGGTGAGGTTTTCGGTTAGGGTGGGGGTTAGAGTTACAGTGAGGATGAGTGTGAGGTTGAAGGTTAGGATTAGGGTTAGCGTTAGCGATAGGATGAGGGTGAGGTTGAGGGTTAGTGTGTTTTTGAGGGTTAGGGATACCGTTAGGGTTAGTGTTAGGGTGAGGGTTAGGGTTAGGGTTAGGAGGAGGGTTAGGGTAAGGGTTAGGGTTAGGGTTAGGCTGAATGTTAGGATTAGGGTGAGGGTTATGTTAAGGGTAAGGGTTAGGGTTAGGGTGAGGTTAAGGATTAGAGTGAGTGTGAGGGTTAGGGTTAGTGTTAGGGTTAGGGTGAGGTTTAGGGTTATGGTTAGGTTTAGGGTGAGGGTTAGGGTGACGGTGAGCGTTAGGGTGAGGGTGATGGTTAGGATAAGGGTTTGGGTGAGGTTTAGGGTTAGGGTGAGAATTAGGGTGAGGTGTAGGGTTAAGGTTAGGGAGAGGGTTAGGGTTTGTGTGAGGGTTAGGGGTAGGGTTAGAGTTAGGTTTAGTATGAGGATAAAGGTTAAGGTTAACGTTAGGGTAAGGGTTAGGTTTAGGGTGAGGGTCAGGGTTAGGGTTTGGGTGAGGGTGAGTTTTAGTGTGAGCGGTAGGTTTAGAGTTAGGGTAAGGTTTAGGGTTAGGGTGAGGGTTACATTTAGGGTTAGGGTGAGGGTTTGGCTGAGGGTTAGGTTTAGTGTGAGGATAAGGGTTAGGGTGAGGATGAGGGTTAGGGTTAGAGTTAGGGTAAGGGTTAGGTTTAGGCTTAGGGTTAGGGTTAAGGTTAGGGTGAGTGTGAGGCTTAGGGATATGGTTAGGGTGAGGATTAGGGTTAGGGTTAAGATAAGGGTTTTGTTTAGGGTGAGGGTTAGGGTTAGGTTGATTTTTAGGGTGTCAGTGAGGGTTAGGGTGAGACTGAGGTTCAGCGTGAGGGTTAGGTTTAGGGTGAGGGTGAGTGTGAGGGTGACGGTTAGGGTTAGGTTTAGGGTGAGGGTAAGGTTTAGGGTTAGGATTAGGGTTAGTGTAAGGGTTAGGCTGAGCGAGAGGGTGAGGTTGAGGGTGAGGGTGAGGGTTAGGGTGAGTGTTAGGGTTAGACTGAGGGTTAGGGTGAGGGTGAGTTTGAGGGTCAGGGTGAGGTTGAGGGTAAGGTTGAGGGTGAGAGTTAGGATTAGGGTTCCGGTTAGGGTGAGGGTGAGGGTGAGGGTGAGGGTGAGGTTTAGGGTTAGGGTTAGGGTTAGTGTTATTGTCAGGGTTATGGTTATGGTTAGGATTAGGGTGAGAATGAGGGTGAGTGTTAGCATGAGGATTAGAGTTAGGGTTATGGTTAGGGTGAGGGTGAAGGTGAGGGTTAGGTTTAGGGTTAGGGTTAGGGTTAGGATGAGGGTTAGGCTGAGGGTTAGAGTTAGTGTTAGTGTGAGGCTTAGGTTTAGGGTTACGGTTAGGGTGAGGGCAAGGGTTAGGGTGAGGGTTAGGGTGAGTTTGAGGGTTGATGTTAGGGTGAGGTTTAGGGTGAGTTTTAGTGTTAATGTTAGGCTTAGGGTTAGGGTGAGGGTAAGGGTTATAGTGAGAGTTATTTTGAGGGTGAGGGTTAGGGTTAGGGTGAGGGTTAGGGTAAGGGTTTGGGTTCGGGTTAGCATTAGGGTTAGGTTGAGGGTGAGGGTTAGGGTGAGGCTTAGGGTTAGGGTGAGGGATAGGGTTAGTTTAAGGGTTAGGGTGAGTGTTTCGGTGAGGGTTTGGTTTAGGTTTAGGGTTATGGTGAGGGTTAGGATGAGGGTAAGATTTATGGTGAGGTTTAGGGTGAGGTTGAGTATTAAGGTTAGCATTAGTCTTAGTGTGATGGTTAGGGTTAGGTGTAGCATTAGGGTTAGTGTTAGTATTAGGTTGATGGTTAGGATTAGGGTTAAGGTGAGGGTGATGTTTAGGGTTAGCATTAGGTTTATGGTTAGGGTTAGAGTGAGGGTGAGGGTGATGGTTAAGTTTAGGATTAGGTTTAGTGTTAAGGTGAGGCCTAGGTTGAAGATGAGGTTGATGCTGAGGGTTGGGTTAGGGTTAGGCTTAGGGTGAGGGCTAGGCTGAGGGAGAGGGTTAGGGTGAGGGTTAGGGTGAGGGTGGGGTTTTAAGTTAGGAAAGGGTTACGGTTAGGTTTTGGGTGAGGATTAGGCTGAGGGTGAGGTTGAAGGTGAGGGTTAGGGTTAATGTGAGGGTTAGGGTTAGGGTTAGGCTGAGGGTTAGGGTTAGGATTAGGGTTAGGGTTAGCCTGAGGGTGAGAGTGAGGGTGAGGGTGAGGGTTAGGTTGTAGGTGAGGGTTAGGGTTAGGGTGAGGGTTAGGGTGATGGTGTGGGTTAGGTTGAGGGTTAGGATTAGTGTGAGGGTTAGGATTAGGGTTATTGTGAGGAAAAGGGTTAGGGTGAGGATTAGGATGAGTGTAAGAGGTAGCGTAAGGTTTAGCCTTAGGGTTAGGGTGAGGTATAGGGTTAGAGTTCCGGTTAGGGTTAGGATAAGGTTTATGGTTGGGGTGAGTGTTAGGGTTACAGTTAGGGTGAGTGTGAGGGTGAGGGTTTGGGTTCGGGTTCGGGTTAGGGTGTGGATTAGGGTTAATTTTATGGTGAGTGTAAGGGTTAGGGTGAGGTTTAGGGTGAGGGTTAGGATTACGGTGAGGGTTAGGGTGACGTTGAGGGTTAGGGTGACAGTGAGGGTTAGAGAGTGTGAGGTTTAGGTTTAGTGTTAGCGTTAGGGCGAGGGTTAGGGTCAAGGTTAGGATTTGGGTGATGGTTAAAGTGAGGATTAGTGTTAGGTTTAGGTTTAGGGTTAGTGTCAGGATTAGGGTTAGTGTTAGGTTTATACTGAGATTAAGGGATAAGGTGAGTGTTAGGCTGATGGGTAGGTTTAAGGTAAAGGTGAGGGAGAGGGTGAGGGTAAGGATTAGGGTGAGGGTTAGGGTGAGGGTGAGGCTCAGGGTTAGCATTAGGGTTAGGGTTTGGGTTAGAGTGAGGGGTAGGGTTAGGGTTCAGGTGAGGATGAGGGTTAGGGTTAGCATTAGGTTTAGGGTTAGGGTGAGGATGAGGGATAGGGCTAGTTTTAGGGTGAGTGTGAGTGTGAGGGTTAGGGTTAGGGGTAGGGTGAGGGTTAAGGTTAAGGTGTGGGTTCCGGTTAGGGTGAGGGTGAGGCTAAGGATTAGGGTGAGGTTTAGGGTGTGAGTGAGGGTTAGGGTTTGAATTAGAGTTAGTGTTAGGGTTAGGGTGAGGGTGAGGGTGAGGGTTAGGGTTAGGGTTAGGGTTACGGTTTGGATGAGGGTCAGGATGAGGGTGAGGGTGAGGGTTAGTTTTAAGGATAGGGTTAGGGTTAGGGATAGGATTAGTGTAAGGGTGAGTGCTAGGGTGAGGGTGAGGGTTAGGGTTTGGTTAGGGTGAGGGTAATTGTTAGGGTGAGGGGTAGTGTGAGGGTTAGGGTTAGGGTGAGGGTGAGGGTTAGGTTTAGTGTGAGGGAGTGGGTTAGGATTACCGTTAGTGTTAGGGTAAGGTTAAGGGTTACAGTGAGGGTTAGAGTGAGAGTGAGGTTTAGGTTTAGCGTGAGTGTGAGTGTGAGGGTCAGAGTGAGGGTTCGTATTAGAGTTAGGATTACATTTGGGGTGAGGGTGAGGGTTATGTTTAGCGTTAGGGTGAGGGTTAGGTTTAGGGTGATGTTTAGGGTGAGGGTGAGTGTAAGGGTGAGGGTGATGGTTCGGGTGAGGTTGAGGATTAGGGTGTGGATGAGGGTTAGGGTGAGGGTGAGGGTTAGGGTTAGGTTTAGGCTGTGGGTTAGGGTTAGGATTAGGGTGAAGGATAGGGTCAGGGTTAGGGTGAGGTTTAGGGTTAGTGTGAGGTTTAGGGATAGGTTTAGGGTAAGTGTGAGGATAAGTGTTATGGTGAGGGATAGGGTTTTTGTTAGGGTTAGGGTTAGGGTGAGGGTTATTGTTATGGTTAGGGTTAGGGTTAGGATGAGGGTTAGGGTTAGGGTAAGGGTTAGGGTTGGTGTTAGGGTAATGGTGAGTGTGAGGGTGATGGTTAGGGTTAGGTTTAGGGTGAAGTTGAGGGTTCGGATTAGGATTAGGTTTAGGGTTAGGCTTAAGGTGAGTGTGAGGGTGAGGGTGAGGGTTAGGGAGAGGTTTAGCGTTAGGTTTAGGGTTAGGGTGACAGTGAAGATTAGGTTGAAGTGAGGGTTCGGGTTTGGGTGAGGGTTAGGGTGATGGTGAGGGTCAGGGTGAGGGTGAGGTTTAGGTTTAGTGTTAGCTTTAGAGTGAGGGTTAGGATCAGGGATAGGATTAGAGTGAGTGTTAAGGTGAGGGTTAGGGTTAGGGTTAGGGTGAGCGTGAGGAGTAGGTTTAGGTTTAGGTTTAGGGTGAGGGTGAGGGTGAGGGTTAGGGTTCATGGTTCGGGTTAGGGTAAGGGTTAGGATTATGGTAAGTGTGAGGGCTATGGTGAGGATGAGGGTTAGGGTTAGGTTTAGGGTGATGGTTAGGGTTACGGTGAGGGATAGGGTTAGGTTTAGTGTGAGGGTGAGGGTTAGTTTTAGTGTGAGGGTTAGGGTTTGTGTTAGTTTTAGGGTAAGATTAAGTTTTAGGATGAGGTTTAGGGTAAGAGTGAGGGTTAGGGTTAGCGTGAGTTTAAGGGTGAGGGTTAGGGTTATTGTTAGGGTTAGGGTGAAGGTGAGGGTTATGTTTAGGGTTCGGGTTAGGGTGATGTTTAGGGTGAGGGTGAGGGTTAGGGTGAGATTGTGGTTTCATGTGAGGGTGAAGGTTAGGGTGAGGGTGAGGTTTAGGGTTAGGGTTAGATTTAGGGTGTAGGTTAGGGTTAGGGTTAGGGTTAGGATGATGGTTAAGTTTGCGTTTAGGGTAAGGGTGAGGGTGACGGTGAAGATTAGGGTTAGGTATAGGGTGAGTGTGAGGGTTAGGTTTAGGATTAGTGTTAGTATGATGGTGAGGGTGAAGTTTACAGTTAGTGTTAGCTTTCGGGCGAGGGTGAGGTTTAGGTTTAGGATTAGGGTTAGGGTTAGGTTTCGGCTTAGGGTGAGCGTAAGGGTGAGGGTGAGATTTATGGTGTGGTTGAGGGTTAGGTTTAGGGTGAGGTTTATGGTGACGGTGAGCATTAGGTGAGGGTGAGATTTAGGTTTAGTGTGAGAGATAGGCTGAGGGTTAAGATCAGGGTCAGGATTAAGGTGAGGGTTAGGGTTAGGGTTAGGTTTAGGTTTAGAGTTAGTGTGAGGATTAGGTTTAGGGTGAGAGTAAGCGTGAGGGTGAGGGTTAGACTGAGGGTGAGGGATAGTTTTAGTGTTAGTGTTAGGGTGAGCATGTGGGTGAGGGTTAGGTTTAGGGTTAAGTTTAGGGTGAGGATTAGGGTGACGGCAAGTGTTAGGGTTAGGTTTAGGTTGAGGGTGAGGGATAGGGTTGTGGTGAGGTGAGGGTGAGGGTGCGTGTGAGGGTTAGGGTTAGGGTTAGCTTTAGGGTGAGGGTGAGGTTTAGGTTTACGGTGAGGGTGAGGGTTTAGTTTAGGTAAGGATTAGGGTAAGATTACGGTGAGAATTTGGATGAGGTTGAGGGTTAAGGTGAGGGTTAGGGTTAGGGTGAGCGTTAGGGTTAGGATTAGGGTGAGGGTTATTGTTAGGGTGATTTAGGGTGAGGGTGAGGGTGAAGGTTCGGGTGAGGGGGAGGGTTAGGGTTAGGGTGAGTGTGAGTGTTATAGTTAGGGTTAGGGTTAGGGTGATGGTGATGGTTAGGGTTATGGTGAGTGTGAGGTTGAGGGTGAGGGTAAGGCTTAGGGTTAGGGTGAGGTTTAGTATTAGGGTTAGGGTTAGGGTGAGGGTGAGTGTTAGGGTGAGAGTGAGGTTTCGGGTGAGGTGGAGGGGGAGTGGGAGCGTTATGGTTAGGGTTCTGGTTGGAGTTATGGTGAGAGTGTGGATGAGGGTTAGGTTTAGGATTAGGGTTAGGGTTAGACTGAGGGTGAGTGTGAGTGTGAGGGTGAGGGTGAGGGTTAGCGTTAGGGTGAGGGTTAGGTTTAATGTTAGGGTAGGGTTAGCATGAGGGATAGGGTTAGTGTTAGGTTTAGGATGAGGGTTAGGCTGTGGGGTAGGGTTAGCGTTACGGTGAGGGTTAGGGTTAGTGTGACTTTTAGGGTTAAATTTAGGGTCAGGGTTAGGATTAGGGTTAGGGTGAATGTTAGGGTTTGGGTTAGGGTGAGGGTGAGGTTTAGGTTTAGGGATAGGGTTAGGGTGAGGTTAGGGTGAGGGCTAGGGTGAGGGTGAGGGTTAGGATTAGGGTTAGGGATAGGGTGAGAATTAGGTTTAGAATTAGGGTTAGGGTTTGGGGTAGGGTTAGGGTGAGGGCTAGGGTGAGTGTGAGGGTTAAGGATAGGTTTAGGTATAGGGTGAGGATTAGGGTTAGGGTTTGGGTTAGGGTGAGGTTTAGGCTGATGTGTAGGGTTATAGTTAGGGTGAGGGTTAGGTGTAGTGGGAGAGTTAGGGTTAGGATTAGGTTTGGGGTTAGTGTGAGGTTTCGGGTGGGGGTTCGGGATAAGGTGTGGGTGACAGGGTTAGTGTGAGGACTAGGTTTAAGGGTACTGTTAGGGTTAGGGTTAGGGTGAGGGTCAGGGTTAGATTTAGGGTGATTGTGAGGGTAAGGTTTAGGGTTAGTGTTAAAGTTAGGGTGAAGGTTCGGGTTAGTGTGAGGGTTAGGGTTAGGGTTAGGGGGAGGGTGAGGGTTAGGATTAGAGTTAGGGTTAGGATTAGGTTTAGGGTGAGGTTGAGGATTAGTGTTAGGGTGAGGGTTAGATTTATTGTTAGGGTTAGGGTTCGGTTGAGCATGAGGGTGAGGTTGAGGAGTAGGGTTAGGTTAGGGTTAAGCTTAGGCTGAGGGTGAGGGTGAGGATGAGGTTGATGTTTAGTGTTAGGGTTAGGGTGAGTGTGAGGGCTAGGTTGAGGGTGAGGTTGAGGGTGTCGTTTACTTCAGGTTTAGGGTTAAGCTGAGATTATCGTTAGGGTGAGGGTTATGGTTAGGGTTAGGGTGTGGGTTAAGGTTAAGGTGATGTTTAGGGTGAGGGTTAGGGTGAGAGTTAGGGTGAGGTTTAAGGTTTGTGATAGGATTAGGGTTAATGTGAGGGTGAGGTTTAGGGTTAGAGTTAGGGTTATGGGGAGGGTGAAATTGAAGGTCAGGTTTAGAGTTAGTGTTAGTGTTAGGGTTAGCATGAGGGTTAGGTTGAGGTTTAGGGTTAGGGTTAGGGTTACGGTTAGGATGAGCATTAGGCTGAGGGTTAGGGTTAGTGTTAGTGTGAGGGTTAGGGTTAGGTTATGGTTAGGGTTAGGGTTCGGTTAGTGTGAAGGTTAGTTTTAGGTTTAGGGTTAGGATAAGGTTTAGGGTGAGGGTTAGGGTTAGGGTTAGTGTGAGGGTTAGGTTTAGGGTTAGGGTTAGGGTGTGGACTATGGTGAGGGTGAGGGTTAGGGTGAGGTTTAGGGTTAGGGTCAGGGGTAGGTTGAGTGTTAGGATGAGGGTAAGGACTAGGGTTAGGCTGAGGGTGAGAGTGAGGTTGAGGATCAGGGTTAGGGTTAGAGTGAGAATTAGAGTGAGGGTGAGGGGGAGGGGGAATGTTTGGTTTAGGGTTAGATTTAGTTTTAGAGTGAGGGTTAGGATTAGGGTAGCACTAGCTTTAGGCTGAGGGTGAGGGTGAGCTTGAGGTTGAGGTTGAGGTTTAGGGTTAGAGTGAGGGTTAGGTTTAGGGGTAGGTTTAGGGTGATAGTTAGGGTTAGGGTTAGGGTTAGGATGAGCGTGAGGCTTAGGGTAAGGTTTAGGGGTAGTGTGAGGTTTAGTGTGAGGGTTAGGTTTAGGGTTAGGGTTAGGGTGTGGGCTAGGGTGAGGGTGAGGTTTAGGGTGAGAGTGAGGTTGAGGGTTTAGTTTAGGTAAGGCTTAAGGTAAGGTTAGGTTGAGGATTAGGTGAGGTTGAGGGTTAAGGTGAGGTTTAGGATTAGGGTGGATGTTAGGGTTACTTTGAGGTTTAGGGTTACGCTTAGGGTGAGGTTGAGGGTAAGTTTTTCGGTGAGGGTTATGGTGAGCTTGAGGGTTAGTATTAGAGTTAGGGTTAGTATTAGAGTTAAGGTTAGGATTAGGGTAAGGGTGAGAGTTAGTGATAGGGTGAGGGTTAGGGATGGGGTGAGAGTTAGGGTTAGGTTTAGGGTTGGGGTGAGGGTGAGGGTGAGGGTGAGGGTTAGGGTTATGGTTAGGGGTAGGGTGAGGTTTAGGCTGAGGATGAGGGTGAGGGTGAGGGTGAGGTTGAGGGTTAGAGTTAGGGTTATGGTGAGGTTGAGTGTGAGGGTTAGGGTGAGGGTGAGAGTGAGGTCAGTTTAGGATTACTGTTAGAGTTAGGGTGAGGCTGACGGTGAGAGGGAAAGTGAGGGTGAAAGTTAGGGTTAGGGCTAGGGTGAGGGTTAGGCTTAGTGTGAGGGTTAGTGTGATGGTGAGGGTCAGCGTGAGGGTGAGGGTTAGAATGAGGGTGAGGGTGTGCTTGAGGTTTAGGGTGAGGATTAGGCTTAGGGTGAGTTTAAGGGTTAGAGTTAGGGTTAGAGTTATTGTTAGGGTTAGTGTTAGGGTTAGGATGAGGGTGAGGGTTATTGTTAGGGTTAGGGTTAGGTGTAGGGTGAGGGTGGGGTTAAGGGTTAGGGTTAGGATTAGGGTTAATGTTAGGGTAAGGCTGAGGGGGAAGAGGAGGTTGAGGTTGAGGGTTATGGTTAAGGTTAGGGTTAGGGTGAGGGCTTGGGTGAGGGTGAGGGTTAGGCTGAGGTTAGGTTCAGGGTGAGGGTTATTGTTAGGGTTAGGGTGAGGGTTAAGGTTTGGGTGAGGTTTAGGGTTAGGGTGATGTTTAGGGTGAGGGTTAGGTTTAGGTTGAGGGTGAGGTTTAGGATTAGGAATAGGATTAGGGTTATGGGTAAACTGAGGGTGAGGGTCAGGGTGACGGTGAAGGCATGGGTCAGGTTAAGGTTTAGGTTTAGAGTGAGGGTTATGGTTAGTGTGAGGGTTATGTTTATGGTTAGGGTGAGGTTAAGGTTTAGGTTGAGGCTAAGGTTAAGGTGAGGGTTAGGGTCATTGTGAGGGTTTGGATTAGGTTTGTGTTAGGGTTAGGGTGAGGGTTAGGTTTTGGGTGATGTTTAGAGTGAGGGTGAGGGTTAGGGTGAGGATTAGGGTTAGGGTGAGGGTTAGTGTTAGGGGTAGGGTTAGGGATAGGTTGAGGGTTAGGGTTAGCATTAGGGTTAGGGTGAGGAGTAGGGAGAGGGGTAGGGTTAGGTTTAGGGTGAGGTTTAGGGTGAGTGTGAAGGTTAGGTTGAGGGTGAGGGTGAGGGTTAGGGTTAGGGTGTGGATTAGATTTAGGGTGAGTTTGAGGGTGAGGGTTAGGTTTAGGATTAGGGTGAGGGTTAGGGTTAAGTTGAGGATTAGGGATATTGTTAGGGGTAGGTTAAGGCTGAGGGTGAGTGTTAGGGTTAGGTTTAGGGTTAGATTTAGGGTGAGGGTGAGCAGTAGGATTAGGTTAGGATTAGGGTTAGGCTGAGGGTGATGGGGAGGGTGAGGGTTAGGGTTAGGGTGAGGTTTAGGTTAGTGTTAGGGTTAGGGTTAGGGTGAGGGTTAAGATTAGGGTAAGGGTTAGGATGAGGGTTATGCTGAGGGTTAGGGTTAGGGTTAGGGTGAGATTTAGGGCTACGTTTAGGGTTAGGATAAGGTTTAGCCTGCGGGTTAGTGTTAGGGTTAGTGTGAGGGTTAGGAGTAGGGTTAGGGTGAGGGTAAAGTTTAGGGTGACGGTTAGGGTAAGTGTGAGGGTTAGGGTTAGGGTGACGGTTAGGGTGAAGGTTAGGTTTAGGGTTAGGCTTAGGGTGAAGGTTAGGGTGTGTGTAGGTTTTAGGGTGATGGTTAGGGTGAGGGTGAGGGTTAGGGTTATCATTAAGGTTATGGTGAGGGTGAGGGTTAATGTGAGGATTTGGGTTAAGGTTTAAGACAGGGTGCGGACTAGGTTTAGGGTTAGGTTTAGTGTGAGTGTTAGGCGGAAGGGTAGCCTTAGGGTTAGGGTGAGGGTTAGGTTTAGTGTGAGGGTTAGGGTTAGGGTTAGTGTGACGATAAGGGTTAGGGTGAGGGTTAGGGTGAGTGTGAGGTTTAGGGTTAGCATTAGGTGTAGCCTTAGGGTTAGGATGAGTGTTAGGGTTAGGTTTAGGTTTAGGGTGAAGGTGAGGGTGAAGGTTAGTGTTAGGGTGAGGCTTAGGGTTAGGGTTAGGGTGAGGGTGAGGGTTAGGGTGAGGGTAAGTGTCAGGGTGAGGGTTAGGTTGAGTCTGAGGTTTAGGGTTAGCATTAGGGTGAGGGTGAGTGTTAGGGTGAGTGTGAAGTTTAGGGTTAGCATTAGGTGTAGCCTTAGGGTTAGGATGAGTGTTAGGGTTAGGTTTAGGGTTAGGGTGAAGGTGAGGGTGAAGGTTAGTGTTAGGGTGAGGTTTAGGGTTAGGGTTAAGGTGAGGGTAAGTGTCAGGGTGAGGGTTAGGTTGAGTCTGAGGTTTAGGTTTAGCATTAGGGTGAGGGTGAAGGTGAGGGTTAGGGTGAAGTTTTGGGTTAAGGTTAAGGATAGGGTGAGGATAAGTGTTAGGGTTAGGTTGAGGGTTAGGGTTAGGGTGAGGGGTGACATTAGAATTTGTGTGAGGGTTAGGTTTAGTGCGAGGGTTAGGGTTAGGGTTAGGGTGATGGTAAGAGTTAGTGTTACGGTTAGGGTGAGTGTGAGGTAGGGTGAAGGTTAGGGTTAGGGTGAGGTTTAGGGATAGGTTTAGGGTTAGGGTGAGGATTAGGGTTATGTTTAGGATTAGAGCAAGGGTGTGGGTAAGGCTTAGGGTGAGGGTTAGGGTGAGGTTGAGGGTAAAGGGTTAGGTTCAGTATTAGGGTTAGGGTTAGTGTGAGGGTTAGTGATAGGGTTAGGGTTATTGTGAGGTTTAGAGTTAGGGTTAAGGTGAGGGTCAGTCTGAGAGGTAGGGATACGGTTAGGGTGAGGGTTAGGCTTAGTGTGAGGATTAGGGTTAGGGTGAGCGTTAGGGTTAGGTATAGGGTTAGGGTGAGTGTGAGTGTGAGGGGGAGGGTTAGGTTGAGGGTTAGGGTTAGGGTGAGGATGAGGGTGAGGGTTAGGCTTAGGGTTAGTGTGAGGGTTAGGGTTACGGTGACGGTTATGGTTAGGGTGAGGGATAGGGTTAAGTTTAGGGTGATGTTTAGTGTGAGGGTGAGGGTTAGGGTGAGGGTGAGTGTTCGGGTGAGAGTTAGGGTTAGGGTAAGCTTTAGGAAATGGGTTAGGATGAGGGTAAGTTTTAGGGTGAGTGTGAGCGTGAGGGTGATTTTTAGGGTTAGCGAGAGGTTTAGGGTTAGGGTTAGGTTTAGGTTTAGTGTGAGTGTTCAGGTTAGGATGAGGGTTCGGTTTAGGTTTAGGGTTAGTATAAAGAATAGGGTGAGGGTTAGGGTTACAGTTAGTGTGATTGTTAGGTTTAGGGTTAGGGTTTGGGTTAGGTTGAGGGTAAAGTTTAGGGTTAGGTTTAGGGTGAGGCTGAGGGCTAGGATTAGGGTGAGGGTTAGGTTGAGGGTTAGGATTAGGGTTATGGTTAGGGTAAGGCTGAGGGGGAAGTTTGAGGGTGAGGGTTAGGGTTAAAGTTAGGGATAGGGTGAGGATTTGGGTTACAGTTAGATTTAGGGTTAGGGTTAGGCTGAAGGGTAGGGTTAGTGTTAGGGTTGAGTGTTAGGTTTAGTGTGAGGTTTAGGTTTAGGGTTAGTGTGAGGGTTAGGTTTAGTGTGTTGGTTAGGGTTAGGGTTAGGCTGAGGGTAAGGGTTACGGTGAGGGTGAGGTTTAGGGTTAGCATTAGGTTTAAGATTAGGGTTAGGATGAGGGTTAGGGTTAGGGAGAGGGTGAGGGTGAGAGTTAGGGTTAGGATGAGGGTTCGGGTTAGTGTGAGGGTTAGGATTAGGTTTAGGGTGAGGGTTAGGGTTAGGGTAAGGGTTAGGGTGAGGGTTAGAGTGAGGTTTAGGGTTAGGGTTAGGGTATTATTTATTGTGAGAGTGAGTGTTAGGGTGAGGGTGGGTGTTCGGGTGAGGGTGAGGGTTCTGGTGACGGTGAGGATTAGCGTGTGGTTGAGGGATAGGGTTAGGTGAGAGTCAGGGTGATGTGTAGGGATAGAGTTAGGGTGAGGGTTAGGGTTAGTGTGAAGGTTAGGGTTAGGGTTAGGGTTAGTGTGAGGATAAGAGTTAGGTTGTGGGTTAGTGTGAGGGTGAGAGTTAGGGTTAGCGTTAGGGTTAGGGTGAGGTTTAGGATGATGTTTAGGGTTAGGGTGAGGGTTAGGATTAGGTTTAGTGTGAGGGTTAGGGATAGGGTGATGTTTAGGGTGAGATTGAGGATGAATGTGAGGCAGAGAGTGAGGGTGAGGGTTAGGGTGCGGGTTCAGGTGAGGGTGAGGGTCAGGGTGAGGGTTAGGTTTAGGTTTAGGGTGAGGGTGAGGATTAGGGTTAGGATTAGGGTTATGGTTGCTGAGGGTGATAATGAAATTGAGGGTGAGGGTTAGGTCTAGGGTTAGGGTGAGGTTTCAGGTTAGTGTGAGGGTTAGTGTGATGGTGAGCGTCAGGGTGAGGGTGAGTGTTAGAATGAGGGTGAGTGTGAGGGTGAGGGTTAGGGTTAGGATTAGGTTAGTGTGATTTTTAGGGTAAGGGTTAGGGTTATTGTTAGGTTTAGGGTTAGGGTTAGGTGAGCGTGAGGGTGAGTGTTAGCATTTAGGTTAGGGTTAGGGTTAGGGTGAAAGTGTAGTTGACGGTTAGGATTAGGACTACGGTTAGGGTTAGGTTAAGGCTGAAGGGGAAGGGGCGGTTGAGGGTGAGGTTTAGGGTTAGGGTTAGGGTGAGGGTTACGGTTAGGTTTAGTGTTAGTATAAGGGTTAGCCTGAGGGTAAGGGTTAGGGTTAGTGTGAGTGTTAGGTTTAGGGTTAGGGTTTGGGTTAGGTTGAGAGTAATGGTTAAGGTGAAGGTTAGGGAGAGGGTGAGGTTTATTGTTATGGTGAGCGTTTAGGTGAGGGTTAGGGTTAGGATTATGGTTAGGTTTAGCGTGAGGGTTAGAGTGAAGGTTAGGTTTAGGTTTAGGGTAAGGGTGAGGTTTAGGGAGAGGGTGAGGTTTAGGGTGAGGGTGAGGCTTAGTTTTAGGATGAGGTTTAGGGTTAGGTTGAGGGTTCGGGTTAGGTTTAGGGTGAGGGTTATGGTCAGGGTAATTGTTAGGGTGAGGGTTAGGGTTATGGTTAGGTTTAGTGTGAGGGTCAGGGTGAGGGTTAAAGGGAGGTTGAAGGTTAGTGTTAGCATTAGGTTTAGGATGAGGGTGAGGGTTAGGGTGAGGGTTAGGGTTAAGGTTAGGGCTAGGGTGAGGATTAGGGTTAGGTATAGAGAGAGGGTTAGGCTGAGGATTAGGGTTAGGTTTAGGGTGAGGGTTAGGTTTAGTGTGAGGATTAGGGTTAGATTTAGGGTGAGGATAAGTGTTTGGGTGAGGGTTAGGGAGAGGGTTAGGGTGAGTTTTAGGGTTAGGGTTTGGGTTAGGTTAATTGTTAGGTTTAGGGTTAGGGTTAGGGTGAGGGTGATGGTGAGGGTTAGCGTTAGGGTTAGGATTAGGGTGAGGGTGGGATTGAAGGTTAGGGTTAGGATTAGGGTTAGGGTTAGCGTAATGCTGAGGGGGAAGGGGAGGTTGAGGGTGAGGGTAAGGGTCTGGTTTAGGGTTAGGGTGAGAGCTAGGTTGAGGGTCAGGTTTAGGGTGAGGGTGAGAGTGAGGGTTTCGTTTAGGTAAGTGTTAGGGTTAGGGTGAGGATTAGGGGGAGGGTGAAGGTCAAGCTGAGGTTAGGTTTAGGGTGAGGGTTTGGGTTAGGGTTAGGGTGAGGGTTAGGGTTAGCGTGATGGTTTGTGTCAGGGTGAAGTTTAGGGTAAAGGTGAGAGCTAGGGAGAGGGTGAGGGTGAGGGTGAGCTTTAGGGTTAGGGTTAGGTTTAGCGTGAGTGTGAGGGTGAGAGTTAGGATTAGGAATAGGGTTAGGGTTAGGGTTAGGCAGAGGGGGAGCGTCAGGGTGAGGGTGAAGGTTAAGTTAAGTGTTAGGGTTAGGGTTAGGGTGAGGGTAAGTTTTAGGGTGAGTTTAAGGGTGAGAGTTAGGGTTAGTGTCAGGGTTAGGGTGAGGGTTAGGGTTTGGGTGATATTTAGGGTGAGGGTGAGGGTTAGGGTGAGGATGAGGGTTCGGTTGAGAGTGAGGGTTCGCGTGAGGTGTCGGGTTAGGTTGTGGGTGAGGATTAGGGTTAGGCTGAAGGTTAGCATTGGGTTTAGGGTTAGTGTGACGGTGAGGGTGAGGGGTAGGGTAAGGGTTAGGTTGAGGGTTAGGGTTAGGGTTAGGATGATGTTTAGGAGGAGGGGTAATTTTAGGTTTAGGTTGAAGTTTAGGTTGAGTGTGAGGGTTAGTGTTAGGGGTAGGTTTAGGTTGAGGGTTAGGGTTAGGGTTAGCATTAGGGTGAAGTTGAGGGTTAGGGTGAGAGTTTTGGTTAGGGTGAGTTTGAGGGTGAGGGTTAGGTTTAGGATTAGGATTAAGGTTAGGGTTAGGGTGAATGTTAGGATGAGGGTGAGGGTTAGTGTGTGGGTGAGGGTTAGGTTTAGGGTGAGGATTAGTTTTAGGCTTAGGGTTAAGGTTATGGTGAGGGTAAGGGTTAGGGTGATGTTTAGTGTGAGGATGAGGGTTAGGGTTATTGTTAGGGTTAGGGTGAGGTTTAGGGATAGGGTTAGTGTTAGGGTAAGGGTGAGGTTTAGGGTCAGGTTTAGGGTGAGGGTGAGGGTTAGGGATAGTTTTAGGTTAGGGTGAGGCTGAGGCTGAGTGTTAGGTTTAGGTTTAGGTTTACAGTTAGTGAAAGGGTTAGTTTGAGGGTTAGGATTAGGGTTAGGGTTAGGGTTAGATTGAGGGTTAGGCTGAGGGTTAGGGTTAGGGTAAAGGTTAGGTTTCGGTTTAAGGTTAGGGTGAGGGTTAGGGTGTGGGTAAGTGTTAGAGTGAGGGTTAGGGTGAGGGAGAGGAATAGGGGGAGGGGGAGGGTTAGTGTTAGCATTAGGGTTAGGGTGAGGGTAAGGGTTAGGATTAATGTTAGGGATAGGGTGAGGATTAGGGTTAGGGTTAGGCAGAGGGTGAGAATTAGGGTGAGGAGCAGGGTTAGGTTTAGGGTGAGGGTTAGGTTTAGTGTGAGGATTAGGGTTAGGGTTAGGGTGAGGTTTAGGTTTAGTGTGAGGGTTAGGGTTAGGGTTAGGGTGAGGGTAAGGGTTAGGGTGAGGTTTAGGGTGAGGGTGATGTTTAGGGTTAGCATTAGTTTTAGATTTAAGGTTAGGATGAGGGTTACGGTTAGGGTGAGGCTGAGGCTTAGGTTTAGGGTCAGGTTTAGGGTTAGGGTGAGAGTTAGGGTCAGGTTAAGTGTTAGGGTGATGGTTAGGGTTATGGTAAGGTTTAGTGTGAGGGTCAGTGTGAGGGTTAGGGTTAGGTTGAGGGTTAAGCTTAGGGTGAGGTTTAGGGTTAGGTTTAGGGTTAGGTTTACAGTGAGGGTGATGGTGAGGGTTAAGTTTAGGGTTAGGGTTAGGGTGAGGGTTAGGGTTAGTGTGAGTGTTAGTGTGATGGTGAGGGTCAGGGTTAAAGTGAGGGTTAGAATGAAGCTGAAGATGAGGGTGAATGTTATGGTTAGGATTAGGGTTAGGGTGAGTTTTAAGGTAAGGGTTAGGGTTAGGGTTATTGTTAGGTTCAGGGTTAGGGTTAGGGTGAGAGTGAGGGTGAGGTTTTGCATTCGGATTAGGTTTAGGGTTAGAGTGAGGGTGGGGTTGAGGGTTAGGGTTAGGATTAGGGTTAGGGTTTGGGTAAGGCTGAGGGGGAAGATGAGGTTGAGTGTGAGGGTTAGGATTAGGTTTAGGGTTAGGGTGAGGGCTAGGGTCAGTGTGAGGGTTTGGGTGAGGGTGAGGATTTGGTTTAGGTTTAGGTTTAGGGTGAGGGTGATGGTGAGGGATAGGTTTAGGGTTAGGGTTAGGGTGAGGGTTAGGGTTCGTGTGAGGGTTAGTTTGATGGTGAGGGTCAGGGTGAGGGTGAGGATTTGAATGAGGCCTAAGGTGAGGGTGAGGGTTAGGGTTAGGATTAGGGTTAGGGTGAGTTTTAGGTTTAGGCTTAGGGTTAGGGTTATTGTTAGGGTTAGGGTTAGGGTTAGGGTGAGATTGAGGGTTAGGTTTAGCATTAGGGTTAGGTTTAGTTTTAGGGTGATGGTGAGGTTGAGGGTTAGGGTTAGGAATAGGGTTAGGGTTAGGGTAAGACTTAGGGGGAAGGGGAGGTTGAGGGTGAGTGTTAGGGTTAGGGTGAGGACTAGGGTGAGTGTGAGGGTTTGGGTGAGAGTGAGGGTGAGGGTTTCGGTTATGTAAGTGTTAGGGTGAGGGTGACGATTAAGCTGAGGTTAGGTTTAGCATGATCGTTAGGGTTAGGGTGAGGGTGAGGGTTAGTTTTAGGGTGATTGTTAGGGTGAGGGTAAAGGTTGGGACTTAGGATTAGGAATAGGGTTAGTGTTAGGGTTAGGTTGAGGTGAGGGTCAGGGTGAGGGTGAAGGATAGGGTTAGGATTATGGTTAGAGTGAGGGTTAAGGTTAGTGTGAGGATTATGGTTATGGTTATGGTTAGGGTTATGGTGAGGGTAAGGGTTATGGTGAGGGTGAGGGTTAGGGTGAAAGTTAGGGTTAGGGTTAGGGTTAGGGGAGGGTTCGGGTTAGGGTGATGTTTAGGGTGAGGGTGAGGTTTAGTGTGAGGATGAGAATTTGGGTGTGGCTGTGGGTTCAGGTGAGGTTTCGGGTTAGGGTGTGGGTGAGGATTAGGGTTAGGGTGAGGGTTATCATTAGGTTTAGGCTTAGTGTGAGGGTGAGGGTGAGGGGTAGTTTTAGGGTTCAGTTGAGGGTTAGTGTTACGGTAACGGTTAGGGTGAGGGTCAGGGAGAGGGGTAGGTTTAGGGTTAGTGTGAGGTTTAGGGTGAGTGTGAGGGTTAGGGGTAGGGTTAGGGTTAGGGTTAGGATGAGGGTTAGGCTGCGGGTTAGGGTTAGGGTTAGTGTGAGTGTTAGGTTGAGGTTTAGGGTTAGCATTAAGGTTAGGGTGAGGGTGAGGTTTAGGGTGACGGTTTGGGTTAAGTTTAAGGATAGGGTGAGGATTAGGTTTAGGGTTAGGTTTAGGGTGAGTGTTAGGCGGAAGGGTAGGCTTAGGGTTAGGGTGAGGTGAGGTTTAGTGTGAGGGATAGGGTTGAGTTTAGGGTGATGGCAAGGGTTAGGGTGACGGATAGGGTGAGGGTGAGT
The DNA here is from genome assembly GCF_024711535.1 of Dipodomys merriami. Lineage (NCBI taxonomy): Eukaryota > Metazoa > Chordata > Mammalia > Rodentia > Heteromyidae > Dipodomys > Dipodomys merriami. Next base: position 2,465,952 of record NW_027206102.1, read on the forward strand.
TTTAGGGTTAGCATTTGGTTTAGGATGAGAGTTAGGGTAAGGCTTAGTGTTAGGGTGAGGGTGAGGGTGAAGGTTAATGTTAGGATGAGGGTTATGGTTAGTGTTAGGGTGAGGGTGAGGGTGAGGTTTAGGGTTAGGGTTAGTGTGAGGGTGAGAGTTAGGATTAGGAATAGTGTTAGGGTTTGGGTTAGGCTGAGGCTGAGGGTCAGGGTGAGGGAAAATAGGGTTAGGTGTGGGTGAGGGTAAGGGTGAGGGTTAGGGTTAGAGTCAGGTTTAAGGTGAGGGTTAGGGTTTAGGAGATGTTTAGGGTGAGGGTGAGGGTGAGGATGAGGTTTCGGGTGAGGGTTTGGGATCGGGTTCAGGTTCGGGTTAGGGTGTGGCTGAGGATTACGGTTAGGGTGAGGGTTAGCATTAGGTTTAGGGTTAGTGTGACAGTGAGGGTGAGGGGTAGGGTTAGGGTTTGGTTGAGGGTTAGGGTTAGGGTTAGGGTTTGGATAATTTTTAGGGAGAGGGATAATGTTAGGTTTAGTGTGAGGTTTAGGGTGTGTGTGAGGGTTAGGGTTTGGTTGAGGGTTAGAGTTAGGGTGAGGGTGAGGGTTAGGGTTAGAGTTAGGTTTAGGGTGAGTTTGAGGGTGAGGGTTAGGTTTAGGATTAGGATTAGGGTTAGTTTCAGCGTGAGTTTTAGGGTGAGAGTGAGGTTTCGGTTGAGACTGAGGGTTAGTGTATGGGTGATGGTTAGGGTTAGGGTCAGGATTAGGTTTAGTCTTAGGATCAAGGTTATGGTGAGGCTAAGGGTTAGGGTGAAGTTTAGTGTGAGGATGAGGGTTAGGGTTAGTGTTAGGGTTAGGGTGACGTTTAGGGTGAGGGTTATATTTAGGGTTAGGGTTAGGGTGAGCGTGAGGGTGAGGTATAGGGTGAGGTTTAGGGTTAGGGTGAGGGTTAGGGAAAGTGTTAGTTTAGGGTGAGGGTGAGCGGGAGTGTTAGATTTAGGTTTAGAGTTACGGTGAGGGTGAGGTTGAGGGTTAGGCTTAGGGTTAGGCTGAGGGTTAGGCTGAGGGTTAGGTTTAGGGTTAGGGTTAGGGTGAGGGTGAGGGTGTGGGTAAGTGTTAGGGTGAGAGTTAGGGTGAGGGTTAGGGTGAGGGTGAGGGTTAGGGTAAGAGTGAGCGTTAGGGTGAAGTTTAAGTTTAGGGTTAGGTTTAGGGTGAGTGTGAGGGTGTGGGTCAGTGTTAGGGTGAGAGTTAGGATGAGGGTGAGGTTTAGCTTGAGGGTGAGGGTTAGGGTTAGGGTGAGGGTGGGTGTTAGGTGGAGGGTTAAGGTGAAGGTGAGGGTTAGAGTTAGCATTAGAGTTATGGTGAGGGTGAGGGTTAGGGTTCGGGTTCGGGTTAGGGTGAGGTTTAGGGTTAGGTTTAGGGTTAGTATAATGGTTAGGGTGCACGTTAGGGTTAGGGTTAGTGTGAGTGTTAGGTTTAGGGTTAGGGTTTGGGTTAGGTGGAGTGTAAAGGTTAGGGTGAAGGTTAGGGTGAGGGTGAGTGTTAGGGTTAGGGTGAGGGTGAGCGTGAGGGTTGGGGTTAGGGTTGGAGTGAGGGTGAGGGTGAGGTTTAGGTTAAAGTTTAGGATTATGGTTAAGGTGAGGGTTAGGGTGTGGGTAAGTGTTAGGGTGAGGGTTAGGATGATGGTAAGGTTTAGGGTGAGTGTTAGGGTGAGGGTGAGGGTTAGGGTGAGTGTAATGGTAAGGGTTAGGCTGAGTGTTAGGGTGAGGGTGAGGGTTAGGGTGAGGGTTAGGGTGAGTGTTAGGGTTAGGGTTAGGGTTAGGGTGTGGGTGAGGTATAGGGTGAGGGTTAGGTTTAGGGTGAGGGTTAGGGATAGGCTTAGGGTTAGGGTGAGGATGAGGGTTAGCGTTAGGGTTAGGTTTAGGGTTAGGGTGAGGTTGAGGGTGAGGGTTATTAGGCTTAGGATTAGGGTTAGGCTGAGGGTGATGGGGAAGTTGAGGGTTAGAGTTAGGTTTAGGGTTAGGATGAGGGTTAGGTTTAGGGTTAGGGTCAGCATAAGGGTTAGGGTGAGGGTTAGTGTGAGGGAGAGGGTTAGGGTTAGGGTGACGGTAAGGGTTAAGGAGAGTGTTAGGGTGAGGGTGAGGGAGGATTTTAGTGTTAGGATTATGGTGAGAGTTAGGGTTAGGGCGAAGTTTAGGGTTAGGTTTAGGGTGATGTTTAGTGTCAGGGTGAGGGTTAGGATGAGGTTGAGTGTTCTGGTGAGAGTTAGGGTTAGGGTTAGGGTTAGGGATACGGTTAGTGTGAGGCTAATGGTTAGGGTGAGTGAAAGGGTTTGGGTTAGGCTCAGGGTAAGGGTGAGCATTAAGGTTAGGGTTAGGTTTATGGTTAGGATGAGGGTTAGGGTGAGCGGTAGGTTTAGGGTTAGGGTTAGTTTGCAGGTTAGGGTGAGGTTAGGAGTTAGGGTGATGTTAGGGTGAGGGTGAGGGTTATGGTTAGCATTAGAGTTAGGGTGAGGTTGAGGGTTAGGGTTAGGGTTAGGGATAGCGTAAGGATTAGCGTTATTGTGAGGGTTAGGTTTAGGGTTAGTTGAGGATAAAGTAAGGGTGAGGGTTAGGGTGAGGGTGAGGTGTTACATTAGCATTAGGGATAGGTTTAGCTTTAGGGTGAGGGTTAGATTTAGGGTGAGGGTTAGGTTTAGGTTGAGGTTGAGGGTTAGGTTTGGGGTGATGTTTAGTGTGAGGGTGAGGGTTAGGGTGAGGTTGAGTGTTCAGGTGAGAGTTAGAGTTAGGTTTAGAGTTAGGGATAGGGTTAGGGTGAGGGTATTGGTTAGGGTGAGTGTTAGGGTAAGGGTGAGTGTTAGGCATAGGGTGAGGGTTAGGGTGAGGGTTAATTTTATGGTTAGATTGAGGGTGAGCGTTAGGATTAGGGTTAGGATGAGGGTGAGGCTCAGGGTTAGGGTTAGGGTTAGTGTGAGGGTTAGGGTTAGGATTAGGTTTAAGGTAAGGGTTAGGGTTATATTTAGGTTTAGTATAAGGGTTAGGGTGAGGCTTAGGGTTAGAGTCAGTGTGATTGTTAGGTTTAGGGTTAGGGTTTGGGTTAGGTTGAGTTTAAATGTTAGGGTGAGATTTAGGGTGAGGGTGAGGGTAAGGGTTAGGGTGAGGGTTAGCGTGAGGGATAGGGTTAGGTTTATGGTTAGTGTTAGGTTGAGGGTTAGGGTGAGGGTTAGGTTTAGGTTTAGGTTTAGGGTAAGAGTTAGGTTGTGGATAATGGTTAGGGTGAGGGTTAGGGTGAGGTGAGCGTTAGGGTTAGGTTGACAGTAAGGGTTATGGTGAGGGTTATGGTGAGGGTGAGGGTTAGGTTTAGCATTAGGGTTAGGGTGAGGGTGAGGGTTAGGGTGAGGGTGAGGTTTAGGGTTAGGGTTAGTGTGAGAGTTAGGGTTAGGGTGATGTTTATTGTGAAGGTGAGGGTTAGGGTGAGGGTGAGTGTTAGTGTGAGGATGAGGGTTCGGGTAAGGCTGAGGCTTAGGGTGTGGTTGAGGGTTAGGGTTACGGTGAGAGTCAGAGTGAGGTGTTGGGATAGGGTTAGGGGTAGGGTTTGTGTGAGGGTGAGGGTTAGGGTGAGGGTTAGGGTGAGGCTGAGGTTTAGTGTTAGCCTTAGGGTTAGGGTGTTAGGGTTAGGGTGATGTTTAGGGTGAGGTTGAGGGTTAGTGTGAGGGTGAGGATGAGGCTAAGGGTTAGTGATAGGATTAGGGTTAGGGTTAGGGTTAGGCTGAGGATGAGGGTGAAATTGAGTGTGACGGTTAGGTTTAGGATTAGGATGAGGCTTCTGGTTAGTGTGAGGGTTAGTGTGATGCTGAGGATCAGGGTGAGAGTGAGTGTTAGAATGAGGGTGATGGTGAGGGTTAGGCTTGGGATTTGGGTTAGGGTGAATTTTAGGGTTAGGATTATGTTAGGGTTAGGGTTATTGCTAGGGTTAGGGTTAGGGTGAGGGTTAGCGTTAGGGTTAGGGTTAGGGTGAGGGTGGGGTTGAGGGTTAGGGTTAGGATTAGGGTGAGGGTTAGGGTAAGGCTGAGGAGGAAGGGGAGATTGAGGGTGAGGGTTAGGTTTAGGGTTAGGGTTAGTGTGAGTGTTAGGTTTAGGGTTAGGTTTTGGGTTAGGTTGAGGGTAAAGTTTAGGGTGAGGTTTAGGCTTAGGGTGAGGTTTAGGATTAGGGTGAGGGTTAGGGTGAAGTTTATGTTTAGTTTATGGTTAGGGTGAGGGTTAGGTTTATTGTGAGGTTTAGGCTTAAGGTTAGGGTGACGGTAAGGGTTAAGTTGAGGGTTAGGGTGAGGGTGAGGTTTAGTGTTAGCATTAGGTTTAGCTTGAGGATTAGGATGAGAGTTAGGGTTAGGTTTAGTGTTAGGGTGAGGGTGAGGGTGAAGCTTAGTGTTAGGATGAGGGTTAGGGTTAGGGTTAGGGTAAGGGTGAGGGTGAGGTTTAGCGTTAGGGTTAGTGTGAGGGTGAGAGTTAGGATTAGGAATAGTGTTAGGGTTAGGGTTAGGCTGAGGGTGAGGGTCAGGGTGAGGGAAAAGTTTAGGGTTAGGTTGAGGGTAAGGGTAAGTGTTAGGGTGAGGGTAAGTGTGAGGGTTATGGTTAGAGTCTGGGTTAAGGTGAAGTTTAGGGTTTGGGTGATGTTTAGGTTGAGGGTGAGGGTTAGGCTGAGGATGAGGTTTCGGGTTTGGGTTCGGGTTCGGGTTCGAGTTCGGGTTAGGGTGTGGCTGAGGATTAGGGTTAGGGTGAGGTTTAGCATTAGGTTTAGGGTTAGTGTGACGGTGAGGGTGAGGGGTAGGGTTAGGGTTTGGTTCATGGTTAGGGTTAGAGTTAGGGTTTGGATGATTGTTAGGGAGAAGGTTAATGTTATGTTTAGGGTGAGGTTTATGGTGAGTGTGAAGGTTAGGGTTAGGTTGAGGGTTAGGGTTAGGTTCAGCTTGAGAGTTAGGATTAGAGTTAGGGTTAGGGTGAGTTTGAGGGTGATGGTTAGGTTTAGGATTAGGATTAGGTTTAGGGTCAGGGTGAGTGTTAGGGTGAGAGTGAGGGTTCGGGTTAGAGTGAGGGTTAGTGTGTGGGTTAAGGTTAGGGTTAGGGTCAGGATTAAGTTTAGGCTTAGGGTCAAGGTTATGGTGAGGGTCAGGTTTAGGGTGAGGTTTAGTTTGAGGATGAGGGTTAGGGTTAGTGTTAGGGTTAGGGTAACTTTTAGGGAGAGGGTTATCGTTAGGGTTAGGGTAAGGGTGAGGGTTGGGTTTAGTGTGAGGTTTAGGGTTAGCATTAGGTTTAGAGTTAGGGTTAGGATGAGTGTTAGGGTTTGGTTTAGGGTGAGGGTTAGGATGAGGGTGAGTGTTAAGTTTATGCTTAGGGTGAGGGTTAATTTTAGGGTGACGGCTAGGGTGAGGGTGAGGATTAGGTTGAGGGTGAGGGGGAGGGTGAGGTTTTCATTTAGGTAAGGGTTATGGTTATGGTTAGGGTGAGGTTTAGTAATGAGGGTGTATGTTGGGGTTAAGTTTAGGATTAGGGTGAGGGTGAGGGTGAAGTTTAGTGTTAGGATGAGGGTTAGGGTTAGGGTTAGGGTGAGAGTGAGGGTGAAGGTGAGGGTTCGGGATAGGGTTAGGGTGTGGTTTAGGTTTACGGGGAGGGTTAGAGTTAGGGTGAGGTTTAGGGTTAGGCTTATGGTGACGGTTAGGGTTAGGCTGATGTTTAGTGTGAGGGTGAGGGTTAGGGTGAGGGTGAGTGTTCTGTTGAGAATTAGGGTTAGGGTTAGGGTTAGGGAATGGGTTAGTGTGAGGGAAAGTGTTAGGGTGAGGGTTTGGGTGAGGGTGAGGTTTAGAGTGAGGGTGAGGGTTAGGTTTAGGGTTAGGGTTATGATGAGGGTGAGGGTTAGGGTGAGCCCTAGTTATAGGGTTAGGTTTAGATTGCGGGTAAGGGTGAGGGTAAGGGTTAGGGTGAGGTTTAGGGTGAGGGTGAGTTTTAGGTTTAGGGTGAGGGTAAGGGTTAGGTTGAGGGTTAGGGTTAGGGTTAGGGATCGGCTGAGGTTTAGTGTTAGGGTGAGGGTTATGGTGAGGTTTAGGATTAGGGTTAGTGTGAGGATAAGGCTTAGGGTGAGGGTTAGGGTGAGGGTGAGGTTTAGGGTTAGGGTTAGGGTGAAGGTTAGGGTGTGGGTTAGTGTTAGGGTTAGGGTTAGGGTGACGGTAGAGGTTAAGTTTAAGTATAGGGTGAGGATTAAGTTTAGGGTTCGGTTTAGGGTGAGAGTTAGGCGGAAGGGTAGGCTTAGGGTAAGGGTTTGTGTTAGGTTTATTGTGAGGGTTAGGGTTAAGGTTAGGGTGATGGTAAGGGTTAGGGTGATGGATAGGGTGAGGGTGAGTTTTAGGGTTAGCATTAGGTTTAGCTTTAGGGTTAGGATGAGAGTTAGGGTTAGGCTTAGGGTTAGGGTGAGGGTGAGGGTGAAGGTTAGTGTTAGGATGAGGGTTAGGGTTAGGGTTAGGGTGAGGGTGAGGGTGAGGTTTAGGGATAGTGTTAGTGTGAGGTTGAGAGTTAGGATTAGGAATAATGTTAGGGTTAGGGTTAGGCTGAGGGTGAGGGAAAAGGTTAGGGTTAGGGGTAGGGTGAGGGTAAGTGTTGGGGTGAGGGTAAGGGTGAGGGTTAGGGTTAGAGTCAGGGTTAAGGTGAGGGTTAAGGTTTGGGTGATGTTTAGGGTGAGGGTGAGGGTTAGGTTTTGGATTAGGGTTAGAGTTTGGGTTAGGTTGAGGGTGAGGTTGACGGTGAGGGTTAGGATTAATGTGAGTGTTATGGTTAGGGTTAGTGTTATAGTTAGGGTGAGGGTTAGGTTTAGAGTTAGGATGAGGTTTAGGCTGAGGGTTAGCGTTAGGGTTCGGGTGAGGGTAATTGTTAGGGTGAGGGTTAGGCTTAGGGTTAGTATGAAGGTTAGAATGAGAGTTAGTGTTACCGTGAGGGTTAGGCTGTGGGTAAGGGTTAGAGTGAGGGTTTGGGTGATGGTGAGGGTTAGGGATAGCATTAGGGTTAAGGTTAGGTTTAGTGTGAGGGTTAGAGTTAGGTTTAGGGTTATGGTGAAGGTGAGGGTTATGGTAAGCATTAGGATCAGGGTTAGATTTAGGGTGAGATTTAGGGTTAGGGTTAGAATTATAGTGAAGTTGAGTGTGAGGGTTAGTGTGAACGTGAGTGTTAGGTTGAGGGTGAGGGTGAGGGTTAGGGTTTAGGTGAGGGTCAGGTTTAGGGTTAGGGTTAAGGTTAGGGTGAGGGTTAGAGTTAGGTTTAGGATTACGATGAGGATTAGGGTGAGGGTTAAGTTTAAGGTTAGGGTGAGGGTAAGGGTTAGGGTGAGGGTCAGGGTTAGGTTTTGTATTAGGTTTAGGGTTAGGGTGAGGGTTAGGGATAGGGTTAGGATTAGGGTGAGGGTTTTGTTAGGGTTAGGTTTTGACTTAGGGTGAGCTTTAGGGTTCGTGTTTGGATTAGGGTTAGGGTTAGGGTTAGGCTGAGGGTGAGGTTGAGGGTGAGGGTGAGGGTTAGGGTTAATATGAGTGTTAGAGTTAGCGTTAGCGTTAGGATGAGGGTTAGGCTGAGGGTTAGGGTTAGGGTTCGGGTAAGAGTAAGGGTTAGGCAGAAATGAACCTACAGACCTATAGCCATCTAATCTTCGATAAGGAAGCTAAAACAATAGAATGGACGAAAGACAGCCTCTTCAGTAAATGGTGCTGGCAAAATTGGTTAACTACATGTAGAAAACTAAAGCTAGATCCTTATATATCACCCTGCACCAGAATCAACTCCAAATGGATCAAAGACCTTGAACTCAAAGCAGACACTCTGAAAATATTACAGGATGGAATATGAGAAACCCTAGGTCTCCTTGGCTCAGGCCGAAATTTTCTGAATAGAGACCCGGATGCACAACAAATCAAAGAAAGGTTGGACAAATGGGATTGCATAAGGTTGCAGAGCTTCTGCAGGGCAAATGACATAGCTAGCAAGATCAATAGAAAGCCCACCGATTGGGAGAAGATCTTTACTAGCCATACAACGGACAAGGGTCTCATATCTAAAATATACTTGGAACTCAAAAAATTAAACCACCCAACAACAAATCCTCAAAGAAACAACTGCCCAATAAATAAGTGGGCGAAAGACTTAAAGAGAAGCTTCTCTGAAGAAGAAAGAAGGATGGCCAATAGACACATGAAGAAATGTTCAACATCCCTAGCCATAAAAGAAATGCAAATCAAAACAACATTGAGATATCACCTCACTCCAGTTAGAACAGCAAAAATCAAGAACTCTAACAACAACAGATGCTGGAGGGGATGTGGACAGAAAGGAACCTTACTTCATTGTTGGTGGGAATGTAAACTTGTTCAACCACTTTGGAAAGCAGTATGGAGGTTCCTCAAAAGACTTCACATAGATCTCCCCTATGATCCAGCAATCCCACTTTTGGGCATTTACCCAAATGTTTACAAACAAGACCACACTAAAGCTACCAGCACAACTATGTTTATTGCAGCATTATTTACCATAGCTAAGATATGGAACCAACCCAGATGCCCCTCAGTAGATGAATGGATCAAGAAAATGTGGTATATATACACAATGGAATTCTATGCCTCCATCAGAAAGAATGACATTTCCCCATTTGTTAGGAAATGGAAAGGTTTGGAAAAAATTATATTAAGTGAAGTAAGCCAGGCCCAAAGAAGTATAGGTCCCATGGTTTCCCTTATTTGCAATATCTAGTATAGGTATGATTCAAGCGGAAAAGGTCAGATAATGTGATGTTAGGAAAATGAACCCTTAAATATGTATTTTAATGTTTTCGTTCCTTTCATGCATGTGTTTCTAACGCATTTATAAGATTATTTCTTTGTTGCGTTGTATGTCCCTCCCCCACAGTGTAACCCCCGCTTTCACTATATTTGATGTCAGTATAACATGTGGAGGAGATGGGGACAAACAAGTCGTTTAAGGATTCAGGTTGACCTGTTGCAACAATGAGAAGTACAAAATGTCATGTCAAAACCAACTTTACAATGTCGGTGTGGGGGGGGGAGGGGGGGTATAATTGGGTGGGGGAGGGGGAAGGATGGGAAGGAAGGTGAAGGGTAAACAAAGGAGGAGGCTGCAATGCTTGGTAAGAAATGTATGCATTATCCTGCCCATGTAATTGTAGCCCCTCTGTACAGTATGTTCTCAAATAAAATAAAATAAAAAAGAAAACAAAAAAAAAGAGTAAGGGTTAGGGTGAGGTTTAGGGTGAGGGTGAGGGTTAAGTTTATGCTTAGGGTTAGGGTGAGGTTTATGGTTAGGGTGAGAGTGAGGGTTAGGGTTAGGGTTTGGGTGAGGGTTAGGGTTAGGTGAGGGTTAGGGATAGGGTTGGGGTTAGGGTGAGTGTGTGGGTTAGGGTTAGGTTTAGGTTTAGGGTTAGGCTGAGGGTGAGGGTTAGGTTTAGGGTTAGGGTTAGGGTTAGGGTTGAAGTTTTCTTTTAGGGTTAGGAAGAGGTTTTGGCTGAGGATTAGGGTTGTGGTTAGGGTGAGGTTTAGGGTTAGTGTGAGTGTTGGGATGAAGCTTAGTTTGAGGGTTAGGTTTAGGGTTAGGTTGAGGGTAAAGGTTAGGGTGAGGGTGAGGGTTAGGTTTAGGATTAGGGTTAGGGTTTGGGTTTGGATTAAGGATAGGGTTAAGGTTAGGGTGAGGGTTAGGGTGAGGGTTAGGGTTAGGTTTAGGGTGAAGATTAGGGTGAGAGTGACGTTTAAGGTGAGGGTTAGGGTTAGGGTGAGGATTAGGGTTAGGGTTCGGGTGAGGTTTAGGATTAGGATGATGTTTAGGGTGAGCGTGATGTTTTGGGTTAGGATGAGGGTGAGGGTGAGGGTGTAGGTGAGGGTTAGGTTTAGGGTGAGTGTTAGGGTGATGGTGACGGTGATTGTTAGGGTGAAGTTGAGGGTTAGGGATAGGGTTAGGGTTAGGGTTAGGGTTAGGGTTAGGGTGAGGGGTAGGGTGAGGGTAGGGTTAGGGTTAGGGTGAGGGTTAGGGTTAATGTGAGGATTAGATTTAGGTTTAGGGTTAGTGTGAGGATAAGGGTAAGGGTGAGGGTTAGGGTGAGAGTGAGGGTTAGGGTTAGCATTAGGGTTAGGGTGAGGTTTAGGGCGAAGGTTAAGTTGAGGTTTAGGGTTATTATGAGGGTGAGGGTTATAGTTAGGTTTAGGGTGAGGGTTTGGGTTAGTGTGAGGTTTAGGGTAAGGTTAGGGTGTGGGTGAGGGTTCGGGTGAGGGTGACTTTTAGGGTGTGGGTGACAGTTAGGTTTAGGGTTAGGTTTAGGGTGAGGGTCATATTTAGGGTGAGGGTTAGGGTGAGGTGAGGGTTAGGTTGAGGTTCAGGGTTAGGCTGAGCGTTAGGGTGAGGGTTAGGTTTAGGTTTTGGTTTGGGTGAGGGTTAAAGTGAGGTTTAGTGTTAGTGTTAGGGTTAGAGTTAAGGTGAGAGTTAGGGTGAGGGTTAGGGTTAGAGTGAGGTTTAGGGTGAGGGTGAGGGTTAGGGATAGCATTAGGGTTAAAGATAGGATTAGGGTGAATGTAAGGGTTAGGATGAGGGTGAGGGTTAGGTTTAGGATTAGGGTTAGTGTTAGGGTGAGGGTTAGTTATAGGGTTAGGATTAGGGTGAGGGTTTTGGTTAGAGTTAGGTTTAGATTTAGAGTGAGGGTTAGGGTTAGTGTTGGATTAGGGTTAGGGTTAGGGTTAAGGTGAGAGTTAGGTTTAGGTGAGGGTTAGGGATAGAATTGGGGTTAGGGTGAAGATTAGGGTTAGGTTTAGTGTTAGAGTTAGAGCGAGGGTGAGTGTGAGGTTTAGGGTTAGGTTTAGGTTTAGGGATAGGGTTAGGCTGAGGGTGAGGGTGAGGTTTAGGGTTAGGGTGAGGGTTAGGGTTAGGGTTAGGGTTGGGTTGAGTGTTAGGGTTAGGATTAGGAAGAGGGTTTGGCTGAGGGTTAGGTTTATGGTTAGGGTGAGGTTTAAGGTTAGTGTGAGGGTTAGGATGAGGTTTAAGCTGAGGGTTAGGGTTAGGGTTAGGATGAGGGTAAGGGTGAGCGTTAGGGTGAAGGTTAGGTTTAGGTTTAGGGTTAGGGTGAGGGTTAGGATGAGGTTTAGTTTTAGTGTAAGGGATAGGGTTAGCGTGAGGGTTAGGGTGAGGGTAAGGGTTAGAGTGAGGTTCAGGGAGAGGGTGAGTGTTAGGGATAGCATTAGGTTTAATTTTAGGTTTAGGGTGAGGCTTAAGGTTAAGGTTACTCTGATCGTGAGGGTTAGGTTTAGCATTAGGGTTAGGGTTAGGGTTAGCGTGAGGGTTAGGGTTAGGGTTTGGGTGAGGTTGAGGGTTAGGGTTAGGGTTAGGGTGAGAGTATGGGATAGGGTGAGGGTGAGGGTTAGGGTGACGGTGAGGGTAAGGGTTAGGGTGAGGGCTAGGGTTACGGTTAGGGTTAGGGTAAGGTTTAGGTTTTGGGTGAGGGTGAGGGTGAGGGTTAGGTTTAGGATTAGGCTTAGGTGTAGGGTTAGGTTTAGGGTGAGTGTGAGGCTGAGTTAGGTTTAGGGTGAGGTTTAGGGTAATGGTTAGGGTTAGGATGAGGGTGAGGGTGAGGTTTTGGGTGAGGGTGAGGGTTAGGGTTTTGGTCAGGTTTAGGATTAAGGTTAGGGTGAGAGTTATTTTTAAGGTTAGTGTTAGGATGAGGGTTAGGCTGAGGGTTAGGGTTAGGGTTAGTATAAGGGTGAGAGTTAGGATTCGGAATAGTGTTAGGGTTAGGGTTAGGCTGAGGGTGAGGGTCAGGGTGAGGGTAAAGTTTAGGGTTAGGGTTAGGGTGAGGGTAGGTGTTAGGGTGAGGGTAAGGGTGAGGGTTAGGGTTTGAGTCAGGGTTAAGGTGAAGGTAAGGGTTTGGGTGAGGTTTAGGGTGAGGGTGAGTATTAGGGTGAGGATGAGGTTTCGGGTGAGGTTAGGGTTAGTGTTTGGATTAGGGTTAGGGTTAGGGTTAAGGTGAGGGTTAAGGTTAGCTGAGGGTTAGGGATAGAATTGGGGTTAGGGTGAAGGTCAGGGTTAGGTTTAGTGTTAGAGTTAGAGCAAGGGTTAGTGTGAGGTTTAGGGTTAGAGTTAGGGTTAGGGTGAGGGTTAGGGTGAAGGTTAAGTTGAGGGTTAGGGTTATTATGAGGGTGAGGGTTAGAGTTAGATTTAGGGTGAGGGTTGGGGATATGGTGAGGTTTAGGTTAGAGTTAGGTTTAGGGTGAGGTTGAGTGTTAGGGAGAGGTTTAGGGTTAGGGTTATTGTTAGGGTTAGTTTGAGGGTTAGTGTTAGGGTGACTGTTACTGTTAGGGTGAGTGTAAGTGTTAGGGTTCGGGTTAGGGTTCGGGTTATTGTTAGGGTTAGGGTTAGGGTTACGGTTATGGTGAGGGTGAGAGTGAGGATTATGGTTAGGGTTAGGGTGACGTTTAGGTTAAAGCTTAGGGTTACAGTTAGGGAAGGGTTGAGAGTGAGGTTTAGGGTTAGATTTAGGGTAAGTGTTAGGGTTAGGTTTAGGGTGAGGGTTAGGATTAGTGTTAGGCTTAGGATTAGGCTTAGGCTGTGCATGAGGTTGTGGGTTAGGATTAGGGTTAGGGCGAGGGTTATGGTTAGGGTTATGGTGAGGTTTAGGATGGGGTTTAGGGTTAGCATTAGGGTTAAGGTTAGGGTTAGGTTGAGGGTTAGAGTGAGGGTTAGGGTTAGGGATAGGATTAGGGTTAGCATTATGGTTAGGGTGAGGGTGAGTGGGAGGGTTAGTGTTAGGGTTAGGATTAGCCTTAGGGTTAGGGTGAGGGTTACGTTTAGGGTTTGGGTTAAGGTGAGGGTGAGATTGAAGTTTAGGGTTAGGTTTAGGGTTAGGGTTAGGGTTAGGGTTAGGTTTAAGGTTAGGATTAAGGTTAGGTTCAGGTTTTCGGTGAGAGTTAGGGTTAGGGTTAGGGTTAGGCTTAGGCTTAGACTGAGGGTGAGGGTGGGGGTAAGGATTAGGGTTAGGGTTAGTGTTAGGTTTAGGTTAAGGTTTATTTTTAGTGTTATGGTTAGAGTTACGGTGAGGGTGAGGGTGCAGTTGAGGGTTTGGGTTAGGGTTAGGGTGAGGTTTAAGGTTAGGGTTAGGGTGAGGGTGAGGTTTAGGGTTAGATATAGCGTTAGGGGGAGGTTTAGGGTGAGGGTTAGGGTGACGTTTAGGGATAGGTTTAGGATGAGGGTAAGGTTTAGGGTTAGAATTAGGGTGAGCGTGAGGCTGAGTTTGAGGGTGATTGTGAGTGTTAAGATTACAGTGAGTTTTAGGTTTAGGGTTAGAGTGAGAGTTAGGGTTTGGTTTAAGTTTAGGGTTAGGGTGTTAGGGTTAGGTTGAGGTTTAGGGTTAGGGTTAGAGTTACATTGAGTGTGAACATGGGGGTTAGGGTTAGAGTTAGGGTTAGGTTGAGGGTGAGGTTTACGGTTAGATTTAGGGTTAGGGGGACAGTTAAGTCGAGGGTTAGGTTTAGGGTTAGTGTTAGGGTTAAGGTTAGGGTGAGGGTTAGGTTGAGGTTTAGGGTTATGGTTAGGTTTAAGGTTAGGATTAGGGTTAGGGTGAGGGTGAGTGTGAGGGTTAGAGTTAGGCTTAGGCTTAGGCTTAGGGTTAGGCTGAGGGTGATGGTGGGCGTCAAGATTAGGGTTAGAGTGATGGTTAGGATTAGGGTTAGAGTGAGGGCTAGAATGAGGGTGAGGTTTAGGGTAAGGCTTAGGCTTAGGCTTAGGGTTATGCTGAGATTGAGGTTGAGGGTGAGGGTTAGGGTTAGGGTCATGGTTAGGTTTACGGTTAGGGTGAGGGTGAGCATGAGGTTTAGGGTTAGGTTGAGGGTTAGGGTGAGGATGATGGTAAGGGTAAAGGTGAGGTTTATGCTGAGGGTGAGGTTTAAGATAAGGCTGAGGGTTAGGGTTAGGTTTAGGGTTAGGGTAAGGGTTAGGGTTAGGGTTAGGTGTGGGTTAGATTGAGGATTAGTGTCAGGGTTAGTGTGAGGTTTAGGGTGAGGATGAGGGTCAGGGTTAGGGTGAGGGTGAGGGTTAGGGTTAGTGTGAGTGTTAGTGTTAGGTTTAGGGTTAGTGTTAGGGTGAGTGTAAGTGGTAGGGTGAGGTTTAGGTTTAGGGTTAGGGTTAGGGTTAGGGTTAGGTTTAGGTTATTTTTAGGGTTAAGGTTAGCATTACAGTCACGGTTAGTTTGAGTGTGAGGGTTAGGTTTAGGGTTAGGGTGAGGTTTAGTGTTAGGGTTAGGGTTTGGGTGAGGTTTAGGATTAGGGTGAGGGTTAGGGTTAGTGTGAGTGTTAGTGTTAGGTTTAGGGTTAGTGTTAGGGTGAGTGTAAGTGGTAGGGTGAGGTTTAGGTTTAGGGTTAGGGTTAGGGTTAGGGTTAGGTTTAGGTTATTTTTAGGGTTAAGGTTAGCATTACAGTCACGGTTAGTTTGAGTGTGAGGGTTAGGATTAGGGTTAGGGTGAGGTTTAGTGTTAGGGTTAGGGTTAGCATTAGGGGTAGGTGAGGGTTACGTTTAGGGGTACAGTTAGGGTTAGGCTGAGGGTTAGGGTTAGGGTTAGGCGTAGTGTTAGGTTGATGGTAAGTGTTAGTGTGAGGGTTAGGGTTAGGGTTAGGTTTAGTTTTAGGGTTAGTTTTAGGGTGAGGGTGAGTGTGAGGGTTAGGGTTAGGGTTAGGCTGAGGTTTAGGGTGAGGGTTAGGGTTAGGGTTTGGGTTAGGGTGAGGGCGAGGCTGAGGATTAGGGTTAGGTTTAGGAATTAGGTTTAAAGTTAAGGTTAGGTTTAGGTTTAGGTTTAAGGTTAGGATTACAGTGAGGGTTAGGGTTAGGGTTAGGCTTAGGCTTAGGTTTAGGCTGAGGGTGAGGTTAAGGGTGGGGGTGCGGATTAGGTTTAGGGTTAGGGTTAGGGTTACGTTTATTGTTAGTGTTATGGTTAGGGTTAAGTTTGCGGTGAGGGTCAGGCTGAGGTTGAGGGTTATGTTTAGTGTTAGGGTCAGGGTTAGGGTAAGGGTTATAGTTATTGTTAGGGTTAGGGTTAGAGTTACTGTGAGGTTGAGGGTGAGGGTGTGGGTCTTGGTTAGGGTGAGGTTTAGGGTGAGGTTTAGGGATATAGGGAGGGATAGGATGAGGATTAGGGTTAGGGTGAGGTTTAGGGTGAGGGTGAGTGTGTGTGTTAGGGTTAGTTTTATGTTTAGGCTTAGGGTTAGGCTGAGGGTGAGGTTGAGGGTGAGGGTTAGTGTTAGGGTGAGGGTTAGGGTAAGGGTTAGGGGGAGAGTTAGGAAGAGGGTAAGGATTAGGATTAGGGTTGGGTATGCTAGGGAGAGGATGAGGTTTAGTGTTAGGGTTAGGTTGAGGGTAACGTTTAGGGTAAGGGTAAGAGTTAGGGTTCTGGTTTTGTTTAGGGGTAGGTTGTGGATTAGTGTAAGGGTCAGTGTGAGGGTGAGGGTTATGGTTAGGTTGAGTTTGAGGGTTCAGATTAGAGTTAGGGTGAGGTTGTGGTTTATGGTTAGTGTTAGGGTGAGGTTTAGGGTTAGAGTTAGGGTTAGGGTTAAGATTAGGTTTAGGGTAAGGGTTATGGTGAGTGTGAGAGTTAGGGTTAGGATTAGGGTTAGGCTTAGGGTTAGATTGAGGGTGAGGGTGAGGGTTAGGGTTAGGGTTAGGGTGAGGGTTAGGGTTAGGGTTAGGGTGACAGATAGGGTTCGGTTATGTTTAGGGTTAGGGTGAGGGTTAGTGTTAGGGTTATGGTGAGCGTGAGGTTTAGGGTTAGGGTGAGGGTTAGGGTTAGGTTTAGGGTTAGGGTGAGGGTAAGGATGAGGATTAGGGTTAGGGTTAGGGTTAGGGTGAGGGTTAGTGTGAGGGTGAGGGTTAGTGTTAGTGTCAGATTATGGTTTAGGGTTAGGGTTAGGGTTAGGGTGAGGGTAAGGTTGTGGGTTAGGGTTCAGTGAGGGTGAGGATAAGGGTTAGGGCTAAGGATAGTCTTAGGATTAGGGTTAGCTTGAGGGTGAGTGTCAGGATTAGGGTTAGGGTTCAGGTTAGGTTTATTGTTAGAATTAATGTTATTGTTAGGGTTAGGGTTAGAGTTATGGTAAGGGTGATGGTGAGGGTTAGGGTTAGGGTTAGTGTGAGGTTTAGGGTTCGGATTAGGATTAGGTTTAGTGTGAGGGTGAGGATTAGGGTAAGATTTATTTTTAGTTGGAGGGTTAGGTCGAGAATTAGGTTTAGAGTAAGTTTTAGGGTTAAGGTTAGGGTGAGGGTTAGGTTGAGGTTTAGGGTTAGGGTTAGGGTTAGGGTTAGGTTTATGGTGAGGGTTAGGGTTAGTGTTGGGGTGAGGGTTATGATGAGAGTTAGGTTTATGGTTGTGGTGAGGGTTAGGGTTAGGGTGAGGGTTAGGGATAGTGTTAGATTAAGGTTTAGGTTTAGGGTTAGGGTTGGGTGAGGGTAAGTTTGAGGGTTAGGGTTACAGTGAGGGTGAGGATTAGGGTTAGGGTGAAGTTTAGGGTTAGGATTAGGGTTAGCGTGTGGGTGAATGTTAGGATTAGGGTTAAGGTTAGGGTTAGGTTTATTGTTAGAATTAATTTTATTGTTAGAGTTAGGGTTAGAGTTATGGTGAGGGTGAGGGTGAGGGTGAGGGTTAGGGTTAGGGGTAGGGTGAGGTTTAGGGTTAGGGTTAGTATTACGGTTAGTGTGAGGGTGAGGATTAGGGTAAGATTTAGGGTTATTTGGAGGGTTAGGTCGAGAGTTAGGGTTAGGGTAAGTTTTAAGGTTAAGGTTAGGGTGAGGGTTAGGTTGTGGTTTAGGGTTATGGTAAGGGTTAGGGTTGGGATTATGGTGAGGGTGAGGGTTAGGGTGAGGGTGAGGGTGAGTGTGAGGGTTAGGGTGAGGGTTAGGATTGTGGTTGCGGTGAAGGTTAGGGTTAGGTGGAGTGTTAGGGTTAGGATTAGGGTTAGGGTGAGGTTTAGAGTTAGCATTAGGGTTAGGGATTGGGTTAGGTTTAGGTTTAGGGTTTGGATTACTGTTATTGTTAGGGTGAGGGTTAGATTTATGGTGAGGGTGAGGGTGAGTGTTAGGGTTAGGGTGAGGTTTAGGGTTAGATTTAGGTTTGGTTGGAGGATTAGTTCGAGGGTTAGGGTAGGGTATGTGTTAGGGTTAAGGTTCTGTTGAGGGTTAGGTTGAGGTTTAGGGTTATGGTTATGGTTAGGATTAGGGTTAAGTTGAGGGTGAGTGTGAGCATTAGGTGTAGGGTTAGGCTTAGGCTTAGGGTTCAGCTGAGGATGAGGCTGGGGGTGAGGATTAGGGTTAAGGTGATGGTTAGGGTTAGGGTTAGTGTGAGGGTTAGTGTTAGGGTTAGGGTTAGAATTAGGGTTAGGATTAGAATTAGGGTTAGGGTGATGGTTAGGGTGGGGGTGACGGTAATGGTAAAGGTGAGAGTTAGGCTGATGGTGAGGGTTACGTTAAGCGTGAGGGTTAGGGTTAGGGTTAGGGTGAGGGTGAGGGTTAGATTGAGGATTAATGTTAGAGTTAGTGTGAAGTTTAGCGTGAGAATGAGGGTTAGGGTTAGGGCGAGGTCTAGGGTGAGGGTGAGGTTTAGGGTTATTTTTAGGGTGATGTTTAGGGTTAGCGTGATGGTTAGGGTTAGTGTGAGGTTTAGTGTTAGGGTTAGGGTTATTGTTAGGGTGAGGATAAGTGTTAGGGTGAGTGTTATGTTTAGGGTGAGGGTTATGGTTAGGGTGAGGGTTAGGTTTAGGTTTAGGATTATTGTTAGCATTATGATTATGGTTACAGTTATGGTGAGGGTGAGGGTGAGGATTATGGTTAGGGCTAGGATGAGGTTTAGGGATAGGGTTAGGGTCGGGTTTGGGTCAGGGTGAGGTTTAGTGTTAGATTTAGGGTTAGGGTGGTGCTGAGGGTGAAGGTTAGGTTTAGGATTAAAATTAGGTTTAGGCTTAAGGTGAGTGTTAGTTTGAGGGTGAGGGTTAGAGTTAGGGTTAGGAGTAGGATTAGGGTTTTTGTTAGGGTGAGTGTGAGGGTTAGGGTTAGGGTTAGGTATAGGCTTAGTGTTAGGCTGAGGTTGAGAGTGACGGTTAAGGTTAGGGTGAGGTTTAGGTTTCGGGTTAGGGTTAGTGTTAGGCTTACGATTAGGCTGATGGTGAAGGTTGTGGGTTATGGTTAGTGTGAGGGTTAGGGTTATGGAGAGGGTTAGGATGAGGGCTAGGGTTAGGATTAGTGTTAGGTTGAGGGTGAGTGTGTGTGTGTTAGGTTTAGGTTTAGGGTTAGGCTTAGGGTTAGGCTGAGAGTGAGGTTGAGGGTGAGGGCTAGGGTGAGGGTGAGTTTTATTATTAGGGTTAGGGTGAGGTTTATCGTTAGAGTAAGGGTGAGAGTTAGGGTTCGGTTTAAGTTTAGGGTTAGGCTGAGTGTTAGTGTAAGGGTTATGGTGAGGGTGAGGGTTAGGTTTAGGTTGAGGGTTAGGGTTCGGATTAGGGTTAGGGTGAGGGTGAGGGTGAAGGTTAGGTTTAGTGTTAGGGTGAGCGTTAGGGGGAGGGTTAGGGTCAGGGTTAGGGTTAGTGTGAGGTTTAGGGTTAGGATTAGGGTTATGATGAGGGTGAGGGTGAAGTTTAGGGTTAGAGTTAGGGTTAGGGTGAGACTTAGGTTGTTGGTTAGGGTTAGGGTTAGTGTTAGATTTAGGGTTAGGTTGAGGGTGAGGTGTAAGCTTAGGGTTAGGATTAGTTTTAGGGTAAGGTTTAGGGTGATTGTGAACATTAGGTTTAGTGATAGGCTTAGGGTTAGGCTGAGAGTGAGGGTGAGGGTGAAGGTTAGGGTTAGGGTGAGGGCTAGGGTTAGGTTTAGGTTGAGAGTTAGTGTTAGGGTTTGGGTGAGGGTTAAGGATAGGTTTAGGGTGAGAGTAACGATGTGGATTAGGGTTATGATTAGGGTTAGGGTGAGGTCTAGGGTGAGGGTGAGGGTTAGGGTTAGTGTTACATTAAGGTTTAAGTTTTGGGTTAGGGTTAGGGTGAGGGTTAGGTTGAGGCTTAGGGTTACAGTGAGGGTGAGGATTAGGTTTAGGGTGAGGGTTAGTGTTAGGATTAGAGTTAGCATGAGGGTGAGTGTTAGGATTAAGGTTAGGGTTATGGTTAGGTTTAGGGTTAGGATTAATGTTATTGTTAGGGTTGGGGTTAGAGTTATGATGAGGGTGAGGGTGAGGTGAGGATTCGGGTTAGAGTTAGAGTTAGGGTGAGGTTTAGGGTTAGGGTTAGGGTGAGGGTGAGGTTTAGGGTTATATTTAGGGTTAGTTGGAGGGTTAGGTCGAGGGTTAGGGTTCGGGTTACTTTTAGGGTTAAGGATACGGTGAGGTTTAGGTTGAGGTTTAGGGTTATGGTTAGGGTTAGGGTTAGGATTAGAGTGAGGGTGAGTGTGAGCGTTAGGGTTAGGCTTATTCTTAGGCTTAGGGTTAGACTGAGGGTGGGGTTGGGGGTGAGGATTAGGTTTAGGGTGATGGTTAGGGATTGGGTTAGGGTGAGGGTTAGGATGAGATTTAGGATTAGGATTAGTTTTAGGGTGAGGGTTAGGGTGAGGGTGAGTGTTAGGGTTAGGGTGATGGTTAGTTTTACGGATAGGGTGAGGGTTAGGATGAGGTTTAGGGTTACGGTGAGGATTAGGGTGGGGATTGTAGTAAGGGTAAAGTTGAGGTTTAGGCTGAGGGTGAGGGTTAAGATAAGGGTGAGTGTTAGGGTTAGGTTTAGGTTTAGGGTAAGTGTTAGGGTTAGGTTTAGAATGAGGGTTAGTTTGAGGATTAGTGTTAGGGTTAGTGTGAGGTTTAGGGTGAGGATGAGGGTTAGGGTTAGTGTTAAGGTGAGAGTAAGTGTTAGAGTGAGGGATAGGGTTTGAGTGAGGTTTTTGGTTAGGGTGAGGCTGAGGGTTAGTGTTAGGGTTATTGTTAGGGTTAAGGTTAGGTTTACCATTATGGGGAGGGTTTGGGTTGGGGTTAGGGTGAGGTTTAGGCTTAGAGTTAGGGTGAGGGTTAGGATGAGGATTAGGGTTAGGGTTAGGGTGAGGTTTAGGGTTAGGGTTAGGATTAGGGTTAGGGTGAGTTTGAGGTTTATGGTTAGATTTAGGTTTAGTTGGAGGGTTAGGTTGAGGTTTAGGGTTAGTTTTAGTGTTAGGGTGAGTTTTAGGTTTTGGGTTAGGTTTAGAGTTAGGGTTAGGGTGAGGGTGAGGTTTAGGGTTAAAGTTAGTGTTAGGGTGAGGTTTAGGTTGAGGTTTATGGTAAGGGTTAGGTTTAGGGTTACGATTAGGGTGAGAGTTAGGGGGAGGGTTAGGGTTAGGGTTAGGGATAGCATTAAGGTGAGAGTGAGGGTGAGTGTGTGTGTTAGGTTTATTTTTCTGGTTAGGCTTAGGGTTATGCTGAGGGTGAGGTTGAGGTTGAGAGTTAGGGTTAGCGGGAGGGTTAGGATGAGGGTTAGGGTTAGGATTGGGGTTAGGGTAAGGTCTAGGGTGAGTGTGAGGGTGAGGTTTAAGGTTATGGTTATTGTTAGGGTTATGGAGAGGGTTAGGTTTAGGGTTCGATTTAGGGTTAGGATGAGGCTGAAGGTGAGGTTTAGGGTTAGCGTTAGGATTAGGATTAGGGTAAGGTTTAGGGTGAGTGTGAGGGTTATAGTTAGGCTTAGGGTTAGGCTGAGGGTGAGGGTGAGGGTGAGGGTTAGGGTTAGGTGGAGGGTTAGGGATAGGGTTAGGGTGAGAGTTAAGGTTCGGTTATGTTTAGGGTTAGGGTGAGGTTTAGGGTTATGGCGAGCGTGAGGTTTAGGGTTAGGTTGAGGTTTAGGGTTAGCGTTAGCGTTAGGGTGAGGGTTAAGGTTAGGGTTACGGTGAGGGATAGTTTGAGGGTGATTTTTAGGGTTAGTGTTAGATTAAGGTTTAGGGTTAGGGTTAGGGTTAAGGTGAAGGTTAGGTTGAGGATTAGGTTTACAGTGAGGGTGAGGATTAGGGTTAGGATGAGGGTTAGGATTAGGATTAGGGTTAGGGTGAGGGTGAGTGTTAGGATTATGGTTAGGGTTAAGGTTAGGTTTAGAGTTAGGATTAGTGTTATTGTTAGGGTTAGGGTTAGAGTTATG
Organism: Dipodomys merriami; assembly: GCF_024711535.1. Lineage (NCBI taxonomy): Eukaryota > Metazoa > Chordata > Mammalia > Rodentia > Heteromyidae > Dipodomys > Dipodomys merriami. The sequence goes on from NW_027206102.1 coordinate 2,487,114, forward strand.
GTGAGGGTGAGGTTGAGGGTGAGGGTTAGGGTTTGGGTTAGGGTGAGGTTGAGGGTTAGGGTTGGGAATAGGGTTACGGTGAGGTTGAGGTTGAGGTTTAGGGTTAGATTTAGGGTTAGTTGGAGGATTAGTTCGAGGGTTAGAGTTAGGGTTATTTTTAGGGTTAAGGTTAGGGTGAGGGTTATGTTGAGGTTTAGGGTTATGGTTAGGGTTAGGGTTAGGATTAGGGTGAAGTTGAGGGTGAGAGTGTGGGTTCAGCTTAGGCTTAGGCTTAGGGTTAGGGGGTGAAGATAAGGTTTAGGGTGATGGTTAGAGATAGGGATAGGGTGAGTGTTAGGATGAGGGTTAGCATTAGGATTAGGGTTAGGGTGAGGGCTAGGGTGAGGGTGAGGGTTAGATTAAGGGTTAGGCTTAGGCTTAGGTTTAGACTGAGTGTGAGGCTGAGGGTGAGGGTTAGAGTTAGTGTGATGGTTAGGTTTACGGTTACGGTGAGGGTTAGGATGAGGTTTAGGATTACGGTGAGGGTTAGGGTGAGGATGATGTTAAGGGCAAAGGTGAGGTTTAGGCTGAGGGTGAGGGTTAAGGTAAGGGTGAGTGTTAGGGCTAGGTTTAGGTTTAGGGTAAGGGTTAGTGTTAGGTTTAGGGTTAGGGTGAGGGTTAGATTTAGGATTAGTGTTAGGGTTAGTGTGAGGTTTAGGGTGAGGATGAGGTTAGGGTTAGGGTGAAGGTGAGGGTTAGAATTAGGGTTAGGGTGAGGGCTAGGGTGAGGGTTAGCATTAGGGATAGGGTTAGGGTTAGGGAGAGGTTTAGGAATAGGGTGAGGTTTAGGGTTAGTGTGAGGGTTAGTGTTAGGTTTAGGGTTAGTTTTGGGGTTAGGGTAAGTGTTATCGTGAGGGTTAGGGTTAGGCTGAGGGTTATGGTTAGGATGAGGGTGAGGTTTAGGGTTAGGGTTAGGGTGAGGTTTAGTGTTAGGTTAGGGTTAGAGTTAGGGTTAGGGAGAGGGTGAGGTTTAGGGTTACATCAAGGGTTAGTGTGAGGCTTAGGGTTAGGTTCCGGGTTAGCATGGGGGTGAAGGTAAGGGTAAAGGTGAGTTTTAGGCTGAGGGTGTGGTTTACGGTAAGGGTGAGGGTTAGGGTTAGGGTGAGGGTTAGTGTTAGTGTTAGGGTGAGGTGGAGTGTTAGATTGAGTATTATTGTTAGGGTTAGTGTGAGGTTTATGGTGAGGATGAATTTTAGGGTTAGGATGAAGTCTAGGGTGAGGGTGAGGGTTAGGGTTAGTGTTAGGGTGAGGTTTGGGGTTAGGGTGATGTTTAGTGTTAGTGTGAGGGTTACTGTTATGGTTCGGGTTAGTGTTAGGGTGAGGGTAAATGTTAGGGTGAGGGTTAGGGTTATGATGAGGGTTATGGTTAGTGTGAGGGTTAGAGTTAGGATAAGTGTAAGGGAGAGGGCTAGGCTGAGGGTTAGGGTGAGGGTTAGGGTTAGTGATAGGGTTAGGTTTAGGATTAGGGTTAGGGTGAGGGTGAATGTGAGGGATAGGATTAGGTTAGGTTTAAGCTTGGCGTTAGGATGAGGGTTAGGGTTAGGGTTTGGGTTAGGGTGAGGGTGAGGCTGAGGGTTAGGGTTAGGTTTATGTTTAGGTTTAGTGTTAGGTTTAGGGTTAGTGTTAGGGTTAATGTTAGGGTTACAGTGAGGGTTGGGGTTAGGTTTAGGGTTAGGTTTAGGCTTAGAGTTAGGGTGAGGGTTAGTATAAGGATTAGGTTTACGATTAGGGTTAGGGTGAGGGCTATGGTGAAGGTGAGGATGATGGTTAGTGAGATGGTAATGTTTAGGGTTAGGGTTAGGGTTAGGGTGAGCATTAGGATGAGGGTTAATGTTATGATGAGGGTGCGGATTAGGCTTAGGGTGAGGCTTAGGGTTAGGATTAGGGTTAGGGTGAGGTTGAGAGTTAGCATTAGGGTTAGGGTTAGTGTTAGGGTTAGGTTTAGGGTTTGGATTACTGTTATTGTTACGGTTAGGATTAGAATTATGGTGAGGGTGAGGGAGAGAGTGAGTGTTAGGGTTAGGGTGAGGTTTAGGGTTAGAGTTAGGATAAGGGTTAGGGTGAGGGTGAGGTTTATGGTTAGATTTAGGTTTAGTTGGAGGGTTAGGTCGAGGGTTAGGGTTAGCTTAAGTGTTAGGGTTAAGGTTAGGTTGAGGGTTAGGTTGACGTTTAGGGTTAGGGTAAGGTTTAGGGTTAGGATTATGGTTAGGGTGAGGGTGAGTGTGAGGTTTAGGGTTAGGGTTAGGCTTAGGCTTAGGTTTAGGCTGAGGGTAAGTGTGGGGGTGAGAATTAGGGTTAGGGTGTTGGTCAGGGTTAGGGTTAGTGTGAGTTTTAGTGTTAGGGTTAGTGTCAGTGTTAGGGTGAGGGTAAGTGTTAGGGTGAGGGTTAGGGTTAGGGTGAGGGTTATGTTTAGGGTGAGGTTTAGTGTTAGGGTTAGGGTTATTGTTATTGTTAGGGTTAGGGTTAAGGTTATGGTGAGGGTGAGGGTGAGGTTTAGGGTTAGGGCTAGGATGAGGTTTAGGGATAGGGTTAGGGTTAGTAACCCTAGTGTTAGATTTAGGGTTCGGGTGAGGCAGAGGGTGAGGGATAGGCTTAGGATTAATGTTAGGGTTAGGCTTAATGTGAGGGTTAAGTTGAGGATGATGGTTACGGTTAGGGTTAGGTGTAGAATTAGGGTTAGTGTTAGGGTGAGAGTGAGGGTTAGGGTTAGGATTAGGGATAGGCTTAGGCTTAGTCTGAGGTTGAGGGTGAGGGTTAGGGTTAGGGTGAGGTTTAGTTTTAGGGTTAGGTTGAGTGTGAATGTTGGGGTTTGGGATAGGCTTAGGATTAGTCTGAGGGTGAGGATGTGGGTTAGAGTTAGGGTTAGTGTGAGGGTGAGATTTAGGGTTTGGGTTAGGGTTAGAGTTAGGTTTAGGGTGAGGGTGAGGTTTAGTGTTAGTTTGGGTTAGGGTGAGGTTTAGGTTTAGGGTTAGGGTAAGGGTTAGTGTTAGGGTTAGGGTTAGGTTGAGAGTTAGGGGGAGGTTTAAGTTTAGTGTTAGGGTTAGGGATAGGATTAGGGTTAGAGTGAGAGTGAGTGTGTGTCTTAGGTTTAGGTTTAGGGTTTGGCTTAGGGTTAGGCTGAGGGAGAGTTTGACAGTGAGGGTTAGGGTTAGGGGGAGGATTAGGATGAGAGTTAGGGTTAGGATATGGGTTAGGGTAAGGGCTAAGGTGAGTGTGAGGGTGAGGTTTAAGGTTAGGGTTAGAGTTAGTGTTAGGGTTAGGGTGAGGGAGAGGTTTAGGTTTAGAGTTAGGTTTAGGGTGAGGCTGAGTGTGAGGGTTAGTGTTCGAATTAGTGTTAGGTTTAGGGTTAGGTTTAGGGGGAAGGTTAGTGTGAGGGTGAGGGTTAAGATTAGGAATAGGGTTAGGGTTAGGTTGAGTGTGACAGTTAGGGTTAGGTTTAGGGTTAGGCTTAGGGTTAAGCTGAGGCTGAGGGCAAGGGTGAGGTTTAGGGTTAGGGTGCGGGTTAGGGTTAGGTTTATGGGGAGGGTTAGGATGAGGGTTAGGGTTAGGTTTAGGGTTAGGGTGAGGGCTGGGGTGAGGTTGAGTTTTAGGGTTAGGGTTAGGGTGAGGTTTAGGGTTAGGGATAGGGTTAGGGTCAGGGTGAGTGTGAAGTATAGGGTTAGAGTTAAGGTTAAGGTGCTGTTGAGGATGAGGCTTAGGATTAGGGTTAGGATTAGGGTTAGGTGGAGGGTGAGTGTGAGGTTTAGGTTTAGGGTTAGGCTTAGGCTTAGGATTAGGCTGAGGGTGAGGGTGGGGTGAGGATTAGGGTTAAGGTGAGGGTAAGGGTTAGGTTTAGAGTGAGGGTTAGTGTTAGGTTAGTGTTAGGGTAAGGGTGAGGGTGAGGTTTAGGGGTAGAGTTAGGGTTTGTGTGAGAGTTAGTGTTAGAATGAGCGTTATGGTGCGGGTCAGGGTAAGGGTAAAGGTGAGGGTTAGGCTGAGGTTGAGGTTTACAGGAAGGGTGAGGGTTATGGTTAGGGTGAGGTTAGGGTTAGGGTTAGGAGTAGGATTAGGATTAGTGTTAGGGTGAATGTGAGGGTTAAGGTTAGGGTGAGGTTTAGGGTTAGGATTAGGGTGAGTGTGAGGGTTAGGTTTAGGGTTAGGCTTAGAATTAGGCTGAGAGTGAAGGTGTGGGTTAGGGTTAAGGTTAGTGTTAGGGTGAAGTTTAGGGTTTGGGTTAGGGTTAGAGTTTGGGTTAGGGTGAGGATGAGGTTTAGGGTTAGTGTTAGGGTTAGGGTGAGGCTGAGAATGAGGGTTAGGGTTAGGGTTAGTGTTATGTTTAGGGTTAACTTTAGGGGGAGGGTTAGGGGGAGGGTTAGGGGGAGGGGGAGGGTTAAGATTAGGATTAGGGTTAAGGTTAGAGTGAGTGTGAGGGTTAGGGTTAGGTTTAGGGTTAGGCTTAGGTTTAGGCTGAGGGTGAGGGTGAGGGTGAGGTTTAGGGTTAGGATGAGGGTTAGGGTTAGGGTTATGGGGAGGGTTGGGGTGAGTTTTAGGGTTAGGATTTGGGTTACGGTGCGGGCTAGGGTGAGGTTGAGGTTTAGGGTTAGTGTTAGGGTGAGGTTTCGGGTTAGGGTTAGGGTTAGGGTGAGTGTGAGGTACAGGGTTAGAGTGAAAGTTAAGCTGAGGCTGAGGGTGAGGCTTAGGTTTAGGGTTAATATTAGGATTAGGTTAAGGGTTAGGGTGAGTGTGAGTGTTTGGGTTAGGTTGAGGCTTAGGGTTACACTGAGGGTGAGGGTTAGGATGAGGGTTAGGGTTAGGATGAGGATTAGAGTGAGGGTTAGGATTAGTGTGAGGGTTTGTTTTAGGGTTAGGGTTAGTGTTTGGATTAGTGTTAGGGTGAGGGTGAGGTTTATGGTTAGATTTAGGTTTAGCTGGAGGGTTACGTCGAGGGTTAGGCTAAGGGTTAATTTTAGGTTTAAGGTTAGGGTCAGGGTTAGGTTGAGGTTTCGGGTTTAGGTTAGGTTTAGGGTTAGGATTAGGATTAGGCTGAGGGTGAGTGTGAGGTTTAGGGTTTGGGTTAGGCTTAGGCTTAGGCTTAGGCTGAGGGTGAGGGTGGGTGTGAGGATTAGGGTTAGGGTGATGGTTATGGTTAGGGTTATGGTGAGGGTAGTGTTAGGGTTAGGGTTAGTGTTAGGGTTAGGGTGAGGGTGAGGTTTAGGGGTAGAGTTATGTTTAGGGTGAGGTTAGCGTTAGAGTGAGGGTTAGGGTGAGGGTGACGGTAAGGGTAAAGTTGAGGGTTAGGCTGAGGGTGAGGGTTACAGTAAGGGTAAGGGTTAGGGTTAGGGTGAGGGTTAGGGTGAGGGTGAGAGTTAGATTGAGTATTAGTGTTAGGGTTAGTGTGAAGTTAGGGTGAGGATGAGGGTTAGGGTTAGGGTGAGTTCTAGGGAGAGGTTGAGGTTTAGGGTTAGGGTTAGGGTGAGGTTTAGGTATAGTTTGATTTTTAGGGTTAGTGTTAGAGTTAGGGTTAGTGTTAAGGTGAGGGTCAGTGTTAGGGGGAGGGTTATGGTTAGGGTTAGGGTAAATGTTAGGGTGAGGGTTATGGTTAGGGTGAGCGTTATTGTTAGGGTGAGGGTTAGGTTTAGGTTTAGGATTATTGTTAGCATTAGGGTTAGGGTTCCGGTTATTGTGAGGGTGAGGGTGAGGGTTAGGTTTAGGGCTAGGATGAGGTTTAGGGATAGGGTTAGGTTGAGTGTGAGGGTTAGGGTTAGGGTTAGGCTTACGATTAGGCTGAGGGTGAGGGTTAGGGTTAGGTTGAGGGTTAGGGTTATTGGGAGGGTTAGGATGAGAGTTAGGGTTAGGATTAGGTTTAGGGTGAGGGTGAGTGTGTGTGTTAGCGTTAGGTTTAGGTTTAGGGTTAGGGTTAGGCTGAGGGTGAGGTTGAGAGTGAGGGCTAGGGTGAGGGTGAAGTTTAGGGTTAGGTTTCGGGTGAGGGTTATGGTTAGGGTAAGGGTGAGAGGGTTTGGTTTAAGTTTAGGGTTAGGTTGAGTGTTATTGTAAGGGTTATGGTGAGGGTGATGGTTAGGGTGAGATTGAGGGTTAGGGTTCGGATTAGGGTTAGGGTGAGGGTGAGGTTGAGGGTTAGGTTTAGTGTTTGGGTAAGGGATAGGTTGAGGGTTAGGGTAAGGATTAGGGTGAGCGTGAGGGCTAGGGTAAGGGTGAGGTTTAGGTTTAGGTTTAGGGTTAGGCTTAAGCTTAGGGTTAGGCTGAGGGTGAGGGTGGGGGTGAGGATTATGTTTAGCTTTGATCATTATGGTTAGGGTTAAGGTGAGGGTTAGGATGAGGGTTAGGATTAGGATTAGGGTTAGGTTGAGGTCTAGGGTGAGGGTGAGGGTTAGGATTAGGATGATGGTTAGGTTTATGCTTAGGGCGAGGGTTAGGATGAGGTATAGGGTTAGGGTGAGGATGAAGGTAAGGGTAAAGGTGAGGTTTAGGCTGACGGTGAGGGTTAAGATAAGGGTGAGGGTTAGGGTTAGTTTTAGGGTGAGGGTTAAGGTTAGGGTACGTGTTATGTTTAGGGTGAGTGTTAGGGTTAGGGTTAGGGTTATTGTTAGGTTTAGGGTTAGGGTTAGGTTTAAAGTGAGGGTAAGGGTTCGGTTTAGAGTTACAATGAGGTTTAGTGTTATGGTTAGGGTTAGAGTTAGGGTTAGGGTGAGGGTGAGGTTTAGGGGTACATTTAGGGTTAGGGTGAGGGTTAGGGTTAGGGAAAGGTTGAGTGTTAGCATTAGGGTTAGGGTTCGGTTTAGGTTTAGGGTTAGGATTAGTGTTATTGTTAGGGGTAGAGTTAGGGTTAGTGTGAGGGTTAGGTTTAGAGTGAGGTTTATGGTGAGGATGAGGGTTAGGTTTAGGGTGAAGGATAGGGTGAGGGTGAGGGTTAGGGTTAGACTTAGGGTGAGTGTTAGAGTTAGGGTGATGTTTAGGGTTAGTGTGAGGGTTAGTGTTAGGGTTAGGGTTAGTGTTAGGGTGAGGCCTAGGCTGAGGGTTAGGGTTAGGGATAGGGTTAGGTTTAGGATTAGGGTTAGGGTGAGGGTGAGGGTGAGGGTTAGGATTAGGGTTAGGGTGAGGCTTAGAGTTAGGATGACGGTTAGGGTTAGGGTTTGGGTTAGGGTGTCGGTGAGGCTGAGGATTAGGGTTAGATTTAGGGTTAGGTTTACGGTTAGCTTTAGGGTTAGTGTTAGTGGTAGGGTTAGTGTTAGGGTTAGAGTGAGTTTTGGGGTTAGGGTTAGGGTTAGATTTAGGCTTAGAGTTAGGGTGAGGGTTAGGATGAGGATTAGGTTTACGAGTAGGGTTAAGGTGAGGGCTAGGGTGAAGGTGAGGATTAGGGTTAGTTTTATGGTAATGTTTAGGTTTAGGGTTAGGGTGAGGGTGAGGTTGAGGGTTAGGGTTACGGTGAGGGTGAGGGTAAGGTTTAGGGTGAGGGTTATGGTTAGGATTGGGGTGAGTTGAGGGTGAGTGTTAGGGTTAGGGTGAGGTTTAGGTTTAGGCCTAGGATTAGTGTTATGGTGAGGGTTAGGTTTATGGTTAGACTTAGGTTTAGTTGGAGGGTTAGGTGGAGGGTTAGGTTTAGGGTAAGTGTTAGGGTTAAGGTTAGGTTGAGGGTTAGGTTGAGGTTTAGAATTAGGGTTAGGTTTAGGGTTAGGGTGAGGGTGAGTGTGAGGTTTAGGGTTAGGGTTAGGCTTTGGCTTAGGTTTAGGCTGAGGATGAGGGTGGTGGTGAGGATTAGGGTTAGGGTGATGGTTAGTGTTAGGGTTAGGGTGAGGGTTAGTGTTAGGGTTAGTGTTAGAGTTAGTGTTAGGGTGAGTGTGAGGTTTCGGGGTAGAGTTAGGGTTAGGGTGAGTGTTAGAGTTAGAGTGAGGGTTAGGGTGGGATTGACAATAAGTGTAAAGTTCAGGGTTAGGCTGAGGTTGAGGGTAATGGTAAGGGTGAGGGGTTAGCGTGAGGTTGAGGTTTAGGGTTAGCGTTAGATTTAGGGTTAGGTTGAAGGTGAGGGTTAGGCTTAGGGTTAGGCTTAGGTTTAGGGTAAGGGTTAGGGTTAGTGTGAGCGTTAGGGTTAGGGTTAGGCTTAGGGTAAGGCTGAGGGTGAGGGTGAGGTTGAGGGTTAGGGTTAGGGTTAGATTTAGGGTTAGGTTGAAGGTGAGGGTTAGGCTTAGGGTTAGGCTTAGGTTTTGGGTAAGGGTTAGGGTTAGTGTGAGCGTTAGGGTTAGGGTTAGGCTTAGGGTAAGGCTGAGGGTGAGGTTGAGGGTTAGGGTTAGGGTGAGGATTAGGGTTAGGGTGAGGGTGAGAGTTAGGGATAGGTTGAGGGTGAGGGTTAGATTGAGGATTAGTGTTTGGGTTAGTGTGCAGTTTAGGGTGAGAATTAGGGTTAGGGTTAGGGCGAGGTCTAGGGAGAGGGTGAAGTTTAGGGTTAGTGTTAGGGTGAGGTTTAGGGTTAGGGTGATGGTTAGGGTTAGTGCGAGGTTTAGTGTTAAGGTTAGGGTTAGTGTTAGGTTAGGTTAAGCGTTATGGTGAGGGTTAGGGTTAGGGTGAGGGTTATTTTAGCTTTAGGGTTAGGGTTAAGGTTATGGTGAGGGTGAGGGTTAGCGTTAGGGCTAGGATGATGTTTAGGGATAGGGTTAGGTTTAGGGTTAGGGTCAGGGTGAGGTTTAGTGTTAGAGTTAGATTTAGGGTGAGGCTGAGGGTGAGGGTTAGGGTTAGGATTAATGTTAAGGTTAGGCTTAAGGTGAGGGTTAGGTTGAGGGTGAGGCTTGGGGTTAGGGTTAGGAGTAGGATTAGTGTTAGGCTGAGGTTGAGGGTGAAGGTGAGGGTTAGGTTGAGGTTTAGGGTTAGGTTTAGGGTGAGTGTGAGGGTTAGGGTTAGGGTTAGGCTTGAATTAGAATGAGGGTGAGGGTGTGTGTTAGTGCTAGGGTTAGTGTTAGGGTGAGGTTTAGGGTTTGGGTTAGGGTTAGAGTTAGGGTTAGAATGAGGGTGAGGTTTAGGGTTAGAGTTAGGGTTAGGGTGAGGTGTAGTTTGAGGGTTAGGGTAAGGTTAGTTTTAGTGTTAGGTTTAGGGTGATAGTTAGGGGGAGGGTTAGGGTTAGGGTTAGGGTTAGGGACAGGATCAGGGTTAGAGTGAGGGTGAGTGTGTGTGTTAGGTTTAGGTTTAGGGTTAGGCTTAGGGTTAGGCTAAGGGTGACGTTGAGGGTGAGGGTAAGATTTAGGAGGAGGGTTAGGATGAGGTTTAGGGTTAGGATTAGTGTTAGGGTAAGGGCAAGGGTGAAGTGTGAGTGTGAGGTTTAAGGTTAGGGTTAGGGTTAGGGTTACTGTGAGTTTGAGGTTTGGGTTAGAATTAGGTTTAGGGTGAGACTGAGGGTGAGGTTTAGGGTTAGGTTTATTGTTAGGTTTAGGGTTAGGTTTAGGGTGAGGGTTAGGGTGAGTGTGAGGGATACGGTTAGAATTAGGGTTATGGTTAGGGTTAGTGTGAGGCTTAGTGTTAGGTATAGTGTTAGGCTTAAGTTTAGGCTGAGGTTCAGGGTGAGTTTGAGGGTTATGGTTAGGGTGAGGGTTAGGGTTAGGGTTATGGGGAGGGTTAGGATGAGGGTTAGGGTTAGGGTTAGGGTTAGGGTGAGGGCTAGGCTGAGGTTGAGATTAAGGGTTAGTGTTAGGGTGAGGATTAGTGTTAGGGTTAGGGTTATGGTTATGGTGAGTGTGAGGTATAGAGTTAGAGTTACGGTAAAGGTGAGGCTGAGGGTGAGGCTTAGGGTTAGGGTTAGGATTAGGATTAAGGTAATGGTTAGTTTGAGTGTGATGGTTAGGGTTAGGGTTAGACTTAGGTTTATACTGAGGATGAGGGTGAGGGTGAATGTTAGGGTTAGGATTAGGGTTAGGTTGAGGGTGAGTGAGTGTGTTAGGTTTAGTTTTAGGTTTAGACTTAGGTTTAGGCAGAGGTTGAGTGTGAGTTTGAGGGTTAGGGTTAGGTTGAGGGTTAGGGTTAGGGTTATGGGGAGGGTTAGGATGAGGTTTAGGGTTAGGGTTAGGGTTAGGGTTAAGGTGAGTGTGAAATATAGGGTTAGAGTTAGGGTAAAGTTGAGGCTGAGGGTGAGGCTTAGGGTTATGGTTAGGATTAGGATTTGGGTAAGGGTTAGGTTTGTGTTATGTTTAGGGTTAGGGTTAGGCTTAGGTTTACACTGACGGTGAGGGTGAGGGGGAAGCTTAGGGTTAGGATTAGGGTCAGGGTGAGGTTGAGTGTGTGTGTTAGGTTTAGTTTTAGGTTTAGGCTAATGTTTAGGCTAAGGGTGAGGTTGAGTTTGAGGGTTAGGGTTAGGTTGAGGTTTAGTGTAAGGGTTAGGGGGAGGGTTAGGATGAGGGTTAGGGATAGGATTAGGGTTAGGGTGAGAGTGAGGCTGAGGGTTAGGGTTAGGGTTAGGGTTAGGGTGAGAGTTACGGGGAGTGTAAGGGTTTGCGTTAGGGTTAGGATTAGGGTCAGGGTGAGGGTGCGTTTGTGTGTTAGGGTTAGGTTTAGGGTTAGGCTTAGGGTTAGGCTGAGGGTGAGGTTGAGGTTGAGGGTTATGGTTATGGTGAGGGTTAATTTTACTGTTAGGGTGAGGGTTAGGATGAGGTTTAGGGTTAGGGTGAGGGTTAAGGTGAGGATGATGGTAAGGGTAAAGTTGAGGTTTAGGCTGAGGTTCAGGGTTAAGATAAGGGTGTGGGTTAGGGTTAGTTTTAGGTTTAGGGTGAGGGTAGATTGAGGATTAGGGTTAGCGTTAGTGTGAGGTTTAGGGTGAGGGTGAGGGTTAGAGTTAGGGTTAGGTTGAGGTTTAGGGTTTGGGTTAGGGTTAGAGTTAGGTTTAGGATTAGGGTGAGGTTGAGGGTTAGGGTTAGGGTTAGTGTTAGGGTTAGGGTTACGGTGAGAGTTACCGGGAGAGTTAGGGTTAGGGTTAGGGTTAGGATTAGTGTCAAGGTGATTGTGCGTGTATGTGTTAGGGTTAGGTTTATGGTTAGGCTTAGGTTTAGGCTGAGGGTGTGGTTGAGGGTGAGGGTTAGGGTTAAGGTGAGGGTTAGAGTAAGGGTTAGGGGGAGGGTTAGGATAAGGGTTAGGGTTAGGATGAGGTTTACGGTGAGGGTGAGGTTTAGAGTTACAGTTAGGGTTAGGGTGAGGGTTAGGTGGAGGGTTAGGGTTAGGGTTAGTGTTAGTGTTAGGGTTAGGGTGAGAGTTAGGGGGAGGTTTAGGGTTAGGGTTAGGGTGAGGATTAGGATTAGTGTTAGGGTGAGGGTGAAGTTTAGTGTAAGGGATAAGCTTAGGCTTAGGTTTAGGTTTAGGTTTGGGATAAGTGTCTGTGTTAGGGTTAGGTTTAGGGTTAGGCTTAGGGTTAGGCTGAGGGTGAGGTTGAGGGTGAGTGTTAGGGTTAGGGTGAGGGTTAGGTTTAGGGTTAGGAGGATGGTTAGGATGAGGGTTAGGTTTAGGATTATGGTTAGGGTGAGTGCTAGGGTGAGGATGAAGTTTAGGGTTAGGGTTAGGGTGAGGGTTAGTGTTAGGTTTAGGGTGAGAATTAGGTTTCGGGTTAAGTTTAGGGTTACGGTGAGTGTCAGGAAAAGAGTTACTGTGAGAGTGAGGGTTAGGATTAGGTTGAGGCTTAGGGTTAGGATGAGGATTAGGGTGAGGGTGATGATGAGGGTTAGGGTTAGGTTTAGGGTGAGGGTTAGGATGAGGGTTAGGGTTTGGATTAGGGTTAGAGTGAGGGCTAGGGTGAGGGTGACGATTATGGTAAGGTTTAGGCTTAGGCTTAGGGTTAGGCTGAGGGTGAGGTTGAGGTTGAGGGTTAGTGTTAGGGTGATGGTTAGTTTTATGGTTAGGGTGAGGGTTACGATGATGTTTAGGGTTAGGGGGAGGTTTAGGGTGAGGATGATAGTAAGGGTAAAGGTGAGGTTTAGGCTGAGGGTGAGGATTAAGATAATGGTGAGTGTTAGGGTTAGGTTTAGGGTTAGGGTTATGGTTAGGATTAGGGTCAGGGTGAGAGTTAAATTGAGGTTTAGGGTTAGGGTTAGTGTGAGGTTTAGGGTTGGGATGAGGGTTAGGGTTAGGGTTAGAGTTAGGGTTAGAGTTAGGGTGAGCATGAGGTTTTGGGGTGGAATTAGGGTTATGGTGAGGATTAGGGTTAGGGTTAGGTTTAGGGTAAGGGTTAGCATGGGGGTGATGGTAAGGGTAAACTTGAGGTTTAGGCTGAGGGTGAGGGTTACAGTGGGGTGAGGGTTAGGTTTAGAGTGATGGTTAGGTTTAGGGGAAGGGTGTGGGTGAGGGTTAGCTTGAGGATTAGTGTTAGAGTTAGGGTGAGGTTTAGGGTGAGGATGAGGATTAGGGTTATTGTGAGGGCTAGGATGAAGGTGAGGGTTAGGTTTAGGTTTAGGGTGAGGTTTAGAGTCAGGGTGATGGTTAGGGTTAGTGTGAGGGTTAGTGTTAGAGTTAGTGTTAGTGTTAGGGTGAGGGTAACTGTTAGGGTGAGGGTTAGGGTTAGGGTTAGGGTTAGGTTGAGGGTTAGGGTTAGGATTAGGGTTATTGGTAGGGTTAGGGTTTGGGTTACGGTTACGGTGAGGGTGAGGGTGAGGTTTAGGATTAGTGTTAGGATGAGGTTTTGGTTTAGGGTAAGGGTTAGAGTTAGGGTTAGTGTGAGAGTGAGGTTTAGGCTTAGAGTTAGGGTTAGCGTTATGTTGAATGTTTGGGTTAGATTTAGGCTTAGGCTTAGGCTTAGGCCAAGCATGAGGTTGAGGGTTAGGTTTAGGGTTAGGGTGAGGGTTAGGCTTAGGGTTAGGGTGAGGGTTCGGATGAGGTTTAGGGTTAGGATTAGTGTTAGGGTGAGGGTTAGGGTGAGGGTTAAGTTTAGGGATATGGTTAGGTTTAGGGTTAGGGTTAGGTTGAGGGTGATTGTGAGGGTCAGGGTTATGGTTAGGCTTAGGGTTAGGGTGAGGGTTAGGGTTAGGGTTTTGTTTAGGGTGAGGGTGAGGCTGAGGATTAAGGTTAGGTTTAGGGTTAGGTTTAGGGTTACAGTTAGGGTTAGGTTTAGGCTTAGGGTTAGGCTTAGGATTCAGCTGAGGGTGAGGGTGGGGTTGAGGATTAGTGTTAGGTTTAGGATTAAGGTTATTGTTAGTGTTATGGTTAGGGTTAAGTTGGAGCTGAGGTTGATTCTGAAGTTGAGGGTTATGGTTATGTTTATGGTTAGGGTTAGGGTTAGTGTTAGATTTAGGGTTAGGTTTAGAGTTATGGTGAGATTGAGGGTGAGGGTGAGGGTTAGGGTTAGGGTGAGATTTAGGTTGACGTTTAGTGTTAGGGTTACGGGGAGGGTGAGGGTTAGGTTGAGGTTTAGGGATAGGGTTAGATTTAGTATTAGGGGTAGGGTGAGGGTGAGTGTGACCGTTAGGGTGAGGGTGAGGCTTAGGCTTAGGGTTAGGCTGAGGGTGAGGGTGGAGTTGAGGATTAGGGTTAGGGTGATGGTTTGGGTTAGGGTTAGTGTTACTGTTATGGTTAGGGTTAGAGTTACTGTGAGGGTGAGGCTGCGGGTGAGGGGTAGGGTTAGGGTTAGGGTATGGTTTAGGGTTAGGGTTAGGGTTAGTGTGAGGGTGAGGTTTAGGGTTAGATATAGGGTTAGGAGGAGGGTTAGGGATAGGGTTAGTGTTAGAGTTAGGCTGAGAGTGAGGGTTAGTTTGAGGTTTAGGGTTAGGGTTATGATTGGGGTTAGTATGAGGGTTAGTTTTACGGTTAGGGTTAGTGTTAGGGTGAGGGTAAGTTTTAGGGTGAGTGTTTGGGTTAGGATGAGGGTTATGGTTAGGGGGAGGGTTAGGATTAGTGTTAGGGTTATTGTTAGGGTTAGGTTTAGGGTTTTGGTTACGGTGAGGTGAGCGTGACTTTTAGGGTTAGGGTTAGGGTAAGGTTTAGTGTTTGGGTTAGGGTTAGAGTGATGGTTAGGATGATGGTGAGGTTTACGGTTAGTGTTAGAGTTAGGGTGAGGTTTAGGGTTAGGGTTAGTGTTAGGGTTAGTGTTAGGGTGAGAATTAGGGGAAGGGTTAGGGCTACGGTTAGGGATAAGTTTAGGGTTAGGTTTAGGGTTTCGGTTACGGTGAGGGTCAGTTTTAGGATTAGGGTTAGGGTCAGTGTGAGGTTTAGGGTTAGAATTAGGGTTATGGTGAGGCTGAGCGTGAGCGTTCGGGTTAGGTTTAAGGTTCGGATTAGGATTATGGTTCTGGTTAGGGTGAGTGTGAGGCTTATGGTTATGGTTAGGGTTAGCCTTAGGTTTAGGCTGAGGGTTTGCGTGAGGTTGAGGGTTTGGGTTATTCTGAGGGGTAGGGTTAGGGTTAGGGTGAGGTTTAGTGTTAGGGTTAGGGTTAGAGTTATGGTTAGTGTCAGGGTGATTTTTAGGGGTAGAGTTAGTTTTAGGGTGAGGGTTAGGGTGAGTGTGAGGGTTATGGTGAGGGTTAGGGTAGGGGTGACGGTAAGGGCACACATAAGGGTTAGGTTGAGGGTGAGGGTTACGGTAAGGTTGATGGTTAGGGTTAGGGTTAGTGTTAGGGTTAGAGTTAGGGTGAGAGTTAGGGTTTGAGTTAAGTTTAGGGTTAGAGTGAGGGTTAGGGTAAGGGTTAAGGTGAGGGTGAGGTTTAGCATTAGGTTGAGGGCTAGGTTGAGGGTGAGGGTTAGGGTTAGGGTTAGGGTGAGCACTAGGGTGAGGGTTAGGGTGAGGGTTAGGGTTAGGGATTGGGTTAGGTTTAGGAATAGGGTCAGTTTGAGGGTGAGTGTGAGGGTTAGGGTTAGGGTTAGGCTTAGAGGTAGGGTGAGTGTTAGGGTTAGGGTTAGGGTGAGCACTAGGGTGAGGGTTAGGGTGAGGGTTAGGGTTAGGGATTGGGTTAGGTTTAGGAATAGGGTTAGTTTGAGGGGGAGTGTGAGGGTTTGGGTGAGGGTTTGGCTTAGGCTTATGGTTAGGCTTAGGTTGAGGGTGGGGGTGAGGATTAGGGTTAGGGTGACTGTTCGGGTTATTTTTAGGGGGAGGGTTTGGGTGAGGGTTAGGGTTAGGTTTAGTGTTAGGGTTAGGGTAAGGATGATGGTTAGGGTTTGGAATAGGGTTAGGGTTAGGGTAGGGGTGAGGTTTAGGGTTTAGGTTAGGGTTAGGGTTAGAGTTACGGTGAGGTTGAGGGTGCAGATGAGTGTGAGGTTTAGGGTTAGGTTTAGGGTTAGGCTTACGTTTAGGCATAGGGTTAGGCTAAGGGTGAGGTTGAGGTTTAGGGATAGGGTGACTGTTAGAGTTAGGGTTATGTGGAGGGATAGGATGAGGGTTAATGTTTGGATTAGGGTTAGGGTGATGGCTAGTGTGAGGGTGAGGTTTAGGGTTAGGTTAGGGTGAGGTTTAGGGTTATGGTTAGGGTTAGGATTAAGGTGAGGTTAAGGTTTAGGGTTAGAGTTAGGGTTAAGGTGAGGCTGAGCATGAGGGTTAGGGTTAGGGTTAGGATTAGGATTAGGGTAAGTGTTAGGGTGAGTGTGAGTGTTAGGGTTAGGTTTAGGCTTAAGGATACACTGAGGGTGAGGGTGAGGGTGAGGTTTAGGTTTAGGATGAGAGTTAGGGTTCAGGTTAAGTTTAGGGTTAGGTTGAGGGTTAGGATTAGGTTTACGTTGAGTGTGAGGGTTAGAGTTAGGTTGAGGGTTAGGGTTATGGTGAGGTTTAGGGTTAGGGTTAGGTTGAGGGTTAGGATGAGGATTAGGGTTAGAGTTAGGGTGAGGGTTAGGATGAGGGTAAGGGTTAATGTAAGGGTGAGGGTTAGGGTTAGGGTCAGGGTTAGGGTTATGTTTAGGGTCAGGGTGATGTTTATGGTCAAGGTTAGGGTGAGGGTTAGGATTAGGATTAGGGTTAGGATTAGGGTTAGGGTGAGGGCCAGTGTGAGGGGGAGGGTTAGGGTTAGTGTTAGGGTGAGGTTTAGGGTTAGGGTTACGTTTAGGTTGAGGGTTAGGATGAGGGTTAGGTTTACTGTAAGGGTGAGGGTTAGGGTTAGGGTGAGGGTTAGGGTTAAGTTTAGGGTTAGGGTGAGGGTGAGGGTTAGGATTAGGGTTAGGGTTAGGATTATTTTTAGGGTTACAGTTACGGTGAGGGTGAGGGTGAGGGTTAGGGTTAGGGTTAGGTTGAGGTTTTTTGTGTTAGGGTTAGGGTTAGAGTTAGGGTTAGGGTGAGGGTAGGGTTAGTGTTACTGTGAGGGTTAGTGTTTGGGTTAGGGTATGGGTTACGGTGAGTGCTGTGGTTAGGGTGAGGGTTAGGATTAGGGTTAGGGTTATTGTTAGGGTTAGGTTTTGGGTTAAGGTAACGTTGAGAGTAAGGGTGAGCATTAGGGTTTAGGGTTAGGGTCAGGTTTAGGTTTTGGGTTAGGGTTAGAGTTAGGGTTAGGGTGAGGGTGAGGTTTAGAGTTAGTGTTAGGTTTAGGGTGAGAGTTAGGTTGAGGGTGAGGTTTAGGGTTAGGGTTATGGGAAGGTTTAGTGTGAGGGTTAGGGTTAGGGTTTGGGTAAGGTTGAGGTTTAGGTTTAGAGTTAGGTTAAGGGTGAGGCTGAGGTTGAGGGTTAGGGTTAGTGTTAGAGTTAGGTTTAGGGTGAGGGTTAGGATTAAGGTGAGGGTGAGGTTGAGGGTTAGGGTTAGGGTTAGGGTTAGGGTTAGGTTTAGGGTTAGGGTTATTTTTAGGGTTGCGGTTATGTTGAGGGTGAGGGTGAGGGTTAGGGTTAGGGTTAGGTTGAGGTTTTTAGTGTTAGGGTTAGGGTTAGAATTAGGGATAGGGTGAGGTTAGGGTTAGGGTTACTGTGAAGGTTAGTGTTTGGGTTAGGGTGTGGGTTACGGTGAGGTTTTTGGTTAGGGTGAGGGTTAGGATTAGGATTAGGGTTATTGTTAGGGTTAGGTTTTGGGTTAAGGTAACGTTGAGAGTAAGGGTGAGCGTTAGGGTTTAGGGTTAGGGTCAGGTTTAGGTTTTGGGTTAGGGTTAGAGTTAGGGTTAGGGTGAGCGTGAGGTTTAGATTTAGGGTTAGGGTGAGGGTTATGTGGAGGGTTAGGGTTAGGGTTAGGGTTAGTGTTAGGGTTAGGGTGAAGTTTAGGGTGAGGGTTAGGATGAGGGTGAGGTTTAGGATTAGGGTCATGGGGAGGTTTAGGTTGAGGGTTAGTGTTAGGATTAGGGTTAGGGTGAGTGCTAGGTTGAGGGTGAGGTTTAGTGTTAGGGTTAGGGTCAAGTTTAGGGTTAGGGTTAGAGTTAGGGTGAGGGTGAGGTTTAGGTTTAGAGTTAGGGTAAGTTGGGGCTGAGTTTGAGGGTTAGGGTTTGGGTTAGTGTTTGAGTTAAAGTTAGGGTGAGGGTTAGGATTAGGGTGAGTTTGAGTATGAAGGTTAGGCTTAGGCTTAGTGTTAGGATTCGGATTAGGGTAAGGGTTAGGGTGAGTGGGATGTTTATGGTTAGGGTTAGGCTTAGGCTTAGGTTTAGACTGAGAGTGAGGGTGAGGGTGAGGGTTAGGGTTATGGTGAAGGTTAGGGTTAGTGTTAGGGTGAGAGTTAAGGTTTTATTATGTTTAGGGTTAGGGTGAGGGTTAGGGATTGGATTAGTGTTAGAGTGAGGGGTAGGGTGAGGGTTAGGATTAGGGTTAGTGATAGGGTTAGGTTTATCATTAGGGTTAGGGTTTGGGTTAGGGTTAGGATGAGGATTAGGGTTATGGTGAGAGTGAGGTTTAGGGTTAGGTTGAGGGTTAGGGTGAAGATTATGGTTAGGGTGAGGTGAGTGTTAGGATTAGGGTTAGGGTAAGGGTCAGGTTTAGGGTTAGGATTTGTGTTATTGTTAGGGTTAGGGTTAGAGTTATGGTGAGGGTGAGGGTGACGGTGAGATTTAGGATTAGGGTGAGGTTTAGTGGTAAGTTTAGGATTAGGGTTAGTGTGAGGGTGAGGTTTAGGGTTACATTTAGGTTTAGTTGTAGGGTTAGGTGCAGCGTTAATGTTAGGGTTAGTATTAGGGTTAATGTTAGGTTGAGGGTTAGGTTGAGGATTAGTGTGAGGGTTAGTGTGATTTTTAAGTTTTAGGCTGAGGTTTAGGGTTAGGGTTAGGGTTAGGATTAATGTTAGGATTAGGCTTAAGTTGAGGGTTAGTTGAGGGTGAGGTTTAGGGTTAGGGTTAGCATTAGGATTAGGGTTACGGTTAGGGTGAGCGATACCATGAGGGTTAGGGTTAGGGATTGAGTTAGGCTTAGTGTTAGGCTGAGGGTGAGGGTGAGGTTTAGGGTGAGGATGAGGTTCAGGGTTAGGGTGAGAGTTAGGTTTCGGGTTAAGTTTTGGGTTAGGGTTAGCGTTAGGGTAACGGTTATAGTGAGAGTGAGGGTTAGGGTTAGGTTGAGGTTTAGTGTTAGGTTTAGGGTTAGTGTGAGGGTGAGGGTGAGGGTTAGGGTTAGGGTTAGTGTTAGGGTGACGGTTAGGATAAGGGTTAGGGTTAGGATTAGGGTTAGGGTGAGGGCTAGGGTGAGGATGAGGTTTAGGGTTAGGGTTAGGGTGAGGTTTAGAGTTAGGTTTTGGGTTAGGGTACGGCTTAGGGTGAGGGTTAAATTGATTATTAGGTTTAGGGTTAGGGTTTGTGTGAGATATAGGGTGAGGATGAGGGTTAGGGTTAGGGTGAGACTGAGGGTTAGAATTAGGTTTAGGGTGAAGGCTAGGGTCAGGGTGAGGGTTAGAGTTAGGTTTAGCATTAGGGTGAGGTTTATGATTAGGGTGAGGGTTAGGGTTAGTGGGAGATTTAGTGTTAGGGTTAGGGTTAGTGTTAGGTTGAGGGTAAGTGTTAGGGTGAGGGTTAATGTGAGGGTGAGGGCTATGGTTAGGGTGAGGGTTAGTATTAGGTTTAGGATTACTTTTATGGTTAGGGTTAGGGTTACCGTTACTGTGAGGGTGAGGGTTAGGGTTAGGGTTAGGGTGAGGTTTATTGTTATGGTTAGGGTTAGAGTCAGGGTTAGGGTGAGGGTGAGGTTTAGGGTTAGAGTTAGGGTAAGGGTGAGGCTGAGGTTGAGGGTTAAGTTTAGGGTTAGTGTTAGAGTTAGGTTTTGGGTGAGGTTTGGGGTGAGGGTGAGGGTTAGGCTTAGGGTTAGGATTAGGATTAGTGTAATGGTTCGGGTGAGTGTGAGGGTTAGGGTTAGGGTTACCCTTAGGCTTAGGGTTAGTCTGAGAGTGAGGGTGAATGTGAGGGTTAGGGTTAAGGTGAGGGTTAGGTTTAGGGTTAGGTTGAGATTTAGGGTTCGGCTAGGTTTATGGTTAGGGTGAGGTTTAGGGTTAGGATTAGGGTTAGGGTGAGGGCTAGGGTGATGGTGAGGATTAGAGTTAGTGTTAGGGTAAGGTTTAGGGTTAGGGTTAGGGTTTCGGTTAGGGTTAGGTTGCGGGTTAGTGTAACAGTGAGGCTGAGGGTTAGGGTTAGGTTTAGGATTTGGGTTAAGGTGAGGGTGAGTTTTAGGTTTAGGTTTAGGGTTAGGGGGAGGGTTAGGTCGAGGGTTAGTGTTAGGTTCAGTGTTACGTTTAAGGTTAGGGTGAGGGTTAGGTTGAGGTTTCGGGTTAGGCTTAGGCTTAGGTTTAGGCTGAGGGTGAGGTTGGGGGTGAGGATTAGCGTTAGGGTGATGGTTAGGGTTAGGGTTAGGGTTAGGGTAAGGGTTAGGATGAGGAAAAGGTTTAGGATTAGGTTTACGGTGAGGGCTATGGTGAGGGTGAGGGTTAGAGTAAGGGTTAGTCTTAGGCTTAGGTTTAGGTTGAGCCTGAGTGTGAGGGTTCGGGTTAGGATTAGGGTGAGGTTTAGTGTTAGGGTCACGGTTAGAGTTAGGGATAGGGTGAAAGTGAGGGTTAGGGTTAGAGTTATGGTAAGGTTGAGGCAGAGGTTGAGGGTGAGGTTTAGGGTTAGTCTTAGAGTTAGGGTTAGGGTGAGTGTTAGAGTGAGGGTGAGGGTGTGGGTGAGGTTTAGGCTTAGGTTTGGGATTAGGATTAGTGTAAGGGTTTGGGTGAGTGTGAGGGTTGCATTAGGGTTAGGCTTAGGCTTAGGGTTAGGCTGAGAGTGAGGGTGAGGGTGAGGGTTAGGGTTAGGGTGAGGGTTAGGGTTAGGGTTAGGCTGAGAGTTAGGGTTTGGGTTAAGTTTAGGGTTACTGTGAGGGTTAGGGTAACGCTTACAGTGAGGGTGAGGGTTAGGGTTAGTTGGAGTGTTAGGGTTAGGTTTAGGGTTAGGGTGAGGGTGAGGATGAGTGTTATGGTTAGTGTTAGGGTGAGGGTTAGGATGAGGGTTAGGTTTAGCATTAGGTTTAGGGTCAGGGCTTGGGTGAGGGTGAGGTTTAGGGTTTGGGTTAGGCTGAGGTTTAGGGTTAGGTTTAGGGTTGGGGTTAGGATGAGGGTGAGGTTTAAGGTTAGAGTTAGGGTTAGGTTGAGGCTGAGGGTGAGGGTTAGGGTTAGGGTTAGTGTTAGAGTTAGGGTTACGGTGAGGGTTAGTGTGAGGGTGAGGGTTACACTTAGTGTTAGGATTAGGATTCGAGTAAGGGTTAGGGTGAGTGTGAGGGTTAGGGTAAGGGCCAGGCTTAGGCTTAGGTTTAGGCTGAGCAAGAGGTTGAGGGTGAGATTTAGGGTTAGTGTGATGGTTAGGATTACGTGAGGGTTAGGATGAGGTTTAGGGTTAGGGTGACGGTTAGGGGGAGGATGTTGGTAAGGGTAAAGTTGAGGTTTAGGCTGAGGGTGAGGGTTAAGATAAGGGTGAGGGTTAGGGTTAGGTTTAGGGTTAGGTTTAGGGTTAGGGTGAGGGTTAGATTGAGGATAAGGGTTAGGGTTAGGGTTAGTGTGAGGTTTAGGGTGAGGATGAGGGTTAGGGTTAGGGTGAGGGTGAGAGTTAGTGTTAGGTCAGTGTTACTGTAAGGTTTAAGGTGTGGGTAAGGGTTAGCCTTAGTGTTAGGATTAGGTTTAGGGTAAGGTTTAGGGTGAGTGTGAGGTTAGGTTTAGGTTTAGGCTTAGGATTAAGGATAGGCTGAGGCTGAGGGTGAGTTTGAGTGTTAGTGTTAGGGTGAGAGTTTGGGGTAGGGTTATGGTGAGAGTTAGGGTTCAGGTTATGTTTAAGGTTATGATGAGGGTTAGGGTTAGGGTTACGGTGAGCGTGAGGTTAGGGTTAGGTTGAGGGTTAGGGTTAGGCTTAAGATTAGGGTGAAGGTTAGGGTTAGGGTTAGGATGAGTGTTAGGATGAGGATTAGGGTCAGAATTAGGGTTGGGGTGACGGCTAGGGTGAGGGTGAGGGTTAGGGTTAGTGTTTGGGTGAGATTTAGGTTTAGGGTTAGGGTTAGGGTGAGGGTTAGGATAAGGGTTAGGTTTAGAGTGAGGGTGAGGGTTAGGGTGAGCGTTAGAGTTAGGATTAGTGTTAAGGTGATGGTGAGTTTAGGATTAGATTTAGGGTTGGGGGAGGGTTAGGTCGAGGGTTAGGGTTAGGATTAGTGTTAGGGTTAAGGTTAGGGTGAGGGTTAGGTTGATGTTTAGCGTTAGGGTTTAGGTTAGGATTAGGATTAGGGTTATGGTGATGGTATGTTAGAATTAGGGTTTCGGGTTAGGCTTAGGGTTAGGGTTATGCTGAGGGTGAGGTTGGGTGTGAGGATTAGGGTTAGGTCATGGTTAGGGTTAGGGTTAGGGGAGGGTTAGTATGAGGGATCGGGTTAGGATTAGGGTTAGGGTGAGGGCTAGGGTGAGGATGAGGGTTAGAATGAGCGTTAGGCTTAGGATTAGTGTTAGGCTGAGCATGAGGTTGACGGTGAGGGTTAGGGTTAGGGTGACGGTTAGGTTTAAGTTTAAGTTGAGGGTTAGGATGAGGTTTAGGGTTAGGGTGACGGTTAGGGTGAGGATGATGGTACGGGTAAAGGTGAGTTTTAAGCTGAGGTTGAGGGTTAAGTTAAGGGTGAGAGTGAGGGTTAGAATTAGGGTTAGGGTGAGGGCTAGGGTGAGGGTGAGGGTTAGAGTTAAGGTTAGGGTTATTGTTAGGGTTAGGTTACGGTTACTGTGATGATGAGGGATAGGGTTAGGGTTAGGGTGAGTTTTAGTGTTAGGGTTAGTGTTAGAGTTAGGGTAAGGTTGAGGGTTACGTTTAGGGTTAGTGCTAGAGTTAGGGTTACGGTGAGGGTGAGGTTTAGAATAAGGGTTAGGATTAGGATTAGTGTAAGGGTTCGGATGAGTGTGAAGGTTAGGGTTAGGGTTAGGCTTAGGCTTAGGGTTAGGCTGAGGGTGAGGATGAGGGTGAGGGTTAGGGTTAGGGTGACAGTTAGGGTTAGGGTTAGGGTGAGATTTAAGGTTCGGTTAAGTATGGTGTTAGGGTGAGGGTGAGGGTTAGGGTTAGGTTTAGGGTGAGGTTTAGTGTTAGGGTTGGGGTTAGAGTTAGGCTTAGGGTGAGGGTGAGGTTTAGGTTTAGAGTTAGGGTAAGGGTGAGGCTGAGGTTGAGGGTTGGGTTTAGGTGTAGTGTTAGAATTAGGGTTAGGGTGAGGGTGAGGGTGAGGGTGAGGTTTAGGCTTAGGGTTAGGATTAGGATTAGGGTAAGGGTTAGGGTGAGTCTTAGGGTTAGGGTTAGGCTTAGGCTTAGGGTTAGGCTGAGAATGAGGGTGAGTTTGAGTTTAAGGGTTAAGTTGAGGGTTATGGTTAGGGTTAGGGTGAGAATTAGGGTTCGGTTACGTTTAGGGTTACGGTGAGGGTTTGGGTTAGAATTAGAGTTAGGGTGAGGGCTATGGTGAGGGTGAGGGTTAAGGTTAGTTTTAAGTAAGGTTTAGGGTTAGGGTTAGGGTTTGGGTTACGGTTAGGATGAGGGTTATGTTTAAGATTAT